>NW_025421321.1:13860000-15110000 GCF_011764305.1 Mustela putorius furo | reverse complement strand
TTCCAGCCAACAGGAAGCTATCAGTTAAACTTTGGGGGAGTCAAAATACGCAGATTTTCAATGGTATGGGGTGGGAGGATCAGAGCCCCTAACCCCCTGAGTTGTCCAAGGGTCAACTGCATATGTTCTGTCAAACCAACCATTGTTTCATTCTTAGCACCTCTGCCTACATAATTCGCTCTCACTGGCATGAATGTCCTTTCACCCTCTACACTTGGGGAACCCCTCTTCTTCTGACCTCTGCTCAGGTATCACTTCTTTTGCAAAATCTTACTGCACCCCTTCTGGTGGGAAGCAATCACTTCCTTTCCCATCCCCTGCCCCTGCAATGGCACATTTAGATTATCAGAGCCCGGGGGCACACCTCCTATGCCTTCCCCACAACAGCCTCAAGGGTCATGGTGGCCAAACCAAAATGATTTGGAGAGCAGAAACAGGGTCTTTCTTTCTTTCTTTTTAAATTCGAGGGTAGTTAACAGAAACAGGGTCTCATACTTCTGAATAATACAGCACATTGGACAGGAGATAAAAACTTATTCTGGAATCCAGAAGACCTTCGTTTAAATCTAGGTCCTGCTAGTGTGTGACCTTGGACAGATCAGTGAACCTCTTAAATTTTTATCTTCTCTAAAATGGGCAAGAGAAATGACCTCACGGCGCTGTTGTGAAGCCTAAACGAGATAAAGCACAAGAGACGCAATGCCTTCAAGTTAGCAATCGGTCAGCATAACTGTTATTAAAGCGAACAGGTGGATACCTTTCAAACGTAAGAGCTTTATCCACATGTACAAACTCTCTAGTGTTCTCTGTTTCAAACACTGGCTGAGGACACAGAGCCTTGCTTGTACCAAACAGGCTTCAAGGGCTCCCAAGGGCTACCCTTCCCTCTCCCCACCAGCGGAGCTGGAAGAGACAGATGGAAGATTGAGTTTCTTTGGGGCAACTGGCTAGTTTACGTGAGGCCTACTGCCTTTATTCTTCAGGTCCAGGGCCCAAATTTCATTCCAATCCTGTTTCTAATGCTGTTCACCAAAGAGTTCTTTTTTGTTTTCGTTGGGTATGACGAGGCCGCTCCCAACGATGAAGAGGCGACAGCCCCGATGACACAGACTCTGCTCCCCATGACGCCACTCCAACAGGGCTTTCGAATCTTGCTTTCAGGAAACATGTGTGTGTGTGGGTACGTGTGTGTGGGTACCTGTATGTGCACATAAGAGAGAAACCCCTGAGGGGGGAAAAAAAGCTGTACCAGAGTTTGAAAAACTCTGTGTGTCCTGTGACTGTAAGTATGTTTTTGTTGTAAATGCAGCATTCCCGAAGCCCTTCTCCCCCATTCTCAGGTGAGTTCAGTGCCCGGCAGGGTTGCCAGATTCTCTACTTGTCCTTCCTATACCAATTTTCAGTTCATGAAAGGCCCTACCACCACCCAACCTCCTTGTTCCTTTCCCTGCAACTCAAACCGCCAGCACTTAAAAGCTGCGTTTCCTGTAATCTCGCCCTCTGAACAGCTCATGGATTTCTTTACTCAAATATGTTTCTTGGAAGGATAATGGGTTCAGGACTTTTGAAGTTTGATTTTTTAAAATCCTTGGTTTGGGCAGTGAGAAAGAAATAAGAGCCTAGACAGTAGCTAAACTAGAAATTGCACATTGCCAGCTTTCCTTTACAAAATATATATGTATCTGCAGGCAGAACGCTTAGTTTAAATGTTTATCTGCTGGGCAGCTCAAAGTAGTAACTGCTCTTTGCAAACTGACTCCAAACAACATGGTAGAACCTTTTTGAAAAAAAAAAGAAAATGTTTTTATGAAGAAATGCTGACAATAATGAACCACAAGAGAACATCTGAAAACGGCAGTGTGTAACCGCCTGGGACAGCTCAACCACAGAGCTCAGCCATGGGAGACATGTTCTCTGAAGATCACCTTCATTCGGCCTCCAAGTTACCAAAGTTCTGCGCAGGCTGATCAGTGACACGCTGTTAACCCCTGAGTGGTGAAAATGGCAGCTGCCAGGAGCTGGGAATTAACCTCCATCACAGTGACACCTGTCCAGGCCCTGCAAGAGCTGGGCACCGCACTGGGCCATGTATGTGGCAAAAACACGGGGGCATGGGTGCAATGACAATAGCTACTTGCATCCGCACCATTCCTTTTGGTGCTAGGAAATAGAGCGAGGGAATTTTCCAACAAGGACAGAGGAAGGTGTCTAGTGTGGTGCTTACTTCAAAGAGCTGCTTGAATGGTGCTCCTTAATTATTTGGAACTACAAATGTGACTTAAATAAATGAAAGGGTGCCTGATTGCTGAATGCAAATCCCTGGTTACTTGTTGATATCAAAATATATAGACAAAATATGAAAATTCTTATTTCATCTGAAATTTCATTTTATTCGTTCATTATTTTTTGCCTTGATGAATTCAACTGGAAACGGAATTTTTCAGATTCCAACCAAATGGTCTAGACAGTTGGAAAGAAGGGGTTTTACTCTCTAGAGCAATGAGATGTGGTGTACCTTTACTTAACAATGATTCTTTCCTGACTATGGGAAAAACATGAAAAAGACTTTATAGCAACATAAATACAAAGACTTTGGAAGCCCTAGAGATTAAAACGGAATCATTATTTTCAGTCTTTCCCCCAAATAAAATGGAATATTATAAAGGGGAAAAATATAGATATTTAACACAAACAGTATAAAACTTCCCTAACAAAGCAAATAATCAGTAGATTTAGTTTGAAATCTTGGCATAGTCTTCCCTCCCTGGGCATGTGTGAGGGTTCCCTTGGACTCTGAATCAGTAAGCCGCACACTGGTCTACTGGTCTCCCCGTGGACAGCTGGAAAATCTGTCTGGATATACATACCCTCAGGGCTCCCGGGTATGATAAGCTGTGTGCGGGGCAGGAGCTGAGGGCGGCAGTTCATGCAGACAGAGGGAAAGAGCTGCACATTCCTTTGAATAGCAAAAGTCCTCACATTGTTTCTACTCTGGTTCCACAAAAAGCTGAGAGATGAGCCCATTCAGGCAGCCAGTGATTTCTAAAGGGGTTGAATGTAATACCTGGCTCCAGCTCGTCTTGCTTCTTTTCTTGTAGATAGTAAGTGGCTCACAGAAAACAGTCCTGAACACACAGGGTCTCTGTGGGATAATAGTCACTACTCAAAGGCCAATTTCTTGAAGCAAATCCCATTCTAGTTGTAAGTCACTCCATTAAACTTTACAGCGTGTGGTTCCATATTTACCATGAGTGGTTTCCAGTTCCCAAACACAGGACTGGGTGGGCAACTCAATGGACTACACAAAATAATTTACCTTCTTTTAAATCTAATATACATACTTAGGGGGAAGGTTCAGAAAGGAATGTTCATGGTCTGGTTGAAAAAGTTTGTTTTTAGCTTTCCAAAGTTTCAGAACCCGCGATAGCTCTCTATCGCCACATTAAATACAAGTTTCTCATTCTGGCATTCCAAGCATCCTCAATCTGGCCCAAGACTGGCGGAGCAAATTATAGGTGCCGAGTGAATCTTTCTCAAACCAACAGAACCTGACTTTTCAGGTGACTATATCTGAAAAGATATTAAAATCTCATAAAATCTAAACATCCTGTGAGTCAAGTAAGGGCTCAGCAAACACTGATGATAATTTCTAAAGAAACACTTTTAAATGTGTACAGTTTTATTAACTTGTGTGTCTGCTAGATGTCGGGCAAGATGCTAGGTATTTTTGAATATTTTATCACATTTTTAGTACTCATATAAACCCTTTAAAATAACTATATAATACTGTATAAACATATGTAGGTTTTGCTCTAGATGGCCTAAGTGGGAACATGTACAGAATGATGAGTTACCCAATGAAATGTAACCACAATCAAATAAATTGCATTGTGCCAATTTCTTTCAGTTATGGTAAAGCATGTGTAATCCTTTGTAAGCAATTTATCCCACTAATTCCAATAGCTGGAACTCATATTTGCAGACCCTGTACATAATGAATTGGCGGCTTAGGAATGTTTCCTACTGCTCTAACTAGTGTTTTTCAAAACAAAACCTAAAGCTTTATAATATATGATCTTTTTTAAAAAAAGATTTTTATTTATTTGACAGAGAGAGAGAGCAAGCGAGCACAAGCAGGGAGAGCGGCAGGCAGAGGGAGAGGGAGAAGCAGCAAGGAGCCTCATACGGGGCTCGATCGCAGGACTGTGGGATCATGATGTGAAACATCAGGCAGATGCTTAACTGACTGAGCCACCCAGGTGCCCCTATATTATCTTTAAGAAAGGCAAATTAGTCACCAGGAGGACATAATAACTGACCCAAAGTCATCCACCAAATTATGGTCCTTGTAGCACAGCCATCAACCAGAAGTTAATGAAGAACCCCATATCAAGCTGCGACAGGCACCCCAAGGTTGTGGCAGTGTCCTCTGCTGACCTCGATGGACACTGATTACCTCTGGTCAAATCAACTATAGTCACTGAAGGTACAGCATTCATATAGAGACAAGTTCTGAATGTCAAAGAAGAGAAATCGTTAACATTTTTAATGATAAGAAGCGACACATACAGGTCAGTACTTTGGCTTGGAAAAAAATAATATACGTGATCATCAGCTCTAAGTGACTATTTTGGTGGCGTGAAAGCTGCTGTGAAGTAGAAACTCTCACATGGGCCCCTTGGTGTCTCTGGAGAGAGGCTACTTTTAAAAACATCCTTAGAGTAAAATATTAGCATCTAGCAATGTGGCCACAGGCAAATTACAAAATGTCTTTTCACAGCCTCACTTGCAAAAGGAGATTAGAGTAAGGGACCTCTAAGGTCCCCTTCAATAGCCAAATCCTGTAATTCAATGGACATTTCAACATCCCAGGCAGAGAGCTATATTTTTGTTTTAAAATATCTTTATGACCTCTCTTGACTTGCTCCATTGCTTAACCTCACAATAATACTGATGCCAATAATAAAAGGTGTATGTCTAATACTACCCACACTCAATCTTTCTATACTTGGAGCCAATTTTCTCTAGTTTGAATCTCTCTGGAGTTGGAGAACAAATGACCAGTGTCTTCGACACACAGGAAAACCCTTCATTAGTTGTATTGGAATCCTGTCATTAAATCACCCCTTGCTCTTCCCTTCCGCAGACTAAAACCACTCAACTCCTTTAATCATGTAGAACCTCTTCTCTAGAACCTAGCTAATTATTTTGCCTCTACAAAGAGTTAAATGAATCTTCCCAATACTATCAGCTAAAACAATGATTTGTGCTAGAGTTGGATGAGGGAAATTTGAGCATTTCTTTGGATTTCATTACTCTCCAGAGATTGTAATTTGTTTTTGCTAAAGCTAATTAATGCCCCTAAATGACCTTCCTCTGTTTTGCAGCATCATTTCGAGCTAAAAATCAGAGAGAATGGATTTTTAAAAAACCATGAAGTACATGGAAAGTTTTGAAAAATTCCAAGAAATTGCATATTTTTGGCCTGAAAAAAGAGCAGAAAAAAGCAAGGAATACTGAGATGTTAGCAACAGACCCACCCCATGGAAGATTCTTTCCTCAAATGAAGACCACAATTAGGTAAACTGAGTCACACATCAGCAAGCCTACAGCATCCAAACAGCCGTATTTTTAAATACAGCTGTATTTTTAAATACCTTCAGGGAAAGTTTTGCATCCTCCTATGGTTGCCCCAATGCCCATGTTAGTGTCACAGCCAGAAAGTACTTAAGTATAATTATACTTTTTCCTGCTTCAACTTAATTTCTTTTTGCTGATTCTATATGCCAGGCAAATAGGAATCTGGGTCAAATTCTGAACTCACATGCCAACAAAGACAATACATGGATGGCAAATAAACACATGTAAAGATGCTCAGCATCCTTGGTCATTAGGGAAGTTCAAGTTAAAACCACAATGAGATACTACTACACACTCACTAGAAAGACTAAAATGTTAAAGGCTGAGCATACCAAGAGTTGCCTGGGATATGGAACAACTGCAACTCTCATCCTTTGCTGGTGGGAATGTAAAAGGGTACAATCACCTTGGAAAACACTTGACATCAAAAGTGAAACATACGCCATCCACACACCCCACTCATTCCACTCCTAGGTGTTTATGCTAGAGAAATGAAAACATATGTCAGTGCAAAGACTTGTACAGGACTATTCCTAGCACCTTTATTTGAAATAATCAAAACTAGACATAGCACAAATGTCCAGCAAGAGGTGAGCCTATAAAAAACTTGTGATACATCTGTGCAATAAAATATATTCAGTGATAAGAGGGAGCAGAAACACATAATAACACGGATGACTCTCAAAATTAACACCGCTGAGTGATAAAGGCAGACACAATAGAAGGCATAATGGGGGATTCCATTTATATGAACGGAAACGACATAAACACAAATTAATTTATGGTTCCAGAACACGGAATAGCTGTTGCCAGGTAATGGGAGCAGGGTGGCTGGAGATCACAAAGAGGCACAAGGCAACTTTTATAGTTGATGGGTATGTTTCACTATCTTGAAGGGGCGATGGTTTTATGGGTGTATAAACTTACCAAATAGTACACATTAAACGTGCACTTTATTTTATACCAATTATACCTATATAAGGCTGGGTTTAAAGAATAACCTTTCACATACTTTAGAAAAGTTGCTATGCTATGGACAGCCCATCTGGTTTCCCCTTCTCTGCCTCCAGCCCCACCCACACAACATCCCAAGTCTTCCCTTCCTCAGATCAAACAGGCACAGCTATTTCCTTTGAACTTTTATGACTAGAATTAACTTTTCCTTGTGCTCTCTTAAAGAATCAAATCAATAAACACTGGAATCCTAACGATTAATCATGTAAGAGCCAAAACACAAAAACTGGTGTTCCCCCCGCCGCCCCGGGACAATGTTCCAAATCAACATGCTGTTCTAGGACAGGCTTAGGGAGATTAAGTGACTTGCCCAAGCTCAAAACAGGAGTGAATGAACAAGCTGAGATTCAAAGTCAGGTCTGTCTGCCTCGATTGCCTGTGCTAGTTGCAAAAACCAGTGTGCCTCAACTATGAGGCTTTGTACCACCATAGGACTGAACAGCAGTAACATATGTTAAAAGAAGTTCAATTTCGTTACACTTACGCACACTTGACAACTCAAACCATTCAACTGAGCAACGCCAGATTTGTTGGGCCAGCTTTAATAAACACATCTGCATTTAGCAGTAGGATTTTCCATGTGGTTATTAAGGTTAAACAGATTTTTCCCCCATCTTGAGTAGATTAAACTGCTTCCTAATATCTTTTATTTTTGCTTATTCCATAGCAAAAAGGCAAATTTCAACTTATCCCAGTTTGAATCATGCCAAATACTGAGAAAACAGAAGCCAAGTTAGTACACTGTTGTTTAATATAGTCCAAATGAATTCACAATGGAGACCACTGTGCAGAGTTTAAAAATGAAACAAAACTGATCACACAGACACACACACACACACACACACACACACACACACACACCCTACCACTAATTAAAAATATATTAGCGTTACAACTATACAATTTCAGTGGTGGTGTTATCTTTGTTTGGAAGCAAGGTACACTACTTTACGACTGAAGCCCTTCAGCATTTAATTAGGTTACTAATTATAAGGAGAATCACATTACCTTTAAGTCCTTCCCTGGATTGTGACTGAGGCCTAATACATTAATTTCATGGTGATTGTATTTTAAGATGGGGAACATGTCAATAAAGAATTCTGGCCACATCCTCCAACAAGTACATGGGACTGAAGGTTTGGGCTGTGACACAGTTTGATACATTTTCTGGAAAAAAAATAAAAATCACTAATTCCCACTGCTAACTTTAGTGGCAAGAGATATTTTATATTGCATTTTAAGCAAAAGCAGCATTCCAAGGAATCTTTACAGAAGGTATATACCTGGTTATAAAAACAAACAAGAAAATTATTGACATTTATTTATCTCCATTTGAATTTAATGAATTTAGCCTCAGTCTCATCTTACTTCTCAGCTTCCCTCCTTGCCTATCAAAAACAAAAGCCCCCCGCCAAAAAAAGAAAGAAAAAGAAAAAAAGTCAGTGCAAATTATATGAGTCATTCTTCAATCATGCCAAGGATATAACCTTCAACCTAAGATTAAAATACAGTGCTATGTGTGAAATTCAATACTGTTTAACTTTTGGGTGCTAAGATCTAATAAGTACATTTCAAAGGAAAATTAAACAATCTGGATCACTTCCATTCATCATCATGATTTCATTAGATTTCTATGGCTTTGGCGACATTTGCTGTATTTGGATCCTGGGTAAACTGCTGGAATTTGCCATCGTTTAGTTTATAATCTGTATCACCAGTTCGTACAAGGCACAGAAAAGTTCTCCACTCCCTTAGATACTTCAAAGCATCTCACTTATTATTTAAATGATTATTCTGACAAAACCACTAGTTAAGAAGAAAGCAAAGAAAATTTATTTTTGAAAGTGGAGATTTTTAAAGATGTGTCTTTCATACCAGACTGTTTTGACCACCCATGCTATTTCTGGCAAAATCTTTCACATCCTAAAAGAATACTTTTTTAAAAAATTCCAATTTTTCTTACCTATAAGAACTGGTCAGGGCTTATTTTGGCTGCTTTCACTCAAAATGAGCTTTTATTTGAGTTTAAATTTTCTATAAATTTAATTTCTATAAATTTATAGAAAATTTAAACTTACTTTAACGTCCTCTTGGATTCCTATATTTTCTTGCCTTCTCTACGGAAAATACTAAATCTGAGAAAAGTACTGCTGAAACCTTGATGACTATCTCACAACTTCTTCAAAGAATGTCAGGCCAAGTGCATAAGCACCACTTGCACACGGAAAAAAGAAGCATCTTTTAGTCAGGGTTCTGAGTTTAGGACTTCTGGGTTAACAAGAAAAAAAGTTTCAGATTTAGAATAGGGTTATATTCCTATTTCTTTCTTTTTTTCTACCCTGAAATTCACACTGCAGCTAGTTAGCCAGGGAACATGTTTGCAGGGCTTAAGAAGTTTCTTGGTCTAATTGAAAAAAAAAAAAAAAAAGGCAACAGTGCAGTCCTCAAAAAGAACCCCATCACCAGGAAAGCTGAAAGAATTGGCTAAGTCACAGGTCAAGAGCCTTCCAACAAAAATGGGTTGGGCTGAGGACAGAACCTAACAGGAAAGCACAAGGTTAGATGTGAGTTTAATTTGGTGAAGAAACATGTGCTTGACCACTTAATGGCTGCTAGATACCAAGAGGAGGTTAATTTACCTAATCCTCCCTCTGGTCCTGGAGCATTTCAGAGCCACTCTTTGAGCACCAGAGCAAGAGATGCTACTATTCTAGCCTTCGAGAGACCTTATTCCCCTCCTTTTTTACATCTGTGGAAGGAGAGTGGCTGTCGTGGTTTAGAATCCATCATTTTCAAGAAAGGGCTCTTGCAGTCCCCAGATTTCCCAGTACGTCCATATGATGGCGGCCAAACAGTTTCTTTATTTTGTGTTTGTTGAGGTGTTCGGGGCTCACAGCCTGATGGCTCTTAGAAGGGCCAGTAATGCCTTACATGCAACAACAATTCCATTCAAAATAAAGCAGACCATGCAGCCTGACCCTTTGGTATTTAAAGTAATGGAGCTGCCAGGAAGCAAGCATTATATAATCATTAATTAATTTATTTTTATTGTGATAAAATAAAAATAGCATAAAACTTACACAATCTTAAGTGTACAGTTCAGTGGCATTAAGTGTGTCTTCCAAGCACCAGTTTTAGGACATTTTAGACTCTGGCCTCAATGTCTAGATACTCTGTCATTCACTGGCTGATACTCTTGGCTCCACAGAGGTAAATGTCATTCTGTTTCCACGTAACTTCTTGGCTAAGTATTCAAAGTCAGACTTCATTCAACACACCACGGTTTGCCTGCTTGAGGTGAAGAATGAACCACCAAATCCACGCATTTGTCTATTTCCTTCCAGATGGAAGACAGAAACTCTGATATTCTCCTCCCTGCCATTAAGCCTTTCGGAAAATAAGGAACCCACTATTCCCTGACCTTTGGGATTTTTGCAACCACCAGACTGCAGTTCAGAACACAGACAAGAAACTGTCCAAGGAAAACATGCCCCCGAACGAACAGGATATAAACAGAGCTGTAACTAGGTAATTAATGGTAGGGCCCTGACTCCCCTCACTTCACTTCTCTGATAACAATCTGCCATTTTATCAGCAGGGTCTTTTATCTGGAAGGATTCACTGTGTTCTGCTGCCTGGAACTATTCTGGGAAGGGACAAAGACAAGCTTTCATCTTGGAAAGGAAATGGAACCACATCTAGAAGGGATAAAGAAGAGTCAAAGCTGTAAAAAAACAAAACAAAACAAGAAAACCTCTCAGTCTTTCCCTGCCAGAAGGGAGAGGTAAATATAATAAGATGTCCCCTTTCACTGAACGCACAGGAATAAAATCCTGGTCGGGAAGAAGTCACTGCAGTCCTCACCCCGGCCACATGTCTGAGGGTGGCAACTTGCTTTCTGCCTATGTTCCAAGCTCTGCATCCTCTCTCCCCACCAGCCTTATCCCATCCCTAACACTTCACTCAACCCAAGCCTTCCATTTCTCTTCC
This sequence comes from Mustela putorius furo, assembly GCF_011764305.1. Classification (NCBI taxonomy): domain Eukaryota; kingdom Metazoa; phylum Chordata; class Mammalia; order Carnivora; family Mustelidae; genus Mustela; species Mustela putorius. The sequence goes on along the minus strand of NW_025421321.1, from coordinate 15,099,356 downwards.
CGTCAAAACCCAAGAATCTTAAACTAAATCATACTGTGGTAAAACTGACTGAAAATCACTTAAAAGTAATATGCCTCACAGTGGGATTTCCATTTTAGAAGGGATCAAAACCATACACTTAAATAATGAAAATCTACCTGTGAAACTTCCAAGTTCAGCTCAAACTGGAGAAGGCATGTGAGAAAACTGGGTGGGTAGAAGGCACTGTGTAGGACTTCTGAAATCATTGCAGATAGGTTTCAACTACCCTAGGAGTAAAGCTGGTCCGAATGTATGACTACAGTGGGGTTAGAATCTGACCCTGTGAGTGGCTGCATTCCTAAGGGCAAAGGGGCTGCCAGGGAGTTCAGATGAATTAGCAGTAGAAAGCATTCCCTTACTTGCCCTCCACATACGGCCATTCCACCCAGACCTCATAACATGTCATGGACTGTGGTTGTGGAAGGACTCCGGAAAAGCAGGGCTTTGAATTCCCCAATGTACTTAGAACTGGGAATATTTACCCAGAGTTGAGGCAGGGTGGCTGGTGTGTTCCAAGACCCACAGCCTCGGGCTTATAATCCCAGAGCACAGCTTGCCTTGTGACACTGCTGCCCTTCTGTTAGGCTGTGAAGCAATTCTGCGGAGGCCCAGTTGTATTCAGGGCACTTGTGACAGTTCACAGAGCGCAGACAAGGGGACGGTGTAGAGGACACCTCTCTGTTGGCCACTGTTCAACGGGGAATTCTATCAGAACACAGCATTCGAAAGCTGCTCCTTTTGGGACGTGTTCAACCATGCAGCAGGAGGCAAATCCCCCTCTAGCCTTTTCAAGTTTTCCCTAAGTCCAGTTTTTATTCTGGCCATGAATTAAATTCTGATGTCTTAAATCATGCAGAAAAAAGAAAAGTGGGCAAGAAGTGATTGAATTATACTAATTGTATAGCACTGAAGCTCAGCTAGAAAACAAGAATTACATTTCTGAAGTTTCTCTTCACTAGACTTATGCAGGTTATAATTAGTATTAAATGAATTTCACTTTTCATTTCATCCCAGCTGAAAAGATGCTGAGCCTTAAATTCTGGCTTTACAGGATAAAGATTCTTCTGGGGGGGGGGGGAGAATAAAGAGTCAAGCAAAAAACAAACCCACATTACTTACGCATCACCCAAAAGGACAGCCTTAAGGGACTAACTTGTTTAGCGTTTGAAAATATTTTCAACCCACTGCTTTGTAAATTATTTTCTTGTCTGTGTGACACATCCTTCTGAAACAATTCAGCTTTTCCTTGGCTGCCTAGATATATTTCCATAGTTTCTACCCAAACAGATGGCCTTTTCCTGTACGATTGCAATAATCAATAGGAGATGCTTATTTACACAACAGCCTTCACACAAACATATATTTTTGTTAATGCTCTGGACATTATAGGGAAGAGAAAAATCTCATTCACGTGGGCCCGCCTCGTTTTGGTTCTGTGATTATTTTGACTGAGGCCAAGCCAAAGTTTACCTCTGGGACTGAGAGCTTTCATTTAAAGTTAGGAGACATGTGGCCATCTCTTGGGGACTGGTGGCCAGAACAAGAACATCCCAGGCCAAGAATTCTCTGCTACAAAAGAAAAAAAAAAGCAACCCAGGGGGCACATCTAGCTCTCGGTGTGCCTCCCAGAGCGTTTTGGCTAGGAGTCTTTGGTTAATGAAGGAGGGAGGTGGGACTGTGTGGGCGAAGAAAGCAAAAATAAGGCGGGGGGCAGCAGATTTCAACCCACCTCAGTGGCCTTGTGTGGTGGGTTATCAACTACTATATAGTAACCAGATGAGACTGGTATCCCTCATCAGAACAGTGTCCCAAAGTTACTATATGCAGTTTGGAGTAACGAAACTTTCATTTCATAATAGGCCATCATCAGAACACTTCACTGATTCAGACTGGCCGTTTTTTCCAGAGAAGTTTAGGATTATCACAGAAGAAAACATTGACAAGTTAAAAAAATTTCAACATGAACTGACAGTCTTGGATTCTGTCTTCTTTCTAAGAGGATAAAAAGAGGGTGATCAAGTAAGCTACTGTGTGTCAAAGTCTTTCATAAATATCTGTTGTCATTTTTTTCTTTTTCTTTCAACAACTCTGAAGGTTTGAGAAGTTCTGTGAAGTTTTGCCCGTGGAAACGTAAGATGGTAGAGACAGATGAAAAATATACTCTCTAGAGGCGCCTGGGTGGCTCTGTGGGTTAAAGCCTCTGCCTTCGGCTCAGGTCATGAACCCAGGGTCCTGGGCTCAAGCCCCGCATCGGGCTCTCTGCTCCAAGCCTGCTTCCTCCTCTCTCTCTGCCTGCCTCTCTGCCTACTTGTGATCTCTGTCAAATAAATAAATAAAATCTTAAAAAAAAATTTATATATATATATATATATACTCTCTAATACTTTAAAAGTGATGCAGAAGGAGAAGCCCACAAATAATCTCATTAAGACTTTATGCTCCTTGGGCCTCAAGACACATCTTCTCTTTGCTAAGACACTAGCAACTGTGCAATGACCCATGATTTCCTGTCAAAAGGAAAATTTCTTTTGTAAGAAATTCTCAGTATTTCTCAAGAATCTCAGAACTTCAGCTGAGCCAGTTTTATTCAGCAACCTGTCACAACCACTTGGGCTTACCTTTCTTCCTTTGCTACTGATTTCAGATTAGAAAATGTGACCACTGCAAGGCAATGCCCAAGGCAGGTGGAGGGAGGAAAGCTCAAGAAAGCACGGTAAAGTCCAAATGTGTGTTTGTTTGTTTGTTTTAAGATTTTATTTGTTTATTTGTCAAACAGAGATCACAAGAGACAGGCAGAGAGAGGGAAGGAAGCAGGCTCCCCGTGGAGCAGAGAGCCTGAGGTGGGGCTCGATCCCTGACCCTGAGATCATGACCTGAGCTGAAGGCAGAGGCTTTAATCCACTTAGCCACCCAGGCGCCCCCAAATGTGTGTTCTTTAAAATCGTAGGTTAATTTTGGAATGTGATGTTAGATGTAGTTGGCCCTAAGAGATGGATGTCTAAGTCTTAGGGTGCGGAGGAATTACCTGGCAGCTTGTTTTGAAATTGCTAACTTTCAGGTGTCTATGGGACAGGCAGAAGGAGCTGGCCAACAAAACACTGAATCTATGGTTCTGGACAAGTTCTAGATCTAGGACATCACTGTATGTGAGGAGCAACCCCAGAGAGTGCATGCAAAGTGGAGATGAAGAGAGCAGAGGGTAGGGCAAAGAGGCACACCAATATCTGGGAGGCAGCAGGAGGAAGGGGTCCTACCAGAGAGGGAAGAGGTAACAGCCGAAGACAGCCACAGAGGAAAGAGGGCCACAAAGAAGGGAGTGTGCTTTAAGAGTGTCAAATTTCAGAGAAAGGTGAAGAAAGATGAGCACTGAAAAGTATCTGGTGGCTTCTGGGACTAGGTCACTTCTACTGCATCTTTGTAGGCGCAGCCACAGAGTGGGCGCCTCTATGGAGAGTCTAGGTCTTGGCCTCTATTCTCTCTCGTGAAGGGGAAGTGATGAAAATAAGGGCATTAGGTTGGGACAACGACACAAAGTAGGCCCTGCAAATATATTTAAGGGACAGTTGAGCTGGTGATGAAGAGCTCTCGCAACAGAAAGTAGAGAACAAGAATAAACGGCGAAGAAGGGAATACCTGTAACTCGCTCGTGTGGAGGGGAGGCAAGAGGGGCCCTCCAGACTCTCAATGCTCAAGGCGAATGAGGGAAATAAAATATGAAGGAAAAAGCAAACAGATATGAGGGTGAATGCATCTTGTGCAGCTGATGTGACTAATGCAGCTTGTTTTAACTAGAAGATTATAAATAGACCGGTAAGGGTCAAGGCCCAGAGGAGAGGGAGGAAAAAAGCTGTGCCAGTCAGGGAAAGCTATTCCAAACACGCTGGGTCATTATTTCCCCCTGTCCTCATTTTAAGCCTACTATAATTCATCTTTGCCTTCCTACTCTATTCCCTAATTCGCATTTGCTGCCTGAAGAGAAAGACATAGATTTTTTATCTTAAAATGTTCCCCACTACGTAGGATAAGACGACTACCTATCCATTGGCATTTGGGGCTTGCTCCCGTCAAAGCCTTCAATTCAGCATTAAAAATGCCTGCTGAGCACTTTGGCTACAATTCTTGCTAAAGTAATTAAGACCAAGGGAATAAAATCTCCTTAGGGAAAGAGATCATTAAAATATTTTTAAATTTAAATATTATTATGTTTGTAATAGTTTTCCTACAACTTTTATTATTTCCATAAGCTTTAAATGTATAACCTGGAGCAAATACTGTCCTTTTTAAAATTAGCGTAGAGTCTCTATCATTGGTTTCTCTTGTTGGGCAGCAAACCACGTATTTTGTAAATTTCCTGGGTCACCCTTGATTCAAGTGAAAGCAAAGCTCTTTATGATGACTTCCAAGTTATGAATCATAAAACTCTCTTTCTCTTGTTAGATCCAACCATCTACAGAGTAGACAGCCTGACTTTTCTCTCATCTTGCCTGAGCTGCTAATCACTATGGGGGATTTCTAAAGGTCCTCAAGATAGCAGACTGAATTCTCTTGTTCTTTTCCCCTTGCTACTTGGGAAAGCTTTCTGAACTTCTCCAAGAGCCCCGGTGCTGTTCCCCTTGTTTATAGGCCCTTGGTCCTGAGTGTGTCACATAATTCGGCGGCTAAAATTCAGTATGTTTTATCTTACTAACTAGATTGCAAGTTCTTCCGAGGATGAAGACCTTCTTTCTTCACTTTGCATCTTACCAAGACCTAACACTAGCTAGGTATGCAATGGATGTTTAACAACTACTTCATCAATCTATTAACTAATTGGATTCTAACTTTTAGAGTGGATGGCAGCAACAGGCCATGGATTATCATCATTGTCAAAAATTTCACCTAAGAATGAAGCTGTTTGCAGATCAAATCACTTGTTCTAACATGACCTGCATTGGCCTGTTGAAGTAACAGATAACATTGAAGAAAAGCTGGTCCATACAAGTTTTGTTTTTTTAGCTTGCTTTGTCAATGCATTCCGTAAGAGGTGAATTCCTCATTCCTTTTGCTCAAAAACATATTTAGAAAATGGTCTTAAAGAGATCTGGCACCAGAGATGAAGTTGGCCAGGCTCTTTGCTAGGAACTAAGAGATAAAAATCAGTGACAGATGACAGAGTATCCTTTATACCAGTTCTCTTTGCAAAAAAGCCACACAATGCAGGAAACATGATTTCATTCCACATGCTGAATCTTAGCTACCCTTGGGTAGAAGTCAGAAATTCAGAAGGCGGTGAGCACAATGCTTCCCGTAAAGCGCTAGGCAGGCAGGCAGGGCCATGGTAGAAAGGAGACAGAGTACGTAGCTGCCCGAACTGATTTCACAGCATTAGGAAACAACCTTCCCATGTCTCCCCTGTGGAAGGCCCCAAACTCCAAAACCAACTTTCATTGCTGTATTTCAAAATGTATGTCTAATACAACAAACAGCCCCAAGGAAGGTAATGACTAGGGTCATTTACACATCTGTATGAAAGGAAGAAGTGGGCACAGGTCTGGCTTATATGCAAAGAGGATAATGGAGCAGCTGGAAAACCCCTGAGCAGAACTGAACATGTGCACCTTGATGATCCTGCCCAAAGCCTGACCTGGTATCAGAGTCACACTAGTAAAACCAGAGGTCAGAGTTTCCACACACTGATGGGACGGCAGTTCCCTTCTTTATCCAACCATAGCTGGGAGATCAGGAAGGTATAGGGACATTCCTAACCTTTAATCCCAATCTCCCAGGCTCACAGAATTTAGCAGTAACCACAGGAGGGGTGGAGTTCTGGATGTTTCTGAGCGCCAGGTTGGGAAACAAGTCCTACATTAACAGCACCGGCAAAGACCTATTCTCAGTTGTCTCTTCTTGTCATGGGCTAGGCTCGGGGACTCCTGTGTTCTCTCTATAGGCATCTCTGTTCAAAGAAGAGCCTTCAGGAAGTTTGGACAACAAAGAGTTATCTATTTTAATCACGTTTCAGAAAAGCATCTCTCTGACTTTTCTCAAAGACTCAGATGTTCCTTGTACTCGTCGGAAAACAAATGTGGTTTCAGCCAACATCTGGAATGGAGAAAAATATAGCAACCACAAAAAAGATAATTAAATTAATAAGGAATGCTTTTCAGACATAACATCCCATAGGCCAAAAAAATGTTTTCAGAACTCTCCAGAACGAAATTATAGAAGTTACTTAGAAGCTAAACTTAAGTGAATTAACTGCTGGAGGGCACCATATGGGAGCAGACCTCTGTGACCCTATGGACCTTGCTAAGAATGGCACCCCAACTTCTTTTCTTTGTGTGACAGAGGAGCCCATAATAAAAATGTACAAGTAACATGTTATCATTTTGGAGGCAGGCTTGTCATTTCCTTCACTGTACATTTGCAATCTACATCTAGGTTGTGCAGCTGTTCCAAAATAAGACGTCTCAAAAAGATGCCCTGCTGGTCATCTCACTCAACCTCAGACATCCTGCAGAAAGCCCAGCATGTGATCAGTTTTCCTTGAATACTTTCAATGACCGGCAGCTCAGTGTTACAGAAATCTATCCATTCCCTTGATGGAGCATGCTAACTTTCACAAAACTCTTCTTTATATTAAATCTGAAATCTACCTCTCAGTTTCCCCTTGGGAGTGCAAGAAAGAAATTATGTGCCTTCTTCCATATGGCAGCCTCTCAAGAATGTAAAGACTACTACCATGTTGCCTCTAAGTCTTTTCCAGTCAAACTGTTTCCAGATGTTTAGCTTCCTCCTCATCTTGGTTATCTCCTCTGGATAAATATTAGTTTATCAGTGACCCTCTTAAAATGGGAAGCCCAGCACAGAATAACAGAAGCAGCACAATGATGTAGGTTTCATCTGACCAGCAGAGTTCAGGGGGTCTACAGTCTTCATTATCTGGAAACAGCAACTGTGTCACACTACTTCCACAGGACTCACCAGGAAATGCCATTTCCCAAGACTTTCTTCATAAAAACTGCTAGCGAGCCAGGCAGCTCTCATCCTGTATGTACATAATTTTGACTTTTCTTTAGAAAATCAGAATATGACACATATCTCTATTAAAAGACACCTTGATAATCTCGGCCCATCCATCCAGGCTTCCAAGGCTATTCTGAATCTTATTTTTAAAATCACGGACAATGTCAGACCTATCAAATAATAAAGAGTATACAGAATAATACAACAATCAACCACTTGCCCAGAATCTAGCTTTAGAACCCATCACAAATAAAACGGAAGCTCCTAGTATTTGTATTTGCTTTCTCCATTTTAACCCCTCCTTCACCAGCCACACTGAAATAATGCCCACTGGCCTGAATTTGTGTTTGTCACTCACATGCTTAAAGACTGTTTTGAATGTTGATTCCATCACCACTTATATTTCTGTTATATACAAACCCTGATAAGCATGCCTCTAGTCCGGGTTCATTTAGGTAGGTAATTCAAATGTCGACTAAAGCGGCATTGTCCTTGTCCATCAGCCTGGTAATCCCGTCAAAACAGGGAGGTGACTCAGGCATGACTTACTCTTAGGGAATCCTTCTCCACCTCAGCAAACAAACTTTTGCAAATAATACCCTGAATGATCCCAGTCTAAAACAGTCAGTATCAATACAATTGTTTGGTCACTGGTAAAATAGGCCTTGTCCCTTCTCTTTCGAAAATCCTTCTGCAAGCTCCCAGCAGAACACCCGCCATCCCACATTTCCCCCAAATCACTGACATGGTTCTAGGCTCACATGTGTCTGAGGCTGTAAATTGCCTGGGTCCAGGGATTTGCCTTCATCAGCAGGCCAACACAGTAGCCTTTTTTTAAAATCTGCTCCCCTACATCTGGCTTCAGGGCCTTCCTTCCAGTTAATTGGTTGGGATAAGCCAAAACAGGTGTTTAAAAAGTCTGCCCTCTTTCTATCATCATCAACCCCTTCTTCTCTCTAGAACTTTTCTTAAAAACTAAATCAAAGGGCCTTTTATCTGCTATTTAAGTATTTATGTAAGTAAGTATTTTTTGTAAGTAAATATTTATGTAAATATTTAAGTATTTAAGCAAGCAGTATTAGCCCCATATACAGAGTGGCAGCCTGAAGCATCCAGGGGCCCTCCTCTTGCATGCCATAAAAATCTGTAAGGCTTGTATATAGATAGTTCTAGGACTTTCGGCAGAAAAATGACATCTGCCCCCTTCCCCGCTTCCATCCTTCCCTCCTTCTTCCATTCTTATCAATCCAGGCCTCTAATTCGGTGCTAACGCCGGCAGCAGGGTAGCTGTGGGAGGGGCTTCCAGAGCAGTTTGCAGGATAGCAGTCAGGGCAAAAGGGTTCAGGGGCCAGGAAGGACTCAGCTCACAGGCCCCTGAAGCCAGAGAGCACCCAGACAATATCCAATACTCAAATCTGACCGATAAGGAAACAGAGGGTCAGTGAGGTGAAGTCAAAATAAAGGTAAATGTGAAAGCTCAGACTGGAACACAAGACTCCTGAAAGGCTAGTAAAACACAACACCCAGATGAGCTTCCTCTACCTAACCAGTAACTGGTGGGATATGAAACATGGCTCCTAGTGTAGGACCAGGAGGCTGTACTACTTCACAGACCCGCAGATCTGCTAAGACACAAAATGTCTCAATTTGCAAATACTTTCACTTCTAGGTTAATAACTCATTCTCTGTGCCCAAACCTGGGTGAGGCAGAGAAGGGGACCAAAGAACAAAAACCAACCAAAAAACCCAGAGTGGCTTCTGCATGGAAAGAGGCTAAGATTTGTTTGGAGAGAATAAGCACCAAGCTACAAATTACAGTTATTTATGATCCCGCAGTGATGAATGGAAGGATAAGAGGTTAAAGTAACAAATGCTATATAGCCTTTCAGAGGGAGAGACAAGCCAGAGCTCAAGTGAAGAGAAAGGGAGGAGGGCATGTCTTCCTTCCCACCAATGTCTCAGCCGCTCTCTGCCTGTTTATCTCTCTGTGAGGCAAAGCTGATCCTCTAACTTATCTACAAGGATTCTGGGAAGACAGAGCAGATAGAAATGGGCCATGCAGCCTTGAAGAGGAGTTCCTGGTATTATAATCACAAACAAAGGGAGAAGCCATCTATTGCCTACCCCAAAAACCTCAGCTCTACACCATGGAAAACCAGTTCCTTCAGCTCCACAACCTGGGCAAGGAGTAAAGTGGTAATCCTTGAATTATGTAACTATCAAGGATAAGAAAACAAGGGCCAATATTATTTCTCAATATCACAGGGTTAAAAGGCCTAACTGAGTTTTTGAACCTCCTACCCTTCCTCCCTTTTTAAGACTGGTACAATCCAAAGGTTCCATGAAATGTTTTTTAAATGTATAAAAAATTTTTTTTTGATTCCTGGCTAAATATTTCAATATCTCAACGACAGAAGTGTCCACAGGATGGGTCCCTAGGGGTGATTTCCACTGCCACGTATTTAATTGTGTTACTAGCACCTCAACATTTTTCAGAGTAAACAAGAGCAGATCTCACTGAAAAGTTTTCTAAGGTGAACAATGAATGATTTGAGGAAAGATGTACTCAAAGTCATTTGTAACGAAAATAAGCCCCCAAACGGGTGGGGCTGGGGATGAGGGTTGAGAGACCCTTTTAAAACCACCCAAAAGAATGGTTAAAAGGCAGTGAAAGGGTTTCCCCCACAGGTAGTAATTCAATGCTGAGATCTGCTGTCAGTAACAGCCTTCTCTCTCCGTGGATATCCTTACATACGTGGGTACCATGCTGGTTCCGAGAGGGTAGAGAGTCTTGTCCAAGAATCACAGCTAGTCAGTGAGTGGCAGAGCTTAGACAGAACTGGGTCTCTTAAACCCAGCACCTTTGTTCTATCCAAGACACCACGCTGTGGCCCAGGTTTGGGGCATATCTAGTTTTCTGTAGTTCTTCAATTCAAACTTGAAACTCCACTGTAAAAGGGAATTCAAAGATACGTGTAGAGGAATATTCTGGTCTCTAGAAAGCCCTAGACAAGGAAAGTATATTCAGGGAGCCAGCTGGGGTCGGTGGTATCTGAACTGAAGGGTAAGCGGTCTGAAACTGAAGGCATCACACTGGTATGGTAAGGGGCCATGAATCTGGATGGAGCACAGCATTGGGTACATAACACACACTGGATTAAAAAAAAAAACTTGTCAACAAAACACTATGATGAACATTATCATTTCTGTTCCAAGACGCTGCAACTGCACACATGCCTAACTTTGGAGAACCCAAATCAGAACTTCTAAGATTTCAGTCAACAAAGTAGATCAACAGAGATAGAAGTTTCTACTCCCAAATGCTGGATGAGGAACAAAAAGACAAACAATACTCACAAACATCTTACACAGAGGAAGGAAATGGCAGGTAAGTATACACAGATCAGAGGGAAATAAAAAGCTGTCACTGGGGCTTTTAATCTTCTGGTTGTGCAATTCACTTCAGCACGGTCAGAGCAACCCTCATGCTACCCCCACCAGCTGAAAAATTTCTATTTAACTAAACTCAGAATATCCAAGAGCCTGATTAGACTCTTCCAAGTACATAAATTAACACTGGCAATGTTACAGAAATAAAGCACCGCCCACCCACTTGTGCATACCTCCATCTTTTCAGCTATTAACCCAACTCAAAACAGCCCAATCTTTACCATCTCTAGCACCGCAAATATTGCCTGGAATGACAGGTTTTATGATCAATCCTTCACTTCCTTCATGAATAATTTTCTCCCAAGTAATGTAAATCAAGCGTGTACAGTTTTACAAATTCACTACTTTTATGGTTCATCTGCCCAGAGTGATTGTGAACATTTTAGGGTAGCACAGGGTTTTCAGTTAAGCCAGGCTTCCTACATAGCTGGTCACAGACCAACCCTGATATCTCAGGCAATGATCCTGCAGAGACAAGCCCAAGAGAATGGCTGCTTCCAATCAAGTCATTCTCACTACTAGAAAAGCAAAGCAGGGGCAGATCCCACTGCTGGTGGGGACATGACTTCCACATTCTGAAAACAGCACTTGGGTCCACCAACTCTGGAGATGGGCTCCTTCTTACTCCAAACTTCATCAATATCATGGCCCACCAGCCTACTCAGTGTAGCCACTGCTCTTGGCTGCACAAAAGGAAGCTGGTTATTTTGGTGTAATGGAAAGAGTTCCCCCAATACTCTTGACAGGCCTATGCTCTCAGGTTCATATTCTAGCTCTATAACTGACTCGCTCTCTGAACCTCAATTTCCTCAACAGGAAAGTGGGGGTGATAACACCTCCTCTCTAAGTCGTTGTAAGCAAGACGGCCAGTTCAGTGTCAGGCAAATAGTCAAAGCTCAAAAAACGCTGGTGTGCTTGCTACCAACATCTCTGCTCAGAGTACTTTTTTGTTGTTCTCTGCATTCCTGGGTCAAAATCTATTTCTTATAAACCCCTAGAATGGCCTAACCAAGTACCAAGTATGACCAACACTACTACTGCCTAGTTTGTTAAAATCCTCTGTGCAGTTGAGGGGTGGGGAGGGTTCTGATTATGTTTAAAATCCCAAATTTAATCTTGGTACTCAGAGTATAATCTACAGACCAGCAGAATCAGCATTACCTGGAAGTCTGTTTGAAAGGCAGACCCCTTGGGCCCCACTCCAGACCTAATGAATCCAAGTTTATGAGATTCCCCAAGTGATAGGGTTACCTCTTGAAGATTGAGAAACACTGTTCTATACCACAAATGAACTGGGGTATAGAAGAATAAAGAGAGCCTACTGACATTCTAAGGAAGCAATCGTGGCACTTGTGCTGTTGGTGGGACTCTATGAATGTTTATTCGGGTAGAAAGCAACTACTGACCAAGGCATTTTCCCTGGAAGGACAGTATAATGGACACCTTGTGCCTTTTGAGTTTAAAACAAAACAACAAAAATGATACACAAAGGACACTGGCTTTATGGCAATATTTAAATCTTCTACATTAATGCAATCTTTGTTATATAATGAGGGCTCTGCATGTAATTAGTAATACGAGCACTCTGATTATATGTAGACTCTAAATAACCGGAAGGATACTTTCAATGCAGTAATTTCTGGTTTCTAGGATGCAACACATAACAGACTGATTAGTAATAAGCTTCCACAGAGTGAATGTTCTCAACACAGGATGATGAAGTTCTAAAGCATGTCCTTCTGTAATGCTGAGCATGTGTCTTTCCTTCCCCACCCCAACAACCTTCTCAAACATTTTTTAGTTCTTTCCAGTTATATGTGAAAGTACAATTTTTAAATGCTCCTGAAAGTAAAATTTACAACCCAAATTCCTAAAATGAATCACCCTATGCCGGATCCAGGAGACTGGTAACTTTGTGTATCAGGAAACAAAAACCCCATCCGAGTGAGTCATCTCTGTGATCAGAGATAACACAGCCCCAGCCAGAGCTCCGGGCAAACAAATGGCCACAGCAATCACATGCCAGCATCTTGTGTTTAATGGTTTTTTACATTAAAATGCATCAGTCAGCTCTGTGAAACCAGGAAGTGGAACCTGGGACGCCACATAAATAACAAACACATTCTTCAGAGTTTGGCAAATCTTGACGTTCTGCTCTAAGTCTATCTCCATTTCTGGTACATAAATAAAAATGAAAATGCTGCTTTACCAAGATGAGAGCAGGATGTCAAGAGCTAACTAATATGACTGGGCTTCTGAAATGTTCCATAAGAAAATTTTTAAGACTTCTTAAACGTCTATTTATTGAGGATTTTGATCGAAAGTGAAAAAGGTAATCTGATTAGAAGTTGGCAAATACTTCAAGAACTGCAACAGAGGAAGTGGCTCTTGGGCTCTAGAGCACCAAAGCCTGTTATCATCTGATTCCAAAATCTGTATGCACGGCTTTTTCTCAGGTGCTCCAGTGTTGAAAGAGAAGATGAGCAGGAAGGGAACTTGTGCCACATAGCATGGCCTTGCACTAGCAAACTCCTCCAGAAGGGCAAATGTCCTCTTCAACCCTTGGACAGGGGATATAATGCCAGGACCAAGCCTGCCTCAGGCTGCCTAGGCTCAACACAGGGACAGCGCAAATTCCCAGGCTATGCTTTTCAACAGCAGGCATCTCCTCTATCAACACCACATATCCATTAGCAGGCAGAGTGCCTAGGGCACATGACTTCAGCAGTGGCTTATGGCTATGGGCTTCTGCGCACACGGTAGAAGCGCTTTCTTCTGAAACACTGGAGACCAGTTGGGGACAATGGCAACAAACCCCAGGCCCTTGCTTTCATCAAGACCTCTCCCAAAGCAAAACAAACAAACAACAAAAACAAAAACAAAAACAAAACAAAACAAAAAACAATGATAGTGGAAACAAGTTAAAATACCCCATAGTGCCCCCATGCCCACCCCATTATTTCTGCGAAGCACACACTACCTCATAATGAAGGGAATGAAAGGCGCCATGCTGAGAGAAGAATAGGCGCCGTCCATCGGGGAAGGGTAGAGTCTCCCCAGCACCAAAAGTAAGAGAAACATGCTTGGATGGCGGTTGAGTTCTCCTGTGTCACTGGAAAAAAAAAAAAAAAGTTACTGCATGTAAAAGACTTATAATTTAAGAGGCAAAGTGTTACCTGCAAACATTTTTCTCATTAAATGATTATGAATATAAAGTGAGATGCTCTATGATTGGAAGATCGTTCCCCTTTTCTCGTTTTTTTCCCCTCCATTCATTTCATATATTCCTAATGCACAAATAAGGAAGAGCTACTAGCCAAGCATGGATTGGGCTCCAGCACACGAGTCTCTTCTCAAAGATAATTGTTAATTTGTGTCTGTGTTTTGATTTGAGCCATTCATACAGCAGAAAGGAGTCCCACAGTATGAAATGTGAAACTTTTCAACAGCCAAATGCACTTAGGAAAGCTTGAACGGTCAATTTGGGGGCCAGAAAAGCCTGTCTGTACAAATTAATCTTATGTGAGAGAATGTATCATGAACAGAAGTAAAATTCATTGATGTTAATTTTACCTCCCCGTTACAGATAATGAGTATAAATTCCTATCAAGTGCAAATGTGGCTAGAAGAATAAAAAAGCACATGTTCTAAAAATTCCACTATCAGCACAGGATGTGATTGAAAGGGTAGTGATAAACTTTTCTATGTGCCCTGATCAGACGGGAAGCTCTCTGAATGGCTTTCTTTTCTGTTTCTAGGGTCAAGCATGCCAGTGCTTCTTCCAGACCAACCAGCTATTTGCTTACTCTCGTAATGGTCAACTCTAACAGGTCAGTAAGAAAACAATGGCTGGTGTCTGTGACAGCAAACTCAGTATGCAAACACAGAGATTTTTAAATATCATGGGAAGAAAATGCTTTTCAGAAGCTGTGTTTCTAAGAAGCTGTTTTCTGAAATATGTTTCCTGCAAACAGAATGCGAAAAAACAATCTAAAACAGGATTTTAAAAATATAAAAAATATCATAAAAACAGGGTATTAGGGGTTCCTGGGTGGCTCAATCAGTTAAGTGTCTGACTCTTGCTTTTAGCTCAGGTCATGATCTCTGAGGCATAAGTGCCCCGCGTCTGGCTCTGTGCTTTAAGATCTCTCTCTCCCTCTTGTTCCCCACTCTACCTCTATACAAAAACAAAAATAAAACAGGATTTTACGCAACTTTTCAGGTACAAATCTACTGTAGAGAGTCAGGCAACAGGATGTAATAAAAAAGCACTTAAAAAAATCCATCTAAGTTATAAGGAAGGAGTTGATTAAAAACTGTTGCCTGGAGGGAAAAATCTCGATTAATGAAGTAATTAACTTCCTTGATTTCACTGTGTCCCACCCTTTTCTCTTCTTACCTGTCCACAGTATTAGCTACAGCTTCCAACTGCTGGAGAAGAAAGGGATAGAGTTCCGGGAAACGAGAAAAAAACTCGCTGCCTGTCATTCTGTAAAGGGAAGAAAAACAAATTACTATCATTTATTTCCTTTGATCTAATAATAAAGCCTTTTAATTTTATTTAAAGGAAGATAGCCAAGGTCATTTGCTTGAATATTTAATGAAAAAAAGTTAAGAACAAACCTCACCTTAAAAATTTAACAATCAGTCAAAACAAAACATTTAATTTTGATTTGGGAAGTCCTTTTTTTTTTTTTTTTTTTTTTTTTTTTTAAAGATTTTATTTATTTATTTGTCAGAGAGAAAGCGAGCGAGATCGAGCACAGGCAGACAGAGTGGAAGGCAGAGTCAGAGGGAGAAGCAGGCTCCCTGCGGAGCAAGGAGCCCGATGTGGGACTCGATCCCAGGACGCTGGGATCATGACCTGAGCCGAAGGCAGCTGCTTAACCAACTGAGCCACCCAGGCGTCCCAGGGAAGTCCTCTTAACACATGGAAATTTTATCTAAAAATTTAAGATTATGTGTATTTACAAATATTTGATATTAAGTTCTGTTGGGGAAGAAATATGTAATCTGTGCAAATGCCAAGTTTTCTACAATTGATTTGGACTACACATATAGTCAACATCTGGTTGGCTAAGGCTGACAGCTTCTGTAACAAGGGAAGGTCTAGAACAGGTTTCTCCAAGTTGGCACCACTGATGTTTTGGACTAGACCATTTTTTGTTGTGGGCGGTGTCATATGACTGTAGAATGTTTAGCAGCCTCCAACGAATCTACCCATCAAATGCCAGTAATATCCCCACCCTTTCGTGTCATGACAATCAAAAATGTCTCTGGGGGAAAAAAAAATGTTTCTGGACATTGCCAAATGTATCCCGAGGGGTAAAATGGTCCCAGCCGAAAACCACTGGGCTAGAGTACGGTTATCAGAGGCACAGATTTGGTATTTACGGTTCTGGGCATCCGATAAATACTACTTTTGAATTCTGACAAGACCTGTTCAGTTTTTACAAATGCTTACACTCATGTAACCCATTCCTATGAAGACTCAGAAAATTTCCATCATCCAGAGAGTTTCCTCATACCCCTTCCCAGTCAACTCTACAATTTGGTTTTGTCTATTCTACAATTTCATATAAATGTAATAATACATTACATAATTTTTTGGGGTCTGGCTTTTTTCACGCAGCCTAAAGTTTATCCATGTTACCTGATGTATTAATAGTTTGATTCTTTTTTTGTGGGGTATTATTCCTCTGTATGAATATACAAGTTTGTTTATCCATTCTCCTCTTGACAGATATGGGCTGTTTCCATTTGTAGGCTATTATGAATAAAGCTGCTAGGAACGTTCTTACACAAGGTTTTTGTGGACATGTTTTCATTTCTTTTGAATAAGTATCCGAGAATAACATTTTAATATGTTTAACATTTTAGGAAACTGACAGTTTCCCCCAAATCATGATGGCATTTTATACTCCCACCAGTATTAAATGAGAGTTTAGTGGTTCTGTGTTCTTTCCAGCATTTGCTGTTGTCTTTCTCTTTATTCACTTTAGCCAGCCTAGTGGTAGATTCCTGTGGTTTTGATTTGCATTTCCTTGATGACTAATGATGATATTAAACACTCTTTGTGCTTTGGTTATTGATACTGTCTTTTGCAAAGTAGCTATTCAAAATTTTTGCCTGTTTTCACATTAGGTTGCTTGCTTCCTTTGTCATATATATGCACTACATGTACCTTCTTTTTCTGTAGCTTGTCATTTTATTTTCCTAATAATGTCTTCTGATGAGCAGAAGTTTTTTTCTCTTTATGATTCATGTTTTCTGTAGCTTAAGAAATCTTTGCCTACCCCAACATCACAAAGATATTCTGTTTTCTTCTAGGAGTTTTATAGTTTTAGCTTTTATCTTGAGGTCCATGATCCATCTCAAATTAATTTTTGTGTATGTTGTGAGGTAGAGGCAAAGGTTTTCTTTTTCTTTTAAAAATTTATTATTTTTTTAATTGAAGTATAGTTGACACACAATGTTGCATTAGTTTCAGGTGTAAGATTCTTTTTCTTCTACACTCTACACTGTTGTGTCATAATTTTAACAGGGAGATGCCATAAGATATAGGCCTTAAATAGGAGAGATGTGCCACGTTCATGGATAAGAAGATTCAGTATTCTTTAAAAAAGATTCAATCTTATAAAGAGAAATTCTCACCAAATTCAATGCAATTCCATAAAAATAATAATTTATATATTAACTACATCAGTTATTTTTAAAAAAAATTTTACACATACAAAAAAGCACAAATAAAAACAGAAAATAATACACATACAAAAAGTATTTTTGGCAGAGGAAGAGTATCAAACATTATGAAATAAAAAAGACTAAAAGGCTAAACACATTTGGGCCCCATTTGGATCCTGATTCTAACAAGCTAATTATAAAAAGACATTTCTAAGACAATTAGGAAAAGTTGAAGGTTATAGAGTTATTAACTTTGTTACACATGATAATAGCATGGTGCATTTCTTTTTAAACTCTCGTATCAAATCAGTCACGCAACCTGAAGTATTTATGGGAAAAGTGACATGCTGCCTGCCTGTGACCTTGGGAGGACAAGAAATGGACAAAATAAGATTGGCAAAATGTTGGTAATTCTTGAAGTTCAGTGATGGATATGCAAGGGTTAGTTATACTATTCTCTTCACTCTTACATATGTTGAAAATTCCCATAATAAAAGGGTTCTAAAATGATGGAAGTAAACGTTTTTATTTGCCAAGCCCCAAACGGGGAGAAAATACGTAATGCATATAACTGAGGATTACATAATTAGTATGAGAATATATGAAGAACTCCAGTGATATCAATAAGTTGAATGACAAACAACTGAACATAAAAATGGATAAAACCTATTCAAATATAATCCACAGAAAATAAACATTAGTGACCAATAAATACAAGCTGCTCAATCATACTAAGAGACCATTTTATATCAGCTGGCAAAGACTGAAAAGTCTGACAATACCAAGTACTAGAACTCCTACTGTTGATGGAAACAAACATTACTAAAACAACTTTTAAAATAATCTGGCATTTTCTTGAAAGCCACAGATGTATTTAGCCAGTGATTCACAAGTGCTATTTCTAGTGGCCTAATAACGTGGGCACCGGAAGGCTTATGCAACTGTACACACAGCAGCTATATGTCCTTCAGGAGTAGAGTGAACAACTCTACACTCACACAATAGCATACTGTAGAGCAGTAAGTGTGAATGAACTACCGGTGTATCAACAGAGATGTATTTCAGGAACATCATGTTAAGTGAAAAAAGTGTGTTAAAGAAGAATTTAATAATATAACCCTCTGCAAACAGAGTTTATAATAAAGCACCACTAAGTAATACATCACTTAGTGAAACAAATTTTAGTGATACAAAAATGAGAAGCAAAGGAATAAAAACAAAATTGGCAAAAGTAATCACTTCTCCAAGGGGGGGAAAGAAAGGAGATGGGATTAGGAAGGAATATATAAGGGGCTTCAAAAGAAATGTTGTTACTTAACCAGGTAGTAGATCTAAATGTATGTGTTGCACAGTTACTCTTTATACTTTACACACACTATATACATTTTCTTTTGTACTTATTTCACAGTAAAAGCGATTTCTTTTTAAGAAGAGAAAGTCCTTACTTCCTTTTAAATCAGATCTATTGAACATTTATTGAACATTTGTGCAAATGTTAAAAAACCCCACATACTAGATCTCCCAGTGCCCCATGCATAGACAACTACACAAAAGCATCTCAGCTTTCCTTGCAAAAAACTTGTTTATACAGGTACATACTCTCAGTTTAGCCCCTTTTCCCCACAAATATGCATATTATACATATGGTTGTGCCCCTTGACTTTATTTTTCATTTTAATTATATCTGAGTAATCATTCAATATCAGACACACCATTCTATTTCTTTCCACTTAATGGCTGCAGAGTAATCCACTGTTTGTTGAGTGTAATTGATTTAATCCCAAATGACAGGCCTTTTGGTCATTACCTTATTGTTACAAACAGTGACAAACCTGGGCTTTGCAAGTTCAGTGTTTTACAAAACACTGATCACAAAACCATTCCACTACAGACCATTGTTACATTCCTTAGCATCGCTAAGCAAAACTGGTCAGGAACATCAGTTTCCATTTTTAGCGGAGTTACTTAAAACCGTTATGAATTCAATACTGCAATCCCTGTGTATACTTGCCCATATAGAATCTCCCTGTTTATACCACAAAGCCTGGTGGTATGTCTTCTAGAGAAATCAGTATTTCCAGGGCAGTAAGTCACTCCTTAATGGTCCAATATCTCTTGGTGGTGTCAAAGGACATAAGCATTCTTATATAAGCAGGACATATGGTTGCATTACCATGGTCTAGAAATTGCCTTGATAAATAAAGGGCTCTGATGACCACAAATATACCAGAGAAAAGGGCTGTGGAGCTATCATCCTCAAATTAAAGTCACTGTCTTAATTGAATTGAAACTAATTGTCCCAAACAGTGAATTACCTCATTCAGTTACCTTAGCAGGTATTTACCAACTAGTTTATGTTGCAGAATATATGAAGAAGGTATGTCACTAGAAGTTATAGACATTTGGTGAATCTTTTTTTTTTTCTTAAAGATTTTATTTATTTGTTTGACAGAGAGAGATCACAAGTAGATAGAGAGGAAGGCAGAGAGAAGGGGGGAAGCAGGCTCCCCGCTGAGCAGAGAGTCCCCATGGAGGGCTTGATCCCAGGACCCTGAGATCATGACCTGAGCCGAAGGCACAGAATTAACCCACTGAGCCACCCAGGTGCCCTGGTGAATCTTTTAAGTAATTGTTTTGTTCTTAATAATTCGGTGGGCTTTGACTACATCTTTAAAAAAAATATTCTGTTAAAATTATTGTGTCCATGCTTGATGGTGTAGGACTTTGAAGCATCAACTGTACATCTCTCAGGGTTTAAGAAAAACCAAAATTATTTCTAAGAAGAATTTTGACCTTGCTTAGGTACTCTGAGCACACCAGAGTTGCTTTTCTATTCTAGCGTTCTCAGGCTCCTTGACACTGTTAAGAAAATATCAACTCGAAGAGATTCTTAACTGTAGAGAACAAACTGAGGGTTGATGGAGGGAGGATGGTGGGGGTTGGGTTGAATGGGTAATGGGTATTAAGGAGGGCACTTGTGATGAGCCTTGGTGATCATCGAGTGATCAATCACTAAATTCTACACCTGAAAACAATTTTTACCATATATGTTAATAAACTAGAATTTAAATAAAAAGCATCATCTCAAATCTGCATCAGCCAAGGGTTACTAAAGACTTGGCTAAATGTGTTACAGCAGAGTGCTGCCTGAAGGAGATTCAGTATTAACAATCCTTGCGTATTATCAAAAAGAGCCTCAAGAGGTAAAGCATAGGAGGATATCAGAATTATCTAAGAGTACTGAGACAAAAGACAAAAGGAGACCACCAGAGGAGGATATCAGAATCATCTATTCAAACTTCACTCACTCCTGATTCTTAGCTACAGCAGAAGGCCTACAGTTCATAGGCTGCTCATAGGTTTTGGGCTACCCCTACAGGACTGGAATCCAAAGCTTTATTTTAAAAGGCGAAGAACATGGGACCATTTTAGTTCATACATGAGTCCTGGAACATGTGAATCTTACCTATCATTTCTACTTAATCAAAACTATAGCATGATCAGTTTTCTCAGGAAAACAGCAATTGTTTTAAAATACTTACATACTTCATGCTGAGCACAGTGCTAGATCCCATGGAAGACACTAACAATGAAACAGTCACAGCTCTTGGGGCTTAAGATCTGGTTAGGAAGACAAGGCACACCCATGGACTAGGTAAGGCAAACCGCTTTAAGGGTCAAATAACTAAAGCTTCCAGGAACAGTGGAATTGGGAAAGATATCACTGGCAGCTGGAAAGGTTAGGGAACAGTTTGTGGCAAACATGGAAACCAAGATGTTTTGAAAAAATTGGGTAAAAATGGAGAGAAATGGATTAAAAGGGAGAGGAAATAGCATGCAGAGGGTGGGTTGTTACAGAAACCAACTGGGTAGATAAACCGGCTGGATGAAAAGAGGGCTTCCTGACAAGACAAGACAGAAAAGACATACAAGACAGAAAAGGCATACAAGTTTTTGGAAATTTCAATGCCAGGCTAAGCAGCTTAGCCTGTATCTTAGAGGCATTGAAAGTTTCTGAACAGCAGAGAGGTGTGCCAAGAGCAGATGAACCAGACTAGAGGGAGGGTAGAAATACAGTGACCCAACGTACATTCACTGAATGTCCCTTTGCACCTCAACTAGAGCGTAAATATCTATAGGTAAGGAACCACATTCACACTTCCTTGTATCACTTTTTTTTTTTAAGATCTTATTCATTTATTTGACAGAGAGGGAGCACAAACAGGCACAGCAGCAGGCAGAGGAAGAGAGAGAACCAGGCTCTCTGCTGAGAACCCAAGGTAGGGCTCAATCCCAGGACCCTGGGACCATGAACCGAGCTGAAGGCAGACACCCAACCGAGTCACCCAGGTGCCCCTGTATCACTCTTGATACAAACCACAATTCTATATAAATGCTGGCTGACTGGTAAACATTCTGGCCATGAATGTATAAGATTAGTCAGAGAAGAAAAACATTCTACTATAGATGACCTCAACCAATGCCTTACGCCTTTTTTCTCTTCCCAGTGACTGGTTCCCATCCAACTGACACCACACCACCCATCTAGCTTCAACACAATTTCTCTTACAAGGATAAGAGGAGTTAGGACTAAGATGGTAACAAATTAAAACCTTCTCAACGTGAATCGTTAGCTGTATCGAAAGACATTCAAAATCCTGATTTGAATTAATAAACTGAGTATCCTGCCAGGACTTGAAATTTCTTAAATACAATACAGAAATCTTGTCTCGCTGATTTACAAACAGTTCAATTTTAGTTCACCCATATAAGCAAACAGGCTGATATGTCACCTCCACAAATATAGCAAGCCCTGGGGGTAAATTCTCCAGTGACAGGGATTTCAAGCCTGTTTATCTATGCGGCCAAAAACTAGCCCTGCAACTTTATGGAAACAAAAGAAGTGATAACCAAAAAGGAAAAATGGAATCTCTGTCAATTCAAGCTTCTAGGAAGACAAAAGGAGACCACCAAATATTGTGAATGGGATAAAAGAGACAGACAAAAGTGAAAACAAACAAGCCGGGACAGGGAATGAAAATAAAGCAGCTTTAACCTTGGGGACTGTCAGACTCTACAAAACATGAGTTGATTCCCTAGTTCTATCCAGTAAGAACTATGTAGGCACAACCCATGGAGAGGCCCTTGGGGAAACACAGAAGCTCCTTGAAGGAATCCACTTGCCCCGCACCAGGAGCAGAGAGTGGCTTCCAGTCTTCCGCAGGGCACTCCTCTGCCTGATCCTTTCAGGGGTGGGCTCCCCCAGAACCCAGACAAGGCCATGAACAAAGCTGGCAAGCAACAGAGATTGACTGAATGAATGAAAATGCCTGCCCAGCACCATTTGTTTTATTTTAAAAGCTATTTGTTTGTTTATTTATTTTAAAGCTTTTTTAAAAATTTCTCTAGCACTACTTGTTTACTGAGTAAAAATTAGATAATAAAGGACACTGCAAAGAAAAATCTCGAGTCCACCCCAAACTCACTACCTAAAGATGACTGCTAGTCTGCTCTGATGTCTGTCCATCTACACCTTTCTCCTCCTTATATATCCTTTTCTTATCTGCTTTTTACACTTAACACTGTAACAGGAACACTGTTCCATATCAGTCTAGACCCATTTGAATGCAGAAGCCTCAGTGTGGTACGCTCTCTGTGCCTCTCCCACATTTGAACATTTGAACCCAGACACCAGCCCAGAATGCCTCATTCCCATCCTGGCTAAGCCATGGGTGAAAGGCAGTCCCTACCCCAACCACATTCTGAGCTTCACTTGGTCTGCACATTCCACATCCAAGCTTGGTAACGCCGAAGTAATGGTAATGCTCTAGTTTTTTAGAGCATCTGAGCTTCCATTGTTTTGACTGTCTTTGAATCCCACCTGCCATCCACAACAGCCTAGGAAAATCTTCACTTGAATCAAGCTTCTATTCCTCTTAGAGACCCTGTCCTAAGATCTGCCACACATATGGAAATTGAAATGCTTCTGAGCTTAACAAAAGCATCTTGATAAAAAATGACTGTGCAATGAAAAGAGGCATTCAGTGAACCGTGTTACAAATTAAAATAAGGTATCCCACCCCCCAATTACTACATACAGATCCCCTATCATTCTGAATCATCTCAGGAACAGGGACCAAGAGAGTAATGTACAAAGGTATAAAGAGGGAAAGCTTGCCAAGGCAAACAAAAACATGCAGAAAAAGGAACTCCATAGTAAACAGCAGCGAAGGCATAGCTTGTGCCTGGTTTAAAAAAAAAAACAAAACAACAACAACAAAATGAGGACTTATTCACAGGCCATGGAGCAAACACCATAAACCTGGTTTCATTAGATGGAAACAAACACCGAAGGCTGGAGGTTTTCAGTCGGTTTTTCAAATGTGAACCCAATAAACTATTAAAACCTAGCTATCCCCAGATTCTGGCCTATAAAACCACTCTAGAGGAGAGAAACCAGCAAAGGCCTTAGTCTCCTTGCCACAGTGATTGCTGATAAAAAGAGCAAGCGCATCTTAAGAAAAAGTACCCCGAAATGGAAACAAACTTACAAAGAAGACAAAGTGCACACACACACACACACACACACACACGTCAAAGGAGGAGCAAATGCAAACTAATAAAACAGAAACAACTAATAAAAAAGAAATCTGGGTTTGGAACCCCACCAGGAGGATCGCCCATCTCTGACTCTGTTCCTAGAATCCTCTCTCCACATCTGAGTGGGCCGGACACCAGCACTTCTCCCTCGCGTAATGGTAATTTAAAAAGAATGAGTGATTGGACTGAACAGATGTCAGAGGCCCCAGGGCCAGAATCTCACACTCAGCAAGCACTTGTGATCGCGGCCAGGGTCCCACCAGGAACGCCTGTTACTAAATGTCAGGCAAACCATGAAGGAAGTTAAAGGAAGAGTATCTTCTTCAGGGCCTCTCTTTGAAGGGTCTGGGTTCTGACCAGATCTCCTGCCAATCTCATCTCCCTTCCTATCCTCCATAGAGAGCCATGACATTCTTGGACTTACTGAAAGTTTTCCTAATCCTTCCCTTTGGGAGCTGATTTCCAGGTGGAGAATCTCCCAAATCACAAAATCAGTCATCACTATACTCTACCCATGGAGGGGAAGTGGAAACTCATTTGGTTCTGGAAGTGCCCTGCCATTCCCCTTGTAGAAATTACTGGCCTAAGGCTGGGCCTGGAAATACATTCCTCTTCATTCCACAGCCAGGCGGTCAGTAAACATACATCTCCCGCATTCCTCATGTGCACAAGGTCGCATCTGGGCAGCTAATACAGATTTCTTTACATCAGAGATTTGTTTCTTAGAGAATGTGTCTTTCTAAATCCTGCCATCTATAAAATCTCAGAATCAGTCCGCCTCTAATAGTTAACTCAATGGTCATTTTTTAAAGAGTTTATGGCAGCCTGCAAAGACGGCCAACAAGAATTCTGACTACTCTTGCTATATGTGCATGCCTCCCTCCCTTCAAGAGGCAGGATCTATTTTCTCTCCCCTGACTCTGGTCTAGTTTTTGACCTCTTTGATCCACAGAAGGTGGTGAAGCAATGCTGCACCAGTTCTGCCTTAGGCTTTGAGAGGTATGGCAGCTTCTGCATTCATGGTGTTTCAGACTTGACTAACTCTGCTGGGGAGAGGCCCCATGATCCCCCACCTCCGTTATTTATGCTCCCTGTTGAGGGTGCAGACATGTGAATGTGAAGCCCTCTTGGTCATTCCAGTCCTAGCTGAGGTCTCAGATATCTCAGCCATCTGAGTGATCCCAGATGACACCACATGGCGAAGCTGAACCAGCTGAACCCAGTCAACCCACAGAACTCTGAGAAATAATGAGTTGTGACTTTAAGCCATGAAATTTTAGGGTATTTGCCATATGCAGAAGCAGGTAACTAAACCACAGTCATGATATTCAAGGGACCGAGTTAGACTCTGTGGAAAAGGTAATATTAACTAAAAGGGATGCTGGTATCAAGGAACATACAATCTAACCTAACTACTCTATTTATTTTCTCCCAGCTCTGGAAGCCATAAATTGAAATTGGTATCAGGGGTCCAGGGGCACCTGGCTGGCTCAGTCAGTAGAGTTTGTGGCTCTTAATCTCTGAGCTGTAAATTCAAGCCCCACATTGGGTGTAGAGATTACTTAATTTTAAAGAAAGTCTTGGGGCACCTGGGTGGCTCACTTAAGTGTCTGACCCTTGATTTTGGCTCAGGTCATGGTCAGGGTTGGGTGGAGCCTGCGTAGGATTCTCTTCTTCTCCCTTAGTCCCTCCCCACTCTCTAAAAAATGTAAATAAAGTCTTAAAAAGTTATTAAAAAAAAATCAATGGTCAAAAATCGAAGTGCCAATAAGGCACCTCCAGAGGTTCTAGAGGAGAACCTACTTCTTGCCCCTTCTAGCTTCTGGGGGCTGCTGGCCTTCCTAGGCCTGCAGCTGTGTGGCTCTAATCTCTGCCTCTGTGGTCACACTGAGTTCTCCTTTTCTGTCTCTCAGACCTCGCCCTGCCTTCCTCTTATCAGCCTTAGAGCCCACCCAAACAATCCAAGATAATCACCCCAGAGCAAAAGCTTTAATTTAATCACATCTACACAGACCTCTTGTCTTTACAAGGTAACATTTATAGGTTCCAGGGATTAGGACCTCCTGGCTGGTGGGGGGAGGCGGGATTATTGACTATCCATCTGAACTGCCAAAACACAAGCGCTAAGGCACTAAGGGGCAAGAATGAACATAACTGGTTTATTCCCAAGCAGTTGTTTTCCAAATCTTTAATACAACCAACAACTTTTTCTTCCCCCAATATAATCCCAATATTTAAAACAAAACAAAACAAAGCCAGAACTGTTCTGGTTGAAGCGGGGTTGAGGGGAGTGATCTGCACCTGGCTGCCCTCTTCATCTTAGCAGGTATAGGCTGCGAGACACCTCCATGAACTCAAGAGGCACACTTTAGAGTCTGAAGGCTTTGCCAGACAAAGTTTACATTCCACACCTACTTCCTTCCTATTATTCCCACTGCTCCAACCTCTCTAGCTAAAGAAGCACACACCATCCACCACCGCTCACCAATTCCCTACAATCACTGTTGTTTTATTAAATATGTTTCAGGTCTGCCTCCTCTCACTAGGAAGTTGCTCCTTGAAACCGAAGGCTGTCTTGCTTCTGCTCCAGCCCCAACACCTAGGACCGTGCCAGCACCTAGGAAGGCTTTGTAAACACCAGCTGCCTTCTTAATGATTTTCTTAGAACTCCCTCCATGAATCCTGCCCCAATTCACCACGGGCTATCTTCTTTCCAACCATAGGGGTCCTATCCTCATCAGCTTGACTCTACAAAGATATTACTTTACAAATTATTACTTAGCAATTCTAAAAAGCATCGTGTAAGTAATAAACCCCTAGTTAAGCAAATCACTAAATATGCAAATAGTTCAAACAGAGCTAAACCTGCCTCATCCAGAACACTAGCAACAAATCACCTAGAAATTTCTTCCATGTATCAATAACAAACTAATTTAGCATAAGCTCCAATATTTCAAAATAAGTGTTTTTGGTTTCTATCCCTGTAACTTTTGGTCAATGAACTCTTTCAGGATCCTCCTCCAAACCTTATAGACATTTTCACTAAGGATAATATTAATTTGCCAACTTGTATTATTAAAGCAAAAGAAAGGTGCCAATAGAGTCCCAGCCTTCAAGGAACATATTCGAACTAGGAAGACTTTCAGAGAAGTCTACTACTCTTTTCATTTAATTTCACAGACGAGGAAACTGAAACCCAGAGGAATTCAGGGAGTCTCCTAAGATCAAAATACAGGTTGAGGAGGCACCTGGGTGGCTCAGTGGGTTAAAGCCTCTGCCTTCGGCTCAGGTCATGATGCCAGGGTCCTGGGATCCAACCCCATGTCAGGGTCTCTGCTCGGCAGGGAGTCTGCTTCCCCCTCTCTCTCTGCCTGCCTCTCTGCCTACTTGTGATCTCTCTCTCTCTCTCTGTTGATAAATAAATAAAATCTTAAAAAAAAAAAAAAATACAGGTTGGGGGTAAACTGCAAGCCTACAATGCAATTGTTTCCCAATCTAGCCACTAGACTTCTCGGGGTTTCTATTATGCAGGAACCCAGGCATCCCTGTGCAAGGCATCCACTTAATGAGCAGAGGACACTGTGGCCCAGACAGGCCAGTCTTCACAGGAGTGAGTGTCCCACGACTGGGTGGACAGCCATTTCTCCACTACTGCCAAACAGCCCGCTTAAGTTAGATTAAGGTTCCCAACCTGAGCTTCCACTCCCATGCACTGAGCCAGGCCCACCCACTGACTTGAAGGGGAATAGATGAGCAGGCGAACTGCCAGCCAAACTAATCTTTAAAAATATATCCATCTGCTCTTACAAAGTACTTTTGGAGATCACAACCACAGATCTTCCACTGGGTCTAATAAGTTTCAAGTCCCTCCTGTATTCAAATTAAGACAATCTTACTAACTCATTATAACACCTCTAACCCCCCTCCACACAGCACCCAAAACAAAAACAAAAATGAAAACCAAAACCCCTCTAACTCCCACGCAAATCAAATCAGAAGAGGGGGTATGGGCTAATTCTTATTTAGGCTCAAGGCTTCTTTCCCCCACAGTGAACCCGTGTTTTCTGTAAGTTTGTGAACATTCAGGCCAAAGCTTACTCACAAGGAAAACAAAAACAAAAACACCAAAATAGTCACCAGGCAAATGTTACACTCCCAATTAACACAATGTTGTTCACAACTAGGTATGATGTGATGTGATGTCCAGTGTACATTTTCCCAAATGCACACCTAGAAGAAATGAAGTAAGACTCGGAATACAAAGTGTCACTTTCTTCTGCTGCAGAAGTATGGAAAAAAGCCTCCATTTGTGGCTGTCCATCTCAGACTGCAGGATTTAGTCTTCTCTCTGAACAACTGCCTGGAAGTACTCAAAAAAAAGGGGGGGGGATAATTTTCAACAGATTGGCTGGATCTCCAGACAGAGAGGAGAAGCCAGCACTTGGCAGAGTTGTGAAAGGAACATTTTGGACATTTTAGCCATTTGTTTTTTGGAGAGCCAGAAAACTAATCTGGAATAAGTATAACTCATTATTGTTATTATTATTAAAAACCTTAACCTCTGGCTCCTGGGGTTGGCAGCAGGAAGCATGTTGGTTTCTATAGAAATGCAAATGAAAGTTATTAAATTAGACATTCCAAGTTCAGGGTCTTGTGTTTGGTGTTGTCACGAATCCTGGTTTTTTAAAGTGCTCTCAAGTAAGTAGGCTGCCATCTCTTTGCAGACCCTGGAAAGCCATCTGCTTGGCCCTGAGAGTAGTCTGTACATTGAGATCACACAGAGGCAGACTTTCAACACGGCTGGGATCCATTCCCTTCCATGCGTGTTTCCCCTTTAACAGCCAGACCCAAAACCCTTCAAAGGCTGACGCTGTGTTTTCTACTTCAACTGTATCTCCTACAGCACCTAGAAGAGGAGACAGACATAGCATGGACTTCCTATATTTTAAAAAATAAATGAAGGAATAAGTCATGTCTCTTCCCCCCCCCTTTTAAGTTATATTCTATTGATTACAATTAATGTATACTCCTTTTTAAAAATTCAGATAATATACAGAATAAGCAGTAAAAGAAATTTCACCCTGCCCCATTCTGGACCTTTCCTATACACATATAAAATTGTTAAAATTATACACTCAAGATACACAGATGTTTTGGAGTGACAGACATGGGTGTGTTAAACAAATATTCAGAAACCTGCTTTTTACAAAATACTTAGGTGCCTTCACTCATTTGTGTTCTGGAAGTACAAAGAAAAAGATCTAGTTTTCCTTACCCTTAATTTTAAAAATTGTTTCGAATAAAAGTACATTCTAATGATTTTATCTCCACATTCTAATGATTTTAACTCCACATTATCTCCAATGGATCAACAGTCTGGCTAAATACCAAATAAGAAGAAGGAAATCACATGCCATCAGAATTTTGAAGGTAATGATCCATTAACTTCTAGCCTCTAAGTCTGTTGTCATTTTGATTCTTATGTATTCTTAATGTATGTTAACATTTTCGGGGTTTTTTTCCCTCTCTACAAAATTTCAGACATTGCATGATGATGTGTCTTGGTGTGGGTTGTTTTCCACTCATTGTACTGGAACTCACGTCCTTTACTTCTAGGAAAGTTTCCTGCACTATTATTTCTTTGACAATTTCCTGCCCTCAATTTTCTTAGCTCTTCCATAAGTGGATGTTGAACCACCTGAAATAGTCTTCTAATTTTCTTAATTTTTTTTCCCTCCCACATTCCATCACTCTTGCTCTCTTTAGTTTTACCTCTGAAAGAGTTACTTACTCTGTCTTCCGTCCTGTGTACCGAAATTTTTACTTGGGTTATCACATTTTTTACATTTTGGAGTTCTTTCTTATTCTCTGGTTGCGCCTTTAAAGACGCCATCTTGTTCTTAGTTCATGGAGTTCATGTAATCAATTTCATCTTATTTTTCTGAGAATATTAACTTTCCTTTTTTAAGTTTTCTTCTGGTCCCTATATTATGTCTGCTTTTATTTCATCCCCCCCCTTTTTTTAAAGCTCTATTCTTTTTCTAATACTGATTGTAATTTTAGATGGCAGCTGTTTTCTTGGAATGATTGTAGTACTTCTCTCCCTGTCACACAAATACACACACACATCAATGCAAAGAGTGGTTCTACCAGTTAAAAACGGAAACATGAAATTCTGTAATGCATCAAACATGGGTTACAGACAGGTCAACAAGAAGAAGGCACCAATGAAGACCATTCTGAATAAGCAACATAGCAGAAAGGTATTTTTATTCAAAGGACAGGTCTGGTTTGCACTCATTCACAGAGGCTTTTTATCACATGAATCTAAACACAAATTCTAAACACAAAATGTTCTACTTAAAAGATTTTCCCCTTCTTGCCAATTTGGCTACAACTCTTCAAAAAAAAAAAAAGAGACACACACAGAAAAGTTGTTAAGGAGGCAGGAAATCCTTTCAGCTAACCAACTTTTACATACTGTTCCTTATGGTCAAAATGTTGACCACACTGTGGTAACTCTTTCTGACTTTATGACCTTATTACTAAGACCATCAATTATATTCAACATTATTTGAGCAGAGGAACTGCCTGAATGCCAAAAGACTACTCTACAGTGTTATTTAACCTTTCCCAACAGAGGCTCGTTGAAACTGGGAATTTGGTGAAATGTTTTACCTAACCTTACAAAGATACTTCCCAGTAAATATTTGAACTATATAAATACCTCCAAATAAAGTCTTAAAAATCGGTAAAACTCCTCAGTATTGAGTCAAATACCCATCTCAACGATATAATCACATTTAAAGTAAAATAACAGTGGGGCCTCTGGGTGGCTCCATTGGTTAAATGGCTGCCTTTGGCTCAGGTCATTATCTCCAGGTCCTGAGATCAAGCCCCACATTGGGCTCCATGCTCAATGGGGAATCTTATTCTCACTCTCCCCCTGCTGCTCCCCAGCTTGTGTGCTCTTGCTCACACAACATTCTCAAATAAATAAATAAATTCTTAAAAAAAAAATAATGCCATGAGTTTTAACAAAGGTAATAATAAGCCACATAGACTAAGGCAGTTCAAATATACCTTTTTTTTTTTTAAAGACTTATTTTCTTTATATAGAGAGAAAGAGTGGGAAAGGGGGAGGCAGAGGGACAGGGAGAGAGAGAACCTCGAGCAGACTCTCTGCTGGCAGAAAGCCAGGAGGACAAGGCACAGGGCTGGATCTCACCACCCTGAGACCATAACCCGAGCCAAACTCAAGAACTCAAGGCTTAACCGACTAAACCACCCAGGTACCCCAGTTCAAATATTAACTGCCTAAATTAAGCCTATTTCCAATGGCAACATATTTTTTTTATAATATGCACAGCATAATATTTTAGAAAAGGCTGCATTCCATCATAGAGTAAAATTTGAAACCATGTCCCATTTATTATTTATTCTGTGGTGGAGTGGGAATGAAGAAACACAATATACAGAAAGAGCAAAGGTTTGAATCAGCCAGACCAGAGCAGTACTACTTAATAGGCAGTGTAGCTTTGAATTTGTCCAACCTTGTTAAGCACCTTTCTGCTTTGTTTTCTATAAAACAGAAATAATAGTTCCTATTCTGTGGAGTTCCTATGAGAAATGAGATAATAAGGGGTAAATCTAACACTGTACCTTCTCAACAAATTATAGGTGCATTGTTCTTTGGCCTTGGCTCCTACTACTCCACCTCTTTGTCTCTCTCCCCACTTTAAAAAGAGATGAAAGGAACAGAGAGGAGATCGGTATAAATTACCATTAAGGTCGACACACTCTGAGATTCTTAGATCCAAGAGCACCAGAGAACATAGGTCATCTTCATTCTTGCTACACAAATAGCCTTTAAAAATACATTAAGTGGGGGGCGCCTGGGTGGCTCAGTGGGTTAGGCCTCTGCCTTCAGCTCAGGTCATGATCTCAGGGTTCTGGGATCAAGTCCCACAACGGGCTCTCTGCTCGGCAGGGAGCCTGCTTCCTCCTCCCTCTCTCTCTGCCTGCCTCTCTGCCTACTTGTGATCTCTCTCTGTCAAATAAATAAAGTAAAAAAAAAAAAAAAATACATTAAGTGGGAGCACTTGAAAATACAGATGAAATCTGAGTTTCACATAAAAAAATTTCTATGGTATTTTGAATATGTATATATTTTGCAGTAATTACACACTAAATTACCTATAAGAGCCAAAGAAGAAAGCTCTAAAATGAGATGGATGAATCCATACTGGTAGGAAAAAACGGTTCAAGTGTCTAAACAAACATTCTCCCTCTCTCTCTCTCTCACACACACACACACACACACACCTCCCCACACTCACACACCCACACCCACACACGAAGGATATGAGACCATGACAGTTCTCACACTCTTCCACTCATACATTGGAAGAAAACACTATTTGGTTTTGATGTGTCCATTCTAGTAGCAAAAAAAGACACTTCCATAACCAAACAGAACAGAAATAGCTGCAGATGCTTCATAAAAAGTGTATTTCATCCTTGGAAAAGAAAACCGTATTTCTCATATAATCATTTGTGATTACAATAGACTGACTAGCAGTTGAGTCTGTACGGAAATAATTTAAAGTCACTCTAATAGTTTTCCAGAAAGTCTCCAAATTTGCCAGAAACCAGGGAGCCTACAAAATGATTGATATCAAGCCTAACTAAAAACAACTAATTAAAGGAACAGTTGGTGATAGTTTTCATATGTAAATTTTGGCATTCCACCTTTTTTTTAATTAATTCCATTAAATTGGTGTTTCATAGGTCAGAGGATTTTATGACTGTATACCAAAAATGTTGTTTATAAAGCCATTTACAGGGATCTACCCACAAATATGTTCCAATACATTTTTTCTTTTTGTTCAAATCAAATTGTTATTGCTTCATTTTCTCCTCCTTTAAGCCCAATTTTATTCTTTTTATTTATTTCCACTTCCTTTCTTTGCCCTTCAACAAGAAGCAGTCCCCTCTAAAGTCTATTCCAGTCTTTTTGGAATTTAGATGGCACCTAATTACTTTAATCTGCAAGTATATTAAGGAAGAAAAAGGGGGAAAAAAAACAGGTGGTAGGAGATAAATATCCTTACATACATACAGAGCTTCACCTCCTTACCGTTCCCCCTCCACAGAATCCCATAAATAGGGTGGCCAAGGCTTATTTATAGAAAGGACAAAGGGTAACACAGGATAAAAATGAAAATACGGACAAAGAAGCCTCTTAGTCTCCTCTGGCATAATTTAAATAGGGTTACTCAAGTTCATGGATCAGTAATGGATGATGCTGAGAAATAAGGATGGAAAAAGAGCCATCACTGAAACACTGTTTCATTCTGAGGATGGACTATATCATGTGTTTTGTCCTAAAAGACATGACTCACAGGGGGCCCATGATTCTTTTTCCTTTCTTCCCTGAAATTTGAGCCAACCAAATAGGGCAGGGTGGAGGAACCACACATCTTAGAGTCCCACTGCAATGGGCTGTCATCAGATGCGAGTGAAGTAAGTCACTTACCTTCTGAGTCTCAGTTTCCTCATCTGTGAAGTGGGGATAATTATACCTCACCACCTGACATGGTTACCATCAGAATCAAATGAGGTAAATAAGAGCTCTGAAATCACCAAGTTCTACCAATCCTACCTCCTCTCAACTGTGGTCCCTTCTTCCAATCACCATCATCATTATTCTAACTCAGACCACCATTTTTTCCTAGGCTAGATTACTGGTTTATAAACACTGGATCACATATGTGCCCAATCATGAGGAAAATGGAAAAAAGAGAGAGGGGGGAAAAACAGAGCCATGTAGTAAATTTCTCATTAAGTGACATGTATTCCATTTAGATAGCTAACATTTATTTGAGATTCTCCTGTGTGTGTGGTGTGTGTGTATGTGTGTGTGTACTGGTGGACATGTATGTTAAAATGTCCTTTATTTTATGAAATGATTCTGACATGGTTTTCGGTTGTTTGTTTAATGTCTTTGCTGAACAAAATGAAAAGGTCAGCAATTCTATGATGCTGAGCCTCAGTATTTAAAAAAAATTTTCTTCCTGGTTCATGAAATCCAAGTCTGGGTACCACAAATCTCCATTATCCTAACAAACAAAACAATTCCAACAAACTGATCTCCCAGTCTTCAGCTCTGATTTCCAATCCAGCGCCTACAATGTGTTCTCTATACCACAGTGAAAATGATCAAACCAGAATAAATCTAGTCCTGTCGTACCGGTGCTTAAAATGCTTTCCTTGCTCCCATGTCCTTGAGTTGCCTGACAATGTCCCTACCTCACCTCCTGCCCCCTTCTGTTGTACTCAGCACAGCAGTCATGTTTTGTGATGGCTGGTGTCACCCCCAGACTTCTGCACTGGAGCAGTGCCCCCCACCTCACCTCCCCTTTCCCAGCTAAATGCTGCACAGCCTTCAGCTCAAACATTCTCTGTCTTGCTCTGGGGGGTCTTCATGAACCCCCCAGGCCGAGGTTACATGTATCCTCCATGTGCTCTTACAGCAACCCTTACTTCCCTTGTGGCATTACTTGATCCACACACCGAGAACTATTTACTGGGCTTCTGCTATGTGTCAGGCACTGCTGTCTGTGCTGGAGACCCAATAGTGAAGAACACGAAGACCCAGCCCCCAGAAGCTGACATGCGAGTCAGAGGAAACAGACTAGAAATAAAAATTCAAAAAGAATCAAGAAGTAAAATATCTGGTGGCTGCTCGCCATCAGATCCTATGAACCCAGCACAATGCCCAGCTCCGAGCTAATGCTCAAAAGACATTTATCAATGAGTAAGTTACAGAAGTGTCAAAAAGCGCGACACAAATATGGACTGACCACTGTGTGCTCGGGTTCCTACCGGCATTTCAAAAACTCTTCTCCAAGTCTGGCCGGGGCTTTCAGAGCCTCAGAGCATGCTGTGTCAGTCACACCATGGCACTCACTATTCTAACCCTTGGTTTAATACTTGGCCAAAGGAGTAATTTTACCAGTAATTTTCAGATCAAATGAGTTAAGCGCTGAAGTCTCTCGAAAGTCCCAACTTGGCAGAGCATGCATCTTCCTCAAACTCAAAACACAAAATTAAAAGAAAGCCAGTTCCTTATATGGTTCAGACACTAGCATGCTGGCTTCATGCTGTATCTGAGAGGTTAATGCTGGAAAAGTCAATAACTACCACGAACGAGAACCTTGTCAGATCACTGTCAGCCCATAATCCCACCTGACTTATCACTTGCTAAAGTGAATTAAAGTCAAGAAAGTAAACATTTAATGAATATTCACTTGCCTTTGGTGCAAGAAAGGGCTTAGAAATCAGCTTTCCTGTAATTAAAAATAAGAGTAGCCCAGAAAGCTGAAATGAGATCTGAGGAACACCCAGCAGGGTCAGCTCGTCAGCATAAGAAGGAGCCGGCAACGCAGGGCTCAGGCCGCTCCAAAAATAGATTTTCTGGGCAGAACGAGACCTAACGTCTCCAATACCAAGCACAAGCCAAAAAATAAACCTGGTACAAAGGTACCTAGTGGTTCTGAAAATAGCCTGCTGTCTCTACAGGCTGCAAAAATGTCCAACCCTGGGTCCGCGACACGCATCCATCAGTCAACCCACTGACAAACACACAGCAAATCCTGGGCTAAGTGCTCTGGAGGGCACTAGCACATGCGAGTTACAATTCTAAAGCCTCGCGGAACTTAAAAAATCAACTCTAAAAAACAAGACAGAAACGAATGGAAAAACAAAAACAAACTAGGATTGAAGGTGTGGTAGGAGCCAAAGAAGTGGCATAACTTTGCTGTGGAGGCCAAAGAAGATGGGAGAACCTACAGAGGGGTGTTCAGGGAGGGCCAGTTTCCCAAGAAGCATGGCAGCCAGGGGGCTGACAGATTTAGAAAAGCAGCAGAAGAGAAGTCCTGAATAGTCTGAGTAAACCCTGGCCTTGCAGATGGGTCAGGATTCACTGTTCCTGGGGAGTAAGGTGGTTGAGGGTGGAGGAAGAGAGTACAGTGTGTATAGGAGAAGTGGATGGTATGAAGACACAGCTGAGGCAGGTATGTGTAAGGCCTGCCTGGGGCAATGGAAAGGGCTGGAACACCAAGTCTCCTCTGAAAGAGAACAGGCTGGTCTGTGGAAGGCCCTGAATGCCAAGCTAGTGAATTTAAGCCGTATTTTTCAAATACTGGAGAGTGGCTTGAAGTTTTGGCAAACGAGTAACGTGATGAATTGTGTTTGGGTCTGTCTTGAACATTTTCACATAAGGCTATGCTGCCCACACAGAAGAATTAAAAAGAGAATTCTTCTCTTGAAAGTTTAGAAAACAGCGTATTTCCCTGGATAGTTGGGTAAACTTGTATCACTGTGACTACGTTTTAGATCATTCAGTAAATCACTGATACCTGAGAAAACGCAGCAACCATCGAAAGGTCGGTTTTAAACAGCACTGAAAAGTGACTTTGAAAGGCAAATCCATTCCTAATTCCGCCCACTCCCTTACTTCACCCTCCCCAAACCTGACCAGGGTCTTTCTTTTGCTTTAAGTGTTACAGATTTCCTTATGTACCTGGAAGGAAGAGCTGTTAGTCTATCAATCTGGATGGTGTGCGTTAATAGGGTCTTTGTTCAGAAATTTTAATTACAGGTTTGAGCCTTGGATGAATGTAAAATGAAAACATCGGAGGGGACTTTCTCTTTGCTAATCTGCCAACTAAGCAGGACTGCAGACTTTCAAAATTGTCCCTGTGTGCATCCCTGGCGAGGCAGTTTCTGCACTGGTGTCGGGGGCACGGCTGACCCGAGGTAACTCCTACTTGCTTCTCTGGCCTGCTCTTGGGCTGCCCTGTACCACTCAGCTTCCAACTGAGGTTCTGTAATCAAAGGCCCAAAGATGCTCAAATGTAATTCTGGCGGTTTTATACCTCTCTGAGGTTCCTGTCTCAACAAAGGCAGTCTGACTGCACTCACTTGCGCTGGCTCCAGGCAACCTCAGGGCTTTACCACCTTTGACCCCCATAAGCTGGGTAAAGGGAACACTGAGTTTAAAGCCAAGCTTTAATCTGCCTGGAAGTTTACGAAAAGATCTTACTCTGGCAAGCGATCATCTGGGGGAAGGCGGCAGAACCAAAGGTATTTGGGGCTACATTTTATACTTCACCCTTTCCACTATAACCATTATCATACAGATGTTAGCATTTAAAAATTATAAACAAGGAACCAAATAGCAATAGTACCAGTTACAGACCCTCGGTGTTGAAAGTCTTCTGAGCAACAACAAAGCAAGGAGAAAACTCTGGTTAACAAAAGACCTGCTTTCCAAACTTTGGGATGCGTTCAGGTACCTTTCACACAAAGTCTAAGATTCTTACCAGTGTCACAAGAGGGAAAGTTGCTGACCAAAAAAGTCAGTAAAATCAGTATGAAAAGTATAAACAGAATATCCCAGCAAAATAGGGTGAACAACTCTAAGAGCCTGAAACTCTCTAACTCAGTTCCCCCAAAAGCATTATAGAGTGATGGCAAAAATTTTAGTTCAAAAAAGGTAGAGGAAGCTTTTTAATTTCAAAGCAAAATAAAGTTAACAACATATTCAAATGTTCAGATTCCTAGAGAAAAGCAGTATGTAAACATAATATACATAACATTATTAAGGCAACATTTAATCGAAAGATGAAAGAAATTAAACTCAGTAGATCGTTTTAGAAACAAAACCAAAGGGACTTTGGTCTCTCTTAATTTCTGCCATTCTTTCATTCATTGAACCCTAATGCTATTAGAGGTACTGTGTCTGGCATTGTGGGGATACAAAGATAAATTTGGCTTTCAGTTCCCCTCAGTGCAGGGGAGAGGTGGGGGAGCAGGAACCCCAAATCAAAATCATAAAAACACACAACAAAAAGTCACCCTTTTTTTGAAACCTGTCTTAAACATTAAAAGGCATTTGCAGTGGAAAATGCAAAGGTAACTATTCCCACAGAGAGAGGATTATTTGGATAGAGACATGTGATAAACATTTCCTAGGGAAGGAGCAAATGAAAAAAGGTCAAAGGTATAAGTCAACGGAGAGGAGCTGTAACATCTCAGCAATTTACAAATTTAAAGGAGAGTACCCTTTGAAGGGTGGGGATACACACACCACCTCCATTCATTATAAACATACTTAAGAGAGAATCTTTTCCTTCTCTGGGGTGAATACCGTAACATCTGTTTCCTTGTCATAACAGCAACCAAGTTGATTCAAGAAAATAGTCTCTCTCTCTTTTTAAAGTTGTGGGTGCATAATTACATGATTTCTCTTGAGCCTTGGTTTCCTTAAGACGTGTTTATTCTGCACATCTGCTCTCCCCATACCTGATTACACAAAGGTATCATAAATAGCAAACCAACAGGTATAAAGAGACCAGCCCTCAAAACAGATCAAAGCAAACAGCCCGTGGAGTCCTTTGGAAATCTTGGCTGGCAGCTCTTGTAAATAAAAGTGCTTCTAAAGCAGAAAGCATTCAACTACCGTATTTATATAGGGCGTGATTGACAGGTCAGTTATTAACTGCATAAAAACACAGGCAATGTTAACTAGCAAGAATGTTTGTTCTAGCTGTTCTATCTGAAGGAAAATGAAATCCAAGATAGAATGGCCTGCTCTCTGTTTCTTTTAAGTATTTATTTTAGAACCGTGCAGTATAAAAGAATGTTTTTTCAAGTCAGTGAACTTAAGCTATTTTGCTTACTGTTCTGGAATTTAAGTATGTTGTTATAATTCTTTAGAAAACAAATGTTACATTTACTAAAAGGCAAATTCCAATGGTGCACCATGATCTTTTCAACCCCTCAAAAACATTTTATTCTTTTGAATTACCAAAATTAAAGAAATTTTACATTAATTAATGTCTCTTCCAGTAACTAAAGTGTATCAAATCGGAGGATCAAAGAACAGGAAGGTTTCCTCCCACTGCTCCGGAAGAAGGCATGTGTTCCTTGAATTGCTTATGGTAGCAAGTCTAAAATTTGCCAAAAAGAGATAAGAATAAGCTGGTTTGTATTTTATTACTATTATTTTCTTTATTACTAATACATCCTATTATGGATGATCATTTATTTCAACATTACACAATGCGATATATTTTGTTTTAAAAAATGCTCTCAAAAAACGATGTTAGTTGCATATAGTTATATGTGGTCAGGAAATCCTCAAAATCCACTTGTGCATGCAACGGTTTTCATTCTTGAGGTTTACTACGGTTAGTGCCCACCCCCATCCCAGTGGAAAGTAGAAACGCCAGCCTATGTTTCTCCAGCTTGAAGAGCAACTTCTATAATAGCAGCTTTAAGCAACTATAAAGCAAAGAAATCTAAAACCTTATGTTTATCCAATCTATAATTTTACTTTTCCATAAAAATGACTTTTTAAAGGTAACAAGGAAGAAGAAGAAGAAAAAGTTAGAGGGAAAAAAAAAACCAAGTTTTGCTTTTCTGAATCAATCAGCCAATACTTTTAAGACTGAAATTATAGAAAGTTAGCATTTTCCAGTCAAATAAGTGCTTATGAAGTGGATCCTGTGTTTATGTGCATGATTGTTTGTTTATGTGCAGACAGTATCCTCAGTCTGAGTTTTTCCATGTAAACCTGAGTTTTGTTAAATATTTCTTGAATTAAATTAAAAAGCGTCTTTCTTACAAAAATGTTTCACTCTTAACAAAACTTGTCATCATATGAGCTGAATACTGAACACAAAAGCAAACCAAAAATCCCCTGAAAACCCATCCCTCCACATCAGTATATTTAATGTTCCACAATCTTGCTTCTTCTAGCATTCCTACAAGCAACAGTCTTTCAGAACACAGAATTCTTATGAAATAAATACACAGCCATAGAACATGCCCTGGCCTTCTCCACTATCCACCCCTCCCCCTTCCCCCGCAGGACCGTATTTTCAAAATAGAATATTTGTTTTTTCTGCTTGCTTAATTCTCTGGCAAAGGATTTCTTGCTCACCCCTTGCCAGTAATGAACATTTTGCCAGAAATATGCAACTTCTGGCATGACAAGAATAGGAAAGAAAAAAAAAGAAAGAAAACCCTGCCGGCAGAGACTTCCAGAACTGAAGATAAAAGCAGGCACACTGGATGAACAGAATCCTTTCCCTTAACATATTATAATTTCCTCTTGTTTTCCCTGCTCCTGACTATCAGGAGGAAAACCTTCATTTGGCAGTTTCACATACCTTCCCTACATTATAGAAAGCAATGGGAAACTATTCCCTAAATCTTGGTTGCTAATTAAAGAACTACTTATCCAAATGAAAAATGTAGGTTAGCTAATCCTACTCAGAGAGTAAATCTCCAAAACAATTTCTTAATAACAGTTTATCAGGAAAATTAAAATCCATTGAACTTGTTTAATTCCAGTGGAATACTTCTCTTTCATTATTTCTCCAGTTACAGTTAAGAAGCTAACACACTCACAAAACGAACAATGCAAGATAGTTCCACCTCCCCGCACTGAGCTCGGAAGGGTTAGGCAGGATACCACACAGCTCTCCTCAGAGAGCTTAGGGTGTGGGTGAAGTGCCTCTTTCTGCAACTACTTAGATTCTTGGGAGAAGGAGTAGCCCACAGAGTAGATTTCCTGCATGGGTGGAGTCAGGCACTTTCCAAAAAAACAAAACAAAACAAAATACTCATGGCTCACAGGGGAACTGACAAGCGTGTCCCAAAGAATACCAGATTGTTGAAATACTCCGTCTCTGCTGAGATCCTCTTCCTGCACAGGTCACCTAAACAGTGATGCCTCTGGGAGTCTACCTCACCCCTCTACGTTATGTCATTCACTCTCCAGGCACAAAATGCCATCTATACACAGCTGACTCCTTCATCCAGCCCAGGACTTGCTTCTATGCTCCAGAAGCAGTTTGCTGAACTGCTTCATGAATATGTCCCATTGGATGTCCCTTAGGCATCTCGAAACACAGATCCAAAACTGAACTTGGCATCCATCAACTTCTCCCCACATCCTGCAAAATGCTTCTCCTCCTAAATCTTCGCCTCTGCAAATAGCACCATCAGCCGCAGACACTATCCCAAGCTAAAAATGAGCCCAATCATCCCACCATCTTTCTTCCTCCCCAGTGCTTTCATTTTTCAAGTCCTGTCGAATCTATTTGTCTTAACTCTAATCAATATCCCTCGCTCCATCCTCCTTGTTCACCCCATTTCTGACCTGAATTCATTTCTCACCACCCAGCACACCAAGGTTCCTCAAGTGTGTTCTTTAAAACATAGTCTTGCTAAGATACTCCATTAAAAAAAAAAATTCTGTGAGTCAGTATTTTCCATGAGTGACTACACTGTGACTGCAGAGTCATAGAACATACCAGCATATTAAAGTCTTCAAGAACCCCTGGCCTGAAGAAACATGTTCATACCGACCTTTCACCACCATCATCACTTGCCCTGGCTCCCTGTCCGCAGCTGCTTTTCTTTACTTTGGCTAACTTCTTATCCTTCAAGCTCAGGCCCTGCCTCCTATAGGAAGGCCCCTGAGAGTAGAAACTCATCTCTATTCAGTGTGTCCACATCTCTCTTTGCATGCTTCTATACAGAACCTTCATGCTAATGGCATGTAGTTTGGACTTGGTTGTGAGACTCTGAAGGGCAAAGCTTCTGACTGACTTATCTTCCAAAGTCCAGCACACGACCTGGCACATGGCAGTGAATTAATAAACCCTACTGAGTAAAAGAATGCTAACGATACCTAGTTGTATTATCATTTTTCCGTGCCAGGCATCTGCTAATCTCTTTGCGTATATTAACTCACCTGACCCACCCAAAGACCCTACAAGGTTAAGTGCTAGAATCTTCCTCATCTGACACATGGGGCAACTGAGGTAGGAGGAATGAATATGTTTCATTATTCCTCCAATACAATCTTATTTTCTCATCTCCAGCCGTGTAAACGTGAGTAATTTTACCTCTCTTCTTAGGAAAGATGATGTGATTAAATCAATGGAAAGCTGTTTGGCAGAACCTTGTTACTTTTAGAAATACTATACGTTATAGAACACAAAGCTTTAATGTAACAGGAAAATAACTAGAATTAGGAGTCTTATCTGAATTTGAACACCAGGTCTTTTTCATAGTAGAAGATATGAAACACACAGCAAATTAATAATCTCAATTCCAACTGTGTTATTTAAAATGACAGTTATCTTATTGAGTATTCCTACCAGAATTACATGACGTAAGTATATGAAAGTCCTCTGCAGCCTTTAGGTTATAACGTTGGGAATACTGGTATTATTACTACCATGAACAATACAATGGAATGATGTCTGACCCTGCACCCACTAGCAAATATTTATAATTGGTAACTATATATTTCTGTTTTTATTTTTTTTATGGACAAACCAGCCCAAATAACTGGAAAAGCTTTCATATCTCCATAGAGATTTCTACTGAAAGTTAAAAAGCTTTCTACTAAATTGAACCAATTGAACTACATCTGTTTTGAGGCTCACAGTATAAACTTGGAAATAAGGAAAAATCATTGAGTATTAATAAAAAAAACTTGACAAAAGTCTTAAAAATTTCAACAAAACCACGACCAGCACAACTGACTAAATTATCTATACTGTAGAGACTGTCTACACTCTCCTGTCATTAATGGAATCTTATATAATATAGCCAGTGCTCTCAGCCCTACAAACTATGAACAGTTCAGTAGATAAATCTCAATAAGCCTCCACATCAAACAGACTGGAAGAAATCAAAAGACCGCTGAGCTAAGCCAGACCAAGCCGATATTTTGGTTTATTGGTTAACTGTTATGTTTGGAAAGGCATAAAGCTTAATTGCAAGGCTTGAGGTGTATGTCAAAAATGCCTGACTTAAGTAGAAATTCTGATCTTAGCATCTGTCACTCGTTAAAATACATGGAGATCTTTATCCAGGCTATTTTTTGTTGTTGTTGTTTATGTTTTCAATAAATGAAAATAACCTAGTCACATGGTGACTAAACATGAATCATTGTTACAGCTTTTTGAGAAGGTTTAGAAATCCCAGGTGCAAATTAGGGACTAACACTGTTGTTAATCCAAGTCATGTAAAAGTTAAAACGGGGAAAAATCTGGTTTAGTTTATGACTTCTTGTGGTATTAGCCATAGGTTTCTCACAAATACTAATGAATGCAACACTTTGAAACACTATATGGAAAAGTGAAATCCGGTGGTGTTATTTGGGTGTTTTTACCATTTTCTACTGAATAACTAACTCCATTTGGCTGAACAAGCAACAAAAGTAAATATTTCTTAAAAGGCCCTAGGAGAAAGCAATTTCTGCTAGTTAAAGGTCCAGTAAAGTTTCTATTTAAAGACGGCAAATGAGGTGTTCATCACTGCTACCAAAGCTAGTCCACACATTAGGATTTACTTGGTGCTTTAGGACATGCAACAAACCTAAAAGACAAGCCCTCTCCTTCAGAACTCGGCATTGGGTTCCGAGTCCATAAGTAATTCACAAGAAGCAACAGCAACACGAGAAAGAGAGGACACACCATCCGTGGTACACCAGGGAGAGTCCTAAAGAAAGGGAGCACAATGAGCGCTGGGATCACCCATCTGGATCGTTCAACTAACTGAAAGGCAGTTCTCACTAAATGCTCCCCAAGCATGACTGCACTAGGCCCTCTATAAGCACTGTGACATTTACTCCTTATAACAACTCTGGAGACAGGTCCTGTCACTATCTCCAATTTATGATGATGCTGAGAAAAAGAACTGAAGGCTCCAGGAACTAAATAACTAACCCAAAGTCTGAGCCGGAAGTTTGACCTAGACCTGTCTAACCCAACATGCACTTTCTGAGTGACGTCAGTCTATCACTTCTTTGCCCCCTACGTAAGGCAGACCCTTCACAAGACAGTGGGGCAAAAAGGGGCATCAGTCACAGGCCCTCCTCTCAAGAAACCCACAGTCAGGTCAGGGAAGGCTTTGGAAGACTTCTGGAGGAAAAAAGATTCAGGCTGAACCCCACAGGATGGGAAAAACCAGCAGACTGTAAGTAGAAGAGAGGGACAGGCACTTTTGGAGCAGAAAAAGCAGGAACAAAAGCAACAAAAAGGAAAATCACAACATATTCAAAGGAACAGTAGGGAGATTAGCTTGGTGGGAGTATATGTATTTGTTAGTAGTCTATAAGACTTTAATAAATATTTGTGGGTTTGAATAATAGGAGATAAGGTGAAAAGGCCAAGTCCAAATTACATAGGGCCTTGAAAGCTAAGCTGAAGACAATACAGTTAACCAACGAATTATGTGGGCAAATATTCAACCTCACTACTAAAAAAAAGCAACAGAAATTGAAACAAATGGGTAATTTCCCCCCTCACATTCTCTTAATCTTGCATTAGAAATTAAGAATACCCACTACCAGGAAGATTACACGTGCTAGTGAATTTTTAAGTTGTATATTCTTATTTAACAGAAGCCCGGCTATGTTTTCTGGAGTGTTAGCATTCTTGAACCTACTATTTCCATTTCTGATAATTTATCCCAAAGAAATCATCCAAAAACACATGCAAAGCTAAAATGCACGAGGATATGCCTTGCACCACTTTTTATAATGTGGAAAAATTAGATGGAATGTAAATGCTTGGTGTTAGGCAGTTGGTTAAAACAAAAAGGAAAAGCTTTAACAAAATGGGAAAGGCCAATTAAAGGGCTATGGGCTTTTGATCAGAGGCAACAGAGAGCTAGTGAAAATTCCTGAGCAGGAAGTTGAAACGGGAAACTGTTTTTCAAGAACATCAGTTTACCAAGGAATCTGAAAATACTCAAATAGAAACTAAAGATTAGTGATACCCTAATACCAAGAAATTACACCTAAGTGAATCTATCTGCAAGAAATAACCCTACATGTTAAAATACTTTGTAAATAAAGATACTCACCACTAATAATATGTATGTTTTAAAAACCTGGGGAGAAACTATATATTTAATAAGAGAAAGACTAAGTAAACTATGGTTTATCCGTTAAAGGAATGTTACTTTGATATTACACACAAAACCCTGATTATTACATTTCAATTTAGTGAGGTGCGGGAACAGGAAGAGATTTCTAGAGAAAGAAACCTCTG
Source organism: Mustela putorius furo (assembly GCF_011764305.1). Lineage (NCBI taxonomy): Eukaryota > Metazoa > Chordata > Mammalia > Carnivora > Mustelidae > Mustela > Mustela putorius. The sequence continues at coordinate 15,054,447 of NW_025421321.1, read as the reverse complement.
CCAGAAAATGCCATGGATCCCACGGAATTTGATTTTCATGGGTGAGCCAAAGAGTTTGGCAGCGCACACCAGCACAGTTCAGAAGGCAATGAGGGCTGAAAACAAGCAAGTATTTAAGAGTGGTATGTCCATCTGGGGAAAGGCCACAACTGATAAATGATCGTATGCCGACTGGAATACATTCATCCCAAGACATAACTCCAAATACTTTCCCACTGAAACGTTATGCTTTCACAATGATAAAAAACTGAAGCCTCTGCTGTTGCAGAATTTGTAACTAATCAAAACAAGAGTACACACGCCACTGAGACAGAAACTCTGCTTTATTGCCCTTATGTGTTGAAGCTAATGGAAACGTTGGTTTAATGAAAGCATAAAGGAAAAAGAGATGAGGACCTGGGCTGTGTGTCTGGGGAACACTGGGTACTCACCGCCTTTAGTTTCTGTCAGTGACACTGTTTTTTGGCGCACAGAATTTTTGTTTCCGAATATAGACAGGAACATCAAATTGCTTTAATGTTTAATGTCGTGATCTGAATCACTGACTGTCATATAGATACGACAAAAGATGGCAGAGCAAGATACAAAAGTAATCAGGTGATATGTTCTTGACTAAATGGCAGAAGAACCGAGAAGAGGAGGGGGAGAAGGGTATATGAGGGCCACCTGTTTGAAGAGAATGAGGAGCTGGCAGAGGGGCCAGCGCATAGTGGCACTGGAAGGGAGGGGAGTGAGGAGGAGGAGGAGCCGGACAGACAGGCTCCTCCCTGAGGGAGGGAAAGGGAGTTAATAGTATTTAAGGTTTTCCACCTTGCATTACAGTTGAGTTGAGTCTTATCTCTTTGACTGTTATTCAGACTTTCAGAGCGTATTTTATAAAGTCTGTACTCCTCTCAGTGCTCAGAGCCTTGAACCTAGGAAGCATTTTTGTTGAATAAATAATGAAGAAAAAGAAACTGTTGGGTCACTGAAACAGGCCACCAGTTATAGCAAACCAATGGCTGAGGGGAACTTTGACTGCAGAGGGTGAAAGAGAGGATCAAGTCAGTTAACAGGGGGAGGAAGTATGTAACCAGCCATTTATATGTACCTAGATCAGCTGTCCACAGCCTGAGCGATCACAGAGATAAATACAAGAAGCACAAAGATGTACTCAAAGCAATGGCTGGCTCTATAATTTTGCTTATAGAATAGGAAACCCTAGTCCTCTAAGAGTCACAGGCTTAATGATCCTAATCAGACGTAGCTAGTCTGACTCCATCTTCTGTCCAGTCCAACTGGTTTGCCCTGACCCAGACAGCTTCATGGTCTACTCCTACAGAGGCAGTTTGTACAGAACAAGACAGTAACAGTTTGAAGGAGACAAAAGAAGGAAGCTTGGCAGATAGAGAAAATGAGTCTGTTTAAAACAAACAGCCTAATTTAATCTCAGAGGCCAAAAAAAGTATATCAAAATATAACACATGACTTAAATGAAATAGGGATTTTTTTGGTTAATAAATGAAAATAATTAAGTACCAATTCCAATAAATTTAGAAAGAACATTTGACTTCCCTCGAGTTGGCCTCACAATAACAACATCAATATTGTAATATAGAGGTCAAATTCCAAAATGAATTCGAGTTCCTAATAAAAAACAGTGTTGGCATTCTGTTAGCTTAATAGAGATTAGCCATGAACCAGAAAGACATTTCACATCTCAGAGTAGCATTTTCTGACTTAGAAGTTGATTATATTTTATTCAGAATCTCTATTTTAATGCTCTATAAAACTTTTCTCTTGTGTAAAGACATACACATTGTTCTTGAGTAAAATTTTTATAATGCCAGCTTGCTTATAGTAATAAATTATATATAACCACATAGCCAGACACACTTATACTACTTCTTATCTTTTAAAATTACATGAAGGAATTGCATAAGTAAAGGGAAAAAAAACCCACATTTTCCTATGAGGCTAAAATACTACATATACTACTTATCTTCCTATTAAGCCGTTGTTCCTAATGAAAGCATTTTCAAAGCTTTTGATATAGCCTAGAAGAATGTAGCAGCAGACTTCATTAGTTGCCTACTAAAAATTCATTCCCCCACCCCATCTTTCCTTTTAACAGTGTTTGAGTTTGGTTTGGTTATATATCCTTCTCGAGTACACTTAATATGCTTGGATAGCTTTAGGGAAGACTGGCACCAATCCCAAACCCAACTGGAGAATCCTGATTAGTCTAAGATAATTATGGTGTATCCATTTCCCTTGTCAGGGATAAGTTGGGGCATGCTATGATGTTAACTCTGGCCAAAAAGATGTAAAGTAAAGAGAGTAAAGTGTGGGACTGAGAGCACGGGAATATATAGGAGGTGGTGTTGTCACACTTAAAAACAGAGAGGTACAAGGCCACTGGATATTGCGCCTAGACACTTTTGCATCTAGATGTGATGGCTGGAACTGCAGCCATCTCGCAACCATGAAGGAAGCTTGCCTGGGGCCAACATCGTCACATCAAGGATGACACAGCAGAAAAATGAAGAAAAAAAAAAAAAACAACCCTGGGTCTTTGATGATGTTATCAAGCTAGAATGAATCAATCCCCCTTAAAACTTCTTGGTTATATGTGAGATAATAACTTCTCTTTATTCTTTAAATTTTGATTGCAGTTTTCTGTTACTTGCAGTCAAAAGCATTCTGTGGACAAGTCTGAATTATTTCAAGTTTCTGTTTAAATATTAACAAATGGAGCTATGAATTGGGAGATGAGAGACGACAACAGAATATGCTTCTTAATTTACTAGAAAGACATATAGTCCAAAGGTAGAAAACTCAGTTACAGGAGTAGATCCTAACGCCTTACCTATTATATTTCAAAGCTGGTTACTATTCTGTTGCCCTCTCCCCTCAGGAACATACCTCACACTCTAATGGTTTGAAGTTGACCTCCTCTCCATACCAATGATTTGGGAAAATGGACATCTTCTGACAAAACGGTAGAAGATTCTGATGTAGAATATAAAGTTCTCTCTCCCAAAGAGGTACTTTAAATATCATAAGATTTGAAACAGTCTAAGATTATGAAATTTTTATTGATTCATATTTATTCACTACCTACTATAAGTTAGGGTGCTATTTTGAATTTTTATCTGACAACTTGGGATAATTTACAGTATATTTAACTGCAACTAAAACTAATTTTTTCCTGTTCCTGCTGAGATAAATCTTGAAATGATTATCTTTCCTTCTCACATATGGTGCTGCTCCTAATGATCAGAAACGTGCCTTCCACCTGCATTTATCAGTTACCCACAGCAGCCACCCTTAACTAGGTTGGATGGAACACAAGATGGTAATAGATGTTCTTTAAGGCCAGGCGGCGGGGGGGGGGGGGGAAGCGCCTGGGTGGCTCAGTGGGTTAAAGCCTCTGCCCTTAGCTCAGGTAGTGATCCCAGGGTCCTAGGATCGAGCCCCGCATTGGGCTCTCTGTTCAGCAGGGAGCCTGCTTCCCTGCCTCTCTGCTTACCTGTGATCTCTGTCAAATAAATAAATAAAATCTTAAAAAATAAAAAAAGAGAGAGAGAGAGATATCTGGGTGGCTCAGTGGATTCAGCATCTGACTCTCAGCTTCTGCTCAGGTCATGATCTTGGGATCATGAGAAAGAGCCCTGTGCTGGGCTCCAAGCTCAGCTTGGAGTCACTTGAGGTTCTCTCTCCCTCTCCTTCTGCCCCCCAACCCCCTCTCAAATAAAAAAAACAAAAAAAACACTAATCTTTAAAAAAAGAGAGAGAGAGGGTCACCGAGGTGGGTCAGTCATTAAGCATCTGCCTTCAGCTCGAGTCATGGTCCAGGGGTCCTGGGATTGAGCCCCGTGTCGGGCTCCCTGCAGGGAACCTGTTTCTTTCTCTCTCTTCCATTCCCCTGCTTGTGCTCCCTCTCTCATTGTCTCTCTCTCTCTGTGTTAAATGAATGAATAAAATCTTTTTTAAAAAATAAAAATAAGGGGCGCCTGGGTGGCTCAGTGGGTTAGGGCCACTGCCTTTGGCTCAGGTCGTGATCCTGGGTCCTGGGATCGAGCCCCGCATCGGGCTCTCGGCTCAGCGGAGAGCCTGCTTCCTCCTCTCTCTCTCTCTCTGCCTGCCTCTCTGCCTACTTGTGATCTCTGTCTGTCAAATAAATAAATAAAATCTTTTAAAAAATAAATAAATAAATAAGAATAAAAATAAAATGAGAGGGAGAGAAAGAGAGTTTTCCCTTTCAAATAATTTGGGGGAAATACTACATGTTATATCCCACTATTAAAGATTCACAAAATATATTATAGCATATGAACTGCCCTAAGAAATTCTGTCATAAAGACATTTTTATTTAATTCAATATTTCTGAAGCTTACTTGACTCTAGAATCTATTTTTCTTTTTCTTTTTTTTTTTTTAATTTTATTTATTTATTTGACAGAGAGAAAGAGACCACAAGTAGGCAGAGAGGCAGGCAGAGTAAGAGAGGAAAGCAGGCTCTCAGGTGAGCAGAGTCCGATGTGGAGCTCCATCCCCAGGACCCCGAGATCATGACCTGAGACAAAGGCAGAGGCTTAACCCACTGAGCCACCCAGGTGCCCCACAGAATCTATTTTTCCCTAAATAGCTTTTGGTATCTTGAGGAAATTAGTAATCCTTAAAACATAAGGCATAGTCCCTTCTAATTCCCTTCTACTCATTTAGAAATAACAAAAAGAATAAATGCCAAAATAACCACACCAAGTTAGAACTATGCTTTAACAATCTGCAGAGACTACAAGTTATTTTTAAGTAACTCTCTTCCAGGGTTTTGCATCATATTCTCCAATCCAACCTGCCAGGGACACAGAATGAAATCTCTTCTCAAATGATTCCAAAAACAATGCTTTTATTATGGAATACTACAATACAAAAACTTCTAAATGATTCCTAATGTAATGCACAATTCAAACCAGCCTCCCTGGCATATCTGTTTTACTCACTGATAAAACCCCAGAACGTAGTATGATGCTTATAAGAGTAGGTAGTCAGTAAATCCTTGCTCCAAGAATGAATGAATGAAAAATGAATGAATGAATGAATAAATATCTCCATCACATTCTCCTCCCCACCTGCCCAAATCTTTGCCATCCTTATTAAGCCCTGACTCCTGCATGGAGCTCAACCTCCTCCTCCTCTGATATCCTATCCCCAGACAGTACCAGTGAGTTTGATACTCATTATTCCTAAACTAGTTGGTCTTCTCTCTCAGTAAATGATGAACTCCTTGGAATCTGAGACCGTGTTATAAACTACTTCTGTATATGTTAGAGTGCCAAGATACAGTAGTAAGTATTCGGTGAAAAAAATTTATTCATTATATTAAAAAATTTGGTATGTAACAAGAATAACTGGAAATTCCTGGGATTTCTAAACCTATACATTACTAAATCAGTAGTTATAAGGACCAAGCTCTGAATAAAGAAAAAATGTTACCCAAGTTCTAAAGAAACAATTCCCTCTGGCTTTAACCTCTTTGACTCCATTTTCTCATTTGGAAAATAGCTCTGTGGTATTCCTCTACAGGTACTGAATGAGCAACAAATACTGCTTGTAAAACCCCTGATAAAGGAAGACTTTATCTCATAGTCCTGGAAGCAATCCTGACGTCTTAAATTATGTAATCCTGGTATTACATTATATTAGTCTGGTTCATATAAAATGTAAGCTACAAAAATACCAAAGCTAAGAAAAAATATTTACTCATGCTTTTACTAAGATGCAGAGAGAGGATGCATGCATTGCCAAAATTCCATAGAACATGCTCAAACTACAGCAACAATGCCTTAGTTATTAAAGAAGGCAATGGCCTGAAGCAGTACTTAGGAACAAAGAATACTTGGTCCACGCAAGAGTCAATATTTAAGAACACAATGACTAATTCCCACTTCAAGTTCATGAACATATTTCTTTTTAAGAGCTTCTTTTTTGGTTAAAATTTTTATTTGTGGTTTTCCTACCTATGATCCATGAACCTAAGAATGAACAAAAACTTGAAACATGAAACCCTCCAGTAGGCCAAAGTGTCAGTATAGACTTAAATTCTGATTTTAAGGACTTTTCAACAAAGGTTACATAAGACATGTACTTTACTTCTCAGTCCCCCAAAATACTCATTTATTAACCCAGCCTAAAGAACCAGACTGAATGTTCTTGAACAACTGTGGAAAATGCATGAATGACACCTCCAGACCATATCAAAACACTGGGGCTCTTAATTTAAGGTCAAATTACTTGAATCCCAACTAGTATTATTGTTGCCAACAGAAACTCCACTTATAAATAATCAGCTGGTTTTTTAAAAATGTTCTAGTTGAGCTTTGTGTGAACTAAAAGTAATCACTAAATTCATTTCTGGCACTACCTGTGTGACCTTCAGCGAATTGCTCAACTTTTCCATACCTCAGTTTTCACCTTAGGTCCTCTCAAAGATAAAAACTAGTAACAGCTATTATTATCATTTTTAAAAAGATTTTACTTATTTATTTGAGAGAGTACATGGCGGGAGGGAGGGAGTAGAACAAGCAAGTTCAAGTGGAGGGGAGGGGCTGAGGGAGAAGCAGACTCCACATGGAGCAGGGAGCCCAACCCGGCACTCGATCCCAGCACCCTGGGATCAGAACCTGAGCCAAAGGCAGGCACTTCACCAACTGAGCTACCCAGGTGTCCCTATCATTTCTGTTAAAGATATGAATGAAAAGCACAGACTTGAAAAACATTAGGTTAAGCCTAGAAGACATCATACCTTAGACAAGGATCATCATCACAAAACCCCCAAATCTTCTCCCTATAGCACTAAACTATCATTGAACACAAGAGGTAAATGTCTTGTAGTCACACAGATATCCTGTTGAGGTAATTTAATTCATCGCCTACTTGCCAACCAGAAAACTAAGATTTCTACATTCCTAATGCTATAGTAGGACATTAGAAGCCTTGTGACATGCTCTTCCCTCACCTCTATCTGTAAGAAAACAGTGTTAAGTTCCCCAGGAAGAGAACATCCATGGGACAGAGGTATACAAAGTCTTCTGCCATCCAAAGAAAGGGTCTCCTAGTTACCTCAGAACAAGTTTCTCCATTGGCCCCTCCCACCTTTCCTCCTAAAATCAACAGGCCATATGGGAGATGGGAGAGTCTTACTGTACACTGAGACCCTAGGTGAAGTGGCTCATTTCCCACGGTCTGACTACAAACGTAAAACCTAAAGCAGACTCTAAAAAGGTAACTCACTGCTCATGAGGGGCTAATGTGCACTGGTTTGTAAATCTGCATGCACTCTGCAAAAAGAACTTGACCTGTGTTCTAGTTCTGCTACTTGCTGGCTGTATGGCCTCGGGCAAATAACTACATCTGACTAACCTTAGTTTACTCCTCTGTGAAATTAGGATGACTCTCCACTTTGCAAGGCTATGGTGGAGGCTAAATTAGACACCCACAAAGGGTCCAGCCATGCCAAGCACACAAACAGGCACTGAAGGTATACACGCTTCCTTCTGCACCCATGTAACAGAGACCGCCCCGCAGCAGAGAACCATAGGTATTTGTGAGACGGCCGGTTTCCCCAGCACCAAGCGCATGTCTGATTCATCTTTGGATCTCAGTGCCTGGCAGAGGGCCTGGCCCAGAGGAAATGCATAATAAATGTTTTTTAAATGGAGAAAATGAGAATCCTTTGGGTCTGAGGATGTTAAGATTATCCTGGCCACAGTCAAAGAAAATTTTGATTTTCAGTTTGGCCAAATAGGCGCTTGCTGCAAACTATTAAATAGTTCAAAGCAAATAAGCTATTCTGAATTTAATAATTACATTCTCTAAAATATAAAAACCCAATTGCCCTACAGCTCTCAATTTCAATTTTGAGAATCCAATTATTTCCTAAACAATGGAGTGGGTAACCACAGAAACTTGTGAAATCTCTTTTCCTAGAATACATGAAGAACAGGAAAGAAGCCAGTTTGTCTGGAAACTGCTTCAAACTCCATCTATAAGCAGAGGATAGACCAGATCAGATGCCCCTCGGAGGATCCTTCCAGACCTATACAACTAAGATGTTAGGAGAAATAACTAAAATAATTGTCTCTAGTTTACACCCTGGCAAGTGAAATAAATACAATTCAACATCTCTTAACACAGTCATTAGAAATTATTTTACTTGGACTGGCTTTTATAAGCATATTTTTCTGAGACTGTGCTAAACCATCCCAAGCTATCAATTTAAAAATGAGCTTTCTCTAACAAGACAGAATAGAGACTATTATAACAACACAAAAAACAAGATTATTCTATTGTTCCATCTTTCAACCTACCTGTTTCCATGTACCCCAAATCTACTCATTCCCAAAACTTTATAAGGAACACTACTTCCCCCGAATATTCCATGCAGCTCTCCCACTAATGATTTTCTAGTGCATCTAGTACTCATGTCACACTGTGCAGCCACTTATTACAACTTGTCTTCTACTTGCATCTTTTGCAAATAGCAATTTTTGTTCCTTTAGCTAAAATGTAAGTTCCTTAGGTGAGATCCAAGTGTTATACTTCTCATGTACTCCTTTAATGTGTCAGTAATGAGTTCATGACACATGCTTACAAATTCTCACTGACTAACTGATTTAAAATTAAGAGAGAGGGGCACGTGGGTGGCTCAACTGGTTAAGTGTCTGACTCTTCAATTTAGCCTAGGTCATACAGTCAGTGGCCTGAGATTAAGCACTGTGCTGGGCATGGAACCTGCTTAAGAATCTCTCTCTCCCTCCGCCCCTTCCCCCACTCACATGCATGCGCGCAAACACACGCTCTCTCTTTCCCTCACAAATAAATGAATAAACAAATAGATAGATAAAAATAAAATACAATACAGAGAGAAAGCAAGCGCTACAGAATACTGTCTACACTGAGGGCCAAAATGAAACTTTGGCAAAATCTAAAATAAGGTTTTCAGACTGCTATATATTGACATTTGTCATTTACCTGAAACTAGAGTAGTTGAAGGTAATATAGCTGCAGAGGCTAAAGAGAAAGACCTAAAGATCACACTGGTTTAGCTCCTGCCCTCTAAGGAACAAGGAACTATCGAGGGGCGGCCACTCATGACACTGCAGATGGAGGCCATTTTGGAACGCCTAGCACACTGCCCAGATCACAGAGCTGTGCAGGTTCTGCTTCTGCATGGGATCAAAGATTCATTCTGTCAGGCCAAGTCAGTCAGGGAGAAATAAATAGAAAGGAAAAAAGACTTAGCCAATTAAAATGCTGTAACATTATTTTCAAAAAACCAAGTGAAACTTAAGTTTTCTCATTCTTCATAATCCGAGGAACACATCTAGAACAAGACTAAAGAGCTCTATAGTCCAGTCATTACCAGGGCTCCTTGTACCTACTACAAGGCAGGTACAGTTTGAGGAACTGGGGATAGAGCAGTTCACTAAACCCACAATTTTAGTAACAATTACATAAAGCCATAGCTTAGTATTTTATAAAAATAAGAGACCTCCAGGATGGTCCAAATCTCTTATCTTGGAGAAAACCAAGGCCCAGAGAGGTTAACTAATTTGTCTCAGTTGGTAATCGTGTCTATATGGCAACAAAGCAAGGAATAGAAACCAGGTTTCTTATCTCTCCTCTAGTAACAAAATTGACTTGCTCTTTAAGCAGCTATTTTTGTGTGCCTATTTTATGCCACACATATGGTAGGTACCAGTTATACAAATGGATAAGATAATGACTCTGTCCTCAAAAATTGCAGAGTAATTCTAAGATGGGATGAGCACTTTAATAGAAGCGGTAACAGAAAAAAGTAAACTCTGTCTCTAATTGTGTAGGACTTCCAACATTTTATTTTTTAACATTTTATTTATTTATTTGAGAGAAAGCACATGTGAGGCAGGGGAAGAGCAGAGGGACAGGGACAAGCAGACTCTGTGCTGAGCTCAGAGCCCCACTTGGGGCTGGATCTCAGGACCCTGAGATCATGACCTGAACTGAAACCAGGAGTCAGACACCCAACTGACTGAACCACCCAGGACTACAACTTCCAACATTTAAAAAAAAAGCAAATGAACAGTTAATCATTTGTTTTATCCCCACCACGGCCCTACGAGTACAGAGCACCAATCTTATTATTCCTGTTACATAGATGGAGATATTGAAGTACAAAGAGAATAAGGGAGTTTACTAAAGTCATCTCTAGCGGCAACAAAATGCCTAGAAACCAAGTCTGTTTACTCCAAGATCGACATTTTTTTCCTCACTAGATGGGAAAGGCAGATGTTCTTTTTATGACCAGTTCCCTTCTGACCAAGAGCATACATTTGTGAAACCGTGTGCAGAATAATCTGTGGCTGTGAAAGTAGACTTAACTGGCCTGTGGCGTCTCATCAGCTGAGCGTAGTTATTCGATAGTTGAGTAAACCATCAACAAGACCTCATTATTACTAGTATTCTTAACATACCCACTATATATCACAGAATAGATGGCAAAGTTTCTGCCCTCAGGGAGTTAATATTGTAGGGAACAGGGCTATAAACATTTTTTAAAAAGTGACATAATTAAACAAACTATGAATAGAATAACCACTACAAATAATAGCTAATTTAAGACACTAAAGGTTTTTGTTTTTTTTTTTAAAGATTTTATTTATTTATTTGACAGACAGAGATCACAAGTAGGCAGAGAGGCAGGCAGAGAGAGAGGAGGAAGCAGACTCCCTGCTGAGCAGAGAACCCGATGCGGGGCTCGATCCCAGGACCCTGGGATCATGACCTGAGCCAAAGGCAGAGGCTTTAACCCACTGAGCCACCCAGGCGCCCCAGACACTAAAGGTTTTGAAGAGCAAATCTAGTGGATACTTCCAGGAAACTTCCATACTCTTTAAGAACTAAACAGAGAACAGAAGCCTTGTATACATAATGATATAGACCAATCTTCAGATTAATAAATGCTCTTTCTTACCAAGCATGTTCATCACATTAAAAAAAAAAATTAGTAATTTCTTAATTCCTTCATTTCACCTTTCAACTTTACTCAAACAATTATATGAATATCCCATTTCCCTCTTTCTAGGAAAGTTACATATTTTGTAACCTTCCCCATCTAAGAAGAATGAATTTATAGGGGCACCTGGGTGGCTCAGTGGGTTAAAGACTCTGCCTTCGGCTCGGGTCATGATCCCAGGTCCTGGGATCGAGCCCCACGTCGGGCTCTCTGCTCAGTGGGGAGCCTGCTTCCTCCTCTCTCTCTCTGCCTACTTGTAATCTCTGCCTGTCAAATAAATAAATAAAATCTTAAAAAAAAAAAAAAAAAAAAAAAAAAAAGGAATGAATTTATAGTGGCAGCTCCCATCAGCATGCCTTTGGCAAAACGATTAAAGCTGTGTGGTTTCATTGTGTTAACCTTCTACCCTCCTTCAGATGTAACCTAAATGGAATGTATCTGATGATTTTCTCCTATACATAGTAAAATCTGTATGCACATCTGAGATTCACTCACTTTCTAAAAAGTAAAAGGGAAAAAAGCATTTCTTCACTATCACGTTCAGTTTTAAATAATAACTTCACTGTTAATTATCTCATACTTTATTGATGCCATAAACCAAATTGGTTTTTTTTTTAAAGATTTTATTTATTTATCGGAGAGAGAGAGAGCACAGGCAGACAGAATGGCAGGCAGAGGCAGAGGGAGAAGCAGGCTCCCCGCCGAGCAAGGAGCCCGATGTGGGACTCTGGGATCATGACCCGAGCCGAAGGCAGCTGCTTAACCAACTGAGCCACCCAGGCGTCCCTGACCAAATTGTTTTAAACCTTAATACTTTTTAGAATTATTAACAAAATAAAGAAAGCTAAGGAGAAACAAGTATTAGTGATTTCAAACTACTGAGAGGAAGAACTTCTTTAGAAACTGGCTAAATAGTAAAAATTGTAATCATCCTTTCAAAGGAATAATGTTAGCATTATTTTAAAAATACAACTTGAGGGGCGCCTGGGTGGCTCAGTGGGTTAAAGCCTCTGCCTTACGCTCAGGTCATGGTCCCAGGGTCCTGGGATCGAGCCCTGCATCGGGCTCTCTGCTTGGCAGAGAGCCTGCTTCCTCCTCTCTCCTTGCCTGCCTCTCTGCCTACTTGTGATTCACTTGTCAAATAAATAAATAAAATCTTAAAAAAAAAAATAAATACAACTTGATTAAAACAATAACAACTCTTCAGTATTTCCTGAATATACTCAGAAAATTCATCCTTAGAGCCCTTGGTTTCTTTTTAAATATTTGTTAAATTTCATAGGGTGATAAGTAGCAATTTAAATGACAATTCAGAACTATCAGTAAGTTTCATTAGAATTATCAACAGTGCATCATAAAATATATTTCATGACATTTTCCAATTCCTAAAACTCACCTCATCACAAGAAAATATTTTAACAAATAACAGCTTAAAACCTAAATTAAAAAGTATGATTATTAGCCTTTTTAGGTAGGAGAAGAATAGGGCTTTAGTTACAGATCATTAAGAGAAAGTACGAGGCCTATTTGGATCCTAAATGAAATCAAGAAAGTAAGTAAACATGCAACGACAGTGACATCTAGTGTCAACTTTTGCAAGCCACTAGACTACCATCAAATCTTCCCAAGTACTGAAGAAACAACTATTCAAAACTTCTCTTCTTTAAAGACCAACAAAAGTAACTTGTGTTTTAGACCTAAAAATGATGCATCATTAAAGTATTTCAATAAATCTCCTCTCAGACATTAAAAAAGAAAACCTTAAAAACATCTTAAAGAAAACCATAATACTAAAAAAAAAAAAAAAAAAAAAAAAAAAAAGAAATACCATAATACTGAAGACCTAAAAGTAAAAAAAAAAAAACTTTGGTTATTCCGTGTGGCCAGCATCTATCTGTAACTGCTCCCCTTGGCTACAGAAAAAAGCAAAGATACTACACAAGCTAGTACTTGGTTAGCACATCAAGAAAAAGCAGTTTAAGACATTTCAGGAATACCTGAAAATGCAAAGAAAGAAAAAAACTTCAGCTGTTGCACTGAGAAACAAGCTCAGCATTTCAGCCCTTGCTACCTTGCTGTATTTTTGTTGCTTTGAAAGGTCCACTTATTTAAACAGTATGTATTTTTGCCCAAGAGCTTAGAATTTGGCAGCCTAGGTTAATTTACCATATCATTTTAATAGTTTTATGCTCTAGATGAATCCATAAAAGTAAGCAAATTTCCAAAAATTATTTTTGGCCAGGACAATATTTTGTAAAAAGTAAAGTCAGCATTAGATGAAGCTTACCTATTTTTTTTGGAAAGTTCATCCTTTCCCCTTTTAACTCCAAATATTCTTGTGATCAAGGTACTAAAAAGAAGTGTGGATGAATTTCTCACCTAATGTAAAAATAATGCACAATAAGGGTTAAGAAATATACATGGCATGAAACCAACATTTACAATGTTCAAACTTGACATTCAAAGTCCTTACCCAATTGGCTAATGTGGGGCTAAAGCAAATATGGTTTGTGTTCATGAAATAATTTTCAAAAACTGTATAGTAACTGACTCAATGACTTCCTCTTACACTAAGCTCTGTAATCCAACCACATGCACACAACACAGCTCTTTCCTGTACTTCTAACATTACCACCAACTATTTTATTTTTTTGTCCTTGAGTCATCAAATAACCTTATTTTTTTTTTAATTCATTTTCCTGTATTGTTTCTGACAAGGAATATCCCTTGATATTGAAAGAGCTCAGCTCTTTCTACTTATTTTTTATAATCATTTACCTATGGGAAATATTTATAAGACCTTACTCAATCCACATTAATTAATACAGCCAAGAAAATATTCAATATCCAAAATGTTGTTTATTAACTCCACAATGTAGTAATTTAATGAATTTTAGCCCTATAGTCATATGAGACAACTGGTTAAGAAAAATAAGAGGGAACTATCATTAATAAACATAAATCATTTCTTCAAAATAATAATGATGATGATGATGATGATGCCTGGGGCACTCAGTTGGTTAAGCATCAGCCTTCAGCTCATGTCATGATCCCAGGCTCCCAGGATCCAGTCCCACATCAGGATCCTTGCTCAGCAGGGGAGCCTGCTTCTCCTTCTGCCTGACTCTCCCCTGCTTGTGCATGCTCTCTCTCTCTCTGACAAGCAAGTAAATAAAACCTTTTTAAAAAATGTAATAATGGAGATACATATTTCCAAACTAATGTGTCAAGATGTTTTGTTCTATCATAAAACTGTCTGGAATGCCATGGCCGATTGGGCCTCCTGGATTACCTTGCCAAATCAGAGCAGAGATGTACAAATATGTATTGAGTTTCCCACAGTGTATAAGAACGATACCAGCATCATGGAGAATATATAGAAGACACACTTACAGCCAACACAGAACCTATATTCTACTGAAATAGGGCTCATAATCATATGGTATGTTTAAACAGCAACATGAGAAGAAAGGTAATTAAAAGTAACAATGGAAGATTTATGTATAGTTGCCTGCAACCACTGCTCCAAGGGTCACAAACTCAAATGCCCACAGGGACCAGTGAGTGGCAGGGGCAGCACAGGACTGGGACTAATTCAGTCACCATTCAGCTTCAGCTGAGTCACAGGAGGGGATGTAAGCCCAGTGTTGCCAGATCTGCCTTTTCAAGAGAAGCCAGAAAACGCAGTTTTTATGTGAAATCTCACTATTTTGAAATGTTGGCAACAAATTAAAGGAAAAAACAACAACAACAACAAACACTGAGGAGGCCAAATAAAACATAGTTGTAGGCTAGATTTGACCTATCCATCACCAGTTTGCAACCTCTCCTCTAGAAGCCCAAGGCTGACTCAGTTCATGCATGGTTAACTCTAGGAGTGGACTACAATTCCTACCAAAGTGGAGTAATTCATACCAATATTACAATGAGACCTAAAATTGGACAAGTTCACATATGGTCATTCCACAATCAACAAACATTAATGAAGCACCTACCACATGCCCCAATATCCCTAAACAACGAATCAATCTGTCCTGTTACACTGTGAACATGGCCTCGAGCCATGATCTAGATCATCCTCTAATCCAGATCTTGATTATCTCTCACCTGGTCTACTGACTTAGTGCCCAAAGATCTTGGGTTTAAGATGACTTGGTAAAGTCATACAAAAATCCTGCTCCCGTCAGGTATCGCACAAAAACAAAAAAAGAAAAATAGAAACACAAATTCCATCCTGCCCTAAACCAAACTTTCTAACAAAGGCTGCCAGATGCAGTCAAACTAAAATAGGAGTTCCAGGAGATGAAAGAGCACGAGTGCCAAGGCACCCCTTAATCAAAACTTAGAGGACTGCTTTACGAAGTGAATGGGAACGGCCAGAGAGAAAATCCCTTGTCTGATTCAATAAGCTGGAGGCAGGAGCCAGTCTTTCAGTAGTATTAAGAGAGATCCGAGGGTTCCAATAGTAGTAGTCTGATCCCTTCAGTATCAAGTTCCCACATTAGCAGCCAATAGTCATCATTGTCTGTTTCAGGAGGTGTAGCAACATGCTGATATTCTACCATTAATTAGTGACAACTTTCAGAAAGTAAAGTTTCCCCTCATCTGCTCTTTAGTTACCCTGTTACTGGATTACTACACATAAATTTACCAGTTTGCAGAATAATGAGTTAATGCCATAGCAGCCCTCAAAGGCCACCAAATAATAATCTTTTAAGACATTAAAGAAAATTAATTTTCCTTTTCTTGAGATAAAATTCACATACCATAAAATTCACCATATTAAAGGGTACTGGTTGGTGGTTTTTACTATATTCACAAACCAGGAAACTACCACCACCTAATGCCACAATATTGTCATTACTCCAAAATAAAACCCTATACACATTATTAGTCATTATGCACCCTCCCCCAGCAGGCAAGCACTGATCTACTTTCTGTCTCTATGGACTTGCCCATTCTGGACATTTCATGTTCATAGGATCATACAACATGCAGCCCTTTTTGTCTGGCTTCTTTCACTTAGCTGTTCTCAAGGTTCACCCATGTTGCAGCATGTCTCAGTAGGACACTCCTTTACACAGCCAAATATTATGCCATTGCATGGATATAACACATTTTTATAATCCACTCGTCATTTGATGGACATCTGGGTTATTTCCATCTGGGGGCTACTATGGATAATGATGCTATGAACACTACAAGTTTTTGTGTGAACGTGTTTGTTTTCATTTCTTTTGGGTATACAGGAAGAAATGGTACAGCTGGGTCATATGGTAATGATAGAGTAGACAGTCAGACATGAGCTGGAGACAAAGGTGATGATAAAGAGGTGACACATTAAAAGCCTGGGGCACAACATCCTGACTTTGTGGCTTTTAACATCCTGGCCTCACAGCTTCCAACACGATAGGGCTAACAGACCAAGGGCCACAGGTACAGAACATGGGCTCTTCTCTTCAATCTCTGCCCCCAGAGTAACATTTATTAAAATATACTCACACTGTGGTCTCTTCAATCCACCCCTGATTTATCCCCATGGCAAAATATAGCCCTGACAGTTCTGGCAAGAACCTTGCAGGGTCAAAAACTCCCCCTCCCTAGGAGTCCCTTGGATGATTGGAAACAACCGCAGTTGGACACTGCCCTAGCTGTGACCTACAACCTATGCAAACATAAAAAGAAAAGATAGCCCTAATCCCAGTATAGCTGCCACCTCTGAGCCTGCCCAATCTCCCACCTTGAGAGTGTAACATCCTTGATAAACTGCTTTGTGCCTGCTACTTTCCTTCTGGCTGTCTTGATCCAAGTGTGGACCCTCATGTAAATCTTTCATGGGGAATCCAAGAACCAAGATCTCCATTTACACAATGCAGACTCTCCCCCTAGTAACAGTAACTGTACTTTTGAGGACCTGCCAAAGTGGTGGTACCATTTTACATTTGCACCAGCAATGTATGAGGGTTCCCATTTCACCAGTTCTCCAAGTGTTCCCCAATAATTGTTATTGTCCACCTTTTTTTATTATAACTATTCTAAATGGATGTGAAATGGTATCTCATTGTGGTTTTGATTTGCATCTCCCTACTAAATAATGAGGTTAAGCACTTTTTCATGCGCTTATTGTATATTCACATATGTTTTCTGGAGAAATAATTTCAAATTCTTTGCCCATTTTTTTCCTGGGCTGAGGTAATTTCTCTCACTGAGTTTTAAGAATTCTTTATATATCCTGGGGCATCTGGGTGGCTTAGTCGGTTGAACATCCAACCTAATTTCATCAGTTCAGGTCTTGATCTCAGGGTCATGACTTCAAGCCCCATTTTGGGCTCCACACTGGGCATGGAGCCTACTTTAAAAAAAAAAAAAATGAGTTCTTCATATATTTTATATACTAACCAAATATCAGATACATGATTTGCAAATATTTTCATTTTCTTGATGGTATCCTTTGAAACACAGACATTTTAAATTTTGATCAAGTCTAATTTACCACTTTTCTTTTGCTGCTTGTGCTCTGGGTGTCATACCTAAGAAACTGTTACCTAATCCAAGGTCACAAAGATTGACAGTTAATTTCTTCTAAAAGCTTCACCATTTTAACTTTTACGTTTAGGAGTTTGATCCATTTTGAGTTATTTTTTTAATATGGTTTAAGACAGGAAACAAGCTGATTCTTCCACATGTAGTACATCCAGTTGTCCCAGTACCATTTGCTGAATGGACTATTCTTTCCACCACTGAATTGTCTTTTTTACTAAATGTTAGGTTTTACTTCTGGATGCTTACTTCTATTACATTGATTTATAAATGACTATTCTAATGCCAGTACCACACTATCATGATTACTGTTGCCTTTGTCGTAAGTTTTGAAATTTGAGCATGTGAGTCCTCTTTTTTTCCTCCCAAGATTGTTTTGGCTTGTCTGAGTCCCTTGCATTTTCATCTGAATTTTAGAATGACTTTGTCAATGTCTTCAAAAAATTCAGATGAGATTTTAATATATATTGAATTTATATATTGATATATTTATATATATTAATATACTTAATATATATTGACTATAGATAGGTAGGTAGATAAATAGAATCTGTAGATCAATTTGGGGAGTACTGTCGTCTTAACATTGTATTGTCATCTTAACAGTATTAATGAAGTCTTCTAGTCCATGAACATGAAGTTTTTTCCACTTCATTTAAGGCTTCTTCAATTTCTTTCCAAAAATATTCTGTAATTTTCAGCATATAAGTCTTATATTTCTTTTCTTAAATAGAATATTACTTTATTAAAGAGTACTTAGTATTCCTAAGTACTTTATTCCTTTTGACGCTATTACAAATGGAATCTTTTCTTAATTTCACTTGTGGATTCTTCATTGCTAGTGTGTAAAAATACAATCGATTTTTATATATTAATCTTGTATCCAACAACCTTGATGAACTTGTTAATGATTAATTATTTAATGGTTTTGTATGTGTGTGAGTAAGTGTGTGTGTTCCTCAAGATTTTCTATATAGGAGAGTGTCATTGAAAAATAGGTAAGTTATCTCCCTTTCTAATTTGGTTGATTTTTAGTTCTTATTCTTGCCTAACTGCCTTACCTACAACTTCTAGTATGATGTTGAATAGATATGGCAAGAGTTGATATCCTTGTCCTATTCCTGATCTTAGGAGGAAAGCTTTCAGTCTTTCACCATCAGCGTGTTGTTAGCTACAGGTTTTCCATTGATATCCTCTGTCAGGTTGAGAAAGTCCCCTTCCATTCCTAGTATATTGAGCATTTATAACACGAAATGGTGTTTGGATTTCTGCATCTGCTTAGATGCTCATGTGGTTTTGTCCTTTAGTCTATTCATATGGTGTATTATATTGATTTTCATATGTTGAAATATATACTCGTTATTTTAAATGTGTAGAAGTTATATAGCATAACATTAAAAACATGAATGTGAATATAGAGAAAATAACTAGCGTGGAAGACACTATTGGTTACTTAAGATAGGAGAGTGTCCCTCTGTTTTGCTACAATAGTGTAAATGGTTCCAGGACATCTGGTAAAGTTCTCCTTTTTATTTTCTAATACTCCGTCCATATTTTTGTCCCCATCCATTATAAAGCTAATAAAGGAAGGAAATTATGTAGAAGTACAATTGGGAGAGAGGTGGAGACGGACTGACAAACTGCATTACCAATTCCTAAATCACTGATAGAAGATGGTAATATGAACCACTGAAACCCTATCAATGTGGGTAGGGTCACTACCAGCACCCATATATCTTGAAAAACTCTTCACAGTAACAACAAGGAAAACATGCCCAGATTGGGAAGGATGGATCAAGGAGAAAACAAGTAGAAAGGAGAATAACTATAGGAAAAAATAGTAGTCAAGTGAAAAATGGACAGAATAGAATGGCTGCCAAATAACTCGTTATAATTAATTCTTATCATAAGGAAAATACCAGAAAATCTTCCTGTTTGCTTACCACCTTCTCCATCAAGCCCCCAATATATGGTTGATAAAGACTCGATACTCAGCTACAATGGTTATCAATTTTTTCCCTTCTATTCACTAAGTACATATATTTTTCTTTCTAGCATGAAAAAGCTAACCACACAGACTTGTGTAAAATATAGAAAGATTTGGTAAAAGAAATCAAAATTAGGTTTCACGAAGCAGTGTGTGTGTGTGTGTGTGTGTAGAAGTGTGTACACATGTGTATATGTATATGTGCAGATAATATATTTTTATTATGAGTGTATGGCTCTTCTTATATAACATAAATGCTCCCTTGACAAATAGTTTTAAATGGTAAAGCAGAGCCTCTCATGAGCAATCACTATGTGGCATCGTCACTTATACACGTTACACCTTCACCCTTAACAGATGGTCACGTCCCTGAGAATGGATCTGCATGTAATAGGAAATATTTTGTCTAGTGTACACGGCGCCAGTTTACAGTAGAAAAAAATACTTTCTGAAAAAACTCAAGGAGATATGGATTCTTATTTGTCTTTCATCCCTTCTTAGCTATGTGACCTTGAAAAAGACACTTAAAACTTTAGGTCCCAAATCCCTCATCTGTAATCCAGCAAAGCTGTACTGGGATTGTAGTGTAATGAGTAGAGCAGGGCTAGATTTAAGCACCACACAGCCTTCAGCCTGGCCCCTTGGTGGCAAACGCACAACTACCCGAGACCCTGGACATGCTGGGGCCAACAGAGCATAGATACATGGCCGTGCTCCTGGGAATACGTAAAAGGCTCCTTTTCCTCCTCTGAAACCCACTGCATATTGTAGACCAGAGCTGGCCTGAGGGAAGAAACTAAAAACATACCAGATAGAAATATAAGCTCAGTGTGGATCTTAGTAGGATGTTAAAATGCATACTTGGTGGGGTTTCTGGGCAAGCAGGGAAGATGGGTTAGCTGCCTGTAATGAGGATGCAAGGAAAGAAGATCAGGTTTCCCAGTTGCTGAACAAAAAAAAGGGACTGCCCAGAAGTATCTTAGTTCCCATATATGTACCTGTAAATTACCCTTACATAATTTTTCTTTAAAGATTTTATTTATTTATTTCAGAGAGAAAGAGAGAGCACGAGTGAGGGACAGGGGCAGAAGAAGAGGGAGAAGCAGACTCCACACTAAGCAGGGAGCCCAGCCCAGCGCTCAATTCCAGGGCTCTGGGATCAGACATTTAACTGACTAAGCCACCCGGGTTCTTTAACTTAACTAGTTTCATCTCTAAAATACGTGTCAAAGGTCATCACATGTCACCATTCTTACTAATATTTTTCCATTCTGAGCCATCATCATCTCTTGGCAGAACTACTACAATAATTTCCAAATTAGTCTTCCACTTTCCCTATAAGTCTTGCCAGTTTTGAGTCTCCATTCTTAACTACAGTGATCAGATGCCTCTACTCCCCTATTTAGAAACTCTGTCATGAAGGGTTTTTCAACAGCAGTGAGAGCCACAGTTTCAAACCCCAGGTCTGTCCCAACTACACCCACAGAGGCTCTGGCTCATCCAGCCATTTTCAGACTCAGATGACACACTACATCACAGGGCATGGGAATTGCCTTCTCTCACACCTGCCCAAATGTTGTACCGACTCCTGCCCAAGTTGTGTGAATGCCCCAAGTGCTAACCTTTAATAGTAAGAGAGAGGAGATGGGACTGTTCCAAGAGGTGGTAGTTTCACGTGGCCTAGAAGATCTATCACGTGACCAGACAATTAGCTCAGTTTTCTGGCAAGGTCAAGACCTGTTCAGCAATGACTTTCCTCCCTTGTCTCACCTCTTCTCTTTATTTCTTCATTCTTGCTGCTGTGGTTGTACCATTCAATAAAACCTTAGCACCCAGATAATACTTCCAGTTTTGTTTTCTAAGGAACAAGACCAAAAGCCTACAAGGTAGGTAGGTGTGTTTACACCTTCTCTGTATTCCTGTAACACCAAAAACATTCCCTATAATAGCACAGATTCTGGAGTCATACAGATAATAGCTGTATGTCCTTAGACAAAGTTGTTTTGCCTCTCTGAGGCTTGTCTTCCTTATCTGGAAACGGGGATTATAATAATAGAATCTACTTTACAAGTCTGTTCTAAGCATTAACTGAGATTTTCAAAATAAATGATGTCAGGCACACAGAAAATCTTCAACAAGACAGCCATTATGATGATTGTGTCTTATTTATCCATGTATTTCTTAGTGTTTACTGTAGCATCTGCAACACAATAGGTGTTCCTAATGCCTAATATGTTTACAACAATACCTTACCCCTATATTTTAAAAATGCCTAAGAGATGGCAGAGATTGAAAAACTTCTATGGTCTCAATAAAAAAGACTGAGGAATGTGTAAAAACAAATAAAATTGTATATGGATGCTTATTGGAAAAATGTTCCTTTACTACAAAATTAAGTTAATTTCATTTGTGTGTGTATAGTTTTTTTTTCCTCTCCAACATGGAAAAACAGGAAAGTCAGAAGTACAGATGTAGCGACCTTTAGGCCCAAGATCCATTCCTGAGAAGATGCACAGAAATTAGGTTTCTGTAAATTCAACCATATTTCACATGTGTTCAGAAAAAAATCATTCTCTAAATGACCTCAACAGAGAATCCTGTGGTAAGCTGCTTTAAACTATTGTAAATGTTAATTGTTTTAAAATAAAGCCTTCTTCGCGTTCACGGACTATGTTGATTTATAATTCGGCCTATCTTAGATTAATTTTTTATAAGGAAAAAAACACAACAATCAATATACTAAAGACACAGGATTGGTCATTATGATGTTTATTTCCTCTAGTACAGCAAACTGAAAAGACCCAAAAAGATTCTTCAAAACCAGGGTTAATAGGGAAGAGTCCCGAAAATAAAACTACACATGAGCACTTACATGTACTTATGCAGTCTTCTGTGGATATATGTGTGTATCTGAGCACTACACATACATAGAACCCACATTAAAAGAAAGGCAGAAAATATATCAGAATGCTATACCTATAAGGTAGTTAAACAGGGGACTTTCACTTTTCTTCTTATGCTTTTCTTTATTTTCAAAATTTTTGCAGTAAACGTGTTACTGTCTTAAAAGGTCTCAAAAAAATTTAAAAAAAAAAAAAACAGCCACTCATTTTTCATACTTTCAGTTTTGCTAAAATGTTGGAAAAGTCACCAGGTTTCATTCTCTGAAAGCATTTCTTTGTTCATCTTAAATTCACGGCTTAACGAAAACAATATTGATATTTCTGGCAATCAGTTTTATGATCTCTAGTTTTCCGGATGGTCAAGCCACATTCCTACCTCTATGACTCTACTTAAGGTACACAGGTACTGCTCTGTTTCCTGTAAATGCAGAGGGTAAACACTGTGTCCTCGGGAGTAGTTAGGCAATGCTCCTAGACAGAATTTTAGACATTCATTATTCTTACAGGTAGATGCCCAATTTTCCAGGCGGAAGTTGGCAACCTTAAGGATTCCTCTTTACATTGGGAGTCTGTGTCTTTAGCTACACTACCACATGCTGACCTTCAATTAGAGGCTTATCGCAGAGTTATAAAATGGTTTGTGCAGATCACTGACTGGAAGCCCTGCCGTTCTAGCAAATTCTCCATTCTGCAGGTAATGTATTAAGGTCTAGCTTCTTTCCTCCTCTCCCTTTGCCAGTCTTTTTTTTTAAAGCAACATGTCAAACACAAGCCACAGGTTAGTCTCCTTTATTCTGGAAGGAAAACAGTAAATTCATGGTGCTTCTCCCAAGAATCAGGAAAGATGACCGTCTTAAATCCAACAACTACTATCCTGCGTATTGTCTACTATCTTTAGAGTTCTCAGTCTAAAAGTTTCTGGACAGTGATCATATCGCAAAAAAAAAAGAAAAAAGGTGACTGAATATTTAACCTCCTCCGTTTTAATACTTAAGGGGTTTTTCCCTTTGTTTTTTCCGTCTGGTTTTTTTTTTTTTTTTTAAGATTTTATTTATTTATTTGAGAGAGAGAGAGAGAGCACGAACAGGGCGGGTGGGGGGGGTAGGAGGTGGGAGGAGGCAGAGGAAGAAGCAGGCTCCCCACTGTGCAAGGAGCCCAACTCAGGACTCATGACCTGAGCCAAAGATGCTACACTGACTGAGCCACCCAGTTTTTGTTGCTATTGTTGTTTTTTACCTTTTGATAGACTGTATTTATAGCACTTACTCAACACGCTGATACCCAGAGTCCACAGCATCCAAAAGAAAGATTAAGAGTTGTTCTGCTTCTAGCTCAACATCATTGACCAGCAGGAAAATGCAAATCAAAACCAGAATGAGATACTACTTCATACCCACTAGGATGGCTATTATCAAAAAACAAAGAAACGGAAGAGAAACTAACAAGTGTTGGCAAAGATGTTAGGAG
The DNA here is from genome assembly GCF_011764305.1 of Mustela putorius furo. Lineage (NCBI taxonomy): Eukaryota > Metazoa > Chordata > Mammalia > Carnivora > Mustelidae > Mustela > Mustela putorius. The sequence continues at coordinate 15,030,513 of NW_025421321.1, read as the reverse complement.
AATGGAGCTCTTGAGCATTGCTGATGGAAGAATCAAATGGCATGGCTACTACAGAATACAGTTTGGCCATTTCTCAAAAAGCTTAACATAGAATTACCATATGATAGATACAACAGAATTGAAATCAGAAACTCAGTAATACAATTACAGCACTATTCACAGTAGCCAAAAAGAAACAACCTAAATGCCTATCAACAGATGACTGGGTAAACAGAATGTTAAATATATGCATAATGGAATATTACTCAGCCTTAAAAAGGAATGAAACTATGACACATACTATCTTGAAACCACTATGTTAAGTGAAACAATCCAGATACAAAAGGCTTAACATTCTTTGATTTCACTTATAAAGTGCCTACAGTAGGTAAATTCATAGAGTCTGGGAAACTGAACAGGTTAGTAGGGGCAGCGGGAAGAGAGAAGAGGAGACACTGTTCAACAGACATAAAGCTCCTGTTTAGGATGATGAAAAAGCTCTGAACACGAATAGCAGGGATGACTGCACAACACTGCAAGTGCACTTCATGCCCCGAACTACACATTTTCAAATGGTTAAAATGGTAAATTTTAAAAAAGAAATAAATGACAATTTATACAAAAATAATAACAATGTAGTATGGGTTTATAATACACATAAAAGTGTATTTTATATATATAAAATATATATATAAATATATGTACTTTATATATATATACATATATGTATGTATATATATATAAAATGTGTAATAAAAGCACAAAGATTGGGGCACCTGGGTGACTCAGTCATTAAGAATCTGCCTTCGGCTCAGGTCATGATGCCAGGGTCCTGGGATCAAGTCCCACATCAGGCTCCCATCTCAGGCAGGAGTCTGCTTCTCCCTCTACACTTCCCTCTAACCCTACCCTTTGTGATATCGGTCTCAGATAAATAAATAAAATCTTAAAAAAAAAAAAAGAGCACAAAGATTGGAAGGAGAGAAATAGAAGTATACATTAATAGGTTCTTACAAAATCTTATACTTCAACGGAGTGATATAATACCACTTGAGGGATGACTGTGATGCTTAAGATATATGCTAAAACTTCTAAAGCAATCACTTCAATAAGAAAACAAAGAGTTATGGCTAAAAAGCCAACAAAAAAGATAAATAACAGTTTATTAAAACCTACTCAGAAATATAATTAAGTCAATGAAAATAAATGGCAAAAGCACTTACCGCCCAGACTGGTGATGTAAAGCCTAGAATTGCAGCCTTAGCTCCGTCAGCAACATAAGGAATAATATTTTCTCCCAGACGTGTATCTCTGAACAAGGCTCTAAGGATATTTAAAGCATGAACCTAGAATAAAAATCTGAAAATTAGTTGTGGGTCAAAGACCATGGTACTAAATCTGTACAGATCTAATAGTTAACCTCAAAAAAAAATTATTTAATTACAGTGAGAAATAGATAATCCGCAAATGAAAGAGCAGGTTTTAATAAAACAACTAGTATCTGAGTCAATTTTTCTAAAGTAAGATTTGAACAATGCAATAAAAAAAGCTTGATCCAAGGGACATACGCAAAATCCTGAACCTACCAAGTAGAGACAAAATGCTCTTTTAGAGTACACATGAAACATTTATTTTTTAAAAATGACTTCAAACCTAGCCACAAATAAAAATTTCAACAAATACCAAACAATTAAAATCTTAGAGATTATACTCTGATTACAGTGGAATTAAGTTAGACACTGATTTCTTTAAATATATTTAAAACTGATACTTTTTTAAAACACTGGTCAAAAAAAAACCCTTTTTTAAATATTTAGAGCTGAATAACAATGAAAATACTTCACATCAACATTTGGGAGATGCACTGTAAGTAGAACTTAAAACAAATGCATGCCTTACATGCTTCTATTTAAAAAAAAAAGACTAAAAATGAATATGCTAAGTGTCCAATAAAGATGATAAAGAACAATAAATTCAAAAGAGAGAAAATTTAAAAGAGCAGAAAATTTGAAAAAAGCAACCCAAAGCTGATACTTTGAAATAGAAACAAACTTCTAACTAACCAAGAAGAGAGAGAAGAAAATAAGCAGTATCATGAGAATACCAAGGATGACATGACTACAGATAGAGAATAAAGTAAAAGTAAGAATACCGCTATGAATAACACTATCCTAATCAATTCAGAAAATTAAGTAAAAATGAACACTTTTACAAGAAACAGAATTTATCAAAACAAATTCAAGGAGAAATTAAAAAGTTAGATAGATGTTAGCACTGCAAAAGGAAATCAATAGATAAATATCCTACCCAGAGACCAAAAACAAACAAACAAAAAACCCCTAACCTAATAACTACAACAATTACCAAAAAATTAACCCACATGATTTTATGTATGAATTCTATCAAATATTCAAAGAATAGATAATCCTAATTTACATAAACTATTTAGAGAAGAAAAGACTCCCGAATTTATTTTGTCAATCTAACATAGCCTGGCTATAAATACAAAGTAAGGACAACTATTTTGGGAAAATGGTAATATCTACCAAAGCTTAATATACAACACCCGATAATCACTCCTAGGTATCTACTAAACAGAAATGTACACATATATTCACCATTGGGCATGTATGAGAACATTTGTAATAGTACTACTCTTAATAACCCGAATTTAAAAACTAACCAAATGTTCATCAACAGAAGAATGAAGAAGTTATAAAATATTATAAAAAAATGAAAATGAATAAATCACAATTTGGATGGATACTATAAACATACCATTGGTCAAAAGAAACTATATCAAAAGAGCGTATAGTGTATGATTTGATTTATTTAAAATGAAAAAAAAAAACAGATAAAACTAAAACTGAAGTGTTAAAGTTAGGCTAGTGGTCACCCTTGGGGAAAAGGTAGCATGAGAAGAGAGCATGAGGAGGTTTTCAGGTACTAAAATTTAGTTCTGTCTCTTGCTACACACAAATGTGTTCACCTCGTGAACTCTACTGTGGTGTACACATGATATACACATGTCTTTGTAGTGTTATAATTCAATAAAAATTTTACATAAAAAATAAGGACAGGTACAACATGAAAAAAGAAAACCACAGGTCAGTCTCACTTATGAATCCAGTGAAAATATGCAAAAATATTTTTAAAAAACTTTTAAGTGAATGTATAAAAAAATGTATAATGTATAAAATGTATTAAAAAATGTCAAAGTTGTGGGTTGGCCTGTAGGCAAAGATGGTATTGTATGAAAAAAATCAATATCTTCATATTTGCAAATTCAAAAAAGAACCATTTATCTCAAAAGACACTTGAAAGCGTTCAATAAAATTTTATTTCCTCAATGAGATACAAGATAGATTTAAACCTATAGCAAATATTAGAAACAATACAAGGCCGCCTGCTATCTCCATTTCTATACAAACCATACTACAGGGTCCAGCCAGAAGAATTAAGAAAAATGTCCTATGAATAAGAATTAGGAGGTAAAACATGTTTAGCATTATTCACTGAGGATATGTTTATCCATAAAGAAAATCTAAAAGAATTTACATCTAGTGGCGCCTGGGTGGCTCAGTGGGTTAAAGCCTCTGCCTTTGGCTCAGGTCATGATCCCAGGATCCTGGGATCGAGCCCTGCATCGGGCTGTCTGCTCCACAGGGAGTCTGCTTCCTCCCCTCTCTCTTTCTGTCTGCTTCTCTGCCTATTTGTGATCTCTCACTCTCTGTCAAATAAATAAAATCTTTAAAAAGAAAAAAAAAGAATTTACATCTAAGTCATTAATTGTAGTACAGCAATTGCTGACATGACTTCTTTTTTTATATTGAATTTTCCAGTCCATGAGCATGGCTTTTTTTCCCATTTATTCGGATCTTCTTGTGTGTCTTCCATTATTTTTTAAAATAATTTTCTATAAGTCTTATAGACCTTTTGTGAGATTTAATTTTACTAGTGACTAAAAATGATATTTTAGAGATTATATTGTACACTGCCAGTTTGTACAAGTGCAATTAATTTTTTTGGTTACTGTTGTGCTTATATTCAGTGCAGTCATTTTCCCCAAACAAATCAATAAATTTAAATTCCAACCAAAATTCTAAAAGGGGTTTTGTTGGGTTGCCTGGGTGGCTCAGTGGGTTAAGCCTCTGCCTTCGACTCAGGTCATGATCTCAGGGTCCTGGGATCGAGTCCCACATGGGGCTCTCTGCTCAGCAGGGAGCCTGCTCCCCCCAACCCCAGCCTGCCTCTTTGCCTGCTTGTGATCTATCTATCAAATAAATAAATAAAATCTTTTTTAAAAAAATAAAAAAAAAATAAAAGGGGTTTTGTTGAACTTAACAAGCCAACTCTGTAGCTTTGAAAATGCAATGGAACAAATATAGTTAAGATAATTCTAAAGGGGAAAAAGGGAGATTCACCCTACCAGATACCAAAATTATTAAAAAGATAGTAACTTAAATAGCGATTTTGGCTCAGGGATAGACTAGGAGACCAATAAAACAGAGCACATGAACAGATATGCATATCAATAAAAATAGTACATGAAAGATAAAAGGATGTTACAAATCATGGGGAAAAGATATCCTGTATCAAAAATGCTTGCATATTAATTATCCAAATGGAAAGTAATAAATTTTTTTCTTATTTTACACACAATCAAAAACAAATTATAGGTGGTGTAAAGATGAAATGTGAGAAGTAAAACTCTAAAACTTTAAAAAGAAAATGTAAAATATCATTCTGACCTTGGAGTATTCTAAACAAGATCCAAATGCACAAACCATAAAAGAAAAAGCTGACACACTCCACTTGATTTAAATTTAAAACTTCCAGCAATAACAGCATAAGCAAAGTGAAAGGAGAAGCCACAGGTTGGGAGAAGGTATGTGTAACTCAAATAACCAAAAAGGAATATTGTTATTAGGAAGACCTTTTTTTAAAAGATTTTTCATTTATTTATTTGAGAGACAGAGCAGGAAAGAGGGAGTTGGTGTGCAGAGGGAGGTGGAGAAGCAGGCGCCCCCCTGAGCAGGGAGCCCAATGCAGAGCTTGATCCTAGGACCCTGAAATCATGACCTGAGCCAAAGGCAGATGCTTAACCAACTCAGCCACCCAGATGCCCCAGGAAAATCATTTGAAAACAGCCAAACCCCAATTCCTACATGACAAAGGCAAATAACCAAGTTGAAGGCAGCCAGAAAGTGGTTTTTTTTTTTTTAAGATTTTTAAATTTATTTATGTATTTATTTGTCAAAGAGAAGAGAGAGAGAGCGAGCACACAAGCAGGCAGAGAGGCAGGCAGGGGCAGAGAGAGAAGCAGGCTCCCTGCCGAGCAAGGAGCCCGATACGGGACTCAGTTCCACGACCCTGGGATCATGACCTGAGTCAAAGGTAGCGGCTTAACCAACTGAGCCACCCAGGCTTCCCCAGAAAGTGTTTGGGCAGTTCACAGAAGTAATCCAGAAGACTAAAAATGAAACATGAAAATATGTTAAAGCTAGCCAGGTATTAGATAAATCTGAAATAAAACTGGAAAGAGCCATTTCACATGAAGCAGAAAGGCAGAAACTAAGTATAATGAAACGCCATTCTGAAATTACAATGAAGTTGGGGCGCTTATGTGGTTCAGTCAATTGTCGAACTTCTGGTTTCAGCTCAGGCCATGATCTGCCATTGTGGAATCAAGCCCCAGCTTGGCCCTGAATCTACTTCAGATTCTTTCCCCCTTCCCCTTTCCCTCTCCCATGCCACCCTACTCACACTCTCTCTAAAACCAATCAATAAAAAAAAAAGAGAGCGAGAAAGAAAGAAATTACAATGAACGAACTTACAGCTCACTCACCTTAAAAAATAATGTCTATTGGAAACACCCAAACTTTAAAAAGATGTATGGATAATACCATTTATGTTTATTTTTAAAAAGGTCATAAAATAATGAAAAATGTGCATAGCTGAGGAAGTGATTATAGCTGAGTGATTAGTGATTATAGCTGAGGAAGGGAGAAAGGGGTACAGGATGCAGAGAGGCCCACAACAATACAATTCTATCAGCAAGTTTTACTTTTTCAGGTTGACTTGGTTTCATGGATGTTCATTGTTCACTGCACATTTTTATATGCTGAAATGTTTCATAGATGCCTAATAAAAATAATAAGAAATATACCACAGAAGGGGAGAAGGAAAGCAAATTATCAATGAATGCCTAGAAGACTAGTCAGAGACAAAGTTTTTACATTTTATCAAGTTAATAAAAATGACCACTAAAATGCCATGAATGATCTTGAAGCAGAGTAGGACAATAATTATCCAACACTATTTAAAATCAATCTCCATTATCTTCAGATTTTCTCATAAAAAATAGTACTTTCTTTAAGTAGAAGTCTAGGAAAATGGAACCAAATTGTATTTTTCACATTTTGCTGGAAAAAAATCTAAGACTGATAACTTCTGAAAGGTGATCAGTAACACTTTAAAAGTTTGCAAGAAATAAGGATATTTCACAATTAATAGTCACAGGACAGAAAGTGCCATATGCAAATAAATACCATCCTTTTCCACTAATCACACTCTGGCCCATGGACTCCCTTTGACACCTCCCACAGGTTCTGAAATAAAACCACATGTACGAACGTATTGTACTTGATTGACGTGTCAGCTCTTCTGTTCCCTGACCTAGCCCGGGCCTCCTACCATTGGGGAGGAAAGTCTTACTATAAAGCATTTACTGAAAAAGCCTACACAAGATGGACTTGAAGGTATTTACTATTATGGAGTAGAGTGGAGCTGCAAGGATTACCTCCCCCAACTTCTCACTCATACACACACACAGACACACTCATACACACTTAACCTAGCCGCAGCGGTGATTAAAAGAGACTAAATATTAGCTAAAATTAAAATATGAATATACCAAAGGATAGACATGTCCTTTTAGGGAAAGATCAGCTACTGAATTACAAAATGTGTTGTCAACTCAAAGAACACACAAAGAAATTTTAAAGTGATAGTACATTCATTTAAAAAATTTTAGATGCAAGGGCAGTATTGTAAAATATCTTATCTAAACTGGATGTTTTCACTAGAGTTTAAAAAAGATTTCATTTTGGTTAATACATATCAACTACAGCAATGATTTATTTTATAGATGGGAAAGGCCAACAAAACAAAACAAATTCAGATCAAGCATCAGATGCCGGCGCCATTTTCAAGAATTCTGTATCTTCAGCAGATACCCTTTTTTTTTTTTTTTTTTTTTTGGTACATTAAAGATTTAAAATCACTGCCTTCTTAGCAGCCTTTGTATATTTCATTATTACCTGGGGGACTGTGCTCCGTGAGTCATCCGAAGGCCGAGCCAATGTGATTAACTCTTTCATTGTTATTTTCAACAAATCCATTTTGCCTTTCTTAGGTTCACATGCCAATAGTGCCTATGGAAAAACAAGGCAAAAATTAATGGGGCTCTGATTTTACATATACCTATTTGCTATTTCCCAGAATCAATCCCAAAATGCAAAATCCCCCTATAAAAATTCGTGGTGTCAGGGCGCCTGGGTGGCTCAGTGGGTTAAGCCTCTGCCTTCGGCTCAGGTCATGATCTCAGGGTCCTGGGATCAAGCCCCACATCAGGCTCTCTGCTCTGCGGGGAGCCTGCTTCCCCCTCTCTCTCTGCTTGCCTCTCTGCCTACTTGTGATCTCTCTCTGTCAAATAAATAAATAAAATCTTTAAAAAAAAAAAAAAGGACCATAACTAGGTAGCAGGTCTCAGATACAATAAGCAAGCAGTTTTTATAACAAATTTACCAACAAGAAAATTCTCTTTACTTAAAAGACAAAAAAAGCCTGTGGATTAAATTTCTAGCAAGGATTTGGAAACTCCCTGGAGACTAGTCAGTTATTTAATTCTTTACTGAAGAGTCTCTAGCTGGAGGAGTATCAAATTGTAGCACTGGAAACTCCATGCAGCAAAAGAAAATACTATAAACTCCAAAGGGGTCCTACGCTTGAATTTTCAAGAGCTGCTCATTTACTTTGTGTCTAACATTTTGCTAATACACAATAAACATAAAAATAGGATATCAAACTACCTGAGGCAATAAAAAGGAATGAGGTACTGATATTTGCTACGACATGGATGGATTCTGAAACATGCTAAGTGAAAAGAAGCCAGACAGGAAGGCCACACATTATATGATTCCATTTACATGAAATGTCCAGAATAGGCAAATCTATAGAAACAGAAAACAGATTAGTGGTTGTGTAGGACTAGGAGTGGCAGGGATTATTTCATTTGTACGAGCTACTAGCTCTTAAGAGTGAAAGTTTCAAGCTACTCAGCTTCTTCAGAAATACTTATAATCCATAAAAGAGGAAGAGCCAAAATAGGTAAGTTTAAAAGAAAAATTTATCATAGTATATCTATGCTCAGAAAACACATATATATTATTTTTCTAATGACCACTCAAAAAAATTTCATATCTGTTTGCACAAAAGTTAAGTTCATAAACTAAGGAGGGCAGTTTTTCTCCATAGTCAACACTAAATAAAGTTTTCCATGAGAATATAACTTATTAGTAAATTATGCTATGAGGAATGGGACATCTTTGAGCAGATTCTCTTAATAATTTAGATTTTCCTCAACTAACATAAATAAGAAAGTTATATGCAATTACTGAAATGTCTCCTTGGAACCATGGCTTTTGTTCCATCAAGAGCTACAGGCATAATTACAACACTCTCCCCAAGGATGGGCTAAGAAATCGCATGTCCTGATTGCTCTGTCACTGTGACCACTATTTAGTACTGGAGGGGAACCACGGGTGGAATAAGCACACAGCACAAACAGGCAACTAGACCTTGCTGTTGTGTTAACATTTGTCCTCAGAGAGACGAATGAGGCAAAAACACACTGGGTCAGAATGAATTACAGACAGGAGACGAACCCAACTGATGTGGAATGGGTAGATCAGAGAGGAGTTCATTTTTTTTTTTTTTTAAAGATTTTTTTATTTATTTATTTGACAGAGAGAAATTACAAGTACACTGAGAGGCAGGCAGAGAGAGAGAGAAGGAAGCAGGCTCCCTGCTGAGCAGAGAGCCCGATGCGGGACTCGATCCCAGGACCCTGAGATCATGACCTGAGCCGAAGGCAGCGGCTTAACCCACTGAGCCACCCAGGCGCCCCGAGGAGTTCATTTTTGAAAGTTACCAAAATTCATCCAGCAGAACAACCTCGAAGATCTCTGTATCAAATCAACAGCCTCTGCAAGTGGGATCCACTGTCGTCACACAATGATGACGTTGGAAATTTGGGGAAGGAATAAGAAAGAGAAGGGAAAAATGCAGGTAGGGACACTAAAAAAATTTTTGTCTCACTGATTTTCATTGCTTTTATTATACCACCCCCCTTCCTGGACTGACTTACTGAATATCAAACAAAGACATATATTTTATGGAAGGATTCAGAAGAAACTGCTACTGCTTATTACTTACAGAGAGTCTTAAGGGTCTTGAAATAACAGGAAGACTATTTTTTCTAATTCAAAAAGAAAAAGGTAACATGTACACTTCCTAGAAGTGAGCAGTGAGGACTGCCTACTTCATACCCAGGCGGAAATCTATACCACCCTCTGTTCACATGACAAGACTGACCTCGTGGAGGGTTTGTTCCAAGAACAGATCTGTCACGGGAACACACCGTCCACATATACAACAAAGTCACGAGTGCTACAGTACTTAAGAGACAGAATTGTCCCTTATGCAATATGCTTACTCACATGTCAAGGGAATTGTCAGAAGACAAATAAAACAAATTATCAGAGGACAAACAGCTATGTCCTGTGGATAAGTACCTGTATGTAGAAAGGAATTCCGGCACTGCGCCTTGTAGCACAGAGTTTAGATGAAGGATCACTGCATTTAATTTCTTCTAAAACATTCCATAACCACTGTTCTGGTAGCTTTTGCAGACTCACATTGGGGCACCTGAAAGGCATATATAAAGCAAATATTTGGAATAACCAAGTACCAAAAGGTAATAGTACAAACTATGGATACACATCAACATTGTTAGAAAAGAATAAATATTCTTACATTTGGAAGGAGGGAAACTAAAAACTGTCTCCCTTTCTACTTTTCACTTATTTTCCTCTTTATTATGGGTCTTAAGGTTTGAAACTATTAAAGAGTCCACTTCTTACAAAAGCCTAGGAAACATGTGTCTTGTCTGCAAAATAAGTTTTTTTTTTTTTTAAGATTTTATTTATTTATTTGACAGAGAGAGATCACAAGTAGGCAGAGAGGCAGGCAGAGAGAGAGAGGAGGAAGCAGGCTCCCTGCTGAGCAGAGAGCCGGATGCGGGACTCGATCCCAGGACCCCGAGATCATGACCTGAGCCGAAGGCAGCGGCTTATCCCACTGAGCCACCCAGGTGCCCTGCAAAATAAGTTTTAATACCATGGCTTATGCCCACAGTCAAAATGTTCTGATCTTTTGACATTAATGAAATTCCTACAGATAATCTATCTACAAAACTCAAGATTTCTAACAAAGGAAATAAACTTTAATATAATTTATGTTCTACCTTTATAAAGATTATTTACATTCAAAGAAAACACATATTAAGGTATATTTTTAAGGTATATTTTAATAATCATTTTCGTGTCTTTCAAAATGTGGTCTACAACAAAATTTTCAACCAAATCCAATGGAGAATTGATGAAGCAAGTTGGCATAAAGCTTTCGAGGTTATTTGGACATTACTGTTAGTGAGATTCTGTTCTATTATACTGTTACTCTAGAGTGCTTAAGAAAATTTTATTTAGGGAGCCTGGGTGGCTCATTGGTTTAAGCCTCTGCCTTCGGCTCAGGTCATGATCTCGGGGTCCTGGGATCGAGCCCCACATCGGGCTCTCTGCTCAGCAGGGAGCCTGCTTCCCCCCCTCTCTCTGCCTGCCTCTCTGCCTACTTGTGATCTCTCTATCAAATAAATAAATAAAAATCTTTTTTAAAAAAAGAAAATTTTATTTAAAAAGCTTATTTTTAAGATTTTATTTATTTGAGAGAGCGAGAGAAAGAGAATGGGCACATGAGTAGGGGGAGGGGCAGAGGGAGAAGCAGACTCCCCACTAAGCAGGGAGCCCAACCAGACTCAATCCCAGGGCCCGGAGATCATGACCTGAGCAGAAGTAAGACGCTTAACTGACTTGAGCCACCCAGGTGCCCCCCAAATTTTTTAACCTTATACTTTATCAGATTATATAACATTTTCTTAAGAAATAGTACATTCAGTGGTAGACAATTATTTTAGGAGGATTGTAGCTGGATTTAACTAAAAACACATGAAAATAAAGGGATGAAGTCCAAAGAAAAAATATTTTTTACACTGAGGAAGACATTCTGTAGAAAGATAACCTACTTCTTTTTTTTCCCCCAAAGGTTTTATTTATTTATTTGAGAGAGAGAAATAGCAAGAGAGAGAAGTAGGAAGAGGCAGGTAGGAAATGGAAGAAGCAGGACCCTGGGATCATGACCTGAACCAAAGGCAAATGCTTAACTGACTGAGCCACCCAAATGCTCCAAGATAACTGATTTCTAATTTGCAGTAAGAATTGACCTCTTAGAGTCACATGTGGGATGTTTTTTCTTTAGTCTGATCTCAGATCGACAACTTTAGTTTCTAATTAACTATTTCAAACAGCAACTCAAATTTAGTTGTTTAGGTCTTGCATAAAACAAAATATGTGTAAATAATACTACTCTAAAGCAGAAGTTTTTTAAAAAGGTTTTTAAAAGTTTAACATGGGGCTAAAAATGTACTAGAGATTATAGGACACCAAGGATGTGTATTTATAGGATGTGTCAGGGGCATTATGAACATGGAAGCAATGTCCATATTGTTTAGAGACGCATACTGAAGTACACAGGTGTAAAAATAACAAATCAGAAATGTACTTTTTAATACTTCAGCAGTCCCTAATGAAAGGTACAGATGAAGCAAGAGTAGCAAAACTCTGATAAATGTTGAATATGGGTGATGGGTAAAGGCAGTTCATTTCATTATGCTCTCCAGTTTTATAAACATATGCCTGAAATTTTTATATGCTTTATATGTTTATATATTATATGTTTAAAATTCACATATGAAACTCCTCATAATAAAAATAATCCATTCGTGTAATGTTTGAAATTTTCATAATAAAAGTAACCCTCCCACACTTTTATAAGAACTGAAGTTACTTCCCATCACTGGATTTATATCTTTTAAAAATTAAGATAAGGGGTGCCTGGGTGGCTCAGTGGGTTAAAGCCTCTGCCTTCAGCTCAGGTCATGATCCCAGGGTCCTGGAATCGAGCCCCACATTGGGCTCTCTGCTCAGCAGGGAGCCTGCTTCCTCCTCTTTCTCTGCCTGCCTCTCTGCCTGCTTGTGATCTGTCAAGTAAATAAATAAAATCTTTTAAAAATAATTAAGATAAATGCCTTTAATTTCATGGCATCATTTTCTAGTTTATTATTAACAATGCCAGCTTGATATAATCCTCCCACAGTTACCCAATCAAACACTTAAATCCAAACTTCCCAGAGATGTTAAGTGCTAATGATACAGTTACAGATTATGGTCTTCCTTTGCTCATTCTTCACAGTTTTTTAAGTATGTTTGGATTAATTTACTCCACAGTGGGTGAGCAGGGAAGAGGAAAAAAAAAATCGAAGCAAAAGTCATCTTTTGTGGTCTAATCATCCAAAAAAACTGGAGTCACAGAGGTGAATACAGTAAAAACTACTTGACCTAAGATTACATGTAGATTTCATTTAGTTCTCTTCCCCATCACAGTGCAATGTAGGACTTGCTTATAAATGGCGATGTAGGACTTGCTCATAAAAAATGCTACAGTCTAAGGTCAAGTCTCCTGTAGGGACTCACTCTAAAATAATTGAGGAAAAGGAACTGTAAGAGATAAGAGGTATTTTCCTATTTCCTTATTTTCCTTTCAAGTGCACTGAAATACAAGAATGATAAATATTAACTTGTAATGTTCCTCAGCACCGTCCATGCACCTCTCTTGAGCCTCCCTGACCTGGCATACAGAGGTTCTAGCAAAACCAACCAATTTGAAAAGGGCAGGCAGGTCCGGGACAAGAGCAGGCCACCTCACCATGCATCATCCCTCCTTGCCTGAATTTAGAAGGGCTCGAGACTGTTAACAATCTTGATCTAATTCCTTTTCCATCTTAATCAAATATTCCAGCTTGATTCTAACCTTAAAAAATTTTCCACATGTCTATAGACTTTCTGTTATAGTGAGGTTGTGCACTTTGCTGATTCCCATTCTAACATACATGCCACACACACAGACACACATGCACATATACGTACTCTCTCCATATTCCCAAATAAGCATTTGTTTATGATTTCCACACTTTTCCTAGTCATACAAATTAGTAAAACGTCCTCTAAACGTTACATCTCACAAGACCCTTTCCTTTCTCAAAGTTTTTACGGTACGAGGAACTGATAGGCACAAAGTGTACAGGAGGTCAGTACGGTGCCACGGACAGGGTGGACTCTAGGCTGGGCTTGGAGGAGGTGCAGGCAGAATGGTGGAAGGCCCATACGTGTGGGCTTGAGGGAGCAAGAGATGAGATGACTGAGGAAATAGTTTAAGGCCCCAGGGGCAATTCCCTAATTTAGATTCTTGGCTATTATAATTATAAACAGTAAACCATGCCTATTGATTCCCTTGAGTGGCACATACTAAGACTAAATGCTCCTTGTTAATTTGGGGAATTTGAAAATAAAGGTTAAAGAATATTCAATGAGGTAAAGGCTGGCAAAGTGCCCTCCCCAGCCCTCTCTGGCCCACTGCCAAGGATCCAGGAACCTCAGGAGCTCTGGGAAATGTTCGAGGCACTAGCTCCTCCCATCTGTCCACACGGTCCTCTGCTCTGGAATTCCCCAGGATCACACTGGCTTTTCTGTAGAACGCTTCAGTTGTCTGGTTTTCAATATGGACTTTGCACTGGACCTTATTTCTCTGATTCTCTAGCTTCCTAGCTCTGTATCTCTCCCAGGCTAGTCCTGCCCCCATAGGCACACAAGAAAATTAGTCCAATAATAGAATTCCTACTCTTCTTAATAAAATGAAACATGCTATATTTTAAACAAAATAAACTTAGAAGTGTTGTTTAAATTATCACACTCAAAATATATTTGCCTGCCACGAAGGAAAGAAAAATAAACATGTATTGAATGTCTATTATACATCAGATACAACACTAGACTTTTCACATCTTATCTTACTTTGCAACAAACAAGTCTATGAAAGGTGGGAGAGCACATGATAGTGCTTAGGAGGAAAGACTAGAGAACTGAGTTATTTAGTTTAGAATCCTTGCTCTGTCACCTATTAGTGGTATAATCTAGGACAAGTTAAGAAACCTCCCCATTTGTCCCTTTCCTCCTCTACGAAATCAAAGTGTTGGGGGGGATTAAATGAGTTTGTCCTGATTAAGTGTTTAATGTGTTCTTAAACAGGTTGTTTTCTAAAATTATTATCTACTATTGGGGCACCTGGCTGGCTCAGTCAGCAGAGCATGTGACTCTTGATCTTGGGGTTGTAAGTTCGAGTCCCACTTGGGATGTGAAGATTACTTTAAAAAAGTAAAATCTTTAAAAAATAAAAGTATTATCTATTAGTATAAGAAAAGCAAGCTTTAAAGAGTTTCAACTGAACAGAGAAAGATGGAACAGGTGGTTTACAGACAAGCCATACCCCAATACATATTAATAATATGCAAAATATGCAAATAGAATCCACAAACCAAGTGAGCTCAAAAACAAGATAATTATCTGGTAAAACAGAATAGAAACGCAAAGTAGCAAGAGTGCTGAGACCAGAGATCTGCTGGGTTATAGCTCCAGAAGCAGCAATGATGGCTAGGAAATCAGTTCCTGATGAGTAACTCACCTCACTCCCAGGAAACAGGAAATTTCAGGGGCTTCCTCTCCCATGAAAGGAAGTTGGAAAGGGGCTACTGCCAGAGCTGCAGCAGTAGGAAAAGTCATGGGCCCAGAGAAACCCCAAATCAGGCTGACTACTAACTTAGTGATCAGATCTGTAATACCCCCAGTATTACTTTGGGTGGGAGACCCAAAATGCCACTTATCTAATCTAGTTTCTCTGATAGAGAGGAATGAGCCAAAGAAGAATAAATAGAAACAAAAAAGACTCCTAATCATATAGTCAGCAAATGAAAACTCAAAACACAGAGATGTTTTCTATTTAGAAAAGCTATCTTAAAAAGCAATCATTTGACAATAAAGTCATTTATATGAAACTTAATTTTATGAAGCAGTGTGACAAAGACCTTAAAATAACTGTTTAGAATACTCAAGAGATAAGGAATAACTTCTATTTAAAAAGAGGAAGAAATTATGAAAAACAGCATTGGGGGATGCCTGAGTGGCTCAGTTGGTTAAGCATCTGACTCTTGATTTCAGTTCAAGTAATGATCTCAGGGTCGAGAGATGGAGCCCAGAGTCAGACTCAGTGCAGAGACTGCTCGAGATTCTCTCTTCCTCTCTTCTGCCCCTCCTCCAACTCACATCTGTGCACTAAATAAATATATAAATCTCTCTCTAAATAAATAAAATCTTGGGGCACCTGGGTGGCTCAGTGGGTTAAGCCTCTGCCTTCAGCTCAGGTCATAATCCCAGGGTCCTGGGATCGAGCCCCGAATAGGGCTCTCTGCTCAGTGGGGAGCCTGCTTCCCTGCCTCTCTGCCTACTTATGATCTCTGTCTGTCAAATAAATAAATACAATCTTAAAATTAATTAATTAATTAATTAATTAAAGTCTTAAAAAAAAAAGAAAACAAAGATAATAATGGAAACACTAGAAATAAAAATGTACTTTCAAAAATTTTTAAAAAGTAACAGATGAGATGAATTCTAGAGCATTAGAGTCTCAGACAACAGTTTTCTGGGAAATGTACCCAAAACAATACATAGAAAGAACACAAAAACACAAAGTATATACATGCACACATGTATCTGTGTATGTATGTGTGCACATACATACATACAAAAAATTGAGAGAAACCAATATAATCTAAGAGGAGTTACATAAAGCAGGAATAAAATGTCTAGGAGAAAAATCTCAAAGACATATCTAGACAATTTCCAGAACTGAAGAAAGTCACAAGGCCTCAGATTCAACGTGTATTCCAAGTATCCACTCCAAATAAATAAACCCATACCTAGGCATATCACAGTGAAATTGTGATTAAGAGAAAACCTTAATAGACACAGGAGATGAAAGAAAAAACAAATTACCTTAGAAAGGAAACCAATTATAACAAAGGCAAGTTTCTCACTTGCAATAATAAAAAACACAGGATCTTCAAAGCACTGAGGGAAAATAACTGTTAGCCAGAATTCTATATCCAGTTAAACTACATTCAAAAGTGGAGGTAAGATAAAAACAACTTGAGACAAACAGTAAGTTGGCCTCCCAAAGATCTCATGAAAAGAAACTCTAAAGAACATGCTTCTGCAAAGTTAAGTCAACCCAGAGCAATCTCAGTGTGGTATCTCTTAGACACCTCAAACTCAACATACCCCAGACTAAACTGATGGCCTTCCTCTAAAAATCTCCTCTGCCCACAGTCTTCCCCATCGTAGCATACAAAAGATACATCTTGGGCCAAAAATTTTGGAATTGTCCTTTCTCTCAAATACCACAATCAGTCAACATACCTGTCTGTTCTACCTTCAAATTACCCCCAGCTTCAGATCACTGTTTACTATCTCCACCACTCTTCAAGCCATCATCTCTTTCCTGAATTGCAATAATATTGTAACCTCCTAACCGGTCTCTCTGCTTTTACTATTATAGACTATTCTCAACAGAGCAGTCAAGGTAATCTTTTTATTTATTTATTTATTAAAGATTTTATCCATTTATTTAACAGAGCACAAGAGCAGGGGGAGCAGCACAGAGGGAGGGAGAAGCAGGCTCCTCACTGAGCAGGGAGCCTGATGTGGGACTCGATCCCAGGACAGAGGGAGAATGACCTGAGCCAAAGGCAGACCCTTAACCCCTTAACTGACTGAACCACCCAGGCACCCTTAAAGTAATCCTTTTAAAAGGCTAGATCATAACATTCCTCTATTCACAAACCCTCCAATGGCTCCCTGTCTTACTCAGAATAAAAGCAAAAGTCTTCATTGCATCTTATAGTATCTAGTCCTCATCAAGTCCCCATCAAGGCCTTTCAAGACCTTGGCACCTGGACTTCTCTCTACCTGAAACAGTCTTACTCCAGGAATACAACTGTTGATTATAGTGTTCACTAGACTTACCAATATGTTCAAATCTTTAAAGATAGTTTTTTAAACTCAAGTTTAAAAAAAGAGAAATTGAGTAATTTCCCCAACATTTTAAAGTTTGTGAATGACAGAGGGAGAATTAAAATGTAGACTAACACCATAGCTCTTGCTTAAGAAAAAGGCATTATTTAAAGGTGCTTGTCCTAGTTTCTGTTCCACATCTGGCCTGATCTGCTCATCATAGATATATTATCAATTCTATTCTTTGCTTCAGTGGACTTCATTCATTCATTTGGAAAAAAAAAAAAAAAAAAGAAGATCTATTAACTATCTAGTAGTTTGCTTGGCACCCTAGGAAATGGAGAAAGAATAAAAATTCCAAATAACACATAATTCAGAAAGCAAGTTACTGTGGCTTGGGAATGTATTACCAGAGTATATTGGTTTTAAGAAATTTACCTTCCTAATCATTTTATTCAGGTTATTCTTCAGATTGATTTCGATCCCTGACTATATACCAGGGTAGGAGTTAGAGTAGCTTTTAAACAAATTGAGTGATGTGGATGGAAAGCTAGTTGGAGAATTAAAACATCCCACAAAAATGGAACTAGAGGGTATCATGCTTAGCGAAATAAGTCAAGCGGAGAAAGACAACTATCATATGATCTCCCTGATATGAGGAAGTGGAGATGCTACAGGGGGGCTTAAGGAGGTAGGAGAAGAATAAATGAAACAAGATGGGATTGGGAGGGAGACAAACCATAAGTGACTCTTAATCTCACAAAACAAACTGAGGGTTGCTGGGCAGAAGGGGGCTGGGGGAAGGGGGGTGGGGGTATGGACATTGGGGAGGGTATGTGCTATGGTGAGTGCTGTGAAGTGTGTAAACCTGGTGATTCACATATCTGTACCCCGGGGGATAAAAATATATGTTTATAAAAAATAAAAATTTAATTTAAAAAAAATCCCACAAAAAAACCACTCAGCAGATAACTGTCTACTTGTAACTGACTTGATGTGAACTGTGTCTCATTCATTCTAGAAGTATTCCAACCCTTGACCAACTGGGAACATTTATGACTGTTAATAAACTTTCCTGTATTAATTGAATGACTCACCACTGGCCTAAAGAAATTATTTCGCCTCCAAACACAAAGCAACTAATTTCACTTTTTATTTTATTTTACTTTATTTATTTATTTATCTATTTGCTTGACACAGAGAGAGAAACCACAAGCAGGGGGAGGGCAGGCAAAGGGAGAGGAAGAAGCAGGCTTCCAGTTGAACAGAGAGACTGATACGAGGCTCAATCCCAGGACCCAGAATAGTGACCTAAGCTGAAGGCAGACGCTTTACCACTGAGTCATCCAGGTGCCTTAATTTCACATTTTAAATGCAAAAGTACATTTAAATCCAATATACAAAACACAATTCCCAGAAAATTATCAAAACTAAATTGCCAGGAAACTAATTATGTGTAACTCAACTGAGTAAATATTAAGCCTTTGACAATATCTTCATTTCCCAAATAATAGTTTATTTACTAAGCTGTTACCACTAAGGGTACAAGAAGGAAGAAAATCGTTTTCTTTTCCCATAAATACAGACTCATTTTGCCAGGTGTAACAGCAAATCCAAATGAAAATTCATTCAATTAAATAAGTTACTGGGTTGAGAAAAACGAGTACCAATGAAAGTAAAGCTATTTATTCGTTGACTCTTAAACTTTTACCCTACCATGTTCCTTATATCACTTACCTTATTTTTCATTTGCTAGTAATTTCAGTAAGTCTAAATAATGCAAAAAAAAAAAATTTGTTTTGAGGGTCAGAACCAGAATCTTTCCCCAATCCTGATGCAAAACCAATGATGCACGTTTACTCAAACTCAACACCATCAGTCATCACCATCATCACCTGGGTGAAAACAGCGATGAATAGTAATTTAAAAAATAAATAAATAACACTCTTGGCCTGGCTGTTGAGGATAGCACACTTAGAACCCTAAAACATTGCGTATCACATCAGAGTAAATGACACACAAGCAACCAAGAGGGGATAATTGGTACTGATCTGATATCCAAAGCAAAGACATAAGACTTTGCTTCTTTCATACAGATAAAAACAGAGGAAACTGAAAAACATTTTACCCAGTAAAATAAACAAAGTGCAAGAAAGTAGAAGAAAGATAATCTAGTAATTTAAGAATCATCTCTAAACATCTACCATATTAATGCTGTTATGAGGAATTCCAGTTCTCTCAGTCATCCAAGCTCAAAGTCTTATAAAGCAAAGCTTTAGTTGCCTACAACATAAAAAAAACAAGCCAGACTATTGTCTTTGAACGGGAGCGGGGTGTCTATACCCTTATCCGTGGGGCACCATACCGTTTTGAAGAGAAAAATTTAGAAGAGAAAAATTACCCACAATGTAACAAGCTTTCACAAGCTACATGCTTTAAATATTCCACGCCCTAACCGAAAATCATCTGATAATAGTGAGCAAAAGATTCCAAGTACCGGTAAGGCAAGAGTCAAGAGGAGAATAAAAACAGTGTGGAGGGATACAGTCCACTTTCTGGGAACAAAACTTTACCTCCATTTATTTTACACATTCATATAGTTTCTCAGATGTCCTATCTAGCTCCTCTGCCCCTCTTCTATATAACTCTATAACACACATATATGTACCTTATTTGCTGATGATCTTAAAACTATTTACTGGGATCCATTCATTGTTAATGTTCATAGAGTTCTCAAAATACCTTTTGTTTTTACATTCATTTGGTTGGAGACTCTCAGGAAAAAAATATCCAGGGAGTAGAAAATCCAGAATCCTTATCCCAGGACTCTCCAAGTCCTACATATTTGGAGAATCTCATTTGGCTTCACCTTACTGCTTAGAAAGCTTCCCAGAAAAAGGTGCTGTTGCTTCAAGCCTTGGCTTACTTTAGCATAAAGGAAGGAGAGATTTTTTTTCCTTACCACCAAACTTTATCACATCAAACTACATATCACTATATGATAATTTCTTATTATTTTCTAAACGTCCCGTAGAAACATGCAGTTATATAAACTCCATGATCCAGGGACATGTTCTGTCCTATCCACTTCCCTCTTCCCAGCACCTTGTAACAGGGCCTGCCACACAATCAGGAGCTCAACAACTACCTGTTGAATAAATGAGCATTCCCTAACTTAGCAACTCTGCTAAGAGTGCCATTCTAAAAAACAAAAACAAACAAACAAAAAAACCAGCTTGACAAAGAGGGGTATGATAACTGGAAAAGAAAGTATGAACAAAAGTGCTTTCTAATGACAACAGGTGCCACCATTAGAGCCAGCAGGTGGCATTAATTATTCCTCCCATCCCCTTGGACAGAAAGCCCAGGAAGTGTAAAGTTTTCTTGGTCCTGTCATTTCCACCTTGTAAATTACCTTACTTTCCTAATTCCAAAGATTAGAATGCTGGGCTCAAAGTTCCTCTAAGAACAAGAACCATTTCTTACCACTATTTTTTCTATGAGGCCTACCGATCACAATTTCTTATACATAACAGGTGATCAATAAGCTTTTGTTGAACTGTTAATCTCTGAAGCAGTAGGAAGTTTCAAAAAACACTGGATTCTGGTGCCAGCTTGGTTACTAACTAGTTGTGCGGCTACAGAAAAATCACTTGATTTCTTAGTGCCTAAGAAGGAAAATAAAATAATTACAAAACTGCTTTGAAATTCAATGAGACATTATTACCTGGGTTACTGTTCTAAATAAAGAACACGGAGACCTTAAATTACATAAGTACCCAAAGCTCCTGATAAGAACATCTCCACAAAACAATGAGCCCATCATGGCCTTAGTCTTTTGTTCAGGTCCTCACATGCCCCTCTTAGTGCTACAGAGTTAAATGTTTCAAATTCAGATCCTAGTAATTTTCTCTAGGTTCACAGCAGCTCTCTGGCCTATCAGCTCATACTCTCCATGGTCAGTCAGAGCATTTCTAACATAGCATCTGGCACACAGGAGATGTTCAAGAAATCTTGCATTGAATGATTAAACAAGAACAGCTAGTGTGGGTTGATGAGGGAGCAGGAGGCTGGCTGAGGACAAAGCAAAAGCTGGCGCCTTGCACCCCCTCTTCACCCTTTCCCCTCCATAAGTGTAGCATCCCTCAGGCAGCCCTGACTGCCATGAACAATAAGCAAATAGTTAACTTGCAGAGCTCACAATCCTGCTAGACAGGAGTCTCCCTTGGCTTACAAATGTCCTAAATCTCACTTACAAAGACGATTGATAGCAGGATTGTGACACCCCACCAAAAAGTCTCCCAACTATCTTAATGTTAATGGCCGGTCTAAAGACAACACTGATCCAGCAGCAAGGGCAAGGCCTCCGGCAGGCCTGGAACATCCTGGCACCTTGTAGGCCCTCTTTAGCATATGAAAACTCCACTGAAACCTCCCTCAGGGAGTACATAACCTGCCATCCCTCACAACCTACGGCAGCAGCTCTTCCTGCCCACGGGTCCTGTCCCCGTGCTTTAATAAACCACCATTTTGCACCAATGACGTCTTAAGAATTCTTTCTTTAGTCGTCGGCTCCGAACCTCCTCACCCCACCGAACCTGACTTAGGTTCTGGGACTTCATCATGGGTGATGGGGGCTGCACAGTAGCTGTGCCTTTGGTTAGGCAGATAATTGGAAACAAAACAAAATAAACGGGTGTATTAAAGGAGGGCTGGAACTTTAAGGCTTCTCAACGGTGAAGCCACTGTGCCTATAAAAACACAATAGCCTAATCTAGCGTTCTGACAAGTCAGTGAACCTTCTGTCTCCTCCCCAGCAAGGAAAGATTACTTTTTAAGGAAGTGATTTCAAAACTCCTCTGAGTTGCTGGTCCTTATGATAATGAAGGAATTAAGAGGTAAAAACGGAACCCTGCAAGGCTCCCAAGAACAATGCAGCCACTCTGGTTGGTTGTTTTGGTTCCTCATCACACCATCCAGAGGTCAGCAAGGAAAAGGGAAAGGTTCCTGAGTGGAGCAGTCCTTGGTTCTCTCTGCCAATTCTGTGTGGTCACCAACCTAGGCCATGGGGAATTCCAACCCTGCCAGTGCTAGTGAGGGCCACGCCACTAAACGAGCAGACATCCTCCTTGTCTGAAGGACTGGTTGTTTTCCCTCACTCCCATGTCAACCTAATACAAAATCTACCGTGTCTTTAGTCTCCGAGGACATCATACAAATTATAAATTTCTTACATGGGATTCAAGGTTCTTCATAAGAAACTCTCACTAAAAGTTATTAATCCACAAAATACTCCTAAGAGATGGTTTATCAGTTCTAAAGGAAGTTTACTAAAAATGATCCAGCTCCCCTCAATCTTTCATGCACCCAATCCCCAGGTTTTCTCAGCCAGAGACGCGAAAGCAGCCATGTACGATGAGCAGGAGGCTCAGAGCTGAAAGAGGCCCGGGGAGCTGAACCCACTCCCTTCCTCAGAGAGGCAGCAGCACCCAGAAGCTTAAATGGCTTTCCTCTTGTTAATAAGGCTGGTAGACCGAGCTCAGCTCTACTTCATACCTCAGTATCCTTTCCTCTAAACACTGAGGGAGGTGATGGTGGGTGAGGGTGGGGAGTGGGAGGAATCAGACCATTCTGACTCTCCTGTTCAACAGTCAAAAAAAAAAAAAAAAAAAAGGCTGACTTGGGTGGGGGTGTTTTTTGGTTTTTGTCTTTCCCTGTTAAGTGCTACAGCTTGAATCTCTGCTAAAAGTAACAGAAATTAACTGCAGACCATTGCTGTTGTTCAGGCCTTTGTGTTGTCTAGAGCAAATCCCTGGAGCAAATTACTGTTTCATAAGCAGATTAGTCCACTTTCTAGCCACAAAGTTATCTCCCTCAAAGTGGGTAAGTATTCTAAGATAAGCGGAAAAACCCGCAGACTGAAATCAAATTACATCTGCTGTATACCCAACTAATTGGTCATTAGACTATTTTGTGCCAGTAAATCAGGTTCCCTGACTACAAAGTGGCTTTCCAGTGGCTTCGTCCATCCACCTAAGTGTGGTCACACAGGGCTATTTTTTTGTTGAGTTCTGATTAGTTTTATTACTATTGTTTATTGAGAAATGTTATCTTCATTTCCTCCAACTCTTTCAGTATGGTTACTTTTCCTAACTTAGAGATTTTCCCAATCTCCCAATTATTTCATAAACTACAGTCTCCACTCCATTCATTCTCTGGTCAAGTATTATGTTTATTTTTTCAAGGTTCATGTTGATTATTTCAATTAAACTAAACAGTGACAGATGTGCGTGAAGACTGGGTGCATGCGCACGCACATTTTAAAAAGGTAACATGACCCTGAAGCATGGAGAAATTTTAAGCCTGAAAAATGATTTGCCCAAATGAGAGCCAGTGACAAAGCGGCATATCAGCAGAAGTCATCTTCACTCCCTCTCCACCATCAAATACTGTGTAGGTTTACTGCAGGCTCAAACATCAGGGGGCTATTCTGAAGCCTGAGCTGCAGGCACAGGCAGTAACAACAATGACCAAATCTAAATTGAATTGCCAAAAGAAGGCCATAGGGAAAGGGCAAAATACAGTGGATTTTAAAAAGTAGTTAAAAGGGCAGATTAGATGGTTGGGTCTCTCAGTATTTAATATAACCATTCCCTGTGCTCAAGGAGAAAAATTAATATTGAAAACTTTGGGACTTTGCTAGCAGAACTGACATAGTGGTTGATCACGGAGAACAAGAGTCCTCTGGTATTGTCTAAATGACTCAGTCTTACTATGAGAACTTTAAAAGTAAGTATTCAAAGTTCAGGAAAGAAAAGTAATACCTGACTCAACTATGCAGTGGGCTTAAAAATAACAATTTAGGGGCCAGAAACCAACAACACCAAGACTCAGAATTTAATATTACAACATTCTAGTTTTCCACAAATCCTTTCAATCTGCTACAGAAATGGGGAATTCTTTTTTTTTAAAGATTTTATTTATTTGACAGACAGAGATCACAAGTAGACAGAGAGGCAGGCAGAGAGAGAGAGGGAAGCAGGCTGAGCAGAGAGGCCAATGCGGGACTCGATCCCAGGACCCTGAGATTATGACCCGAGCCGAAGGCAGCGGCTTAACCCACTGTGCCACGCAGGCGCCCCAGAAATGGGGAATTTAAAGGATTTCCTCTATGGCTTCCCGGAGTGGATCATCAGTTATTCTTTATTTAATTATTAAGGTTTTAAATAAAATTCACAGGACACTCAGAAATAAAAGTGTCTTATTAGACACATTTGCCAAAGCAGGCAGGAATAAAGGTTTAGACAAGATTGTATTTTATATTATTAAGAGTTGAATGACTTTTTCCCCAAATCTCATACATTACATTCCACACTTATTTCTTGCTCAATCGCACATTCTTTAGAGACTTGGTCTTTCATTCTCTAATAAAGCAGAGGAAATTATTTTTTCATTATTGTAACTCAATTGTTCATAAGAAGTCTTCTATTGAATTTAGATTGTAGTGGCTGTAATTAACTGATGAAATTTTCAATACATATTTAAACTACTTCTGTCTACCATCACTGTTGACATCCACGAGTCAGCACTAGCATTTTAGGACAAAAACTGCTAAATGTCAGCAATTCATTTTTCCAGGTCAATAACTGAAAATGATTCTACTTATTGCAATCAATAGCTGAGATTAAGTTATATTTCAATAAGCAGAAAAATTCAAATAGATGCAGAATAAGACAGTATTATGCATTCACGAACCTCCCTTCTACATTTAGAACTAAAATCAACAATTTAGTCCCCTTATAGTTAAGATTAATTCATGGTTGTACAAATGAAAGCTAGAGTCTCTGGCCTAACACCCTACTTTTAAGATTCTGTTGCTTTTCACTGAAAGAACAACTTAAAATACTAGGGTCATAAAGGGTAAACAAGCAAATATAAATTTCACCAGAAACCTGAGTTTTGAATTATGACTTCAAAGTACCTAATCACTTCAATCAAATGCTTAGGCACGTACTTGTGTTTTTTGAAGAGAGTATGCATGTTTCATCAAATCTAGATAAAAAGCACCATATAAGAAAATCGTATTTTGAAAAACTAACTCAACATACTATGCGTGTGTGTGTGTGTGTGTTTGTACGTAAGTGTCGCTTTCAAAAAATGCCCAGAAAAAAGAACAGCATCTCCACTTCTATTTATTCTTAGGTGATTGTTTAATAGCAAAGTTAGTTTACATTTGAAGACATTTTGAATAATCTTATTAAAAACCAATTCTAACAATTTGGCTCATGTTTAACTCTTCAGTTATTTATCCATTAATCTCTTTAAGTGCCTCCTTCCCTAGCACAGCTGTAATTCAAGGGGTAGCCAGCAGTTGGCCTCCATTTCAGTGGATTTTCATGAAAGCCCAGATTTCTTTCTGCAAACTTTTTAAAAAGTTGTATGAAAAATAACTTTTTCATAACTTAAGGGCTTATAAAAAACTTTCAAAAGGATCCAAAAGAAACACATTTTCTATTAAAAATAAAAACCAAACAAAAGGAAGCCACACACATTGTAAAGATGTTCTCTCCAAAACATTCTGTTCAGCAGATCTGAAATGTCTCCAAAGGGACAAGAACCACTTGGTTTGGAAGCAACAAATGAGAACCCATAACAGGTTGGTTAAAAGCCAACAGCGACAACCGTGAGATTTTTAAAGCAGATTAGGAGTGGCTGAGATACCAGGCATGGGCCTTACCTAGTCTCCCTGCTCCACGTACTTGGCATACTTTCAACTGTAGCATTCAACCACCTAGTATAGCTGTTCAAAAGCCTCTGTCCTTGGTCCTCTCTTCTTTTCTCCTTTTACGTTGTCCCCTGAAGACTGCAATCCTACTAACTACAGTGGTTATGATGACAACTCCTAAACCTACGTCCCTGTTTCTGTTATATCTCCCAAACTTAATGCCCCTATCTCCAAGTCTGACGTACGTATTTGCACCAAGATATGCTATCATCATCTCACACATAACACATACAAAACAAATGTATTCATCTTTATCAAACTAATTCCCTCTTTCAGTTTCCCTGCCTGGTAACATTAATCCCGTTGTTCTGGTCACCAAGAATTAAACCACAGGAACAATCCATCCCACATGTATTTCTACAGGATGATCTTGCCACTTCACCAACAAACACGTAATGGAGTCTAATTCCTCTCTCAAATGTGAACTAGCCTTAAGACTCACTTATAACTGGAAGAATATGACTGAAGCAATACTATGAGACTTCAGGGACTAGGTCAGAAAGACCATGAGGAAGGAAGGAAGGTAGGGAGAGAGGGAGGGAGGGAGGGAGGGTAGGAAAAAAGACCACGAAGCTCCTGCCTGATTCTCTCGGAACTCTTTCTGGTGAAAGCCAGCTGCCATACATGAATGTCAACTACCTTAAGACTCCTATGCTAAGAGACAACATGTAGTCCCAACCTGGCCCAATCTTCCAGTTTTCTTACCAAGTTGCCATAATATGAATATGAATATAAGCTGTCCTGGATCCTCTTGACCAATTCATCTGCCAACTCAATGCCACCAACTGTACTTAGTAAATACACTGAGAAGAATCACCCAGCTGAGCCTTGCCCTAATTCTCAACACATAAAATCATGAAACATATTATATAAGTAGAATAAAATCCACAGCTTCCTTCTAAGCATTTAATATGTTGTAAGTGGAGTTGTTACTATGTGGAGCTGAATGTTAACTGACATGCCACTTCTTTCCCTCCTCCATTCCCAGGGCCATCAACAGAGGAAGAAGCTCTCATCACCTTAGATCTAGATCATTATAACTGGTTCCAGAGCCTCCTCACTATAATCTGCCATTACAATCTATCTAACCTAATAGTTTCGACCTAAAAACTACTTTTGCATACCAACACTACAATCAACACCAGTCTCATTGATGGTTTCCATTTGTAGAAAGTTTTATAATGCAAACTTGATTATACAACAACTGCCAGAGATCTGTCAATATGGCAAATATTCTTTTCCTTACTTTAGGGATGAGAAGATCAGAGTCAAGGAGATTAATGTTTGTACAATAAAATTATCACCACCACCATCACCACACCATCATCAACATCACCACCAACATCTCCACCACCATCACCACCATAACCACCACCATTACCACCATCACCACCATCACCACCAATATCACCACTATCACCATCACCACCACCACTACTACAGTAAGGATGACTTATTTACTCACCTAACAATATGCCATTCTGATTCTAGCCTCTGAACATCTGCTCACAAAATTTCCTCCTTTCTCCTGCTATCTACTTAAACCTTGCTCATACATTAGTGTAAATGCTACCTCCTCTCCAGCCTATCTCTGTTGCTTTCTTTCCATTATTCCTACAGAATTAATAAATTTTATCCAAAATATAACACTGGATTGTTTATCTTGCTCAAGTATGTTGGTCTCACTTTCCAGGCTGGCATTCAGCTAACACACATCCATACGTACAGCAATGTTGAGTGCTCACAACCAGTGTCTGTTCTGACCAGTCAGTACTCATGACATACTGTCTATTAAATATTTTGAATTTCATCTCTGCTTATTTCCTACACTAAACAATAAGCTCTTTAAGAACAGGACCCTTGTCTTATAAAGAAGTACTATATCCTCTGAACCAAACACAGTACTAAGCACACAACTAGTATTCAATATATATTTGATAACTGATTTGAAGGTAGTAAAGTGTGTTGTGTTACGACAAAAAAAAAAAATCCCTAAGTCATGTCTACACTGGAAAGAGAGTTGAAAAGATAATAAAATATTTTCAAGATCAGCATTTTAATGTCAGGGACATTTTATAATTTATCATTTACAGATATTCTGTGCAGCCCACAACTGCAAAATGTGCTATAAATGTTTTTACCAGGAGTGTGAAAAAAATGTTTCAAAAATATTCAAGGAGTAGATGTCTTACCAGCCCAAAATAAAATGTTTGCTGAGGCTACAAGACTGGCAGAACTCTGCTTCATTTCAAAAAGTTTCCAGGCAATGGAAATGTTTTCCTGGAAAATACTACCTTTTATTTAGAGAACACTTGCCATGAACACTTAGTCATTAAGTAATTTAAGGTTTCCTTACAAGCTCTTTGGAGGAAATCTATTATATGAATGAATGAAATTATCACCACCTATAATGTCAAAAAAACACATTTGGCTAAATATATGAAATCTACCTAAGTATTCTTCCAGGTAAGGGTGGGGGAAATCTTTGATACTTTTTGGTCGATTTACTGTTCTTTTAAAATTTTCTATAAGATAACATTACGAAGAAAAACACAAAATCCTTAAGTGTTTCTCTGTCTGTAACATACACAAATCCAGAAAACTGGAAGGCTTATTTTTTCCTGAATGCCAAGTAATTTTCAAACAGACAAAACAGTCATTTCATTCAATGAAAAGAAATGGTAACTCCAAAGCTATTTTTAGCAAAATCTTTTTTGAGTTTGCTACAAATCACCTTTCAATGGGAGAACAACTTGGTTTGGACATTGCACTCAATCATCTGCAGTAAATCGTACAATGAAACCTAAGAAAACAATTTCTTCCAAGAGTTTGAAGCAACTAAGTCTTATTCTTTTAAACATTAAAAGGCACAAGTAAATTTCACTTTGAGCACATAGTTTGTACACTTAGTCTTTTAAAAATGTACACAGAGGATATTTGTTTTGTTTACCTGTTTAGTATTTCAGTAAGTTTCACAAAGCCAGTGTAAGCAAGTTCAAATGCTCCTCTGTGCCTGGACTGTAAGAGGTGATGTTTGAAGTAATCTCCTACTTCTTTTACCTTTAAAACAAAATAAAAAAATAAATGTGTGATTTATGCTTACTTACATTTACAGATCCATTTATGTCAGTATCACCATTAAGAGCTCAGAACTAGATCTTTATCCATTTAGCATTGACTTTGTGACAGGTCGTATTTTAAGTGTTTTTATAATATCATATTTAATCCTCAAAGCAATTCCATGAAATAAGTACTATTATCATCTCTACTTTCCAATAGGGAAGAGGCCCAGAAAGGCCAAGTAACTTATTCAAGGTAACACAGCAAGTAAGTAGTAGAGCCAGTACATAAACGCAGTCTGGCGCCAGTGGATGTCTTTAACTATTAAACTAGAACTGCCTCCCTATGCCAGTTCATATCATTCAACACCAACAGCAAATTGCACAAGGTGACAAGCCTCACACACCTAGGCCTGGGTGAAATAATTATCTTTTTCTGTTATTTTTTTAATACATAAATAAATAAATTTTTCTACTGTGGTTAAAATATATATAATACAAACTTTACCATTTTTTAAAAAAGGTTTTATTTATTCATTTGAGAGAGAAAGAGCACAAGCCAGGGACAGAGGCAGAGGGAGAAGCAGCAGACGCCCCACTGAGCAGGGAGTTTGATCCTAGGCTCCATCTCAGAATGCTGGGATCATTATGGGAGTTGAGGGCAGACATTTAACCAACTAGCCACCCAGGAGCCCCGAAAATTTACCATTTTTTAATGTGTACAGTTCCATGGCACTCAGTCTGTTCATGCTGTTGTGTGACCATCAGCACCACCCATCTACAGAACTTCCCAAACTGAAACTCCAGTCCATTAAATAGTAAAACTCCCAATAATTACCATTTAGAGATAAACAATTATTAGTGGCAATGCAAGACTTGTGCAAAGGGAGTCCTGAAAATTGAAAACTGACAGGCTTCACTCGGAGGTAGAGCCACGGCATTTTCCAGAATGCTGCCAAATCACTTTCCTACATGTTGCCTTTCTGCATGCAAGTTTGGACAAATAACAAATATCACTATTTTGAAGAAGGCAAGACTAACAATTAGTTGTTGATGAGGTTTTGTGCAGAATTAACCGGTAAATTGGGCTAGTTTTATACTAAAATCATTTGGTGGCTATCAATTTTAGAAAATTCAAATTTTGTATAAGGCTCAGGACCAAACCTATCCTTGGCTCTCTTGATCCAAGTCTCCCCAGTAGATCACAGTATGGTGGAAAGGCAAGCTGTCCCAAGATAGCTCGGATATGCTCACCTAAAACACCTTCTATCTCAGCACAGTGATTAGATTCGTGTTCTGCACACATGTGAGATAACAGTACAAGGTGTAATTAAACATTTGACCATGGGCAAGTTTCCTCATCTATAAACTGGGGGTAACAATAATACTTGCTTCAAAGGTTGTATATTAAAATAAGTTAATAAACCTAAAAGTTCAGAATAGGCCCATAACCTATAATCCATTTCAGCTCTGGGTTTCCAAATAGAGGAAAAGTAAAGATGTACTCCATACTTAAAATATATCTGATCACAGAGAGATAACAAGCAATATATTTAGAGAAATAAGAAGCAGATATATAATAAAGAACCAGAAAACCAATATATAATAGGACTTTTTCAATTTTAACACTTTAATAACCCAAGAGTGACAGGTCATGTTCTTCAGCTGAAGTTTTCAGGTATAGATCTGATGATATGCTTAATTTTTAAAATTTTTAAAGAGCACATACTACTGCCTGTCAAGACCAGTCAGGATAAGCTTTATCATTTTCTCTTCAATACAGTAATTTCAGAGTATATTTTGACCAGAATTCTCAAGCCTTTAACCT
This sequence comes from Mustela putorius furo, assembly GCF_011764305.1. Classification (NCBI taxonomy): domain Eukaryota; kingdom Metazoa; phylum Chordata; class Mammalia; order Carnivora; family Mustelidae; genus Mustela; species Mustela putorius. The sequence continues at coordinate 14,999,505 of NW_025421321.1, read as the reverse complement.
GAACTTAACCCCCAAGATAGATCTAAAGCTCAATAATCCCACAAAATGAGGGCCAGAAGAAACTCCACTTAGCTAACTTGTTATGACTATCACTTCCATTATTAGAGAAATAAAAGATTTCTAAGAATAGGTAATAGGTTTATTAAGAAAATTTAAAACAGCAAGTCATAAAGATGGAATCTAACTTTTTTTTTTCTAAAATGTTACAGATAGTAAAACATACTTCAGGAAAACAAAAATGTTAACTGTTCAAGTGCTTCTCTGTGAACTTAGAATAGTTCACCATCTAGATCTTAGGCAAAAATTTGATTTTCAGCTTCCTTTACCCTGTTTAAAGAAACCTAACCAACAAGCATAGAACAAAATAAAAAATCTCAGAAGTGTGACAAACAGATGGTCTTCTCAAGGGTTGACCTCAATTTTAGGTAATCCTGGCCTCAGGAAACAGATTGAGGTGCTAAGGACACAAGTGAGAAGTAGAGTTTTCCCTCATTTCATTTTGAACATAATCTCCCAACAAACTCGCCTAGGTAATACTATGAATTTTTGCCTTTGAAGAGAGTATACAAGGTCTGCTAATCAGTAAATATTTCTTTAGCACCCAGTCAAATACTTAGCAGCTTAGTGCTAGGGTAGACAGGGAGGGGCAAAACAAGACATCTGTCCTCAAGAGGCTTTCAGTTCAGACAAAACCGATTTGCTGAATGGTACACATCATCAGACGCCTAAGAGCTCCAAGAAATGAAAGATCCTTCTGCTCTGGAATAAATTATTACAAGAAGCTTCATGTTTAGACTTTGAACTAGATATACTTGGGGAGACCAAAATGGAAGAGGGTAACGAACATGGGAAGAGGCTGGGGGACTAGAAGGTATGAATAAACATTTATTAAGTCCCTGCTACTGCCCAGACACTTTACTGGATCTTTCTATATGAATGAACACAGAATATATAAGTGAACATCAGCAGACCTGGCTGCATGACCTTAAGGTTTCATACTAGAAAACAGTAGAAGATAGGGCTGCAAGCTGGACATGGATTCCACTACCAAGGGTAGGAGGAGTCAAGGCAGTGTGGTCTACGAGCAAATGGACAGGGGAAAAGGCCATGCTGACACCCCCCCATTGGATAATCAAACACAAACAACAGATTTTACCCAAACAACTTAGAATATTAATGACAACAGCCAGAATCAGAAATAGAATTTTTAAATTTTTTTAAAAATGCAAAAGTCCTCTGAAAGCTCTGATCCAATTGTCCTTTTATTAGATACTACTAAGGTCCTATCTAAAGTTCACAAAAACACTGATGATGTCTTCATGTGTTATTTTCTTAATGAATAACATGCGTCTCGAGATTTTTTTTTAAGGGAATTAAGGTAAAAGAGAAAAAAAAGGTGGGGGAGGCACACTGATTTCTAGACTTAAAATTAAATTCTGGTCACTACCTTTTTAAATTGAGCAGATCCTGGTTCTAAATTTTCATAAAACCCATTTCTACAGGCCAATTAACATGCTTTCTGGGTTTATAGGATATAAATTTCCAAAGGGGAAAACAGCTACATGCCATGTCTTAAGGCATCTACAATTCACGAGTGGACAAATTAGGGGTGCTAAATGCTCATCTAGAGCCTAAAACCCACAAAGGGCAAATCTAAATACATTTTTTAAAAATTTGTCCTCTATTTATAGAGAAAGACAGCTGAAAAATCGAGGCTAATTCCACTTATTATAAAGCAGATAAGCCAAAGAGGATTTAAGTACTGGAGGAACATTTCTACAAAAACCATATGTGGTGGTTCAGCTGTGATACCCTGGAGCCAGGAGGGCTGAGTTCAGGAACCCTATCCAGCCTCCTTGCCAGTAGAACATAATGAAGCCGTTCATTCATTCACCTGTGAAGTGGGGCTACAACTAGAACCTACTTCACAGGGTTATTCTGAGAAATAAGTCAGATTACACATATAAGCATTTAGCAGAGCACCTGGTAGACTAGCAAACAGTAAATGTCTGTTTTGCTTTCATTTTGTATCATCAAATAGTGAGATTTAAGCCCTTAATTTTAACTTTGACTTTATGATACAGCTACTTCGTATAACCTTAGGAATGTCATTAATTCCACTTAGGTTAAATAGAACAGTTTATAAAAGTCTAGCAGACAGTAAGATAATTAATGTTTTAAACTGCACATCCACTACTATAGGGATTTCTTACTAACGGTGGGAAATCTTCAAAGCCCAAATATTGCTCCCCTACATAATAACAACAAAGATAATAGTTTTCTGGTACTTAGGGGCACCTGGGTGGTTCAGTCTGTTAAGCTTCTGCTTTTGGCTCAGGTCATGATCTTGAGGTCCTGGGATCAAGCTCCCCATCAGGCTACCTGCTCAGTGGGGAGTCTGTTTCTTCTTTTCCCTCTCCCAGGCCCCTCCAGCTCACGCATGAGCACATGCACACACACTCTCTCAAGTAAATAAAATCTTTATAAAAAAAAAAAAGTTTTCTGGCATTTAGACATCTCACCAGCAATTTACTCTTTGCTTTCTAGCAAATTCTTAACCATGTGCCATTTTAACTGGTGTCCTTCAGTCTAACTTTTTAAAATGAATTTATCTTATATCCCTATTACATTTCTAAGCCTTTCGGTCAGAGAAACACATATTACATTTATTTATGTTCCCACAACACTCTTGTGTTGACGGACTATGGCAATCAATAAACAGGTGACTAAAAGACATGTCTAACTCCATTTCACAGCTTAAAAATTGTAACCTGTATCCAGTACAACTCAATGAATACTTATTCATAATTTCTAAAAAAATCAACTTTGGCAAAATACAAAAGGCAATTTCTTTAAGACTCACAGGTGCTAATAAAAATATATCCCCTGTTGTAGTCCAGAATGGACAATCCAACATAGTAACATAAGACACTGAGAAAAATGTGTAAACCCATTTAGCCATCCTAAAAATCACAACAGACTCTACCTTAGGAAGTTTTTAAAAAGTAGCTAATTTCTAATTGTTGGCAATTATTTTTATTCAGGTGATTTCTGTGGCGATAATTACAGGAAGGAGAAAGCAGGTATGACAAATCTACCCCAAAGCTTCTTTTTAGGAATACTAAGGAAAAGTATAATATATAAATAGAAATATTATATATATAAGTATATATAATATAATTGAAATATAAAAATATATGAATTAAAATATATTATATAATATATAATATAATTGAAATATATAAATATATGAATTTATATATAGGAAATATATGAACATATGAATTGATACTCCAGAAAGAGGAAGTTGTTTTAAAAAAAAAAAATCAGCAGGCACTGCATATCCAACATCCCTTGGAAAGAGGACCAACAAAATGCATTAAGCATAAGCTCTACATCAGCAAAACACCCAGCTTGAAACCTAGACACACACCAGCCAGGAAGCTGTGAGATAAGGTTGTGTGTAAAGCCCACTCTTTAAGGGTCTCGACTTACATCCCTCCAAGTTGGTTTTATCTCTGCCTCTTGTACAGGGACATTATGAAAGAACCTTTCATTAGGTGATTACCTTGCAGGAGGAAAGTCAGACATGCCTCTGAATGAACCCATTTTCCTCTTGCTAAAGCCGTGGAGGACACACGGCTTCACAAGAAGTAATTTAGGGAAATGAATCATTTGCTAAAAAGCTCAGTAGCAAGTTGCCTTACCGTCCTCTTGCTTGTTAAAGTCTGGTTGGGTAGGGGGAAAAGGGAAAATCAAATTTAAAGAAAAAATCAAATGAGCAGATCAGAACAAAGGCAGCACTGTGCCGTGTCCGAACGCAGGCTGGAAAGGACAGCTGGGTTCCTGTCCCGCAACTGCCACAAACCAGCTTTGTGATCTTGGGCAAACCAGGTAACGCCCAAGGGCTTCAGTTTGCCCTGGTGCAAGAGGGTTGAATTCTATCATCCCCGTGATCCTTCCAGCTCTAATAGTCTGTGAATATAGCACTGAATACTCAGTCACAAATGGGCACCGGTCTTTCTCGTTCCACAGTAAACTGTAATCTTCAAAATGTATCTCACTGTCTGCTAGCTGCTTAGAAACTACCTTCGTGAATGCAGGATTTCAGAGGCCACCACTTCAACAAATGGCCCTCAAATGAGGATGGGATTGAAGGCACTGGGCTATAGAAATCCTCCCTGTTGCCTGCATTTGAAGCATCACATTTTAAATTACAATAGAATCATCCTACTTTTTCAAGAGTAAAGGGCAAATGGAGAGTAAAAGAAACATTGGGTTGAGTGTCAGTATTTTAGGTTGTATGGAACAGCCTCCTTCATCCCTCGAGAGAAAAGCAGAGCACCGTTGTTAATTATTATTCTTAGGAATAAGAAATCCAAGTCCCAGGTTCTCCCCCAAAGTGACTCCTGCCTACAAGTCACTTCCCTGCCCCTGTCTGTGCACATCTGTTATGGTCACCCTCACCTAAGGTACTGACTTTTAAATTCTTAGTTTTGCTGCTAGATGCACAAAAGATGTCATGTTGTAATGGTGACTGTGCCCTCAGAAGGAAGGTGGACCTCAGGCATGGCCCAGCCACTGCAAAGGAAATTTCCTTCTTCTCCATCATGGACATATTTTTAACTCTCAAAAGCTTTAAGTACATGGTTTTATTTTTAATTTAGAAGAATTTCATGGAGCAGAATTTGATGTTTCAAAGTCGGAATATTCTAGCAATATGAATAATGCTAATTTCCTGATGACTTTGATTTTCATTGACTAAATGTTCCTAAACTAAGGCAATTCGTCTAGTTAAAGACACCAGAATCAAGAAAAGTCTTCCACAGGGAGCAGGGTTTCAAGGTTGGAACAGTATTATTCCATACATTCTTGATTGCTCGTTCAGTAGCTAGTTTCTCCTCAAACCAAAAATGTGATGTCACCATGTGAACAGTGACATGGGAAAATGACTGAATCTCACTAGAGTAGAAACTAATATTTTACAGAAAAATAAGACTCTATGTCTTATTCAAGAAAACAGTCATTACAAGAGTTCTTTGCTTTATAAGAGCCTCTCTGTTATTGTTTCTGCTGTTTTGCAGGGGGTTGGTTCTTGTTTTACAAACATCTCTTTTATTTCATATGAATTCTCAGTTCCAACATGGCTCTCCCACATAAATTAAATTCAAAAGATTTGGGTGCTCTGGAAAAGATGTCAAGGCCAGACGGTTTTCACTGGAAGCTTTCAGGTCTTTCTCAACTACAGTAAAAGCAAAATCTGTTTCCCTGAATTTTTTTTTTCAAATGCTATCCAACACAGCCCCCAAAACTAGATGTTTTAACTTGTCCTTGAAAAGAGGAGATGAACAGTGAAGAGACTTCAGCACATGTTTACTTCTTAGTAAGACGGTGAACATCTGTGAAGTAATCATTAATCATAGCTGGATTCCTCAGCAAAGATGTTGGCACTGGCACTCCAGCTGGTCACCAGCAATGACTACAAGTAACTCTAGAACACTGACGCCTATTTGATTTGGAAGAGAATAAGGAAAACAATGATGCCGACAGTGTACTGTTCCCCTCGGCTGGTCTCCATCTCAGGGCCTTGCAACATCACAGGCCCAGCTGTTAACCAGATGCAAGCACATGGCCACAGAGTGTGAGAATAAAAATATTAGCATTATTTCCATGGAACTAGTCACATGGTTATTATAGAAATAATCAGCATTTAGTGTACTACAATATTTGTTTTGTTCTTAAATGTTGTAACACCCTAGGGGGAAAAATTATCTTTATTTGAAAAAGGTTAAAAATGAAAGTACGTGGTATATATCTTTGCTGGAAAATGGTGGGAAATAGATTTGTTGAAACCATATGGAAAGGAAGAGGGAATCAATTAAAAACAGAAATCTAATAAATCTAAAATATTTCCAAATGAAATGCTTGTGGTAAGCTAATTTCTTGTAAACACTGCACTCCAGTCACTTGAACAGTCCCAGATGGTGAACTGATTTTGTGGTCTTAAAATAAAAGTCAGCTAAAAAACCAAAGTGACTACAACTTTATTATCAGTGTAGTGGGAAACAAGAGATCTATAATCAACCAATACATTACTTTTTTTCCTTCATGAAATTTAAGAGGTTTGTGGAGTTTTACTAAACAGACAATTTCATTTAAATTTATACGTGTTAAATGGAAGAATAAAAACTAAAATGCAATACTGAAGTTAGAAGGTAAAACCTACAGTTATTTCTAACTTAGAAAAATAAAATTATTTCCAAAAATGCCACAGTTTTGAAATATACTGCAAGGTCTAATTTCTATACTACCATGAATTTCCTTCAGTTGACATCTGTATGATTTTATTCAAGAAAAGTTCAAAACTCATCTTTTTTATATGGAGTTATATAACCAGAAATTATGCCAGGCGGAATAAATATCTACCCTACCTGCTCCACCGTTAATAATCCATTGGAAGATTCTGGCACAGACTGCATAGGGAGAAGCTGGCACAGTGTGCCTAAAAGTAAAGCAACTTCCTTCATACTTCGCCAACAACATACCAGCACCATCTGAGCAGTTACATCACATGTTTTTCTTTCTTTACCTTAAAAAAAAAAAAAAAAGGATCAATTGCAACACTAGACACTTGATTACTCACATCCCAGGTTTCTTAGAATAAGATTATTCATCATTTCCCCAAGAATAATCTACATGAACAAATCAATCGTTTTATTTATTCATAATAAAACAACTAACATTTGTTGAGCATGTGCTCTAAGATTCATGCTAAGTATTTTTTAATGTACTATTTTCAAAATAAATTTTTTAAGATTTTATTTATTTTTCTGACAGAGAGAGAGAGCACAAGTAGGGAGAGTGGAAGAGAGAGAAGCACGCTCCCTGCTGAGCAGAGAACCTGAGGCGGGCCTCGATCCCAGGACCCTGAAGATCATGACCCGAGCCAAAGGCAGTCACCCGACCAACTGAGCCACCCAGGTGCCCCTCAAAATAAATTTTAAAATAAAACACAATACCATTTCAAAAATTAAGTCTAACTTTCAGAAATGAATGAAACAAATTCCGACTATAAATACACTTCATTACTCATCTTGGTGAGGGTAGCTGTTTTATCAGCAAAGGGGCAGGATAAAACTTAAAATCAAAGGAAAATATAAATTTTCTTTCAAACTATATTTAAATTCCATAGCCAATAAACACCAATTATGCTTCCTCTCTTTTTCTAGTTTTTAGAGTATTTTAGTATTAACATTAAAGAAAAATCCAAGGCAAGTTACAAAGCAACCCATTTGTGTTTTTTAAATGCCCACTAAACTAAAAGAGTAAATGCATATACCCATCAATATACAGAATAAATCTAAAAGCAAATACACTTCAAAGAGAAGAAGTGGCTTGGGGGAGTCAATGAAGATCTTTAATTTTGTTTGTTGTTCTTTTTTTTAAGGTAAAATGTAAACACTGAATTGAAATTTTAATTAAGGTTTTAAGTTGTTTTTAATTCAAATTTCCCTCGCTATTGCCTCAAACTATTACAACAAGCATGTATTTAGATGTTATGTTGTGTAGTTTAAAAAATGACGAGAAATTTTTATAAGAGAATATCTCCACCTAGTGGAGAAAGTAGAATATGTACTAAGTCACTAAGCTATTACTGTTGATGACACTTTACAGCATTATAGAAAATGATAAAATAACAACTAAAGAGAAAACAAGCAGTAGAATACAACTTTCAGAGGCTTGATACAATAAAGCAGCTCATGCTTTACTGAGTAATAAGGCTGATTTCCCTTCAGAAATCAAAGGACATGATTTCTTGACCGTAAGGACTCTCACTGCAGAGAACCACAGCACTGTGGCCCAAACCCAAGTTGACTGAACACCACCTGGCTGCCAAGACAGGTGTTCCCACTCAAAGGCTTTCTGTTGTAGCCCCTTATATATTAATGTCCTGGGGTGCACCATTTTCTGGTAAAAGTCTTAGATACAGATTCTCCAAAATAAATCACGGACAAGCTCCAAGACTTTATTATCTAGAAATGTTCTGCAAACCTATGCATCCTGATTTCCTATGTAAAAAGAACATTTTGTATATGATGTCACTGAACACCAATTACAGTAATACAATATTGATTTTATACGTGCTACCTTTGGTCTCTGCAGAAGCACCAAGATTTGGCACACTGGCATTCAAGTCCTCCAAATCAAAGCTATCACGTTCTTTGAGAATTTTGGCTTGAGTGAAGTAATCATTAGTATCTCGTGGTTGAATCTCACTCAGAATCGTCTGTAAGCGGCTTGCTGACTCTGAGGGAGAGAGAAGGGAGTGCATAAACCACAGTTCTGCAGCCCATGCAGATTTCCCTTGAGAGTATTTGCCCTCAATTTTTTAAATTTTATTTTTGAGAGAGAGAGAGAGAGCGTGAGTGAGTGCGAGGCTGTGCGTGCATGCATATGAATGAGCAGGGGTGGGAGGGGGAAGAGCAGAGGGAGAGGGAGAGAATCTTAAGCAAGCTCCATGCTCAGTGGGGAGGCTCAATCTCATGACCCTGACATCATGACACGACCCAAAATCAAGAGTGCCACACTTAACCGACTGAGCCACCCAGGTGCTCCAAATTTTAAAATTTTGAATACTTAAAAATCAGCTCTATTACAAGGGACTTATGGGGTAGATAATGTAAAAATTATTAAGGTCTTCATGACACTTGAGTGTGCTTTTAAAATATGGCAAAAATTTTAAATTGGTTGAAAACAAGACAAAACAACACAACAAAAACTCTCCACAGGACAAAGACCACTCTCTCATTTACATCACTTTACTTTCTTTTTCTCTTTACACTGCTTTCCTTAGTGTTGTCTAAGGATCGCAAATACGGTGCTCAGTCATGTGAGAAAAGAAAACTAAACTTCAGGCAATTTGATTTTAAGAGGTAAGAAACCACAACAACAAAACAATCTTTAACACAATATTGTATTATCAACTGTACTTCAATTAAAAATAAAGAAAAAAACCTTTTATAGCTCAGGAATATTATGAAGACACCTTAGCTATCTTCAAAATGCATTAGGTAATATACTGCTTTCTAAGTATGATTTACAGTCCTTGTATTATATTGAACTTCATTTTTATTCTTAAGCACTCAATGAATTAGGAAAAGTAAGCTTTATGAATGCGACACTTTATTCACGCTGAGTCTCCACCTACAACAGGAACCAGCTCATAGCAGAGGCTCAGTAACATGGGTTAAAGGAATGAACAGATGATGATGTAATGAAGAGCTAGGCAGGCTCACAGAGTTTAAGAAAAAAAATAACAACAGCTAGTAACTTGAAACCAATTTTTAAAAAAATCAAACAACGGGTATTTTATAAATCTATTAGATACTTTTTTTAGATACTTACTTTTTTTTAGAAGATTTTATTTATTTGTCAGAGAGAAAGAACATGCACAAGCCAGGGGAAGGGCAGGCAAAGGGAGAAGCAGGCTCCCTACTGAGCAAGGGGCCCATCTAGGGACTCAGTCCCAGGACCCTGTGATCATGACCCAAGCCAGAGGCAAATGCTCAACCAACTGAGCCACCCAGGAGTCCCTAGATACACTTACATTTTAGGTCTTATAGGAGATACAAAGACCCTACGTGCTGTCAAAATGACTCAAACACCTTATGTTCACTTAGGGCTTCCATGAAAATATTGCCAAAACATATTTTGACAATCATGAAAAAGTAACACTGGCTCCAAAGAGAAACCATGGAAGAATAAAAGGATGAGCAGAATAAAATTTTACCCATTAGTTTTTATGGCTTTCAGAGGAAACATTTTCAAGGAATTCAGAATGCATGGTAGATAATGCAGGACAGAAATAGGAATAATGGAGACAACCCGAGGTAAAAAGAAAAGGCAAAATCAAGGAAAAGTCTAAGGGCCACAGACTATTTTTGAGACCAAAAGACATTCTAAAACTTTAATAATAGAATTTTGGCATATGCTATAGGCCCCACCCATGACGGATGACAAGTATTCAAGTTTTGGTAGACTACCAGCCAAAATAAACAAATAACTGTGTCTTACTATCATAAACCGTCACCAATCTGCCAATTCATTTATTTTTATTTTTTTATTTTTTTTAAGATTTTATTTATTTATTTGACAGAGAGAGATCACAAGTAGGCAGAGAGGCAGGCAGAGAGAGAGAGAGGAGGAAGCAGGCTCCCTGCTGAGCAGAGAGCCCGATGCGGGACTCAATCCCAGGACCCTGAGATCATGACCCGAGCCGAAGGCAGCGGCTTAACCCACTGAGCCACCCAGGCGCCCCACTGCCAATTCATTTTTAGTAAAGAACAAAACCCAACATTTTCTATGCAAACGTGCAACTCCAAGTTACTTTAATTGGGTGTTTATGATACACTCAGTGTGTTCTTAGTACAAGCCTCTCATGTGCACTCCTCAAATGCATTCACAAACTTTATTTTAACACTAAACGTACACCTTTCCCAGACAATCCCTTCTGGCTGTTACAGGACAGGTATATATATGCCACCTACAGCATCCCACGCACTGGGTTTAGTTCCTATCCTTTCTGGAACTGCTCACCCATTGATTTTTCATGGTAACAAATATTTATTGTATACCTACTTCTACCAGGCACTTGCTAAGAACAACAGAGGAAAGTATCCCTCTTAAACCACAATAAATCCATGAAGAACACTTTGGGAAGAAAAAGGGATAAGTAAGACCCACAAGGTTGCAGGAGCCCAACTACTACAGGACCTGGTCTGAGGTCGCTCAAGTATTTTAAACAAATGGAGTGGGGCAGAGCACAAGGGTTAAGCAGAGATTATGGGAAGCATGATGAATGACATGAGTAGGAAAGATTGCTGGGGATATAGTATAAAAAGAAAATGGAAGGAGCTGATAAGAGTAGATGGGGGTGAAACCAGCTGGGAGATCCCTAGAGTCATCCAAACAAGAGAGATAAAGGCCTAGGAGAAGGTAAGAGGGTGGCAGATAAAAACAAAAGAGATTTGAAAAATATTTAAGGGGTACCACTGAAAGAACATGAAGCCAAGCAAGATATGTAAGGAACAGAAGAGAGACAACAAGCACTGCTAGGCTCCTGACTTGCACAAACAGACCTTTGTTAGGGCCATTTGCAAAGACACAGGGCTTGGGAGGGAAAAGGCAGATGAAAGTTCATGAGTTCAATTTGGGGCATTTTGAGTATCTCCTCCTATTTTTTATTTTAATTAAACAGTCTCTGTGTGTCAAATGCCCTTTGCCCATTCCTGATTCCTAATAAGCTTCCATCTCTGACTAAACCCCACCTCCTAATTTATTGCTCACTCTCCCAGCCCCAGCAGCTACCTGGTAGGTGGTGCTCTGAAATGACAATATTAGAATATCTGATTTACCCCAGAAGAGGAAGTATCTTGTTCATCACCCGGTTCATTTATTTGTTTTGGTTATTTTTTAAGAGTTAAAGACATTACTAAAATGGCAGAAGATATTACTAACCATAATAAATAGCTTCTTGACCCACCTATTAGTTTCTGTATCTTCCCAAAGAAATGATTTGGCAGGGAGAGGCACAATGAGCAAAAATACAGGAATTCTAGCTTTTTTCATTTGCTGACCTGAATCAGTGTCCATTGGGATAAGGCCCTCTGGGGAGGAGCTCTGAATGACAGGAGACACCACAGCAGAAAGCCTGTAAGACATCAAAAGGAGCTTCTCTACCACAGGTGTCCATTCGCTCACCAACCGCAGGCTGCTGCAACGAGGATGGTAAGGAAATTTACACTAAAAGCAAAATTCAAAATTTTCAAATGAAAATTACATAAAAGAATCTATTTTAAAATTGTGCAATCTATGAAATGTTTAAGATATAAAAATAAGTGTACATTTTTAAAATCTAATTTTTAATTATCTTTAAGACAATATACTCCTTTCCCAGGACACAATCCAATAAGGGTTTAAAGTTCAGACACGCATGCTCAGGAGAGAGCTGTGGCTACACTTACTTTAGAGATAACCTCTGCAAAGCTCCGGTGATACAGTGAACTCGCCCATACAGTGGAAATGATGCTGCTGCCTGAAGGAGAGAATTTTCCGCCTGAGATACTTCTTCCTCAAGATTTTCCAACAAGCATTTGATGACTAGAAAAAGCAAACAAAAAACCAAAGTAATGCCCGCTTAAAAACACATTTATAAATTTGTGAATAGCTTAACAGTCCCCACAGAAAAATCCAGCTCAACTCAACTGTGTTAGAGGTTTTATATTAAAAAAGAAATTTTCAAAGTGATCCAGCCTGCTATGCATTTCCAGTCAAGAAAGCAGAACTGGGTCTTTCCCTAAGTTCCTGGATCCATTTTGAGCAATGACTCTGAATAATTCCTCCTAGACATCCTCTATCTAGGGAACCAGACCCCAGGCCCATGTACCATGGGCTACTTGAACAGTTGTTGTTTTGTGGTTTTTTTAAACAATGCCTTTCTTGAGGTATAATTCACATACCACACAATTTACACATTTCAAGTATATAAGTCAGTGGTTTTTAGTATATTCACAGATATGTGCAATCATCACTACAGTGAATTTTAGAACATTTTAATCCTCCCGCAAAAAAACCCTTACCCATTATCAGTCACTCCCCTCCTTGCATCTCTCACCATCCCCAGCCCTAAGCAAAAACTTATCTATTTTCTAAGTCTACAGATTTGCCTATTCTGAACATACATAAACAGAATCATAAAATATGGGGCTTCTTCCACTTAGCAGTGTTTTCAAAGTTCATCCACACTGGATCATACAAGTATTTCATTCCTTTTTATGGCTGAAAAACAGTCCCTTGTATGAACACACCACATTTTATTTATCCATTTATCAGTTAATAGACATGGGAGCTGTTCCTATGTTTTGCCTATTAAGAATAATTCTGTGAACATTCACATACAAGTCTTTGTTTGGGCATAGTTTTCATTTCTCTCAATGTATGTCCAGTATGGACTAAATGTTTACATCCTTCCCCAAATTTCTATTTGAAGCCCCAAGTCCCATATTTGAAAATGGGAGTCTTTAAGAGGAAATTAGGTTTAGATGAGATTGTGAGAGTGGGACCCCCATGACGAGATTAGAGTCCTTCTAAGAAGGGGAAGAGAGACCAGAGCTGGCCTCCTCTCCTCCATGTGAGCACAGAGCAAGAAGGGTGCTGTCTGAAGCAAGGGAGAGGGTTCTCATCAAAAACTGAAACTGCTCACACCTTAATCTTGAACTTCCCAGCCTCCAGAACCATGAGAGCTAAATGTTTGTTGTTGAAGCCACCCAGGCTATGGTATCCTGTTACAGCAGCCTCAGTGTGGAACTGTAGGATCATATGGTAATGCCATGTTTAACTTTCTAAGGAATTGCCAGACTGTTTTCCAATGTAGCTGTACCATTTTATATTCCTGCCAGCAGCGTGTAAGGGCTCTGCTTTTATTTTGTTTATAGCCACCCTACTGGGTGTGAAGTGCTTCCTCATTGTAATTTGGATTTGCATTTTCCTACCAGCTAATGATGTGGAGCATCTTTTCATGTGATTATTTTTCACATTTATCTTTTATGGAGAAATGTCTATTCAGATTCTTTGTCCATTTTTAAATTTGGTTATATCATTTTACTAGGGAGTTGTAAAAATTCCTTATATATTCTAGATATAAGTCCTTTCTCAGATAAAGGAACCCCAAATATGCTTCCCATTCTACAGGTTGTCTTTTCACTTTCTTAAGGACATCCTTGACACGTTTCAAATTTTCATTAAGTCCAATTTATCTATTTTTTCTTTGCTTGTGCTGTGAGTGCCAGATCTAAGAAACCACTACCTAATCTAAGATTACAAAGATTTACCTCGTGTTTTCTTCTAAGAGTTTTGTTCTTTTTAGTTTTTGTATTTAGGTCTTTGATCCATTTTAAACTAATTTTTGCATATGGTATAAAGAAGTAGGTTCAGCTTCATTCTTCTGCATGTAACTACCCAGTTATCCCAGCACAGACAGTATCTCCTCTAACCCCTCTAGAGTTATACTTTAAATTTTAAAGCTGTGTATAACAAGTAAATTATTAACATTTAAAATACACAAAGAAGTCCTAAAAAATCAATAGGAGAAAGACAAACAGCCCTACAGAAAACTAAAGAACACGAACAGGAATTTCACAGAAGGGGAGAAGTGAATTGTTATAAACATGTAAAAAGATGCTCAGTTGCATTAGCAACCAGAAAAATGCAAGATGAAACCACAAGATACCACTTTATATTCCATAAACCTCTAAAATCTGACAATAGCAAGTTATAGTGATGATGTAATACACAACTCTTCAAAATTTATTGGTGGTAATGTAATTTAAAAATCTATTTGCCATCACCTAGTTAAGTTGAAGATGCACATACTTTATAACAAGGCTATTCTACTTTTTTGTTTACCATAGTATCTCAGACCTGTCCATTAGAAGAGATATATATGAGAATGTTCACATCAGCATGATTTATTTAGAAAAAAGAAGTCCCTCAACAGGAGAATGCATTAATAAAATGTAGTAAATTTGTATAATACATATGGTACTATTTATATAAAATTTAAAATCATGTCAAAGTAAATAATATATTGCTTAATGATATATACATGGGTGGTAAAATTTTGGTAAAAACAAGATGAAAGACTGATGTAAAACACAGAAGAGTTATTATGTGGCCGGGGAGGGAGCTAGGATAGAAGAGAAGCTTTAAAGGTATGGATGCTATTGAGTGTAATTACCTAGCTTGGGAATAAAACTTGTGACATTTTTATACAATTACTATTTATAGCCTATATCTATATTTAAATATTTTTATATGCTTGAAATATCTCATAGTTTTTTTAAATGACTTGAATTTGAAAGCCTGTACATGAACAGTTTGCCCCAAGTACAAACTTCTTCCTGTCGTGTATTAAGGTCTCCTTTTGAGTCCAGCCCTGAAGCAACTAGAGTGGACAGGTGCTATCTTCCATGGCACTTGTCCCTTCCTTATCCCCACGGCCTCCTAATTTTCTCCCATTATTAGTTCCCTTTCTTGGGGCATTTTTTACCATCTTGGAGACAACAGTTTTTAACACTCTTCCTACATCTGACCTCACTCTCTCTCTCTCTTTTATTTTTTTTAAATAAAAATCCGTATCTGTCCTTATTTACAAGTCCAAATGAAGATTTATTAGCACAAAATTAAGCACATGAATCCCCAAGAAATATTTATTGGGAATCACTAGACCTAAACCAGTCAGCTAGGTTTTAGAACTGGCTATATGGGAAGAGTAAAAGGCAGGGGTCTGACACTCAGTTAAAACATAAACTTGATAGACAAAGGAACTCTGCTCTTTATAGAAAGAGCAAAGATGATCTAGCTATAGTCATAGTAAAATTTCTGCCACCAAAAAAGTACATTTTTTATAAAGATGTCCTATTTAAATAAGAGCTCTATTAGTGTCCATTTGCATAATCTACAAATAAGTAGATTATTTAAACATGAATTTAAACATGAATCCTCTGTTTAGAAACAGTGTTACAGCTGAGTAAATTATTTATTTGCAAAAGAGAAATTCGCAGTATTCTTATATGCTAGTAAACTCTTCAATAAAAAAAAAAAAAAAAACAACAAACAAACCAAAAAAAACACCCCAAAACAAAACACAAAATAGGGGCTCCTAGGTGGCTCAGGTCATGATCTCAGGATCCTGGGATCAAGCTCCAAGTTGGGCTCCCTGCTTAGCAGGAAGCCTGCTTCTCCCTCTTCCTCTGCTATTCCCTGCTGTTTGTGTTCTTAATCTCTCTCTTCCTCATTCTCTCTCTCAAATAAATTTTAAAAACCTTTTAAAAATTTTTTAAAAATGTAAAAAACACAAAATAAATGTTTGCCACTAGCTACGCTAACTAAATGAATAGAGAGAAAGTAAGATACTGGTTTTGATAAGCAACAGCAAAAGGACATTTATTCAATACAAACCCATTAATGTGTTCCTCTCCACCATAATGGCAGACTTATCTTCAGCTCCACATGTAGCCTGCTGAGTTTTTAAGTAGGCAGACAGAGATGAGGGCAGGGCATCCTGCCAGATTAAGAAGTTCAGCAGGTAGGAAGCTGTCACACAGTCATATGGTTTAGTGCTTGAGCTGAGCTCCAATGCTGCCTGGAATAAGCCTTGCAGTTTCTCTGAATCCTGGAATAAAGAACAGACTCAGTAACTGTCACTGAAACATTTCTTTAATTTGAAGGAATTTAGAATCAGGGCCTGCCACATAACTGAAACTTGATATAAATATTAATTCAATTCCCTTTTCCCCAGAATATAGGTTAGACATTTTTATTACTGATTATTATTATTACTCAGCTCTAGTGATGAGGATCTTGAAAATAATGTGATTGGGAAATTGACACTAATAAAGCTTTTTTTTTAGTACCTCTTTCTCCAGCAGAAGCATACTTTTTCTTGTAAAAATTCTGCGATGACTATAATCAGAAATCTTTTTATTTCCATATAGACCAGAGGGTTTTTTTTTTTTGTATGCTGAAGTCTGTTTTACCTGAGCAGCATACTCCTACACTCCCCGCCAACCCCCTCCCCATTCAGCAAATTCAATGGAAAAAAATAGAAATTCACACAAAAGTACACAAAAGTACAAATCCACAGGACTGTTCCTGGCAAAGATCCATATATATACATAGATATGGAATATATATATATATATATATATATATATATATATATATATATATATGGCAAATAAAGTGATCGTATCAGCCTCAGAAATTCTCCATCAGAGCTCCCACACCTGTATGTCATAGAAACATCCACTGACATGTCCTAAAGAAGAGAATAAAGGACAGTTCACTGTAATCTGTATGGAAAGGCACTGGGCTGAGGTCAAGAGACATGGGTCCTCAACCCAGCTCCATGGCTGGCATATTCACTACACTGAGTCTCAGGGTTTCACTGCTCAATAGTATTAATTCTACTAGGATTACTCCATAATTGTCTAATGCAAGGGAAACAAATCATTACAAGATTAACTTTTAATTTGGCTATAGGTACACCAATATTTACTTTAATTGGAAATCTATTAATCTACAATAGATATCAAACATATTGATTCAAATACCAGTTTCTTTCAGTTTAAATTCTTTATCATTTGATAAATTTAATTTTCTGTGACCTAAAAAACTTAGAGTGGCCAAAAGCTCAAATCAAAATAAATACTAAAAAGAACCAATTAAGCATCTAAGCCATTATTTTTTTATAATGAACAATTAGGTCCCTGAATTGCTTAACTGACAAGTAAGAAACACAATAAATAGCCTTTGGAGTCTAAAATATCTTTGTTCCAGGGCACCTGGAACATCTGCCTTCAGTTCAGGTCATGATCCCAGGATCCTGGGGAGTCAGCTTCTCCCTCTCCCTCTGCTGCTCCTGTTGCTTGTGCTGTCTCATTTGCGCGCGCATGTGCTCTCTCTCTCTCTCTCTCTCAAATAAATAAATAAAATCTTAAAATAAATAAAATACCTTTGTTCTATCATCTAAAGTCAGTAAAAATATAAAGACCTTGGATATGTAGCTCTACAAGAAAAAAGGGCAACAGACAATGTGAGTAATAAAGTCATACACTACAAAAATATGCCATCAAAAAAATATATACATAGGTCCTTAGAGAAATTAGTTTGGATTCAAAAACATTTTAAAGTTATCTCAAAGGACCAACCAAGTCTTTCATATAGGTGCTATATATATACACAACCCCCCCGCCCCGACTTGAGATAGTTTCAAAATATTTGCCAAGAATGAGTCATAGGTATATATGTATGATAAATGACACACATATATCATCCATAATAAAACGCTTCAGTGTGATGAATGGTAAGGGACAAGGAGAATGAGCAGGTGGGAGAGAAGAAAGGAAGAGAAAGCACCTCCTTTAAAAACTCCATTTGGTACAAAACTTAGAAGCCCAAGCATCAAAAGAAGCTTCTGCTTACCAAGGCACCTGAAAGATCACAAAGATAAATGGACACTGGAGAACCACTCCTAATACAGACCCAAGTTAGAAAAGATGCTCTAGGATCTTGCAATGCCATCTTGAAGCCAATGAAACAGATACCTTGTGCTCTCTGACATGAGCTCCTACAGAATGCCACTGAATTTCAGGGTGCCTGGGTGGCTCAGTGGGTTAAACATCTGCCTTTGGCTCAGGTCATGACCACAGGGTCCTAGGATCAAGCCCCACACTAGGCTCCCTGCTCAGTGGGAACATCTTTCTCCCTCTCCCACTATCCCTCCCCCTGCTCTCGTGCTCTTTCTCTGATAAATAAAATCTTAAAAAAAAAAAAGAAGAAGAAGAAGAAGAATCCACTGTATCTACAAGCTGTCCTGTCCTAGCTAGAGCCTAATAGCCAGAGAACAGAGAACAGCACCAGCCCTGGTAGACGCCTTTGGCTTCTATATAGCTCTAACAGAAAGCCAGAGCAAAGCTCTAGAGCCAGTAAACCCACGGATGCCGGTGATCTCACAGCCCCAGAACACACTCCAAGGGCACAGCCAAGCACCTTGGTTGGAGTGTCCCCTGCAGACCCATCCCCATGCTGTGCCCTCACTCTCAAGCCCCCCCTTTTCTTCCCACTCCAAGTTTGGCAGTGCCTGCTGTCAGGAAGAGAATGGGGGCTGGGATGGGGTAGAAGGCCGGGGGAGAAAACTGCTGTTAACCTCAAGTACTGAGTTTCAGTCTCAGTTTAGCTATTGCTTGTTGGAAGATCAGAAACACGTTCTCTGCCTCACTTACACTCAGCTTCCCAGTCAACTTAGCAAGAATGTTATCTCAAAAAACGCAAGTTACTGTAAGTGATGTGTTTTGACAGAATATTAACATGTCCACGGGAACTGGGGAGACCACAGTTAACTGAAATCTACGAATACTCCTGTGAGCAAGAAAACCTACCACTTCTTACACATCCTTTTTTTACCAAAACAATAAAAGAAGCAAAACTCAAGGATCTGCAGTTCATTTTCTCTCATGGTATTTCCTTTCTTCACACCATCCATCCCTACCTCCTCCAACATCCCTACCACCCTGCAACACTAGGAGTATTAATAATAACTGAAGGATCAGAAGATGTGAGAAGGCAGACGCAAAAAGCCTGCATAATCCACAGACTGCTTTATTTGCTGCTAAAATAAAGTCTTCATGCATACACCACATTCACATTCACACAGGAAAGGTCCGAATACCTGAAACTGTATAACTGTTTTTGGTAACTTCATCAGAAGATCAAATGCTAAAATCTTGACTTCTTCAAAAGTGCTGGTAAAACATTCCATTAGTGTGTGGAAGCGACTAATATCAATATCATGGCTCAGCTGATACACTGTTTGGACTTGACCTAAAAATAGAAAAAGATTTAAAAGTGAATAATAAGAGGGGGCGCCTAGCTGGCTCACTTGGTAGAACATGGGACTCTTGATCTAAGACTCGTGAGTTCAAGACCCACATTGGGCATGAAGCCTACTTAAATAAATATTTTTTTTTTAAGTTAATAAAAGAAAAAGGAAATCAACACGTTGAAGTTATCTGACCAAATTTATAGAAAATTGGTGCAAATATTCACATTCACAGTTTACCCATAACAGCACAAAAGAATAATTTTTCCTTATTTCCTAAAATGATAAAATAAATATCAAAGTTCCCCAAATAAAAAGCACTTCTTAAAATTTTGTTTAAAACCAATTCATTCTAGGAAGACCTGGGTGGCTCAGTGGGTTAAGCCTCTGCCTTCAGCTTAGGCCTCCTGGGATCAAGTTCCTCATCAGGCTCCCTGAGGCTTCTCCCACTGACTCTGCCTGTCTCTCTCTCTTTGTCTCTCATGAATAAATGAATTTTTTAAGTCTTTAAAAATATATAAATAAACAAAACCACTTCATTCTTTTTCAAAAGGATATACTGTATATAAAAGATTCCTAAGTTAGTTTTTAAATAAATAAAAAAATAATAAATTTAGGAATGACTTCTAAAAAATCTTTGTAAAATGTCTTAACCTAGAATCCAAAGTCCTACCATGTCTTAGTTAAACCAACACAGAATAATTGATATGACGATGTATCCTACTAGAATTGCCAGGCATCAAAGATAGCGAAGGAGTCTTCTGGCTATTCAGGCACAAAAGCTCAATTTATCTCCAAAATGGGACAACATTAACTCTTCACCTTAGCAACATGTAGTGCTAGAAGACTGTGGAGCAACATCCTCAGAGAAAGGTGTGGTGAAAAATTATACATCAACATCCTACTCCAGGAGCGTCAAGTGGGTCAGATGGTTAAGCATCCAAGTCCTGGTTTGGGCTCAGGTCATGATCTCAGTGTCTCAAGATTCAGTACTGCACTGGGCTCCACACTCAGGGCGGAGTCCGCTTGAGGATTCACTCTCTCCGTCTGCCCCTCCCCTATGCTCTCTCTGTCTCTCTTGAATAATAAATAAATAAATCTTTAAAAAAAAAAAATCCTACTCCAGCATCAAGAACAATGTCAATAGAAGCATTTTTGAATGTTTAAGAAATTAAGAACTATATTTCCCCAATAACTCTTCTCAAAATAAAGGTGAACTGCAGCCAACCAAGAAATGAACAGAAAAACTATCACCAAAAAATAATGGTAGTCACCAAATCCACTTAACTCTGAGATTAAGACTAAACAATTGTGGCAATAAAAGGTTTCACAAAATGCAAAGAACATTAACAAGATTTAACATACTACCCACTCTGATAACACCTGAAAACATGAAGATGTTCAATATGATGCGCATTTCTTTTTATTTATTTATTTTTTAAAATGTGCATTTCTTTTTTATTTATTTATTTTTTAAAAATGATTTTATTTATTTATTTGACAGAGAGAGATCACAAGTAGGAAGAGAGGCAAGCAGTTGGGGGAGGGAAGCAGGCTCTCTGCTGAGTGGACAACCCGATGCAGGGCTCGATCCCAGGACCCATAACCCAAGCCGAAGGCAGAGGGTTAACCCACTGAACCACCCAGGCGCCCCCGCATTTCTTTTTTAATCTTAATTCACAAGTTAGTGCAAACCTGTGAAATTCCTAAAGCAAGTGAATGGAGTTTTTGTCATTTCATTCATGTCTGATTAAATTTGCTTCTTTTCGAACTCAGATGCTTTTAATTCCTTTTTCTTGCCTTGCTGCTCTGGTTGAAGTTTGCAGTACAATGGTGACACCAGTGGGCAAATGAGCATCTGTGTCTTGTTCCTGATCACAAAGGAAAGACTTTCTTTCAGTCTTTTACCATTGAGTTTCGTGTTAAGTGTGGGTTTTTCATGAATGTCCTTTAACCTACTGAGGAAGCTCCTTTCTATTCCTAGTTTCTTGAGTGTTTATTTATCATATCAGGATGCTGAATTTTGTCAACAGTTTTTCTGTATCAATTGAGATTATCATGGGATTTTCCCCCCATCATTTTAATGTGGTATATTACATCGACTATTTTTTTCTTACATTGAACCACCCCTGCATTCCTGGGATAAATTCCACTTTGGTTAGTCATGGGTATAATACTTTTAATATGGTGTTGGGTTTGGTTTGCTAGTATTCTCTTGAGAATTTTTGCATTTATGCTCATAAGGGCATAGTTTTCTTGTGGTATCTTATAGTTTTCTTGTGGTATCTCCATCTGGCTTTCGTACTATGGTGATGCTGGCTTCATAGAATGAGTTTGGAAATGTTCCCTCCTGTCTAATCTTTTAGAAGAGTTTGAGAAGAACTGGCACTAATTCTTTAAATGTTCGGTAGAATTCACCAGTAAAGCCACTCCCTCTGGACTTTGCTTTACTGAGAGGCTTTTAATTACTGACCTGACCTCTTATTTGCTACAGATAACAAATTTTCTATTTGTTAAGTCAGCAATTTGTCTGTTTCTAAGAATCTGTCCATTTCATCTAAGCTACCTAATTTATTGAAAATTATTTCTGTAAGGCCAGTACAAATGTCCCTGCTTGTATTTCTGATCTTTGTTATCTGCACCTTCTTTTGTTTTATTCTTAGTAAAGCTAAAATTTTGTCAATTTTGTTGACCTTTTAAAGAAACAAATGTTTGTTTTCATTGATTCTCTATAATGTTTTCCTATTCCCCATGTTGTTTGTCTTTGTTCTAATCTTCATTTCCTTCCTTCTACCAAATTTGGGTTAGGTTTGCTCTTCTCTTTCTCATTCCTTGAGGTGTAAAGTTAGCTTATTGATTTGAGATCTTTTCTCGTTTTTAGCATTTACAGCTCTAAATCTCCCTAACAGCACTGCTTTTGCTTCATCCCATAAGTTCTGATAATTATGCTCTTTTTTCCTTCCTCTCAAAGTATTTTCTAATTTCCCTTATGATTTCTTCTTTGATCCACTGGCTGTTTAGGAGCTCTGCTCAAATCTGAAATCTTCTCTGATACCATTGTATAAAACAGCTCCCCACCCTCCTAAACTCTATATCCCCCCAACTTTCCTTCCTAAAATATTTTTTCATAATACTTATCTCCATCTGATATTCTATGTGTTACTTGTGAATCTATTGTCATCTCCCTTCACTAAAATATCTAAGCTCAAGAATAGGAAGCATTTTGTTTTGTACACCGCATATCCTTAGCTGTTTGACATATATAATAAGCATTAAATAAATATTTGCTGGGAAAACCCTTTTAATATAATTGTGAAATCCAATTTTTCACCACGAATACTGTGACATTTATTCTAAGTGAAAAAGGTACATGTGGCTTATTCTTCTTGAACTAGGATATACTCAAGGAAAGGCAGAAACCATTTTGACTAATCCCAAATCACAGTTCTTCAAAAAAATAATATAAAAACCCACATTCAAGTTCGTGAAGAAAGGTAAAGAATGAATTCGTGTTTTCCACCCTGTAATTCATGGTTGTGCCTCTTTAGCCCCCTTTAAAGTTCATGGCTAAAGGGGCGCCAGGGTGGCTCAGTTGCTTAAGTGTCCAGACTCTTGATTTCAGCTCAGGTCATGATCTCGGGGTCATGAGATCCAGGCCTGCATCAGGCTCTGCTCTGGGCATGAAAGCTGCTTAAGATTCTCCCCACCCCCTCTTCCTCTCTGCTTCTACACTTCCCACCCCCTCACCCTCTCTAGAAAGAAAGAAAGAGGAAAGATAGTTAATGGGTAAAGTATGGCTTGCTCCATTTGCATTACCTCCCAGTTGTTTAATTAACATAATTACTGTGATATCAGTCACTGCCCAATTATATGTGACTCATTCATTAGGAAGATGACTCAGGTTATTCACTTTTTAAAGTACACTTAAATATATTAAACACTCTCTCAATTAAAAAATTACCAGTGCAATTCAGGCTAGTGTTCTTTCTCAACACCTAGGTACAACCATAACTATATTAAACATACAGAAAAATTTTTGTTAAATGGGTAATCAAATCACTCTCAAGAAAAACCTTATTTTCTAAATTCAGTTGCAGTACCATTGAAATTCCCTTAACTGATAGATACCACTGTATTCATTTTCTGTCATGTTGTAACACATTACCATAAACCTGGTGGCTCAAAACCACAAACATATATTTTTTCACAGTACTGGAAGCCATTTTGTTTAATGTCCAATTAGTCTGATAGAAGGTGCTGGTGGGGGCATGCGTAGTCTAGAGGTTCTAAGGGAAAACTCATGCCTTGCTTTGTTCCACTTCTGGAGGCTGCCAGCATTCTATGGTTTGAAGTCATATACTCCAATCTCCACATCCACTATCATAGTAACTCCTCCTATTCTGTGTGTCATATCTCCCTCTGTTCCTCTAACAACAGCTGTGGTGGCATTTAGGCCCATCCAGATAATCCAGAAATTATCTCATTTTAAGATACTTAATTTATCATATCTACAAAGGCCCCTTTTTTACGTAAGATTCACATTCACAGGTTCTAAAGATTTAATGATATCCTTTGTGGGTTGCTTTTCAGCCTACCACTTATTATCCTAATCAGGTGATCAAATTTATCATCATGAGTAATAGGACAAACCAAACTCATGTACCTCCTGATACGATGCCCTGGGAAGAACATCACCTTACCTGTGCAATATTCTTACCCAAAATGCACAACCTAAATCAATCATGAGGAAACAATAAGGCAAACCCAAATGCAGACACATTCTCCCAAAATGTTAATGTCGCAAAATAAAAAACTTTCCATATTGAAGGAGGCTAAAGAGGCATAACAACAAAATGCACTGTGTAATCTTGGATAGTTTCCCAGATCACAGCAAAAACTTCCCTTTTCTAAAAAAAGTCACTTAACGGGATAAATGGCAAATTTTGTTATGGATTATATATTAGATAACAGCATCATGTCAACATTAAATATCCTGAACTTGATCATTGTGTCATGGCTAGAAAATAAATGAGATGGAGCTAAACCAAATACAGCAAAATATTAACAACTGATGAATCGAGGGAGCGGGTACACGGCTGTTCATGAACTATTCCTGAAACTTTGCTGTGGTGGTTTGAATCTTTTCATAATAAAAACTTGAAAAAAAAAATGGTGTCCTTCAAATGAAGCAAGGCTGTATTAGCAGCAAAATCCGTCCTCCTCCCTGCCGAAAAATTATACTTTGTTGACAAATTTAAACTAAAAATAATAATACTAAATACTACTACTGCTACTAATAAAAATAATAAGGCAACTATACTATACAGCTCCCTGGTCCTCTGGCCATTCTCTCCAATAGAACAGCTAAGCAGGATATTTTTCTATTTGATCACAGTTAAGGAAGACTGAGCACAAACAAGAAATCCACATCAAAACATACACACTCAAGTACAGAGATAAAAAGAAATACTGATTGTCAAAAAGGAAAAAAACTGACTCAGAAGGAAGCTAAATATTCATCCTCTTGAGTGCCCCACAGGAGAAATAAAGGCTATCACTAAACCAGAATGCCTGGAAATGACATCTTCATGTTGCGTTTCTGAAACCAGATCAAGACTTAATGAAACTGACAGCATATAAGGGAAACCACATTTTAACCAAAAAGACTCACTGAGGAATGCTATATATAAAGAAACCATTATTTTGTTCTAATTTTTAAAACTTAAAGAACAGATGGTACACTATCTTCAAATAGCAACACATGAATTGGAGGTTGAGAGAAGCAACTCTTCTCATAATAAGCGTAATCCATGAGAACTGGAGTTTTGGGTTGGGAAATAAAGACCACTGAAAACAACTTCTCAGCCTTACATCCTTTACTGGCGAATTTAATTATGTCCAAGTAAGAATTACAGACTAAGCGTAAAAACCTCCCCTAAGAATCTAAACACAAGACAAAAAAAAGCTAAATCTTAAAATAAAACAAAATGTTAATAAAGCGTGTTTTGCAAGAAAAAATACTTTCCCGCAACATTATTGAAAGCTTACCTTCTGGGACAGGAAAAACTTCAGCTATTGAGCCTAAAATGGTTAAAGCTGAAAATCTAGTTGGGTAGGAAGACCCAGGAAACAGTGCTTCGAAAAGACGGTTGCAAATGGATGACATGAAATTCTAAAAGAAAAAAAAAATTACAGTAAGTATAATCTTTAACTCATAATAGGTTATTTTCAAAGAAACACCTTTAAGAGTGGGGTTCTTCTTTAATTAACAGGGAAAAGATTTTTAGTAACAATGCTATTTACTGCGCTTGACAGTTCAGATTGGTACCCTTGACCGTAAGCTATATCATGACTTCAATGAACCCCACTTTGGTAGGGTCAACAAGAAGTATAATTTCTACTGTAGTCCACACAAGAAAATCCAATACCCAGCACCCATTTTTGGTGAAAGCAAGTTCTGAGCTAAAGCTATACAAATATTGGTTTTCTTCATAAGAGATGTTCAGGCACCAAAGTTATGTATATTTTTTAAAAGTTTTTAAATAACAAAAAAAAAAAATCCAATACAAACTACTTGATAAATATGGTAAGTACAATACTTGATAAATGTGGCTATAATGACACAATTCATAAATAGATCCAACTATCCCATTGTCTTCTATATTCCCCTTTGAGACACTTGCTCTGCCATTCTGTATACATACATGATAAAAAAATGTAAATTTTCAGTTAAATACAATTTTCAAAAAATGGGAAATAGTTCATCCAAGATAAAGTCTTCTTTCTCTGGTTAAAATAATAATTATTATCCATCTCTGTATAAGATGGAATAGAAAACCATAAAACTTAAAAGGAAGGGGTCCCTGGGTGGCTCAGTGGGTTAAAGCCTCTGCCTTCCGCTCAGGTCATGACCCCAGACTCCTGGGATCAAGCCCTGCATGGGCTCCCTGCTCAGTAGGGAGCCTGCTTCCCCCTTTCTTTCTACCTGCTTCTCTGCCTACTGTGATCTCTGTCTGTCAAAAAAAAAAAAAAAATCTTAAAAGGAAAAGCCGTGATTCTCAAGCATCTCACATATACCACTATGCCCTAACAATGTATATTTGTAACTGAGAAGCACATAAGCAGTTCTAGTCCCAACTGATTCCAGAAAAGTTCTCAGCGTTCATTTCTTTCGTCAATGATGTACAATCTGGGGATTTATCCTATAGGCCCTTGCAAGACCTAAGTAAGAGTTTGCTAGTTTTTAAAATCTACTGGGTTTCAAGGGAACGAAGTAGTTATTGAAAATATCCTGGGGGAAAAAAAAGAAAAAAGAAAAGAAAATATCCTGGAGCACCTGGGTGGCTCAGTGGGTTAAGCCTCTGCCTTCGGCTCAGGTCATGATCCCAGGGTCCTGGGATCAAGCCCTGCATCAGGCTCTCTGCTCAGCAGGAAGGCTGCTTCCCCTTCTCTCTCTGCCTGCCTCTCTGCCTACTTGTGATCTCTCTCTCTGTGTCAAATAAATAAATAAAATCTTAAAAAAAAAAAAAAGAAAGAAAGAAAATATCCTAAGCTCATTTTAATTATAAATGAGTAGTACGGTATTCATGTTAAAGGGTAACAAGTTCATCGGATAGGAATGATCTTATCTTAACTACAGTACCATTTATATTTTTAAAAATAGATTCTTTCCTTCAACCACACTATAACCATAGTGGAGGCATGACCACAATTTATATATTTATATCCCTAGTTCTAAGCATATTGTCCTAAACATATAGAACAGCCTTGATATAGGCTCTTGTCACTTTTAACAGCCTCCAAATACCTTAGCCTAGCACTCAAAAATCTCTTTAGGTTATGCAGGCATCTTCCCTACTTGCCTTTAAGGCTTCTTGCCATGTTATATAGCTAAAGCTATTGAAAAGCGACATTAAAATTGTTAAAAGTGATAGATTTCAAATTGCAAATACCCATACAATGCTAAATTCTGCTACACTGTCAAACACAAGAGATGAAACAATTAGGTTATTAGAGCGGGAAACCAACTGCAGCTATGAAATTGGTTTGTACTTCCAGCTTTGTCACTTGTTAGTTGTGTAATTACAAAATGAAATTCCTGAACCTCCACAGCAGCTTCCTCATAGATAAAAATAAAAATAGTTTACTTGTATTCCTAAGGAAACAAAGAAACTTTATTTATTTGTACATATACACATGTGTTAGTTAAGCTCTGTTTTGATTATTAGAGCAAACAACAAAAAACATCCTATACCCAGCCCCAACTTCATTTTCGAACTCATCTCCTGTTATGTCTCTTTTGTTGCTCCAAGCATCTTACATGTCATTCATTCCCAAGAGTGTATTCACCATTCCCCAAATTCTCCCTGTACTTTCTTATCTCCAAGCTTTCAATTAAGCAGGTGCTAGGGGGAAAACTATTCAGATTTTTAGAAGCGAGAGCAGATGTGCATGGGGGTCTGGCTCTAACATTTAGTAACTGAGGGACCTTGGGCAGGTTATTCAACTTCTCCAAGGTTCTGTTTTTCATTTTCTTTTCAATTAAGCTCTACGCCCAATCTGGGGCTCAAACTCATAACCCAGAGATAAAGAGTTGCACGCTCTACTGACTGAGCCAGCCAGGCACCCCAGTTTTCGCATTTGTTAAGGGAGGATAATAATGCCTATCTCACAGCTTTGTTATTAAATGAGAATGTGGGTACAAAGCACTGTGTAAACTTAAAAGTTTTTAAGTTCATAATATTAGTTATTTAGGCATGAAATAATCTCCTTCCCTAGACTAGAAGACATCTTTTCCAACTAACAGCCTCCTCTTCTCTCCTGTACGTAATTTATTGATTGGCAAAGCCTACCATACACCATGCGTGACACCTGCTATTATAAAGACAATGATAAGTAATTTAGGGCCAAAGTCACAATCTCCGAAAGCCACAGATGACTATAATTGGGAGGAAATATTAGAACCTGAGAATGACTCAGATTACGACGCTGAAGAGCTAAGTTTCCAAAAACACATATATTTACAAGGTCAAACTATGAAACCATGCATATGTGAAAATTCAGAATGTCAATCCACAACTGTACAGGTTTTGCATTTTAAGTACTTAACTCAGTTTTCACAAATGTCACTTTATCCCTTGAAAAAGAATCAAAAGAGCTGTGTTTTCTTAGAACATCTAGCAATGATAAGAAAGGCTGAAAATAACCTGTCCACACACAAAGCAAGTGCTCAGAATACACTCTAGTCACTTTTAATGACTCCCAGCATTAGGGTGGGAGGCTTTTTAGGGTGATTTAGAATTTACAAAGAGCTTTCTTATTTAATCCTCAAAGCCAGCCTTTACAGAGAGGTTACTCAGCCCACTTACAGTCAAACAGACTCATCAAGTAAGCCAACTAATCAGCGGCAGAAATGGGACTAAACGCATGTCCTTCAAGTTTAGGTTGTCACTGTCCCATCTTCACTCTTGGGATTTTACAAAGATGAAGCTCACATCAGCCTTGGTACAGCAATATTCCTCTTTAGATGATTTTTTACCTTTCAAATATAAAATGGAAAGCTAAGGGCCATCCATACTAATCCTTAGAGTAGGTAGTGAGTGTATCATGGCTCCAATGTATCATTAATTTACTGTAATTGTTTTCCTATATGCAATACAATCGATGAGCTCTGTCCTCTATCTAGGTCTTAAAGACAGGAGGATTCCTGCTTCTGAGAGGCTAGATCTGAAGTAAGAAACCAGTAATAAACTCATTCTGTTCTGATGGACAGACATATAAGGTTGTCAAACTGAGCCCTGGCCCAGACTAGAGCTGCTGTATCTGGGGTTCCATCCATATCATTAACACAGGGCCCCAAAACCTAGCCCTACCCTTCATGCTCCCTCCCAAATGGGATGGAACACCGACCAGGAGGCACCAATATCAAGCCACTGTAAGTCATATTAGTCTAAAGGGGAAGCAGGCCCAGATACAGCAATCTTCTACCCTGGGATCGAGTGGAGGAGTACAGGGCCAGCAATTAGTTTTTTGTTGAAGTACCACATTCACATGGCCCACATTAAGCTGTAAAGGATTGAGGTTAACACATTACTATTATTCTGTTACAGGCCTCAAGTCTATCAGGGGTTCCATGACTCAGGGTACCTCAAGAGAAAAAGCACCAGAAGGAATATGTAAAACCAGCTTGAAGGAAAGAAACACAGAAATACCATTCACCATGAGACTTCCATGTACTTCCCTTTAATGTTTATTCATAATTATTCTAGGTTTCTTAAATACCCGTATGTTTAGAAATAGATCACCTACCTTATATTGCTGTAAAGAAACAGAAGGGGGCTGTGTGGTTAACTCATTCTCTGGTTCATGTTTGGATCTACTTTGCTCCAGTTTATAAAGCACCTGAGAACTTTCCTGTATCCTACAGAACAACTTTTAAGAAAAAGAAAAATGAAGTATATATAAGCCACATTAATCTTAAATATCAGTCAAAAAAAGGCAAAGGACAAATTTTCTAAATTCTTTAGACTAAAACTTCAAGAGAGGGGAATACTGGTTTCTAACTCTTAATTAAATTCATAGAGTTTCCTTCTGACAGAAAATTAACATATATTTTAAAAACCAAAATCAAAATACTACTGCAAACCAGAATACACAGTCATTAAATCCCCCATAGTTTTATTTCCTTTAGGTTGACATGAAACTAAAGATATACTCACTTCTGTACTCTCCCAATTGTTCATCCCATAAATGAGGCATGTAATTAAGTTGAGTCGAATTAGTCAACAATGACCATTTCATGAGGCCCTTAAAATGATAAAATTACAAGGGCATCTTTCTTCTTTTCACCAAATTTTCCTAAAATACCTTTCATCCAGAAAGATCCATCACATTTTTTTTCTTTCCAAAAAAAAGAGCTCAAGTTGACTTATTTTGCACCAAAATGAAAGGACTTTACACCTTGGATTTGAATCTCAAACGTAAACTCTGTGGAATCACAGAATGGTCCACAGATAGGCCATGAAGGGATGTTCACAGGCAGTCCAATCACATGACCATTATTCTCGCACTCTCCCAAAATCCGAGCTCTTTTCAAACATGATTTGCAGAGCAGGTTCACCACTTTCCTATACTCTCTGATGAGAAACTCTACCTCTTTTTTTTTTTTAAAGATTTTATTTATTTATTTATTTGACAGAGAGAGAGAGATATCACAAATAGGCAGAGAGGCAGGCAGAGAGAGGGGGAAGCAGGCTCACTGCTGAGCAAAGAGCCCGATGCAGGGCTTGATCCCAGGATCCTGAGATCATGACCTGAGCCGAAGGCAGAGGCTTAACCCACTGAGCCACCCAGGCGCCCTGAAACTCTACCTTTTTAAGAAGAGAACAAATCTGCTGCCGCACTCCTGGAGACTGACTGTTAAGATTGTATGTGATAAAGAATTCAATCCACTCCATTTCTTCCGTGGACACCATTTCTGTGCTTCGATTACTTTCACAAAGCAAGCCTAATGTATCTATCCGTACCTAAAACAAATGAGAAGCAATAAAATGTTAATTTTTCAGTGAAATAAGCAAATTGTAGACTACCTGACATGTTTATTTACATAAGCTACCAAGAGGGGGGGAACCAGTAAACCTCAGTTTACCCATGTATACGCCAGAAAGGTTCCCTCATCCCAAAGATCCTGGGGCTGTAACTCATATAAAATTATTTTATTAAATGTGTCAATTGGTATTTGTAAGTCAACAATCTTAAAGATTCTTATTCCATGCTAATGTTCAACTTCATTTTTTTTTCTCTACTTTACCCCAGGACCTCATCACCTCACTCTTGGGTTACCATCAGGCACATCTAACAAGGCTTCTGGTTTCTTTTTGCTCTCTCACTGGAAATTCATCTCTGCTGCCATTAATTCTACTTCCTTGCTAAAGGCAGAATGGCTCTGGTTCCCAGTTACCAAATGAATGAAATCTGAAGTCTTCAACCTCGCATTGGAGGCCTCCAAAAAATGGACCAAACCCTCTAATCCTGCCAAACATCCTGACTCATCCTCCAGAACTTGTTTTGGGTTCTTCCATTTTAGTATTTATTATGTGGGGTTTTTTAAAATCATTTTACTTTTTCTTCATCATAGTAAGTGTACTCTTAAATTCCCACCCTCTATTTCCCCCATCCCCCCAACCACCTCCCCTCTGGTAACTATCTGTTTGTTCTCTATAGTTAAGGGTCTGTTTCTTTATGTCTTTCTTTTTTCCTTTGTTCATTTGTTTCCTAAATTCCACAGGAGTGAAATTACATGGTATTTGTCTTTCTCTGACTTATTTCACTTAGTTATATCCATGTTATTGCAAATGGCCAAGATTTCATTCTTTTTTGTAGCTGAGTAATATTCCATTGTATGTATATGCCTGTATACATATTTAATCACCTCTTCTTTATCCATTCATGTATCCATGGACACTACAGCTGTTTCCATAGTTTAGCTATTATAAATAATATTGTATGTATCCCTTTGAATTAGCGTTTTCAGATTTTGGGGGGTAAAAACACAGTAGTGTAATTACTGGACCACCGGGGTAGTTCTATTTCTAACTTTTTGAGGAATCTCCATACTGTTTTCCACAGTGGCTATAGTAGTTTACATTCCTACCAATAGTTCACAAGGGCTCCTTTTTCTCCACATCCTTGACAACACTTGTTGTTTCTTATGGTATTGACTTCAGCCATTCTGATAGGCATGAGGTGTTACCCCACTGTAGTTCTGATTTACAGTTCCCTGATGATGAGTGATGTTGAGCATCTTTTCATGCATCTGTTGCCACCTAACTGTGTTCCTTAGAGAAATGTCTGTTCATATCCTCTGCCTATTTTTAAATTGGATTATTTATTCTTTGTGTATTAAGTTGT
Organism: Mustela putorius furo; assembly: GCF_011764305.1. Taxonomy (NCBI): domain Eukaryota; kingdom Metazoa; phylum Chordata; class Mammalia; order Carnivora; family Mustelidae; genus Mustela; species Mustela putorius. The sequence goes on along the minus strand of NW_025421321.1, from coordinate 14,967,158 downwards.
ATCAGTTCTTTATATATTTTGGATACTAACCCTTTATTGGCTTTGTCATTTGCAAATATCTTCTCCCATTCAGTAGGCTGCCTTTTAGTTTTCTTATTTCCTTTGCTATGCAGAAGCTTTTTATTTTTATGTAGTCCCAATAGTTTATTTTTGCTTTTGTTTCCCTTGCCTCAGGAGACAGATCTAGAAAAATGCTGCTACAGCTAATGTCAGAGAGATTACTGCCAGTGCTCTCTTCAAGGATTTTTATGGTTTTAGGTCTCACATTTAGGTCCTTAATCCATTTTGGGTTTATTTTTGTGTACAGTGAAAGAAAGTGGTCCAGTTTCATTCTTTTGCATGTGGCTGTCCAGTTTTCCCAGCACCATATTTTTCCTATTGTATATTTATCACTCCTTTGTCAAAGATTAATTGACCATATAATTGTGGGTTTATTTCTGGGTTTTCTGTTCTAGTCCATTGATCTCTGTGTCTGTTTTTATACCAGCGCCATACTGTTTTAATTACTACTACTCTTTAATATAACTTGAAATGTAGAATTGTGATACCTCCTGTTTTATTTTTCTTTCTCCAGATTGCTTTGGCTAGGGATGCCTGGGTGACTCAGTTGGTTAAGCATCTGCTTCAGCTTAGGTCACGATCCCAGAGTCCTGGGATCAAGCCCGGCATCAGGCTCCCTGCTCAGTAGGGAGTCTGCTTCTCCCTCTGCAACTCCCATACCCTCACCCCTATTCATGCTTGTGCACTCTGTCTCTTGCTCTCCCTCTCCCTGAAATAAATACTTAAAAAAAAAAAAAAAAGGATTATTTTGGCTATTTGCGGTCTTTCGTAGGGTTCCATACAAATTTTAGGATTGTTTGTTCTAGTTCTATGGGAAAAGCCATTGGTATTTTGATAGGGACTACGTTAAATGTGTAGATTGCTTTGGGTAGTACAGATATTGTAACAGTATTTGTTCTTCCAACCCATGAGCAGAAATGTCTTTCCCTTTCTTTGCATTGTCTTGAATTCCTTTCATCAATGTTTTATAGTTTTCAGAACACAGGTCTTTCATCTCCTTAGTTATATTTATTCCTAGATATTTTATTGGTTTTGGCGCTGTAACTGTAAATAGTATTGCTTTCTTAATTTCACTTCCTGCTGCTTCATTATTAGTGTATAGGAATGCAAAAAATTTCTGTACATTGATTTTCTACCTTGTAACTTTACTGAATTTATTTATCAGTTCTGGTGTTCTCCCATTTTGTGTGCTGGCTCAATGCTTCTTCTCCTTTAATCCCATTTAACATGTTCCTAATCAACCACTACCTACCCTGTTCTAAGCCCCTCAAGTCCTTATGCATAAAGGAGCACTTATATCTATGTTATTTTCTAAGAGTTTCCAGTTGTTTTATGCAGGTTTTCTCATTCCTTCAATTAAAATTTAAATAGCCTGAAAAGTCAACACTTTTCACTTTTCTTTTTAAGACTTTTTTTATTTTAGAAGGAGACAGAGTGAGAGAAAGCACAAGCAGGAGGAGCGGCAGGCAGAGGGAGAAGCAGGCTCCCCGCTGAGTAGCACCCTCCCCCCCAACCCTGCCGCTGCCAACTAAGGGCTCAATCCCAGGACCTGAGCCAAAGGCAGACTGAGCCATCCAGTTGCCCCTACGCTTTTCACTTTCAATTCATCCTCCTTACAGATCCCTTAAAACAGTGCTGGGCTCAACATGGGGGCCTCTATATTGGACTGCTAACTGAATAAATAAATCAGGGATCTACTGCATGTATGAAATTCCAGATATTTTGTTTACTTACTTGGCAGTGCTGATGAATTAAGCCTTGTTTTATTCTTGCACTGGACACAAGGTTCCTCCAGGCATCAGTTGCAGACTGAAGATGTCCATGAGCTCTAGCTGTTCGCAGACATGCCATCAAAGCTCCCAGAGCCCCTCTACTATTAAAAGACCCTAAGGATGGTAAAGATCGTTCTTGTCTCAAAAGCACAATAACACAGACAACTACTGTACTATGCAACAACTGCCACAACTTTCATATTGCAATTATAATTTCAAGAAATAAAAATATTATAAATTCTAACATGAATTAAAGTTACTATGATAAAATAATCATTATTGAAAAGAACTTGATTGTTCTTGCGTCAATAATTTGAAGTAAGCATAATCTGCTTATGTAAACTTAAAGAAATCATTATTTTTTGCTATTTTTAGCTTTTCCTTTACACCTAGAAATGAACCAAAGTGATTCGGGGGGGGAAAAATCAAGTAGACAAATTATTTAAAACAATAAGAACAACTAAAATGACTTTCAGCCACAATTGGGAAAAACACTTTAGTGGCTAAATACCATTATTTTTCTAAAAACAAACACTAAGCCTCTGTACATATTTTGGAGTTACTGTTTCTCCCTAGTAAAAAAGATAAAAGGAGGATTACAAGGAGCCTGATCCTTTTAGAGGCTAGGACATCAGTCATTATTAACAGAACAGGGAACCCTGGCTCAAAGGGAACACTGATTAAAAAAAAAAAAAAATAGAGACTGCCTTACTTCAGAACAGATTCATGAATCTTGAATTTTAGATGGCTTCTCAAAAAGGCAAGAACAATTGGTTGTTTAAAACTACAAATAACGAAAAATAAACCAACTACAAATAACGGCTTTTTTTGTGTATGGGAATCAGATTTTTCCAGCTATCTCATGGTCACTTTTTTTTTTTTTTTAAGATTTTATTTATTTCTTTGAGAGAGAGACAGTGAGAGAGAGCATGAGCAAGGAGAAGGTCAGAGGGAGAAGCAGACTCCCCATGGAGCTGGGAGCCCGATGCGGGACTCGATCCTGGGACTCCGGGATCATGACCTGAGACGAAGGCAGATGTCCAACCAACTGAGCCACCCAGGCGTCCCTCATGGTCACTCTTTGAAGTATTGAAAGTTTTCTATTATTTTCAGTTGTAATTTTTTTTTTTTTTTGAGAGAGAGAGTGCCTGTGCAGTGGGGGTCAGGGGAGGAGGAGAGGGAGACAAAGAGAGGGAATCTTTTTTCTTTTTTTTTTAAGATTTTTTATTTATTTATTTGACAGACAGAGATCACAAGTAGGCAGAGAGGCAGGCAGAGAGAAAGGGGGAAGCAGGCTCCCTGCCGAGCAAAGAGCCCAATGTGGGGCTCGATCCCAGGATCCTGGGATCATGACCTGAGCCGAAGGCAGAGGCTTCAACCCACTGAGCCACCCAGGCACCCCTAAAGAAAGGGAATCTTAAGCAGACTCCATGCTCAGCACAGAGCCCAATGTGAGACTCAATCTCATGACCCTGAGATCATGACCTGAGCTGAAATCAAGAGTTGGATGCTAGGGTGCATGGATGGCTTAGTCAGTTAAGCACCTGCCTTCAGCTCAAGTCATAATCCCAGTGTCCTGGGATGGAGCCCCACATCGGGCTCCCTGCTCAGCAGGGAGTCTACTTCTCCCTTTCCTTCTGCCTCTCCCCCTGCTTGCGCTTCCTCTCTCTTTCTCTCTAGCACTCTCCCTCAAATAAATAAAACCTTTAAAAAAAAAATAAAAAGAGTTGGATGCTTAGCCAACTGAGCCACCCAGGCATCCCTTGTAAATATTCTTAAATTATAATGTAGAGTATCATATTCCTGCTTTGCTAAGCAGAATACAGTAATTTTAAGATTCAAACAATAAAGTCAGGATCATCATTTACATATTAATTACTTAACTATGCTTTAATGCAGTGATTCCTTCTGGGTTACCAAATTTCTGTGGAATGTTTACCCTCTATCCTAAATGACCAAAGAGAGTTGTTTCTTGAGGTCACCACATCTATATTTTTTGTCTCTTCCCCAGAGATTAAAAACTGCTACTGCCAGTTTACCTATCTTGATCCTTGCCAGAAACAATTTTTAATTACTGTTTCAAGCACTAGCATAAGCAACTTATATAAAATACTCCAACTGTTATGAGTGTTACATACATCTGACAACCTAACAAATAAGTACTTGGTAAATGGATTAAAACTAGTATAAAAGGGAACATAACTGGAATCAATCCTTAGCTTATAGAAATGACTTCAGCCAAAAAAACTCTACTCCACTCTGGACAGGAACATTAGCCTCAATCTGAAATCTCTATCGTTAATAGCCTCTTCTACTATTTATGTAAGCAGTAATATTTAAATCTGGATATGGTCCACATCTGCCCAGATACCTAACCTTAAACATCTTAACTAGAAATTCCTAAAAGAATGATTCCTTTTCTTACCAGTGTTAGCATCAGCAGAAGTTTGAAGAATCTTTACCATGTAGCTTAAGCTTTCGGGGCTGCAATTCAATAATTTTGGCAAATAATAATCAATCACATAAGATTTTTGATCCAGATTTCCTTCACACAGTATAAAAAGGAGAGGAGAAACCCAAGTCTCATGCCACTCATCAATCCAAGTAGTGTCAACAGCCTGGGACTTCAAATGACTCTTGTGATTTCTGAACATGGTTTCTAAAAGGTCACTTGCATAAGGTACCAAGGACTGGTCTCCCATCACCTCTAAGATTTGTGATGGAATAGTTTTAGCTAGTGCCAAAATATGTCCAATTCCTATGTAATCTACTAAACAACCAAGACATGCATACTTCCCTTTCACATGCCATTCCAATTGCAGAATATTCTCGGTCAGATCACAGATGAAACGATCGGCAGCCAAACCTGACGCTTCGGAGTCTGACTTTTCTTTAGTGAGCTGGTGCATGTGGAGAATACTTCTGAATATAATTTTGGTTTGGTGTCTCAAAGCATCCAGTGGATGTTCCCAGTGGGTATAGACATATTCCAAAAGTCTCCCAACTACACTTGAATTCCCATTCAGACTGTCCTTTAGGCTTGGGGAACTTGATTCAAGGACATGTATGGCTGAATTGGCCCAGGATGCCAAAATTCTAGACAGAAACAATTCCAGAGTTGATTCCTTGATCCTGAAGAAAAATGAGCCATGTTATTATAAAATGACTAGTAATAAATTTCATTCAATAATCATCTAGATTTTAAAAATATAAAAGACAAAGATCAGATTTCTCATTAGAAAATGATCAGAAAATTCAATAATTATTAAATTTACAATGCCAAAATATAAGTCAAATTATAAATGAATCTTTTCATCTTAGAGAAATAATCCAAAAAGGGACACAATAAAATTTTGGGAGTGGTGGAAATGTTCATTATTTTTATTTTGATAATGGTTTCACACGTGTTTTAAAACATATTGAGAGGGGCGCCTAGGTGGCTCAGTTGGTTAAGTGACCAACTCTTGGTTTTGGCTCAGGTCATGATCTCAAGGTCACGAGATAAAGCTCTGCACTGGGCTCTGCACTGGGCGTGGAGACTGCTTATGATTCTTTCTCCCTCTCCTTCTGCCCCTTCCCGCCACCCCTTCACTAAAAAAAAAATAAATAAATAAATGATTTTTACATTCCTTTAAAATATGCACAATTTTTACTTATATATAAACTGAAAAACATGAAAAATTTATTTTAGAACACAGTACTTTTCTTCCTTTACCTTCATGTCCATTACTATCAAGGTGTATCTATGGTTTGACATTTATTTTTTTTTTAAGATTTTATTTATTTGACAGACACAGATCACAAGTAGGCAGAAAGGCAGGCAGAGAGATGGGGGCAAGCAGGCTCCCCACTAAGCAGAAAGCCCGATGCAGGGCTCAATCCCAGGACCCTTGAGATCATGACCCGAGCCAAAGGCAGAGGCTTTAACCCAGTGAGCCACCCAGGCGCCCCTGGCTTGACATTTTAAACACATGATCACTTTCAAGTGTTATGAAAAAAATACCCCCCCAAAAAAAACCCCACAAACACAATCCAATGAAGTCAAATGAGCTGGTTGCAGTGCAGTTCTGGCTCAGTTGCTTATTAGCAATACACTCTTAAGTTTGAGCATTTACTTTTCTAACTTCACTTTACCTACTCAATACATTAGATTTCCTATCTTATCTATCAGACATGTGAGGCTTATATTGAATTACCTATGTTGACGTTGTTCATAAACTAAAATGCAGCATTTGAAAAGTTCAGTACAGGTTCACCTACACCAATATCTGTAACTACCCCCCCTTCATCTTACCTTCTCTTATTCTATTTTCATACTCATTTCATTGCCTACATGTTATCTTCCCTTTTTAAGGTTTTATTTATTTATTTGACAGAGAGAGTGCATGTACAAGCAGGGGGAGCAGAACGCAGAGGGAGAAGCAGGCTCCCCACTGAGCAAGAAGCCCAATGTGGGACTCGATCCCAGGATCCTGGGATCATGACCTGAGCCGAAGGCAGCCACTTTTCCGACTGAGCCACCCAGGCGTCCCTGTTATCTTCCTTTTAATTCAGGATTACCCTGTGTACTTTTCATGGAATTACTAAATATGCTAGTTCAGTTGCCATCTTTGAAATGTCTGACAAGCAAAACAGAGTAGGAGACAGTAGCCTGAAAACTCACTGTGAACTCAAGGTGAACAAGACATGCACGATATTCAAGAGGAGGGCCTCCCCACTCGCGCCCATACTCCCATTCTGCCAGTTCAACATGGTGAGTGTCCCCTGACACAGGAATAAGAGAGTTGATTGCGAGACATCAGTACAACAAAGGCTCCTGCAGCAGTTCAAAAACCAGTCGGGCATGCTGGCGCAGTCCACTGAACGGAGAAGCAAACTACTAATCTGGAAGAACATAACACAGCTAACATGTTATAAAGCTTCAAAAACTTTTCAGATATTTCAAAATGTAAATGCAAAATTCCCTTTCCCCCGAAACATCCTAGGAAAAATAACTGAACCTAAAGACAAAAAGCCACAAGTGCTGAAATTATTATATCAAAGGGGGAAAAAAATTCAATCTAAATACATGAACCATTTTGCTGGTTTGAATGGACCAGCAGAGCAAAACATATTGCTACCTGCAGGTGGATGAGCTTAATGCTTTTAAGTGGTGATTTTAGAAATCAAATTGTTAAATTTTATCCAGTGATACCTTGTGCGATCTCACAGAAGAGTACACAACTATTTTGCGAACAGTGAAGTAAATAGCTAAAAGAAATTTCTAGATAATATAGTAAGAAAGAAAAAAACCTGCTAGTACTGAATATAAGAATTATAGCCCAATTATCAACTATACTTTGCATCTGACCAAATACACTGAAAAATCAATCCTAACATACTTCCCATCTAAAGTGTAATATTTGGGGGACGCCTGGATGGCATGGTCAGTTGGGAATCTGACTCCTGGTTTCAGATCAGGTCATGATCTCAAGGTCATGGGATCCAGCGCTGAGCCCACATGGGATTCTCCCCATCTCCCTCTGCTCCTCGTGCTTGTGCTCACTCTCTTGCTCTCTCTCTCTCAAATAAATAAGTCTTTTATAAATGAATAAATAAATAAAAACAAAGTACAATATTTCAGTTATTCTTTTTTTTAGCAGGCTCCACACGCAGAGCCCAACACAGGACTTGAACTCACGAACCCAAGACCAAGACCTGAGCTGAAATCAAGAGTTTGACGCTTATCTGACTGAGCCACCCAGGTACCCCTGGGTTATTCTTTTTTTTTTTTTTTTTTTAAGATTCTTTTATTTGAGAGAGAGAGAGAGTGAGCGAGAGCATGAGAGGGGAGAAGGTCAGAGGGAGAAGCAGACTCCCATAGAGCTGGGAGCCCAATGCGGGACTTGATCCCACGACTCCAGGATCATGACCTGAGCCAAAGGCAGTTGCTTAACAAACAGAGGCACCCAGGTGCCTGGCCCCCTGGGTTATTCTTAATAAAAAGGACATATTTATCAAAAAGTAATGACTCTATGTATCTATACATTAACTCCTGCAAACTTTCAACATTATAAGTATCTCTCGTAATACTGAGAGATGGAACTGAACAAACAGCACTAGAAACAAACTAGGATATATCGAAAATAATGTTGATAGTGATAATCTTTGTGAGATGGATTAATAGGTGACTGCTATTGTCTTCTCTCTGCTTTTTCTGCATTTTTGGACTGTCTCTTACTATAAGAGAAAATGATCACCAGAAAGATTCTGATTATGCAGAAAAATTTTTAATTCACTTCTTTAAAAATATTTTTAAAACATGTGTCTAATTATCCATCAAATACAATTCTATAAAGGAGACGCACTCACCAAATCAGGAATCTTTTCAGGTGGATGAAACATAGCCTTAATAAAAAGAATAACAGCTAATCCAGACGTACTCTGAATTGTCTGTAAGAGGTCATCTATTTGGCAAAAAAGTAGACAGCATGTATTAAATGACAATGGATGTTTTGGTCCAGTGGAAAAAGTACATGGTGCAGGGTCAGATAATCCTAGATGCAATTTCTAGCACAATTCCCAGGTCAAATAGACCTTGAGTAAGTTATTTAACCTCCTAGGGACCCAGCTTTCTCTTCTGTAAAATGAGAAACTGTAACTTCTGACAATTAATTATAAGGTTTAAATGCATAACTAACATAAGGTTTTTATGTCCAGCACATAAATGCTTAATCAATGTGATTCTCTCTCCTCTAACTCCCACGCTCTCTTCCTCTCCCTGAAGTATATCTAGCAGCAATACCATTTGTCTGCACTGATGCCTTGAATCCCAACCCCCACATATATTACTTTTCCTTAACATGGTTTCAGGGCTGTGTAAAGTGCCTGCATCAGTGCTAACTGCAAACTCCACCGTCACTGGCACTATACCCAATGCAACCAATTTTGGCCTGCTGTCTCCTCCCTGTTTCCTATCAACCTTTGGTTTGTGAGAAAGTTTACCAAATTTGGTAAATTATTCAACCTGGGTTAAGAATCATAAATGCCTACCATGAACTACCTCATAAATACCCATTTTGCCCTTTATTCCTGCTAACAGAACTGTGACTTTGACTGGAGCATCCATGTCCTCAGCCAAAGGAAGGACACTTGCTGCTTCTATCTTCCTCACAGCTCAAGGTAGATATGAGGGTTCAGGCCACTGGGATGTAAGCAAGTACCTGGGTACTTCTGTTTTTCCTGATTAAAGAAAGGCAAAGATGCAACTGGCCTTCCTTCCTGCCTTATACACAGACATAATGTCTGGAGCTGCAGCAGTCAAATGGCAACCATGAGGCAACAAACGTGGCAATGAAAGCCAACATGCTGAAGATAGCAAAGCAGAAAGGCAGAAATGTTTGGGTCCTAGACTGCATACAGCGTTCAGGATCACCTGCCTCTGAACTTCCTATGATGTGGAAATGAGGGGAGGGACATCCGCTGAAGTCCCCGAAATTTAGTTTTCTGTTACCTGCAGCCAAACACTTGACTGATAAGTGAAGATTTAAAACCCTGGGGAGGGACGCCTGGTTGGCTCAGTGGGTTAAGCCTCTACCTTCAGCCCAGGTCATGAACTCAGGGTCCTGGGACTGAGCCCCACGTCAGGCTCTCTGCTCAGCAAGGAGCCTGCTTCCCCATCTCTCTCTGCCTGCCTCTCTGCCTATTTGTGATCTCTTTCTCTCTGTCAAATAAACAAATAAGTAAATCTTTAAACAAAAAAAAAAAATTAAAACCCTGGGGAAGAACGGCACTGGAGAGACCCTACCAACTGCTCAGAAAAGAGGCTGCCTTGTATTGAAATCAGGTCTTCCCTGCATTTCACCAGGCTTTTTTTTTTTAAGAAGAACAAAGTCCTCTTCTAAAAAGCAAATGTTCTCTGAAAATATGTCTGTAAATTGCATCTCAAAGTAACTTTCCTTTCAATAACTGAGATACTAGCCAAAATTAATTAATTAGTTAATTAATTAATTTTTTAAAGATTATTTATTTATTTATTTGAGAGAGAGACAGTGAGAGAGAGCATGAGCAAGGAGAAGGTCAGAGAGAGAAGCAGACTCCCCATGGAGCTGGGAGCCCGATGCGGGACTCGATCAGGGTCCTGGGATCATGACCTGAGCCGAAGGCAGTCGTCTAACCAACTGAGCCACCCAGGCATCCCAGTTAATTAATTAATTTTAAAAAACTATCTGGACAAGACAGCTAGCACTTTCACTAGTTATCAGGATTCAAAACATACAAACAGTGACATACTATGTTTTCTCCCATTAGTCTAGCAAAACCAGAGTCAGTTACTGCTCTTTACAAACAAAAACTCTAAACTAACCCCAATAATTTTTTAATAAGTTAATATACATGCATGCATGACCATACAGAATGTGAGGTCAAGGGTAAAAAGGTAATTAACTTTTTGTAAATACTTTATGTTACATATCATTTTTTTATTAATCTTTTTTTTTTTAAAGATTGTATTTATTTGTCAGAGAGAGCGCACAAGCAGGCAGAATGGCAGGGGGAGAGAGAGAAGCAGGCTCCCCGATGAGCAAAGAGCCCAATGCGGGACTTGATCCCAGAATTCTGGGATCATGACCTGAGCCAAAGGCAGTGGCTTAACCAACTGAGCCACCCAGATGTCCCTAATTTTATATTATCTTGTAACACACTGATATAGGAAAACACCCAAAACAAGTGTAGTGCTTAATAAATTATTTGAAGGTAAACACTCTTGTACCCAATGTTCAAGGTGAGAAATCAAACTCAGGCACCCAGCGCAGAAGGCTCCTCCAAGTGCCTCATCCCAGCCACACCCCCTTTTCTCACCCTGAGTAAGGATTATCATGACTTCCAAAGTAATGGCTTCCTGATTTTCAAATGATTTTATTCATCAAATGTGTATCCCTAGACACTGCAGTTTAGGCCTGTCCATTTTTTTTTTAAATCTGATATATCTTTTAAGTGCCTTTTAATCTCCAGGTGCCCTCTCTACCCTTCATTTCGTTACAATTTCTCTGTTCAAGAGCTCTGGCCTTTGATCTGCAGTTTCCCCACAATCTGGATGTGGGGTCGCCTCATCCTAATGCACTTCAACACACTCTTCTGTCTTTTGTAATTCCTGTAAATGGGCAAGTGACCTAGAGATCAGTCTCAAGTTCAGTCACTCTGGGAAGAGTATGGGTGGTAAAAGCAAGCCTCTAAGGGAGACATGTTGTCTGGCTGTCTGTTCCGTAAAGTTAGCAGTTGCCGATGCTTACTGCCTGTATCCATTCCTCGGGTTACAAAATGGTGATATTCTACCATTTCATTTTATTTTGTTATTTGATATACTTTTACAAGAGAGACTTCCTCTCATTAACTATTTGGCTTCCCAGTAACACAGTTTATATGGATAGAAGCAACATACGAGAGACATAAGAGGTCATGATGACCACCCCCAATAAGGACTACCATCATCACTTGAAGAGAAATGTATGGGTTATGTTCTCCTTTCCAGATCGTCCACTCAGATCTGGAAATCTCTTCTTATCAAGAATTTCTTTTGTCATTTAAAGTCTGTGGCTTTTCAACACTAAGGCTGTTAGGTTTTCTTCTTTGCAATATACACACACACATTTAGAAAAGTCCTTCAACATTATCCCTTGCAGAACGGGTACATTTGAAAGAAAAAGCATTAAAACCTCATAATCTGGGCCATTTCCCCATTTTAAGGGGCTGGAAGAGAGGTTCTACAACTCGACTAAGTATCAAACATTTCATATCATTATTAGCACAAGCTGAATGACACTCAATTATAATCATCATTTTCATGGTTTTACACTTACCATCACTTAAAAACTTGGCGAAAATACTCAGCAATCCACACATACTTTGCCATATGGGAGAAGTAGAAGCCTTCAAATGAATTCTCTGGAAGTCTTGTATTTTCTGCACTAACATCACTGAAACTCTAGTGCCTACCAACAAGTCATTCATCAGTTGCGTTTGAACTATATGATTTCCAGCAAATTTTCTATAACGAAGAAAAGACATTATTACAAAAGAAAAGTCACATAAAAATGCCCCCATTATTATCCCTCTGAAAGAAATATTCCTCAATCAAAGGGCCAAAATTCGTTTTAGATTATACTAGACATTTATGACTCTCTCCTCCACTCCCATAAACATTCCAATTATGGGGACATATACTGTAAACTTTCAACATTCTTACCTCAACATTTTCCTCCTCCTCAGCTAATGACTAATCTTGCTTCTCTTTTTTTACAGTAAAAATAACAGAGCAAGAATGAATGCCACAATCTTTTTTTTTTTTTAAGATTTTTTAGATTTATTTATTTATTTGTTTGTTTGTCAGAGAGAAAGAGTGTGCGTGCACATAAGCAAGGGAAGTGGCAGAGGGAGAAGCAAGCTCCCCACTGAGCAGGGAGCCCGATGAGGGACTCAATCCCAGGGCCCTGGGATCATGACCTGACTTGAAGACAGACACTTAACCACCTGAGCCACCCAGGGGTTCCTAGAATGCCACAATTTCTAAACTTGAACACTCCCCCTCAACCTTGATACACTTTCTTCACTTGACTTCCAAGACACCAGGCTCTCCTCCATTTTCTCCTACTTCACCATTGTTCCTTCCTAGACACCTTAGCTAACTTATCCTCTTCTCCCTAAGCTCTTTACAGCTTTCCACAACTCAGTCTTTACTCTCCCTCTTTGGTTCAGCTACTTTGTTCCCTTGATGTGATCACATCTAGCTTATAAACTTTAAATTATGATCTATATGCTGATGATTCCCAAATTTGTATCTCCAGCCTGAATCTCTCTTGCTAATCCCAGACTTGCATATGCAACTTCTTATCGATATCGGCACTTGGATGTCTAACAGACATATTAAACTACATGAACTCATCTTCAACTCCAAACCTGCTCTACCTGCTGTGATCTCTACCCTACAAAAACTTGGTCATCATCCTTGACTTCTATCTTTCCTACCCCATCTCTAAGAAAATCCTGTTGGTCCTACCTTCAAAATACACACAGAATTAGACCACCTTCACTGCCACTCCTGGCCTAAGTCACTCTCATCTTCTCCCTGGGATTATTGCCATGACCTCCTAACTGGTCTCTCAGCTTCTATCCTTGCCACCCCTTTCAGTCTATTCTCAACACAGCAGAAAACAGGAAAACTGGCTACTGGCTACAACTGGCTTACCTCTAGAGAAGGTAAAACAACATGCACAGATAAGCCAGGAACACCATATTGCAAACAAGAGAATTAGGTAACTATATGAACAATGAATGCCAAATGCCACAGCCTAATCTTTCTTCACTCCCTCAGCGGCCAGAATATTCAGCCAATGGTTTGATTCCATGGAGACTCTGTTACCCATGCAAAAAGACCTAGTGATATTGATATCAGAGATTTCCCAAAGCAATAGCCTAGCTAAATTAGCCTACAATAAAACCTGCAATCAACCCCACCCATATGCACAGATTCAAATCAACTCTCAGTACCCCATCCTTAAATATGGGCACTTGGCCAAAAATCACCAGATTTCTGATGAGAGCATCTAGCAAAGTGAAAGCATCAAACAGAAAAAAAGCAACTTAGAAGAAACAAGACTATATAAAGATAAGAAACTATTAAAAAAACTATCATTAATATCCTCAGAAAGATAACAATATATTTCACTCATAAAACAAGAACAGAATGCTATCAGAAAGGAACACTTGGGGAGGAAGAAGCTCATTCTCATATTCTCCTAAGAATTTATTTGATTGGTTAAATTAAATATCAAACTTCTGAAAGATAAATTTCAATAATCAGGACTCATATTAACAGAGAGGGATGGAATGAAGCACATTCTAGAATACTTTTTTAAATTTCCCTTGTACAAAGACAATACACAACTACAAGTGTACATACACATAGACGCACAAGCATGTGAACACATAATACTCACCTATTTTCTTCTGAGATTTCAATTAAACTCTTCTGCAGAAAATGGAGCACTGAAACAAAAAGAATACATAATGACAAAGCAGAACCTAAAATTGTAAAGTGTCATGTCAGTATAAGAAAATATTTTAAGTTAGTGTTACCTATAATAATATCATGTTATAGAGGTAGAAACTTAAAAGGAAGGGGCATGATGTACTCTAGTAATCTGCAAGACTCTGCCCATTGCCAAGAAAGAGAAAAGAACCAGTTCCAAAATGACTCATACAAGCAGTTACCCCCTCAAAATAAAATAAAATAATAGGACTTACCATTTTTAAGAAGATTATTAACTCCTGTTCTACCTGTGAGGATAAAAAAAATCAACACTGGTAATGAGCTCCAGGGCCAAAATCTAATGTCATTTAAAAACAACGATGTAATGGTAGAAAAAATACTACACAAGAGCTGGCTTACCCAAGTCAAAGTTCTCCATACAGGAAGATATATTATCAATTACTTTCCTGTAAGAGTATAGATCAGTAGTATTCAATTCTTCCTGAAGACGAGAAGTAAAACTTTGTACAGCCTCAGTTAGGAAAAATTCAGGTAGGCCATTTAGTGAGCTAGAAAAAGAACTGAGTATTAAATATTTCATAACTATGTAGCAAGTGGATATACAGAGTGGGGAGGAAATCATACAAATGAAGGAATACTGAACTACACCTTCAAAATAAGGTAGAAAATTTTAACTTCATGCCACAATCACTGGAACGCTTTGCTTCCATCTCATTTCCCTCCTCAAAAGAGTAGCCAGAGTAATACTATAAAAACACCATATTAGTCCTCTGCCTAAAATCATCCAACAATGTCCTTCTCAAATTAGTTGCCATAGTGGTGACAATGACTTACAAGACTACACACTCTAATGCCACCATTATCTCATCTTAATCCATGTTCACTTAGCTCTAGCTACATAGCCTTCCTTGTTGCGAAGATATACCAAAGCCTTTGCTCTTGCTATTTTCTCCACCTAACATGCTTCCCTCAAATAGACCCAATAATCATTCCCTCATCCCTTGCAGGTCAATCTCAAGTATCACCTTAACAATGACATTTGAGCCAAGACATTTGAAGTGACCTCCATATTTTAAATTGTAACCTTCACCCCAGCATTAGTATTCCCATTCCCCCTTGATGCTTTATTTTTCTCCATAGCATTCATTTCATCTAATCCTATATATTTGGATTATTTATTTTGATTATTTTCAATCTTGTTCTTAGAACATAACTTCCAGGGGTGCCATGGTCAAGCTTCCAACTCTTGATTTCAGCTCAGGTCATGATCTCAGGGTCAAGGGATGGAGCCCAGCACCAGGCTCCTGGCTCAGCAGGAAGTCTGCTTGAGATTCTCTCTCCCTCTCCCTCTGCCCCTTCTTCCCCAAATGTTCACTCTTGGGGTGCCTGGGTGGCTCAGTGGGTTAAGCCTCTGCCTTCAGCTCAGGTCATGATCTTGGGGTCCTGGGCTCGAACCCCGCATTGGGCTTTTTGCTCAGTGGGGAGCCTGCTTCCCCCTCGCCCTCTGCCTGCCCCTCTGCCTACTTGTGATCTCTCTCTCTGTCAAATAAATAAAATCTTTTTTTTAATCTTTAAAATAAATAAATCTTAAAAAAAAAAAAAGTATCTAACCTCTATTCTAAAATGTTTTATTCATTATAACCTCAATGCCTGGAATACTTATTTGACATATAGTAGACAAGCAAAAAAATTTACTTAATAGATAAATTCAATTTAGTGTCAATTTTACTTCAATTAATCTATATCAAAACCAGTAGGCACTTTTTTAAAAATATGACTGAACAGTTCTAAAGCTCTTCTGGAAGAGAAAGAATTTAGAAATAGGAATAGTCTGAAGAAGTCGTCCCCGGAGGGTGACTTGTTCCAGCATATAATCAAACTACCTCATCAAACTATAGTAAATAAAAGTATGATGTTGGTGAGTAAACAAACAGACCCAAGTCTAAAATCAAATCTGTGTTTATACAGGAACACAAAACATAATAAAATGGCATTCCAGATACATGGGAAAGATGGACTATTCAAAAGTTTGCGAATAAGTGGGTCCCCATTATCAAAAACTAAATTGGATCTCTAACTTACATTCCACTCAAAGTTTAATTCCAGATGAAGCATTTTAATAAAGACAAGCAAGTAATTTTATATGATCTTATAGTAGAGAAAGCATACATTAAGGAAGGCATGAAACTCAGAAATCTATTCAAAGAAAAATATTAGTGGGTTTGATTACCAAGAAAAATATTCTAATTTTTGTAAGGCAAATACACCATAAAGAAAGTTTAAATATATGTAATAAAACAAAGGAATATCTAGTACATAATCTAGATAGAGATCTCATACCCAAGCCCTTCTTATTTTTTTTTTTTAAGATTTTATTTATTTATTTGACAGACAGAGATCACAAGTAGGCAGAGAGTGAGAGGGAGAGAAGTAGTCTCCCTGCTGAGCAGAGAGCCCAATGCAGGGCTCGATCCCAGGACCCTGGGATCATGACCTGAGCCGAAGGCAGAGGCTTTAACCCACTGAGCCACCCAGGTACCTCCCAAGCCCTTCTTTAGTGGCAAAACCCACCTCCCACTACAGAAACCAAAGGTGTGAGAGTCTTGCTTCCCAGCCATTCTTACAACCAGAAGGTGGGTATATGACCCAATCTTGACAACAGAAAGTGATAGGAAGTCTCCTGGAACCTTCTGTAAAATGTTTCTCTCTCCAATAAAAAGAGAAGGAAAAAAGGAAATTTCCTTTTTTCCTTTGTGGATGCTGTCATGTCTATATAAAGTGGCTACAACTCCTACAGCTCCTTGTAATTCTGAGGGAAGATATGGCCAACAAATGGGAGAAAAATGGAAAACATCAAGATCTTTGATGACACTGTTGACTACTTCCCCAAAACCCTAGAACTCGCCAGTATCTGATCATTTCCTTTATTTTTTTTTTCCTTTAAAGATTTTTTTTTTTTTTTTTTTTTTAAATTTGAGACAGAGAGAGAGTGAGAGAGACTGCATGAGCCAGGGGGCAGAAGGACAGGGAAAAGCAGGCACCCCACTGAGAAGGGAGCCTGATTCGGGACTTGATCCCAGGACCCTGGGATCATGACCTGAACCAAAGGCAGATGCTTAACTAACTGAGTCACCCAGGCACCCTTGACCATTTGCTTTTTGACACATTAAATAAATTTACTTACATAAAAAGAAAAGACATTCTAACAAGGAAACATACAAAAGACATATAATCACAAATAGTCAAACTCCACATATTAAAAAATGTTCAATCTCACTAATAATCTTACTGAAAAGTAAAAAAAAGTATTATTTTTTTTATCTGTTAGATTTTAAATGGTTTAAAGATTGGTATTACCCAGTGTTAGAAGATATGAAGATACTGGCACTCTCGTTCACTGTTAATAGGAGTATAAACTGGAATACCTTTGGGGGAGTACAGGTTAGCAATGGTTTTGGTAAAGAAATTCCATTTACAGGAATTTATCTCAGGTAAATACACAGAACACTTATATACATAATTAAGAATATAACTGTATCATTGTTGGAATCATGAAAACAAAACAAACTAAATATCAATGGAAAGTGATTTCATAATATGTAACTCAGTACATAAAAATTTCGGTATATCCATATTACAGAAATTTTAGCTGTAAGAAAATATAAGGACTTGGGGTGTCTGAGTGGCTCGGTTGTTAAGCGTCTTCTTTTGGCTCAGGTCATGATCCCAGGGTCCTAAGATCAAGTCCTGCATTGGGCTCCCTGCTCTGTGGGAAGCCTGCTTCTCCCTCTCCCATACCCCCTGCTTGTGTTCCCTCTCTCACTGTGTCTCTCTGTCAAATAAATAAAATCTTGAAAGAAAGAAAGAGAGAGAATAAGGACCTTTGGTGGGAGCATAAAATAGTGCAGACACTATGAAAAACAATATGGAGGTTCCTCAGAAAATTAAAAATATAATCACCATATGATCCAGTAATCCCACCTTTGGGTAAATATCCAAAAGAACTGAAAGCAGGATCTCAAAGAGATATTTAAATACCCATGTTCACAGAAGCATTGTTCATAATAGCCAAGAGGAGGAAGCAACCCAGATGTCTATCAGCTGATGAATGAATGAATACCATGTGGTACACATGGATGATGGAATATAATTCAGCCTTAGGAAGGACAAAAATCCTGCCACATGCTACCACGAGGATGAACCTTGAGAACATTATGCTAAGTAAAATAAGCCAATCAAAAAAAAAAAAAAAAAAAAAAAAGACAAATACAAATATTCCACTCATATGAGGTAAATAAGGTAATCAAATTCATAAAAACAGGACGTAGAATTGTGGTAGGGGTTAGGGGGAGGAGGAAATGGGGATTTACTGTTTAATGTATATAGTTTCAATTTTGCAAGATGAAAAACTCTGTGGAGATCCACTGTACAACAATGTAAATATACTTACCACTCAAAAATGGTTAAGATGGCTAATTTTATGTTGTGTGTTTTTTCACACAATTAAAAAAAGAATACGGACTATGCTGACTTGAAACTATCTCTAAAACATTCTTTAGTGAAAAAACAAGCTACAGAACACACACAAGAAAAGGTCTAAAGAGTTAGATACCAAAATGTTAACTGATGACCTTTATTAAAAAAGGTAAGATAAGCCAGGAAGAGTGAAACAGAAGGCTCATTTCTTATTTCTTTCACTCCTACATTGCTTGATGTCTTTACATCAAGCATATATTCTTGTATTACCTGTGTAATTACAAATATGTTTAAACTAAGAACAAATGGTAAAAACAGAGGAAAAAGAAATAGCAAGATGACAGATTAAACTTAACCAATAATTGCATTAACATAAATGGACTAAATTAGGAGTCAGCAAACTATATCCCATAGCCTATTTTATTAAAGCCTATGACCTAAAAGCCAGTCTACATTTTTAAAAAGTTGTCATAAGTAAACAAAGCAGAGACCATATAAAAGAAATTGTTAGTGATGTACTGCAGTTCAGTTTTACCAAACCAGGAGAATTTTAGGTACTGTTTACTTTTGGTCAAACTGAACATTTATAATGCTTAACTTCCTTTCCTTTTCCTCCTTACCTTGCCAAAACTTTCTTCAAGGGATTCTTTACACTCAAAGAAAGATAAATGCCGGCTAAAATATCCAAACAACTTCGAATAGTGGGATCACATGCGCCATTTTTATCTGCCTTCTCCAGTAAAGGCACAATCTACAATCCAAAAAATTCAAAGGCATAGTAATTTTTTCTATTATCAAGTATATATAGCAAAGTAATAAAGTTTCAAATACTCTTTGAAGTCTCAATTATGGCATGTAATGTTTTCTACAATGCACTGTTAAAGGATACCGATTTAAACACCTAGTTTAGTATTTTTTAACCTTTTTAACCCATATCCCCAACTCCCAGTTTACCCTCCAGACCTACCTCTATTAAGAATTAGACTTGTTAATGGCTTAAGGTATAGGAATTCTATAGCTCTATTGAAAAACCAGTAATATATTTAATTGCTTTCCAAAAAAATTATGCAAGTTCAAATGGTAAATCCTAACACAGAAATACTGGTTAGGACAGTCTTTACATTTTAAATTAACTTCTTAATGTGTCTGCTGAAGAGTTTTAAGGTTTCAAATTACTAGAAATAATTTTTTAAAATTTCTCTTCACAAGAAAGGTATGCACAAAAAAAAAGAAAAAAGAAAAAGAGAAAGGTATGCACAGTTGTCTCACTGTCCTATCCTTTTACAGCTCCAATGCTGGTGGAGGCCCGAGTATGGCTTCTACCAACACTCTGAATAAAATGAGATGATACAACAAACAGAAAAGGAAAAAAAAAACACTATTCCTTAATGATACATTTATATTAAATAATTGGAAGCCAAAAGCTGTCAGTTAATTTTAGAAGTCCATAACAGCATGATATTCTTCAAGATGTATCCAGGAATATCAATGCAGTCTTACCTGTTTAACATAATGGATTTGTGACACTCCATCCCTGAGCTGTACACAATGTAACAGCAAAGAAGCTAGATTCTTTCCTTCCACATCAGCCAAAGCTAGAAAACACACACAAAAAATTTCTTTAAGGTTTTAACAGTGTATGCATATGAGTTTGCCTTTGTTATGCATTATCAAAAATCTAAGTACTTATAAACCAAAAAAAAAAAAAGCAGACAGAGCTTAGTCCAGAGACAACATTTTTCGGAAACCATTTTACATGTAAAACTGAATGCAAAGAACATGGAAAAAGTACATAGCAAGAGTTTGAACATCATGTGATAGTGAGTCTCAGAGACAGAAATACTCTATAACCCAGAAAAGAGGCAAACAAATTAGGGATGCCTGGGTGGCTCAGTGGGTTAAAGCCTCTGCCTTCGAAGTGGGTCACGATCTCAGGGTCCTCGGATGAAGCCCCGCCTTGGGCTCTCCACTCAGCAGGGAGCCTGCTTCCTCCTCTCTCTCTCTGCCTATTTGTGATCTCTATCAAATAAAATCTTTAAAACAAAAAAAAAGCAAATAAATTAAGTCAAAAATCACTTACATCTCAAAGTTTCAAGGTCTTGATGGCAAATGGTCAGTGCAGTTACTTGCATTTCTTTCTTCTTTTTTACACCCATTTAAACAGAATAGCAGTCGCTGCAAAAAAGAAGAGTTTAAAGGATTGTCTAATTCAGGATTTCTGAGCCTCAGCACTAGTGGCATTTGGGGCCAGATAATTTTTTGTTATGCAGTGCTGTTCTGTGTATTGTAGGATGTTTAACAGGTTCCTGGCCTCTACCCATTAGATGCCAGTAACATCCCCTTTCCCTCAAGTTATGCCAACCAAAAAATACCTCCAGACATTGCCAAATGTCTCCTGGAGAGCAAAGTGGCCTCAGGTGGAGAACCACTGGTCAAAGAATTTCTGCTTCATAAAAGAAAAACATTTTTTAAGCTCAACAAAAGTTTATTATTGTCTAAAGTTATTCTTACCTTTTATGGCCCAGTCTTTGTATTTTAAAATACAGCCAACCTTCTTTTTAGTAATAACAATAACAAACCAGCATCTTTTTTCCAAAAGTAAACTGGGCCCAACTAACCTCAGTGCCTTTCCACTTAACCAAAGGTGTTTGTCCTGGAGGAAAGAGGACAGGACAAGTGCTACAGAGCAGCTGCAGTTGTTGGAGGACCGTCAGAAAAAGAGGAGATGTATTCTATCCTGCTACAGAATGAGGAAAAGTCAGTGCAAGTTTCAGTGAGGCAGATTCCAGCCCAATACAAAGGAAGAACTCTCTGGTCCAACTGTAAAATGGACTTCCTTGTAAACAGAGAATTGCCCCAACCCTGGAAATAGCCCAGCAGAAGCTGAATGATCCCTTTGCATCTGGACTCCTGCAACAGACCCACAACTGGTCTCCTCTCCTCTCCCTTGTTTCTGAGGAGTCCCCTCTTTTCACCATCATCAGAGCAATCTTTTTAAAACTTTAATCAAATCTAATTACTCTCCTGCTTAAAACTTTCCAAGGGCTTCCAGTTACACTTAAAATAAAATCCAACTTGAGACCCTGGCCCTCAAGGCCACAGGTAATCTGGTCCTGCCTTCCTCTGCATTTTCATCACAAATCAATCTTCTCTTCACCATCTAAGGCACTTTGCCCTTCTTCATACCTCTGCCAGTTAATGCTTGTTCCACGAGATGTTTGCAAGGTCTTTTCCCCATATTTCAAGTTTCTTTTCAAACAACACCTCCTATGAGAAGCCCTCCATGACCACTCTACCCGTCTAAAATGCCACAGATCATTTCCATTACTTTACTTCCTTCATAGTACTACTAGTACCTAAAACTGCAATAACTCGTTTATTTGTATATTGTCTGTCTCCCCTAGTAATAAACTCCACGAAGGAAGCAACTTAAATCTGTTTTATCCACTGTTTTAATTCTCAATTCTTAAAACAGTACCTGGCATATAATGAGTGCTTAATAAATATTTGGTGAATAAACAAATAAGTTAACAAAAATTGTCAAGAGATGTATGCTTTCAACAACAGAAAAGTGCACTACCTGGTATGTATATTCCGTACCTAAGTGACAAGCTAGTCCTGACACTGAAGAAACCTACCGCCTATCTGAAAAGTAAGAAATCGATACAGCGATGGCACGTGAAAAAACACTTAACAGAAAATGATAATAAAAATGGACACAGATAATGGCAAGACAAGGTAAAAATGTGAAAAGTGACATGATTAGATCTAGGGTAATTACTGGGGATCATTTCCTAGCAAAGTAACCAATACACAAACTTAAGAAGGGATAGGGACATAACTAGGGAGACTATTCTCTGGTGAATGGTGAGTAAGTTTACAGCAGGGTTTGATCGTGGAACCCTCAAGACTATACAAAAATTGGTTCGGTGCTTATGTGTGCTCAACGGAGGCCTAAACGTTTGTCTTGATGAACTGGGTCTCCCCAGTTGGGTGAAACCCCATGCCCACCCTACAACACTACTCCAGCGTCCAGAAGATAGGACAGCAAGTTGTACTGCTAAGTCCCACCGGCTGCTTCCCTTTTGACCGCTGCTTCACTGCCATCTACACCTTTCTGGCTGACGCCCACAAACAATCTCTAGGTAATTTTCGAACCACGTGGAATTCGGAGAGCTACAGGTGACCCCCAAAACAAAAACACACTGCTGAAAGTGCTGTCTCCATGGAGACCTAAGCGACCGGAAATCGGTAAAGCCACCGCCAAATTCTCGCGATAGGAAAGGACGAGAATTGGTGCGAATCACCCGGCTGCCCTAGCAAAGTGACGGAGCCAAGCCGTGAAGAGTCGCGCGCGCGCAACCACGCGTGTGGCAGACAGGACGCCTGGGAGCCAAACCTCGTGCCCGTGAGCGTCTAAGAAGAGTCGCAGCCGTCTAGACGAGTACAGGAGCTGGTCTAGTTCTGCAAGGTCCCCGTGGCTCGCAACGTGGTCTGTTGACTACCGGGTCGGAGCGATGGGAAGGAAGCAAGGGGACCGGGTACAGGAGTCATCGCGAGAACTGAGTGACTGCGCTCTTCCAATAAGGAGTTCGGAGCGGGGGTGATGTCATCGGGAGCGGGTGTTAGTGGATTTGGGTCGGTTCCGACTTGAGAGTGTGCGCAGCTTGGAGGTTTACCGGCTTCTTTCGCCTTAGGGCAGTCTAGACCTGGAGTACAGGGTGAGCCCCTGTGCCTCAATCCAGACATTCCACCCTTCTCCCACGCTTTTTACCCAGCGCGGAGAAGGAGAGAAAACTGCCTCCGGGCTGCGAGAACCAGCGACCGTAGAGCCTGCGAGGTGGGGTCGTTCGGGCCTTGAGCAGAAGCCACTCTTGAGAATTTAACTAAAATGAGAAGGGTCGAAATAAACTGACGTATCCTCGAGTGCGTTTGTTGGTTCAGCAAATAGTTCCTGAGCACTAACTATCTGGGGATTGCCAGCCTGGAAAGTTCCACCCTATTTGGAATATGTATTTTACGCAGAAAATTAAAATCATCGGATGATTCGTTCACTTAGAAATAAATAACTAGGTCCCGAGCACTACGCTAGGAGCTGGGACAGAGGGTGGGGGTGGGGGTGGGGTGGTTAGATCCGGACACAGAGGCGGATGCTCTCTGCAAGTTGGCTGGTGTGGCTGGAGCCACATGAGTTAAGAGGGTAGGTTGTAGGGAACGGGACAAGGGGAGTTAAATGATGTAAAGCCCGATTCCCCATTGTAAGGACTTTTACTTCCAGTGAAAGAGGAATCTCTCAGTGAAATGGGAGTCGTTTTGAGCAGAAGAGTAATTGGGTTATCTACATAGAGTCATTGGTGATACTACTTTGTAGTGGAAGATGGACGGCCAGTGAGTGAAGAAGCTACTCTTGTAAACTAGGCTAGCAAGATGCTAGTGGCTCAGACCAGGGTGGTAGCAATGCAAAGAAAGTGTGAGGCGTAGACAGATTCTGGATTGTGATCTGGAAGTAAGCTAACGGTTTTTTTCTGAAGGATAAGCTAGGGGGGTATGGAAAAAAAAAGGAGTCAAGATGGTCCCAAGATTTCTGGCTTGAGGAAGGGAGGAGGATGAAATTGTCGTTTATAGTGATGGGGCAAAAGTTTGGAGTGGATTAGAGTGGGTTTAAAACAGGCTGGGAGAAGAAATGGCAAGATCAAGTAGAAATAAATCTAGTACTTCCATTACACAGGGTGAAATAAATGGAGCGGTAACTAAGGGAAGTAGAGGCAATGACGGTTTAGGTTTTAAAGATTCTAATATTATATGTTTAGAGAAGATACCCCATTGTTTTTGTAGCCACCTGGCACTACCAGCTTGAAACCACCTTAAATTCTCCGAGGTTTTCTAGAATACACCATGAGAATTTGGGCCATGAACTTTTTTTTTAAGTAGCTATTTATTTTATTTGTAAAAATGTATTCCAAATGAATTTTTAAAGACTCCGTAATCCCTAGTATTACGGATTTTATGTGGACTACATAAAATCATGAAAAATAATATATCCATGTTTTGTTTTGTGTAGTTTAGCTTTGGAAATACATACCTGTTTGGAGCAGCATTTTCCCCTCAATTAGGGAATGGATTTTTTTTAATGCTTATTTAATGACGTATTTTCACACATAATGATTTTTTTAAATCTTGGACATTTGAATAATTGAAATCTGATTTCTAAAAACCACAAACAAAGGCCTTAATTGCATACTTATTTAATACTTGTTCATAAAAGTCTCTATACAAGCCATAATTCATACTGATCCAAGCTAAGTTTCTCCTATAAGTATTGCTTTGCATAAATGAAAAGCATAATAGTCTGTCAGTTTTATAGGTCCATTACCTCCTAAAAAAATACAGTTTGTGGTAATCTGCCAGCTGTACATGATGATTGACATAATTAAAGAATCCCTCTAAAAAGCCTTATTGCATAGTTTCATGTCTAAAATGAAGTCCAAAAGCATCTACTAGAGCTATGAACATGAACATTGTGTCATTTTTTAATATAAGATGAACTCTTGTTAATAAAATAATTTTTCCCCAAGATTTGTTTTACTTATTTGAGAGAGAAAGCATGAACTGCAGTTAGAGGGAGAGGGAGAGCAAACTCCCCACTGAGTGGGGCTCAATCCCAGGACACCAAGATCACAACCTGAGCCGAAGGCAAATGCTTCAATGACTGAGCCACCCAGGTGCCCCTAAATTTGTTATTTGTTAGTATATTTATCCCTCAGTCAATGAAAGAAAGCAAAGTTCTTCGGTTATTTGTATTGGTGCATCATAAATTACCCCCAAAACTAATGTCTTAAAACACTACATTTTCACTCTCACAGTTTCTATGGGTCAGAAATTTAGCCATGTATGTAGCTCAGTACTTCTGGCTAGGAGTCTTTCATGAGACTGCAGTCATTGGAAAATCTGGCTGGGGCAGGAAGAACCACTGACTTAGTCCAGCGGCTCTGGTTGTTTAAAGGAGGCCTCAATTCCTTCCATGTGGGCCTCTCCCAGACTGCTTAAACATTCTTACAGAATGGTGAGCCGGTGACAATAAGGTAGAAGCTTCAATGGCTTTGATGGCCCAGCCACAGAAGTTACACACCATTTCAACAACGTTCTATTAGTCACAAAGTTTAGCTCTATTCATTGTAAGAAGGACGACACAGAAATGTGAATATCAGGAGGCCAATAGAATTGGGAGTGCCATTTTGGAGGCTAGCTACCCCAATATTGTAGCACATCTGCTGGGTATCCCTCAATGATTAAAACATACTAACTAAGGAATCACAACTACAGAATGATTGATTTAAGAGTGGTTTGAGTGTGATTTCCGCAGCATATCTAAAGGAGACATTAATGCTCATGTTTTCTTACAAAGTTGTTTGCCTTTAATGACATACATTTTCACAGAAGATGCCACAGAATTTAAACATAAAGCTAGTTTTATTGGGAGGAAGGAAATTTTAGATGTTCTTCAAACTCTCCCTAAGCCAGTCTGATCCCTTCCCTACTTAAGAGTTAGTGGCTTGTCTTCTATGTGACACTCCTGTCTTCCTTCCCCATACACAGGGCTCCAGCTTGAGTGACCTTCTTAATAGTCCCTGAAAGCACTGCCCTTTTGATGTGCTATCCTCTGCTCTATGCTGGGAGGGTCTTACATTCTTACATATTCCCACCTGAGAAACTTCAGCACATTTGAAGACCCTTCTCATATGTCACCTCCTCTGTGAAACCTGGCAAGAAATCCCTTGTTCTGCCATACTTAGATTTTTGTCTCAGTTAGAACATTACCATTTTGTCACTTATTTGTATGCTTGTTAGTCTTCCTCCAAGTCCTTCCAAGACAGGGATCATCTTTAGATTCCCTAGTACCTAGTGCAGTGCTGAGCATAAGTAGCTTGGCAAATATTTGTTGGGTTAGGGCAATGGCTCACAAGTTCTTTACAGTGTTCATGGGCAGTGATGCTTACTTTACCACTATGTGGCAGCAAACTACGGAATTATTTCCTCCTTAGGAGTTCAGCCAGGATGAATATTCACCAAATTGTACTCAGTGGTGTTTTCAGGAGTGGAATTATAGGAGGCCTTCATTTTCCATGGTATTTCTGCATTGTCTGAATAATAGCACGTTTTTTCCTGTGCATAGAGAAAAGTACAGTAAATGGTTATAAAGAAGTTTCAGCTTCTTAACTTCCTATCCAAAAGTATGTTAGAATAACTTGTTAATATCCTATGAAATATAACATTCAAATAGAAGGCTATGAAAATTGCTCGTATTGTGTTTATTGTGTTTTGTTCAATATTATCCTAGCTCTGTGAAAAATGTTGGTATTTTGATAGGGTTTGCATTAAATCTGTAGATTGCTTTGGGTAGTATGGACATTTTAATTATTTTGGTTCTTCCAATCCATGAGCATAGAATACCTATTTATTTGTGTCCTCTTCAATTTCTTTCATCAGTGTGTTATTGTTTTTGGAGTATAGGTCTTTCCTTAGTTAAGTTTATTCCTACTATTTTATTATTTTTGGTGCAATTGTAGGGATTGTTTTCAGTGTTGTGTTTTTAAAATTCAGCATCATTGCTGCTTATACTTTTTACATCAAAAAATCAAATCTTGGGGCACCTGGGTGGCTCAGTTGGTTAAGCAGCTGCCTTCGGCTCAGGTCATGATCCCAGCGTCCTGGGATTGAGTCCCACATCGGGCTCCTTGCTCGGCAGGGAGCCTGCTTCTCCCTCTGTCTCTGCCTACCACTCTGTCTGCCTATGCTCTCTCTCTCTCCGTCTCTCTCTCTGACAAATAAAAATAAAATCTTAAAAAAAAAAAAATCAAATCTTTAGGGCACTTGGGTGGCTCAGTGGGTTAAGCTGCTGCCTTCGGCTCAGGTCGTGATCTCATGGTCCTGGGATCGAATCCCGCATTGGGCTCTCTGCCCAGCAGGGAGCTTGCTTCCCTCTCTCTCTCTGCCTGCCTCTGTCTGCTTGTAATCTCTCTCTGTCAAGTAAATAAATATAAAATCAAATCTTTAAAGAAAATTTAAGTAATTCAAAAATTAAGTAATAAGGAAAAATATTTATAAAATAATATGACCTGAAAATATTGGAACAGAGAAATACATATACATATTTCATAAAAATACAGGTACGATGAAAAAGGGTTGGATGAGAATGTGTTTGGAAAAGTAGTTTATCAGGCTATTTAGATTGAGTGAACATTTTTTCTTCTTCAACTGTTTTTAATGTAAATCTGGGTTAATAAACTTTTGTTTTAGGGCCTGTTTTTGTAATCACCAAAAAGTTAACATTTTTTACTATTTGAATTATGTTACTGTCATTTTATTTTATTTTATTTTACTTTATTTGAGACAGAGAGGGAGGGAGGGAGTGCTTGTGTCACGTGAGCCAAGAAGTGGGCCCAGAGAATGGAGCAGAAGGGGAGGGAGAGGGACGAGCAGACTCTGCTCTGAGTGTGGGGCCTGACATGGTGCTCCATCTCATAACCGTGAGGTTATACCTGAGCTGAAATCAAGAGTCAGCCGCTTAACTGACTGAGCCACCCAGGTATCCCATAACTGTCATTTTAAGAAAGGCAACAGTTGTGTAGGGCACAGATGGAAAAACATAAAAATTTTAAAATACGTAGCACCATCCTTGATTAAAATGCTTTTGAAAATAAATGTTTTTCATTTTTGTTTTAAAAAGCAATCTCATTTCCCAGACATTACTCTGACACCCAAAACCAGACAATCATTTGGGAGCCCACATATGGACTTTATCTAGGAGGACAAATGAGGAAGTTTTGCATCACCCTGTCAGATGACAGTCCCCATTCTCAGCCCTCCTCATGAAAGGGACTAGCAGATGCCTACTGTCATTTCTTTGGGACATCTGAGCAAACCTGGGACAGGAAGAGATGGAAAGCTTGATATGAACTTTACAGAGTAGGTCTCTACTATACTGGGTACTACAAGGGGAGAAAAGAGTTTATAAAACATTGTTCTAATTTATTGGAATAGGAAAGATTGTGTTGAGTTTTTGATACCCATATTTATTAATATTATCCTAGTTTCATGCTTTAGGCTTCTGAATGGATTATTCTTTTTCTAATATCTACACTGTTGCTTTCTAGGAGCTGCCATGATACCTTTCTTTTTCCGTGAGTTATAAGCAAGACACACCTGTGAGGGTTGCTAGCTAATCCAATATTGGTGATTTCGGTTTAATGCATATATTAGGGACAGAAGAATTCCAGTGACAGTAATACCAAATGGGCATGAGCAACCTCATTCTGGACTATCCGCTCACAGCTGGCTCTCAGCAAGCACCTGCATATATAGGGAAGAGGGCCTGGCCACTAGGGTGAACAGTGTGCCAAGTGAATGATAGGCAGGGCTCCAGATCAGGAATCTAGGCTCATAAAGCAGTAGCCCAGTGGAAGTAAAGACTGCTTCTCAGTAGACAGGCAAGGGAACCCAAAACTCACTCCAACAACCAGGTAACAGTTTATCTTAAATCCCAGCATGGCCCAGCCACAAAAGGAATAGATACCAACTTTCCAAATGGTGTGCTTAGCAGACTGGTGGTGTTACAAAATGGTCAATGATACACCAAAGTCATGATCCCTCAGCCTTCAGATCAGCCAGGCCACAGCTAGGGACCACTGCACATACCATCTCTCCGTTCATCCTTGGGCTAGTCCGCATTCTCATTTTCTATGTCTGTAATGAGAAGCCCAGAACAAGTTGTTTGTACCTTGAAGACATGAGCCGTCTGGCCAGTTTGGGGTCAATTTTTGGAGATACAAAGTTCAATAACCCAACTACTCGTCTTCAACTGCTGTACTGGTGGGCTCTAGACGTGAAAGGTACCTAAGTGGTTTGAAAAGATGATTAAGAGGCTTGGTCCACAGAACTCAGTAACTAATTAAGGGCCAGCAATAAATGAAAGGCAAGAGGGTGGTTTCTAGGATTGTGGTTGGAATGAAGACACTCATGGTGGCCTTGGGGTTCTGGCAGCACTGAGTGGAGAGCAAGTGGAATAGCTGTGGTGGACATTTTGGGGTATGAGTTAACGTAGTCCATACCCTTGCCCCTTTCAGATAAAATTCAGTTCACTTCTGTGGGCACTTCTGGAGAAAGGTGACAAAATAGGACCATTCAACTTAATTTTAAAATAATACACAAAATATTACACAAAAAATAGTATTTCTTCATCTGAATGCTCTGCCTTAGTATTTCATGGTACCTGCTCTGTGGCAGCATTCTGATTTAGAGCTCACAGAGCTCTGCTGGCCTGGAGCTACTCTGTTAGGGCTTCTGCCTACCTTGGTCAGAATTGGCTTAGAATTGGGTGAGGCTGTGCCTGTTGGAAAGAGAAGGAAGCACTTGAGCTGGGAGGGACTGGGGCAGGTGAGGGATAACAGCTGTCACTCCTGGGGCACTCACCAGGAGCCATACCATCTCTCCAGCCCTTCACTCGTGTCAGCTTAGTTAATTCTCACACAAACCTATGGCTAGTTACTATTTCCATTTCACAAATGAGAAAACTAGAGATTAAGGGAAAAGATTGATTTGGAGAGACCCAAGTGTGAAGCTTCATCACTGATGAGTAAACTAACCTCTCTGAGCCTCAATTTTCTCATCTTTTAAAAAATAGCTGTAGAGGGGCACCTGGGTGGTTCAGTCATTAAGCATCTGCTTTCAGCTCAGGTCAGGATCCCAGGGTCCTAGGATTGAGCCTGGTTCTGGGATTAAACCCTGCATCGGGCTCCCTGTTCAGAAGGAAGCCTGCTTCTCCCTCTCCCACTCCCCCTGCTTGTGTTCCCTCTCTCATAGTGTCTCTGTCTGTCAAATAAATAAAATCTTTAAAAATAAATAAATAAAAATAAAAACAGCTGTAGGGGCACCTGGCGGGGGGCTCAGGTCATGATCTCAGGGTTCTGGGATCGATCCCCAGATCTGGCTCCCAGTTAGCAGGCAATCTGCTCATCCCTCTCCTACCCCCACTGCCCCGCTTGTGCTCTGTCTCTCAAGTCAATAAAATCTCAAAAAAATCAAAAACAGTTGTAATAATACCTACTTTGCTACATTGCTGTGAGAATTTAATAAGATACCACATGTAAGATGCCTGTCATAGTTTCTGGAACATAACACATGTTCAACAAGTGGTCTGTTATTTTTCTCATTCACACTTGACCCTACTCTTGTAAGCCCTCTTCAACTCACTCCCCAGTTTTCAGAACTCCCTATGCAGTCTCCCTATGGTAGACTGCATCAAGTCTTTCCAAAGATTCCCATGTGGGAATACAGGGACCAGTGCATGTTACCTTACATGGCTAAAGGGGTTTAGCAGATGTGATTAAGGATTTTGAGGTGAGATTATCCTGGGCTACCTGGGTGGTCCATCACAGGGGTCCTTATAAGAGGCAGGAGGACCAGCATCGGAAAAGGAGATGTAACAGAAGCAGGAATTAGAGGTGTGCTCTGAAGATGGAGGGAGGGGCCACCAGCCAAAAAATGCAGGCAGACTCTAAAAAAACCGCAAAGACAAGGAACACAGCCCAGTTGACCCCTTGATTTCTAACCAGGTAAGTCCCATTTGCACCTTCTGAGCTCCAGAGCTACAGTATAATAAATGTACATTTTAAGCTACTAAGTTTGTGGTATCTGTTACAGCAGAAATAAGAAATTAATACTTTCCCTAACTGCAAAAGGAGAGAGCAGACACCAGGCACACCCCTACTGACCTCAGTGTCCATGCCAGCCAGTCACCAGTACTGATGTGGGGCCTGACATGGGGCTCCATCTGCCGGGAGTTTTGAGTTTTGGGGTTTTTTGAGGAGAGGGGAAACTTGGCACAGGGAATTTTGGAAATAGAAAACAAATACAAGCGCCGGCTATTTTGCTAGTTGTATTATTACCACGGCAAACTGTTCCAGAGAACACACGATACGAACACCACAATAAAGTTTCAAAGATATTGGTGTTCCTTTGGCACGGCTACATCTTCGGAATTTAGGCCACAGTCTTGTTTGGGGTGGGTCACTGGGTCCCTGGCCCAGGCCACTCTTTGACCCAGATTTGAACAGAAGAAGGACCACGTGGCCCAGGTGGGAGCGCGGAAGTGGTTGTGTTCGTGGTCACATGACTGCAGAAGCTCCTCCCCTCGGGGCAGGGGCCTCCTCTAGGTGGTACTTCCTCGCCCCCAAGCGACGGACTCCGGGAGTCCGGAAGCGTCTCGGACCGCGTCGGCCTCTTCGATCCCCGCCTTTCGGTGGCACGTGATTCGACCCTTGGCTGGCTCTGGGCGCTTCCCAAAGGCGACCACCGGTGCGGGAATGGGTGAATCCAGGCAGTGAGGCGACCCTCCCAGAGCTGTGAACAGGTCGGTCAAACTCCGCCCTCCTTTTCTGGTCTCACGGCTCACACATCCCGCAAGGGCAGAAGTTGGGGATTCTTGGAAGAAGTACACCAGCCTGTCCGTATCGCGGCGTGCAGGGTGGGAAGGAACTTCAGAGGCGCGCACAAGCCGAGGCGTGGCTGCTCTGCCGTGCCCAGGAGCCTGCCCCGGACTGGAGTGCGTGTGTGCTCTGCCGTGCCCAGGAGCCTGCCCCGGACTGGAGTGCGTGTGTCGGGAGCCAGGGCCTCCTTCAAGAGCCAACCCCTCGGTCCGGGAGCCAAGTCAAGTCCCCCCCCCCCAGTCCTCCATCCCGGGGCCGCACACGCAGAGCGCTCCTGGGCTAGGGAGGAACACATGCGGTCCCTTCAACCAGCCCCCAGTATCTTTCATGTATTCCTCTCAAGAGACCTGTGAGGCGCGGTTCTCACTATGCTGATGAAGAAACTGTTCGAATAGCGCAAACGGCCCGTGTGCAGTGGTTCTGGTGCTTCCTCAGTCCAGGGCTCTTTCCTTTATATGCCGAACGCTCCTTTTTATATGCAAACGAGGCCAATTGTGTCGGTGACACTTTCCTACAAAATGAAACAATGCCATAATTACGAAGGCTTGGGAATTGATGGTATTAAATGGGTAATTTAGGTTTGATGTTACATCCTGGAGTATGTGACCTACGTCCAGAAGGAGTGCCTGTCCAAGTGTCACCTCTGCCATCTGCTGGTCAAATGACAATATAACTGAAGCAAGTGGGTATTGATATTATCATCACATAGAAGTCAAGCACGCCCCTGAGGCTGGGTGAATGATTTTAGTGTGGTCTCTGACTTTTAGGGCCGGAGATGACAAAGTAAAATGTTAAATATACAAATAAGGGTCAGGGGTTTTCCACAATAATCTCTGCTCAGGATGAGGAACCTCACAGTTTACAGTGGAAGGGCCCATTCATCCGTGTATTCAACAAATATTTATTAAATATTGTCTTAAGCTGTTTTCCAGGAAACAGATTCTAGACAGAGGTTTACAGAAGAGAGGGTTTCTGGGGAGTGCTCTTGAGAACACTCCCCAAGAAGGCTTGAGGGAAGCAGAGTGAGAAAGGGTTGAACGGGGTTGATGGTGCCACAGTGGATTTAGTCGATCCTACTGGGAGCTCTGGAGTTGGCTTGGCAAAGAACTCTGTCCTTCTGCATCGACCAGTTATTTGATCAGTGAGCCAAATCAGCTTACACTAGCCACATCTAGGGGAATGAGGGCCTTGGTCCTGAAAGGGGAACCGGGAAACACACCACCTCATCCACTACAGACCTCTACTACATCCTGGGCACTGTGCCATGGTCTAGGGAATGTGATATTGAGCAAAACAACATCTCTTCCTTCAAAGGCATCCAGGGGTACAGAGCCAAAAAGGAAACAAACAAATGTTTTAAAAACACAGGAACTAGGGGCACCTGGGTGGCTCAGTGGGTTAAAGCCTCTGCCTTCGGCTCAGGTCATGATCTCAGGGTCCTGGGATCGAGTCCCTCATGGGGCTCTCTGCTCAATAGGGAGCCTGCTTCCCCTCTCCCCCTCTCTGCCTACTTGTGATCTGTCTGTCAAATAAATAAAATCTTTTTTAAAAATAAATAAATAAAAACAGAAACTAGAAGATTATCTTGTAGCTACAAAATGTGTGCCATTAGCTTAAATAAACAACAAAAGATAAATCCTTGCCTTTTATTGACGGCAATAAAGACGGTTGAAGTATTTAGGGTGAATCTGATGATGTGAAAATTGAAGATGATGGAAAGTTTGTCCCAAAACAGTTCTGGAGAAACTTGCCTATTAAACACGACTGGAGCATTTAGAAATCACTTTGGCCTCCTCTGTGATGGACGGCGGATCCCTCCAGCTCTACCGAAGAATAGGTGATAGAGTTTTTCCTATATGCTGGGACCTGCAAGTGTTCTAAGCTATTGGTAAGAAGGCCGCCCAGAGGTAGATGTCATTGCTGGAGTCGGGGGTGTGCTGACTGCTGATTTGGAGTGGTTCTCCGCAGACACAGCACCTTGGTACCATCAGGAAAGGCAGCTCCTTGATTCCTGGTTAGGCGGAGCCAGGATAGTGCTGAGAGCTCCTGTCTATTGGGTACCCGCCCCCCCATACTGTTGTCCCAGTCATCTCCGCCTCCTCCACATGCCCTTGTCCTTCCTCCTCCCCACTTGTGGCATCTTTATTTCATCTCAGAGAAAAAGGACTTGGACTTGCCTGTTTTCCCAGGCTGCTACTCCAAACTGCTGTAGCATGACAATGCACTCTGTGCCCTGAGCTTGTGAGGGCTTCCATATTTGAAGTGCATAAGACTCTTTCTCTGCCATGAGTTTCAGGGAAATCACGTGAGACTTACAAAGTCAAAAAGTGTCTTCCTTGTCCCCTGGTTTGGTTGTGGTGGCCATTCTCTGAAGTGAGAGGGATGGAATTGTCTCAGAGGTTTGGGTAAAACAGAGGACCACAACGGGTACCGCTGACAGGTCTAGAACATCTCTTCAGAGCTTCAGGTGCTGGCCTTCAAACAGTGCCGTCTAATGTCCTGCCACAAACTCCTCACTCTGTTTGCCTCACTTCTACCTAACTAGCTCCTCCTCCTGAATTCTGTCTGCCAGCTCATGCCCTAAGTAAGCAAGAACACTGAGGGGGGTCATTCTTGCCCTCAAACTCTACTCCCTCCCAGGTGATTAATCATCAGATTCTAGATAGTTGCACATTTGTGGTAACTGCCCCAATTCAAGACACTGCTAAAACCTCCTTACTTGTCCCTGGGGAGCAGAGTTTCTTAACTTCAGCCTAGTGACATTTGGGACTGAATGGATCATTCCTTGTGGAACGGCTGTCATTGGCGTTGGAAGATGTTGAGCCTCACCCCTGGCCTCTACCCACTAGATGTCAGTAGCAACCCTTAGTCATGGCAAAGTCTTCAGACCACTACAGGGCCAAGGGGAAAATGTGTGCCCTAGGTACACTTATCAGAATGTCCTCCCATAGTTTGAGCCAAGTATAAAAAATTAATGAAAGGTTTTGCAACAATAACTGCAAAAAGACTAAATTCACTCTATGCTGACGTAAAATTTAAAGGAGGGAAAACAAACAAAAAGACATCCAGAAACCATTAGAGCAGGATCTTTACAGGGCCCAGGACAAAGTGAAAATACAGAGCCCCTTCTTTAAAACCGATGAAGAATTTCAAAACAGTGACAGAAGAATGTTAAGCCAAGTGTGGAGCCTTTCTAAGTGTGGGGTCCTATTCAGCTGCACAGTTCTCATACCCATGAAGCTCACCCTGAACCCCATGTTATCCAATCTGCCTGATGGGGAATGTGACAGCTATGTGGGTCCTGGGAACCCCAAGCTGATTGGAAACAACTGTTCCCATTGCACAATAACACAGCATCCTAGAACAAACAGCACTGTGAATTTTTGGCATTAATTTTTATTTTAAAAATATTGCATTAAATATCTTGATTACTGGGGCGCCTGGGTGCCTCAGTTGGTTAAAGCCTCTACCTTTGGCTCAGGTCATGATCCCAGAGTCCTGGGATTGAGCCCCACATTGGGCTGTCTGCATGGCGAGAAGCCTGCTTCCCCCCCCCACCCTCTGCCTGCCTCTGCCTATTTGTGATCTCTGTCTGATAAATAAATAGAATCTTTTAAAAAGAATCTTGATTACTGAGGATTTTTAAAAATATTTATTTGAGGTGGGGGGCAAAGGGAGAAGGAAAATCTCAAGCAGGCTCCCCACTGAGCACAGAGGCCCCATGCAGGGCTTGATCTTACGACCCTGACGTCAGGACCCTGAGCTCATGACCCTAAGATCGGGACCCTGAGATTTTGGCAACCCTTTAAATTTTACACCTGAGGAGAGTTCCTCAATTGCTGTACCCTAATCTGAGACTTTGTCAAGTGTTCCCTGCTGAATTAGAGGAGTGGTTCTCAAACTTTGGCCAGTATCAAAATCACCCGGGGAGCTTAAGACATGGACAGATGGGCCCCAGTCCTGGTTTCTGATTCAGTCAGTCTGGGGTGGGGCCTGAGGGTGTGCATTTCTAACAAATCCCCAGATAATGTTGAAGCTGCTAGTCTGGGCCCATTGAGAACCACTGCTTTCAAGCCATCCTTCATGTGCCAGTGAGAATGACATTTCCAAAACACATGGCACTTCTCTGCTTAACTCTTCATGGTTCCCCATGGCCTATAGAAGACAGCAGGTGCTCCTTGGCATAGCAGGCATTACCCCAAAGGCCACCTTTCCAGTCCTTTCTGTGTATCCCTCATAGTGCTCTAGTACTATGCGACCAAATGACTCTGACTCAAATTATCTGTCATCATCCCCAGAAACCTTTCTAAAGCCTCTAGATCGAGCTAAATGCCTTTTCTTTGTCCTCCCACTGCCCTCTGAATATACCCCTCTGTTAGCATTTAATTTTGTACTGAAATGATCTATTTGTGTAAATGTCTACCCCTATCAGATTGTAGGATCCTGGAGGGATTTTCTTTATTCTTCTAGTCACTGTTTGTCTTCTGTGACAGTGCTCCAATAGCATCTAATGAACTGAGCCCAACTGACCTGAACACCATTCTGTTACAGTGCAGTAAAAACAGAAAAAGAATACAATCTTTTTTTTTTTTAAGTTTGTTTGTTTGTTTGTTTGTTTGTCAGAGAGAGCACACAAGCAGGGGGAACAGCAGGGAGAGGGAAAAGGTAGCTCCCTGCTGAGCAGAGAGCCTGATGTAGGACTCGATTCCAGGACCCGGGGATCATGACCTGAGCCAAAGGCAGACACTTAATGGACTGAGGCATGCAGGTGTCCCGAAAGAATATGATCTTGAGTGAAAGCTTGAGATGTAAGTACATAAGGGGAACACAGCCGAGTCTCAGGAGTCTTGAAGCTTAAGGCTCTGGCAGATAGTTTTTCAGTTGTTTGTAACAGTCTATTGCTTTTTAATGCAGAATTGACCCTTACTGTGTTACTGATGACCTCTAGATCCTGTTGATAGCAATATCCATATAAACCATGAAAGAAAGCAGCTAAGAAAGAAAAAATGTGAAGCACTGGTTAGAACCAGTAAGAAATGCAACCAGCAAGAAAGAGCAACAGTAGAATAGAATGGTCTAGGATGACACAGATAGAAAAACAGAGCACAAAAGAAAAAGTTCTTATAGTCAGAAGGAAAGTAGGTTGTTGGGGTTTTTTCCCTCCACTAAGAGGTAATTCTTATCATGTTAAAATTCTTCAATAGTACCTGTTATATTGAAAATGTTTCAAGAGATCAGTTGGTTTCATTGCTTTAAAATAGGTTTGAAGAATTATTTTATAATATGAAAGATTAACACTAAACTTCAAAGTACAGAGTCACCATATGAATCAGTTTAAGTGAAATTTGTTTGGATACTTGGCTCCTGATGTCATGGAAAAGGGATGGAAAATGTGAAATTCACAATACCTCAAAGGAGAGAATGATCTGCAATCTACCATGGAAATTTACTTTTGGGACAAAGTAAACCAAAATTCGGGGATAAAAGCATTGCCCACCAAACTTTAAGAAAGCAAGCTACATGGCAATACTTCAAATATCCAATAATGTCTCTGAGAAAAATGAGAAGCCACACAGTATCTTTCCGACATACTGATTTCCATCATACATCTTTGTCACTTTCCACATCTTTTTAAATAGACACATTCTTGTTAGGGAAATTTGAATATAATCTATATCATTTGATATCGTGATAGGGTATTTAAGGAATAATACTGCAGTGGACCCAGAGGTCTTCAGGGAAGGACTTGCTGCCCAGGCTGCTCATAATTTGGTGACCAGCTGTCACTCCTATCAGGGTTTCCCTAAACTTTTGCCACGTCCAAGCACAGACCCTTCCATCCAACTATTGATAAACTGACAGCATTCTTGGTATATTTCAGGTCTCTGTGGGAGAACTCCGATTGAGCTCATATGTGCTCAAGGACTCCCTGTGGCATTTCCTGAGGCTTTGGGGAGCCTACATCACAGTTCTCTCTCCAATCCTGCATCCTCACGTCCAACAGAAAAGTGGTCCCTGGGGCACCTGGCTGGCTCAGGTAGTTAAGTGGTTGCCTTCGGCTCAGGTAATGATCTCAGGGTCCTGGGATGGAGCCCTGCCTCGGGCTCCCTGCTCAGCCAGAAGCCTGCTTTCCTCACCCCTCTGTTCCTCCCCCCAACTCTTGCCCACGCTTGCTCTCTCTCTCTCTGCTCTCTCTACCAAATAAATAATCTTTTTTTAAAAAAAGGTGGTCCCTAATAAATATCCTGAATGTAAGCCCTGTCTCACAGAACACAGATGTTTTCACAGAACTGATGGAAGACATATATTAACAAGTTTATGGAATAAGACATATTTATGGTTCTTCACCTCTTTTACTAGTTAAACAGCTAGAACATGGATAGATGGATGGATGAATGGATAGATAGATAGGCAGAATAGATATACCAATAGATCTTTGTCTATATTAATTTTCACTCTGCAGTCATTCCTTTTCTGATGTAGGATGGTCATTGGATTTTCCAGTCATTACTCCTCAAAGTAACAGAATCAGGAAATGACATTCAGAAACAGAACTAATTATTCACTCATTCATTCATTCAACAAATATTTAGTGAGTGCATTACTCTCTGCCAGGCCCTTTACTGTGCCTACTGCTGAATGATACAAAGTACACTGAGACATGTTTTCTGTTCTCTAAGGAATTCCATCTAACATTGCCAAGGGTTGGAACAGAGGAAAACACTCACTGATTATAGGGATAGGACAAAGAAGAAAGTGATTATTTTGGCTTTTGTGAGGCAAGAGAAGCCACACAGCCAACGGTTTTTCAGGATTTAGAAGTGACTGTGTGGTAAATAGGTGGCATTCCAACCGTTCCCAGCAGAGGGAACAACACAGGCAAAGACTTGAATACACGAAACAGATCAGAGCCTTTGGGGAGGGTGAGTCTTCAGCCTGGCAAATACTCTCACTATTCACCCTTTTCCAAGAATGAAACACTCTTGACTCTCCTCATTTCCCACCCGAGTTAACTCCTGTCTTTTGTGTCTTTGTTAGAACAGTATTTCCTCCAAGAAGCCTTCCCTGATTCCCTTGAAACTGGATCACATGAGTCTGCTATAGGGTCCCACCTGTCCCAAGTGTCCAGGACTTCCACCTTTCACAGCCTTCATTATCCTGTGCTTTAACGGTCAATTTACTTATTATTTGCCTCTGACTAGACTGTAACCTCACTGTGCATCATCAGATCGCAGCATAGTGCTTAAAAGAGAAAAGGTACCATTTGTTGAATGACTAAATCATACAAGTCTGGGAAGGTATATTTTATGTATTTAACAAACACTTATTCGATGCCAATTATGTACTAGACATCTGTAGGCACTGGAAATAATAATAATAATAATTCTACTGCAAAAAACAAGTAATAGACAAACTGCTAATAAGGTAATACTAAGCAGGATGGGGAAGGAGAAGGTTCTCATTTATTTCATATAAGGTAATCACGAAAGACTTCACGCATGAGGTTATATTTGAGCAAAGTCCAAAAGGAAATGAAAGAATGAGCTATAAATATTTGACAAATAGGAGATACATTAGAAACATTCACAATTCTTGGGGCGCCTGGGTGGCTCAGTGGGTTAAAGCCTCTGCCTTCAGCTCAGGTCATGATCCCAGGGTCGTGGGATCAAGCCCCGCATCAGGCTCTCTGCTCAGCGGGGAGCCTGCTTCCCCTCTCTCTCTGCCTGCCTCTCTGTCTACTTTGATTTCTCTCTCAAATAAATAAATAAAATCTTAAAAAAAAAAAAAAAGAAAGAAACATTCACAATTCTTAAAATTACCCCATTGTTGCTGGCTTTATACCATGGCTAATTTCTCTCAGCTATTGTGAGTAATGCCATGAAGGATTTTGTTAAATTCTCCCTTTTATTGTGGCTATCTCTTTAGGCGCTACCTAAACATCTCAAGGTTCTTTCTTTCACAATCCATTTTATAAGGGTTCCTGTAGTGGTCAGGAGATCTCTTTGTTTCTAAAGCATTTTGAAATTATAGGCTAACCCAAACAATGTCCACTATCAGTTCAAATATTTTATGGTTTGTTTGTTGACAGGCTTGGGAAAGAGCAACAAATATGGCCACTGAACTTGTTTCATTTCTGGGAGAAGCTTGAATTTCCAGGGTCAATTCAAGTCTGTGATAGCCTCACCTCTTTGGCAATTTTTAGTTTAAGTATAAACAATTACAAAATTATGTCAGGGATATGTAAGGAAGTCTCTACAAGGTCTGTAAGGGACCAGGAAAGTTCTGTGGTAGGGATTAAGTCATCACAGGATTTTCTTTTTCCATGGAAAGGAAGGACAGTGGCTATGTTAGTGTTGCAGTGATATGGAAAGGGCAGCACAGTTTTGTTTTAAAAATTAGGTGGTGGGGCACCTGGGTGGCTCAGTGGGTTAAAGCCTCTGCCTTCGGCTCAGGTCATGATCTCAGGGTCCTGGAATCGAGCCCCACATCGGGCTCTCTGCTCAGCAGGGAGCCTGCTTCCCTTCCTCTCTCTCTGACTGCCTCTCTGCCTACCTGTGATCTCTGTCTGTCAGATAAATAAAATCTTTAAAAAAAAATTAGGTGGTGACCAGCTGAAAAGTGATGAACATTTTCTATCAATAGAAGAGTCTGGGGAAAAAAAAAAATAAAAAGAAGAGTTTGTATAGCATGGGAACCATTATGTTTAGTGGAGACCTTAAAACAAAATCAGTTGAAATTTGTACACATTTTGCTGTTGCTGTCACATTTTCAGACAAGGCAGTTATATTTTGGTTACTCAGTAAAAGACTGAAATAAGCAATAGGTCTCTGAAGATTACCTGGTATTTGAATTAATACTGCTAGTGTTTATTCAGACTTTGCATCAACAAAAAGGGAAATACAAATTGTGAATCTAGAATTCTGGAAAACACATTTCGATAGTTTTTATAACAGTCTTTATAATAAAAACTTGAGAAGTATACAATCCTAGAAAGTACACAATCACATGTGTTTGTATTTAAGAAAGATATTTTACTTAA
Organism: Mustela putorius furo; assembly: GCF_011764305.1. Taxonomy (NCBI): domain Eukaryota; kingdom Metazoa; phylum Chordata; class Mammalia; order Carnivora; family Mustelidae; genus Mustela; species Mustela putorius. Next base: position 14,926,301 of record NW_025421321.1, on the reverse strand, counting down.
GTATAATTTGCCCAAGAAGATAAACTCTCTTTTTAGTGTCAGGTTTTTCTTTTTCATCCTAAGTCTGACAAAAAAAAAAAAAAAAAAGGAAAGAAAGAATGAAAAAAAGAAAAAACCTCTCATACAGGTTACGAATTAAGTATAATTTGGAGAATTTTAGACAAACCTGTTTATTCCTATTTTCCTTTCTTTTATAGTGGGATGGAGCAACTCTTTCTCTTATTTAGGAATCTGAAAGAGAGTTCATCATAAAAGGCATCTTAGCAGTTTTATTATTCAGAATTTGAGGCTTGAATTTTAAAAGGCAACATCAAGAATGATTAAAAGAGACATATTAATAAATATCTGAAGGCTAACAATTTGCAGCAAAGTTGTGAAAACAAAGCAATAAATAATTTCTAGGAATTTTCCTTTTTTTAGAAGTAAGGACTCTTTTTTTTTTTTTTTTTAAGATTTATTTCAAGTAGACTCCGAACCCAACGTGGGGCTTGAACTTATAATCTTAAGATCAAGAGTCACATGCTCTACTGACTGAGCCAACCAGGCACCCCAAAAGTAGGGACTCAAAAAGTGACTTATGACTACGTCAGGAAGCGCCAAGTGTGAGTAGAATAATTTGATGACCTCAATGATTTGTACATAAAACAAAGTACTCATTTTGTAGAAAAAAAGATCCAAATTCTAATATTACTCCTTTGATATTATTCACATAACAATCTGCACTAAAGGACTTATTGATACATCTTTATATGTACTCATTCCCACATTCATATACAAATATATGAATATGCAAATAGGTATTGACTTGAAGCATTTAACTATAGTTTTAAAATATAATTAACTTAGTAATAAAGTAAGTATATCGTAGTAAATTTACCCTCTTAATAAACTATAACTTCCTTAAAAAAAAGGAAAACATGGTGCACCTGGGTGGCTCAGTGAGTTAAGCAGCTGTCTTCCGTTTGGGTCATGATCCCAGGGTCCTGGCATCGAGCTCCACATCAGGCTCAGTGGAGAGCCTGCTTCTCCCTCTACTTCTGCCTGCCATTCTGCCTACTTGTGCTCTCTACCTCTATCTCTCTGTCAAATAAGTAAATAAAAATCTTACAAAATAAAACCAGAAAAGCATATGCATTATCACTGTGCCTATTTATATTTTAAAATATTATTGTATCTAGTGTAATTAAACATCTATATGGTCACATTTAACCAAAGTAACCAACATTTCTTTTCTTCAGACACAAAAGAAAACTAGGGAATTGAAAACCAAATACTGTTTATCTATTTTTTTCTCCTTCAGTATTTCATATAATTTTAACAAATTTGAGGAGGTTTCACAGACCTGTACCCCAGAAACAAATAATACATTAAATGTTAATTAAAAAATAAAATAAAAAATTTAAGGGACGGGGCACCTGGATGGCTCAGTGGGTTTAAGCCTCTGCCTTCAGCTCAGGTCATGATCCCAGGGTCCTGGGATCAAGACCTGCATCAGGTTCTTTGCTTGGTGAGGAATCTGCTTCTTCCTCTTTCTCTCTGCCTACTTGTGATCTGTCAAATAAATAAATAAATAAAATCTAAAAAAAAAAAAAATTAAGGGGCAAAAATAAATTGTGTGTGTATCATCTAAAAATATTTGCATATTTTGTTAATCTAGTGTCAATTTAAGCAATAAAGGTAACTTAATATTATGTTTAGTGACCAACAGTTTGTTTGTGTTTCTTCTTTTTTTATTTTTTAAAAATATTTTATTTAGAGGGGCACCTGGGTGGCTCAGTGGGTTAAAAATATTTTTATTTGAGAGAGAGAGAGCATAAACAGGGAGAAGGGCAAAGCAAGAGGGACAAGCAGACTCCCCGCTGAGCAGGGAGCCCAATGAGGGGCTCAGTCCCAGGATCCTGAAATCATGACCTGAGCTGAAGTCAGAGGCTTAACCCACTGGGCCACCCAGACACCCCTCTCTGTTTCTTCTTTTAGAAACTACCTGTTCATCCAGAGATTATTTATTAATCAAATTAATGATTTGCCTAAGATTTTAAAGTTAGTTAAAAATCTGGAAATGATAACATAGCTAACACATTAAATCCCTATCATTTGTAGTATTGTAAGAATTTCATAAAATTAAACCTTTTGAACAAACATTCATTATCATTCCATTTAGTTGAGTACAATTTTATAATATAACTTTTCACTTAAAGCAAGTTGTGGAAATGGTAATAATTAACTTAATTCATAAAACCAGGATAAAAAATTTAAGAAGTTTGAATCACAAGAAATTTAACCCTGGTCTTGAATAAAACAAACTGGTGGGCTGACATTTTTTATATGGTAAACTAATTTTTAAAGCCTCTCAAACATGACAAAAATTATTCTTTCATCTTAAAATTAAAGGCTTTTCTTCTTATCTCATAGCTGTTAAGCAGGCGAGTGTGTAAACATACTTTTTAGTGTCAACAAGAGGAAACAGTTTAATAATTTTTTTCTTTCTTTTAGATACTTTTGACTGCTTATCTGGGCTATATTCTTCTAGTGAGCACATAACCACCAAATGCATCTTTAAAATTAATTAATCTTTAAAGTCTCCCAAGAGAAGAAAAGAAACAGCAAAAACATGAGGTAACCAGCTTCAGTCAAATATGAAATTGTTCTCGTAAAAAGCTAATTATGTTCCCCGGCAAGGAGGGGAAAGAAAGTTTAGATAGAGAAAAAAATAAATGTTTGATATATACATGCACAAAAGAGAGTGATATGTAGTTGGTTTGGATGAAACTTGACTCCTTGACAACTTCAATAAGCCACAAATTAAAAACGTGTGGTCTCATTAATTCTTGAAGTCCAGAAACAAAGAAGGGGATATTTCTATGGTTAAACAGAATTTTCTGTCTCTTAACAATCGAGTCAATATCCTCAAGAGATTTTCTTTTTGTTCTAAGGCACTTCTCAAATGAACAACCTCACTCATGTCAAAATTTCCCCCAAGCTGGCCACTGCATTCCAAACCGTCCCTGGTGAAATTATTGCCAGTTAGAGAAAGTTAGTTGTACAAGTTAGCAGGTAAAGAGAAAATACAAAGGCAGCAGATAAGTTGCTTGGAAGAGGTGCAGTTTTTACTGAGAAAAGCACGGGAGGATGGAATGGTCCGTAAGAATAAGGCTTGGCTAGTTTTGTGAACCTGGAGCTGGGCCAAATGCCAATTGTGCTAATCCAGAGCTGAACAGAATCTCCCAATTTAGTACAGACACAATTAGTGCATATTTGTGATTATACTAAAAACCTTAGAATTGCTATATTTTAAAGATTTTATTTATTTATTTGACAGAGAGAGACACAGCGAAAGAGGGAGTACAATCAGGGGGAGTGGGAGAGGGAGAGAAGCAGGCTTCCTGCAGAGCAGGGAGCCGGATGCTGGCCTCGATCCTAGGACCCTGGTATCCTGACCTGAGCCAAAGGCAGACGCTTAACAACTGAGCCACCGAGGCACCTCGAATTGTACATTTTAAATAGGTGAGTTGCATAGTGTATGAATTATATCTCAATAAAGCTGCCATGAACAAAGTCTTCCAAAAGACTATTATATTTGAAAAATACAAGAGCATTGAAATAGTTTTTTTTTAAGAGTTCTTTCTTTTTTTTTTTTTTTAAGATTTTATCTATTTATTTGACAGACAGAGATCGCAAGTAGGCAGAGAGCAGGCAAAGATAGAGGAGGAAGCAGGCTCCCCATGGAGCAGAGAGCCCGATGTGGGGCTCGATCCCAGGACGCTGGGATCATGACCTGAGCTGAAGGCAGAGGCTTAACCCACTGAGCCACCCAGGTGCCCCCTAGTTTTGTTGTTTTTATACTAGTGAAAAACTAGAAACAACCTAATTGTACATTAACAAGAGAATTGTTAAATACATTAAGGCATGATCCTTTGATGGTATGTTAGCTGGTCATTAAAAATGGTTTCAGATAATACATAACAACAAAGAAAATGCTCACAATAGGATCTCAAGTGTAAAAGCAAGAGAAAACGTGTGAATTCCGCATTATCTTCTAAGGAAATCTCATTAAGGGAAAACAGTGTATAGAAATAAACACTAAATGGAAAAACAACAGCATGATAGCGTTTATGAATGATGGATTGTGGTTAATTTGTTTTCTTTGTTCTCTTTATGTTTTCCAATGAAAATGAATTTATATCGCTTTTTAATCAGGAAACAAAATGTTGTAAAACAAAAATGGCTATGGGGAACTAAAAACATGTTTTTATGCTGATTGGAGCATTTAACGGGGTAACACAGCACTAAAGTTCAAAGTACAGGGTCACCGTATGAATTTGGTTAAGTGAAGTCACAGACTTCTGAAAACAAGGATATAAGTCATTACTTTTTCATTTCAGTTGTTACTCTGAAATGCTGCTGCCAAGTCATCTCACATGACTCCAACGAGGCTCAGAGCAAACCCACCCACCTCTTGAGTTCAACACGACATTGACCCTCTTCTGTCCCCACATATGGTTCTCTCATCTGTACATTTCTCTGACTTCATCTCCCTGCTTCTCCTCACTTTGACTTGGGATCTTCCTGCTGTGTATCTGCTATCCTTCAAATAAATGCTTCATGCGAGCTGACAATAGCTTGTGTGTTCTACAGTTGTAGATTTGATTCCGTTCAGTGCCAGTCAATACCTCTTCCATGGCCCTGCCGGGTTCTCTGAAACAGCCATGCTACATCCAATAGGCAACGGTAGAAGACACCTGGGGACAGGCACTTTGGATCACATTGTGGGTTGTCTGGCTCCTCAACATCTCAATGTTAGCTGTTACAATTACGCCTTCAAGAGAGATCCCAAGCCTCTCTCCTTCCAGCTGGGCAGGCTCCTTTAACCTACCTCGTGGATGCCTCATTCATTCATTCATTCATTCATATGCAGGTTTATTCCTCCTGGGCTCAGGCAATTCACTCTCACCCCCCACAAGGAAGTAACCAGTTCTTTCTGATTCACCAAATCTTTCCCTAGCTCAAGCCCCACCTCCTAAGCATTCTCTACTTGCTACCGCCCTGTTCACCTTTGCTTTTTCCCACAGTCTTTTGAGGATCCTCTTTCATTTTACAATTATTACCTAGCACATAATAATGTCCTTGTTTTTTTAATTTTTTTTAACATTTTATTTATTTACTTGACAGAGAAAGACAAGAGTGGGAACAGAAGCAGGGGGAGTGTGAGAGGAAGAATCAGGCTTCTCACTGAGCAGGAAGCCTGATGTGGGGCCTCCATCCCAGGACCCTGGGATCCTGGCCTGAGCCGAAGGCAGACGCTTAACAACTGAGTCACCCAGGCGCCCCAACAATGTCCTTATAATGGGTCTTCTCTGTAGTTCTCTGTGTCAGGGGATGTTGTGGTCAGTTTTGCTGTGTTTTTTTGTTCCTTTACTTCTGGCTTAAACTGTCCCTTTTTGCAGTAGAAAAAGAAAGGGGGGGGAGATTTTTCTTTCTTTTTAAAGATTTTATTTATTTATTTGAGAGAGAGAGAGAGAACATGAGAAGGAGAGGTCAGAGGGAGAAGTAGACTCCCTGCAGAGCTGGTAGCCCGATGTGGGACTCGATCCCAGGACTACAGGATCATGACCTGAGCCAAAGGCAGTCGCCCAACCAACTGAGTCACCCAGGCGCCTGAGAGGGGAGATTTTTTAGTTAGGAGCTGTGATACAGATCTGTACCAGAATGGCTGCCTCTGGCTGGTAAGTACTGACCCCCAAAAGAATAAATCATCAGTTCATATTTAATGCTTTTTCATACTGTCTGGGTCACTGTCTTCCTGTGTGACTCTCATGTGTGGTGTTTTTGTTTTTAACTTCATGGGTCCTGACCAAGTCATGGCTTACTACCTCTCAGTCTGCCTCAGTGGTTCTCTTCCTTTCATTTGCCCTAAAATAAGTGATCTGCAAAGCTCTGCCCCAGCATTTTTCTTTCTCCTTTGTATACACCTGTTCTTTCTCTGTGGTCTTACCAATGCCCACTAAACTCTTACCTCCCCAAGTCCCGGCCTTGACAGGATCCCACTTGTGAGCTGCTCCCCACACCAGGCTGTGATAGTAGGGGCCCCGTTCACCTGATGGGGTGAGGTGAGGTTGAATGGGGTTCTGCTTTCATGGCAGACCCAAAATATTGAGCAGGCCATTACAACCTCGGTACTGGCGACACACCAGCAGGCCAGGCATCTACCTCCACTAGGAAGCTTACAGCCAGCTCCGCTGGTGCTCAGAGTCTGGACATCTTAGGGTATCCCAGCCTATACCCCAGACTTGTATCCCAGTCAGCTGGGGAGAGCTTAATCCTGCCAGCCGTATTTCTTTTTCCCAATCTTCTTCCCCTTGTCTTTGATATATTTCCCCAGGTGCTGGGAATGCTCGTGTCAGAACTGGGGTTTCCACTCTACTCTGGCCACATGCTCCTTCAAGGTGGGGGTTAGTGTCTCCTCCCTCTGTTGGATGTTACACGTGATCAGATTAAAGAGCCAGACCTGTCTTCCCAAGTCTTTACCCAGCTGCCTTATCCCTGCTTCCTCCGATCTCTCTGTCCTTGTTCCCAGTATACCAAGTGGCTGTGTGGTCGGCAATCATTCTGGAATTCACAAGAGTCCCCCCGCCATGCATATTACCTTGAAATGTACACCCAAACTCAGACCTTTCTCCCCAACCCAGCCTGACTCATCTGCTGCTGTCTCTCTTCTCAGGTTGTGCTTGACACATCTAAACCAAATCTCATTCTTTTCCAGTTAATGAATTCCTCTTCTCCTTGTTCCTCTACTTTGGTTAATCATTTCCCAGTGACACAAAGCCTCCCAACCTTCAAATTAGTTGTTAGAATTTGTCGAATCAGTTTTTCAAAAGAAGTTGAGATGCCACATAGAGTAGCGGTTACTGTGACACCAGAATTCCCAACTCCATCACAAAATATCTGGGTAACCTGAGGATGGTGATGGAACTTCTCTGTGCCTGAGTTGTCCCATCTGTCAGATGGGAAAAACAACTCTCCCTGTATCATAAAACTGCCATGAGTTCATATATGCTAAAGTACTTGGAAGAATGCTCGTCGCATTGTGTCACCCTCCTACTATTTTTATCTATTTCCCCCCCAGAACCTTCGATTCCATGATGGCCATTCATTTCATTCCCCCTAGTTCATCTCTTCACAGAACTTGTTCCTTAGCTCCTGTTCCTTCCTCTCTCAGCTGTTCTTGCTGCATGCTGGATAGAGCTTTCTGAAGCAAGGCTTCAGTCACCACTGCTTTTCTCCATCACCTCTGGCTCTCACCGGGATGACGGAAATAGTTCCCCATCTGGTCGCATTGAATCTCCTTGTGTCTTTTCTAACCACCTCCATATTCTTGTCCCATCTGATCTCCTCATATCCCTGTTCAAAACACTGTGGTGGATTCCCAGCACTCCTGGAATAATTATAGCCCACAGCCTTGCTACTTCAAGTATGACCCTGGAGCTTGTTAGAAATGCAGAATCTTGGTTCCCATCCCAGACCTAGTACATCTGAATTCGCATTTTAACAAGATCTCTTCCATTAAAGTTTGAGAAGCCCTGCTCTTTGAGGCCTTAGATGGTCTGGTCTTCTTTCTTCAACAGCCTGTTCCTGCTCTACTTCTCCCCTTGCTCACTGAGCCTAATTGTGTTCCTGCCTTTCTGACCTCCTTTAGGTCCTTCCAATATCCCAGAATTCTCATTACCACAAGACCTGGTACCTATGCTTCCCACAACCCATGCTGTTCCCATCATCCTTTTGCTTTTGCCTGGCTACTTCCTTCAGGCCTCAGCTCAACTGTCATTTAATCAAAGAAGGCTTTTCTGACTCCTAAAACCAGGCCAGATCTCCTTATTATTCAGTTGTAGCATCTTGTGCTTTTCCTTTAGAACACCTAATGCAATTTGTAATCATACATTTATTTGCGTGAATATTTCATGAATGCTTATCTCTCCCCCTAGACCCCAACTCTATGAAGATAGAAACCCATGTTTGTTTTGCTTATCTTTGTATTCCTCAGAATCTAGTACAGTCCCTGGAATATTTTAAGTGCTTAATAAAATATATCTATTGCCACCTTTGTTCATTCACATGAGATATGTTTTGTATACCTACTATATATCATCCACTAGATGCTGGGTGTATATTAGAAAGGAAAACCACATAGTTTCTGTTCTCATCACAGTCCAGTGGGGGGAAACAGGCAATCAAATAATCACAAATAAATATAAATATAATTTTACAACTGAGATAAATACTGTGAAGCAAAGATACAGAATGCCATGAACATTCAGAAGGCTGGTCAGAGATATTTCCCAACTGTTGCTACTCAATACAAAAACATAAAATTCAACATGTCTTTTCCTTTTTAGAATAGCTTTATTGAGGCTTAATTCATACATGATTCACTCATTTAAACTATACCTGTCAATGGTGTCTTGCATATTCATAGAGTTGTATAATCATCACCACAAATTTAAAGAATGTATTCATTTGCCCCAAAGAAACCCCTCTCCCCTTAGCCATCCTTCCCATCCTCCCCTGCCCTTTACCACTACTAATCTATTTCCTGGCTCTATGAATTTATCAATTCTGGACATTTCATGTAAGTGAGATCATATAAAATGTGATCTGTTGTGACTCACTTCTTTCACTTAGTATAAAACTTTCAAAATTTATCTATGCTGTAGCATTTATAAATACCTCATTTCTTTTTATTGCTAAATAATATTCTATTGTATCATGTGTTTTTCTTAGCACAGCCAGAAACAGGAAGCCATTCTACTGTATTTGCCATAGCCAAACAAATTCAGTTTGTCATGTTTCTAGAAAAAGGTGACAGTAAGTAAATGTTGGCTGAGATTTACAAGTGTGGCAGCCTTGTTTAGAACACTTCTTTTCATGAGTGACTTTATTCACTCAGCTCTCTTAGTCTGTTTAGTATTCTGACTCACAAACGGAAGTGATTCTATTTTGGCATTCTTTCTCTCTTTCTCCTGCACTTAGTTCTTTGGTCTCTACTGACTTGCTGCCTTAAATTATGCAAGTTACTTAAACTCTGTTTATTTAACTCCTGCATGCTCTGAAAAAATAGGCCCAGTCCAGCCTGCTTGTTTGCCAAAGCTGTTTGGAGACAATTTTTCATATGATATGCATCATCAGCTCCCACAGAAGGCAAAAGGAATTTGATGTGTGGGGGTAGTCTGGGATCCAGTCCAAAATTAGTGCTCATCTGGAAGAAATATGGAAGCCTGATACTTGCTCACTGGCCTTTTAGTTGTACTCACTGATTGCCTTGCCTCTAAGGAACTTTGTAAATCTTTATCTCTTTTATGTGTTTTCTATGTAAGGTGAGATAAGCTTTAAAAAAAAAAAGATGGTAATGGAAAAAGCCTTCTGACATTCTTTATTGGCCAACTGTGAACCAAAGAGAGTGATTTGTCTAACCTGGCTTTATGACCTGCAGAATTACCCATGATATTCAGGATTCTGATTTTCCCCCTTGAGACTGTCCTTGCCAGACCCCATCTTGGGATGTAAAATCCAATTAGATTAAAATTCTCACTCATCCACTTATTCAGGGTTCTGCGCTGGGTGCCGAGGAGGCTACAAAAAGAAAGAAAATGAATCCCTGGTTTCAAAGAGCTCACAATTTAACGGAGAGATTAGAAGCAGTACATGAGGCCGAATGAGCTAAGTGCCAAGAGGAGTAGAAACAAGAGAAGAGATTATTGCTAGGAGGGCTGGTTACAGGAATGGTTACAAGGAGATTATTTGAGCTATGTCTCAGAGGACAGTTAGAATTTTTAAAGGGGACGTAGGAAATAGCAGGTAAACGTTCCAAATGGACTTCCCTGAGGTGTGTGAAGGGCAGCTCTAAAAAATTAAACCTGCATAAGTAGGACGGAGGCCTCGAATACCAGCCCAGGGAGTCAATTCTTGATAATTTAAGCAAAAGAAAGCCAAAGAAATCTTTAGCAGGGCGCACATCAAAAGTGCATTCCAGGACAGTTAACCCGGCAAGAGGGTAAAGGATAGATTGACAAGAACAGAGACTTCAGGCTGGGAGACCAAACAGGTGGGTGCTGAGCCGCGGCAGAGAGAAGGAGATGACCGCGGCAGAGAGAAGGAGATGACATCCCAAGATGGGGTCTGGCAAGGACAGTCTCAAGGGGGAAAATCAGAATCCTGAATATCATGGGTAATTCTGCAGGTCATAAAGCCAGGTTAGACAAATCACTCTCTTTGGTTCACAGTTGGCCAATAAAGAATGTCAGAAGGCTTTGTCCATTACCATCTTTTTTTTTTTTTTTAAAGCTTATCTCACCTTACATAGAAAACACATAAAAGAGATAAAGATTTACAAAGTTCCTTAGAGGCAAGGCAATCAGTGAGTACAACTAAAAGGCCAGTGAGCAAGTATCAGGCTTCCATACTTCTTCCAGATGAGCACTAATTTTGGACTGGATCCCAGACTACCCCCACACATCAGCTCACCCTCTGAGCTGAACGTGTGGCGAAGACTGGGGGCAGAAAGTCCAGGACAGAACTCCCTCCTGAGGCAGGGCCTGAGAGGAGTCCAAATTATAGCCAGGTGACGCCAGAGGATCGTCTGCGATTCCGATTGGCTACTGCTACTGCCAGTCTTAGGAGAAGGCGGTGCCTGCTCCCCGCCCCCTCCCGGCCCTCTCCGGCTCCGAGCTGGGCTGGCGCCCACGGAGAACCCCGAGAACCCTGCGCCAGGCGCGGCCAGGACCTCGGGCACTGCAGCAGGGGGCCCGCAACAGAGGTAGGCAAATGGAGAGGGCCGTGAGCTTAGGGGCGATCCCAGCGGCTCAGATGCCGGGATCCCCGCCCCCTCGAGAGTGTGCAGTACCGGGGGGCTCGCCGCGCGGAGGCTCGGGGCGGCGGGCAGAGCTGGCGGGCGGGGACCGGGACAGTGGAGCGCGTTGACGCTGAATGGAGTGGGACTGGCCCCCACGCCTCGGTACTCGGTGTTGCCCTACTCGCTGCCCCCAGGACTGGGGTCTCGGCCGGAGGCGGTGGCCGGGGGCTCCTCGCCCCCTGTTCTCCCGTGACGTTTTGTTTGAAAATGCGGGCTCTGGGTGTGTGGCGCGGCGCTGGCTGTCCTTGGGGGTGGGGGGCGCAGACGGCAGTCGCGTGTCCCTGCGCCCTGTGGCCGGCGCAGCTAGGGATGCTGCGGCTCGGCCTCGGCTTCCTGGGAGCCGTGCTGTGATCTCGGGGCTGAAACTCCTCAAAACTTGAAAGAACCATTTTCTGTCCCTCGAGTTGCCCGAATGTCAGGGTGCCCTTAGGTGACCTGCCGTGAAACTGCGCTGGCCCTGAAGTTATTAGACCTCTTCTTAAAAGACGGAGCGTTTGAGTCATCGATTTTGATGCGCGAAACTCCGTGGGAAGAAGGGCAAGTCGGACGCTTCGCGCGTAAAAGCTTTGGTGCTGTGCTACCTGCAGGGTCCCTGTTTTCTTGCTGAATACGCAAGTCCCAAGCCTCGACCGCGCCGCGGTGTGTGTCCCCGAGGAGCTGTGGAGTGGGGAGCACGGGGCTGCTTCGGGCAGTGCCACCGAAGGGCGGGCTTAGCCCAGGTGGAGCTGGTTGGTGGTCCCGAGGCTTCTCAAACAAGGCATGCCTCGGTGTGGTCTGTGTGGTGGTCGAGAAAGAGACCCTTTCTGCTTTGGAAAAGAAATAACACAATTACCTGGCCGAGTGAAGCCGTGCCTTACGAGGAGAGAATTAAAGAATGGGAGTGGCTAACCCGGAGTTTCATCAGGATAAGCCTAAATAGAGGAATTCTTTCTTTTCTTTCCTTTTCTCTTTTGGGATTTGGAAGAGAAACAGGAAGTCAGAGATTCGGAGAAAGGAGCATTCACTCCGTAATTGTAAACAGTTTATTTTGTGTCAGTAAATATTTCCCAAAGTCATGGGGCGGCGGGGAGGTGGGTGTTTGGAAAACCAAGACATCCTGTCCACCGCAGTTAAGATAGATTACTTTCAAATTCAAAATCTAGAAATGATACTTATTTAGCAGATGGTAAAAAGCCATACAGTTATTTTCTGTAAAGTCAGTGGTAATGGAAAACGATAAGGGATGTTGTTCAAAGTTAGAATCTTTACTCAAGATGGTGTATTAATACAACAGTTACTTTGTACTAACCGAAATTGCAGAATGAAATGAGGAAATCAGGTGTCTAGACCTCTAGGGGACCATGAGCCAACCAATCTGTAGTTTAGAATTTTTAAAAATTATGACCCTATTAATAGGGAATGCAGACATTAGATGCCAATTTAATAATATTCTTCAGGTTTCTCTACTTCATTGTAAAATACTTCATTGTAAAATATATAATGAGCATAACTAAAGATATGAATAGGTATGTTTTACTTAGAGTTTATTTATTGTGTCATTTTCATAGCAAAGTCGTCTTGGTAAGATATATGTATGAACTTGCCATATTTGCGGTTAAAACATTTCCTCTAAATCATTTGAGTTAACGGTGGAATTCTTGGCAGGGATAACTACCAACAATGGATAATTAAATTTGTAAAAGCTGACCTACTAAACATCCATGTACACTGTTACTTTTTTAAATAATTATTTTTGTTTTTTAATTTTGGAGTGGAATATTCTACAGCATAAAACAAAGCCCAGAGTTCATGAAGAAAATGATTGTTACACTTTACTACATATTTAAATAAAATTTTTTTCTTTGTGTGTATTGCAAACAAGTTTTAAAAGACAACAGATGTGTGGGGAATAATTGTGTAAATAAATGTGTGACGAGAATGTTTGTATCTATATTACTTTCTTAAAAATTATTTTTTAAAAGATTTTATTTATTTATTTGATAGAAAGATCACAGGTAGGCAGAGAAAGAGGGGGAAGCAGGCTCCCTGCTGAGCAGAGAGCCTGATGTGGGGCTCGATCCCAGGACCCTGAGATCATGACCTGAGCCGAAAGCAGAGGCTTAACCCACTGAGCCACCCAGGCACCCCTTAAAATATTATTTTTATTTGTGTATAGTTGACACATAATGTTACATTAGTTTCAGGTATAAAACATTAACCGCTCTATACAACTGTTACTTTTTCTTTACTCATTTGTAAGTGAATGCTCTTTTTAAAATTGGGGTATAATTCATGAGCCATAAAATTTAGCTTTTTAAAAGTGCACAGGTCAGTGGCTGTTAGTATATTCATGAGGTTGTACAGCTATCAGCATTATCTAATTCTGGAATAATTTTGATAACTCCAAAAAGAAACCCCAAATTCATTAACTGTTGATCACCGTTGCCCTCTTCACAGCCTTTGGCAACCACTAACTTAATTTTTGTCTCTTTGATTTACCTATTTCATGTAAATGGAATCATATTATACATGGCCTTTTATGTCAGGCTTCTTTTACTTGGCATCTGGGGTAACTGTCATTGCATGTATTAGTACTTTATTATTTTTTAGTACTTTATTCTTTTTTGTGGCTGAATAATATTCCAGTGTATGGATATACCACATTTTATTTATCCCTTCATCTGATGATGGACACTTGGATTACTTCCACTTTTTGGCTATTTGAAAAATGCTGCTATGAACATTTATATACAAGTTCTGGTGTAGACTTATATATTCAGTTCTCTTGGGTATATACTTAGCATTGGTGTTGCTGTGTCATATGGTAACTTTATGTTAAAACTTTTGAGGAACTGTTAAACTATTTACCAAAGCACCTATACCATTTTTACATTCCCAATAGCAAATTATGAGGGTTCCAATTTCTCCACATCCTCACCCACACTTGTTATTATATGTCTTTATTATCATAACCATCCTATTTGTTGTGCAGTAATTGTCATGATTTTAATTTGCCTTTTCCTTTATGCCAATGATGTTGAGCATCTTTTCATGTGCTTATTAGCCATTTGTACATTTTCCTTAGAGAAAGGTCTGTTTAGATCCTTTGCCTACTTTTTATTGTTGAGTTGTAAGAGTTCTTTATATATTCTGGATAAAAGTCTCTTAGATATATGATTTGCAAATATTTTTCTCCCTTCTGTGGGTTATCTTTCCAATTTCTTGATGGTGTCCTTTGAAATAAAAGTTTTAAATTTTGATTAAGTCCAATTTATCTATTTTCTTTTTGATTACTTATGCTTTGGATATCAAATCTAAGCAAGTGTTGCCTAACTTATGGTCACAAAGATTTACCCCTATCTTTTGTTCTAAGAGTTCTTGAGCTTTGGCTCTTACATTAGATCTTTGATACATTTTAAGTTTGTTTCTGCATATGTTATGATGGAGGGGGGGTCCAAATTCATTCTTTTGCATGTGGATATCCACTTCTCTAGCACCATTGTTGAAAAGACTATTCTTTTCCAGTTGAATGGTTTTGGCACTCTTGTCAAAAATCAATCAACTATAAATGTGAGGTCTTATTTTTGGACTCTTGATTTTATTCCATTGATCATATGTCTGTCTTTATGGCAATAGCATACAGTTTTGACTACTGTAGCTTTGTAGTAATTTTTTGAAATTGGGACATAAAGAATCTCAAGATTGTTTTGACTATTTTGGACTTGAATTTTCATCTGAATTTCAGATCAACTTGCCAATTTTTACTAAAAAAATGCATTTGGAATTTTGAGAGGGATTGAATTGAATGTATGTGTCCATTTGCAAGTATTGGCATCTGCAAAAAGTCTTCCAATCCATGACATAGATGCCTTTCATTTAATTAAGTCTTCTTTAGTTTCTTTCAATGATCTTTTGTAGTTTTCAGAGTACAAGTTTTAACACTTCTTTTGTTAAATCAACTAAGTGTTTTATTATTTTTGATACTATTATTTGTGGAATATATTCTTGATTTCATTTTTGGATTTTTTTTCTTGCTAATGCATAGAAAAACAATTGATACAATTGATTGTATTTTTTTTTAAGATTTTATTTATTTATTTGACAGAGAGAGAGATCATAAGTAGGCAGAGGGAGAGGAGGAAGGAGGCTCCCTGCTGAGCAGAGACCCTGATGCGGGGCTCAATCCCAGCACCCTGGGATCATGACCTGAGCTGAAGGCATAGGCTCAACCCACTGAGCCACCCAGGTGCCCCCAACTGATTGTATTTTGATCTGGCTTCCTGAAACCTTGCTGAACTCAAGTAGTTCGAATAGATTTTTAGTGAATTTCTTAGGATTTTCTATGTACGAGATGATGACATCTGAAAGGAGAGATAATTTAGTTTTCTTTTTCCTTTTTCCTTTCTTCTTTTTAGTTGAATGTCTTGTATGTGTGAGGCCCAGAGATAGATTTAGTTTTCAAACTGGATTTTTTTTAAATTTTCTGGCCCTGGCTAGAACCTCTAGTACGACATTGGCTAGAAGTGGTAAAAGGAGACATCCGTGTCTTATTCCTGGTCTTTGGCAGATCGGTCATTTATCATTAAGTATGATGATAGCTGTGGGCTTTTTGTAGGTGCTTTTTATCAGGCTGAAGAAGTTCCCTTCTATAACGAGCTTATGGAATGATTTTATGTTGAATTTTGTCAAATGTTTTTCTCTGCATTGAATGAAATGATTATGTGGTTTTTGCCTACTACTCTATTAATATGGTTCACTGTATTGATTTTCATTTGTTGAAAAATATCTGCCTTTATGTTATTTTTTAAACTGTAGAGATTTTACAGTAGAACATATACAAGTTATTTTAAATATAGAGCAAAAAAAAATTCACCAACATGAATTAAACTCCTCTTGTTTAACAGTATCAGTACATTTCTGTGCAAAAATACAAGTGATTCAATACTTAACAGCATCTTTCAGGACTTTTTATTCTATAATATTTCATCCATATTTTCTTTCTGTGTCCACTCAAAAGCTAAGGAGAAAACAAACAAAGAAAAAGTTTGTGACTGACAAAGTTTGTCCATTATCTATTCCTACATCACTGATAGTAAAGGCTAAAGTGGGGAATGAGAAAGGCCATTAGCAAGGTTGATATCCTTAGAAGGAACTCAGAAAACAATGGTGTGAGCCTCCTATAAAAATAAAGAAATGAAAAGGAAATGATTTCCAATTTACACTTAAAAGTTTCCTTGAAATTGTGGCTAGAATTTAGGAGCATATGGAGGTTTTGATATGGTTGGTGGTCTTAATAAAGTTGTAGCCTCTGTAAAACAACTCTACTTTTACTTATTTCTAAATTTTTGAATGTTAATGTCAGTATTAATGTGAAAATTGGTTTAAGCACAAAACAATATTTATACTAAGAATAATCATCTTTTGTGGGTTTTTAGCAACACTAAGTTTTTAAAAACTTGT
The DNA here is from genome assembly GCF_011764305.1 of Mustela putorius furo. Lineage (NCBI taxonomy): Eukaryota > Metazoa > Chordata > Mammalia > Carnivora > Mustelidae > Mustela > Mustela putorius. Next base: position 14,909,959 of record NW_025421321.1, on the reverse strand, counting down.
GTAGGTCTCAGAGGACTATATTACACTAAATACTGAGAAAATCAACTTGGTTGATGTGTGAGGGACACATATTTTTGGAAAACAAAATAATGGTTCACTTCAGCTGCAGATCTATCCTGCAGTTCTCAGAGTTTTGCTGTCATGTATATGCCGAGACCAGGGCTTGGCTCCTTGTGGAAATCCACTCCTAATGCAAATTTTATTTGTTCAAAGGTAGGGCAATTCAGAAATATATCATCAAGCCATTTATTCTGACGGCCAAATGAAACATTAACATTTAAAACAGCGTTTATGAGTCCCAGAACCAGAAACAATGAAGTTATAGGTTTTTGCACCTTATAATTTCAAAACCAGTTCCCCTGTCTCCTGGCTTCCCTCTTACAGAGCTTTTCCCTGGAATTTACCTCCTCCAAAAGCAAATTATTATTATTATTTCCATTAATGTCATGGAAAACACTGATTCCAGATTTACTTAATGTAGGTGATTCCAAATTTTTTTTATAAACATTATATATATTTTTAACCCCCAGGGTACAGATATGTGAATCACCAGGTTTATACACTTCACAGCACTCACCATAGCACACACCCTCCCCAATGTCCATAACCCCACTCCCCTGGTGATTCCAAATTTTATATTTATATCTTTTCTTATGCCAGGAAAAAACCTATACAAGTATGTCCAAAGTCATAATACTTTGCCCAGTTAACTATGCCAAAGGATTTTTGGCTTGAAAGAGAGCTTGGACCAAGGTAAATTTAGGGTGATGGTAAGTAATGATTGCAATATAAATCTAACTTATAATTGTAGGGCTATTAATGAATTTTCTTTGATTATTCTATCATGCTACCAACTGAATCAAATTGAGATATTCCTGTAAATTTAGGAGTGTGGTGAAATTATGAGCTGAAAGTTTAAAGAATTATGAGCTGAAAGGTTAAAAAAATGTTTTATCTGTTGGGCAGAGTTAAAATAATGCCAATAGTCTGTGTTTGGGTGGTGCTATTATTCTGTCCAAAGTAGTGTTACAAATAGCAGTATTTAATTTGTTCCCCCAATATACTCAGGGGGAATGACGGTTGGTTATTATCAGTGTCCTGCTTTTTCAAGATTGGTTAAACTGAGACATGGAAAGGATAACGTTACATAGAAAAGTTGAATAATAAACACATTGGGGCTCCAACCCTGGCCTCCTGTCTCCCACTAAGTTTTTTTCCATGAGCTATATAGCCAGTTCTGAAATTTATCTGAGAATGTATAAAATTTATACATGGATATCATTAGATGATAACTAGAGTGTGTACATGGGATGATGTAATGAATTATCATGAATGCTAATGGGTATTACGTTGTTTGAATGCCTTCTTTTCTAGAATAAATATGGCAGAGCTTTCTGAGACAGAAGGACCAGTAGACTGGAAAGAACGATGTGTAGCTCTGGAGTCTCAGCTCATGAAATTTAGAGTTCAAGCAAGCAAGATAAGAGAGCTCTTAGCAGAGAAGGTAAGCTTTTCTCTCCAAACTTTGTTGTTCAACAGCGGCTGTTTGGGGCATATTTCACTTATATTATATAATCTCAGTATTTTGGGGGGGGTAAACATTTTTTAAATAAAGAACATAATTTAACTTTCTGTCAGGACTTTGAAGTTATTCTCGACATATCCTTTTGCCAGTTTCAGAGTGAGTTGGACATTAGCAAAAAGCATTTGCTGATACTAGTGGAATATGTAAGAATTGTGTGTATTTGATGAATGGGGAGTTCATTCATTCCAGAGAGAAAAGCTGTAACTTATTTGATTTTTATTAGAGGTGTGTGACAGCATTTTAATTTATTAAATGTTAAGGATAATCATGTTTAAAGTGATTATAGAAGAATATTCCCCCTTTGATAGTAAAACATGTTTATACTGTATTTGAAAGTATGCATCTGTTTAGTAATTTGTATTGACTAACTCTATGTCACTAAACTATGGTCTGGGCTAGAATTGAGTTTAATATAATTATATGCTTCCCTTAATAGTTCTAGTCATGTAATTAAAATTTCATCTATGTCATAGGAATTTTTTCACATATATATGTGTAAAACTCATGGATTAATTCGTTCATTCATTTGTTCATTCATTCAACAAATATTCACTGAGGGCTCATTTTGAGTCATACACTCTTTTTTTTTTTTTTTTTTTTTTTTGGTGAAACCCAAAGTTTATTCTTTACAGACTGTGATAGTTTTTTTTTTTAATTAATTTTTTTATTTTTTTATAAACATGTATTTTTATCCCCAGGGGTACAGGTCTGTGAATTGCCAGGTTTACACACTTCACAGCACTCACCAAAGCACATACCCTCCCCAATGTCCATAACCCCAACCCCCCTTCTCTCAACCCCCCTCCCTCCAGCAACCCTCAGTTTGTTTTGTAAGATTAAGAGTCACTTATGGTTTGTCTCCCTCCCAATCCCATCTTGTTTCATTGATTCTTCTCCTACCCACTTAAGCCCCCATGTTGCATCACCACTTCCTCATATCAGGGAGATCATATGATAGTTGTCTTTCTCCCCTTGACTTATTTCGCTAAGCATGATACGCTCTAGTTCCATCCATGTTGTCGCAAATGGCAAGATTTCATTTCTTTTGATGGCTTCATAGTATTCCATTGTGTATATATACCACATCTTCTTGATCCATTCATCTGTTGATGGACATCTAGGTTCTTTCCATAGTTTAGCTCTTGTGGACATTGCTGCTATAAACATTCGGGTGCACGTGCCCCTTTGGATCACTACGTTTGTATCTTTAGGGTAAATACCCAATAGTGCAATTGCTGGGTCATAGGGCAGTTCTATTTTCAACATTTTGAGGAACCTCCATGCTGTTTTCCAGAGTGGCTGCACCGGCTTGCATTCCCACCAACAATGTAGGAGGGTTCCCCTTTCTCCGCATCCTCGCCAGCATCTGTCATTTCCTGACTGTTGATTTTAGCCATTCGAGTCATACACTCTTCTTAATGCTATGCTTACATCTGTGAACAAGAAAACCCATACTCCTGTTTGCAGAGAACCTGGATTCTCGACCTGTCCTGTCCAATACGGCAACCACTGGCCACAAGTGACTATTGAGCACTTGAAATGAAGCTAGTGCAAATTGACATGTGTTGCAAATGTAAAATACACCTCAATTTCAAAGATTTGGCATGAAATAAATAATGTAAAATATCTTAGCAATAATTTTCATATTGATCACATGCTGAAATAACATTTTGGATATTAGATTCAATAGAAAAATACTAAGATTAATTATATCTATTTCTTTTTACTTTTTAAAGATAGTTACTAGAAAATTTTAAATTACATATGTAACTCACATTGTATTTCTTTTTTAAAAGATTTATTTATTTTTAAAAATTTTAAATTATTTTTTATATTCTAAATTCAGGGTAGTTAACATACAGTGCTGTATTAGTTTCAGGTGTACAATATAGTGATCCAACAGTTCCACATGTTACTTAATCCTCATCAAAGCCAAGTGCACTCCTAATCCCCTTCACCTGTTTCACCATCCTCCAACCACCTCCCCTCTGGGAACCATCTGTTTGTTCTCTATAGTTAAGAGTCAGCTTTTCATTTGTCTCTTTTTTTTTCCTTTGTTCTTTTGTCTTGTTTCTTAAATTCCACATATGAACGAGATCATATGGTATTTGTTTTTCTCTAACTTGTTTCACTTAGCATTATTCTCTCCAGACCCATCCAGTTGTTGCAAATGGCAAGATTTCATTCCTTTTTATGGTAGAATAATATTCCATTGCATATCTTTATCCATATTTCAGCTGCTTCCATAGTTTAGCGATAATGCTGCAGTAAACATAGGGATGCATGTATCTCTTCCAATTGGTGTTCTCATATTCTTTGGGTAAATCCCCAGTAGTGCAGTTACAGGATCATAGGCTTGTTCTATTTTTAATTCTTTGAGGAGTCTCCATACTATTTTCCACAGTGGCTGTACCAGTTGATTTTCCACCAACAGTGAATGAGGGTTTCTTCTTCTCCCAATCCTTGCCAACACTTGTTTCTTATGATTTTGGTTTTAGCCATTCTGACAGGATGGCTCACATTATATTTCCATTGGAAGGTGCTGTCTAGATGGATACATAAATGGTATTAATTGTAATTCCTAACTGATCAGAAGAATTTACAGGTGCTTTCTCAAGCACTTGTTTGCATAATCCTTTGGGATGGAGACTGGTACATACATCACATATTCAAAAAAGATTGTTAATCTTTTGATTAATTGATAGCTGACAATCTCTCTCTTTTTTTTTTAAAGATTTTATTTTTACGTAATCTCTACGTTCAGTATAGGACTCAAACTTACAACCCCAAGATTAAGAGTCTCATGCTCCACAGACCGAGTTAACCAGGTGCCCTGCTAGCTGAGACTCTGTTAGCACAAAAGTATGCTACTAAAACCCAGGAAAACATTATCTTACATTTTTGTGCTTTAACGTCTTTTAGGTGGAAAGATTAAAATTATTCTATTCACGTTGGGTCAAAGGATGACCTAGTAATAGACTTTGTGGAGTAAATCCCCAATATCAGTTGGCTTTTTATCACTATTAGAATAAAAGTTATAATCTGGGGGTACGTGGGTGGCTCAGTGGGTTAAGACTCTGCCTTCGGCTCAGGTCATGATCTCAGGGCCCTGGAATCAAGCCCCACATTGGGCTCTCTGCTCAGCAGGGAGCCTGCTTCCCCCTCTCTCTCTGCCTGCCTCTCTGCTTGTGATCTCTGTCGGTCAAAAAAATAAATTAAATCTTTTTAAAAAAAGTTATGACCTGAAAAAAAAATCCCACTTTGAATATCCCCTAAGTTAAGGAAGCTTATTCTAACTCAGTTAGTGACTCATAATTAGTCTTTTGCTCCTCTCTCTATGAAAATCATTTCCCAGATTGTGCTGATTTTTCTAGTATTTTCCACAATCCCAGCCAGTCCATACAATGATTTTATTAAGATCATCAATTATATGCTTGCTGCTATGCCTCATGGACAATTACTAGGTGTTGCCTTAGCCTTTTAGCAGTTAGCACACTATTGGCCACAGCCTCCTTAAAATTTTCTTGGTTCCCTTGACCTCTGGATTTCTTTGTGGACTAAACAGGAGTTATGCTTACTTGGGTTTCAGTGAAGTGACCTTTAAGTTCTAAATTTTATGACAACATTTGTTCTTCAGAAGGCATATTTCAACAGATTTCTTTATGAGTGCCCATTTTTCAGAATTTAAAAGTGTAATTTTCTCTGTAAGTGTATTTATTTAAAAAAGCTTTTTGATTGTTTATGTTTTTAGGTTTTTTTTTTCTTTGCTGGTAAATGAATGGTGAGAGGTATATTATTTCAAAATTGCTATTGTAGGGGCGCCTGGGTGGCTCAGTTAATTAGGCGTCTGCCTTTCACTCAGGTCATGATCCTAGGGTCCTGGGATCTAGCCCCTCCTGCTTCTCCTTCTCCCTCTGCTTGTTGCTCCCCCTGCTTGTGCGAGCATGCTCCCTCTCTCTCTGCCAAAGAAATAAATAAAATCTTTAAAAAGAAATTGCTATTGTAGTTGTGGTTTCTTTGCTCCTCCTTCATTTTCTTCATCTTCTGTATTTTTTTATCTGTGACTTAGATCCTGTGACAGATCTAAGAGATGGAATTATTCAGATGTGTTTTATACAGTGGAAAGTGGACAAGTATGCCAAGTTACTCATGGTTTTCCAGTAAATATATTCAACACTAAAATGAGAATAATGTTTTTCATGTTATTTTCTGTTATGTTCCCTTACGAAATATTTTTCCCTGGATTAAAATTATTTTTGGTGCCCACCCATGTTCTAATAAAAATACCAAATATTTGTTGATTTATTATGTGCTAAGCACTTTATAGATATAATTTATTTAATTCTTATAATAAGCTCTGAAGTAAGACATTTTCTTTTTCCCATTTTATAGACTGGGAAACTGATGCTTATTATGTGCCAGGCAATCTTCTTTATATATACGTTGTTAGAGTTTTATAGATATAAAAAAGTTAATAAACACACACACGTACACACACACGAATCTAGCTATATGTTATAAATAATATGTATAGAAATATATTAGATATTTATGTAATATATAAGGTGCTTTATCCATATTGACTTTTTAATTCTTATAACAACCCTATGAGGTAGGTTCTACTATTACTCTTTTTTACCCAAGAGGAAACTTAGGCACATAAAAGTTCTTTAACTTGCCCAGGTTTATGCTAAAGAGTGAGAAATGGAGACAAGAACTGAAACTGAGCATTCTGTTTTTAGAGCCTGACTGCTTAGCCCTCACCTCTATGGCTTCTCTAATCCAGTTTTATTACCACATTCCTTGCTTTCTCTGATATACTCAGCCATTCATCTATTCTGTCTTCTCCTCAGCCATGCAACATTTAAGTCCATCTCTGCTCGAGGGCAGGTATCTGTGTGTGTGTTAGGTATCTGTGTGTATGTATGTAGTAATAACAATTTACATAGCACTACATATTTTTGAAGAAAACCCTATTGCATTGCTTCTGCATGCCAACTTGAGTCAAATGTTGCATTCCAGAGGCCAGTCTGGTCCCATCCATAACCTTTGGTTTTGTGTTAGGACCAGTCTGCCCCAAGGCTTCTCCCGGATAATTCTCCAGACCTTCCCCACAAATGGATGCAGGCCCAAGGCTGAAGATTCTTGAGAGAATACTAATTTGATTCTTCAGCTCTTTGCCAGGAATTCTGGCCAGTTTTTCTTTCCTGCAACAGTTCTGGTTCTTAGTTCTGTTTTATTGGCACTGGCTATAGGCAGCTAACACTAGGTGCCAACTATGGTTCCTAAGCCTTTGCTACAACAACCATTAGCTGATTTAAACCCTACATTAACCCCGTGAGGGAACTATTATTAATACTGAATGTCAGGATGCTGACATTAAGATTGAGAGTATTTGAGTAGTATGCCCAATATCATACAGCTAATGAATAAAAGAATGGGCATTAAACCTTTGATCTTTCATACTTTTTGTGATGCAGCTTAGAGTGCCAGGCACATAGAAGGAACTCATTATTTTCCTGTATCTTTTTAAAGAGACACACTTGTTAAATGTACAAGGAGATGACTTAAATGTAATTACGAATAATAAGAGACCTATTTCTCAATTTTTTTAAGAAAAAATACATGAGATGATCTCAGAGTGTTTCGATAATTAAAGATGGATTTCAACTAATTACCCTTAATTTTTTTTAGAGAAGAAATAGGAGAATAAATGAGATTTTTAAAAAAGAACTATTTTTGCTCCATTTTTTTTTCCATCGCAATTTCCAAGTAACTTTGAATATTGTAGCTTGTGAAGAAAAAGGCCTTATTGAAGTCTTGGGCAAATACTGCTATAAGTGGGAGAGGTCTTTGGAGGAATTTAAGGAATGGTGTTGGAAATATCTCTAGTATGCCAAATATAAACTCTTCAGGGAAGCTAAGATTTAAGTAGTTTTCCTACTTTACAGTATTACTAGTTAGTGTTCTGAGTCACGGAGGGAAAGGGGCAAGATTTTTTTTTTAAGTTGAAATGAATGCTGTTTCCTAGGTTTTTCAGTTTAAAAAAAAAAGGATGAAAATATGAAGAATTTTCCTTTGGGCATCAACATGGCCCATGTAAAGCAATGCCTCAGTTACCTGATACAGTATCACTGTCTGGGATTTCCTGCCACTTGACCTTCCTCTATGAATATGATTCCGCTTTTGTTGTCTAGGATTCTCTCACGGGAATGAGGAGTCCCTGGATGGCATAGTATTTATCTTTATATAATGGTGCAGTACAACATTATGACCACCCTATTTTTTTTTCTAAAGATTTTATTTATTTATTTGAGATAGAGAGAGAGAGAGAAAATGAGAAGGGAGAAAATCAGAGGGAGAAGCAGACTCTCTATGGAGCTGGGAGCCCGATGTGGGACTCAATCCCAGGACTCCAGGATCATGACCTGAGCTGAAGGCAGTCTCTTAACCACCCAGGCGTCCATGACCACCCTATTTAAATTACACATCCCCTCAATCACTCTGTTGCCTCACCTCATATTTCTCAGTACCTGACAAGAGTTACACATACACTGACATTGAGACTTGGGAGGCTAATTTAAATATCAGTTATTGGGCAACTGACTGAAGATATTACTTGTTATAACAAAATAAATAAAAATGGTGATAGTCTTTCATGGGTTCTGTTGGGGAAAATCATGAAGAGATACTTGGTGGGGAACTGCTGGCCATATCAGTGAGAGTGAAGGCCTTAAAGTAACCAATCTGTACACACACACACACACACACACACACACACACACACGAATATTACTCAGCCATCAAAAAGGATGAAATCTTGCCATTTGCAATGATATGAATGTACCTAGAGGGTATAATGGTAAATGAAATCAAGCAGCTAGAGAAAGACAAATACCATATGATTTCACTCATATGTGGAATTTAAGAAACAAAACAGATGAACATAGGGAAAAGGGGAAAAAAGAGAGGGAAGCAAACCATAAGTTTCTTTCTTTTTTTTTTTTTTAAGATTTTTATTTATTTATTTGACAGAGATCACAAGTAGGCAGAGAGGCAGGCAGAGAGCGAGTGAAGAGGAAGCAGGCTCCCCGCTGAGCAGAGAGCCAGATGTGGGGCTCAATCCCAGTACCCTGGGATCATGAGCCAAGCCAAAGGCAGAGGCTTTAACCCACTAAGCCACCCAGGCACCCCATAAGTTTCTTAACCATAGAGAACAATCTGAGGGTTGTGGGAGGAGCAGATGGGTAAGGGATAGGCTAAAGGGGTGGTGGGTTTTAAGGAGGTTACTTGTGATGAGCAGTGGTTGTTGTACCTAAGTGATGAATCACTAAATTCTTACCTGAAACAAATATTGCTCTCTATGTTAACTAACTGGAATTTATAAAAACTTGAAGTTAAAAAAAAGAAATACATACTACAGTGCAAAAAACTCCACCAAGTTTATTTGTATATGGTGCTTAGAACACCAAGTATTAAATGTGGTGGCGTTAGCATCCAAGTCAATGGTGTATTGCTTTCTGCCACTTGATGCTATGTTGACTGTGGCTACAGAGGGCACTTTTATGGTAGTAAATCAAAGCACTAGGTTTAGAATTTGCTGCTTTATTTTGTTATTGTGGAAGTAGCTTGTTTGTAGAAATACCTGTTTTTGTCCAAAGCCTGACATAGGGCAGCAGATTATTTCAACTTTCTTTTAGTGACTTGGTAGGGACTGGTTGTGGACTTGACTCAAGATTTACATTATAGTATATATTGTGAAAGTAAAAACTTGCTTGAATATTCTCCACATTGCTTTTTTTTTTTCTATTTTGCAAAGTTATTTTCCAGCTTGAGTGAGTATAAATACAATCACTCAAAATCAAAGTATTGCCTTTCCTAGTACTCTTATGTTTGAACTCTTATTAAAGTGTTCTAAACTTTGTTGGGCGTACTTAGTCTATGTTTACTTTATGCAATGTGAAGTTCTCAGTATTCATGATCTATAATACAGATTATGAAAATGTAGTGATTTTCTTTTGTCAAGTTTATCCTTGCTTTTAAAATAATTTTTTTGGAAAGAGTTGAAACTTTCATCCATTCATTTATTTCTTCAATATACATTTACTGAATTTCTCTTATGTGGTATTCAGTACCCCTGCCTCGGCCAATGTTATGTAAGTAAAGACTACATGCAGAATCTGGGGGGACACTTCTTAGTTTATTTACTATGTAGTGGTAGAATTACATAAAAATCTCAAATTCCAAATTTAGCCTTAGTCATAACCTCTGTCCCTGTGCTTCGTTCTGTGATATGTTCCATGAAAACCTGCAATTTAAAATTCTTCCTCCTACTGCAGAAGCGTGCTGGGCCCATAAAATTCTTCCTCCTACAAATATTAATATCACTTTAAATTCCCAAGAAAAGATATGTAGGCTAAAAGAATAGCATACATGGGATAGAAATAAAGATGAATGCTTTCCAACTAAGAATTTTGTGGCCTCATGTATTGGGAACGTGTTTTCATATGGTTCTGTGTAACTATACACTGTGTGGAGTTTATAAATACCAAAGCAGCTGTGGTTCAACTAAAAGACCACTAGGGAATCAGACCATGAAGACTCAAATCCCAGCCATGTCACTGGCTGGGATCCTAAGCTTATACAAGGCATACTCATTCTGAACATCAACTTCCTGATCTTCATGATGAGAGTAACAATTTTTGTCCTATGGTATGGCTATGAAATAATGTAGTGGAAAGTTTCTGGTTCTTAAACACTAACTAGAATTTTTTTTTTAAAGTTTTCTTCTATTCCCTGAGTTATTTTTCTTTCCTCTGAGATAATTGCCCACTTTTATGTCTGTTTGTTTGTTTCAGGTTGTAAACTTTTCTCAAATCTCTGATGATTTTTGATGGTCCCTTCATATTTAAGAATAGGGTATCTGAAAAGTTGACCAGCAATTGTGTGTAAATAGTCAATGCTGGTCAACTGTCAATCTTTGTTTTAGAATGAGTTGGGGGGGAGGGGGAACTGCCTATTACACCATGAACCCATAAATGCCACAGTTGTTGGACTGGTGCCCTCCAAACAGTTTATTCAGTTTTGTAAGAGAAGAACATTTCCATTTTCAACAGGAAATAAATGCTTAGCTGCTGGTCATTTGGCACATGGGGAGAAGTAACAAGATTTCACGGAGTTCCTTGACTCTAAGTGCTACATATTTTCCATTAATACCCACTATTTTCATCCTGCCCCCTGCACTCCTGCTCTAGGTCTTTACAAGATTCTGTGAGGATATTAACTCGCAGGAGAAACCCAGGACCCTCCAGTCCTTATTCTTTGACTATACTTTCTGCTTTATCAAAAACAAGGGGATTAGGGGCGCCTGGGTGGCTCAGTGGTTTAAGGCCTCTACCTTCAGCTCAGGTCATGATCTTGGGGGCCTGGGATTGAGTCCTGCATCGGGCTCTCTGCTCAGCAGGGAACCCGCTTCCCCCTATTTCTCTGCCTGCCTCTCTGCCTACTTGTGGTCTCTGTCTGTCAAATAAATAAATAAAATCTTTAAAAAAAATGGATTAAATGAATATATGCACACTTAATGGTGAGCTTATCTCCCCATTTCCAACCTTCCTCTCTGACATGGCTCCTAAGATGCTGGCAGACAAACATTTATCCAATGGGGAAGACTGAAAGTCTCTGGCAAATCTCATCAGCCCAAGAAGAAAGAAGAAATAATACTGACAATCAGTGGTTCCCCAACAGAAAGCCCAGCCAGATCACCTAATGTTAAAGTTCATGGTCAACAAGCCCCACATATTTGCTAAAGCATCTGGACAGCTTTTTAGTCCCTGAACATTAAACATAAGTAGGCATCTCTTGAATGACCAGACATCTGAGGAAAGCCTCTAACATGAAAGATAGAGAATAAACAGACAACAAAACAAAACAAAACACAATATTGCCTATGCAGGGAAAAAGAAAGAAAACAGAACAAGCAAAATCCTATCATTTAATATTCTAAGAGAGAAAAGATATTACGGAGAATGAGTAAGAACTCTTGAAAATCAAAAACATGGTAGAAGAGGGGCACCTGGGTAGCTCAGTTGGTTAAGTATCTGCCTTTGGCTGGAGCCATGATCCCGGAGTCCTGGGATCGAGCCTCACATCAGGCTCCCTGCTCAGTGGGGGTCTACTTCTCCCTCTCCCTCTGCCCCCTCCCCGGCTCATATGCTCTCTCTCCCTCTCAAATAAATAAAATCTTTTTTTAAATGGTAGAAGAAATAGTAAACTTAATAGAAGGGTTGGAATATAAACTTAAGGTAAATACCTGGGAAGTAGAGAAAAATGTTAAAAGGATGGAAGACAGGAGAGAAAAGATTAGAAATTTAGGGGACTAGTCCAGCATGTCCAAGACCAGGGTGGTAGGAAGTCTGGTGTGGACAAAAGCAATGAAACAAGCCACAAAAATTTCTCCTAGAATTGAAGGACACAAGATTCTCTCTTGGAAGGTCTGCCAAATACTTAATACAATAGATAAAAAATAGTTTCGTCCAAAAGCACATCATCATGAAAGTTTACTACAGACCAAAGAAAAGATTCTGCAAGCTTTCAGAGGGAACCAAAAAAAAGCCTAAACAGGTTATATGCAAACAGTTAGGAATTAGAATGGATTTTTAAGACTTGAAAGTTCCCACATAACCTTCTTGAAGAATCTCCAAAAGGATGTGTTCCATTAAAAGGGCGAAAGAATGAAAGAGAGGAAGGCAAAAGATAAAGGAAACAGGAGCTCCAATGTGGGGAAAAGTGGAAGGGTCTTCCCAAGAAGACAGCTGTGTCCTGGCAAGAGGGGTGTCAGTCCAGATGGGTACAGGTCCGAAGCTCAGGAAGTGGCTTCAAGAAGATGAAATTGGTAGAAAATCAGGTGTGAATGAACATCTTGAGAGATAATTCAATGTGGAGTTGAATTATTGATGAGTTCATAGAAAGCTGGATTAAAAAAAAGAACAAGACATTTAACTCTAGGGAGAAAAGTTAGGTAGCACGGAAAAAAGTAACCATAGTTTACTCTGTGGTACATCTCTGAGTATCATACAGTGTCACAGTAATACTAATACCAAATAGTGAATTAACCAAAGGGAAGAAAGAAACATATTGGAAGAGTATATTTATGTTGATGGTGAGATCAAAGAGCTAAATCCTCATTCTCCATAAAGGAAGTAAGTAGGAATTCACTAAACTGAAAAAAAAAAAGAAAAAGAAAAAGTCAACGAAAAGGAAGCATGAAAGTAAAATATTGAGAGAATTGGCTAAAAGAGGGTAATAATTTTTATTAACAAATCTTATGGTACTAGTTGATACTTTATGTGCATTTGTGACTTGGATAAATATAAAAACAAAAGAAAAATCGAATTATAAAGTAAATGGACTTGCCTTTTGAGAGGAAATCTTCGTATTATAATAGGGTGTTTCTATGGAAGTCACCATCCAAACAAAATAACCTATTTTGAGTTTTCAGGATATATCAAAAAGAATCAAATGTTCTGGGTTATGTAGTTGAAGTTAGGTGCATTCAGGATCAGGATTGTTACATGTCCCATTTATAATTAGGAATTATCAATTAGGAATTGCCTATTTATAATTATCAACACTCTTTTGCTAATAAAACTTTTGGCATTAAAGTCTCTTTTGTCTGATTTTGATATTGCTTTTAGGTAGCACTTGGAATACTTTTCAATCTCTTAGCATCATTTTAAAGTATGCTCTTTTAAATACAATATAGAAAGACTTACGTCTTTATCTGACTAGTGAGATAATCTCTTTAAATATATCTGAAATCATAATAAATGCATTCTGTTTCTACACATCTTGTTGTTGAAGTTTTCTTTATCTTCCCTGTTCCATGCTTTTTCCCCACCCTGTGATGCTTTGGAAGCTATAGACTGAATTTCTATTATGTGGTTATCCTTAACTCCTTTTAAAAAGAAAGGCCAGAGTGGCGCCTGGGTGGTTCAGTCAGTTAAGCATCCTACTCTTGGTTTTGGTTCAGGTCATGATCTCAGGGTTGTGAGATCGAGCCCTGCATCAGGCTCCATGCTCAGCACAGAGTATGCTTGGGGATTTCTCTCCTCTCCCCCTACACCCCTGATCCTGCTGCTGCTCATGCTTACTCACACTCTCATGCTCTCTAAAATAAATAAATAAAATCTTAAAAAAAGAAAAGAAAGGCCATTACACATACTTTATATTGTAATAACAGAACTTGAAAACTGAACGTGGTTAGGGAAAGGACATGTTAGGGAGTTGGTGATATTCAAAAATATATATATAACTATATAGGGCAACATTGTGGTGGGGGGGGTTGGTGAGAGAAAGGATGGGAAACCCGTAGCAATGAGAGCTGAGCATCAAAACAGCAAGTGCCAAAACTGTTAGGATGGCCAGCACTGACTCTTCTTTAGAAAACAGTCTTTAGAAACAATGGCACCTTCAGTTTAAATGTTGAATTAAGCTCTTGTAATTTAGGTCATCATTCAGCTTTGATGGATACTAGGAGATGGTTAATGTATAAAATCCTTTAGAAGCCATAGAATGGAAAAATGTCAGGCAACCAGAAAGACTTCAATTATCCTATCTTGTCCTAGAGAGAGAACTAGTAGTTTGTTCATCATTATTGCAAAATTACCCTTAGAAAGCCTGAGGTGGGGTGGGGGATGGGCTGGATTAGGGTGGATTGCCGAAATCACATTTTGGGTAGGATGTTTAATGTTACTGAATGAGATCTTTGACTTTGGAGAATAATTTAGCCCTCAACAACTTCTTAGTCTGCCATGACTTTGCAACAATTTCTAATTCGTAATATAGGTGTGTTTTCATAAAAAGAAAAAATAGTTTTGAAATCTATGCCCAAAATGGGACTGTGTCCTTTCACTACATTCTGTGGGTCACAGCAAGTCACAAAGTCATCCCAGAGTCAAAAGGAGGAATAATGGATCTCACCTCTCAATGGGAAAAGTGGCATGTGCATATAGGGAGGGAAGGAATTGGTGGTGCCCTGTTTGGTGGCTATCTAAGCCTAACTAGTTACTTTAATTCACTCAGACTCTTGCATTTCAGCATATGTCCCTGCTTCCCTCCAGTAAAGCTGACCTCACAAAGGTCTCCAATGGCCTAATTAGCATATATTTGCATGTATTATTTATACTACATATCATTTACAGGTATCATTCAGTATGTTACTCATATTTAAATTTTTGTTAGAAAATTTTCAAACAAGTAAATTTTCAAAAAAGTAAGCAGAATATTATAATGGATCCCCATATACACATTACCCAGCATTAATGATTATTAACCTCAGGACCAATCCTTTTTCATCTATACCCTGATCCACTTCTCCTTTCTTACTTTATATTGAAGCAAATTCCAAGCATATTATTTCATCAATCTGTGTACATTTTAACGACTGTACGGTTATCTACTTATATATTTAGACAATTCTGGTTTTGGACATTTGTGGCTTTTATTTTTATCATTCAGATTATAATCACTGCAGGGGCTCCTGGGTGGCTTAGTCAGTTAAGCTTCTCCCTTTGACTGAGGTCATGATCCCAGTGTCCTGGGATTGAGTCCTGCATCAGGCTGCCTGCTCAGTGGGGAGCCTGCTTCTCCCTCTCCCTCTGTGACTCCCCCTGCTTGTGTTCTCTCCCTGTCAAATAAATAAAATCTTGGGGAGAAAGTATAACACTGTAATCATTACCACGTATTTTTTTTAAATATTTTATTTATTTATTTGACAGAGAGAGATCACAAGTAGTCAGAGAGGCAGGCAGAGAGAGAGAGGAGGAAGCAGGCTCCCTGCTGAGCAGAGAGCCCGATGCGGGACTCGATCCCAGGACCCTGAGATCACGACCTGAGCCGAAGGCAGAGGCTTTAACCCACTGAGCCACCCAGGTGCCCCTACCACGTATTTTTAATAAAGGAAATACCAACAGCTTTTTCCCATCACTTTGACACGTTTTCTTATTTTTATCCTCACAGTTTCCTATAAGGTAGGTAGAGCAGTTATATTATCCCTATTTTATACATAAGAATTTTAAAGTGCAGGGCGCATGGGTGGCTCAGTGCGTTAAGCCTCTGCCTTCGGCTCAGGTCGTGATCTCAGGCCCCACATTGGGCTCTCTGCTCATCAGGGAGGCTGTTCTCCACCCCCCCCCACCCCCGCCTGCCTCTCTGCTTACTTGTGATCTCTCTCTGTCAAATAAATAAAAATCTTAAAAAAAAAAAAAAAGAATTTTGAAGTGCAGTATCAAGCTGTTGAGTCATAGAGTAAGAATTAGAAACCAGATCTCTTGAATCTACTCCGTTCATTTTAAAGATTTTATTTATTTATTTATTTTGTCAGAGAGAGAGAGAGCGCGAGAGTGCAAGCGCACAGGCAGACAGAGTGGTAGAGGGAGAAGCGGGCTCCCTACGGAACAAGGAGCCCAATGTGGGACTCCATCCCAGGACGCTAGGATCATGACCTGAGCCGAAGGCAGCTGCTCAACGAACTGAGCCACCCAGGCGTTCCTACTCCGTTCATTTTAAACTAAACCTTGCTAACTTAAAGTTATTCATAAAACTAATGCATGTATATGATAGAAATGCGCTGCTGTGTAAATATCCATTGAACATCCATTAAGTCTTAGATACAATGATAGACATGCTCCTGTTTAATCTTCATGTCAATACTGTGAGATAAATTTTAATCTCTTTTACAAATGAGGAATGGAAACTCTGAGAAGTTAAATGACTTATTCATAATTACATTGCTCATAAGTAGTGGAACTGGATTCTGATTTCAGTCTTCTTGCTTCTAACATTAGTACTCTTTCCACTTTTCTCTACATTGATATTTCAAGGGCTACTTTTATTTTTTTAAGATTTTTTTATTGGGGTGCCTGGGTGGCTCAGTTAGTTGCCTTCAGCTTGGGTCATGATTCTAGGACCCTGGGATTGACCCCCACATTAGGGTCCCTGCTCAGGGGGGAGTTTGCTTCTCCCTCTGCCCCCCTCTCGTGCTTGCTCTGCCTCTCCCTTGCTAGTGGTTTCCCTCTCTCTCAAATAAATAAAATATAAAATAAAACCTTTTTAAAAAATCTCAGGGATTCCTGATGGTGCCTTCTCTTTCTAGATATAGATATAGATATAGATATAGATATATACTCTCTCTGCCTTACTCTCTGCCCCTCCCCACCATTGTCTCTTTCTATATATAGATATAGATATAGATATATACTATATACTATAGTATACTATACTGAGTATACACACTGAGCGCAGAGCCCAACAGGGGGCTTGATCCCACAACTCCAAGATCATGATCTAAGCCAAAGCCAAGAGTCAGATGCTTAACCAACTGTGCCACCCAGGTGCCCTATACTTTTTTTATTAAAAAAGAAAAAATGACTTTTTGAATAGGTCTTTATTTAACTTGTATTCAAAGTCATAAACATATAATGTTTTCTTTCAGCACATTTAGCCCGCTTATCTATAACCTTATATCCCAAGTGTTGTGAAATAGTGTGTGTGTGTGTGTGTGTGTGTGTTAGGTGTGGGGCTTTTTATAATGGAACTAATGTTTTGTTTTGTTTTTTAATGAGGTTATTGCTTGCTACCAAGCTTTTAAAATTTGAACTGTATGGCTGGTATGTGCAAGATGTTAAGGAAGATATAAAGGGTCCTCACACATGAAGTCTGTCTTCAAGAAACTTGTAGTGTAGTTGGGAAAATAGTAGAAGGAAGAGAGTCAATGCCATAGGAGTGGAAGAAACATTATTTTGGCAGCAGTAAAAATACTATCCTATTCATATATGCATAATGCTTTACAACATAATTTCATCCAGTAATTTATAATATATTGAATATGCACTGCATATAAAGATGTGCATTAGGGTATGTAACAGTGAGGCAAAGACACAAGGCTTCTGCTCTGTTAACACTAGAAACCAAACTTCAGAAAGAGAAATCTGACCAGATATTTGTATAGTCCTTATCTTAGTTTGTTCTACTATAACTAAATGTTGTAGACTGTGTAACTTCTAAACAATGGAAGTTTATCATAGTTCTGGAGTTTGGAGATCTAAGATCAGGGTGTCAGTTAAGTCAGGTGAGGGTTCTCTTCAGAGCTGCAGACTTCTCACTGTATCTTCACACAGTGGAAGGGGCTAGGGAGCACTGTGGGCTCTCTTTGGTAAGGGCACTGATCCCATTCGTGAGGGCCCCCTTATGACCTCATCACCTCCCAAATACCTCTCCTCCTAACCCCACCACAGGGGGTGTTAGGATTCGAACATGTGAATTTTCAGGGGGACACAAACATTTAGACCATAGCATTCATTCCATCCCTGGCCTCCCCAAATCATGTCTTTCTTACATTCATTCTATCCCAACAGCTGTAAAAGTCTATGAAGTGTGGAGTCTCACCTAAATCAGTTATGGATGAGACTCAAGGTATGGATCATTCTGAAGAAATCCCTGCCAGCTGTGAATCTGTGAAATCAAACAAATTATAAGTTTCTAAAATACAGTGGTGGGACAGACATAGGATATTTTCATTCCAAAAGGAAGAGATAGGAGAAAAAGAAGGGTAACAATTCCTAAGCAAGTTTAAAGCCCCACAAGGCAACTAACATTAAGTCTTAAGGGTTGAGAATAATTTTCTTTAACTAGATGTTCAGCTCTCTGGTATGGAGGTCCTACCTTCTGGATTAACTCAGGAGGGAGATAAGGGGGAGCAGGAGTCTCACTTTCTGGACCCTCAGGGCCATTTGCAGCCTTATGGATTTGCAGGGCAGCTCTCATGGGTTGAAGTTGCATTGTGATGGTTCTACCAGTCTGGGATCCCAGGGGTGGCCCCACTCCCATGGCTTCATTGGGAATTGCCCAGGTTGGGGCTCTCTGGTGGCCTTGCCCCAGAGGTGGCACTGTGTTTGGGTTGTACGCCCACAGGTCTGGGTGTCTTCAACATTCCAAATCTAGGTGGAGGTAGGCCCATGCTTCCATGACTCTCCTGGGTAGGAGTTGGCCCCCTATGGCTTTGGGTGGCACCACTTTGTTTGGGTAGATATTGTGTAGCCTGTAGAAACTCAAGAAATGCCCCGCCCTGGCCTGTGAAACTGAGGAGCAGCTCTGATGAGCTGGGGTCCTTCTTCTTTGTCTTGAAGAATAGCCCAATATCACAGCCATGGCTCTAAGATCCCATCCTGTGAAATCCAAGTCCAACAGCTAGCCTCATTCCTTCCTCTTCAGTTCACACAGACTTTTCTTTCTTCAGTTGCTACCTAACTCTCAAACCCATACTCAAACCCATACCTAGCTCTCAAACCCATACTGATCCCTTAATCAAAAGGTGGTTTGGCCACACCCTGTCCTCTCCTGAACAAGCTTTCCCAATTTTTCCAACGTGGACATGCTGAATTTTTAGGTTCCACTTCCTCTTTGATTAACAATCTATCTTTAAATCATTTCTCTTCTTGAATTTTACTATAAGCATTCAAGAAGAATTAGGCTGCTCCTTCAACACCTCAATTAGGCCGCCTTGGAAATTTCCTCAGCCAAATATCCAGTTTTGTCGCTCACAAGTTCTGCCTTCCACAAAACCCCAAGAGGAGAATCCAATTCAGTAAAGCTGCTTGCTGCTTTGAAACAAGGATCACCCTTCCTCTCGTTTCCAGTAACATGTTCCTCATTTCCATCTGAGACTTCATCAGAATGTCCTTTACCATCCATCACATTTCCACTGACACTCTGCTCACAACTTGGGTGCTCTCTAAGAAGACTGGGGCTTTCTCTATAGCTTTCTTTCTCATTTGCCTTGTGAGTTCTCACCAGAATTGCTTTAAATGGTCTGTTCATGGGAATATCGTTTTTTTCTATCACAGACCCCAAAATTCTTCAAGCTTCTACCAATTACTCAATTCCACAGTCACTTCCACATTTTTAGGTATTTGTTACAGCAGCACTCCACTCTCAGTGCCAATTTCTGTCTTGGTCCATTTGTGCTGCTATAACAAAATGTGACAAACCACATAGCTTATGAACAATAGAAATTTATTTCTCACAATTCTGTTCGCTGGAAGTCTGAGATTAGGGGGCCAACAAGGTCAGGCTCTGGGTCTTAGACTTCT
Source organism: Mustela putorius furo (assembly GCF_011764305.1). Classification (NCBI taxonomy): domain Eukaryota; kingdom Metazoa; phylum Chordata; class Mammalia; order Carnivora; family Mustelidae; genus Mustela; species Mustela putorius. Next base: position 14,890,228 of record NW_025421321.1, on the reverse strand, counting down.
TGTATTTTCACTTGGCAGAAGAGGCTAGGGAGCTCGGTGGGATCTCTATTATAAAAGCACTAATCCAAGGCACCTGCGTGGCTCAGTGGGTTAAGCCTCTCTCTGCCTTCGGCTCGGGTCATGGTCTCAGGGTCCTGGGATCGAGTTCCGCATTGGACTCTCTGCTCGGTGGGGAGTCTGCTTCCCCTCTCTCTCTGCCTGCCTCTCTGCCTACTTGTGATCTCTCTCTGTCAAATAAATAAATAAAATCTTAAAAAAAAAAAAAGAAAAAAAAATAAATAAAAGTACTAATCCCATTCATGAGAGTCCCACCCTCAGGACTTAATCACCATCACATTGGGTGTAAAGATTCCAGTGTGAATTTGGAGGAGAGGGGCATAAACCTGCAGACCATAGCAATCCTCTTAAGAAACCATTCAGTCTTGGGGCTCCTGGGTGGCTCAGTGGGTTAAAGCCTCTGCCTTCGGCTCAGGTCATGATCCCAGGGTCCTGGGATGGAGCCCCACATCAGGCTCTCTGCTCAGCGGGGAACCTGCTTCCTCCTCTCTCTCTGCCTGCTTCTCTGCCTACTTGTGATCTCTGTCTGTCAAATAAATAAATAAAATCTTAAAAAACAAAAAAAGAAATATTCAGTCTTTTTTAAGACTTTATTTTTTAGAGTAGTTTAAGGTTCACAAAAAAGTAGGGTGGTACAGAAGTGTCTCATATATTCCCAGCTCCTTCACATGCATAACTTCCCTTGTTATCAACATTCCCCACTAGAGTGGTAAATTTGTCACAATTGATGAACCGACATTGACACGTTATAAAAGCCCAAAGTCCATAGTTTCACTCTTGGTGTACATTCCATGGATTTGGACAAAGGTATAGTGATATGTATCCATCATTATGGTATCATACAGAGTTTTTTCACTGCTCTGAATAACTTCTGTGCCTTGTTTATCCCCAGCCTCAGCTGGAATCATACAATATGCAGTCTTTTCAAACTGGCTTTTTTCACTTAATAATATTCGTTTAAGTTTCCTCCATGTCTTTTCATGGCTTCATGGCCCATTTCCTTTTAGTGCCAAATAATAGGTCATTGTCTGGATGTACCATGGTTTATTTATCCATTCACCTACTGAAGGACATCTTGATTGCTTCCAAGTTTTGGCAGTTATGAATACAGCTAATGTGAATATCTGTATGCAAAGTTTTGTGTTGACATAAATTTTCAGCTCCTTTGTATAAATATCCAAGAGCACGACTGCTAGATCATATGGTAAGAGTATGTTTAGTTTCATAAGAAACTGCCAAACTGTCTTCCAAAGTTGTTGTACCATTTTGAATTCCCATGAGCAATGAATGAAAGTTCCTGTTTCTCCATGTCCTTGTCAGCATTTGGTGTTGTCAAATGTTCCTGATTTTGGCCCCTGGAATAGGTGTGTCAGTACTCTCTCTATATATTTTTTTCATGAGCAGAATTTTACTTGTTTGTGGATTTTCCTGGCAACCTCAACAATATTCAAAAGTGAGGCTAAGGCTCCACAAGCAAAATTTCCCCTAATAACATAAGTAGTTACATTGTAGAGGCGACAATTATCAGCATATTGCCAGTAGAGGAAGAATACAGTGTTGGCATGTGCCTGCCAGTTGCCTTTTTGGTATAAAGAATACCTTACACAGGAGACAGTGCTTGTCCCAATGGCTTCCCAGTGCCATAACCTATACAGTAACTCAATAAAATATTTTAGACAACAGTCCTGGCTTATTAAACATTTGAAATATTTTCACAAAAATTAATGATTATATCAGGTCCAAAAAAACCACTTGAGAAATATTTATTTATATACCCAAATATTTGAAGCCTCTTCTAGAAGCTAGATGCCTTCAATAAATGGTCTTAAAAAATTCTGCTGTGTGGACAGGCAGTTAAATTGCCATTTATGGTGACAATGGAATATTTTACACTTCTGTTATCCAATAGAGATATAATATGAGACACAAATGTACTTAAAAATTTCTATTAAGCAGGGAGGAGTCAAGATGGTGGAGAAGTAGCAGGCTGAGACTACTTCAGGTAGCAGGAGATCAGCTAGATAGCTTATCTTAAGATTGCAAACACCTACAAATCCAACGGCAGATCGAAGAGAAGAAGAACAGCAATTCTAGAAACAGAAAATCAACCACTTTCTGAAAGGTAGGACTGGCGGAGAAGTGAATCCAAAGCGACCAGAAGATAGACCCCAGGGGGAGGGGTCGGCAAGTGGCGGAGCAACGGAGCACAAATCAGGACATTTAAAAGTCTGTTCTGCTGAGGGACATCGCTCCAGAGGCTAAACCGGGGCGAAGCCCACGCGGGGTCAGTGTGGCCTCAGGTCCCACAGGGTCACAGAAGGTGTCTGAGTGTCGCAGAGCTTGCGGGTATTAGAACAGGGAAGTCAGCTTCAGAGACAGAGCCAAGGAGTGAGCTCTCAGCTTGGGATTACCTTGAACCGGTCGCAGGCTCGGAGCGTGGCCGGAGGCCATGGAGATGGGAGTAATTGGGCGCTGTTCTCTGAGGGCGCACTGAGGAGTGTGGCCCCGGGCTCTCGGCTCCTCTGGGCCGGAGACCAGGAGGCAGCCATTTTCACTCCCATCCTCCAGAACTCTACGAAAAGCACTCAGGGAACAAAAGCTCCGGAAAGCAAACCCAAGCGATTACTCAGCCCGGCCCCTGGTAAGGGGTTTGCAATTCCGCCTGTGGCAAAGACACTTGAGAATCACTACAAGAGGCCCCTCCCCCAGAAGATCAACAAGAAATCCAGCCAGGACCAAGTTCACCTGCCAAGGAGTGCAGTTTCAATACCAAGGAGAGCAGCGGAATTCCAGAGGAGGAGAAAGCAAAGCACGGAACTCATGGTTTTCTCCCCATGATTCTTTAGTCTTGTAGTTAATTTAATTTTTTTTCTTTTTCAATTTTTTTCCTCTTCTTCTGCTAAATTTTTTTTAACTTTTACCCTTTTCTTTTTTAATGTTTTTAAACTAGTTTATCTAATATATATATATTTTTTTCTTTTTTATACTTTTTCTTTATTCGTTTTCTTTTCTTAATTGTTTCTTTTCTTTCTTTCTTTCTTTTTTCTTTCTGAACCTCTTTTTATCCCCTTTCTTCCCCCTCATGATTTGGGATCTCTTCTGATTTGGTTAAAGCATATTTTCCTGGGGTTCTTGCCACCCTTTTAGTATTTTACTTGCTCCTTCATATACTCTTATCTGGACAAAATGACAAGGCGGAAAAATTCACCACAAAAAAAAGAACAAGAGGCAGTACCGAAGGCTAGGGACCTAATCAATACAGACATTGGTAATATATCAGATCTAGAGTTCAGAATGACAATTCTCAAGGTTTTAGCCGGGCTCAAAAAAGACATGGAAGATATTAGAGAAACCCTCTCGGGAGATATAAAAGCCCTTTCTGGAGAAATAAAAGAACTAAAATCTAACCAAGTTGAAATTAAAAAAGCTATTAATGAGGTGCAATAAAAAATGGAGGCTCTGACTGCTAGGATAAAAGGGGCAGAAGAAAGAATTAGTGATATAGAAGACCAAATGACAGAGAATAAAGAAGCTGAGCAAAAGAGGGACAAACAGCTACTGGACCACAAGGGCAGAATTCGAGAGATAAGTCAAACCATAGGACAAAACAACATTAGAATAATTGGGATTCCAGAAGAAGAAGAAAGAGAGAGGGGAGCAGAAGGTATACTGGAGAGAATTATTGGAGAGAATTTCCCCAATATGGCAAAGGGAACAAGCATCAAAATCCAGGAGGTGCAGAGAATGCCCCTCAAAATCAATAAGAATAGGTCCACACCCCGTCACCTAATAGTAAAGTTTACAAGTCTTAGTAACAAAGAGAAAATCCTGAAAGCAGCCCGGGAAAAGAAGTCTGTAACATACAATGGTAAAAATATTAGATTGGCAGCAGACTTATCCACAGAGACCTGGCAGGCCAGAAAGAGCTGGCATGATATATTCAGAGCACTAAACAAGAAAAACATGCAGCCAAGAATACTATATCCAGCTAGGCTATCATTGAAAATAGAAGGAGAGATTAAAAGCTTCCAGGACAAACAAAAACTGAAAGAATTTGCAAACACCAAACCAGCTCTACAGGAAATATTGAAAGGGGTCCTCTAAGCAAAGAGAGAAAAAAAGTAGTAGATCAGAAAGGAACAAAGGCAATCTACAGTTACAGTCACCTTACAGGCAATACAATGGCACTAAATTCATATCTGTGATGAACACAGATGCGAAAATACTCAACAAAATACTAGCCAATAGGATTCAACAGTACATTCAAAGGATTATTCACCACGACCAAGTGGGATTTATTCCAGGGCTGCAAGGTTGGTTCAACATCCGCAAATCAGTCAATGTGATACAACACATCAATAAAAGAAAGAACAAGAACCATATGATACTCTCAATAGATGCTGAAAAAGCATTTGACAAAGTACAGCATCCCTTCCTGATCAAAACTCTTCAAAGTGTAGGGATAGAGAACACATACCTCAATATTATAAAAGCCATCTATGAAAAACCCACCACAAATATCGTTCTCAATGGAGAAAAACTGAAAGCTTTTCTGCTAAGGTCAGGAACACAGCAGGGATGTCCATTATCACCACTGCTATTCAACATAGTACTAGAAGTCCTAGCCTCAGCAATCAGACAACAAAAAGAAATTAAAGGCAACCAAATCGGCAAAGAAGAAGTCAAACTGTCACTCTTTGCAGATGATATGATACTATATGTGGAAAACCCAAAAGACTCCACTCCAAAACTGCTAGAACTTAGACAGGAATTCAGCAAAGTGTCAGGATATAAAATCAATGCACAGAAATCAGTTGCATTTCTCTACACCAACAACAAGACAGAAGAAAGAGAAATTAAGGAGTTAATCCCATTTACAATTGCACCCAAAACCATAAGATACCTAGGAATAAACCTAGCCAAAGAGGCAAAGAATCTATATTCAGAAAACTATAAAGTACTCATGAAAGAAATTGAGGAAGACACAAAGAAATGGAAAAATGTTCCATGCTCCTGGATTGGAAGAATAAACATTGTGAAAATGTCTATGCTACCTAAAGTAATCTATACATTTAATGCAATTCCTATCAAAGTACCATCCATTTTCTTCAAAGAAATGGATCAAATAATCCTAAAATTTATATGGAACCAGAAAAGACCTCAAATAGCCAAAGGAATATCGAAAAAGAAAGCCAAAGTTGGTGGCATCACAATTCCGGACTTCAAGCTCTATTACAAAGCTATCATCATCAAGACAGCATGGTACTGGCACAAAAACAGACACATAGATCAATGGAACAGAATAGAGAGCCCAGAAATAGACCCTCAACTCTATGGTCAACTAATCTCCAACAAAGCAGGAAAGAATGTCCAATGGAAAAAGACAGCCTCTTCAATAAATGGTGTTGGGAAAATTGGACAGCCAAATGCAGAAAAATGAAATTGGACCATTTCCTTATACCACACATGAAAATAGACTCAAAATGGATGAAGGACCTCAATGTGAGAAAGGAATCCATCAAAATCCTTGAGGAGAACACAGGCAGCAACCTCTTTGACCACAGCCGCAGCAACATCTTCCTAGGAACATCGCCAAAGGCAAGGAAGTCAAGGGCAAAAATGAACTATTGGGATTTTATCAAGATCAAAAGCTTTTGCACAGCAAAGGAAACAGTTAACAAGACCAAAAGACAACTGACAGAATGGGAGAAGATATTTGCAAACGACATATCAGATAAAGGGCTAGTGTCCAAAATCTATAAAGAACTTAGCAAACTCAACACCCAAAGAACAAATAATCCAATCAAGAAATGGGCAGAAGACATGAACAGACATTTCTGCAAAGAAGACATCCAGATGGCCAACAGACACATGAAAAAGTGCTCCATATCACTCGGCATCAGGGAAATACAAATCAAAACCATAATGAGATATCACCTCACACCAGTCAGAATGGCTAAAATTAACAAGTCAGGAAATGACAGATGCTGGCGAGGATGTGGAGAAAGGGAAACCCTACTACACTGTTGGTGGGAATGCAAGCTGATGCGACCACTCTGGACAACAACATGGAGGTTCCTCAAAATGTTGAAAATACAACTACCCTATGACCCAGCAATTGCACTTCTGGGTATTTACCCTAAAGATACAAACGTAGTGATCCAAAGGGGCACGTGCACCCAAATGTTTATTGCAGCAATGTCTACAATAGCCAAACTATGGAAAGAACCTAGATGTCCATCAACAGACGAATGGATAAAGAAGATGTGGCATATATACACAATAGAATACTATGCAGCCATCAAAAGAAATAAAATCTTGCCATTTGCGACAACGTGGATGGAACTAGAGGGTATCCTGCTTAGCAAAATAAGTCAAGCGGAGAAAGACAACTATCATATGATCTCCCTGATTTGAGGAACTGGAGATGCAACATGGGGGGTTAAGGGGGTAGGAGAAGAATAAATGAAACAAGATGGGATTGGGAGGGAGACAAACCATAAGTGACTTTTAATCTCAGAAAACAAACTGACGGTTGCTGGGAGGAGGGTGGTTGGGAGAATAGGTTTGGGGTTATGGACACTGGGGAGGGTATGTGCTATGGTGAGTGCTGTGAAGTGTGTAAACCTGGTGATTCACAGACCTGCACCCCTGGGGATAAAAATATATTATATGTTTATAAAAAATAAAAAATTTAAAAAATTTCTATTAAGCAAATTGATAAAATGAAAAATAATTTTATGTTTATTGCAACATATTGAGAATATTTCAATGTGAGGCAATATAAAACATTACTGAAGTAATTTATACTTTTCATATAAGGTTTTCAAATAATATATGTGTTATGGAGTTAAGAGTGTATTTTACACTTACATATCTCAATTCACACTTCAACTGGATCCACATTTCAAGTGCTTTTACATGGCACAATTCTATTATCCCTCAGCCTTCAGTCATTTTCTGAACCATTTGGAGGTAAGAAAACCAGTGTACTGTTGAAATAATGAATGCCCTGAGTAGTGCACACCATGCATCATTACTATCATCTTTCTGGGAGCTGGTCCATTAAGAGTAATAGCCATACCCGAAGAGCAGCCTTCTTCTACTTGCTGAGGATTATTACACATTGTCCCTTGAATAAAATGTGCAAATGGTTTTGTATTAAATACAACTCTTCCTTCAGAATCCTTTGCATTTTCTGCAAGAACTCCAGCTTATTTGAGGCTGAGTGCCAGCTGAATGTCTTCAGATAACTTCCAAATCACACTTCGATCTGCACACTTCTCAGACTTGCCGAGAAGGCTGTCTTTTAAACTCTGTACTTAACAATTTTTCCTTCCACAATCAGGTATGGAAGGTCGCCATTTATAGTGAGGCCCAGATGGAAAAGTTGTGATAAAGCCCTAACAGGCAACAGGTACTTTTTTGTTAATGACAGCAAATGTAGTGGGACATGCAAGAACCAGTTGTAGTTGTCGCCCTGCTTTTCACAGACAGAATTGTAAGTTGTCCTCATCTGTAACCACATGTCATTTTTAAAAATTATTAAACAATCATTTTTAGTACTGTAGGGCTCTTTGTCACAGTGTTTGGTCCGAGTCTCTTTTAGCACAACCCAGTAATGCTCATTTGGATTCTCCAAGGCTGATACAGTCAACATGGCTACTGTTATTAATATCCATGCACTGCACTCCTGAAATGTTTAATAAATCTTTTCTGTTTGGTGGACGAAGGTGATGGTGATCATGATCGTTACCTCTGTTGAATGGTAATTGGCTACATAGTTATTAAAACAGAGTAAATGCTCCCAAGCACCATACTGGTAAAAAAAAAACAACAACATGCGCACGCACGCACACACACACACACACACACTCACACAGGTAAAACAAAACAAAAAAAACCAAAAACCCCACAGACACACACACACACTGGTAAAAAAAAAAAACAAAAAACAAAAAAAACACACACGCATGCACACATTTCAACACTCAGAAAAAGGAATTTAAAATTGGGGTTTACATCACAATTGTGTATTCAGTACCTGGTACACATCTCTTTTGTTAATTTACATCGGGTCCTTTTTAAGCTTTTCTTTATTTTACTTATAATCGTCATTTTAGTATTTTACTTTAGATCTCCAAACTTTTTATTCTCTACAGAACTTTAAAAAAAATTTAGCGAGATATTTTTTGATTCTTTGAGCCCAACGTGTTTGTGGACGTGCACATATGTGTTAAGAATCTCTTCTGTACTCTACTACAATGTATAACAAGAATTAAAACTACCCAGAGTTTTGATTTAAATATACCAACTATGGAGCTTATGAGAATACACCACTTTGTGATATCATTGTGACTTTCTGATCAATTAATCAAATATTACATTTGAGGTCTTACTCTTTTCTTAGATTTAAATTATGGTTCTTGGGGCCCCTGGGTGGCTCAGAGGGTTAAAGCCGCTGCCTTCGGCTCAGGTCATGATCTCAGGGTCCTGGGATCGAGTCCCGCATCGGGCTTTCTCCTTGGCGGGGAGCCTGCTTCCTCCTCTCTTTGTCTGTCTGCCTCTCTGCCTACTTGTGAACTCTTGTCGAAGAAATAAATAAAATATTTTTTAAAAAATTATGGTTCTTAATATGTGTTGGCCAGTAGTTTATAGTTCAATGAAGAAAATTCTATGGATGTGTACTCATGTAGTATGTATTATATTGTACTAAAAGTATGAAACCTTTGGTATGTTATTTGATCAATTTTTAAATATGCACTGAAAGAGCCTTTAATGTAACAGATTGTATGTAATTCATATTCTTTAAACTACTTTAAATATCCTTAAAGAATTTGATGGCATTGCAAGATTTTTAAGTCATTTTCCTAAGTGAAATATGAACTTTTATATTTTCTCTGTTTTTCCTCACTTTACAGATGCAGCAGCTTGAGAGACAGGTTATTGATGCTGAACGTCAAGCAGAAAAAGCTTTTCAACAGGTAGAGTATAATTCTAGTTAAATTTTCTTTTCTTAGCTGCCTGGGTGGCTCAGTCGATTAAGGGTCTGACTTCGGCTCAGGTCATGATCTCGGGGTCCTGGGATCGAGCCTCAGGAGGGGCTCCACACTTGGCCAGGAGTCTGCTTCTCCCTCTCCCTCTACCCATCATCCTACTTATGTGTGCTTTCTCTCAAATAAATAAATAAATAAAATCTTTAAAAAATTTTTTTCTCTCTCTACCAATATAAACCTTGTTTTGCCCCAAACAATCCTCAAAATAGCCTTCAACCCTTCTCTACATCCTATCACTCTGACTGCTCTCTGACCTGGATCCATAGGGACAGTGGAGAATCTAATTTTATTTTGCTCCTTAACAGATTTCCATAATATGAAAATGCTTCCATTAGAAGGTTTATCTTCTGAAAAAATCAGATATGATTTTTATGGAAATCCTAACCATAATGATGTTGTAAATACAAATATGTTCATAACATTGTCTTTTTAAAATTATTGTTATGTTAGTCACCATACAGTACATCATTAGTTTTTTATGTAGTGTTCCATGATTCATTGTTTGCATGTAACACTGAGTGCTCCATACAATACATGCCCTCCTTAATACCCATCACCAGGTTAACCCATTCCCCCACCCTCCCTGCCCTCTAAAACCCTCAGTTTGTTTCTCAGAGTCCATAGTCTCTCATGATTCGTCTCCCCCTTGGGATTCCCCCGCTTCATTTTTCCCTTCCTTCTCCTAATGTCCTCCATGCTATTCCTTATGTTCCAACAATAAGGGAAGCCATATGATAATTGACTTTCTCTGTTTGACTTATTTCACTCAGCATAATCTCCTCCAGTCCCATCCATGCTGATGCAAAAGTTGGGTATTCATCCTTTCTGATGGCTGAGTAATATTCCATTATATATATGGACCATATCTTCTTTATCTATTCTTCTGTTGAAGGGCATCTCTTTCTACATTTTAGCTATTGGGGACATTGCTGCTAGGAACATTGGGGTGCATATGCCCTTCTTTTCACTACATCTGTATCTCTGGGGTAAATACCCAGTACTGCAGTTGCTGGGTCATAGGGTAGCTCTATTTCTAATTTTTTGAGGAAGTTCCCCATCGTTTTCCAAAGTGGCTGTACCAACTTGCATTTCCACCAACAGTGTAAGAGGGTTCCCCTTTCTTCACAATCTCTCCAACACTTGTTGTTTCTTGCCTTGTCAATTTTTGCCATTCTAACTGATGTGAGATTGTATCTCATTGTGGGTTTGATTTAAATTTTCCTAGTAGCTAATGATGATTAACATTTTTTTCATGACTGTTAGCCAATTGTATGTCTTCTTTTGAAGTGTCTGTTCATGTCTTCTGCCCATTTTCTGACTTGATTATTTGTTTTTTGGAAGTTGAGTTTGAGAAGTTCTTTATAGTTCTTGGATATCAACCCTTTGTAGAGTCATTTGCAAATATCTTCTCCCATTCCGTGGGTTGCCTGTTTTGTTGGCTGTTTCCTTTGCTGTGCAGAAGTTTTTTTATCTTGATGAAGTCCCAAAATTCATTTTTGCTTTTGTTTCTCTTGACTTTGGAGACATTTTTTGAAAAAAGTTGCTGTGGCTGATGTCGAAGAAGTTACTGCCTATGTTCTACTCTAGGATTTTGGTGGATTCCTATCTCACACTGAGGTCTTTCTTCCATTTTGAGTTTATCTTTGTGTATAGTGTAAGAGAATGGTCGGGTTTCATTCTTCTGTATATACCTGTCCAATTTCCCCAGCACCCTTTATTGAAGAGACTGTCTTTTTTCCATTGGATACTTTTTTCTGCTTTCTTGAAGATTGTTTGACTGTAGAGTCGAGGGTCCATATCTGGGCTCTCTCTTCTGTTCCATTGGTCTATGTGTCTGTTTTTGTGCCAGTACCATGCTGTCTTGGTGATCACAGCCTTGTAATAATATACCTTGAAATCAGGCAACATGATGCCCCCAGCTTTGGGTTTTGTCTTTTTGTGTATTGTTTTTTCCCCCCAACATTTCCTCGGTGATTTGAGGTATTTTCTAGTCCATACACATTTATGATTGTTTGTTCCAGCACTTCGAAAAATGCTGTTGGTATTTTGACCCGGATGGTGTTGGAAGTATAGATTGCCCTGGGAAGCATCGACATTTTAACAGTGTTTATTCATCCGATCCATGAGCATGGAATGTTTTCCCATCTTTTTGTGTCTTCTTCAATTTCTTTCATGAGTGTTTTGTAGTTTTTAGAGTACAGATCTTTTACCTCTTTGTTTAGGTTTATTTCAAGGTACCGATGCTATTGTAAATGGAATCAATTCTCTAATTTCTCTTTCTACAGTTACATTGTTAGTGTATAAGAAAGCAACAGATTTCTGTGCATTGATTTTGTATCCTGACACATTACTGAATTGCTGTATGAGTTCTGGTAATTTGGAGGTTGAGTCTTTTGGGTTTTCCACATAAAGTATTGTGTCATCTGCGAAGAGTAGCAGTGTCTTTCATAGAAATAAAGATTTGGAAATAATATGAATGCCATATTATAAGAGAATGAATAAGTGTACTATATTTATTCCATGAAATATTAAGCAACCATTAAAAATAATTATTACAAAAGGCATACTAAAACAGAAAAATGCTTAGAGTTATATCGGGAAAACTATGTACAAAAACGTATACTTAGTATTAATAGGCATGTGGGGGAAGAGTCAAAGCTTTGATATGTCACTTAACTCAATCTGGGCCTTGTCAACTTTAAAATGAGTGTTTTGGATGAGCCCACGAGCCTTAAAGTTTGTCTAATGATCCTCATTCCATAGCTTCACATTTTATGAAAAGATCTTTGTCAGATTCAGGCAAGTCAGGATTTTCAAAATTATAATTTTTTCTAAGAAATGTATAAATATTTCTTATTCTTGCTCTAGATTTGTAGTGTTTCTTCTCTTCAATTTGAGTACTACTAAATCTTGTTTTCACCTAAAAGATTTGATTTTATACAGCAGATTCAGTAGATTGATTTAGTGGATTGATAAATTTCCAAACAAACCCAATCTAAGGTAATCTCTGAATTTCTTAATTATACTTAAAAGAAATTCCTAAAATTTTATTATGCCAAATTTCAACCAGTGCAAGAGTAGAGAAAATAACATCATGAACCCTCATCACTAGCTTTAACAATTGTCTACTCAAGGCTAATCAATACCTTCATTCACTTTATTCTCCACCCCCACACCAGGTTATTTTGAAACAACTTCTAGACATCATATCATTTCACCCATGAGTATTTCAGCAACTAATCTGAAAATAGGATTTAAAAATCGGAACTATAGTATCATCACACCAGCAATTCTTTAAAACCTCAAATTTAGGTATTGGTAGAAGTTTGAATATTAATTGTAAAGATCTATGCTGTGCTTGATTTTTTTTTTTAAAGATTATTTATTTATTTATTTATTTATTTATTTATTTGACAGAGAGAGAGAGAGAGAGAAAGATAACAAGCAGGCAGAGAGGCAGGCAGAGACAGAGAGAGGGGGAAGCAGGCTCCCCGCTGAGCAGAGAGCCCGGTACAGGGCTCGATCCCAGGACTCTGGGATCATGACCTGAGCTGAAGGCAGAGGCTTTAACCCACTGAGCCAACCAGGCACCCCGCTGTGCTTGATTTTTTTTTTTTTAATGTTCTTTAGCTAATAATACCAAATAGTTTTATTTCTATTTGTAGCTCTAAAAATCCAATAATTAACAGTAAACTCATCAAAGGTCACTTATATTCTATGAAAGACTCCCATGTTTATGTCCCTTTTCGCCATTGTATACTAAATGTCCTTGTCCTTGTCTTTGTCTATTGTGGGCTCTGTATGCATGTCCCTGTTTAGTCCCACACCTAGTAACACACATTCAGCAGTTTGTCCTTCTTATCTCTCTCTTTATCTTTCCCTTTCTGACTTTGGCCTTTCCTTGGTGACATCTCTCTTTACCTCTTTCCCCGTGGTTATCTATCTCTCTCTCTTCTTCCCTATTTTTACCTTCCCTTTCTTTTTTCCCTTTAACACCTCTTAGTATAGAGGAAAAAAGAAAGAAATGAAGGATGGTTTTGTTTTGCCTTTTCTTAAGTTAAATTAAAATCCTTTTTTAAAAATTATTTATTTATTTATTTGTCAGAGACACACACAGAAGCAGAGAACCCATGAGCTGGGGGAGTGGCAGGTTTCCTACTGAGCAGGGAACCAGACATGGGACTCAGTCCCAGGACTCTGGGGTCATGACCTGAGCTGAAGGCCCACGTTTAACCGGCTGAGCCACCCAGGCATGCTTTAAATTAAAATTCTGAATTTATATGTGCAGCGTATGGTTAACTCTGAAAAGTAAATTAATATGTCTTTCTTATTTGTGATTTTCAGGGTTTTCTTTTGTGATTCACTAGATCTTAAGAGCAAAAAAAGAATCGCCATTCCCAATTCAAGGGAAACAAGCCATGGCTGTTTGTAGCTATTAGGACCCAACCACTGATCTTGATAAGCTAGCAGGAAGAATTTCTTATTTGAGGTTATTCTTTGAGGATATCGGGTATAAAGTTATTTAATTCTGTGTGCTACATTTTATTTATTTAAAGATTTTATTTATCTTATTTGACAGAGAGAAACAGAAAGAGGGAAGGCAAGCAGGGAAGTAGGAGAGAGAGAAGCACACTTCCTGCTGAGCAGGGAGCCCAGTGGGGGGCTCGATCCCAGGACCTTGGGATCATGACCTGAGCCCAAGACATATGCTTAACAACCGAGTCGCCCAGGCACCCTGTGTGCTACATTTTAAAGCAAAAAGTCATCATGATTGGCTAAATGGCCTTAAATCAAACCCCTCCTCCCATAAAGAGTGAGTGATAATTGCAAATCTCCCTGAGTTTCTATGTAATTTAGCAAATCCAAAGTATTTGGTTTTGTCACACTTTAAATTTGTTTAGTCCTGTTTTGCTATGCTTCACAAGGGATTTTTTTCCTTATGTAATCGTACATTTTATTACATATTATTATACATCATACATATTATACATTATATACATATTACATATTATTCACAGTATTACATACATAATGATTCTGAAAGGTTTTTTATTTTTATTTTTTAAAGATTTTATTTATTTATTTGATAGACAGAGATCACAAGTAGGCAGAGAGGCAGGTAGAGAGAGGGGGAAGCAGGCTCCCCTCTGAACAGGGAGCCCAAAGCGGAGCTCAGTCCCAGGACCCTGGGACTACAATCTGAGCCGAAGGCAGAGGCTTTAACCCACTGAGCCACCCAGGTGCCCTGATTCTGAAAGTTTATAGGAAATATAAAGAGAGCAAATGAATTCTGATGTACCAATTATATTACCTTCTTGTGGCCTTCACATGACTAAGTAAATGTTATTAACATAGAGTAACCACATCCTTTGCTATCTTTAGCAGTGTCCATGGGACTGTGCCCTATCTGCTGTTTATGTTGCTAAAATTCAGCTTGTCCTTTGTCATTGAGTCATATCCTAATATTTAAACTGTATTTATATTAACCAAAAAGGAACATTTCACCATTAAAAGCAGTAGTCAGCGCAAACTGACTCAACTTTGTACTTGAGCTTTTTTCATTTTTCCCCTTGTTTTTAATGAGTGGCATTATCTTACCTGTACAACCATTAAATAAGTTGGCTGTAGAGAAGAAATTGTACATTTTTCCAGAGAAATCTTGGTGATCATTATGCTGTAGTACATTTTTATTGTAGTGGTTCAGAGTTTGGAAAGCAGTATGTGCACATTAATCCCGAATTACTTATGAGTATTCCTGTGAGATAGAAAAACTGCATATTGCACATGTGGGAGATACTGATAAACAGGATTCATTCTTTATCTGATTAGGTGTATATTACAATCTATTACACTGATTTATGCTAACCAGGGCCACCTGGGTGGCTTAGTCAGTTAAGCAGCTGCCTTTGGCTCAGGTCATGGTCCCAGGGTCCTGGAATCAAGTCCTGCATCAGGCTTCTTGCTCAGCCGGGAGCCTGCTTCTCCCTCTACGGGCTACTCCCCCTGGTTGTGTGCATGCTCTCTTGCTCTCTCTCTCTGGCAAATAAATAAATAAAATCTTTGATTTATGCTAACCAAAAGGGAGTACAATAATTTCCCCTATAGAAATTTGTGTTTTCATTCTGTCCTTCTGTTTTCAATCCCTTGCCTGTGTTGGGTGCAGACTTGGTAAGATTTTAAAGTTCTCTCTGACCATTCTAATATGTGGACTAATCTGCCTCCTGTGAAGTTGGTTCTTAGATTCCAAGTCACTTGTGGTTCTTAATAAGTGACAACTACTCAGTCATGCTATTATCCAGGACCTTGTAATGATTTACTTCATTACAGGGAAACCTACTTTATCCAGTGCTACTCCTTTTCTTCTCCAGTAAGAATTGTTCCAGTCTTACTACATAAATTCTGGAGCACTATTTGCAAAATAATTGTGTTTAAGATGCGAAAGAATAATTACTTAATTTGCAGTAAATTTTAAGTAACTGGTAAATGGTCTGGAATTCAAAATAGCCTTATAATTCCTTTCTTCCTTCTATTTTGGAATGATCAGGTATTTTTATCATGCCATTGCAACACATATAGGGAAAAAGAAACTTTCAAACCACCCCCCCCCCGAAAATATAGTCACATCTTAATTACCTGTAGTGGGGTAGGTAGGGATGGGGTTAGAAAAGGGAAGAGTATGGGCAGGAAAATTGGAAACAGCATTGGGAGTTGTGTCAGTCCCCAAGACTGACCTCAAGGTTTGATGATTCCCCAGAAGAACTCACAGAACTCAGAAAAGCTGTTATACTCACGGTTATGTTTTATTACAGTGAAAGCTTACAGATTAAAATCAGCAAAGGAAAAATGCACATAGAGCAGAGTCCAGGAGAAACCAGATGTGAGCTTCCAGTTGTCCTCTCTCACTGGAGTTACACAGGGATGCACTTAATTCTCCCATCAGCGATATGTGACAACATACAAAGTATCGCTGACTAGGGAAATTCATCTGAGCCTTGGTGTCCAGAATTTTTATTGGCAGGGGGTGGGGCTGGTAGTGTCAGTCTTGTAGGCATGGAGTGCATGTGTGATTGACCTTAGCTATTCAGTTTCCAACCTTGCACAGGTCAAAATGATACAGTGTGGTCCAGGACCCGTGAATGGGGAAAAGAAGAGGCTTTCACCATAAATTACACTATTGGCATAAACTATCGGGTGTGGCCCAATTTCTCAAGTGTATAGAGTCTTATCAGGCAAGATATTACAAGGGCACAGAAGTTATTTTTTTTCCAGGAGCTAGGCAAATGCCAGTTCTTTTTCTGGAATGTGCAGGGTTCCAGCACCCCCAAGTCTGCTGAGTTAATCCTTTACTACAAAATAGCTTAGGGAGCTCAGAAGCAATAAAGGTTTTGGGGAAATGGCTGAGATACATGGGTGCAACCAGAGGCTCTCCTAGAAGAAAAGGAAAAAGGTAGCCTAAAAGTGCAAAGCATTCTTCCCCAAAGAAGATCCATATAATTGCAAGTTTCTTTCATGAGCAATTTGAATTCATAGGTGTTTGTTATTGGTCAGTCTCTGAGTAGTTGAAATTCTTATATGGTTCAGACCATATAAGACCTGGAGAAAGAACTGGGCTGTTTTCTGTGTACTTGAAGTGAGATATTTTAAAAGGCTCCTTGGTGTTTCTGTAGGCCCTTTTCTTTTCTGTAGACATATTATTCGTGTGAATTACAAAGGAAGGCTGGTGGATCCTGTGGAACTTGGTCCTAACAGGAGCACTTGGCAAGTAGATTGCCTGTAAATATTTTGTGAGCTCTCTCCCTAAGAGATTTTGCTGTTCTTGCCTGTATTTTTTTTGCCCGGGAAGGTTTTGTTTAGCTAAAAGTAATGGTCAAATTAAACAGTCATACATAGCAAAAATGCATCCAAGGAGCTCTGACTGTAGCTTCCAGTCATAAAAGGAGAATACCTTTTAAATGGAACACATTTTTCAGGGGATAAGAGTACTCCCAAATCAGGGGCTCCAGGCTGGGTCAGTCAGTTGAGCGTCTGCCTTTGGCTCTGGTCAGGATCAAGCTCGCTGTCAGGCTCCCTGCTCTGCACAGAGTCTGTCTCTCTCTCCCTTTGCCTTCCTCCCCCCATGCTCTCTGTCTTACTCTCTCTCAAATAAATACATAAAATCTTAAAAAAAAAAAAAAAAGGGAGTACTCCCAAATCATAGTTTTCTAGAACTGTAGACCTTTCCTAGCAATAATAGGACAATTTTATGTGGTAGTCCAGTGTTTGTAGGGTGGCTTGCTCTGACTTAATAAAAGGAGATTATAGATGTAGATCTGGTAATATTTATTTATATTCTTATTCAGTTTTTTTTTTTTTTTAGGTTTACAGGGCAGAAATATTTCTTCCCTTCTAAGTTCTTTGGCTTGTCTAATAATTAAATTGGCATAAACTAGATTAATAGGAGAAAAACAAGTTTAATTTCATACACACGGGAGCTCCATAAAAATAAGGGACTCAAAGAAGTGACCATAGCAGGCAAATTTTATACCATTTAGACAAAAAAACAGTACATTTGTGAAGAGTTGACAAGACAAAGGGGCTTGGGCTTAGGGTAGTAAATTAGTGAAGAAATAACAAGGTTTGTTTACACAGCCTTTTCAGCCCTAAATTCCCTGTCTCTGATGATAAGGGTGTCTTCTTCCCTCCTGGTACAGGAGGAGGATTTATTTCTAGTTTTCAGGGGGACAAAAGAGGGTCGGGGTGTTCTTACACCAGCTGTTTCTTAGGTAACTTGAATTCAGAATAATCAATATGCCAAAGTGGCGTATTTGGGGCTGGCACATTCTGCTCCCCTACAGGCCTGTCATCTATTACTCTGTCCCCGAAGAACTAGCATTGTGAACTTGGTCTCTGCCCTTCTTTCTCTGCTTCCACACTATAGAATGTCCTGTGTAGAACTGACTGAACCATCTTAAGAATGATCCTTGGTATTTATTGTTCAGCTTTCTGTCCTCCTCTGACTGTTTTTCATGGTAGCATTTCTGATGTAGACCTTTGTCCTTGACTTCTTGGTCTGCCATTCCTGCAGAAAACCTGCTATATTATGTTAAAAAATATAAATCTTAAGATAACTTAAAATTATCGCTTGGGTAGTGGAATGCAGGATTTTTCTCCAACTTTTAAAATCTACTTTTATTTTTATTGTTTTCAGACATCTGGGTGGTATTTAAGTAGGACACTTTGGCATCGGAGTTGAGTTTACATTTCTCTGGTGAATCCACAGATGACACCTTGTATTCACAGTTAAAAAAACAGAATCAAACTAACCTTAACACCCTCCTTCCAGAAACCCTCATTTGTCAAGTATTTTTGAACTCTAAGTCGATTCATCATGATTTTTCAGAGGTGTTTTTAACAGTTTAAGATGTTTCATTGTAATTTTCAATAATTTCTCAAATGCTTTTGCATATTTTTCTTCTTTGCCCCCTACAATCTAAAACATTACAAAAACTACATTCTTGCCTGTTTGGAGTATATGGAGTAGAAGTCTTAATATACAGTGCCCAGTACTTTCTTTCTTACTGTCATTAACATCTCACACATTCCTTCATATGCCCAAATGTGTTTTGCAAAAGATTCAAGCAGAGCCAGTGTATCTTAGGTATTAGAGCGTCACACAACCCCAGGTCACACACCAGTATCTTTTTATCTTGTTCTACGTTTTCCTACTGCCTTTACCTCCTTGTATGGCATACTGTATGATTTTTACATCTTATATTTGTGATCTGTCTTACCCACTAGAATGTAATTTCTATGCGGACAGAGATTTTGGGTCCATTTTATTCACTGATGTCTTCCCAGGGCCTGGCACTTGGCAACTATTCACTGTGTTTGTTAAATGAATGAATCTATAAACCCTCACTGAACATACTCCCTTACCTACATCTTGATTCTCATAGTTTTTTATTTTTTATATTCCATCATTTGGGTCTTTAAAGCTTTTTTGTTTTCCTTTTCCTTTCCATTGTGTGTGTTTGTTTTTCACCCAAGTTCAATTTTTTTTTTTCCCCAAAATGTGCTATTACACCTGGTCATCCAATCTGATCTTTTCTCACTACTCACTTCTTTACTTTATATTCCTTCTTCCTTTAAAATATGAAAAAATGAGGGCTGCAAACTTTCTGATTCTATACTAACATGGAATATTTCACATATTATCATTGTTCTAGTAAATATGTGCATTACATTATAGCAAAATTCTGACAATCTCTTCTGTGCCCTTATGTACCTCAAAGGTAAACACCACTTGGCAAAATAGTCTCCAGACCTTATAATTGTTAAATACATTAGTCTTCTGACTTTATAAGTGTTAAATTATTAAAACATGCTATACATAAAATCTTTAAAAAAAAAAAAAGGGCGCCTGGGTAGCTCAGTGGGTTAAGACTCTGCCTTCAGCTCAGGTCATGATCTCAGGGTCCTGGGATCGAGTCCCACATCGGGCTCTCTGCTCAGCAGGGGGCCTGCTTCCCTTCCTCTCTATCTGCCTGCTTCTGTCTACTTGTGTTCTCTGTCTGTCAAATAAATAAATAAAATATTTTAAAAAAACACAACATGCTATACAATATTTTGTTTTTATGATGATACCTTTGAGGAATGTATTTAACATTAAAGTAAAATGCTAAGTTTAATACTGTGATAAATTAATTACATGCATAATATTAATTTTCTAACCTCTGAATTCAGGTACAAGTTATGGAAGAGAAATTAAAAGCAGCTAATATTCAAACCAGTGAATCAGAAACAAGGCTGTATAAAAAGTGTCAAGATCTGGAGACCCTAATACAAGAAAAAGATGACATCATTCAAAACCTGGAACTGCAGCTTGAAGAACAGGTTAGGAAGAACTGGATCATCACAGTCTAAATACATGCATTTATTTATGCATAATCACAAAGATTAAAGAGGGGGCCCACACTTCTAAATTTGGGTCAGAAATCTCACTATTTGGTCAGTTCCTGGAGTCTAAGCACATTTACTGGTGAAAGGTACAAATAAAATGGTATTCTCTTTAAGTCTGGGTGATTCCAAAGCCATATCTAACACTTTTTGGATGCAACCGTGCTCCTTAACTTTCAGACTTTTCAGAGTATGATGTAGTTTTCAGCTTCAAAACATTTGGTTGTCAGCAGGCATTTCTCTCTGTAAAATTTTTGAGATAGATCTTTGCTTTAGATTTTTAGGGTGTTGGAAATACTTATGGAACATTGTGTTTTAAAAGTACGTTTGATGTGAACCCTTCTGTTAAAAATGTATACACTGTCTTTAAACCACTTAGTTTTTAGTTTATTTTAAAATTTTCTTAGGAATATTTATTTATTTATTTAGGGGAAAAATTGCATTAAGGTCATTTGCTTAAATCATCATTTAGCATCACATGGGGCGCCTGGGTGGCTCAGTGGGTTGGGGCCTCTGCCTTCAGCTAGGGTCATGATCCCAGAGGTCCTGGGGTCGAGCCCTGCATCGGGCTCTCTGCTCGGCGGGAAGCCTGCTTCCTCCTCTCTCTCTGCCTACTTGTGATCTCTGTCTCTCCAATAAATAAATTTTTAAAAAATCATCATTTAGCATCACTTAAGGATGACCACTATGAAATTAATAAATCTGCTAAATTGTTTTTTATCTTCAGAATATTTTTTTCCATTACTCTGGGAATTCGTATTTCTTTAGGTCAGTGGTTTCCAACTTTTCACCACCCCCAGCGATTTATATGACAGTCACATTCTCCTAGTTTTGTGAACATAACCAGGTTTCAAGGTTGGTAAATGTGAGCTACAGTTTTTTATTTCATTTTTGCTGAATTTTAAAAAACTTGCATGTAAAAATAAAATAAAATAAAATATATGAGAAATAAAAACTTGTATTTGAGGGGAAAACAAACCATGTTCCAGAAGAGATTCTGATTCTCTTCTCCCTAACCTGGTTGACCCCTCTCCTACAGTTATAAACCCTAGATCATTTCCAGAAATCATTTATTTTGTTGATAAATTCAGTGCTTGGATTTCAGTATAAGATCTTTCTGAGAAAGAGAATTTAACAGTTATTCAAACTAGTAATATTTTCATATGCTTTATGGTTTATTATTATGTCTGTTGGACGATGGTTCTCATTTTTTTTACTCTATTTGATGATTTGAAGGTAGGTGTATTAACTTGGAAATGAGTTTTAAGTGGATTGGTCCTTTATATTTATGATGTAATGTTTCCAGACCAGTGAGCCTATGTTTGAACTAAATGCACTGCTAATGTTATTTCAGAAACAAATAAGGATACAAGAAGCTAAAATAATAGAAGAGAAAGCAGCTAAGATCAAAGAATGGGTAACACTTAAATTAAATGAGGTATTTATTCCTATATTTTGCCTTTTCTTTATCTTTTACTTAATTTGAATAGATAAATCATCAGAGTATCTGATCATTTGGAATGAAACAAAATTCTGATCAGTTGGTGGTGCCGCTGTCTTTTGGTAAATGTGAGATAGGCAGCTTTCATTCTTATGTCCAATGTATTTCTGAAATTAAAAATATTGATAGACTCCTAGTAAACAGTGTAAGTAGCCTCATTCTAGGTAGTTGATTTTAGTTCTAATTAGCTAATTTCAAATAATTATAGAACATATGTATATATCACAAAATTAATGTGTTCAGTATCTTGAGAAGTACACATTGGTTTATATGGCAGATTAAATGCTGAAATAGTTTGATTTAAAACAATTTTACAGTGGGAAAGGCATGAAAATGCCCTGGGGTTAAAATATTTGAACTCTCAGTTCTGGAAAAAATAAATATCAGAGCCCTAATTACCTAGGTTGATAATTATGCTGATAAATTCATCTGCTATTTGGTCATCATTTCTTTTGTATTTTGCTTACATGTAATTAGGTATTAACATTTTAAAATATTATGATTTGCTAGTACATTTTAGAAGTATTATTCCTGTATAAAAGGATACCATTATGTCCTTTCAGCTGGAATTAGAAAATCAGAATCTTCGTTTGATCAACCAAAACCAAACTGAAGAGATAAGAACATTACAGTCAAAACTACAAGGTATGAGTATTTTGACTAAGATAGCTTAGTTGTGTTTATTAGGCTATACAGAATTTTAGTGTTGAACATTTGAAATATGCCTAGCACAACCAAGGAGCTGAATTTTTACATTTTATTAATTTGAATAGATTTTAATTTAAAGAGCCACATGTCTATATTAGCACAGCTAGACAATTTTGTAAATAACCCAAAGGGGGTTAATACTAATTTGAATGTTTAATTTCAGGTATGTTTGCTTTAAAAAAATCAGTTATTTTCTATTTTCACTTGTGTTGTGGTGATCAATAGTGAGTGAAATTCTTACAGCCTGAATATTTTCATCAGAATTTTATAATATGAATAATAAACTCTTTGCATTTTCCATGCTTAGGGTTACTTTCTTTTAGCATGAAAGCCTAAAGATGGGTGGTAGAGTTAGAGATAGATATTTACTTATTATAATTGCTATGATGAGCACCAGTCAAGTACACATTGAGCTGAGGACAAGGTGAATCCGCAGGGTTATTAGATCCTGGCCTACCACAGTGGTTTTCAACCTTATTTAGCAACAGAACTCCTTTTAAAACAGTACCAAAAAAACCCAAAAAACAAAAACAAAAAACCCCAAACAGTATTTTTTTTTTCTGTAGAATCTCAAGAGATAAAACAGGTGAAAGCAGTGTTGGTTGATGGGCCCAGAGTTCTGCAGACTCAGCTTTACCCATACCTCTTCTTATATCCATTGTGACATTTCCACAAATGGAGTTCACAGAATGCATTGGGAAAATGCTGGCACAGTAGCAAAAGCATGGACTTTGAAGTCAACCTTAATGCCCATGATTTAATAACTGTTATATTGCTGGATTTTTTTTTCTTTTACATCAGTAAAATGGTAATGGTACTAGTGCCTTCCTGGTTTCATGGGTATTTGTTGATTTTATAAAACGTGTGAAACCATTTTGTCTA
This sequence comes from Mustela putorius furo, assembly GCF_011764305.1. NCBI lineage: Eukaryota > Metazoa > Chordata > Mammalia > Carnivora > Mustelidae > Mustela > Mustela putorius. The sequence goes on along the minus strand of NW_025421321.1, from coordinate 14,867,089 downwards.
CTGCATGTTCATACTTATTGCGGTCGTTTTGTTAAAGAAAAAGCTCCTGTTTTCCTTTTCTCTCAATACCTCTGACACCGGACATGTGTGAGTTGTTTTTCTGTTTTTTTGTTTAATTTATTCGACAGACAGAAATCACAAATAGGCAGAGAGGCAGGCGGGGGTGGGGAGAGGCTCCCTGCTGAGCAGAGATTCCCAAAGTGGGGCTCAATCCCAGGACCCTGAGATCATGACCTGAGCTGAAGGCAGAGGCTTAACCCACTGAGCCACCCAGGTGCCCCTGTGTATGAGTTTTTCCACACAAAGCAATTCTCCAATTCCCAGAGGATACCGACTCGCTGTCCTTCAAACCCAATTCTGACATTATCTACTTAAAGTTAGCATCAGATCCCACAGGTTACAGGTTTGATCCCACAAAACTACCCCCCCACACCACTTCATACATCACTTCGAACACAATTGTAAATATCAGTTCTCAACCCTGCTTCTGGCCCACTGGCTATAAATCAAAGGTTCCCATGACCCTCCCCAGGTTTGATATTTTGCTACAGCCGCTCACAGAACTCAGGCAAACAGTTTACTTACTAGATTGCTGGTTTATTACAAAAAACAAAACTCAGGAACAGCCACGATGAATGAGATGCAGAGGGTGTGAGGTATGGAGAAGGGGCACAGAGCTTCCATGTTCTCTTCAAGCACACCACCCTCCCAGTACCTCCACGCATTCACCAACCTGGAAGTCCATTCTTTTGGGTTTTTATGGAGACTTCATTATGTAGGCTTGACTGACTAAAATCATTGGCCATTGGTGGTTAAGTCAGTTTTCAACCCTCCCCTCCCCTGAGGTCAGAGGTAGGGAGTCATAGAGGTTGAGGCCGAAAGTTCCAGTCTTCTAATCACATAGTTGGTTCCCCTGGCAACCAGCTCCCATCCTGGGGCTGTCTAGTGGCTTTCCAAAAATCACCTCATCAACATAAGCTCAGATGTGGTTGAAAGGGTTTGTTATGAATACAAAAGATAACTTTTATTGCTCTTACCACTTGGGAAATTCCAAAGGTTTTAGAAGCCCAGAACCATGGATGAAGACCAGCATAGTTCTTATATCACACACTTCCTCCAACGATATGATGGGAAGTTGGTGTCCATGTGGTTGATCTAGAATTCCATGTTCACCTATAAAACCATTGACATGGATTGAATGTACTAAGCCTAGCTCTGAAAAGGCTGTTATTTTATCTGATATTCTTAGCTTGCAATTCTAGTCTTCATTGGCAGTCTGTTGGGTCTTGTAGACGAAGGGGTGTGAATCCTAGGAGCCTCGACTTAGACTGGAGAAGAATAGATACAATTAAGTAGATATAATATAGTACCTTAAAAATGTATGTGCATGTCTGTGGTTATTAAAATACTGTGGATTGGTTCTGTGAGACATATTCAACATGAAAATAATAAAAGATATACCTAAAGGAATACACTATAAAAGATATTTTTCTTTTTTTCAATTTTTTTAAAAAGATATTTTTCTTATGCTCCAGTCAGTTCTCAGCTGCTATTTAATTTACCCCTTTGGTGTTCTTCCAGAGTTAATTAAAAATTTAATTTTGGGGGGAATCTTTTCTTACTGTCACTAGGATCTCTATGCTTTTAAAGATTTTATTTATTTATTTTAGGAAGAGAAAGAGAGTGGGGGCAGGCGAAAGAAGAGGGAGGCAAGAATCTTAAGAAGATTGCTTTTTTTTAAGGGTTTATTTATTTATGCGACACAGAGAGATCACAAGTGCGCAGAGAGGCAGGCAGAGAGAGAGAGAAAGAGAAGCAGACTCCCTGCTGAGCAGAGAGCCCGATGTGGGGCTTGATCCCAGGACCCTGAGATCATGACCTGAGCTGAAGACAGAGGCTTAACCCACTGAGCCACCCAGGTGCCCCTTAAGCAGATTCCTTAAGTCTGCCTGATGTGGGGCTCAATCCCAGGACTCAGATCATGACTGAGCCACAATAAGAGTTGGACACTTACCGACTGCACCACCCGGGCGCCCCTCTCCATGCTTTTAATCTTGCAAGCAGGGAGGTTATAACTTCTAGAAGATGGATTAACTCGTGATTAATTACTCCTCGAGCTATCTAAATTCTCTATCTAGAAACTGTCCCCTCCCCCCTTTTTTCCTCTAAAGAAGTGATGAGGACCCTCCATATTGTGGTCATCATAGATCAAGCCCCTACATCTGCTCTTTTGGGAAAAGCGAACTGGAAACTAAGATAGCAAAAGTTAGTACAATGGCCATGTGATATTTGCCCCAACTGATGATCTGAATTTCTTTGGTTGTCCTGGCAACGACGACCTCAGTCCCTCTTCCCTCACCATTAGTAGCATTACTGCCCAATCAAATTTTACCAGTTTTTGACTGCTATTTACCAGTACCATGATTTTGCAAGATGCTATAACCCTCTCCTTGTCTACAGTCTGTTTTTTTGTTTGTGGTTTTGTTTCTGTTTAAGAACTACTTTTAAAGGGATTAGAGTTTCTCCCTACAGTTAAAAAACGTTTAGAACATTCAAAATGTAAAAATAGATTTAAACATTAGCATGTGATACTAGACATTGAGGGGTCTATGTTACTAGACTAGGCTTTTTTCTGGTATAAGGAGTGATTTGTCCAGACTTTTAAATGCTTTGGTTCTGTGTTTAATAAACTGTCATAAAAAATTCAGATCTTGATTTTGATTAATGATCTTGCAGAAGTTCAAGGGAAGAAGTCATCTACTCTCTCTACACCAAAGCTTTCAGAAGGCCAGCGCCTAAGCAGTTTGACCTTTGGGTGCTTTTTATCCCGAGCAAGGAGTCCTCCTCAAGTAGTAAAATCTGAGGAAATGAGCAAGATATCATTTAAAGAGCCCGAGTTCACAGAGGGAAAAGACGTAGAAGGTATTTATGGACTAGAGAAATTTACTTTGACTTTTTTTTTAAAAAAGGAAAAATAATTTGCTAGGATTCATCCAAATATAACTTAAATTTCCTTGTGTTTTTTTTTTTTCTTGACAAGTTGATGTTGTATGAAAATATTTTTAAAGAGCAATCCAGCCTTTAATTTGTATACCTAGTTATCTTGTGTGGGGTTTTTTTTGGAGTCTTTGACAAAGATGCATAGAAGAGACTGATTTTCCCCTCTTGATGCTTTCTCCTGCTGTAGGTAGCAGTGATATTTAAAATTAAAAAGCTCACTGTTGTACCTACAAGGTACTTGTTTTAACTGAGTTTCACATTAGAACTATGAACTTTCTATTATTTACTTAAAATATTTAAAAATTACCTGATATTAAATATGAAGTTAAATATGGCATAGCAAACTTATAAAGAAAAAGAACATCAGGGGACAATTTAGTAAGTGCTTTGATTTTCCCTTACCCATTTTGCTTCAAAGAGAAAAATATTTGCTTTGATTTTTGCCTTTTCCGTTTTGCTTCAAAGAGGAAAATATTTGCATAGATGTTTAAGTCCTGGACCTGTGTGCAGGTTTCTACCCTTCTTTTATTTGTAAAGCCCCTTTAAAATTTTGCTCTGTTGTGCCGCTGCTGGCTTTGCCACCTGTAGTGTGACTTTGCCCAAATATTTTAGAAAGCCTTGAATGTGCATCGTCTGTGTTTTCAGTTCCCGCTTCCTTCCTCCAAAGGAGAAAAAATATAGCCCTAAAAGCCGGCTCTGTACTTGGTCATGAAATCCTGACAACAACATAATGTTTTTCCAAGCAGAATTGTCCTTTGCTACTTGCTTTTATGCTGTTGCCTGCAATTTATTTTTCTTTTCTGAGCAGTCATGTTAATTTTCCTTCCACTTTCAAATAGTCAGTTGAGTATTGCTTGGTATACCTGAGGTTGGCTGGCCTGAAGCTCTTGCCCACTTGCAAATTTAACAATTTGCTTTATATCAAATCATCAAGTTTGGGGTGCCTGGGTGGCTCAGTGGGTTGAGCCTCTGCCTTGGCCACAGGTCATGATCCCAGGGTCCTGGGATCAAGCCCTGCATTGGGCTCTCTGCTCAGCAGGGAGCCTGCTCCCCCCGCACTCTCTCTCTGCCTGCCTCTCTGCCTACTTATGATCTCTGTCAAATAAATAAATAAAATCTTTTAAAAAAATCATCAAGTTTATTTGTTCAGCCTCTAGTTCCTTGTTATGAAAGTCATGTCTATGTTTTAAAAGTTTCTCTTGTGCTCTTTATAAATTGTACAAATGTTTAGTTTGGTGTTTATGAAGCCAGTGGTTCCTTCTGTTAATTATATTCAAAACAAAAATAAGCCACGTCGAAAGACATTGTTAAACAGCATTATTCTTGTTATAAAAACACATTTGGAGTTATGAATAAACCCAAAGTAGAGCCAGGAAGGCTTTTCTGTGTTTATGTTTCTTCATGGCTTTGCATATTCCATGTATTGAAGCTTGGGAACAAAGTTTGTGTTTTTTTTTTTTAAACTATAACTTTATATTTATTATGTTTAAATTTTCTTATGATAATTTTAAAATTTAGTTGAAAGAGTGTCGTCCTTTGCTTTGCTTTAAAATAGAATTAGTGGTATCCTTTGGTGGCTGCTTTCTTTGATAGTCAGAGTTGCCCTGTTTCACATTTTGCTTCTTTCATTTTAAACCGTTGTCAGTATCCTTTTTCCCCAATGTGTTTCTTTGTAAAAAGCAGTTTAATTTCAATACTTTTCTATTGAAGTGTTAGGGCTCATATTTTACCTTAAAGCTTACAGTTTTCAAAGTGGGGTTTAAACAAGACAACTAAAAAAGGATCATGTAAATTAGCTTTAGTCATATGAAAATTCCAGTTTTTACAATGTAGTTTCATAAAGCTAACTGTACAGAAAGATTACATTATCAAAGACAACATGCTGATATGATATATATTTTTCTAGAAATGGAAATTCCAGAAAAGTCAGGCGAGAAGCAAATTCAAGAAAACAACCGGGGTCAGAGAACGTTGCCTCAAACCCCCTGTGTCCCGGAACAGAATCGGAAAACAAGAACGAGCTTTGCAACAGATGGTGGCACATCCCAGAATTCTGGAGCCCCAGGGAGCGACTGGAGTTCTGATGAGGAAGACGGGAGCAAAGGAAGGTCCAAGTGCAGATACACGTCCACCCTTTCCAGTCACACATCGGAGGAAGGGGTCCACTGTAGCAGAATGTGCAGCGAGGCATACCTGACAGCATCTGATGACAGCAGTTCTATATTTGAAGAAGAGACTTTTGGCATAAAGAGACCAGAACACAAGAAGCTGTATTCTTGGCAACAGGAGGCCCAGTGGAAAGCTCAGAACTGTCCTCTTGTAAAGGGAAATTCTGAATCAAGTAAAAAGGAGCAGGACAGTTCGTCAGATGAACTGAATAAAAAATTTCAGTCTCAGAGACTGGATTATTCATCGTCATCAAGTGAGGCCAACACCCCCAGCCCTATTTTGACCCCAGCTTTGACGCCCAAGCATCCTAACCCACTGCCTGGAAAATGTATGCAATTAGTGCCTTCATCAAACCTGCCGCCCCCAAAGTTACGGATTCCTAACGTGTTCAGCATAAGTGTGGCCCTAGCCAAAAGGCACTTAAGCCAACCACAGTTAAGTTCCGACAGGATGTTTGGTACCAACAGGAATGCCATAAGCATGATCCGACCGCTCAGACCTCAGGAAACAGACCTTGATCTGGTTGATGATGACAGTACAGAAATTTTAGAGAATATGGACACCAGTTGTGATGATGGATTATTTTCCCATGACTCCCTGGAATCCCCGTGCTCCGACGACCAGGAACCCAGTGACTCGGCCAAGAAGCTGGCGTGTGGCAAACCGCCCACCCCACCCCTGCACCGCTTTCCCTCTTGGGTAAATGAGATTGCTGTGTGCGACGCGTGCATGCTGGTTTTTAACTAACACCCATTTTCAGGTTTTACTTTACTTCTTTTTTTTTTTTTTTTTTTTTTTTTTTTTTTTAAATTTTTTATTTTTTATAAACATATATTTTTATCCCCAGGGGTACAGGTCTGTGAATCACCAGGTTTACACACTTCACAGCACTCACCAAATCACATACCCTCCCCAATGTCCATAATCCCACCCCCTTCTCCCAAACCCCCTCCCCCCAGCAACCCTCAGTTTGTTGTGAGATTAAGAGTCACTTATGGTTTGTCTCCCTCCCAATCCCATCTTGTTTCATTTATTCTTCTACCCACTTAAGCCTCCATGTTGCATCACCACTTCCTCATATCAGGGAGATCATATGATAGTTGTCTTTCTCTGCTTGACTTATTTCGCTAAGCATGATACGCTCTAGTTCCATCCATGTTGTTGCAAATGGCAAGATTTCATTTCTTTTGATGGCTGCATAGTATTCCATTGTGTATATATACCACATCTTCTTGATCCATTCATCTGTTGATGGACATCTAGGTTCTTTCCATAGTTTGGCTATTGTGGACATTGCTGCTATAAACATTCGGGTGCAAGTGTCCCTTTGGATCACTACATTTGTATCTTTAGGGTAAATACCCAATAGTGCAATTGCTGGGTCATAGGGCAGTTCTATTTTCAACATTTTGAGGAACCTCCATGCTGTTTTCCAGAGTGGCTGCACCAGCTTGCATTCCCACCAACAGTGTAGGAGGGTTCCCCTTTCTCCGCATCCTCGCCAGCATCTGTCATTTCCTGACTTGTTGATTTTAGCCATTCTGACTGGTGTGAGGTGATATCTCATTGTGGTTTTGATTTGTATTTCCCTGATGCCGAGTGATATGGAGCACTTTTTCATGTGTCTGTTGGCCATCTGGATGTCTTCTTTGCAGAAATGTCTGTTCATGTCTTCTGCCCATTTCTTGATTGGATTATTTGTTCTTTGGGTGTTGAGTTTGCTAAGTTCTTTATAGATTCTGGACACTAGTCCTTTATCTGATATGTCGTTTGCAAATATCTTCTCCCATTCTGTCAGTTGTCTTTTGATTTTGTTAACTGTTTCCTTTGCTGTGCAAAAGCTTTTGATCTTGATGAAATCCCAATAGTTCATTTTTGCCCTTGCTTCCCTTGCCTTTTGCGTTGTTCCTAGGAAGATGTTGCTGCGGCAGAGGTCGAAGAGGTTGCTGCCCGTGTTCTCCTCAAGGATTTTGATGGATTCCTTTCGTACATTGAGGTCCTTCATCCATTTTGAGTCTATTTTTGTGTGTGGTGTAAGGAAATGGTCCAATTTCATTTTTCTGCATGTGGCTGTCCAATTTTCCCAGCACCATTTATTGAAAAGGCTGTCTTTTTTCCATTGGACATTCTTTCCTGCTTTGTCGAAGATTAGTTGACCATAGATTTGAGGGTCTATTTCTGGGCTCTCTATTCTGTTCCATTGATCTATGTGTCTGTTTTTGTGCCAGTACCATGCTGTCTTGATGATGACAGCTTTGTAATAGAGCCTGAAGTCCGGAATTGTGATGCCACCAACGTTGGCTTTCTTTTTCAATATCCCTTTGGCTATTCGAGGTCTTTTCTGGTTCCATATAAATTTTAGAATTATTTGTTCCATTTCTTTGAAAAAGATGGACGGTACTTTGATAGGAATTGCATTAAATGTGTAGATTGCTTTAGGTAGCATAGACATTTTCACAATATTTATTCTTCCAATCCAGGAGCATGGAACATTTTTCCATTTCTTTGTGTCTTCCTCAATTTCTTTCATGAGTACTTTATAGTTTTCTGAGTATAGATTCTGTGTCTCTTTGGTTAGGTTTATTCCTAGGTATCTTATGGTTTTGGATGCAATTGTAAATGGGATTGACTCCTTAATATCTCTTTCTTCTGTCTTGCTGTTGGTGTAGAGAAATGCAACTGATTTCTGTGCATTGATTTTATATCCTGACACTTTACTGAATTCCTGTATAAGTTCTAGCAGTTTTGGAGTGCAGTCTTTTGGGTTTTCCACATATAGTATCATATCATCTGCGAAGAGTGATAATTTGACTTCTTCTTTGCCGATTTGGATGCCTTTAATTTCCTTTTGTTGTCTGATTGCTGAGGCTAGGACCTCTAGTACGATGTTGAATAGCAGTGGTGATAATGGACATCCCTGCCGTGTTCCTGACCTTAGCGGAAAAGCTTTCAGTTTTTCTCCATTGAGAATGATATTTGCGGTGGGTTTTTTCATAGATGGCTTTGATGATATTGAGGTATGTGCCCTCTATCCCTACACTTTGAAGAGTTTTGATCAGGAAGGGATGTTGTACTTTGTCAAATGCTTTTTCAGCATCTATTGAGAGTATCATATGGTTCTTGTTCTTACTTTTATTGATGTGTTGTATCACATTGACTGATTTGCGGATGTTGAACCAACCTTGCAGCCCTGGAATAAATCCCACTTGGTCGTGGTGAATAATCTTTTTAATGTACTGTTGAATCCTATTGGCTAGTATTTTGTTGAGTATTTTCGCATCTGTGTTCATCAAGGATATCGGTCTATAGCTCTCTTTTTTGGTGGGATCCTTGTCTGGTTTTGGGATCAAGGTGATGCTGGCCTCATAAAATGAGTTTGGAAGTTTTCCTTCCATTTCTATTTTTTGGAACAGTTTCAGGAGAATAGGAATTAGTTCTTCTTTAAATGTTTGGTAGAATTCCCCCGGGAAGCCGTCTGGCCCTGGGCTTTTGTTTGTTTGGAGATTTTTAATGACTGTTTCAATCTCCTTACTGGTTATGGGTCTGTTCAGGCTTTCTATTTCTTCCTGGTTCAGTTGTGGTAGTTTATATGTTTCTAGGAATGCATCCATTTCTTCCAGATTGTCAAATTTATTGCCGTAGAGTTGCTCATAGTATGTTCTTATAATAGTTTGTATTTCTTTGGTGTTAGTTGTGATCTCTCCTCTTTCATTCATGATTTTATTTATTTGGGTCCTTTCTCTTTTCTTTTTGATAAGTCGGGCCAGGGGTTTATCAATTTTATTAATTCTTTCAAAGAACCAGCTCCTAGTTTCGTTGATTTGTTCTATTGTTTTTTTGGTTTCTATTTCATTGATTTCTGCTCTGATCTTTATGATTTCTCTTCTCCTGCTGGGCTTAGGGTTTCTTTCTTGTTCTTTCTCCAGCTCCTTTAGGTGTAGGGTTAGGTTGTGTACCTGAGACCTTTCTTGTTTCTTGAGAAAGGCTTGTACCGCTATATATTTTCCTCTCAGGACTGCCTTTGTTGTGTCCCACAGATTTTGAACCGTTGTGTTTTCATTATCATTTGTTTCCATGATTTTTTTCAATTCTTCTTTAATTTCCCGGTTGACCCATTCATTCTTTAGAAGGATACTGTTTAGTCTCCATGTATTTGGGTTCTTTCCAAACTTCCTTTTGTGGTTGAGTTCTAGCTTTAGAGCATTGTGGTCTGAAAATATGCAGGGAATGATCCCAATCTTTTGATACCGGTTGAGTCCTGATTTAGGACCGAGGATGTGATCTATTCTGGAGAATGTTCCATGTGCACTAGAGAAGAATGTGTATTCTGTTGCTTTGGGATGAAATATTCTGAATATATCTGTGATGTCCATCTGGTCCAGTGTGTCATTTAAGGCCTTTATATCCTTGCTGATCTTTTGCCTGGATGACCTGTCCATTTCAGTGAGGGGAGTGTTAAAGTCCCCTACTATCATTGTATTATTGTTGATGTGTTTCTTTGATTTTGTTATTAATTGGTTTATATAGTTGGCTGCTCCCACATTGGGGGCATAGATATTTAAAATTGTTAAATCTTCTTGTTGGACAGACCCTTTGAGTATGATATAGTGTCCTTCCTCATCTCTTATTATAGTCTTTGGCTTAAAATCTAATTGATCTGATATAAGGATTGCCACTCCTGCTTTCTTCTGATGTCCATTAGCATGGTAAATTCTTTTCCACCCCCTCACTTTAAATCTGGAGGTGTCTTCGGGCTTAAAATGTGTTTCTTGGAGGCAACATATAGATGGGTTTTGTTTTTTTATCCATTCTGATACCCTGTGTCTTTTGACAGGGGCATTTAGCCCATTCACATTCAGGGTAACTATTGAGAGATATGAATTTAGTGCCATTGTATTGCCTGTAAGGTGACTGTTACTGTATATGGTCTCTGTTCCTTTATGATCTACCACTTGTAGGCTCTCTCTTTGCTTAGAGGACCCCTTTCAAGATTTCCTGTAGAGCTGGTTTGGTATTTGCAAATTCTTTCAGTTGTTGTTTGTCCTGGAAGCTTTTAATCTCTCCTTCTATTTTCAATGATAGCCTAGCTGGATATAGTATTCTTGGCTGCATGTTTTTTCTCGTTTAGTGCTCTGAAAATATCATGCCAGCTCTTTCTGGCCTGCCAGGTCTCTGTGGATAAGTCAGCTGCCAATCTAATATTTTTACCATTGTATGTTACAGACTTCTTTTCCCGGGCTGCTTTCAGGATTTTCTCTTTGTCATTGAGACTTGTAAATTTTATTATTAGGTGACGGGGTGTGGGCCTATTCTTATTGATTTTGAGGGGCATTCTCTGAACCTCCTGAATTTTGATGCTCGTTCCCTTTGCCATATTGGGGAAATTCTCCCCAATAATTCTCTCCAGTATACCTTCTGCTCCCCTCTCACTTTCTTCTTCTTCTGGAATCCCAATTATTCTAATGTTGTTTCGTCTTATGGTGTCACTTATCTCTCGAATTCTCCCCTCGTGGTCCAGTAGCTGTTTGTCCCTCTTTTGCTCAGCTTCTTTATTCTCTGTCATTTGGTCTTCTATATCACTAATTCTTTCTTCTGCCTCATTTATCCTAGCAGTGAGAGCCTCCATTTTTGATTGCACCTCATTAATAGCTTTTTTGATTTCAACTTGGTTAGATTTTAGTTCTTTTATTTCTCCAGAAAGGGCTTTTATATCTCTCGAGAGGGTTTCTCTAATATCTTCCATGCCTTTTTCGAGCCCGGCTAGAACTTTGAGAATTGTCATTCTGAACTCTAGATCTGACATATTACCGATGTCTGTATTGATTAGGTCCCTAGCCTTCGGTACTGCCTCTTGTTCTTTTTTTTTTTGTTTGAATTTTTACGTCTTGTCATTTTGTCCAGATAAGAGTAAATGAAGGGGCAAGTAAAATACTAAAAGGGTGGCAACAACCCCAGGAAAATATGCTTTAACCAAATTAGAAGAGATCCAAAATCGTGAGTGGGGAGAAAGGGGATAAAAAGAGGTTCAAAAAGGAAGAGAGAAAAAAGAAAAAAAAAAAAAAAAAAAAAAAAATAAAAGAAAAGAATTTTAAAAAAAGAAAACACCTAAGAAAAATGTAAAAAAAAAATATATATATATTTATATTAGATAAACTAGTAAAAAATCGTTAAAAAAGAAAAAGGTAACAGTTAAAAAAAAAAATTTTACCCGAAGGCGAGAAAAAAAAAAAAAAAAAAAAAAAAAAAAAAAAGAAAAAGAAAAAATTAAATTAACTGCAAGACTAAAAAAAATCACAGGAAAAAAGCCATGAGTTCCGTGCTTGGCTTTCTCCTCCTCTGGAATTCTGCTGCTCTCCTTGGTATTAAAACCGCACTCCTTGGTAGGTGAACTTGGTCTCGGCTGGATTTCTTGTTGATCTTCTGGGGGAGGGGCCTGTTGTAGTGATTCTCAAGTGTCTTTGCCCCAGGCGGAATTACACCGCCCTTACCCGGGGCCGGGGTGAGTAATCCGCTCGGGTTTGCTTTCAGGAGCTTTTGTTCCCTGAGCGCTTTCCGTAGAGTTCCAGAGGACGGGAATACAAATGGCGGCCTCCTGGTCTCCGGCCCGGAGGAGCCGAGAGCCCAGGGCCCCACTCCTCAGTGCGCCCTCAGAGAACAGCGCCCAGTTACTCCCGTCTGCCTGACCTCCGGCCGCGCTCCGAGCTCACCGAGCCTGCGACCGGTTCAAGGTCACCCCGAGCTGCGAGCTCACTGTCGGCTCTGTCTCTGTAGCCGGCTTTCCCGTTCCAATACCCGCAAGCTCTGCGACACTCAGACACCCCCGATCCTTCTGTGACCCTGCGGGACCTGAGGCCACGCTGACCCCGCGTGGGCTTCGCCCCGGTTTAGCCTCTGGAGCGATGTCCCTCAGCGGAACAGACTTTTAAAAGTCCCGATTTTGTGCGCGGTTGCTCCGCCGCTTGCCGGGAGCCGGCCCCTCCCCCCGGGCTCTATCTTCCCGTCGCTTTGGATTCACTTCTCCGCCGGTCCTACCTTTCAGAAAGTGGTTGATTTTCTGTTTCCAGAATTGCTGTTCTTCTTCTCTTCGATCTGCCGATGGATTTTCAGGTGTTTGCAATCTTTAGATAAGCTATCTAGCTGATCTCCGGCTAGCTGAAGCAGTCTCAGCTTGCTACTTCTCCGCCATCTTGACTCCTTTACTTTACTTCTTTTCTTGTTTTTTTTTTTTTAACGATCCAGATTGTTCTGAAACATCTCACTTTTCAGAATACTGTTTCCCCTCCTTTTTTCACACTGAGTTGTGTGTCAATGGAGAAATAAGAAAAAGTGAAGACATGTGGGAGATCAAAATATTACTTTTATTACTGAGAAAACTGATTTTAGAGAAATCAGGGCAGATGAGCTTTCCAATACTGAACTTGGAATTCTCTAGATTTATAAGCCCAGTCCCAGGTAGCCCTGGACCTCCAGAGGCTTCTTCAGGGGAGGGTCACCTCTCCAAAGTAGCTTGCAGCCCAGAGAAAGAACAAGTGGTATTTCCTGAGCTATTACTTCTCCAGAGAAAGGAGAGAGACAGGTGGCTGTCCACTTTTTCCTTCTAAGCTTGCCAGTCACGTTAAGCCATTCCTCCTCCTTGGGAGGGAGAAATGAATGGTTGGAGAGGAATCCGGAATGTTACTGGAGTTCCCTCCCCCGGAAGGAAACATCAAGGGTGTGGAAGAAGGGTTCCTCCTACCTGTGTAATACTTTGGGCAAATTCGGAACTAGGATACTTAACTCTTGGTGGTCATTAGTTTTTGAACTTAATCATTACTTGATTAACTTTAAGAGAAATTTAACTTTTCTCTTCATGAGCTTATAAATCCATTGCTTTAACCAAAAGTATCTTACTGTGTATCTAGAATAGATTGAAATTTCTTCCATTGAAAACACTGAATATTAATACAATAGGTAAACCACCATTGTGTGATTCTTTATAGAAATATCTATATCACTCAATTTTAAAAGTCATTCTTATCTTTGAAACAAATTATCTGTCTTGCAGATTTAACTTCTCCTTCACATATTGACGTAGTTTAAATTTAGGCCTCCAGAGAAGCATTAGGGTTGCAGGATTTTGAGGGTTTGGGGATCACATTCCATTGTTATTATTTATTTAGTGACCAATGTGATTTTAAGAAAATTAAGGTAGCCAAGTTTTCCTACTGTAAATTCAGACCTTAAGATGTATCTGCTCTTACTTACTTTCAAAAGAACATTTCTTTCTGGGGCCTACATGAAACCGTCTGCAGTTCATTATTAAACTCTGGATAGCACATAAAAAAGTAGACATTATTGGCATGTGAATCGCTGGAATTTCAATTATGTTATCCTTTAGGCAGTGAGGATTTGAAATTTTTGCTTCTTTTATTATGTTGAGATTTTCAGAGATTTAGGTTAGGTTTTTCAAGTTCGTTTTATTTGGCAAACCATTTTCCTCCTCTGTTGCCTTTCTCTCTTCAATTTGTCTTCTGAAGCTATTCAATCCTGAAAAAGTAGTATTGCTTTTCAAAAGCCTAGTAGCAGGCTGGCCAAGTTTGAGGTTTTATTTTGGTATTTGTTAGGTATTTTCAGGTTTCAAGAAAAAGAGACGTATTCCAGTTACCTCAATTTATGAGGGTTCATTTTAAGGATTTTTAAGAGGTTATTTGAGGGCATAGCCCATCCTTAACAGAATTGGAATATCTTTCAAAATACAATAGTCACCGTAGTGGGAAAACGTGAGGATTCAGCAGCACCTCTAATTGTCAACTCCTTAGAACAGGTGACATCCAGTGTCCCTGGACCCGTGGCTTAGCCTCACCTCTCCTGTCTGCAGTGACTCTGCTTGTCTCACTACTGCTAACTCATCTCCTTCACTCCGTCATGCTTTCAGCGGCCTCTCCTGCTTTCTCCCGTGTTTACGTATCTTCCTGTTCCACCGGCTCTACTGTTCATCTCTGCGTGCGTATCTCACAACCCCGTTCGCAAAGAAACGGCATCTGGTTCATTCACTCAGCCGCTCTTCAAATGAAAAGGTCTCAGACAATGAGGATCCCATGCCCGTTACCTCGCAGGCCACTGGCTGGCACAGTCCTGAAGAGGACTGCCTTAACCACCTGGTATGCCCTGTCCAGGCAACTGTGTCCAGTTAGATGCAGTAGAGAATTCAGGACATGATGATTATGTATTAAGAACTACCTGGAATCCCTTTTCTTGCAGAGGGCAGGGCTAATAACCTTTCCAATACCCATTTCAGAGATTTCTTTCAAAGAAGAGAAAAGAAGTAAGAAAATATTATAAATTCCATTGCCATTCTCAAATTCATTTTTTATTTGGCCTCCGTTTTTCCTTCTACTTCACTGAAATGTACATTGAAATAAGGAGTTGATAGCACTTAATGCTACTCTGTGATTTCTGACTTCCAGATTTCTCTCCTCTCTTTCACCGTATTCTAGAAGAGTAGGATATTAAAGGTATTGTTTATGTGTAGTCAATGATTGTGAGTGGTATCTAACCTCATATTACAGCCATTCAAGGTCTTATGCTTTTTTTTTTCTCTTTAATCCTGTCTAGAATGGTAGGATACTAAAGGTGGTGTTTATGAGCAGTCAGTGATTATAAGTTTTCTCTTACTTTTTTTCTATCTCTTCAAAAGAACGTAAAATACCAAGCAAAAACTAGGGAACAAAGATAAATAATGGAATGACTAATGGATGGAAAATGTCTGCAGTGCTGTCCACGATGGCATATTTGAGTTGGCACTGATGATAATTTTATAATAATGCTCCGCTCTGGTGTATATTAAATGAAGAACATGTGTATTGAAAGTAATCATTTCTTTGCTTTAAACATCCAGTGTAAATCTCTCTTTCACATTAGGAGAGCAGAATTTATGCTGTAGCCAAATCAGGTATTCGAATGTCTGAGGCCTTCAATATGGAGAATGTTAATAAAAGTAAGTGATTTTGCATACGTAGAAACAGAAAGTGGAATGCTGGTGACTAGGGGCTGGGTGGGGGTGGGGAGGGGATGTCATTGTTTAATGGGTATAGAGTTTCAGATTTGCAAGATAAAAGAGTTCTGGAGACCTGATTCATAACAGTGTGCATATAATTACCACTAACTGAACTGCACATTTGGAAATGGTTAAGGTGATAAATTTTATGTTATGTGTTTCTTACTACAGTAAAACTTGTTTCAAAAAATAAGTGATGTTGTATTGCCATTTCACTAGCCAGCAACTTCCTAAACGTCTAAGCTCATTGGAGTAGATAGAATTATGCAAAACTTTTAGAAAATGATTTCTAAGGTTGCCAATTTACATTTAAAGTTGAAATTCACTGTTATCCAATATAGGGGCACAACCACCTATGTTCAACTAGAAGCTGTGGAGTTTCAGCTGTTTAAAACCGCAAAAATATGTCTCTATGTCCTTTTTTTCAGAGTTTAAAACACATCCCTTCTTTCTTTCGTCAAAAAATTTTTGAAGAAGCAGATGCATTCCCATTATACAAAGTAAAACCAAACAACAGTGAACAGCATCTGGAATAAAAAGAGAAATTTTCCAACGGTTCCTTCTCCTTCTCCTAGCCCCCTCCCTATCCAACACTAAACCAAATCTTAGAGGCAATCATTGATGTTCTATTTCTTCAAAGTGATCTTCTGTTCTTACCATTGGGGAAATTATATTTTAAGCTTTCAACATGAGGTTCACCTGATAAAGTCTTAAGCATGCTGGTGTTTTAACACCTTATCACTATTAGAATTATGAGGAATCGGAGAATATCTTCATAGGATAGTGGTCGCTGAATTAGCAGGTGCTTATGCTATTTCTGCTCAGCCGAGCAGAAATAAAAGCTATGCCGAAGAAATAAAAGCTATGATCCTTACTCTCAAAGAACTTACAGTCTAGTTGGGGAAGTAGCACATGTAAGGCAATAATGAGCCATGGACAAGAGTGCATGTTTCTTACGGCAGACCATAGAACAGTCCTGCGTGTTCATCCAACTTCTCTTTAACTGGAAATTTTGCTAGCTCACATCCATAAGAAATAGACCTAAGTGCTAGAGAGAAGGTGTTGTTGTTGTTGTTTTAAATCACTTTGTTTCCTGTTTCAGATTCTGTTGCTCTGCTGTCCTATACCACATCAGGACTCTATACCTCTCTGATATACAAGAATATGACAACTCCAGTGTATACAACTTTGAAGGGGGTAAGTCATTACTGATACTGCTGAGCATGTGGCTCTCTTCATGGTGGACCGGGAAAACTGTTTATTCAAGCTCTGGGTTCCATTCTTGACATTTTACTCTGACTTTCCCTTTATAGGGAGTTGTAGACGTTCACACTAATATATCATAAAAAGAGAAGAAATGGAAAGATCTAGAGAAGATATTTACATTTCTCAGAGTTTTAGAAGTCTGGGCCCATTTTTATTATACCCCATGTGCTTTTCC
The DNA here is from genome assembly GCF_011764305.1 of Mustela putorius furo. Taxonomy (NCBI): domain Eukaryota; kingdom Metazoa; phylum Chordata; class Mammalia; order Carnivora; family Mustelidae; genus Mustela; species Mustela putorius. Next base: position 14,850,443 of record NW_025421321.1, on the reverse strand, counting down.
ACAGCCTTCCCCACCCCGGTGGTTAATTGTTTAAAGGAAATATCACTATTAATGATGTAGCAAAGATTCCTAATTTGGAAAGATTTTTCTGTCACTGCCAGGGTTCCCTTCCCTTGCTTGAAGTACTTAATTACTTAAAACAATACTTAAAATAAGTATTGTTAAGTATTAACAGCCTTATGTTTTCAGGAAACTTTTATATTTGACAAATGCCTTGCTAATGAGAATTTGGGATTTAACAACATGACTTTGATAATGCCAAAATATATTCTTGTATTCAAAAAAAATCTTATTCCATGTCTTCTGCTAAAGCATTTCATATCTAAAAAGAGAGGTGACTTTAGAGATGGACACTTCTAGGCTGTCGTCCTTTTCTTTAGAAGGCAACACAAATAAGCAGCAGCCCGTTCCTGGATGACTCCTCTGGGTCAGAGGAAGAAGATAGCTCCAGATCCAGCTCCCGGACTTCAGAGTCAGACACGCGCAACCGGAGTGGACCAGGCAGCCCCAGAGCCATGAAACGCGGTGAGGCAAAGTCTCAGGCATATGAGACAACTCCATGTAATTCAGGATATTTAATAGGAATTTTATCTCCATAATAGGACTTTTTAAAAACAATCGAAGTACTTGTTTTTACCTGAAGTGAGAAGAGAATTAGCCAGGACTAAGATGCTTATATTTTAATTCTTTCTGTGATTCCACCCAAGCCACATGATCTTTTTATTTTAACCTTATCTCTAAGAGAGCAATCAATTTATTATGGGAATAGAGTGCAATAACTGGCCAAAACAAGGTTTCTCTTTTATAGTTAGTGTGTGGCATTTTGGATAATTTATGGGATGGACTTATTTCAGCTCAATTTGTTATGCTAAGTGGCAGAAAATATATCTAAAAACTTGGTGGTTAATGTGATTCTAGGATGGAAATGAAAACTTTACTTTGGGCATGTCTAAGAGTTTTAGTGGATTTTGAAGAAATATTTGGTATAGGTATAGGTGACAGAGAGACATAATCACACTAAACGACACCTGTATTTTATGAAAGCCTTTAATACAGTGTGCTCTATAGGTTTTCAAATTATGTTCCGTGGAACTCCTAGGTAATTCCCTCAGCTTCTGGAGCTGCTCAACTTTGATAGGCTTAGTATTTTGGGCTTCCACCAGCCTCTTTACTTCTACCTTGACCCCCAAAAGCAGTATCAGGTTACATCACACTATTGCTCAAAATACTGCAAAGACTCATAACGGTTATAAGGTGTTCTGTGTCTCTCATGTCTTCGATCTCATATCCTTTCTCCTTCCTTGCTCAGCTCAAGTCACACCAACCCTCTTGCTGTTCCTGAAATGTGCCAGCATGCTTTGATTTCAGGACCTCCACACTGATTGTTTCCTCTATCTGGTATTCTTTCCCCCCAATGACTATCAGGCTAACTCTGGCACCTGCTACAGTGCTTTGCTCAAACACTGTCTTCTCAGTGAGATCCATCCTGAGCATACCATTCAAATTGCAATCCCTTGCTCTACTCCAATCACTTTTAATTCCCTCTAGTCTGCTCTATGTTATATCTTTTCCTAGCACTTACTGCCAATATTTTGTCTGTCTCTATTCTGTCTCTGACTAGAATCTATGTCCAATGAAGGCAGAAATTTTTCTTTTGTCGTCCGCTCTGTCCCTAGCACCTAGGGGAGTGCCTAGCACACTGGCCCTGGGGCTGACCACCTGAGATTTGCCTGGCTGTTTTACTTTGAACAAATGTTTTGATTTAATCTCTGGACCTTAGTCTCCTTAGAGAATGAAGGCATTAATCAAGATGATCTCTGAGGTCCCTTATAAATCTAAATTTTTATTGTTCTATGAAAAATAAAGACATTATTGTCATGACTGTTACTTGTCTTAGTCAAATAAACAATAATAATGATATAGTGACGTCCTAACAAGTCCCTTAAATGTTAATAAACACTTTAAAAAATTGTCAGATACTGCAATGAATAATGATTTAAAGTCCTTGATTTTATTATATTGAAAATCTCCAATTGTAGGGACCCTGCAAATGTGGCTTGCAACCTGCAAGTAATTTTCTTAAAAAAAGCAAATGAATTATTGTGGAAATGTTCCCTTGAATTTTACTTTGTAACTGCTAGCAAATGAAATAGTTTGTTTATATCTTTAAGTCTTATTTCTTTTCTTTTACAAAAAGATTTAAAAATTTTTTATAAACTGGTAATATTCAACTTATATGGAAAATACTACTGATGCTGATACTGATACTAATACTTCTTTTGGATGTGAATTACTTTAAAAGTGATTACAGGGGCGCTTGGGTGGCTCAGTGGGTTAAAGCCTCTGCCTTCAGCTTGGATCATGATCCCAGAGTCCTGGGATCTCTGCTCAGCAGGAAGCCTGCCTCCTCCTCTCTCTCTCTGCCTGCCTCTCTGCCTGCTTGTGATCTCTATCTGTCAAATAAATAAATAAAATATTTTTTAAAAAATGACTACAAAAACTAAGTGGTTTAAAATGTAATTGTAGGGACGCCTGGGTGGCTCAGTTGGTTGGACGACTGCCTTCAGCTCAGGTCATGATCCCGGAATCCCGGGATCGAGTCCCGCATCAGGCTCCCAGCTCCATGGAGAGTCTGCTTCTCCCTCTGACCTTCTCCTCGCTCATGCTCTCTCTCACTGTCTCTCTCTCAAGTAAATAAATAAAATCTTTAAAAAAAAAATGTAATTGTAGGAGTGCCTGGTTGTCTGTCAGTTAAGCATCTGCCTTGAGCTCAGGTCTTGATCCTGGGGTCCTGGGATTGAGCCCCACATAGGCTCCCTGCTTGGTGGGGAGCCTGCTTCTCCCTCTCCCACTCCCCTCCTTGTGCTCTCTCTCTCTGTGTCAAAATAAATAAATAAAATCTTTCTAAAAAATAAAATGTGTTTGTACAAATCTTGATAAATTAAAATCAAACATTTGTTTGCCTGTATATATGTAATACATACAATGTAAGTATGTGAATATACATTTTTAATCCTTAATGAAAGATACATCAGTATCCTTGCATATATCTTATATATGTATATATATGTTGCACAGTTTATGTAAAATTTGCTGTGCCTATAATCATACCAACATGTTCATGTTCCTGTGACTTCCTTGAAGGTTTATATCATAATCCTTTAGTTCTGTTTTCTGCTTTAAAATTTCTTTATGGCAAAGATATGAGAATAAATCTAGTCTAGGAAGGCTTGTGATTTTGGAATAGCTATATTCCTTAGGAGAACTCACAGCTAGCATTTGGGCCACCTTATTATTAAATATTGACTTAATTTATTTCTTTATTCATCTAGGTGTGTCTCTGTCTTCAGTGGCTTCTGAAAGTGATTATGCCATTCCCCCAGATGCTTACTCCACAGACACAGAATACTCCCAGCCAGAGCAGAAGCTCCCTAAAACCTGCTCATCATCCAGTGATAACGGGAAAAATGTAAACACTGAATCAGTTTTTTTTTTAAAGAAAGAAAATAGTAATGAATCTTGTTAGTTTGAGGCTCCAAAGGGAAACTTAAATTTTTAAAATTTCTTTTTAATTAGGAACCACTGGAAAAATCTGGCTACTTATTAAAAATGAGTGGTAGAGTCAAGACTTGGAAGAGGAGGTGGTTTGTTCTTAAAGGTGGTGAATTACTTTACTATAAATCTCCGGTGAGTGGGAAGTGCTTGCTTTTTAGAATTGACTTCCTCAAACTCCTGGTTGATTTTCTTCCCTGTAATGCAATTAATGATACAAAGCATTTCTTACTACTACTGTTAACAGGTAATCAATCACTCTTCCTTCGGTTTTCTTCCTTTCCTACAGAGTGATGTAATTAGAAAACCCCAGGGCCATATTGAACTTAGTGCATCCTGCGGCATTTTAAGAGGAGATAACAAACAAACAGTTCAGGTACTTTTTTTTTAACCTTTTTTTTAAAATTTTTCTTTTTTGTATCATGCAAAACTCAGTTCTTAATGATCCAAGCTAACAGAAAGGAGATTGGATGATTCAGTGTTTCTTTATTCGTTTTGTGTTAAGTGTAGTGCCTCAAAAAACATGTGAAACCCTAGACCTTCTCAGTTAAAAATATAACATCAGTTGGGTTTATGTTGAGTACCTGTCCACAGCACCTCCTTTGCCCTTTATCCCTACACGCTTCTTTCCCTCTACCTGATCTCACAGCTCTCCCAGCTCTCAAACTGTCTAGCTATTTTAGGGAAGGCTTATATGAGAAATGAATTCCCAATATTATTAGTTTTATGTTCTGCTAACTTCAGGAGAGCTTGCATTTTGATATAGAACCAGAAAATGGCATTTCTTCTATGAACTTCAGCTGCTATAACAACAGTGGGAAACCACAAGTGGGAAGAATATTGGTCACACCCTAGACATAGTTGCTGCCCATTAACCCACACAATAAGGCCAGTCTTGCTAGAAGCCTACTAAATGTAAAACATACACTCTTGAGATAGTTTGATAAATGTGATTGAAATTCAGATACTTTATTTCTGAAATACCTTCAATAAATACTATATTCTTATCTTGCTCCTTTGGAGAGTGGAATAAGCCTCATTTTCAATGTTTTCTGGGGATAATAACCTGAAAACTGCCCAAAAACGTAGAAGGGAGAATCGGGAAAAATTTCATCTTGAAGCAAAGCAGATAAGAATCTGGGTGGCACAGTCAGTTAAAGCAGTCAAATCTTGGTTTTGGCTCAGGTCATGATCTCAGGGTCCTGGGATTGAGCCCCACATCAGGGTCCAAGCTCAGCGTGGAGTCGGCTTAAGATTCTCTTCTTCCTTGGGATGCCTGGGTGGCTCAGTTGGTTAAGCAGCTGCCTTTGGCTCAGGTCATGATCCCAGTGTCCTGGGATCGAGTCCCGCGTTGGGCTCCCTGCTGAGCAAGGAGCCTGCTTCTCCCTCTGCCTCTGCCTGCCATTCTGTCTGCCTGTGCTCGCTCTCTCCCCCTCTCTCTCTCTGATAAATGGATAAAATCTTTAAAAAAAAAAAAAAAAGATTCTCTTCTTCCTCTGCCCGTTCCCCTCCATGTATACGCTTTCTGTCTCTCCTTTTCTCTCTCGACCTCTAAAATAAATAAATACATAAAATCTTAAAAAAAAAAAAAAAAGAATCAGCTACAAGCTTCTGAAATATTTGAAAATTTTCAAATGTGGTTAATTTAAGACTGAGAAATTGTGAGTTCGTAATATCTTATATGTTATAAGAATTGCTCTTCTTCCAAACACTTCTTCTTGTTTTAGTTATAATTGATTTCTTCACTTCTATAACAAATAACTCTTTGTTTGCTAAAAAATATCTTATTACAACCTCCAGTCATGCTGCTGCTCACTTCAACAGGCAGGAACCTGTAGCACATTTAAGGGAGAAAAAGAAATGGTAATGATTAGATGAGATAAAAAACCATGACTCAAAAGCTTAATACTCTGAGGCTCCTCGGTGGCTCAGTGGGTTAAGCCTCTGCCTTCGGCTCAGGTCATGATCCCAGGGTCCTGGGATCAAGCCCCACATCGGGCTCTCTGCTCCGTGGAGAGCCTGCTTCCTCCTCTCTCTCTGCCTGCCTCTCTGCCTACTTGTGATCTCTCTCTGTCAAATAAATAAATAAAATCTTTAAAAAAAAAAAAAGCTTAATACTCTGAAAATTTTTAAAGTAAATGGAAGTGAAAAAATTATTTCAGCACCAAGTTAATTATTGTAATTCTCACAAAGTGGTGAAACTACTCTAAATTATGTATGCAATCATTTATTTAGCAACTAGGATTCAAGGTATGGCATGTTTGTTTCTATGGTAATTAATGATGTTTTTAGACTAGACAGAGAACTGCTAATAATCCGAAATCTTCAGAGTTTCCGTTCCTATCTCTTTCTCATCCCATTTTAGTTGACCACTGAAAAACACACATACTATCTGACCGCAGATTCTCCCAATATATTAGAAGAATGGATTAAAGTGTTACAGAATGTTCTTCGAGTACAAGCTGCCAGCCCTCTTTTTCTGCAGCCTGAGGGCAAACCAACGGTGAAGGGATTGCTCACCAAGGTAAGACCTTTATGTGCATAGCAGTGTCTGAGGCAACTGGGGAGGTAGCCCCACGATCAGAAGTGGGTGTCAGAGAATATGTGTATTTATATTGTCTTGGGTGGGAAGTGTGTTTTACTTTGGATACCAAATGTTCTTACCATCAAAAATTTCCTAACCAAGGGCACCTGGGTGGCTCAGTGGGTTAAAGCCTCTGCCTTCGGCTCAGGTCATGATCCCAGGGTCCTGGGATCGAGCCCCGCATCGGGCTCTCTGCTCAGTAGGGAGCCTGCTTCCTCTTCTCTCTCTGCCTGCCTCTCTGCCTACTTGTGATCTCTGTTTGTCAAATAAATAAATAAAATCTTAAAAAAAAAAAAATTCGTAACCAGAATTTTTAAAAGGAGGTTGAAAAGCTTGGGTAAGTGTTTGAAACATGTGAAAAACAAGCTTTTCCTTGTTAGTAAGTAAAGGATAAATATCAGTGGGGGAAAAAGAAGAAAGGACACACTGGGAAAGAAGTAGAGTTGGTAGACCTAAAAAATACAAGCGATATTTTAAAAAATCTGGCCAATTGGGTAGCTCAGTTGGTTTGGTGTCTGACTCTTGATTTCAGCTTGGGTCTTGATCTCAGGGTCGTGAGTTCAAGCCCAATGTTGGGCTCCACATTGGGCATGGAGTTTACTTTAAAAAAAATTAAGTAAATAAAATGCAGATCTTAAGTATAGAGTTTGGTGGGTTTTGACAGATATTTGCTATCAGTCTATCAACATTTAGAACATTTCAATTGCCCCAGAAAGATTACTTGCATGGCATAGTTTACAATGAAGAAAAATTGGCATCAACTTAAATGTAGAGTAAGGGATAGTTTAAACAAGTATATATAATCAGATAATGATTTACTATACAGCCATTTTAAATAAAAGAATATTTAGTGCTTAGAAATATGTTATGATGCATTGTTAGTTGATAAAGTAGACAGCATTATTATATTATTATCCCATTTTATTATATATGTATAGAAAAATGTCTGAATATGAAATATGCCAAGATATATTATAACTCTGATTTCATTCTTGCTTAATTCAGTTTTCTCATTTTTTTAGAATGAGGAAGAATTGATTTATGCTAAGATAAATATTATTTTTAAATTTAAAAAGTCCTATTGATCACTTTAAGAAAAATATAATAAAACATTCACACATAAGTTATCACACACAAAAATAACCTCTAAATAATCATTCATCATTCATGTGCCTTGTTTATGTAAGAAGTTAAAAATTTAGATTTAGACAAGCTATGTCACCATGTAATTTATACTTAGCATGAATATGGGAACATATTGACCAGCTCCACCTAAAGTAAGAGAAAAATTTCACCAATATATTCAACAAAGAATTGAACTGTGTTTTTTCCAAAATGTTACATTACCAGGAAAATGTTTTTTCAGTTACCAGTGACTTAGAGACTCCCTGGTATTATGCAAATATATATTTTCCAGTGAACACAATGCTACTTTAAATCATATTCTTACTATAATTCATAATAACTAGCTGTCCTCTGATTTCAAGGACCATGTGTTTTAAACCCTTAGACTTTAATATGATCCTGTGGCTAAGGGTTTGTTACGTCTCCCACAATCTGTTTGTTTGATTGTTTTTTCTTTATCCACATGGCACTGTCAGTTCCTGCACATTACATTTCTGCTACTCCCTGCCTCCCATCTCACAGTTGCATTTTAAATGAAGATAAGTAGATGTGATTATCAGATGACTAAACCACTTGGGTTTATAGACAGGCTACTTATTAGGTTTCCTTCCTACCATTTTTCATGTCCACCCCTATATTTTCACCCTGAGAGCCTTGAAAGAGAAAAACTTCCCTCAGTTATTCTGAGCGATTTGTTCTGAGCTCACATTCAGGCTACAATTTAAGCTACTTACTGTAGAACAGCACTTGTATACTTTGGAAGGGAGGAGGTGTTTTTCAGGTTGTCACGGTTGTTATTAAGTACAGAAATATGTCGGTCGATATTAAGAACTTGACTAATTTTGATTCTGGATTAGTCACTCTTGCAACTTTCATTTTAATACTTAAGAAAAACATTTTCTGTATAAAAAGTCATTTATTTAAAAAACAAAAATTTAGCGGTGCCTGGGTGGCTCAGTGGGTTAAGCCTCTACCTTTGGCTCAGGTCATGATCTCAGGGTCCTGGGATCGAGCCCTGCATCAGGCTCTCTGCTAAGCAGAGAGCCTGCTTCCTCCTCTCTCTCTGCCTGCCTGTCTGCCTACTTGTGATCTCTGTCAAATAAATAAGTAAAATCTTTAAAAAAAAAATTTATTGAACAGTTACCACATGCCAGGCAATGGGCTTAAGGACATCAAGATAATTAGGCCACTGCCCCATCCCTCAGAGAACCTCATGACCTATTGGGAAAGAAAAGGAAATAGCATATTATAATGACATGTACTAAGCACAGTTACGAGACACATGGTAAGGTCACAGCGAAATCTAATTTAGGCTGTGGGATCAGGAACAACTTCTGAGAGAAGAATTGTTTGTGCTGAGTCTTCAGAGAGATGAAGGAATAGTTACACCAAATGAAAATGGGCAAGGAAGGTTTCCCAAGCTGGGAGACAGGGAGAACAAAGACAGAGTATCTCAAAGCCAGAGTGCTACCTCCACTGAAGACAAGTCCTTTGGAGAACAAGCTGGAGGGTCCTGATCATCCTGATCATGGACGGCTTTTTTGTTTAATTAAGGACTTTATTCTGCACCCTGAAGGTGGTGTAAACCCTTCGGGCTGGTAACAGGAGTGGGGGCACGTTCGTGTTGTTAACAGATCGTTCTGCTGAGAGGAAGGCGGATTTGTCGGAGGCAAGCTGGGGGTGCTAAGAACAGACAGCAGAAGTGGTTCTTGGGAAGAGGATGAGACTCTGAACTGGTCATAAGCAAAGAGAGGAGAGAGTGAATATAGATAATGGTAGGACATAAAATCTTTGGTTAGATTTTTTTGAATTCAGGGTCCAGAAATAGGAAAGACAAGATTGGCTGGGTGAAAGATGAGAGAGCTCGGGGTGGGGCACCTGCATGGCTCAGTCACTCGGGTTAAGTGTCCGACTCTTGATCTCAGCTCAGGTCTTGATCTCATAGTCATGCTTGAGTCCTGTGTAGGGCTCCATGCTGGGTGCGGAGCCTACTTAAAAATAAAAAATAAAATAAATGAAAAGAGAGCTCAGGGAGGAGGAGTGGTTTTAGGATGATTCAAAGGCTATTTGGGACCATGCCAATTTTTAGAACTTTGAGGATACTTGAGTTAAGGATTAAGAAGTCCAGCAGGCAGTGGCAACACCAGGCTACATCAGAGGAGGGGGCTGGGTTGGAGAGAAGGATTTGGGGAATCCTCACTATGTATTTGGTGGTTGAATTCTTGACAGTGAGAGAAGTCACCCAGGGACATGTGTGTTGCAGCCGAGCCGCGGGCTGCTGCTGGAACACTGGGTTTTACAATAGCTGAGAGCACATAAAGGAAGTGTGTGAAGAGACCTTGGGAAGCAAGTCATGGGGACCAGGGAGTAGAGTGGTGACAGGAGCGAGTGGTCTGCAGTATCAGATGCTGTGTGGAGTGCTTAGCAAGAAAGGCAGACTGCAGTGTGTTGGAAGATGAAAGGGAGATGAGTAAGTGCCGTATTTGACTTTGAAGAGCTGTCTGCCCAGTCCACCGTGTCAGAAGGAATGAAGCTGAAAGGAGCATGGTATTAGGAGAAGCATTTTGAGGATGGCAAAGACATACCTTGAGTTTGTGAGATGAGCGGAAGAAGCCAGGAGAGAGGTGAAGTGGGAAACAAAGAACAAAGCTCAGAAGTGGGTGGGTGGGCATGGGGGGGCAGCATGGTGGGGGGGCATGGTGGGGGGGCTGGGCTGGCAGGAAGGTGAGGAAGGACAACTATCTAAGTTTGTGGGGCATAGAATGAGATCACATCGGATATCCTGTTTTCTTGACGAAGATTACTCCACAACTAAGCTATTTAGTGAGAATGAGGGAAAGGACTGAGAACAATCAGGGACATAGGGAAATACTCGAGGGCAGATAGGAAGATTGGCAAGTATTCTCAGGGCCCACCTGACTTTGGTGATTTGAGTTCATATTGGTTATTTTTCTCTCACATCTTCCAGATGCTCAGAAATAGGAGCAGAATTTACATTATAGTGATGTGAGAGTAGTCATTTTTTTTCTTTTTCTTTTTTTAAAGATTTTATTTATTTATCTGACAGACAGAGATCACAAGTAGGCAGAGAGGCAGGCAGAAAGAGAGGAGGAAGCAGGCTCCCTGCCGAGCAGAGAGCTCCATGTGGGGCTCGATCCCAGGACCCTGGGATCATGACCCGATCCAAAGGCAGAGGCTTCAACCCACTGAGCCACCCAGGCGCCCCCTAACATTTTATTATGTAAATTTTCAAATATGCAGAAAAGTTAGAAGACTATTTTACAGTGAACATCCATATTCCTACCACCTAGATTCTACAATTAACATTTTACTTGCTCTGTACATACCTAGCAAGATGATGATTTAAAATAAATGTTTTCTATGGGCATTTTCAAACATGTGAAGTAGAAGAAATAATAGAATGAACCCTCAGGTGCCTGGGTGGCTCAGTTGGTTAAGTGTTTTTGTTCAACTCAGGTCATGATCCCAGGGTCCTGGGATCAAGCCCCACATTGGGCTTCCTGCTCAGTGGAGAGTCTGCTTCTCCTTCTGCCCTTCCCACTGCTCGTGCTGTCTCTCTCATGCACACATTCTCTCTCTATCAAATACATAAATGAAATCTTTAAAAAAAATGAACTCTCATATATTTATCACCCAATTTAAGTTATCTGCTATAGCTAAAATTATGTCTACAAACCCCTCATTACCTTCCCTCTCTCTTCCCGCACTCTCCCCTGGATGACCTAAAAGAAAAGGGAGGTGGAATTTTCTTGAGGGGGTATGTTAGAAGCAGAGGATGTAACACAGTCCCATGCTTTGGAGCAAGAGTTGTTTTGTGACCAAAATCAGGACCCAAGGTTGGTAGGGAAGGAAGAGAGGCCAGGAGAGAAGTGAGAAACTGAAATAAAATAGAAGAACCAGAGGACTAAACATTTGGAATGAGGTCAAAGAACAGGAGTGGTGCCAGTAATGAGCGAAGGAGGGAGAAAAGGTTGAGATCAGAGAATAGAATGTCAACTTCAGAAGTGGAGCCGTGTCCAGTAAAGAAAGGTTGAGGGTATGAGGAAGGGGACAAAGGTCATTGGAAAGGAAGAAGGCACAAAACTGTGAAGTAAGGATGTAGAGAGGCAGTGTGGCAGAGGCTAGGTAGGGCAAGAGCACAGGCCCAAGTCCTGGCTCTGCCACTTGCTCGTGTGTGACCGTGAATAGGCAGCTTGCAAGCTCTGTGCCTTACTGTCCTCATCTGTTAAGTTGGGGAATTAACCATAGTGCCAGCCTCACAAGGTATTGGGAGGATGAAATGAATTATTTAAGCATATAAAGTGCTTTAGAACAGTGCCTGCCACATAAACACTCCCTAAATGCTAGCTATTATTCTCACAAGATTTTTACCCACATATGGACGTCAGCAAGGCTGGGTGATAGGATTTGTGGTGGGGAGGCTTTAGGCATGAGAATTTGGGAGAGGAGAGATGACGGTGGGAGCCTCTACTTTGTGTAATGACAGAGGCTAATCATATGATATACCGTGTCTTCAGAGTTTCAGGCAGAATCGATAGGCAGGTCCTTTTTACGGTTTCAAGGTAAAAAACAATGTTTTCCAATTATTTCATTCACCAAAGCCCGGGGATTTGAGGTTGTCTTTAAATTTTTACAAGGATTCTTCTAGCCTAATTTGCTTTATTATGAATTTTCCAGAATAGTTCAGAGTTTTAAGAAATCCTGATAAAATCAGATGTACTCATAAAGACAGATTGTGCTTTTAAAACAACTTTTACATGTGAATTTTTGTTAACTTGTAGTTCTTCAAAGGTACACCTTGTTCTGTTTTAAAGATAAATCATTTCAAAAGTATGCTCTCTACAGCCAGATGCATTATACTCCAGTTTTGCTGAGAGGCTCTTCTGGATTTTGTTTAAAAGAAGAAGAAAGAAAGGAAGGAAGGAAGGAAAGAAAGAAAGAAAGAAAGAAAGAAAGGAAGGAAGGAAACGAAACCTGGGTGACACAAACTATTTACAGCTTCCAGGATATTTGTCTATAAATATGTTTCTAAATTTAATTAAACTGAAACAAGTCTTGCCAAATGAAACATTTTTTGTTTTTGCTCAAGCAGGATTTCAAATCCATCCTACTTAGATGGTGGTATTTGCTTAAACTGCAGTTTTGAAAGCCCCAAGCCTGGCTGCATGTGTGGGTTTAAATGACATGTGTTTTATCTCTCCTTATTCATAGTGAAGAAGGAAGCATTTATTGAGTAACTACTATTTTCCTTTATTTACATGTTCTCCCTTGGTCATCACATCAGTCCAATAAGATACACAATAATTACACATTATGGACAAAAAGGCTGGGGCGCCTGGGTGGCTGAGTGGGTTAAGACCCTGCCTTCGGCTTGGGTCATGAGCTCAGGGTCCTGGGATCGAGCCCCACATCTGACTCTGCTCAGCAGAAGCGGGCTTCCCTCTCTCTCTCTGCCTGCCTCTCTGCCTACTTGTGATCTCTCCCTGTCAAATGAATGAATGAATGAATAAATAAAATATTTTGGGGGGAAAAAAAAGGCTGAAAGGTTAAGTCAGTCACCTGAGGACCTCCATCTAGCATGGGGCAGAACTGGAATTTAAATGTTGTGTCCTTTGACTTCAAAACCCAGGCCTTTTCTACTACAGTGACTTGCCTCCCATAAAATCTGTTGCAGCAGTTATTTTTCTTCTCAGTGTACTACTATCAGAACAGGCCATTTCAGTGTAAGTCATCCCAAGGGCCCTGCAAAACATATATACCTCCTACCCTCGCCCCTCATGTCCCTTCCCCAGTGACCTCTCTCCTATCCCCGCACTGCTCAGTCTCAGATACACCATCCCCGGGCCTTCCCATTTACCTGTTTTGTCCAGAGTGTTCTTCCCTCAGATGACTGCCTGGCTCATCTACCTCCTTCAGGACCTGCCTTGATACCAGGGAAGCCTTCCTGAGCCCCTTCTTTTAAACTGTGAAACACACTTCCTCCCCCCCTCTCCCCAAGCCCTTCCTCCCTCTCTTCTGTATTAGTTTTCTCCTTAATACTTATCACCATGGGCAAATGTGACAACAGCATGTCGGGTTTTAGTTTTACTGGCCAGTGTCTTGGTTTCTAGAAGGTAGACCTCTCCAGATTGAAGCCCATTCTGTTGCAGGAGAGGCGCTGGCTTCAAGGCTTGGCAGGGCTGCCAGGGAAGGAGGACTCTAGGGCAGGTGCAACCAGACAGGCCACATTCTAGGTCTGGAGCACTAGGGCTTATTGGAAATCTTGCCCACTGGCGAGAATGGAGTTCTTGGTGTTTTTCTAGGCTTGACAGTGTAGCTGGGTCTCTCCGGCAAAGATCTTCAATGTCGGTACCTAGGCAGGACTGGGCCAGGGAGGAACTCACAGTAAGGATCTTCATAAAGCCACCAAATGATGAAAAACCTACAATATTCAGTAAAAAGTTTAAGTAAATGTCTTCCACATGAAACAGATATAAATGTAAATATTTTGTGTTGTTTTAAAAGATTTTATTTATTTATTTATCAGATGGAGAGAGCACACAAGCAGGGGCAATGGCAGGCAGAGCAGGCAGAGGCGGAAGCAGACTGAACAAGGAGCCCGATGCAGGACTTGATCCCAGGACCCTGGAATCATGACCTAAGCCAAAGGCAGCTGCTTAACCAACTGAGCCAGGCTTCCCACATTTTGTGGTCTTAGTGATGATATACAGCATACTGTTGATTTCATTGTCTACCTTGCAAGGTTGTGATCTCCTTCTTTAAAGAGACTGTGTCTTGTTCATATGCCTATTCCCAGGCCCTAGAGCAGTCTCTAACCATTCAAAATCAAGAGCTAGATTCAAATTCTGTCCCCCTCACTTAACATAGTTCCTGACATATAGGCAGTATTCAGTATATAGTTATTATATATATATATTTTAATATTTTATTTGTTTATTTGACAAGAGAGATCATAAGTAGGCAGAGAGGCAGGCAGAGAGAGAGGGGGAAACGGGCCCCATCCTGAGCAAAGAGCCTGATGCAGGACTCGATCCCAGGACCCTGAGATCATGACCTGAGCCGAAGGCAGTGCCTTAACCCACTGAGCCACCCAGGCACCACTATAGTTATTATATTAATATTATTTTCTTGTTGTGTATGAATCCTTCTAGAGGAGGCACCAAATGTTTTTAATGAGTGAATCTTTAACATAGGGGAAAGCACTAGATTTTGTAGATTTTAATCTTCTCTTTCTAACATTATTAGGGGTTAACCCAGAGAGCCACAAGGTTACTGAAAACCTAGGAAATACAGTAACTATGAAATACACTTACTTATAAAATACGCATTTTGTTTTATCTGTCTCTGAATTCTCAGGCCTAGGCATAGTCCTTGACATACAGCAAACATTTTTTAAGCGTTAAGTGGTGAACACCAAAGCTAGACATGCCCTGGTACTGCTAGAACAGGTCAATCTTAAACCTCATTTGCACAGTCTACTTGGAATATCACTTAACCTTGAACAAACTGGATACATATAGAGTTTCTGGCAGAGTGCATATGCTATACTTAAACATGTCCAAGTTCTGAGCTACATTTGTAATTCTTTGAAATGTGATTTCAGGTAAAGCATGGCTATTCCAAGAGAGTCTGGTGTACACTTATAGGAAAAACATTATATTATTTTCGTAGTCAAGAAGATAAGGTATGTATGTATTTTTAATAAGCTAATGTTGGTTTTAGCTCAGTGTTCTCTTTCACGCTTCCACTACTAGCTAAAACTTTAGAGTTTTTGATAAAGTTGCAGTCTTGCATTAAATTTATTATTGAGGTAATCACATACCTACAGGGGTCTTGATTCTTTTTTTTTTTTTTTAAGATTTTATTTATTTATTTGACAGAGAGAAATCACAAGTAGGCAGAGAGGCAGGCAGAGAGAGAGAGAGAGAGGAGGAAGCAGGCTCTCCGCTGAGCAGAGAGCCCGATGCGGGACCCGATCCCGGGACCCCGAGATCATGACCTGAGCCGAAGGCAGCGGCCTAACCCACTGAGCCACCCAGGTGCCCCGGTCTTGATTCTTAATTAGAAGTCTTAGCAATTTTTAAGAAATGCATCTTGGTCTTAAAAGAGAAGTCTTCTCCACTCCCAGCTGTCAATTTCTCTTATTTTCCCAGGTTCTAACAGACTAGGAAAGGTTGAAGGAAGGGGACAGCAAGAGAGGAAAGGAAAGTCTGGGGAGGGAAAGAATCCAGCCCTATCCCAGGCCCTCAAATCCCTTGATACCACTTATCTATCCACTGATCTATTCATCTTCTACCCATTTGTATCTTTATATTCATCTTTAAATGAATCCCCTCCCAAAAAGAACTTGAGTTGTCTTCACTCTCAGAGGCAAAACGTGGGATAGCTTTCAAAGGTGAAATGTATGCCCAGTTATCATTATGGGTACTCTGCATCACCTTTGGATTCCTGAAACTAAAAATTGAACCAACATGGGCCAAAAGTACTTGCACAAAATGATGCCAGCTCCACAGAATGGTCTGTGACTGATTATTGTGTTAATGAGATCAGGCTTCTTCGTCCGGTGACCATGTAGGTCATGTCAGTCTGTTATTATTTCTCTGTTCCATTTTCAGATGGCACGGTCAGTTCTGACCAGTATGTATTTAAGATGCATACCATTATTAGTATGGCTCATGGGATGGAAATTAACACAGTCGGCTATGAAAAACGATACCTCTGAGGTCATGTGGGAAGATACTAACATAAAAATGCAACATGGATAAGCCCAGTACAAAATCTTGCATTCAGTATAATCCCAACTAATTTTAATCAGGAAAACAGAAGACACTCTATGTATCCCAGGTCTGGCAGTTCTAATATAGAATTAGGAACATCCATCACTTTTAGAAAAGTTCTATAATGTTTAGAAAAGTTGAGGGAACAGAGGCCAGGGAAGCTGCCGCTGGATATCTGAGTCCAAAGCACGGAGGCAGCTGGTCCTCAACAGCTTAGCAGAAAGCTCTGTGACGCTCCCATCAGCCCATGCATCAGACTACAAGTGTCTCGAGAGAGTTACAGCTTCTCCTTCACCCTTACCTTCCGCACCTTGTGTAGGTTTTCTCAGAAGCAGGCTCTGAGAACCCTGGAGAGAAGGGGATTCTAACAAGGTTCCCAAATTCTTGTCTGCAATTACCAGGAGATTTTAGAAGAGGATGGTTGGGATGGAGAATTTCTAATTCTCATGCCGGCCTATCCGTGTAAAAAAAAAAAAAAAAAAAAAAAAGCATAGCAAAAAAATCGGAAAGAACCATACAAAGAAAGGGGTGCCTGGCTGGCTCAGTCGGTGGAGCGTGTGACTCTTGATCTTGGGGTTGTGAGTTCAGGCCCCACACTGGGTGTAGAGCTTACTTAAAAATAAAATCTTAAAAGAGAACTATATCAAAATGTTGAATAATTATCTGTAATGGAAGAATTTATAAGTGATTTTTTTCCTTCTCTTATACCTTTCTGTATTTCCTATAATAAGTATATGTTTCATAAAGAGGACATTATTTAATTTGCTAAGAGAGTAGAACTTAAATATTCTCACTAATAATAATAATGTAATAAAAATGGGTAACATTGGTCACAGAAGGAACAAGTCAGAAGGATGTAGATGGATAAGTAGAAATCCATTATAACTAACCACTGGAAGGTATTGAGGATGCACGTGAATCTGGATAGACCTACTTCATCTCATGTAATAGATATTTCAGAAACAATTTGTTTTTATCTGGATCGGTGTCCTTTTTTATTCAGTCAAAATATGTAAAAATACTAGGTCTATTTACTGTTTTTTGGAATAGTGAAGTAGCAAATCCTTTGGTAAAATGAATAATCATCTTTAAATGCTGGGGTGCGTGGACTCTTGATTTTCATATAATTGGATATGCCTAATCAGGATAGTATTGTCATATATTATCACCATAGAATTAGTTTTCTTTATCCCATTTTTAAAAGCTTGCTACCTATGTATTATTATAAATATAATTATATTCAATAAATAAAATTTTATTTATTTAATAAGTAAAACATATTATTCATTATTTATTTATTTGGCTTTTGTTTTCCTGCCTTTCTTTTTCTGAAAGCATGTGGGTAAGTTAATTTTGCTCTTTTTTCCCTTCAGAAGTAAATTTTCTTCTTTCAGTACCCAGAAGAATGCTTTGCACATAGTGACTACTGAGAAAATAGTTATTAATTTAATGGGGGAAAAGTCATGTTTCCCATGCAAGACAATACATTTAATTAAATGATTTAATTTCTACTATTAATCAGCTATTAGACAGATAATAATTCCGCTTAGGTAAGATATTCAGGTAAAACCTTACTGAGAAGGTGACATTTTAATTAGGTCTGAAGGAAGTAAAAGAGCTGCCATGTGGATATTTCAGGCAATAGCCTGCCAGGCAGAGGGAATAGCAAGTGCAAAGGGCCTGAGGCAGGAGTGTTCCTGGTGTGTTTGAGGACTAGTGAGGAGGTCAGTATTGATGCCAGGGTTTGGGGCTAAACAGAAAAATTATGTTGCCAGCAACTGAAATAGAAAAGACTGGGCAGAGCAAGTTGAGATGCTATTAGACAGTTATATAGAGAAAGTGAATCTGGAGTTACAAATGTGAGAGTAGCTGATATATGCCAGTACTAAAGCCATGAGCTTGGATGAGATCACCTGGAGACTGAGAGTAGATGGGAAAAAAATCCAAGCACTGAGCCCTGAACCTGAGCATGCAAATAGGTGACGGCAAATATCCTTGAGGTTAGAACGAACATTTCAGACTGCAATTGCAAACCTGATAAAATATTTTAGAAGCTGTAAATTTGAAGCAGACCATGTATTTTCCTAGAATAAATGTACTTGATTAAAGCAAAAGTTTTGAAACAAATATGCTAAATATTCAACATAGCAGATTGGATTGCTTTTGACAATAAAGTAGGTAAAACTCAATATAAATCAGCTTTAGGAAGTAGGAAGTTTTTCTTACTCTTAAAGTAAGATGGAAGAATCATGACATTGTCTTGTGATACATGTGTTAATAAATACCCTCAAAACACTTCTCATTGGGATTTAGGCTGATAGATAATCACACTTCTTTGTATCAGCTGCCTAGCCTCGTCACTCTATGAATTGTATTGAGACTTTGTCTATATGCGTTCTTTTGATCCAGTACCTTAATCTAATGAATTCTGTGGGGGGGCAGGGAGGAGGAAATCAAATGATTATTTTGACTGAATTACGTAATTACTTGACTAGGTAATGGGTCATTTTAGTGTAAGGAATAATCTGCACAGAAGTAGCTTCTTGGCTAGTAGTTGAACTCTTCGTTTCTATTACAATTGGGCATTTTAGTTGGGGCTACTCTTTTGTAACGATGTGGATAACCCAACTGCCTTTAGGCATTCATTTAAAAAGAAAGATATGCTAAGATATGCTTTATAAATGTAAGCATGAAAGGGACTATAAAAAATTTTAGTGGGAAAAGATCTAAAAAGTGCCTTCCTCATAATCACTAACATTCACTTTAGTTTCCTTTAGGTCAGATCAAACTCTGGGAGGCTAAAGTTGAAGAGGTTGATAGATCCTGTGATTCAGATGAAGATTATGAAGCCAGTGGGAGAAGTCTGTTATCTACACATTATACCATTGTGATCCACCCAAAAGACCAAGGTCCAACTTACCTCCTGATTGGATCCAAACATGAAAAGGTACCTAGGGACTTACTGGTTGATTTTGAATGGTGTACATTTGTGTCATTAAGTACTGGTAATAATCATCAAATCAACTTTAGGGACAGGAAGAAAAGAGCTTTGTTAAAGATCTTCAGCTCTATTTTCAGAGATTCTTCATGTCCCTCGAAAGTAGCTTTGTTCACATGTCATTTTTCTATCTTCTCATCAGAAGTGATCTCAAGGCTGAAATTAGTACATGAAGGCAGAAGACAAAGGGAGCTTATGTTCAAAACGTGTATCTCGGGGCTGGGTGGCTCAGTGGGTTAAGCCTTTCCCTTCAGCTCAGGTCAGGATCTCAGGGTCCTGGGATCGAGCCCTGCATCAGGCTCTCTGCTCAGTGGGGAGCCTGCTTCCTCCTTGTTCTCTGCCTGCCTCTCTGCCTACTTGTGATCTCTCTCTCTGTCAAATAAATAAAATCTTTATTTTAAAAAACCTGTATCTCTTAGACTATTTTGAGGTGACTCCAAGGCCTCCCCCTTATATTTTTTACTCATTTCTTTTTTTTTTTTTTAAAGATTTTATTTATTTATTTGACAGACAGAGATCACAAGTAGGCAGAGAGGCAGGGAGAGAGAGAGAGAGAGGAGGAAGCAGGCTCCTCGCAGAGCAGAGAGCCCGATGTGGGGCTCGATCCCAGGACACTGGGATCATGACCTGAGCTGAAGGCAGAGGCTTTAACCCACTGAGCCACCCAGGCGCCCCTTTTTACTCATTTCCAACAAAATTTTGGTTTAGATATAATTAAAAATGAGTCATTATATGTATTATATGTATGTATAATAAGTAAACAATATAAAAGTTAATATAATTTAAAATAAATATATCTAATTTGTGATAAAAGAAGCATCACAGATTAAGGGGGAGGAGGTAATGGATTATTCAATACATTATATACTGAGGAAATGGGCTATTTAGGAAAACATTAGTTTTTCATCTCACACATATAGTAAAATAGTTCTAAATGAATGTAAAGAGTTAAATGAAATTATTTTTTCAAAGAAACTTTATCTGATCTCTGAGTAGAAGGCACTTTCTTTTTTCCATTTTTTATAAGATTTTATTTATTAATTTGACAGAGAGAGGGAGAGATCACAAGCAGTCAGAAAGGCAGGCAGAGAGAGAGAGGGAAGCAGGCTCCCCATGGAGCAGAGAGCCCGATGCAGGGCTCAATCCCAGGACCCTGAGATCATGACCTAAGCCGAAGGCAGAGGCTTAACTCACTGAGCCACCCAGGTGCCCCAGAAGGCATTTTCTAAAAAGAAAAAACAATGTAAGAAATCACAGTAGAAATGGGTGATATATTCGACTACAAAAAATTGAGGGGTGCCTGGGTGTCTCAGTTAAGCATCTGCCTTTGACTGAGGTCAGGATCCCGGGGTCCTGGGATCAAGCCCCATATTGGGCTCCCTGTTCAGCAGGAGCCTGCTTCTCCCTCTCCCTCTGACCTTCTACCCAGTTCATGTTCTCTCTCTCTCTCAAATGAATTAAAAAAAAAAACAAAAAACTTTAAAAAAAAACTGATATGCTTGTCTGTATGGAATAAAATCACAAGCAGAACCAAAAGGATAATACAAAAAATAAAATATTTCATGGATGGCTACTATATCTTTAACATATAAACATATATGTAATATATTTTATATTAATATTGTAATATTAGTATATATTTTTATATAATATATTAATTTATAATTACATCTGGATAACATATAATTTATATATATATTTTATATAATATATAATTTATGTATTATATTTATATATTAATATTATATTTATTATATATTAAATCTATAATAGATATTATATATTTATATATAAACAACTTTTATAAATTACTTTCTTTTTTATGGTGTGGTATTGCATTGTATGTATATACCACATTTACTTTATTTATTTATTTATTTATTTTTTAAAGATTTTATTTATTTATTTGACAGAGAGAGATCACAAGTAGGCAGAGAGGCGGGCAGAGAGAGGGAGAGAGAGAGAGAGAGAGGAAAGCAGGCTCTCCGCTGAGCAGAGAGCCCGATGTGGGACTCGATCCCAGGACCCTGAGATCATGACCTGAGCCGAAGGCAGTGGCTCAACCCACTGAGCCACCCAGGCACCCTACCACATTTACTTTAGCCATTCATCTGTCAGTGGACATTTAGTCTGCTTTCAGTTCTTGGCTATTGTGACTAATGCTGCAGATAAACATGTGAGTACAGATATCTCTTCGTGATCCTGATTTCAATTTGTCTGGATATGTACCCAGATGTACAATTGCTGGAACATAGGGTGGTTCTATTTTTAGTTTTTGTGGCACCTCCATAATGTTTTCCACAGTGACAGCATCAGTTACATTCCAACTGGCAGTGGCTAAGTGTTCCCTTTTCTCCACATCCTTGCCAGCATTTGCTATCATTTTTTAAATATAAAAGCCCTTTTTTTGAAGGTTTTATTTATTTATTTATTTGAGAGAGAGTGTGTGCACAAGAGCGGGGGGTGTGGGGAACAGGGGAGAAGCAGACTCCCCACTGAGCAGGGAGCCCAATGAAGGGCCCCTGGGATCATGACCTGAGCCGAAGGCAGGCTCTTTACTGACTGAGCCAGATGCCCCTGATACATGCCATTCTACTGAGTGTGAGGTGATATCTTACTATGGTTTTGATTGGTATTTCCTTGGTGATTAGTGATGTTGAACACCTTTTCAGGTATCTGTGGGACATCTGCATGTCTTCTTTAGAGAAATGTCTATTCAGTTCCTTTGCCCATTTCTTTTTCCTTTGCTCATTTTTTAATTGGGCTAATTGTTTTCTTTACTATTGAGTTGTAGGAGTTTCTTATATATTTTGGATATTAACCCTTTATCAAATAAATGATTTTCAAATATTTTCTCCCATTTCATAAGTTGCCTTTCATTTTATTGATTGTTTCCTTTGCTGTGCAAGTTTTTAGTTTAGTATAATTACACTTTTCTGTTTTTACTTTTGTTGCCTGTGCTTCTAGTATCAAATCTAAGCTGTCATCACCAAGGTCATTGTCCAAAAGCTTTGTCCCTATGTTTTCTTCTAGGACTTTTGTTGTTTCAGGTTTTATGTTTAAGTCTTTATTCCATTTTTGAGTTGATTTTTGTGTGTGGTATAAAATAAGGTTCAATTTCATTGTTTTGCATATGGATATCCGGTTTTTCCAACAGTGTTTATCGAGGAGACTATCCTTTCCCCATTATGTATTCTTGGCAGTCTTGCCAAAGATAAGTTGACCATCTATGCATGGGTTTTTTTCCAGGCTCTCTGTTCTGTTCCACTGGCCTATATGCTTGTTTTCATGCCATACCAAGCTGTTTTGATTATTTAACTTTATAATATATTTTGAATCAGAAGTATGATGCCGCCAGCTTTGTTGTGCTTGCTCAAAATTGCTGTGGCTATTCAGGATCTTTCGTGGCTCCTTAGGATTGGTTTTTCTATTTCTGTTAAAAATTCCATTGGAATTTTTATAGGAATTGCACTGAATCTGGAGGTGTTTTAGGTAGTGAGGATTTGTTAATAATACTAATTCTACCAATCCATGGATACTAAATATCTTTCCATTTATTTGTGTCTGTTTTAATTTATTTCATCAGTATTTTATAGTTTTTTGGTATACAAGTCTTTCAGCTGGTTTGTTAGGTTTAATAAAATACTTAGGGAAGTATTTTATTCTTTTTGATGCCATTGTAAATGGGATTATTTTCTTCATTTTCCTGTTGGATAATTCATTATTAGTGTAAAGAAATGCAACTAACTAACTTATGTATGTTGATTTTGTATCCTGCAGCTTTGCTGAATTCATTTATTAGTTCTAACAATATTTTTTTGGAACCTTTAAGGTTTTCTGTGTATAAAATCATGTCATCTGCAAAGAGAGATCATTTTACTTCTTCTTTCCCAATTCGGATGCCTTTTATTTCTTTTTGTTACCTTATTGCTCTGGCTAGGACTTCCAGTGCTATATTGAATAGACTAGCAAGAGAGGGCATCCTTGCTTTGTTCCACATCTTGAAGGAAAAGCTTTCAGTTTTTCACCATTGAGTATATTAGCTGTGGGCTTTTCTTATATGGCCTTTATTGTGTTGAGGTAAGTTCTTTCTGGGTATTATGTTCTTCTTTAAATTTTCCGGATTTCCCAAGTATTTTGAATGTGTTATTCATATGTATTCAGAGTCAGATTTTAAATTTGATGGACTTTATTATGTTTCTTAAAAGAATATGAACTGGTTGCATTTATCCTAGTTTTTCGACATCATATTAACTTCCTTAATTTTATCATGCTTTTCTAGGAAGCATGTGAACAATGGGAAAAAGCACTATGAGCATAATTCAAGTGAGCTTGCTTCAGATCTGTTTGACTAGATGACTTTGGGTTATTATTTAAAAACTAAAGAATTTTTTCAGTGTCAAAGTTCTCTACTGTTTATACAGTTGTTTTTTCTTTAAGTCATCAAAAATTATATCTTGGTTAACATCTCTGTTAATGTGTTTTGATTTTAAGGACACTTGGCTTTATCATCTGACTGTTGCAGCAGGAAGTAACAATGTAAATGTTGGATCAGAATTTGAACAACTTGTTTGCAAACTGCTAAATATTGAAGGAGAACCTTGTAAGTTCATAACATATAAGGCTTTATAGTTTATGAAATGGACCCAACTCCCTTAGCCTAATTGAGTTTTTACTTTGTGAGTTCATCTGTTCATTGGCTTTGTTTGTCACGGGCCAGGTTTCTCACTGTGGTGAGAAACCGTATCAGTCCCTGATATGCCATGTCCTGTAATTTTCTATCTTCACTCACATTACTCCGTCTGCCTGAAATTTCCCCTTCCTTCACATTTCTCACTAACCTGATAAAATCCTACCTACCATAGGAACTCCCCCCACTAGCAAGCCCACTCCACATCAGCCTCTGGCTTATAAAAGGTGCTTAAAAAACGTTAAAAGTATGTCCCAATGCCCTGTGCACTTAACTCTTTTATAGCATTTGTTGCTGTTCATTGAAATTATTTTTTATGGCTCAGGTGTCCCCATTGAGAATATAGATTCTATGCTATACATAATACAGAGATCATATTTGTAGTATCTAGCATAGGAATTTAACAAATGTTGATTTTAGGAAAGACTTCAAGTTTCTCTTTACCTTTCTATCTCCCTCTACTTTGGTTTCTCTTCCTCTGTCTCTCACCAGCTCCTTCTCAGAGGCATCTCCTACCTGGGTCACCAATCTTTAGCACATTTCAGCAATGTGATAGTGCTCTCCTAGATTAGTTTATTTAAAACAGAAACATGAAAATCCCACTGGCCTGGAAACAAGTAAGATAACATTGCCAAAGGCTTCTTGTGACCTGTATGAATTAAGGTTGTGAGCTAGGCCTGAATTAGCTCATTTCTAGAGGGCTAATTAATGGGAGGCCAAAAAAGTGATTCTTCTGTTTTCTGTTCACACTTTATTGTGTGTTTAGCTTCTCAGATATGGAGACACCCTACTTTGTGTCACAGCAAAGAAGGAATCATTTCCCCACTGACAACACTACCTTCTGAAGCTCTACAGACAGAAGCGATTAAATTATTTAAGGTAAAACTTTATATGGGCTTAAACATTGTTAAATTTTTAATTGGAAAAAATAAAAGTAAAGAATTTAGGTTGTAAACTTTCATTCTCTTCCCCCAAATTAAAAATATGATCGTCACCATCATTTTTTTATCATAAAATTTTTAAAATTATTTTTATTAACATATAATGTATTATTTGCCCCAGGGGTACAGATCTGCGAATCATCAGGTTTACACATTTCACAGCACTCACCATAGCACATACCCTCCCCAATGTCCATAACCCAGCCACCCTAGCCCTACCTCCCCAACCCCCCACAACTGATCATTTTTATTATTAAGAAAATCTACTGAAATAAAATTAGGTGAATTTAATATACATTCTGATTGAGGATTTGGGGTTTACTTAAATAAACTATGAATTGGCGGGGGGCACCTGGATGGCTCAGTCATTGTGCATCTCCTTTGGCTCAGGTCATGATCCCAGGGTTCTGGGATCGAGCCCCGTGTCAGACTCCCTGCTTGGTGGGAAGCCTGCTTCTCCCTCTCCAACTCCCCCTGCTTCTGTTCCCTCTCTTGCTGTGTGTGTGTGTCTCTCTCTGTCAAATAAATAAATAAATAAAATCTTTAAAAATAAATAAATAAACCGTGAATGGTTCAAGCAGTGTAAAACCCTTCATATCAGAAGAACCATTTTCCTTTCAACGTCTCAAAAGGAGGGATTTCTCACACCATACCGCCCTCAATATTGGAGGAGCCGGGTCAGCACCCTCTTCTCCAGTGCTATTCTCCAATCCTTACTACTCAATTTCTATTAGAAATCCCTGATCACTTGAAACTTATGCCATTCAACGATATCACTCTTTATCCCCCTCATCTTTGCATTAGTCATTTTCTGGTAACTCTTCGAATCTCATTAAGGATCTTAGCTCCCAATTCACACTCTTTCTTTCCACCTCAAATTTTGCTGTTATGTTGAACGACTTTATTTTCACTTCACTTACCAGTGCATGGTCTTAAGACTCCTGACCTTCTTGGGGCACCTGGGTGGCTCAGTGGGTTAAAGCCTTTGCCTTCGGCTCAGGTCATGATCCCAGAGTCCTAGGATCGAGCCCTGCATCTGGCTCTCTGCTCAGCTGGGAGTCTTCTTCCTCCTCTCTCTCTGCCTGCCTCTCTGCCTACTTATGATTTTGCTCTATCAAAAAAAAAAAAAAAAAAAAAAGAGTCCGACCTTCTTAATGCCAGGAAGCTTCACCTGTAGTCAGCTTCACCTTCCCATTCTCCATGTCCATATCCTGACCCCACCATTCCTTATAAGTATACTACCTCTAAAAGCTTCAATTCTTTTTTTTAATAATTTTTAATTTTTTATTAACATATAATGTATTATTAGCCCCAGGGGTACAGGTCTGTGAACCGCCAGGCTTATACACTTCACAGCACTCCCCAAAGTACATACCTTCCCCAATGTCCATAACCCAACCGCCCTCTCCCTCCACACCCCCCGCCCCGCAACCCTCAGTTTGTTTTGTGAAATTAAGAGTCTCTTATGGTTTGTCTTCCCCCGATCCCATCTTGTTTCATTTGTTCAAAAAGCTTCAATTCTAATATCTCTTTCTATAACCGTTATCTCTTAGCCTACAAGTTCTCTTATTTTCTTATTCTCCCATTTTTCATCCTAAGATCCTTGTTTTGAGCCATTCACTTTTTTTGTTTTCCAACCACGTGTGGACTGGAGTCAGTATAAATCTGTGGTCTTTATTCTTTGGGGCTGACTTACTCTTCTTTTGCTTCTCTTTGGTGACACCCCCCCACCAAACTCCCTATTCAATAATGTTCTTCACATCAAACTTACCTTCTATTTCATCAAGAAAATTAGAGAGCATCAGACATGAACACCTCAAATCTCACTCCCCAATAGACATTCTTTCATTTATTTTCCTTCTCTTCCTTTCCTCCAGTCTCAGAACCTTGTGTACCTTCTGTGGATTCAGGTCTTCAATCCACACCAGGACCTTGGTATTTCATTTTGCCCCAGTTTCTTAGAGTCTCAATTTTTATCTTTCTTTTGGCTTCTTGCCTACATTTCTCCTATCTCAAAAAAAAATTATCTGTTTATTAGATAACATAAATTATTATTAATTTGGTGTTATGATATGATGGTCATGGAAAAATCCTTTATCACTTAGAGATCCATAGTGAGCTATTTATTGATAAAATAAGATGATGTATATTAAGATATTCCAGAAAAAAGGTGGAAGGTGGTTTGAATGAAACAAGTTTGGCAAAATGCTGATGATTGTAACACTGAGTAATGGGTACATGTGTGATTGATACACTGTTCTCTTTATTTTTGCTCATGTTTTAAAACTACCATAATGGGGGCACTTGGTGGCTCAGTTGGTTAAGCATCTGCCTTTGGTTCAGGTCATGATCCTGGGGTCCTGGAATCAAACCCTGAGTCAAACTCTCTGCTTAGCAGGAAGCCTGCTTCTCCGTCTCCCTCTGCCTTCCTCTCCCTCTCTTTCTGTGTCAAATAAACAAATAAAATCATAAAAATTTTAAAAAATTTAAAAAGCCTCCTGTAGAATACACAAATACCCCAAACAAGAAAGATTCCATACAAATATGTTGGAAAATCTGGATGAAGTAATAAATGAAGTGTAAATGGCCCAAATTGAATGGAGAATGAAATTTAAGTAGGGGGATTTGCCAAACTATATAAGAATAGATCATTTCAATCCTGTTTAAATGTCTAAAAGCATGGAAAAGGAAGGAAATTGCCCCAATTCTGGGGTGTTTTTTTACTTTTTATTTCAGAAAATTTTATGTTATTCCTTATGCATAATCCACTCCAGCCTTCTCCATGTTTGATGCAAAAGTTGGGTATTCATCCTTTCTGATGGCTGAGTAATATTCCATTGTGTGTATGGGCCACATCTTTATCCATTTGTCTATTGACAGGCATCTCGGCTTCTTCCACAGTTTAACTCTTGTGGACATTGCTGCTATGAGCATTGGGATGCATATGGCCCTTCTTTTCACTATATCTGTATCTTTGGGGTAAATAACCAGTAGTACAGTTGCCAAGTCACAGGGTAGCAGCCTGGTGGTAGGTATTAAGGAGGGCACGTATGGCGCCTGGGTGGCTCAGTGGGTTAAGCCGCTGCCTTCGGCTCGGGTCATGATCTCAGAGTCCTGGGATCGAGTCCCACATCGGGCTCTCTGCTCAGTGGAGAGCCTGCTTCCCTCTCTCTCTCTCTGCCTGCCTCTCCATCTACTTGTGATTTCTCTCTGTCAAATAAATAAATAAATAAAAATAAAAAAAAAAAAAAAAAAAAAAAAAAAAAAAAAAAAAAAAAAAAAAAAGGAGGGCACGTATTGCGTGGAGTACTGGGTGTTATATGTAAACAATAAATCTTGGAACACTACACCAAAAACTAATGATACATGGTATGGTGACTAACATCACACACACACACACACACACACACACAAAGAAAATTTCAGGAGTGCCTGGGTGGCTCAGTGGGTTAAAGCCTCTCCCTTCGGCTCGGGTCATGATCTCAGGATCCTGGGATCGAGCCCCCATCGGGCTCTCTGCTCAGCAGGGAGCCTGCTTCCCTTCCTCTCTCTCTGCCTGCTTGTGATCTGTCTGTCAAATAAATAAATAAAATCTTAAAGAAAAAAGAAAGAAAATTTCAAACCTATGTAACAGTAGAGAAAATATTGTGAGGTCCAAGGCACTTGTCATTGAGCTGCACAGTTGTCAGCACATAGCCAGTTTTTTTTTTGTTTTTGTTTTTTTAAAGATTTTATTTATTTATTTATTTGACAGAGAGAAATTACAAGTACACTGAGAGGCAGGCAGAGAGAGAGAGAGAAGGAAGCAGGCTCCCTGCTGAGCAGAGAGCCCGATGCGGGACTCGATCCCAGGACCCTCAGATCATGACCTGAGCCGAAGGCAGCGGCTTAACCCACTGAGCCACCCAGGCGCCCAGCACATAGCCAGTTTTGTTTTCATCTCCCCACTCTTATTGCTCCCCAACACTGGATTACCCTGAAGCAATTCTCAGTCATCATATTACCTGATTCTTTTTGTGAAATATTGCTTTGATACAAAACCCCAGAAAAGCTTGTACAAAACAGAGCATTTCATGCAAAAACTAATAAAATCTTAGTAAACAAAAACCAGCATCACTTTATTTTTTTTTAAGATTTTATTTATTTATTTGACAGAGCAAGATCATAGGTAGGCAGAGAGGCAGGCAGAGAGAGAGAGGAGGAAGCAGGCTCCCCGCCAAGCAGAGAGCCCGATGCGGGACTCGATCCCAGGACCCTGAGATCACGACCTGAGCCAAAGGCAGAGGCTTAACCCACTGAGCCACCAGGCACCCCAGCATCACTTTAAAAGAATACCAAATGGTGACTGAAAGAGAATTACTCCAGGAAACCAAGGATGGCTAAATATTAGGGTGCCTCTTACTATTATATATTATCATAGACCATCATCTCTATAGATGCTGAAAAGGCATTTGGCAAATTCAACATCCATAAGATAATGATAGATACTTCCTTACTATGATGAAATTGACTGGTGGAAATCTTTTTTTCATTCCATATTTCATGTAATGCTTGGGTGCAGTGCTTTCGATTAGAGAGGCAATTTATTTGATTATATTCTATTCTCAGAAGGAGTAAAGACTACCTACTGTATTTAACAACATAGTAGTTAAAGCCAACCATTTGTGTTTATGCATTTCCCTTTAACCTTTCTTAATATATATTATATTTAATCAGATTTTAAATGTATTAATTTGGGGTGCCTGGGTGGCTCAGTTGTTAAGCATCTGCCTTCGGCTCAGGTCATGATCCTGGGGTCCTGAGATTGAGCCCCGCATTGGGCTCCCTCCTCTGCGGGAAGCCTGCTTCTCCCTCTCTCATTCCCCCTGCTTATGTTCCTTTTCTCACTGTGTCTCTCTCTATCAAATAAATAAAATCTCTAAAAATAAATAAATAAATGCATTAATTCATTAAACATTTACTGTGTCACTCTATGCTGTGTAGTGAATACAAAGATAAATAAAGCAAAGTCACTGTTCATACAAAGTTTATAGTCTTGTGGATGACAGATTATTAATGTTCTGTATACTTTTTAAACGAATGCATATGGTGCTCTT
Source organism: Mustela putorius furo (assembly GCF_011764305.1). Lineage (NCBI taxonomy): Eukaryota > Metazoa > Chordata > Mammalia > Carnivora > Mustelidae > Mustela > Mustela putorius. The sequence goes on along the minus strand of NW_025421321.1, from coordinate 14,820,659 downwards.
GCGTGGTGTTCTATAAATGTCAATTAGGTCAAGTTGGTTAATAGTGTCATTGCAGTTTTCTAAATCCTTAATAATTTTCTGTCTACTTGTTCTCTCAATTATTATGAAAGGGATATTGAAATCTCCAACTATAATTGTGGATTTGTCTGTTTCTCCTTGCAATCCTATCGGGCTTTGCTCCATATATTTGGAAGCTGTGTTATAAAGCACATAAACATTTTTTTAAAGGTTTTTTATTTTTTTAAGATTTTATTTATTTATTTGATAGAGATCACAAGTAGGCAGAGAGGCAGGCAAAGAGAGGAGATGGGAAGCAGGCTCCCCACTGAGCAGAGAGCCCATGTGGGGCTGGGTCCCAGGACCCTGAGATCATGACCTGAGCTGAAGGCAGAGGCTTTCAGGCTCCCCAAGCACGTAAACATTTGGGATTGTTATGTCCTCTATCAGAAATGACCCCATTGTCATTATAAAATAATCCTCTTTATCTCTCGAAGAATTCCTTGCTCTGAAATCTACTTGGTCTGATTTTAATGTAGCCACTGCAGGTAGCTTCGGTTAGTGTTATCTTACTATGTCTCATTCCGGCCTTTTAAACAAAAACTGTTGCTATGAAGAAAATCAATATAATTCATGCAGAATAAATCTAATCATTTCTCACCTTGAATATATCTTTCCTTTTTTGTTTAATTCAGACATGCCAGCTTTTTATAAATGCAGCAGTTGACTCCCCTGCGATTGATTACCATGTATCTCTAGCCCAGAGTGCTTTGCAAATCTGTCTGACACATCCTGAGCTCCAGAATGAAATTTGCTGTCAGCTCATTAAACAGACAAGACGGAGACAGCCACAGAATCAACCAGGACCGCTGCAGGTATCTACTGATACATACACATGCAATTTAAAATGATGTTGTTTTCCTCACTGTAAGGATGATACATATTCAATCTAGACATTTGAAAAATGTGAAAAGAATGAAAAGGGAAAAATAGCTATTAATATTTTGATGTATATTCTTTCAGTTTATTTCTACGTTTATATGTTTCTGTATAAATGTGTATGTGTATGTACTTATGCACACTCACTGTTTCCTTGTCACCAGAACTGCAGTGTGCATGCTACTTTTTTAAAACTGTAGGACATAACATTTCCCCTGTATCCATCACCATTCTTCAGAAACATTAATGGTGCATTAAGATCAACCACTACACATTTAGGTTCTTCCAATCATTCTTCTTATGATAAGTACCACCACAGTAGACCACTCTGAGCCTAAACCCTGTGTACAAGTCCAGCGAATTTCTTTGAATCCATTTCTAGAATTTCCGTATCTTTTTGACAATGTTCAATGTAATTCTGCTTTTAAATTCTTTCCAGGTAAAGAGTGGTATGCCAGTAGTGATTTAGGATGCATTTCTTTAACTATTAGTGTAGCCAAATATATTTTCTGGTGGCTTTTGACCACGGATGTTTACTCTTTGGTGAATGATTTTAATCTTTGCTTATTAACTGCCTATTAACTGCAGGATGAAACTGGAAAGTTCTTAGTCTAGCAAATAATACTTTCAGGGGATTCAGGTTTCATGGGGCTTGAAGCTTATACAATTTAAGCTTATACTATTACTGATGGGTTATATTTTCGTAAGTATGCTACTTTCACACATTTTAAAAGAACACAGGATGATGTAAACACAGTTGATAGGGCCTTTCCCGGGCCTTGGAGGGCCTGTGCATGAGCGATATTGGAGGCTTAAGCTTCATTTACATTAAGGACCCTTCATAATCTAGCTCCAAAGGCCTCCCCTTTCTCCACTTAGTTTTGTGCATCCTGCACCCAGCATACGCGAAGGAACAAACACACCCCGTTCTTCAGACGCACTGCGCCTGCACATTATCCTTCCTTGTGCACCAGCTGTTCCTCCTGCTCCCTGGATCCCCTTCTCTCTTCCCACCTATAGATTTGATAGTTGGCCCAGGCAACATATCTCCTGTAATTCTTCCCTGACTGGTACAACAATTAATTATTTCCTCCGTTGGTTATACTAAAAAAAAAAAAAATGATTATGACATGGTATTGACCATGTTTTATTGTAAATTACTGTTAAAATATACAATTCTCCTAGACTGTAGGTAACTCAAGAGTAGAGACGGTGCCTTTTCCCCCTCCTTTTTCATATAACATTTGCAAAATGATTGAAGTTATACTTGCTTACTTAAAAACAATAAGATGAAAAGAGGATACAAAACAGAGCAAAGGAAAAACAAAAATCACATATGATCCCATTACCTAGAGATAACCTCTGCTAATACCATTATACTTGCCCCTTGTTTAGATATGTATATATGTGTGTATGTGTGGGTAGATTGGCTCTGGTTTGGCGCATTTGATTTTTTTCCTGTTTTTCAGTCTGCCTTTCCTCAAAGCCATGACTTCCACCTCAGCAAATGAGTAAATACATAAGTGGACAAAAGCAATGCCCCTCATCTTTTGAGAGTGATGTCAAAAGGACTACCATATCTACATGACCTTGGGTACCTTATTGTAGACAGTAGGGTATACAACTAGATGGATTATGGAACATGGAATGTTTTTATGTATTATAAATACTCGAACAGATAGTATTTATGTGGGAGAAGCAAACACCTGTGGGGGCTGAGAAGGACCATCCTCATCCCTTTCCTCTCAGCCTCCGTCAGTCACACTGGCTCTCACTTGGATCTCTGACTGCCAGGTGGTGTCTAACCCGTGGTGCTTCTCTTTGCCCAGGGCTGGCAGCTCTTGGCTCTCTGTGTTGGGCTCTTCCTTCCCCACCATCCTTTCCTGTGGCTCCTCAGGCTCCACCTAAAGAGGAATGCAGATTCCAGGTGTGCAGAGAACTAGCCGGCCGAACCGTTTACGTGGCTCTGAAAGTCGACAATAAGTCATAAGTATTTAGTAACCTGCCAGGTACATTTGTGGGAGAAGGTGTGAAACAAATGTTGATGCAGGAAGCCTTTGGTTCTCCTTTATGTGAGGCTTGAAAAATATTTCCTTTGTTGTGTTAAATCTCTTACAGAAGATTGCAATAAGAGCTTAAAAAACTGGCAAAGAATTTTTTTTTTTTAGATTTTTTGTTTATTTATTTGACAGAGATCACAAGTAGGCAGAGAGGCAGGCAAAGACAGAAGGGGAAGCAGGCTCCCTGCTGAGCAGAGAGCCCGATGTGGGGCTCAATCCCAGGACCCTGAGACCATGACCTGAGCTGAAGGCAGTGGCTTAACCCACTGAGCGACCCAGGCGTCCCTGCAAAGAATATTTTTAAGTGAAAAGTCTTTGTACATTTTAGGGGTGGATGACTTAGCAAGAGTGGGTGCTCATTCCATAAAAGCAACTGTTTTGTTTCCTTTGTTTTCCCTGATATTTTCCTCTACATTGAATTCTTTAATGTGGGAAAACTTCCCGGAGGGCCTTCCCTCCTTTTATACCTGTGTGTATTTGAATTGCTTCAGAATTGTTACTCCCTTCAAAAAGACATTCAAAATCCAAGCGTCAGTATGGCTTTCTTAACAGTGGGACCTAGGGCACCCAGCCAGGGGCTACCACGATCATTCTGTGTAACAAGTTCATCTTCCAGGACTTAAATAGACCCTGGCTCTAAAATAAACAAAACAAACACAATGAAACACAAAACAACTTGGAAATAGTAGGAAAATACTCCTCGATGTGTATTATATTTCAGGGACTCCGTGATCAGAGTCATGCAATTTTACTTATTTATTTATTTATTTATTTATTTATTTATATTTTTACGTAATCTCTATACTCAATATGGGGCTTAAACTCATGATCCTGAGATCAAGAGTCCCATGCTCTCCTGACAAAGCCAGCCAGGGGCTCCAAGGGCACATCATTTTTAGTTACAGTCACTGAAAAGCCCCTAAACAAAGGGTGGCATTTAAAGATTTATATATTTGAGAGAGAAAGGGAAAGAGAGAGAGTGAGCATGCACAGAGAGGGGAGAGGGAGAGAGAGTACTAAGCAGATTCTGGGCTTAGTGCAGAGCCCGACACAGGGCTCGATCTCATGACCCTGAGATCACGACCTGAACTGAAACCAGGAGTCAGATGCTTATGCAGATGCATCATCCACGTGCCCCAAAGGGAGGCATTTTAAAGATTTCATTTCTAGGTAATCTCTACACCTATCGTGGGTTTTGAACTCACAACTCTGAGATCAAGAGTCACATGCTCTACTGATTGAGCCAGCCAAGCACCTCTAAAGGGTGACATTTTAAGGTCTGCCTAGAAGACACTTTATAGTACAAACATATTAGGAGGTATTAGCAGTTTGCTTTTATAAAAATTGTATATAACAAATGAGGGCAAATAAGATCTCTGTCCAGTTTTTGCATTTATTTACTCCAGTGGTTTTCTTTAATGCTTAAGATTTTTTAAGAAGTGCATGTTTTATGGGGTAAAGAAGGAAAATGCGTGTATTTTGTTTGTTTGTTTGAAGGTATTTTCTTACCTAGTTTAGCAGTCAAGCACTAACTGCCATGTTCCTCCAAAGAGAACTCGGCCACATCATATGTTTCCTAAGTTAGTCTATCCTATTTTTATACCGTTGTTTCCTTTGTATTTGTTAATATAATTACTTTCTATTGACTATATAATGACTGGTAAATATAAATTGATTTTGTGTCTACAATAATGAAATAAAGAGGAAGAAGTTCTTTGTAGGGAAGGTTAATTCAGTCAGTTGCAAAAGTAAAACTAGGATTTGAGAAAAGGTGTAGCAGTTTAATATTATTCAAAAAGAAGAATTACTGTCAAAATTAGCATAAGACATGGTAATGTACACCAACCTAATGTATTAGGTGTCTTAAATTTATTCCTAGGCTTTATCTTAAGTTGTGTATTATAGGACAGAATTTGGAAAATATGCCATTTATTGCCAGCGATGTGTAGAAAGAACACAACAAAACGGAGATCGAGAAGCAAGACCCTCAAGAATGGAAATTCTTTCAACCCTTCTTCGAAACCCTTACCATCATTCTTTGCCCTTCAGTATCCCCGTGCACTTCATGAATGGGATATATCAGGTGGGTTACACTTTCTGTCCTGCTGAAAGCATGCTTGCCCCACCTTGAATCCTACATGTCGCCTCTGTGGGATAGGGACACAAGACTGTCCACCTGCCTTTATTAGCAACTGAGAGTGATCATAAACGTGCAAATATATCAAGTCTTCTAACACAACAGCTGAGTTTTGAAATAGTTTGCTAAGAAGGAGTCACACTGAAATCCAAATTGAGCAAAATAAGGGAGTTTTACTGCTCTTATAATTCTGATAGAGAAAATCAAAAATACTTTGGTTGAGGCCTTTCCCACCAGCACTTGCTAGGTGACAAAATAATTACTGATAGTGGGTGTGTACAGTGGCTGTGTAGTTTTTTCAAAGTCTCCAAATCTCAGGAATTATCTGGGAAAACTCCTCCAGGTCTTCCAGCTCTCATATCTAAGTGTTCACTTATTTTTTAATAGATTTTAAATTTATTTGAGAGAAAGAGAGAGAGCACAATCAAGGAGAAAAGCAGAAGAGAGAGCAGGGAGCCCGACATGGGGCTCGATCCCAGGACCCCAAGATCATGACCTGAGCTGAAGGCAGACACTTAACTGGCTAAGCCACCCAGATGCCCCTAGATGTTCACTTTTTAACTGAAGCAAACATATTCCAAAGCTGGCAGCTAATCTTTGCAGCCATAGCTTTTTATCATGGAGTTCAGATATGTAACTGCGTATTAAAGAAACAAACATTATTTATTTTTATTTATTTATTCATTTTAAATTGAAGTGTTGACACACAATGTTAACACTACTTTCAGGTGTACAACGTGGTGATCCTACATTTTTATACATTACGAAATGATCACAATGATAAGTCTGGTTACCATTTGTCACCATACAAAGGGATTACAAGATTATTGACTATGTTCCCTATGCTCCTCTTTACATCCTCATGACTGTTTAAGTGTATTTCTTATTTACTTTTTTCCATTAGCTTAAAGATTACATATTGTACTGTAGTTCTTGCTTTGCTTTTAATGGCTAAGCATGACATCTCTGCAAGATGTTTATGGCTGTCACATGATTTTGGTTTTTCTGAATTCATGTCTGTTGGCTGAAGCCAAGATTTCTGAATTCTTACAGCAACCTAGCAATTAAGGTGACATTAATTTTCTCCAGTGGAGCTTTGGTATGGGAGAAGTTAAAGCACCTAGATAAATACATGTTATCATTAATCATGCATCAAATGTGCCCTGTTTCTCCCCCACCCCCCGAAATCCTTCTTGAAATTTAAGTTTGAAATGTACGTAGTTTTTAATTAAGAAAACAACTTTGTTATTCCTGCGTAGGTAGTTGGATTTGATGCATCTACCACAGTGGAAGAATTTTTGAACACTTTGAACCAGGACACAGGAATGAGGAAGCCAACACAGTCCGGCTTTGCATTATTCACGGATGATCCTTCTGGCAGGGATTTAGAGCACTGTCTTCAAGGAAACATTAAGGTGAAGCCAACTCCTTTTAAGAAAGCAGACCCAGCAGACAGCCAAGAAGCTACCTTTTGCTATTTGCAAAAAATCAGTTCAGGAGGTCTCAAAAATTTTAAGTTACCTAATCTGTACAATTTTAAAAAAATTGCTAAAAGTATAGAATGGTTAAACACAATCTGCGCACACACATGCTCCGTGTTAAGACGGGAGAGAGATAATAGGAATACTACTCTCACTAGTAGGGTAATAAGAGAAGAGGTGTGGAAACTCTAATAGAATCATTTTTATTGTATTCATTCACTAGGCAGTACTCATTCACCCATCGTAGGAGCTGGGCTGGACCTTGAGGGGAATGCAAAGAAGGACCAGAAGTAGTCCCTGTCCACAGTGAACTTATAATTTTCTTTGGGGAACAGCAGCCATATACACTGAAAAACTTAAGCCAGAATTGAAAGTGATAAATGATTCAAGAGTCCTGGGAATGTCCCACAGATGGAGAGATTAAGTTCAGTGCTGGAAAATAGGGAGGAGCTGAACTGGACTTCGAAGGATGGGTGGAAAATGGGCCTGGGGAAATAAAGAGGAAATTGCAAACACAAGGAAAATCATGAACAAAGATGGACAACTGGAAGATTTTTTTAAAAAATCTTTTCTAGGTCATGGTCAAATGACTTTAATAAAGTTTTCATCTAGCAATGGTAAGAGAAATACAGAATGCAGAACCCTAGGAACCTTACAGAAATAGCCCTCTTATTTGATAATGAGGAAGCAATAGACGGTTTACACCTGATCACACAACTAGAACTGGGTCTGGGCCCTTTCCTGACACGATATGGTCCTTGATTGCTTTTGGGAATAAGAGCCTTGTAGTGAGGTGAAGGTATTTCTGTGATTTGAAGATGAAGGAATTGAGGCAGACTAGAAGGAATAAGATCAGAAGTAACAGATCCCACAGGTTTAGAGGACGTGAAATGTCAGTACTTTACGCTGAACTACCAAAGCCCAGCTTCACCTGCAGATCAGCCTTTTGGGGCTGGAAGGGGTTACAGAGAACACTATTGAAGCTCATTAAGAATGTTGGTACCAGGGCGCCTGGGTGGCTCAGTGGGTTAAGCCTCTGCCTCAGGTCATGATCTCAGAGTCCTATAATGGAGCCCGAGCCCTGCATCCGGACTCTCTGCTTGGTGGGGAGCCTGCTTCCCCCTCCCCCTCAGCCAGCCTCTCTGCCAACTTGTGATCTCTCTCTGTGTGTGTCAAATAAATAAACAAAATCTTAAAAAAAAGAAAAAGAAAAAAAAAGAATGTTGGTTCCTAGGTGTGCTACCCACCTCTCTTTCCCCCTACCCCCCTGCATGTGTGGCTGCATTTTGAGAAATCTAGATAAAGGAGTGCCCTTTTCTCCCCAGCGCCAGGTATATCCTATTCAGTTCAGCACATTAAAATGTAAATTTTTGAGACACACATTCCTAGAGCACTATTGTTAATAATTAGTCAAGAAGAAAAGCTCGTCTTTTTGGTTGACTTGAGCTGAGTAAATGCTGGGGGTTTTGCTGAGTAACTGCTTACCACATATTTTTGAAAACGCTTATTTATAATTCTCTAGATGACCTGTTAAAAAAACAAGCAAACATTTATTTGATACCTGAAGATTTTTTTTTCTTTCCCAATGAAAGAATCTTAAGATTATATTTCAGGATTTTTAAAATAACTTCAGTTACCCAGATAACTTAGTAATTCTACTCTTTAGAAACTCAGAAGGTGGAAATGTTGCTTCTTCAGTGACTAAATTATGGAAGAATTCCTGGAACAGTCTTGTTTTCAGTCTCATGCAGTCTTTCATTAAGATTCCTTTTTGAGTAAAAAATTCATGGCCACAGTCCAAAGTTAATGGGTGTCCAAGAGGATAAGTGGACCAAAGAGCAATTTATAATTAAGTCTAAAACCAGGAGTGCACAGAAGCTTAAAACAAAAGGCTTCAGTCTGTCTGGTTTGACCATGTTGATTAGAAATTTTTCAGTGTGTAGACATGCTTGTCTTCAAAAAAATGCTGATTTGAGAATTGCTCTAAATTTCCATTTTTCCACTTGTCTTCTAGATATGTGACATTATTTCTAAATGGGAGCAGGCCTCCAAAGAACAGCAGCCTGGGAAATGGGAAGGTACGAGAACTGTTCGACTAACTTATAAAAACAGGTGTGTAGGGGTGCCTGGGTGGCTCAGTGGGTTGGGCCTCTGCCTTCAGCTCTGGTCATGATCTCAGGGTCCTGGGATCGAGCCCTGCATCGGGCTCCCTGCTCAGCTGCCCCCCGCCTCTCTGCCTACTTGTGATTTCTCTATCAAAGAATTAAATAAAATCTTAAAAAACAAACAAACAGGTGTGTAATGCTGTATCCAAACAGCAAAGAGTGGGTGTACTGTTATGCTAGAACCATGCGCCAGTGGTTTCCTATTGAATAACCTTGCCAGTTATAGCATTTATTTGTTTGTTCTTCTATAAAAGAAACTTCTTACTTCTCTAAGAAGAAACTGTCACATAAAATTTGGTTGTGGTTCTAGTCTCTTCAAGTCATGAATGGGTATATTTTATAAAAATACAGATTTGGACAAAGATTAGGAAAAAGATATAAGAAAGAATAGCTGCTCTCTTAAGGTGGTCGCTACATGGGTGAATTTTTTTCACTTTCAAAAATTTCTTTTGCATTACGTTTTTCATGAAGACTAAATACTCAAATACCCTACTGAAGATCTGTAGTAGGAAGAAATATTTCTGGGGGCACATGGCTGGCTCAGAAGAGCACGTGGCTCTTGATATCCGGGTCATGAGTTTGAGCCCCATGTTGGGCACGGAGATTACTTAAATAAACAAAACCTGGGTGCCTGGGTGGCTCAGTAAGTTAAGCATGTCCCTTACACTCAGGTCAGGATCCCAGGGTCCCTGCTCCATGGGGAGCTTGCTTCTCCCTCTCTCTTCTGCCTCTCTCTGCCTGCCACTCCCCTGCTTGTGCTCTCTCTCTCTCTCTTTCTCTCTCTCTCTCTGTGTCAAATAAATAAATAAATAAATTCTTTGAAAAATAATAAAAAATAATAATATAAAATAATAAAATAAGCCAAACTTTAAAAAAGAAAGGAAATAATTCAAGTCTTTTAGAAGTCACATATTCATATTTATTCTCATTCTTTCATATTCTCTCTCTGTAATTATTGAACTTCAGCTATGAGCCAGGTACTCAGCGAGACGCTCTGGATAAATGGATAAAAAAAATCCAGATACTCTGGATAAAAGCAGACACGGACACAGTCCCTGAACTTTTGAATTTACAGGCTAGTAATTCTAATGAACACATAATTAATACATTAAGTTCTCTGACATAAAAGAGTTTGGTTCTAGAAGAGCACATAGGAAAAAGCCTGACCTAGGCTAGAGGCATCACAAGCCTTGTGATTATTCCCTTGAGGGAATAATGCTCATGCCAGGATCAGAAAGTGGCTGAAAGTGGACCGTGGAAATGAATAGAAAAGGGCGTTCCAGAGCCTGTAGAGGTAAGTTGCTCAGAGGATTCAGGATTAAAAATGTATCCCAACGGATACATTTTTAATATACTTTGGCATATCATCAGAAACCAGATTTTCTTTGTTTCTGTTTTTTCAAATATATTCTTCTCTTCCATGTATTAGCAGAAGGTAGTACTTAGTAAAAAGTGTTCACTGACCAGTGAACATTTGTACATTAACTGTACAAAAAAAAAGGTATTTTGCTAATTTTTTGTGGATCCCATACCCCATAAAATAAGAAATCTAAGATATGAAACCAGAGAATTACTGATGGAATGATTGATTTAAGAGTTACTTCTTTCAGAGGTCAACTTTTAGAAGATGTTCATAGACCTAAAACTGGAGTGTAAGAAGTAAAGACACTGCATAACGTAAGGAGTCTGATAGCCTTGATCCAGTTGGGGATTTCTTTTTCTAATGATCTGTCCCACAGAAATACCCACGTATGTGAACGAGAGTATTATAGTACATCCCAGTATCTTCTTTGCCGTGTATTTTATAACAGTGAAAAGTAGGTGTTGGGAGGGACTCCACATGTTTTTTAGTAGGGGAATGGTAAAACAAATATGGTGCGTTCGTATTGTGGCCTCCTCTCAGACAGCCAGCCATTCAAGGCCACCCACTGTTTGAATGTTTGAACAGTTTCCTTTGATCTGAATAAATGGTGGTCATGAGCCACTGGAGCTTCTCTATACAGGGGCTCATGAACTGTGATTTGCAAGGATTCTGAGTAATAGGAAGGTGAAGGTTAAGCTTTGGTATCTCAGGTTTTTAAAATCATGCTTCCTGGAGATAAGCAGGATGACTTAGATAATGGAGATCTAGTAGGTTCTGCACCTGGAGGAACCTGCTGTCCACTGATGGTAGCCTTTATCTGTGCTCCTTTGGTGATAGGCAGGGACAGCAGGATGGAAGACTTGGTCCTTCCAGATGATTTTGTTCTGTGATTGCTGGAGCGGAGCGCAAAGTGCAGGCCTGGACTTGCAGCTTCAGGATTCCGTAGAAATACATTAGAAGTGCAAATTAGAGGCACCTGTGTGGCTCAGTGGGTTAAGTGTCTGACTCTTGATTTTGGCTCAGGTCATGATCTCAGAGTCCTGGGATCAAATCCGGCGTGGGGCCCTGCACTCAGTGGAGTCTGCTTGTCCCTCTCTCTCATTCAAATAAATAAATAAGTAAATACATCTTAAAAAAAAAGAAATGCAAATTATTAGGCCCACTTCAGACCTACTGAGTCCAACAGAACCTCTGAGCATAAGGAGTCTGCGTTTTAACAATTTTCCAGGTGAATTTTACGTGTGCTGAGTTCCGAGAAGCACTACCTAGAGGTCCCCATTGCTGCTGTCTTTCAATCTTACCTTTTGTGGAAGAAAGCCAACTCTCGGACCTGACCTGCCATCTGTCAATATGGAGAGAGGGTCAGGAATTTGACGTTTTGTTGGAACTAAATAGAATTATTTCCATGTCTAAGACAACTCCTGATCATAATTTACAAACGCTTAATACATGCTAATTCTGTCGTGATGGCTATGGTTGGAACCCAAATCGATTTTGGATGAAATGGAGAAAGGTAGTCTGAAACACAGATAAGAATAATACTCCAAGTCTAGCAAATGCCATTAGAAAGGACAAAGAGAGTTTGTTACATAATAAAGATTGCCTTGTCCAAAAAAAAAAAAAGAAAAAAAGCCCCATGACAATATCTGACAGTAGGAAAAAAAGCAAGCAACTCAACCAAAAGGTTTAATTTTTAACACAGGTTTGAAATGGCTGGGTAGCCACAGCTCTGAGAGTGTACTATGTTTCTGAATATGGTCACACTTTGCATGTATGTATAAATAGCTTAGACAATGAGTCCTAATTTCCAGTGACACAGTGAGGAGGGGAACGGGCTGTGGCCTATCATGCGGCCAAGGACTTGAGTCTCCATCTGTCAAGCAGCACTGTAATAAGCGAAACTGGACACCAGCTCTCTATCATGGAATTTGTACTTAATATTTAGTAAGTTAATGGAATTTTAATTATTTAGATTTATAGGTTAAAGTTCCAATTAATAGCACTTGAACTTGTTTTCGTAGGCAGCCACTTGGAAACTAATGTTTAAATTCTGTTTATGTTTAAGCTGCTTATTCAGTTTGGTTTCTTAGTGCATGTTTGAAACCGCCAAAGTCAAGACACGTTTTTCACAGAACAAAACTGGCAAGGGTCCTTCCCTGAAGAAGACAACTCTTTCTACCTCCCCCACCCTATGAAATGGAAGTTATTTTCAGTAGTCCTTTGTGACTGTTATTTTTCTGGAGCACAGATGAACATTTCCATCTCTGCTGTCTTTAGCACCTGGATCCATTGGCTCCTAAGCCAAGAAGCATCTTGACAGGTCATCTAGTTTATCCCATTTCTTCCAGGTGTGTTCACACTAAAAAAGTTTCCAGAATGGCTTTTTGGTAGACGGAGACAGAGTAGGTCTTTGGAGCTGCCCCCCCGAAGCTGGGGCTGTCATGTCCCCTCTTCTTCCAGTTCCCATTACAAACAATAAAGGTCATTGGTACTGTTAAAAAAAAAAAAATCCAGAGTGAAGAGAGTATTGTGATTCCAAAGACCACTAGAGAAGAATCCTAATAATAATACTAACAGTAATAATAATAACCAACATGTATTGACCACTTACCACACTCTAGGCCCTGATCTGAGCTCCTTGTATGCATCTTGTAATGTAGTCCCAACAGCACCCCAGTGAGACAGGTGTTCAAATTATCCCCATCTGAACAGATGAGGAAACTGAAGCTTTAGAGTGCTAGGTCACTTACCCAAGGCTATAGAAGGGGACTTTTCAGGCTTTTTTGGCAAATAATTCCTATATTTAGTGATTCTAACTACCCATTCCTTTACCCACTCATGCCGTAAACATCTGTTCACTGTGCACCAGGTCCAGGGCCTGTCGAAGCCCTGGGACTCAAAGGTGAAAAGAACTCTTCTACTCTTCAGAATCTTACAGCTTACAGGGAAAGACAGACAGACATGAAATATTAGCAATGTAATCAATCCTGTAACAGGAACACTAGAGCAGAGAAGTGAAGAACAGGGGCTCTGGAGAGACACCACCTGGGTTACAGTCCTGGCTGTCCTACTCACTGTGTGGCCTTGAGCTAGTCGCTTACCATCTCTGTGCCTCAGGTACCATCTACATGAAATGGAAATGCAAACAGGATCTACTGGGGTTTCTGAAGGACTAAGTTGGGCAAATGTAAATCCGGACTGGAGCCAGCCACACAGTAAATTCCCATCCATATTGTCTCTTACTATGAATATAACGTGTATATGTATGTGCAGGACACTGTCAGAATATGGAAGAAGGCTTTGCAGAATGGTATCTTCTGAGCAGATGACTTGAGGCGGTCGCCGTAGAGGCAGCAGGCAAGGGGGGTCACGACTACTGTTCAGTAGTGTCATCAGTGGACCATGGCAGACAGAAGAGGGAAGGGGAGGTAAATGGAGAATGAAGGAAGTAAGTGAACAAGAGGAGGAGAAAGACAACAGCAGGAAATACATGCTTCTAGGAATGAAATATGGAGCCAGTTGGAGGCAAACAAAGGGTCCGTCAGCAGTCCTGAGAGCCCTTCCACATCGAGGTAGCGGAACTGGGCCTCGTAGTGATGACATTTCCATCCCACAGCATTCCACTTCCTGGTGTCATGTGAGAAGGTGGACATTTGCAAGTACCCCTGCTGTCTGACCTGGGCCCTGCCTGCAGGACAGAAGCCCACTTCCTCTGCTGCAGGCCCCTTTAGGACTGAGGGTGCCTGGAAGCTGGTCATATTGGAGACACTCACATCATATTCTGCTGGCACCTTGTCTGTTCAAGACCGTGGATTTGAGTTTCTGACTCTTGATCATTTTTGTGACTCTCTGGTTCCTTTTCACATTCTGTCCAAGTCCCTCTTCATGTCCGGGATTCCTTTTTTCCTATAGAGCTCCATTTCCCCTTCCCAGATTCCTTCTTCTAGGCATGCCAGAAAGAATAGAAAATGCACTTTAGCTCTTCTTGCCTGTAGCCATTTGCACATTTGGTTCTTTTCCCCCTCCTAGCTATAGTATCAATTCAAATTTTCATTAAGAACTTAGTGAAACCCGAGTGGATTACAGTGACGGGTAATACATAGTTCTTTTGTGTGTGTGTGTGTGTGTGTGTGTGTGTGTGTGTGTTATTTTTTTTTAACATCTTAATTTTAATTTTTTCAGTGTTCCAAGATTCATTGTTTATGTACCCCATCCAGTGCTCCATGGAATACGTGCCCTTCTTAATACCCACGATTAGGCTCACCCATCCTTTCACACCCTCCCCTCCAAAACCCTCAGTTTGTTTCTAAGAGTCCACAGTCTCTCATGCTTCATCTCCCCCTCTGATTTACCCCAATTCACTTTTCCTTTCCTTCTCCTAATGTCCTCCATACCATTCCTTATGCTCCACAAGTAAGTGAAACCATTATAATTGACTTTCTCTGCTTGACTCCAGTCCCATCCATGTTGATACAAAACGTGGGTATTCATCCTTTCTGGTGGCTGCATAATATTCCATTATATATTTGTACTATATTTTCTTTATCCATTCATCTCCTGAAGGGCATCTTGGCTCTTTCCACAGTTTGGCGATTGTGGCCATTGCTGCTATGAACATTGGGCTACAGATGGCCCTTCTTCTCACTACCTCTGTATCTTTGGGGTAAATACCCAGTAATGCAATTGCAGGGTCATAAGGTAGCTCTATTTTTAATTTTTTGAGGAATCTCCACACCATTTTTCCAAAGTAGCTACACCAACTTGCATTCCCACCAACAGTGTAAGAGGGTTCCCCTTTCTCCCCATTCTCTCCAACACTTGTTGTTTCCTATCCCATCCTGTTAATTTTGGTCATTCTAACTGGTGTAAGGTGATATGTCAATATGGTTTTGACTTGAATTTCCCTGATGGGTAATGATGATGAACATTTTTTCGTGTGTTTGTTCGCCATTTGTATGTCTTCTTTTGAGAAATGTCTGTTCATATGTTCTGCCCATTTTTTGATATGATCATCTGTTTTTGGGGTATTGAGTTTGAGGAATTCTTTATAGATCTTGGATATCAGCTCTTTGTCTGTAGTGTCATTTGCAAATACTTCTCCCATTCCGTAGGTTTCCTCTTTGTTTTATTGACTGTTTCCTTTGTTGTGCAGAAGTTTTTTATCTTGATGAAGTTCCAAAAGTTCATTTTCGCTTTTGTTTCCTTTGCCTTTGGAGACGTGTCTTGAAAGAAGTTGCTGTGGCTGATATAAGACATAGTTCTTAACTTCAAGGGGAGATATAAACTATGCCAAACAGAGAGGGCTTTCATCTTAAAATCTTTATTCTCTTAGTTTTATATCACTTTGCTGATCGCATTGAATTTAGAATCTGTTTCTGTTGCCAGCCATTGTCTTCTATGAGTTAACAATTTGTCATCACGGAGTCACAGATGAGGAGGGCTTAGGATTTGTTTTTTCCAGAGACCACGCTGAATGACTGCCTGGCCAGTGATTCTGAAATGTGGTGGGTGAGAAGAATTATCAGAATCATGAGAAGGAAGGGCTTTTCAGAGTACACTTACCATGCTTCCCAGAGATTCTGACCTGCCGCCCTTTCAGTCCCTGCAGTGGAAATAATTAGTGCAAAAGATGTTATAACTGATGCTATTGTGCCCTCTCCTGCAGGCATATAGGGTAAAAAAGGGCTGAAAATCTACTTAAAGCCAATTGGGCATACACCTCGCACATCCTGGACTGAAATTTCTCTTTTCCTGCCACTCTGTAGTCTTGCCGATATTAAAGTATGGCAACGAGGAGAATCTAATGATTTGGTGTTTTAGGACATTAAAAAAAATAGCATAGAAGCATTCCTCAACCTCAAAGCAGCTTTTCCTCTGCAAAAATGTTGCATGAAACAGAGACAGAGATTACTGACAAATAGTAAGGGTCTAAGTTTGTATCACTTGGGGAACTACATTAGAATAACCCCTTATCAGTCCTCTGGATTCATCTTGACTTTCTTCCTTTGTAAGAATACCATTTAATGAAAAATTTTTGCTTTTTTTAGACTGTATTTCTCAGTGCAAGCTCGTGGAGAGACTGATAGAGAAAAGTTGCTGTTAATGTATCAGACAAATGATCAAATAATAAATGGACTTTTTCCTCTGAACAAGGACCTGGCATTAGAAATGGCAGCTCTTTTAGCTCAGGTAAGTTCCGTGTTATATAGAGTCAAATTTAGTTAAGGTAAAATACTAATTTCTACACTGATTTAAATGTATCAAAACAGTGTATAATGTAATTTTTTAAATTCACCCGGCTATGATAGACACTTTAAAACTTATGGGCATTGTAATTGCAGTTTGAATCAGAATTGCTGAATACTGAGACAGTATTCCTCATGGAACCTAGTTTCTTAATTACCTTGAAAGGATCCCTCTAGGCTGTGCATTTAATAAAGGAGTTTGAATGCAGAGCTGCAGGGCTGAGGGTGCCATACTGAAATCATTCAATAATCTAATAAGAACCAGCTTTGAAAAGGCTAGCGCACTTTCTCTGGTTTACCTATTGTAATAATAGGATTAAGTTCAGCATTTTATAAGCACACACACAGAAATTAATAATGACTTAATCCAAATAGAAGTATATTTGTCTCTCAAGTGCCTATCAAAGAGATAGGCATGCTGGCATCTCAACAGAGTCATCAGAAGCATGGACTTTATCCTTGCTCTCCATCCTTCTTCCCATAGCATGTCCTCTTCATGGTCCTGGAGAGCTGCTAGAGCTCCAGCTATTACATCAGTGTTCCAGGCATCATGATGGAGGAAGATCTGAAGCAGGGCGTACCTTCCTGTCTTTGAGAAACTTTCTGGAAGTTACATAGAACAATTGCATTTGCGTCTCCTTGGTTGAAATTTGTTCATATGGACTTGCCAGCCTACAAGGGAGATGCGCAAATGTGACCTTAGCTGGGTGGCAAGGAGCACAACTAAAGTCAAGGTTTTTATTACTCAGAAGGAAGGAGAGAATAGTCATTAGAGGCAACTGACAGTCTCCACTGCGCCTGAGTCTGTGCAGAGGTTAATTAAAGAAAAATGTTAAGCCAACTTTATGATACATCATTGAGACAAAGGCTTAGATTCCCCAAGGTTTTTGGTCCTTGCACTTTGCACACTATCCCAGGACATCTCTTTATCTACCAGCTGTCATTGATACCCATGATACCCAAATCCTTTCTCTCCAGTTCACTTCTTTCGTGGGCTCCTTAAATTCAACATAGCAAAAACTGAACCAATTGTCTTCTCTCCTTCTCCTTCACATTCTCTGTCTTCACTGTGCTACTGTCTCTGCACAGCCCCCCATGCAAGCTTTGAGTCCAAGAATCCTCTTTGACTGTCCTCCTTTTCACCTGGTCCGACAGGGCACAGTGTCCCCCCATTTTAAGTTTTAGATAGATGCTCCTCTTCACTCATCTGCACACTGGCCATCATTGCTGTGGTTTGGACCACCATCATGTCCTACCAGCCCTCCTGCGGCAGACTTCTGACTCGTGATCCTTTCTCTGGCCTGGTCCCCTACAGATTTGTCCTCCACCCAGATGCTAGAGAGATCATTTCAGTTATCTACTGCCACATAAGCAATAACTCCAAGACTCTGTCACTTAAAATACTAGTTTGGGCAGAGATGAGTAAGGACAGCTTGTCTGTGCTGCATATGGCACCAGCTTGCCTAACTCGAAGGCCAGCTGCAACTCTGTGGCTGCAGGCTGGAGTCCACCCATGTGAACGAAGACTCGTCCACGTACACAGTGGGTGTCTGATGCCAGCTATTAGCTGGGACTTCTCCTGGGGCTGTAGGCAACAACACCCGCATATAGCTTCTTCATGGGGCTGTGTGTGCTTCCTCACAGAATGGTGGTTGGATGGCAGAGCAATGTCCCAAAAGAGAGACAAGGAATGGAGGCTGCCATTTTCTTTTTCCTTTCCTTTTCTTTTTTTTTTTTTTTTTTTAAGATTTTATTTATTTATTTGACAGAGAGAAAGAGATCACAAGCAGGCAGAGCAGAAGGTGGGGCGGGGGGTGGGGAGCAGGCTCTCGGCTCAGCAGAAAGCCCAATGTGGGACTCGATCCCAGACCCTGAGATCATGACTTGAGCTGAAGGCAGAGGCTAACCCACTGAGCCACCAAGGTGCCCCGGAGGCTGCCATCTTCTTAAGGCCTCGGCCTGGAAGCTGTGCCATGGTAATTTGTGTGGCAACACTAAGAACTGGGGTGGATATCTAGCAAACACATGTCTCTAGCTAGCTCTCTCCTGCCCTCATTTACACAGAAGGACATCCATCTCTAGATTCTGCCTACCTCTCCCGCATCATCTGTTAATATTCCCTGCCTTGACATTTATGCTCCAACAAAGCATAAACGGTGGTTCCCTGCACAATTTCCTGACTTGCATTCGGCTCACTTATTCTTACCTCTTAGGTTTACCTGTTTGTGTGCTCTGCCCTGGAACATCTCTATCCCCATTCCTTCACTTGTTAATTTCAGTGTAACCTTTCATTCTCATCTTGGGTGTCACTTATTCCAGGAAACCTTCCTGAAGTCGCGGGGGTTTCGTCCTGTCCTGCCCAGTACTGTCTTTACCTCACTGTCTTATTATTATTGATTTGTTTTGGCTTTGTACCACTGACTGTAGACTCCCTGAGGGAAAGGGCTGTCCCTGTTAATCTTTGTACCTAGCACAGTGCCTTACACGTCATCCATTCTCCACTGGATGAATGAGTAGTTGATTGTTTAGTTCACTTTTGTAACAAGTTTATGTTCATCCAAAATTTAAAGCATCTGTGCTACACTAAGGGTCCTCTTTTTTTGCAAGTAATGAAAAGTTGAAGAAAAGAAAAATAGGCCATATATTTTCTTGGTGTTAGGATTAGGTATAATTTCCTATCACTTGTCATTCTTGTCCCTATCCTCTAAAATCACAGAGTCTCTGTTAAAGCCACTCTCATTTTTGCTAAAATTTAAGTTGGTCTTCTTGTTTCAACTTTTAATTTTGTCAGGAAGTTTCTCCAAGAAAAATTATAATATACTTTGGAGACATAGACTTCTAACATGTTTTAGAGGAAGGAGTGGAGAGGTAAGACTATATGTATACCTAGAAAATTCTGAATATGTTACTAACTAAAGAGTATAATTTCTCCATCCATGAAAGGAAATTTAGGTAATACCACTTTCCCTTTTCCTTAGAGTACTCTCTGTGAAGACAAATGAAATGTACTCATCTGAGATCTGTAGAAGAAAAGTTATTCCTGTTGTAGATTTGAATTTCTGTAGGTCCTTGTCGATATTCTCCATCTTGGGAAATTCTTGGAGCTAACCGTGAATCATTGTACATAGTGTCTGGTAGGGCGTAATGTTGATGTGAGTCATATTGGGAATCCCCTGAGCTGCTTTTCTGTTATTCTGCAAACATGTATGTGCTCATTCTAAGCCACATGGTATGCCAGGTGCCAGAGAGGGGACGCTGAGCTTGCAAAGTCCACTATAGGGTTCCTTAAGAGGAAATGTTGCCCCGAATGGCCAATTTTTGTAACAATTGTTTGTCCAATTCCCATCTTCCTGGGGGTGACATTTTGCTTTTAGGTTTCACAGGTACCTGTACTGAGTATGACCTGGTGGTCGGTGAGGACAGTAAAAAGCTTGCTCGGGGGGGGGAAGGATTTTAGTATGTTTAAACAGCAGATGAACAGCTTGTATTTGGTGTGAGTAAATTAGGGAAGGAGGTAGGAGATGAGGATGAGAGCTGAATAGCAGGGCCAAGCCAAGAAACCAACAAGTAAGAAACTGGGTCAGAGACCTAGATAGCTAGAACACACTATAAGGATAAGGTTCAGATGAGGAATTTAGACCGCAGTGGGTCAGATTAAGAGCTAGAAAAGAGAAGCAACAGAGGTCAGAGTCTCAGAGGCTGGTTGTGCTAACAGCTTACCTGGAGGCAGAGGGCTCTCTTAAGATGGAGACCCCGCCAAGTCTGGAAGGATCCCTCCATCTGCTTGTTGGGGAGTGCTGTGCATGAGGATCTGAATGTTCAGTAGGATAGTCATCTGAAGGCCCCATTCCATCTCCCTCCTGGAGCCCTCTGTGGTACCCAGTGTAAGGCACATGACACAAGTCATTAGAAGTATAAACAAGTTCAGTCTCCTCTACTAGACCACAAACTCCATGAAGGTAGAAACTGTGCTCAGCTGTTTTTGTTGTTGTTGTTTTTTAATCTCACCTCACCTACTACAACGCCTGACGCGTAATGGAGACTCATCATAGGTTTGGATGAATGAGTGGATGGATGAGTGGATGGAGAGATGGATGGGTCGGTAGAGAATGGCATCTGTTTAGCCTCGCTAATAGAGGTAATGATTGAACATTCTTTCATTCAGGGAGAAAGAGAAATAGACGGCTCTATTCCCAGAATAACAGAATAAGGGGATGGATACAGAATGATTTATGCAGAAAATCTAGGAGGAAAGTAATGAGAATATAGCTCTTACTCCATTATATTCAATAGAGACCCTTAGGAAGTGTAAATAATACTTTTTAAGATTTCTCATAGCTTAAAAATATTTTTTGTCTTTTATTTTTAGCCTCCATTTTGCCTTGTTATTATTGATTAAAATAGTATCTTAAAAATGAGAAATTGCCCTCTACCATTATGGGCAATAATATTAGTGACCATTAGGAAATGCTACTAGATGACAGCATTAACTAAGAGTGGTTTGCATAGAAATGGAGTGGAAATGTTTGAATTACAGATTTTTTTTTCAAAATTAGAATTCAAATGCCATTTAGATCTTACCAATTATACTTATATATGATTATAAATTCCATAATCACTCAATCAAGACAAATAGATTTATATAATATAAAGAATGTTTAGAAGAATAAACCCAATTTTTTAAAAACTCTTCAATAGCCTGTATTTTCTCTTTGGATTTCCAATTAGGTGGAGATCGGAGATTTTGAAAGGCCCTTTTCAACTCCAGCAGGGCATGTTACTAATCAGTGCAAAACAAATCAAACTCTAAAACAAGTCATAGAAAAATTTTATCCTAAAAGATACAGAGACGGCTCTTCTGAAGAGCAGTTAAGGTAAGCAACTACTCATGATTTTTTTTTTAAGATTTTATTTATTTATTTGACAGAGAGAGATCACAAGTAGGCAGAGAGGCAGGCAGAGAGAGGAGGAAGCAGGCTCCCTGCTGAGCAGAGAGCCCCATGCGGGACTCGATCCCAGGACCCTGAGATCATGACCTGAGCTGAAGGCAGCGGCTTAACCCACTAAGCCACCCAGGCGACCCAAGATGAAAATTCTTTTACATGACAGTTTTCTTAAGATTTTTTTAATGCTGTTGAATCCCAAGAGGTTATAGATCTTTTCATTTAAGATGGGCCTAGAAACTTGAGAGTCTATTTTTAAAGTATTTTTAAGGAAAAAGTTTTTACCTTAATTAAGAAGATCTCCTTTTCATTTGATCTCATTCATTCTTGCCCAAATTAACCCTTCTAATAAAAAAGGGGGAAATGGCCAGTACTGCGTTTATAATTTTATGAAGTGTACCAAAACATTTTATCTCTTAGGGTATTCCATTTTTTTAATATAAATTTTTAATTAAATTCAACTGGTTTAGAATTTTGGTTTTAGAGAATATATAAAGATAAGCTGATTCAACCGAGAAATAGAGGCAAATCCAATTCACCGTGAGTTTTCCAAAATGGAAACATTTAAGATCAGTCTTGGTTTATGTAGAGTAAGAGGTTGCCATGTGATTTATTTAAGGCATCTTCCCCACAGCCAGCATCTCTCCAAGCCAGGGAGTGGCAGCATCTAAAATTCCACCGTTGAGACCACCATTGAGGATCCATTCTTTGGTCTCAATGTTCTGTACTTTTCTTTTAAAATGAAAGTTATTACCATGAGAAGTTACCTTTGTAGTCTAATTTACTCTAAGGTTTGATGTTAGTGTAGCAGAAAATTTTTAACTTTGCCTGACTGGGGGCGGGGAAGGGGGGGAATGTAAGTCATGCTGAGAGCCCTAATAGTATGAGAATTCAGTTGAAAGGACAAGGGGTGGAACAGTGGCGAGATGGGAACCACAAAATAACTGTGCCTCCTGGGTGACGCCTGGGTGTCCCGGTCATGCCTGCGATTGGCTCAAGCAGAGCTTTGCCCTGGGAGGCCAATACACTGCTGATGTTTTTGTTCTCTTCTTAGGCAGCTCTGCCAGCGACTGTCAACCAGATGGATGGCTCTCCGGGGACACAGCGTTGCTGACTGTGTGCGCATTTATTTGACAGTAGCCAGGAAGTGGCCATTCTTTGGAGCCAAGTTGTTTCTTGCAAAAGTAAGAAAGGACGGGAGGGAGATGCTGAATGAAAACCTCCTCATGTGTAGTTGACTCTCTTCAGTTCAGTGAAGCCAAACAGTGACCACAGTCCCCCCCAAGTGTAATAGATTTGGCTTCCAAAAAGGGAGTAAGGAAATTCCCAACCATGGAAAGAAAACAATGAAGGGTCCCTAAGAAGGGCAGGGGAGTCAGCAGCTTCTCCATCTGTGCCCTCTGCCCCACTACCTTCCCTGCCCCGTCCCAGGTCCCCAGCCCCTCACGTAAGTCACTCACACTCCATAGGCTCACCAGCAGACTGAAGGCAACCACCTTTCTACTCTTCAGCCAGGCAGCCTCTCACCTACTTGTCCTTCACTCTGTCACTCGTTTGCTCAAGTATTTAGTATTTAGTGACTTCTGTTTGCCAAACATTATGTACCTAGTGATCCAGAGGCCCATGATTTCAGATGGGTTATACCCAAACTTCTAGGAACTCACAGTCCCGTGTTACAACAGGTTGGAAAACAAGCACTATGGGTGAACAGGGTTAAGAGGGACAGGGACGGAGCACTGTGGGGACACTGAGGAAGGAGAGGTGGATCCTGCTGGCAGTGGGGCAGGGGGGCAGCCCAGGACCCCAGAAAGAACTGTACTTTTAAATTCTGCTTCTTCCTACTGAACCATGTCACTTTATACTCTCTCAGGCTCCTGAAAGGCTTGTGGTCTTGTGTTTGATCTGTGCGCACGCTTGGTCTGTCCTCACTAATAAGGGATACACGTTTTGAGTGGTCCTCACTAATAGGTGGTACACAGGTCTCACTGACCCTGAAATCCTCCTCTCGTGCTCACGGTTAGGCTTTGCACATAAGTATCACTGAATAAATGTTTGCTGAATCACTGTGCCACTTTGGGCACGTGAGTTAGCCTCCTTGGACCTCAGTCTCGTCATCTATGCATGATTGTTTGGACTGGAAGCGTAAACTCTAGGCTATCGTATGGCTTCCAGTTTGGACTGGAAGCGTAGACTCTAGGCTATCCTGGCTTCCATGAGTGACTGTACCATTGAAAGGTAAGAAATGATTTGCTTCTGGCCCTGGAAGCTGTATACTAAGTAAGTGGGCATTAACATCAGTACGCTTAAACGTCTCTAAAATTAATATATTGGCAAGGAGTTGAACATAGGTCTTCTAAAAATATAACAACTAGATTTGAACTGTGGAGCAGCATTTTGCAATGAATTTTAATTCTGATTTCAGCATTGGAAGAAATATTAAATATCCATCTTTGATCATATGTTCAGTGCTTTTAGCACAGAAATATTACTAAATAATATGTAGCATTTGCATTTTATATGAGAAGCATCTTTTCTTTGCTCACTTTTCTTCCTTTTTGCTATGAAGACATCTCCTTGCTTAACAACATCCCTTTGAGGGGAGATAAATATATATAACATCAAATATACCATTTTAACCATTTTTAAGTGTACATTTCTATGCCATTAAGTACATTCACATTTTTATGCTACCCCTCAGCACCATCCATCATCGGGGGATGAGGCATAGAGCAGAGGGAGAAGCAGACTCCCCGCTGAGCAGGGAGCCCAGTGCGGGCCAATCCCAGGACCCTGAGATCAGGACCTGACCCAGAGGCAGACACTTAACTGACTGAGCTGCCCAGGTGCCCCTGTAGTCTCAACTTCTTTTATAAGGTTTAAGAGAAGTAGTTAAGTTTTTGTTAGAATTTCGGTTCTTGTTCAATTCTGTTATTGTTAAGCAGTCATTGTAAAATGCTCAAAAACATTCATGGGTTTTAATTGGAGGTTCGTGGTGAGATCCTCTTTATTAATATAATTTCATTGCTTTTTTACCATAGGAAATTTAGGGGAAATTTACATTCATCACATAGTTTCATATTTTCTTTTTATTCTATTGTTATTAGTCATTGAATATCAGATTTAATAAACTTTCAAAAAAGTGTGGATTTGTAATCCTAACCTTTCACCAATGTAAAGCACTACATGCACCTTAGAAAATACATCGGCGTTTTTTGTTTCATTAGGATTTTGGTCACCGTAGAAACCCTACTAGTTTATCAACTATTAGCCTCTTAAAGTAAAAGAAAAATAAAATTAAACATTGTTGTCCCCATGCTAAAGATGAGAACATTGAGCCTCAGGTAACTTGTCCAAATGCACAGCTAATAAATGTCAGATCTGGACATCAGACCCACATCTCCTGGTAACAGATTCACTGCTCTTTCCATTACGTGATACTGCCTCCGCCCCAAGAAAGATTGTTTCACCCCAAGTTTTATTTCCTTCTTTTTTTCCTCCACCCCAAAGAGATTTTTAATATGAAATTGTTGTTGTAAATGTGGCATTGCATTTTGACGGAAAAATGTTTTCTGTGATTTTGCTTAGAGTTTATGATATGGTGTATTTGCTCCTCTTCACAGCCTGTAACTCCATCGGCACTTGGGAGCACTTTCACGTGGCTGGCGATCCATGAGGATGGTTTAAGCCTCTTAGAGTACAACTCCATGGTAAGATGAAGTTTCACACTGCTCGGGGTACCATCCACTCTCTTCATAGGATTTTTCTCATCCACAGATAACATGTTTCCTAATGCTGTGTATCGAATAGTCATTTTACAAACGCAACTGCGATTGTAATTTAATCTTTAAAACAAGACCAGACAGGTTTTATAGTGTGTTATGAAGAAAATATTAAGATACCATGACTTAACGGCAACCGCAGTTGTATTTGTTTTTGGTTTTTTGAGTTTTTTTTTTTTTTTTAAGATTTTACCCATTTGTTTGTCTGTTTATTTTAGAAAGAGAGAGAGTGTGCGTGGTGGGGGGGCGGGGGCCAAAGGGAGAGGGAGAGAGAGAGTTGCAGGGATACTCTGAGCTCAGCGCGGAGCCCAATTCGAGGCTCAGTGTCATGACACTGAGATCAAGACCTGAGCCAAAACCAAAAGTCGGACGCTTAACCAACTCAGCTTCCCAGACTCTCCAAACACAGATGAATTTGCAAACCAACTCTTCATTTATCCTGTTAGGAAGATTGCTTCCTGTGTAAAAGGAAAGTCTTGAAGATAACATTAATGTAGAAACTGTATTTACCAAAGTTTAAGTTCGGTGTCCCTAACACTTCTGTGACAATTTCTGTAACTTTCTGTAATATTACTTACCAGTTCACTTGTACGTATGTGGTATTTTAGAGCTTTTTACATGATTAAACTTGAAGTCAAACAGCTTTCTCCAGGTTTATATATCCATCTGAAATTTGCTTTACTTTCTATCCTATTTCATATGTTCTTTCTTTTGTTTTTAAACCCGGCAGACAGGAATTGTTCAATTCTCCTGGTAGGTGTAAAGGGCTCTTCTATGCCCAGCTATAGTCAGGGATCACCAAGAATTTCTTGGAAACCAAACTATTCTTTAGTGTTACAGTAGTCTCTCTTTATAATTGCTTTAAAAAAAAAGAATCTTTTTGAAGGGCTTTATATTTCCTGAATGCTTTTTAATTCTTGAATGGGTAACTTGAAGATAGTTTATAAAATCAGTGACCTAAAGTCAACAAAAAATTGTAGACCAGGGGCACCTGGGTGGTTCAGTGGGTTAAGCCTCTGCCTTCAGCTCAGGTCATGATCTCAGGGTCCTGGGATCAAGCCCCACATGGGGCTGTCTGCTTGGCAGGGAGCCTGCTTCCCCCTCTCTCTGCCTGACTCTCTGCCTACTTGTGATCTCTCTCTCTCTCTCTCTCAAATAAATAAACAAAATCTTAAAAAAAAAAAAATTGTAGACCAGTATTGAGTTACCTTAAGTAAGTAGGCCAGTTTCCTAGATCCTGGGGGATGGACATCGAGGCCAGGAGGTGGACACTGGTCAGCTGCAGCTTGTGGGGGTTCAGTTCTGGAATTGCCTGCTCACAGTCTTGCCAGCAAATCCTTAGATATGTAGATTGATTCCTTTACCTATAGGCTTTACATTTCTTGATTTTTTACAATTGTTTTAGCTACAGAAAGGGAAAAATATTTGCAGCACATACGGCAAAGGGTTAATATCCTTACGAAACGATAAGGAAATGATAAACATACCAGTAGATGAATGAGCCAAGCTCTTCAAAGAAGAAATACAAATGTATTTTTAAATGTTAATTTCGCTAGTAATCAAATACATTCAATTTAAAACAGTGAGATTCTACTTTTCACTAGTCAGGTTGGCAGAGATTTAAAAGAGTGATTGTATCTAGTGTCAGCAAGACTGCAGTGCTGGGAATGTAACTGGGTGTAACTTTTCCAGAGAGGTTAGAAATATTCTCAAAATAGTCCTTACTTTTTTCAGGTAGCAATTCTGGTTATTGAGATGTATAACTAAAGAAATAATTAGGTTTGGGTATTATGAAATGTATCAAAAAATATGCACTGAAGTATTATTTAAGATAGTAACAAATAAAAAATGATTTAAATCTCCTGCAATAGGAGATTGGTTAAATAAAGGATTATCTATCATATCACTTAAAATGATGTTATACAAGGACATCTGTTGTCATGAAAAGATATTCATGATTCGTTATTACATTTAAAAAGAAGTGGAGGGTGCCTGGGTGGCTCAGGGGGTTAAGCCACTGCCTTCGGCTCAGGTCATGATCTCAGGGTCCTGGGATCGAGTCCCGCATCAGGCTCTCTGCTCAGGGGGGAGCCTTCTTCCCTTCCTCTCTCTGCCTGCTTCTCTATCTACTTGTGATCTCTCTCTGTAAAATAAATAAATAAAATCTTTTAAAAAAATAAAAAGAAGTGGAATCCTAAACAATATACATGATACTATTTCTGTTTATATTAAAATCTGTATATCAAGATGAACCATATGGATTTGCCAATATTTGACCATTTTTTACCTTAAAAAGTATCAGTTTCATATGGTTCAACCTAATATAGATACATATGGAGAGAAATTTTAAAGGGCACATACAAAGTATTAACAGGGATTTTCCACTGGATGCCGGGATATGGGTGCTTTTTATTTTCTTTTTGTATTTTTCCACAGTGAGTTATTAGTATCAGAGTCAAACTGTATTCTAATTACAAAGGTAAATGTGGCTACACAGATGTGGCTACATAAAACTAGTATATTACTATTTTGAATCATAAGATTTTATATTAGAAAATAATTTTTATTATATATAATTAATAACAGCATTTTTCTTTTTTAGCGAAGTATAGATAGCCCATAATGTTACATTAGTTTCATTAATATCAGCATTTTAGTGGAAATGTTATTAATCATTTCTCATCTTTCTTTGAAAGGAGAAGTATATGATATTAACTTTTTCTTCTCTTTGAAGAGGTTAATAGTCAGCTATGTGTACAAGAGTCTAATGACCTTTGGAGGTCATCAAGATGATTTTATGATAGTAATTAACAATACACATTCAAAGGACAAACCAACAGAGAAGTTACTTTTTGCCATGGCAAAACCCAAGGTGAGTAGAAGACTTTCTACTAACTTTTTTATACTAGTTTTTTCCATGTTAAAACATGTATGTGCAAAAACTAAGTTGCAGATGGGAAAACAGATTTACTTATAATCAAACAATTCTAGATCCAAATTCTGGCTTACCTCATCTTGCTAAGCTTTGGTTTCTTCACCTAAAAAATTATATGATGCTACCTACTTTTTTTTGGCTTAAGAATTAAATGCTGCAATTGTTAAATCCTTTAGCCCAGTGCCTGGTATACAGAAGTTCAAAGTAAGTGGTCTTCATGTAAGTTGTTGTCAGGTGCTCTATACATATTATCTTATTTACATGGGATAATTCATGTTATAGACTTCTTAGTGAGAAGAGTAAGGTTTTATAATTAAGATGTTACTTGTTCTTAGTTTTAATGTCTGTAAGCAAAAACCATAAACACAAGGGCTACATTTTAGTATGTATTTCCAGCTTTAATAAAAAGAATGAGAAACTGAGTTTCCTAAAACTTTGTCTTAAAATTGTCAACCAAAAAAGACTACTTTTTTTTTTAGAGCCGGCAACTTTTTTCAAATGGCAGACATTCAAGTGAAGGCAGTTAGCCAGTAAGCACTGAACACTGAGACATACTTAGAACTTTATTTAAATAAAAAAATTGATATGATGCAGTAGACTTCTTAATTCATTTATACACAGATGTGGCTTTGAAATAATCAATAGACTTGCACTATCATCACATTTTTTAATATTGCCACTAAATTTGATTGTTTTTTAAGACTCATTCTTTTTTTTTTTTTTGGTTGAAGCAGCCAAAAAATATGTCAGTGCCTTGATGTGCTGAACATGTAAGCACTTCACTGATCTGGAGAGAAGGGATTTCTGGAAGCCTGGGCACTTGCAAATGGAGACCACCTGTGGCCAGCCCCTTACTCTTTTGGAACTTCTCTGGAGCACTAACAGTTCTATTTTTCTTGTTTTAGATTCTTGAAATCACTCTTTTGATCGCCAGTTACATAAACAACTTCCATCAGCAAAAGGCAACATTTCACCACCTCTCTGCTCCGGCGCTGCTCTCAGCCCAGACACGGGGACCAGAAGCCAGGGCGATGGGAAGCCAGCCCCTTCTGTCAAGTAGCAGACCGACTAAAGGACCCACTTTACTTTGAAAGCTCGGGAGCCTGAACATTCACTCCTGTCCTCTGGGCAATGGCTGCATCAGCTGCAAATAAGTTCATTTACACCTGGTGGCATGGCACCCACACACTGGTATTCCAAACTTTTAAAATATGTGGGTGTCTTTCATTTGATTCTTAAATAGTCACGTGACTAACAAAACATAAACACAAAATTTGCCCACACGCTGATTTTCTCTTAGACTACATGG
Organism: Mustela putorius furo; assembly: GCF_011764305.1. Classification (NCBI taxonomy): domain Eukaryota; kingdom Metazoa; phylum Chordata; class Mammalia; order Carnivora; family Mustelidae; genus Mustela; species Mustela putorius. The sequence continues at coordinate 14,791,306 of NW_025421321.1, read as the reverse complement.
GTGAAAATTCAGTCATTTTTTTCCCACCTCCTTTGTGCCTTGCCAGCAGATACATCGTACAAGATGTCGTTTTTTTCTGTCTTAAAAAAAAAAATGTTCTGGCAAAGGGAGATTCCAAACTCTTATTTGGCAAACCAGTTGATTATTTGGAAATGCTCACTGCCAAAAAATCAAGTACTGTAATTAAATGTGTGCTTAATTAATGATATGGGTCTGGAAAGAAGTAGAGCATACAGTGTTAGAAACAGCTGCAGGAGGCTGTTTCGGGGTACATTTTTAGAGCAAGTACAGTAAACCCAGCACTGTGAGTCATGGTGAGAAAATGGGAGTAAGTAACCAGAACCTCCTGTGCGGTATTAGAAAGTATACTCTGTCACCTTTTCAGATCCCTGGAGTGTAAAGTTCAAAACAAGACAGTGATTCCCCACATTCCTTGGCTATTACTGGAGAGCCCGAGTTCACTGGAATATTGCCCACATTTCATTGCATTTGGTGCTGGGTCATCTTGACCTTACTTTGTTAAATAATATCTTTGAAAGCAAAGACAATTCTTCCATTGTGCCCTCCCATAGGCCTTTTTCGTTATAGTTTTAACATAAATTCTCAAAATATTTTTTAAAGGAAAAGAGAAATCTTCTGTTGAAGGAGGTAGAATTTTAGTTGAGAAAGTCTAGAAATGTACTACTTTGCTAGGTTACATAAGTGGGCAGTTCATTCCAGTATGTGTCAAAACAAAGTAGTTAGTATTCATGATAAAAATGAAACTGTGATAAGACATGAAAATTATATTGTAAAACTGTTTAATTGCAATAGTAATCATGAGTATACTTAATTTTATTTATGTATAGAAAATTTGTATTTATTTTTTGCACATGTATTTATCACTTTGTGTGTGGTACTTTTTTAACCAATTTGAAAAAAAATATTAGCTGCTGAATTAATTTGTTGGCAGAGCCTTCATATTTTCTTCTTTGCTGCTTTCACCCTATGGCAATGTACTGTTGTCACACTAAGCCTTTTGAAAATAATCCCATCTCATATTAGCATCCTTAGAAAGGGCAGAGCCAAGAAGTCCAGTGCTCAGCTAAGATTTGGCTTTATTGGCAATGACAAAAAAAGGTCAAAAAAACCTCATAGAAGTAGATCTCCATTTACTGTTTCCTCTAAATCCTTTGAGCCACAACTACTCACTGCAAAAGCAGGTTGGTTTTTTGAGAATAAACTGGCTACCAGTTTGGGATGACTCTTGGGAGTTTTTAAGCTGGGATACAACAGAGTTTCTTGGTTCCCAGAAAACTGTTCAATAATCACGAGCTGGTGAGCCAGAGGCATGGCACAGCTTACATATGTGTGTGGGCTTTATTCTCAGGCAGTAGTTAGTTCACCATCTGGTAAGCACACACCCCTCCAGATCTTCTAATTGGAGCAAGTAGTGAAGGCTTAGCTCACATGGTGGTACCTTATACTTGGCATTTATTTTTGATAGAACAGAGATAAAATATTTTGATGGAAAGAAATCAATTTTCTGTAACTGATGATGTGAAAATTTTATTTTCTGGGAAATTGCTTATATAGCCATTTAAAAAATTCAAAGTATGTTATTATGATTGGTTACAAGAGAATAATGTTCCATGTTTAATTGTAATATTTGTCTCCTATCATTTTCTTCCCTTTCAATCATAATAAATGATTTACAAAACCCATTTTGAGCATTATCTCTTGAACAGTCTTCAAGAAGTACCTAGTGTTTTCATTGTCAAAGCTGAGGTGTGCTACTCGTGAAAATGGCAGTTATTACCTCCTTCTCTTGCATTCATGCTTTGTCTTCGGTGTTGCTTTGTTTTATCCATATAAAAGGAAGCCGTTTGGCAAATTGTAATTTTAAGATCATGTATGCATGTTGACATATACAATATGTATAAATCATGGGAGAAATAAGTCCCGTAAGTAGCTTATTTCATACAGGAGGGTCAATGGACTGTGTTCTAAAAATTTATTTTATATGTTCTGGATTTTTTATGTGTGTGTCCTTAAAGTCAAATAGTGTCCTAGCCTGGAGATGAATTTAACTCTCAATTTACAAGAAAAGTTAGTCGCCACTTAGAGTCTTTTGTTTGAAATGTGTTTATTAATTGATTGTTTGGAAATTTTTGCCAAAGAAAAAAGTAAGTAGTGGCCAGGTTCCTAGAATAATGCACTTACCCAATTGTATTGTAGTATAATCCTGAAGAATTAGCCACCACAGATAATCTAATTTTGCTAGACAAAGACTTGAAGTGTTCCTGGGATGCCGAGAACACATTTCACCTGTCCACCTACTCCTAGCCGCCATGGAATTCGGACTCCCCCCCACCACCACCCCCGTGCAGAGTCTCTAGGCTGATTGCTGTGGACCAAAGGCTCCAGGAATGTGGGGACTGAGGGAAGGGAAGTGAGGGGCAGGAACAACAAGGTAGCTTCTCTGCTAACTAGTTCATAGAGAAATGGAATCTCCTCTTGCTTTTCCCTATTCTCCTTTACCTGAAAGAAGAAAGGGGTCTTACTGCTACAGGATTAACTTTAAACTCCAAATGAAGGGGAGTCTGGCTGGCTCAGTTGGTGAAGCATTTGCTTCAGCTCAGGTCATGATCTCAGGATCCTGGGATTCAGCCTGAGTCTCTGCTCAGCAGGGAGTCTGCTTCTCCCTGTCTCTGCTCCTCCCCCCACTTGTGTGCCCTCACTCTCTGTCAAATAAATAAATAAAATCTTTATAAAAAAAACAACCCTACAAATTAGAGTGCACACATAGATATTTAACATGAAGTAAGATTCATCCTTATCCCGGTGGGACCAAGACTCAGGCTTCTCTTGGACACTTAAGTGGGAAGGTGGGTGCTATAGAGAAGAGATGGATGGTCCTGGATGGAAGCTGGGGTCAAGAGATGAAATACACACGTGCTGTATGCCGTAATTTTACCTGTTGAACTTAATTTTACCTGTATCAAACATAGCCACAGTGATTCTGGAGGCATGTTGATAATCAACGTCAATCTGAAGTCTTCATTGTATCCTTTATAAGTAATTTTAGGTCCAGTAATAGTCAAGAAACAAAAACTTGCTCACCAGGATAACATCCATTAGCGAATAATTCCAGAACGAGACGCACATATTCACCACAATGCTTGATACAGGGTTCCCTTCCTTCCAGCACTTTACTAACAATCTACTCAGTGGGAGTGGTGGGTGAATGGGGGTTGGCAACCCTTTCTGAAGGTAGATTACATTGGTGGCTTGATTAAATCAGACAACTCTTCAAAAGCACAGGTAACAAAGTAAAAAAAAAAAAATAGACAAATGGGACAACTCTAAACTTCACAACTTCTGCACATCAAAAGAAACAACAGAGGCATCCTGTAGAATGGGAAAAAATAGAATGGGAAAATATAATTGCAAGTCATTGCAATAATTGCAAGTTATATATCTGATAAAGGGGTTAATATCCAGGATACATAAGGAACTTATCGACAAAACAGCTTCTTCAGCAGAAAACATGACAATTTCCTCCAGAGGGGGAATGACTTGAGTTTCCTAATTCCAGTTTGAACAATCCAAGAGAAAGGCTCTTCTGGGCCCAACTCTGGTGTTTTCTCTGAACCACTTCAAATGCTCAATATGAAGGGCACCTGGGCAACACAGTTGATTAAGCATCTGGCTGTTGATTCTGGCTCAGGTCATGACGTAGAGGTCGTGAGATCAAGCCCGAGTCCAGCTCCAAGCTGAGCGAGGAGCCCGCTTAAGATTCTCTCAGCCCCTCTCCTTCTGCTCCTCCCTTATCTGCCCCTCCCCCATGCAGCATGTGTGCTCGCTCTCTCTCTCAAAAATTGAAAATTTGAAAAAAGCTCAGTGAGGAGAATGTTTAAATAAATTATGAGAAACCTGTATAGTGGGATATTATACAGCCATCAAAGTTGTGTTTATGATGGATTTTTAAAAATTGAGATGGAAAACACATGTTAAAATCAGAATGTTAATTAACTCTCTAGTTATTATGAGGACAGATTAGGTGAAATACACCAAAATGTTTAATAGTTATTGCTTCTAGGGTGTGTTCTTTCACCCTCTTCCTTTTTTTTTTTTTTTTTCTTTTTTTAAGGGAGAGAGTATAGATTCGGTGCTTATAAACGGGCAGTTCACAAACATGAAGCCTGGAAATCACTGAAATAAACGAACGAGCAAACCTAAGCGCTTAAACTTTACAACAAAAGGAAAGTTACGTTTACAATTGCTTAAACTGAAGTTTCATTGTAATCACTCCCACTTTTTCTTTGCAGTTTCGAGCCGGTTTTTTTTTTTTTTTAAAGATTTTATTTATTTATTTGAGAGAGAGACAGTGAGAGAGAGCATGAGCGAGGAGAAGGTCAGAGAGTGAAGCAGACTAGCCTGATGTGGGACTCGATCCCGGGACTCCGGGATCATGACCTGAGCCTAAGGCAGTCGTCCAACCAACTGAGCCACCCAGGCGACCCTTTTGAGCCGGTTTTAAACAGGATTGAGATTTTTGGATTGCTCGACCACTCGCTAATTACCAAAACCCTGGGCCTCCCCTCCCCCCCTGCCGCCGTTCCCGGCTTGAGGACAGGTAAAGGAGCCTCAAAGGTGCTTACAGCAATGTTTGCCTCTTCTCTCTCCGGAGACTCTTTTGAGGAGCAAATCGCTAGGTGCACAAGAGTACACTATAGACCCTTGAGGGTTTGCACCGAGATAGTACCCTGAAGGCAGCGCTCCCGCGGCAAGGGCCGGCCCCGGAGCGTCCTCCCACACCTGGAGGTAATGGGTGGAGGCCACCCTCTTCCTTTTTTTTCCATATACTAGTTTTTCCTACCATAAGCTTATATAACTTGGAAAACAAGGGGAAAAATGTGAAAACTATGTCACTGTCTAGGCTATTGTTAATAGCCTCCATGTGGACCTCCAGACTCCAAAACATCCTTCAAACATCTGCAAAAAATTACCTCACTGAAACTCAGGTCCAGCCATGGAGCACCCCTATTTTAAAATCATATTTGATTTCTCACAACAACACAGTAAAACCCAGACTGCAGGATCCCTCCACGAAGCCCATTCTACCTGCCCGGCCTGGGTTGCTCTCCCACTGTAGCCACCCCAGACCCTTTAAATGCTTCTGCCTCAACCATTCACAATTCCCCAAACACACTCTGCATACATCTTTATTCTTCTGCACTGTTGTTGTTGTTGTTAAGATTTTACTTATTTACTTATTTGACAGAGAAAGACACAGCGAGAGAGGGAACACAAGCAGGGGGAGTGGGAGAGGAAGAAAGAGGTTCCCCACTGAGCTGGGGGGAGGGCGGGGGGGGGGGGGCTTGATCCCAGGACTCTGGGATCATGACCCGAACTGAAGGCAGACGCTTAACGACTGAGCCACCCAGGCGTCCGTCTGCACTGTTGTTTATTCCACCCAACAAGCATCATAAAATTTTTCTCTCCTGTATCACTACTATTGAAATCCTTGAGTCTTTTAGGGGTGATCCAGTAGGGGAGCTCAAATATTTATATATTCCTACCTTAAGAACAATTTTCATCTACCCAGGAAGGCCACTTATTTTGTCCATATATGAAGCCTCAGGAGGCATAAGGGTAGGAAAAGGGAGCTCATCTGCTCAATGAGATCAGCAGAATCCACTGATTGACCTCTGAACCAGTGCTGGTGACCAGGGCCTAGCCAGACAACTTCTACCTTCTTTGCTACCAGGCTTCTTTCTTCCACTTTCCATCCCAGTTATCCAAACAATTATACCTTTAAGATGCTGTGCCTGGCACATAGCAAGCAAATGGCTTAGGTACTTTTGGTATTCATATCAACAGGGCTTCCTAATTAACATTCAAAAGTTCCAGAACTCAAATTATTATAATTCATTACCCTCTGTCCCACACCAGTTTGTGAGCTTATAGGCAGGCTAGCTCCAGTGATTAGATGCTGATTCAGTGACAGATGTACCAAACTCCCTTGCGATCATCCTCTCTCTATTGAACTGGTCTCCCATTACATCCCATGACATAGTCTGCTATGTCTTCAAAATGCACCTAGGTGTTGGAAGGATTTTGTTCCCAAAGATTTTATGACATGAATGCCTTTCTTCTTTCCTTAAAAAAATGTTTTGTGTCATTTCCAGGAATGTGATCTTTGTGTTTCTTTGTTCAAAGTTGCTGATCAGTAGCTTACAACATGATAATAACAAGCACAAAGAACTTACAATGTGTCAGCCACACCTAATTCATGTGTCACATATATTTATTTCATTTCAAATTCATACATTTCCCTTGCTTTACATGAGGTTCAGAGATACTGAGAGTTTTACCCACTGTGGCAATGAGGCAACTTAGCCAGTGTGGCTGAATCAGAACAGAAATCTAAGTCCATCTAAAGCCCATCTTCTTGAACATCACACCATTACACCAAGCCAAACGGCAGAAAGGTGTAAGGAGAGTATCTCCTTGGATACTCAAGACACCTTGGGCCAGAGAGGCTGGGTCTATGGAGCATTCAAAATAGATCAAATGCGGTCTTGCCCTGAAGGTTTCAATAACCCTCTTTGGCATAATTACTTATTTTTTTTTTAAAGATTTCATTTATTTGGGGGCGCCTGGGTGGCTCAGTGGGTTGGGCTGCTGCCTTCGGCTCGGGTCATGATCTCAGGGTCCTGGGATCGAGTCCCGCGTCGGGCTCTCTGCTCAGCAGGGAGCCTGCATCCTCCTCTCTCTCTCTCAGACTGCCTCTCTGCCTACTTGTGATCTCTCTCTGTCAAATAAATGAATAAAATCTTTTAAAAAATTTTTTTAAAAATATTTTATTCATTTATTTGACAGAGACCACAAGCAGACAGAGAGGTAGGCAGAGAGAGAGGAAGGGAAACAGACTCCCCGCTGAGCAGAGAGCCCGATGCGGGGCTTGATCTCAGGACCCTGAGATCATGACCTGAGCCAAAGACAGAGGCTTAACCCACTGAGCCACCCAGGAGCCCCAATAATTTCTTATTCTTATGATGTGATTTTTTGTTACCGCTCTAGAATAGTAAGTAGCAAGCACTGGCTTTCTTTGGGTTATTATACTTACTTGTGTGCAGGGATCTTGACTTTCTCCCCTCTTCATTCCATACTCTGTGTAGCACTCTCGCATATAGTAATAACTATTGATTCAGAGATAAAGTAAATGAAGCATCATGGAGATGCGTTTGGCTTATTAATTTATTAATAAGTGATGCGCTATTGCAAAAACCCCAAAACAACTAAACAAGCAGAAAGTTGGAAAATACTAAAATCACAAATATTCTTTGCCTCTAGTAAATCACTAGAAAACAGCTCTGGAGTTTGTTTCCCCCTCCATTCCCAGAGCATTGCTACTGGGGAGGAAAAAGACACTGAAGAGAGAGCAGACTTCCCTGGCATATAGTTGAACTTTAAAAATTTTTATTTTATTATTTATTTATTTATTTATTTATTTATTTTAGATTTTATGTATTTATTTGACAGAGAGAAACAGCAGCAGGGAGATGGAGAGGGAGAAGCATGCGTCCTGCTGAGCAGGGAGGCGGATGTGCGGTTGCAGGGCTGGATCCCAAGATTCCAGGATCATGACCTGGGCCTAAGGCAGATGCTTAATGACTGAGCCCCCCAGGCGCCCCCCAGTAGAATACTTTCTAAGTAAAAGAACACTTCCAGCCCAGAGCTTTTAGATTCCAGGTTTGTCAGACAAGTCACCTCATTCTCTCACATAGAGGATGAGGCATTGAGCCAGAGTCGAAAAGGAACGCTGAGAACTACATTTCCCATGATGCCCATCTTTCCAACGCAACGCAGCCTGCGACGTCGCTCCCATGGCAACTGAAGAGTTCGCACCAGCCGGCTGGTCTCAGAGCTCGCTGGCGTCTTGGTTTCAAGGTGGCCTCTAACGCTGAGCCCACGGCGCTGGCGCGGTCGAGCCACGATGCCCAGGTATTTCCGCAGCCTTGCTTGCCCCCGGCTTCCTCTTTTCTCGAGAGTGTGGCTTTATCCCCTTTCCCACCCCAGCCTGGAAGGGGCAAGGGAGGGAGGGCCGCTCCGCTGGGACTATATTCAGGGAGAGGAGCCCAGGCGGGACCGGCCTGTGGAAGAAAATTCTGGATCTTTTCTTCTTGAAACCGCTGTCTGGATGGTCAGGGTTCCCTGGGAACTACCCCCTGAGCGTATGGATTCGGTCACAAGCAGGTAGAAAAGTTACCCAGGTGGAAAACTAAGTTTTTTTTAAGATCATTAAACTCCAGTTGTTCACTTACTAAGTAAAAATTTATTGCAGGCCAAGGAATGTTCTAGAAGCAGGGGTTCAGTCTGTGAATTAGACCACAAAGCCACTTCGTCAGGGTTCCCCGCATCTCCCCTCCTGGTGCAGGGGCTCAGGACAACAGTAAATAAGAAAAACTTGAGAAAGCTATGTGAAAGTGTAAAATGCAGTTGGGGGATGGGGGCGCTGTAAAATATATTTTAGCTCTTCAGTTCTGTGATGTCAGTTTTAATATCCTCTACGTCACACTAAACCTTCTCTGAACAACTTAATAAGGACTTAGAGGGGTTCTGGGGTCCATTACAGAGCAGGATAAATCTGTTTTTCTCACCTGTGGATCATGGCCGGATCTCTGTTGAATTTATGAACCTTAATGAGAAAAATTGTCAGCTTCCTTTCCATCGAGGTATAATTGGTTGCAGTTACAAAGTTATGGTTATAGTGACAAATTGCCACCAGGGGCACCTCCTGCTCTCCTCTCTGCTGGGAGCTTGGAAAACAGATAATCACATTTTGAAAGAATGGTGTGTAAATGAAGAGCAGATAGGCCTGGACTGAGTTCCAGGGGGTTCACCTGTGAAATAAATAAATACATTTTAGTGTAAACATTTAGGGACACCTCTATTGGTCTTTTATAGCCCCTTCTTCCCTGTTTCTTGAATAATAATTATTATAAGCTGTCAGTAATTTTAGATAATTATATGTAGGTCAAGCCCTAAATGAAATGAATTAGCACATTTTAACAATCAATCATGACATTCTTAGAAGGTGGGTATTCTTTATTGGCATTTTAGAGATGGAGAAACAGAAGTGAGCCTGCGGAAAAGCACAAAAGCTTACATATATTAGGTCTCAATAAATATTTGTTGAATTAATAAAGGAATGAAGAATCCAGAGAGGCTGGGTAATTTGCCCAAGTTGGTATATACAGAAAGTCGCAGAGTCAGGCTTGGAACACCTCAAATCTTGTCTATTTTTTTCAGTTTAATACTCCATTTTTCATTTCAGCTTTAAAAAAGGGCATAATCTTATTTGTGAAAAAGTACAAATGTTTGTAGAGAGGTGAATGAAAAGATGATTTTCAAAATGTGATTTTAGATTATTTTTTTTCTTTCACTATATTTCATACATTAAAACAGGGAATCTTGAGCCAGAAATATAATTTAAAAACAAAAAAGAAAAATTTCAGAAAACAAAGATTGTTTGGTGTGCTGGTTTTACATGCTTCCCATTATCCCGGATGTTGGTGGATTTCAAGTTGTAGATTTCCAGAATTCTTAGTACATTAAGTTACATGCCTGAGAAACTAACACACACAGCTTTCAACCTTGGCTGGAAGTCCCAAAATAAGGCAGCCTCAAATCCTAGTGACAAAGGCTCTGCTTATCATTTTCAGCTTTCTTCTATGAACCAGGACAAAGAAAATGAATAATCCTCAGAAGTTTTATCCACCACTTATCTCCCAGGAAATAATGTTGATTTGTTTTATAAATTTAACTGAAACAAAACGTCTCTGAGCTTGAAATAAATATTGAAAAGGGTTCCCTTTGATTCTCTGAATTTTGTTTTTCTGCCTCTCCTAGTGAAACTCTCTGGGAAATTGCAAAAGCTGAAGTGGAAAAACATGGAAGTAGTGGAGGTGAAGGTGATGGGCTTGAAATTGGAGAAAAATCTGTTTTCTTCATTGGCAGTAAAAATGGGGTAATGAATTTCTTTTTCTTACTTTTTTCCCCCCAATGATTTAACAACCAGTGGTAAAATTCATTTTAATACTTTGGTAAAAATTTGGATACTTCAATTCTTTAGCCAGTTAACCAGTCTCTGGCCTGCTGGTTATGTTGGAGCTGGTTGTGCCTTGTATGAGGGTGGCCTATGCATGGTGAGTGGGGACTAAATTCCAGCCTGGGCACATCTTTTGTCAGGTGGTGTGCTCCAATCTGGGCCACAGCAGCCTGGAGGAAGGAGCATACTTTTCTTTTCTTTTTTTTTTTAAGATTTTATTTATTTGACAGAAAGAGATCACAAGTAGGCAAAGAGGCAGGCAGAGAGAGAGAGAGGGGAAAGCACGCTCCCCACTGAGCAGAGAGCCTGGTGTGAGGCTCGATCCCAGGACCCTGGGATCATGACCTGAGCTGAAGGCAGAGGCTTACCCTACTGAGCCATCCAGCCACCCACCCAGCATACATTTCAAATTAAATTACCCGGCAGAGGATTCCTCTTTCCCCAAAGCACCATAGATGCTAATCCAATGGCCACAGTTTTGGTAACTTGTACAATTGAAACAAACTTATAGATGACAGAAACTGAACCAGACAGAACATGATACATTTACCCTTCACTTCTCCTGACTAGAGTCACAGAAACCGAAGGAAACCTGGAGATACTCTAGTCATCTACTCTGGGGTCCATGGGGTATGTCTTAGGGCCAGTAAACTCTGGATGTGTATGCAGAATTGTGTGTGATTGTGCATCACTGTGTTGTTGTTGTTGTTTACGGGAGATAGGTTCTCCCAGCATTCTAGCCCCTTTGAAGAAGTTAAGAGCCACTATGAACAGTGGTTGTATACTTCAGGTTTGACTATCTCTAACAATGGAGGCGTTGTCTTCCATAAGGCAGCCTGGTTCCATTTGCCTTAATTGCTAGTTAAGAAGAAAACCTGAGTTTCATTGTAACTTCCAGTGTTCCTAATTCTGACCTGTAGAATTATACAAATACTTGGTATTCCTAATTCCAAAGTCCTAATTCCTGGTCCTAATCCCGACTTTAAACAATAGAGGAATAAGTCTGATTTTTCTTCTGCTTTTTAAATTTTCAATTCTTTTAAAAATGCCCTTCAAATAATTAACAGCAGCCGCTTTGTCTCCCTGAGTATGTTTCAGCTTTAATATCTTCATTACTTTTGGTCATGCCTTCTGTGTCATGGATTCCGTATCAGTCATGGATTTTTCTGTTATAATTTTATTAACTCTCAATTGTCATTATACTAATGTGTAATTTTCAGGAGGGAACAGAAATTTGGAGGTTTTGCTTCATTGCAGTAGACTAGAAGGTCTGCCAGCTTCTCTTTTTCCAGACGTTACACTCCTGTTATTGTATAGAAAGATTCTAATAATCCCATAACCCTGTTCACTAAGATTGAGCGTGAGATCTGCCTTTCTCATATGTGCCGTTTTGTCCTTAATTTTCTTAGATTGGGTCCTTTGTAACAGTCTGTTTGTATTTTTAATTTTATTAAACTGATTCACATGTGTGGTTTAAAAGGTGAATAAAGAAAATTACTAGACCTCTACGTTTTCAGGGTCTCTCCTTAAAGCAGCCTTTTTAATATCTTTTACTGTTTTTTCAAAAATAATTTACTTCTTTATGAAATAACTTATAGGCTATTTTTAGATTTAAAATGTTAGACACTATCTTGAATCTTTGATAATAGTAGAAAAGGATTTAGTTCTAGCTCTTTTTCTATGTTTTGTTTTGTTTTGTTTTTAAGTAGTCGCTACACCTAACATGGGGGTCAAACTTACAGCCCGGAGATCAGGAGTTGCAAGCTCTACTGACTGAGCTAGCAAGGTGCCCCTAGTTCTTTCTCTTTTAAACGCTCATTTCTAGGCCAGCCCTCGTCTGCTACCTAATTGTTGTTATAATGTAGGGCAAAATCAGTATTCAGTGTGAATTTATTATTTCTAAAACAACTATTTGCTGCTGAGCCAAATGGGTTACTTTCTCTTTCTCTCTCACTTTCTCTCTTTCTTTTTGTTTCTTTCCTTCTTCCCTTCCTCCCTTCCTTCCCTTTTTTTTTCTTTTAAGACTGTATTATTTGACAGAGAACACAAACAGGGGGAGCAGCAGGAGAGAGAGAAGCAGGCTCTCAGCTGAGCACAAAGCAGGGCTCAGCCCCAGGACCCTAGAATCATGACCTGAGCCAAAGGCAGATGCTTAGTCAACTGAGCCACCCAGGCTCCCCTCTTTTTTTTTTTTAAGATTTTGTTTATTTATTTGAGAGAAGGAGAGAGGACCCTGGAGGGGATGCTGGAGAGAGCATCCCAAGACCCTGAGACCATGACCCAAGCTGAAGTCAGATGCTTAACTGACTAAGCTACCCAGGCACCCCTCCATTTTGGGGGGGTTCTTTTTTTAAGATTTTATTTATTAAAGTGCATATGCACAGTTAGGGGGGTGGCAGAGGAAGAAGAGGAGAGGGAATCTCAAGCCGACTCCATGCCCAGCACAGAGCCCAACTTGGGGCTCAGTCTCATAACCCCAAGATCCTGACCTGAACCAAAATTGAGAGTTGGATGCTCAACTAATTGAGCCATCTAGGCACCCCACTTTCTTTTTCTTGAATAACTTTTTCAGGAGTTTAAAAAGGCCTTGTTTTTTAAATTTGCTTAGCTTTTATGTGTACCTGAGTTTTTATATGCATTAGTTATTTGTTGCTACTTAATAAATTACCCTAAAACACAGCAGCGTTTAAAATGGCAGACATTACTATGAGGGCCAGGAGTCTGAGAGCAGCTGAGTTTTGTGGTTCTGGCTCAGCGTCTTTCGTGAAGTTGTAGTCAAGATGTCATCTGGGACTAAAGACATGTCACAGCTCAACTGAAGAGTAAGTTTCCAGGTTGTTGACATGGTTGTGGCAAGAGGCCCGAGTTCCTTGATGGCCATAAGCCACGCTTCAGTTCTTCACATATACACCTCTCCATAGGGCTGCTTACAACCTGGTGGCTTGCTTCCCCCAGAGCAAGAGATCCAAAAGAGAGCAGGTGCCTGGAATAGAAGCCACAGCCTTTTATAACCTAATCTCGGAACTGACATGCCATCACTTCCGCCATGGCTATTGATCACAAAGACAAAGTCCAGTACAGTGTGAGGGACCACACTTGGGTGTGAATACCAGCAAGGGGGATCTTGAAACTGGCTCCCCAGCTATGTGTTGTTAATTCTTTCCACAATCCCCAGCAGGCATTCAGTAGAATCTTCATCTAGACCGTTGTATCAGATCATCTGAAAGTTCCCATTTCCACGCAGAGTCCTGCCACCTTTTTGACCCACCATGCTAGTCTGTGCCATGGTTCACAGGAGTGGCTACATAGCTACCATCTTGCCCCAGCATCTTGGAAATTCCCTTTGCCTCTTTCTTGAGTTGGAACTTTAGTTTCCTGGATCCTGTGTCTTCCCTCTTCTTGGTTTACTCACTTATCTTGGTGGAGAACATTCTTTTGTCATTTCCTGGGAAAGCATTACATGGGAAGTAAAATTTATGAGACCCTGTATGTCTAAAAATTTCTTTATTTTCCCTCACTCTGGGTTGAATGTCTATCTGGGTATAAAATCCTACATTAGAAGAATTCCTTAACCTCTTTCTTTTTTTTTTTTTTTAAGATTTTATTTATTTATTTGTCAGAGAGAGAGTGAGTGAGAGCGAGCACAGGTAGACAGAGTGGAAGGAAGAGTCAGAGGGAGAAGCAGGCTCCCTGTGGAGCAAGGAGCCCGATGTGGGACTCGATCGATCCCAGGACGTCGGGATCATGACCTGAGCCGAAGGCAGCTGCCCAACCAACTGAGCCACCCAGGCGTCCCCCTTAACCTCTTTCTGATCCTACTTTCTGTTTGAGTCTGGATTGTTTACTTTGGGAGAGACGGAAAACTGAATTCAAACTGATGTAGGCCCTCTTTTGAATAGTTGGTATCCTCTTCACCATTAGGCTTTAGCTGTATTCCTCAGTGATGTGTACACGAGATACCATATATTAATTCATTTCATACGGTCAGGCAACAGTCTACCATCACAACATTATATCTGTTCTGCTCTTTATTTTCATCCAACTGCACCCTTCTTGCATGTTTATGAATTTCCATATAAATACACAAAGTGGTTCTGTATTTTCTTTCCCTTTTTGTCTCTCTTTATCCCTTTACACCATATATTGCACTCGCAAGTCTCATGCCACAAGTTCTGGTAATTCATATGAGGTCGTTTTGCTTCTCTGTGATAATACTGCACTTATTACTCCCCACACTGTTGTGTATCTGTAGCTGTAAAAATTCTTTCCAGGCTTTGTCACAGCTGTTTTCTCTTGTGAATTACTTGGACCCTCTTCCATTATCATCTTAAAGTTTTTCTTAATGGGATACCTAATGACATCTCAATTTATTTGGACTTTTTTCTCTCATTCTCTCCATTCTGATTTAGATTGTCGAGTCTCTCTTCGTGGTCTTATCATCCTCTTGACATAAGTTTCCTCTCTTATCAAGTGATAAATTATTCAGTACCTTAGGGTATGGGCCAGAAAACTTAGTCATTAACTAGCCTTTTACTTCCCAGAGCTTCTGTTCTCATCCCATACCTCATCCTCTAGATAGAAGAAAAGTGGGAAGGAAATGGCTTGACTTGTAAATTTTTCTTTCTCCAGTTTTCCACAGTGTATCATCTGGTTGTGAGACGATGCTTCCCAGTGTTCCTTAAGAGATAGCAGATACTAGTTACAGTCTTCCACATACATCTTACTGGTCACAGCAACCTTTTCTACTGAGCCTGAAGATGAAATCTAATCCAGCATTCCAGGAAAGTGTTGACAATTCAGATAAAATTGGTTTGTCATCTCTGGCTCTAGTAATGTTTTTTATCACTACACAATTAGGAGAAGTCAGCTAGAATCTGTGGGTTGATATGTACACGAACCTTCAGATCGACAGAGAGCTGATTTCATGTGGAATACCACATTCTGTCACTTGAGGTCTTAAGAATTACGCACCGTAAGGGAGAAGTCAGTTAAATAATTTTGGGGGCACCTGGGTGACTCAGTTGGTTGAGCACTGCCTTCAGCTTGGGTCATGATCGCAGGGTCCTGGGATCAAGCCCCACTTTGGGCTCTCCGCCCAGCAGGGAGCCTGCTTCTCCCTCTCCGTCTGCCTGCTGCTCCCCTGTTTGTGCTCTCTCCCTCTCAAATAATAAAGAAAGAAATAAGGAAAAGAATAAGAAGCAATTTTGATTAACATATGAATATTCTGACTGAAATGTAATTGAAAAATATTCAGATGAAAGAATGTTAACAAATAATTATTTTATTGTCTAATGTTATAACTACATTTAAAAAATAATATTTAGACATTTTACTCAAATTCATGGTCATGGAGCATTGAATTTGAAGTTGGTAAACTAACTTTGTACTTAGCTAATACCATATTTAACAGGAATTAGAAAGTACTTATTGAACTAGGAAAAATTATAAGGGTAAACAAAATATTTAAGAAATGTTTTAACTTGGTTTTTATTTCATAAGTTGAAAACAATCAGGTCTTCTACTTCATTTCAGTATGAAAGCCAGGGTTTATTTAGATAAGTCAGGAAAAATAAATAATAAATATCTAAGCATGTAGGTTAATAAGTCAGTGTCTTAATAATATTCATATTTTGGATTTAGGTACTTTTAGGCTTATCATTTAGGAATAATTGGATCATGTGAATGATGTTTGTCATAGGGTTATTTGCTACTGTGGAAAGCCTGAGGAAAACACAGCAGTGCATCCCCAGGACCACTGATTGGTAGGAAGAGACCTCTCCCCGCTCATTTTCTGTTTTATTTAGCCAAGGAGACAAAAAGTTTTTGGAAGTGACCGTACGGAGCAGAAACAGATGTATCATGTCTTCATGCAGCTTTGCTTGACCTGTAGCAGTTCTTGCCAGGAAGGCAGAACTCCTGGTGACACTGTCTGAAAGAGGTTGAGGCTTGCAGATCCAAGATGCTGGAATTTATTTGGCATGATAGTTCATTTCTTTTTTTCTTTTTTTAAAATTATTATTATTTTTTTATTTGTCAGACGGAGATCACAAGCAGACAGAGAGGCAGGCAGAGAGAGAGGGAAGCAGGCTCCCGGCTGAGCAGAGAGCCCGATGTGGGGCTCGATCCCAGGACCCTGGGATCATGACCTGAGCCGAAGGCAGAGGCTTTAACCCACTGAGCCACCCAGATGTCCCTGATAGTTCATTTCTATCTGGGCTTCCTATTACTCTTCTGCTTTTGTGCTTCATGCTACCACATAAGGACATGTTGACAGTGAAACTTTCTGGAACTAAGCTCTGCATCAGCGAGGCTACCTCTTTACCAGGTGGTATCAGTGGCCAGGTAGCCAGAGGACTCCCCTGTCTTGGGCTGTGTCCCAGAAGGCCCCTCCCCCCGCCAACAACTGGACATCCATCATTGGGAGATAACATACAGAACATTAATATTCTACGTATTGGAGGGTAATATTATACAACCATAAAAGAATTTTTAGTAATGAAAGGAAGGAATATGAAGTTAATTGAAAAAAGCAGGACAGAAATTTTTATATACAGTATGACTGTATGTCTATAAAAATGCAAAGATTGGGCGCCTGGGTGGCTCAGTGGGTTAAGCCGCTGCCTTCGGCTCAGGTTATGATCTCAGGGTCCTGGGATCGAGTCCCGCGTCGGGCTCTCTGCTCAGCGGGGAGCGTGCTTTTCTTTCTCTCTCTCTCTCTCTCTGCCTGCTTCTCTGTCTACTTGTGATCTCTCTGTCAAATAAATAAATAAATAAATCTTAAAAAATAAAAAATGCAAAGATTAAGAAATAGAAATATATATGGCAAAATTTTACTCACTGTTTTTATTTAATTTCTGTGTTTTGCAAAGATATCTTATTGGCCCACTTTTTAAAATCTGAACTTAATTGTGCAAATAAAATTTTCATAGGGATCACTTATATTTAAAAATTTTAACCCAACTCTAGTATACGCATGCGTCATTTCATGAGTTTATTGTTGTGAGGAGAGTGATTTTTGCATTGGATACTGTACTTTTCCAGTTTCCCACTTAATACTATATAGATACACAGATTTAAAACAATGAGTAAATAACTAGTACTAGTGTTACGGCACAAGTAAATTTCTATTACAAAGATTATTTTGTGTGGGGCACCTGGGTGGGTCAGTGGGTTAAGCCTCTGCCTTCGGCTTAGGTCATGATCTCAGGGTCCTGGGATCGAGCCCCACATTGGGCTCTCTGCTCAGCGGGGAGCCTGCTTCCCTTCCCCTCTCTGCTGCCTCTCTGCCTATTTGTGATCTCTCTCTCTGTCAAATAAATAAAAAAATCTAAAAAACAACAAGAACAACAAAGAGTATTCTGCAGAAGAAGCCATCTTGCAGGTGGCTTATCCTAATAGTACTGATTAGGGACACAAATTTTAGCACACAAATGCTCACACCTGAAATGTCCCACCAGCATCCCCAGTAGTCACTCTCTGGTAACAGTTGTTCTAAACTTTGTTGTTGTGACAACCTAGTCCTGTTTTATTTGTTGTTTGGGAAGCCACCCTTTTCTTTTAAAGAGTAGTATGTGGCCTATTCAAGCCGGGTATTTATTTTCATTTATGTAAATCAAAACTAATTTTGCTTTTGAAGATTGGCAAACTCTCTTGACGTAGGTAGAACTTTTGAGGATATTGTTCTTCCTTTTTTGGTCATTAAATGTATATTTTAATGTTCAATTTTACTCACAATCAAGGGAATACAAATTAAAATAGAGTAGCATGTTCATCTACCAGATCTGAATTGGCTGTTTTCCCTTCATAAGCACTACCTCACTAAGGAAGGGACTACCTTACAATGGTTCCCAGCAGCTGAGGCTCCCGAGCTCGCTCACTCTGCAGCAGACCAGCCTGGGCTGGCTATCATGGCGAGGGGTGGAGAGAGAATGGAAACACATGGGCATCTTGAGGCCCTACCTCAGAACTGGCACCCCAGAGGATATTGGTTTTTTTTTTTTTTTTTTTTGAGGCAGCTGTTCTTTCAAGTATCTTAGTCCATGCTTTATGCAGAACAATATTTTGAAAAATAAAGAGAAGCAAGCAATTAATGCTTCTATTCTTCAGCTAATCATAATCACCCTTTACCAGAGAAACTAACTGCCTTGCTGCCTCCTCTCTCTTTGCGTACTTCTATTCATCCATTCAGTAGACAGCTCTTGAACATCTTCTGTGTGCCAGGCATCCTGCCCGACTCTGGGGAAATAGAAATGAAAGATATGTACTCTGCTGTGTGGGAACTTGCTTGTTAGTACTTGTACAGCATCGCACCAGACAGATGCTGTGATGGAAACCAGGGCTCTCACTTCAGCCAAAGAGGCTGGATGACTGGGAAAGCCCCCTGAAGAGAGGGTGATGTCCAGAGCTTAAAGAGTAGGAAGCAAGGAAAAAGAGTCATTCAGGTGAAGAGGAGAGAATCAAGAAAAACCTATGAAATAGCAGTTTCAATAAATGGGAGAGAGAACATGCTAGACAAACGTGATAGGATTGTCTGTCATTGCTGACTGCTGTTTTGATGATGGGGATTGAGAATTTAGGTGACAGCGTTCTGCACAGCATGTATAATTTTTTGCCGTCATCACTCACTCAGCGTGGGTACAGCATGAGGAAAGGAGTTGATTGAGTTTATCAGGGTTGGTTTTTGCCAAGTGGGTGCAGTACAGAGCTAGAAAGCTTGGGGAGGGGGTGATATTTGCAAGGGTAATTGTAATGATAAAACTATGGACTGTAGGATGGAAAAGGAGAGATGTGGAGGTAGGAGGGAGTCGATAGAGAAGGAGAAATGTTGATTGGTCAGTGGACTTTGGAGGCCTCTTACTAGGGCCAAAGAGTTGTTACTTTCGGGATTCCTGAAAAAGTAGTTGGAGAATGTGTTGGCATGTGTGATTTTGGACATAGTTTCCAGTGGTGACATGATTGAAGATGTAACCTTGGAAGTGATGTATGGCAGAAGTGGAGTGAAGGGAAGAGTCTATGTGAGGAGGCAGAGGCACTGAGACGTCTGCATGTTCGGTGGGTTGCCCATGCCTGTGTGGGTCTGAAGTTAACAAGGCTAATGACAGTAGCTGGGAGAGAAAGGGAGACTGAGCCAGAGAAGATGACGACAACCATCACAGTAGACTGGTACAAACCTCTAAGGCTTTTGCAAAAGGAGGGAAGTAGAATAATTATTTGAAGGGGGTGGGGGGGTGGGGGCATGTGGGTGGCTCAGTCACTTGTGCCTCTGACTCTTGGTTTCACCTCAGGTGATGATCTCATGGGTTGTGGGATGGATCCCATGTTAGTTCCATGCTCAGTGGGGAGCCTGCCTGAGGACTCTCTCCCCCTGCCTCTCCATCCACTCACGCTCCCTGTCCTTTCTGTCTCTCTCAAATAAATCTTTAAAAAAAAATAATAAAGGTGACATTGGGGAGGAAGGAGAGCCCTGAAGTACATAAGGTGTAGAAAAGAATAGCCTTCTTTAACAGGATTGCAGAGGAAGTGGTCCAGAGGCAGCCGTATTTTAGGTAAGACCAGCAGGTGGAGAGCACATTCTGAAGAAGTTGAGTTTACTGGGGAGTTCGCTAATCATGGAGCTGGAGCTGTAGAGTGGAAGGATGTTGGAAGAAGGGAGGGGTTTGTTGTGCCTGATGAAGGGATGCATAGAGGATTATGGAATTAGAGCTTCAGAGAAAAAGACTGGACTTCCAATGTCACTGAGGTAATGGGAGGAAAGACAGGATTCATTCTGGTATCTCTAAGTGAACTTGTATTAGGTCAGAGTTTACTAAACCAGGAGAGCTAGGAGTCTCTGGATCTACTCTCAGAGGACACTAAGTTCACTAGTGATTTTAAAAAATTTGGATCATATTTTAATGATAATCTAAAAGTTTGTTTCAGTGCCCAGAATTGAGTTTATGTTTGTTTGGAATTACCACCACATAATACTACACATTTACATGAAATTTAAATCAATATTTAAATCAATATTATAGGACCATGAGAATTTGAGAAAATTGGCTAATTATATCTAAGATTCCTTCTAATTCTAAAATACATTCGTTCTGATTCTGTGTTTTCTTGTACATAGAGTACATTAGTTTTTAGGTGTAGTGGTCTCCCCGTGTCTGCAAGGGATATGTTCCAGGACCCCCCAGTGAATCTCTGAAACTGCAGATAGTACTGAGCATAGTATATACTATGTTTTTTTCTATACTTACCTACCTATGATAAAATTTAATTTATAAATTAGGCATAGTAAGAGATTAACAACAATAACAAAATTAAACAATTATAACAATATAATACAAGTTGAATGTGGTTTGTCATTCAAAATACCTTACTACACTGTGCTCACCCTTCTTGTGATGATCTGAGATGATAAAATGCCCATGTGATGAGGTGAAGTGACGGGAATGACATAGCATCTGCCTTTGGCTCTAGTCATGATCCTGGGGTCCAGGGACCAAGCACACATAGGGCTCCCTGCTCAATGGGGATTCTGCTTCTCCCTCAGCCCTTTGCCGTTGCTCATGCTCGCTCTCTCTCAAATGAATGAATAAATCTTTCAAAATAAATAAATAATCTGCAAATCCATCACCTAGAAGCATTCACGATTAGCTTAGCAGTACCCCTCTGGATCTGTTTATTTTTGTGTAAGTATTTCTGTGCTTCTTTCTGGATCTGTTTATGTGTATGTGTAGGTATGTAGATCTCAAAAAAAGCAGGAAAAGATACTTTAAAAATTGAAAACAGGGTTATGCTAATCTATTATAAATGTTTTACGATGTCAGTAAATATGTTCCTATATCACCATTCCTAACAGCTGCGTGTTACTCCATACAAGGATTGTCGTAATTAATTTAGCCCATCCCCTGTTTGGGGACATTTAGGTGGCTTTTAGTTTTTCACTTTGATGTAATACCTGTCAATAAACATCCTCCAATAATTTACATTTTTGGTCCTATTTCAATTATTTATGTTTCCCATTATAAAAAAGTAATAAACTTGATCATATCCCAGATATAATCTAGAGTAATTTATTTGTGATCATACTTTTTTTGGTTAAAAAAAAATTATAGGTTTTTAAGGACAACACATATCTAGTCAAATGTTCTTTGTTTTTGTCATTCTGGAATTTTCCAAACTATTTTCCTTGGAACCCAAAAGCTTCTTCCATTGGAACTTCACCTGCTGCTCCTCTTGTATCTCTTTTCTTGTAAGAGAATTTTTTTTTTAAAGTTTTACTATTAAGAAAAAAAATCAGGGGTTCCTGGGAGGCTCATTCATTAAGCATCCACTTTAGGCTCAGGTCACGATCCCAAGGTCCTGGGATTGAGCTCCACATTGGGCTCCCTGCTTGGTGGGAAGCCTGCTTCTCCCTCTCCTACTCCCCCTGCTTGTGTTCCCTCCCTCTCTTGCTGTCTCTCTCTCTCTCTCTCAAATAAATAAATAAAATCTTAAAAAAAAAAAAAAAGTCAGTGATTAAGCCACTAAGCCAATCCCTAAGATGTAAAGCTAAGTTTCATGATTAGTGGCAGAGATGACAAGAGCCTATATGTTCTGACTCCTAACAAGAAACTTAGAATAAGTTTATTTTCTAAAAATAAAATGATAAACAAGAAATACTCTAACCCAGTATCTGGATTGCTTACTTTGAACATATTTGCAGCATGTCCTTTATTTGTAATCTTTCTTCTTTATTTCCACTTCAACAATTGGAATTAAAAACATTTTAGAAGACACTAATCATTTGCTTAACCAGTAATTAGCATTGATGAATAGAGGGAAAATTTCAGACAGCTGCCAAGTTGACCACTAAAGTGAGGTATGATTTGCTAGTATTTGTCATCTGCAGGACTTTATAATTATAATAATAGCAGTGTAGTTACACTGTGATGGAAAGTTGACAGTTAACTTTTTCCACTTATCAAACTTAGGAACAATTCTAAAAGTTTCTAGTTTCCAGGTAATTTATCATTCAAGTGATTAAAATCTATTTTTGGCCACAATTATGAACAATAACAAAATTTTACATGTGGATGACATTAACACAGTATTCTTTCTTCTTTAATTTCCAGGGTAAGACTACTATTATTCTAAGGTGTC
The DNA here is from genome assembly GCF_011764305.1 of Mustela putorius furo. Classification (NCBI taxonomy): domain Eukaryota; kingdom Metazoa; phylum Chordata; class Mammalia; order Carnivora; family Mustelidae; genus Mustela; species Mustela putorius. The sequence continues at coordinate 14,769,081 of NW_025421321.1, read as the reverse complement.
TTGACAGGTAAGTGTTATGTTAACCTTTAGACTACATTTTCTGTTTATTCTAGTTGTACAGGGCACGTTAGATTCTAAAAGGCATATGGAAGGAGAACAATTTTGAGGCCCAAATAGTACTAATTCTTAATGTATTCTTAATATGGTCTTTAAGAGCTTCTTTAAAGACAAAAACAACAATAAGCAAATAAAATGTATATACATATTTTTTGGTATATATACACACATATACATATATATAAATATGCAATTTGTAGATATAAACACACACAGGATTAGTGTTGAATTTTCCTATTTGGGGAAGAAATGAACATAACTGTGATACTACTTACCTGCTTTTTGGCTGTGCTACTCTGATACTTGGTTTATTATTTTACCTAGCCCATGATTATTGAACATTAATTCTAATCTTTAAATTGTCCATGGAAGCATTTTTGAAGCACAATGTTGGTCTTCAAACTGTACCTTTTACCATTTGTTTTTTATACTTCCTAACCTTCTGTATGGCCATCAGATTAAGATTTGGGTTTATGATCAGTGGGAAATGAGAAGTAAAGTCTTCAACTGATTTTGGAAGAGATCCCTTCATTCTAATACCTATGTCTTAAAACTTCTCCAAAAACATCAACATAGATGGAATTTTCTCTTAAGGTTACATTAAAGAAACATCATCCATTTGAAAAATAAAGAATTCAAATAATAGAATCCTGACTTTGTGTAATTTCCTTTCACCAACAGAATTGTTTCTTGGAAGAACCATCCATACTGACACCTGTATCATCTTTCTATCCCCAGGAATGATGGCTCTTTCTAGACCATATGTGTTTCTTTTTACAAATAAGTCGTCTGACACAATATCAGCTTAGGCTGAAATATGACACTAAACTGAATTTCAGTTCCTTAGTAGTCTACTTAGAAAAAAAGACAGTTCTGCCTATTATATGCTAAATACCAGAGCTTATAAATTTTGTCTTAAAAGTGGCAGTCTGTTTTGTAAAAGAAAATTGGTAACTTTTAGGAAATACAACCGAGGGGCGCCTTGGGTGGCTTAGTGGGTTAAGCCTCTGGCTTCAACTCAAGTCATGATCCCAGAGTCCTGGGATGGAGCCTCGCATCGCGCTCTCTGCTCAGCAGGTAGCCTGCTTCCTCCTCTCTCTGCCTGCTTCTCTGCCTGCTTGTAATCTCTCTCCCTGTCTAATTAATTAATTTATTTATTTATTTATTTATTTTTTAAAAGGAAATACAACCGAACATTTTACTATATATGTATCAAAAAAAGATATATGTAGGGATGATATGCAAAGTGCCTAATAAAGATAAATATATAAATCACAAATTTAAAAAGGATTTCTCTTTGTTCTCCAAATTAAAAAAGATATATACCAATACTGTTCACCCTTAAAAAGGAAGAAAGTTCTGATGCATGCTACAGCATAGGTGAACCTTGAGACCATTATACTAAGTGAAATAAGTCACAAAAAGACAAATACTGTATGATTCCACTTCTGTGAGACGTCTCAGAGCAGTCACATTCACAGAAGCAGAAGGTAGAATGGGAATGGTATTTGCCAGGGTCTGGAGCGGGAGGGGAAAATAGTGAGTTATTGTTTAATGGGTATACAGTTTCAGTTTTGTAAGATGAAGAAGGTCGAGAGTTTGTGCAGCAGTGTGAATACACTTAACATTACTGATCTGTACACGTAAAAATGGTTAAGAAGTAAGTTTATCTTATGTGTTTTTCACTACAATAAGAAATGAAATCAGTAAATAAGTAGATATATTCTATAAAACTGCTTACCAAGCAGTATTAGCTACTGTGCCAGTAATTCGTCAATTCATTTGTCTGTTTTTAGGACTTGATGTAATTTGTTAGTTTGCAGCTCTCACTAGTTAAATGATGTCTGTGTTTGAGTCATGAGTTCAGATAGAGAAGTACATTAAATCTTCCATTGATGTCTTCAGTGAATCGATAATCATTCGATTCCCAGCTCCCCACGTCAGGGCCAAGCACACATCTGGTTTCTGCGCTTCCCCCGTGACCCGAACGCCGAGAGCTGTGCCCTGACATGGTGCCTGCCCTGGGCAGCCACCCCACCTTCTCTGCTTGCCCTGACAGAGCCCGTGAGGGCTACCGCGTCGTGCACGTACCATTTTTCGTCTCTGCAGCTGTGAATAAAATGCTCGAAGATGGTTTTGTGAAGGCTTGTTTATTTTTTATATAAAATTCTTAGCAGCTTTACCTCAGTGCTATTCCACAAATTAACTTCTCTCCCTAATAGAACAAGTTTTTAAGAGGAAGCAAAAATGAATTGGGTAAAATAGGTTAGCATAAGGGAACACATGATGGTAACACTGTCTGTCTTTATCATGCAGGGATGAGCCACCAAAACCAACATTAGCTTTGGAATATACATATGGAAGAAGAGCAAAAGGGCATAATATAGTGAGTGGTTTTTTAAGTGATATTGCTGTGCCTGTAGATGGAGAATTAATAATGCCAACTTTGTTTTAGATTTTTGTCTTATCTATAATCAGTAAACATAGCCAGTTGTACATTTCATCGCTATGTGCTTTTAGACTTCAAATGCACCTTTGCAGATGTGAAGCCAACCCAAACTGTGAAAATAATTTAGCCTTCTTCTGGGTTGTGCCTTAGAATGCTGGAGTAAGTTTCCCTTGTAACTTTTTTGTACAGTGTTTGGACACATTATATTAATTGTGTTAATGTGACTTTTTCTTCTTTAAAGTGGGAATAATATTGTTACATCCTGTCACCCCCAAAAATCTGCTAAAAATACGAGTTTGACTTGTAGAATATTTTTTAAAATATATTATTCAAGATCCAAATTATTAGCATTTTTACAAGTATATCTTGAAGTTAGTAAAACTACTTGAGACCTAAGGCCATAATTGGTTACAATCCTATTTTCACTTGTTTCGACTCAAAGGAAAGTTGGAGATTAGTTAGGACAGGAGAGTTTATGGCATATGTTAGAAGGATAAAAAAAATCTGAAATAGAATCCTCATGTGGAGTTCTCCCATGAAAAAAGGTCATTTCTTAGAGTTAGGCGTATGGAAGAACAATCATACTGTGCTTCTCCCATAAGAGACAAATTCTTACAGATTGATCTAGTCCAAATGTTAGATCATTAGTTAAAACTGCCTGTTGCTAGATTTACCAGTGAAGATTGGTTATTAAGACTGTGATATTAAAAAGAAAAGAAACAACATAATATAGTGAGATGTGGGAAAACCTTCTTTTTGTGACTCACATGAATTTTAATATGAACGAAGACAGAGAAATGGGATTATCATTTTCATTGGAAACTTTGAAATAACTTTCATAGCTTCACTTTTGAGAAGAGCTCTAAAAACTTCCCTTGGTCAAATTGTGATTCAAGGGAGATTTTGCAGTGAAAAATTATTTCCCCCATAAACATTAGTGATTAATATATTAACAGCAAATATTCAAATATCAATAGCAAAACAATCTTAGTGATTATGAGATGATAATTTGTCAAAAATACTCACCTAAAGCGTGCTTTTTAAAAATTTTTTAAATTTTTTTTAATAGCGTATAATGTATTATTAGCCCCAGGGGTACAGGTCTGTGAATCGTCAGGCTTACACACTTCACAGCACTTACCATAGCACATATCTTCCCCAGTGTCCATAACCCAGCCACCCTCTCTAAAACTTGCTTTAACGACTGTCTGTCTCTTCCAGGTTAATGGCAATAGATGTATGAAAACTCATGTGACTTTCTTTTTCCCCTAAACTTTGTGTTGGCAAGTTGGGCTTTTCCATATTCGTTTTGGAAGATTGAATGTCTTTCTCAAATTTAATGTTTCTTAAGAGTTCCAAATGGAAGCAGTGTGTCTGCTCCTCACACAGACATGGTATCCCAAAGTCTCCTGAGCAACCAGGAGGAAGCAGAGAAGCCATTAGTTAGTAGTCAAAGATGGTTGTCACGGAATAGATGCTCTTACTCCCGAGCTGCATGGCTGCCTCACCGTTAAAATCCCCCAGTGCTTAGGAGTGCTTTGAAAGGGAATTAGTTTTTCTGTCTCTTCTTGTTCTCCACCTACCATGTTAAGGTTTCATCCTTGTTTTTTTTGGAATAGATGTCTCAGTGCATTTTGGGAAGAGAAAGAGGGAAGCTTTGAATGCCAAGAAAAGGTTTATTGAGGACTGCAATATTTTGTATCCATAATTATTACTGGCTGATGCTATGAACTTAAGTAGTATTGAAAAATAAAATAATAATAATAACATGAAAAATACCTGTTTTTTCAGCCGAAAGATATTGCTCACTTCTGGGAACTAGGTGGAGGAACGTCTTTATTGGACTTAATCAGCATCCCCATCACAAGTGATACCTTACGGTAAGTGAGCCCAACCCAGGAACAGTTGTTCGTCACGTACCCAGTAGTGTCCATGAATGAATATGCCTGGGCTGTTGGGAGTCAGAATTTGAGGGGGCAGTTTTATGTTGCTGAAGGGTTACACTCCCTTTCTGTGCTCTTCAAGTGTCGTGCTTTTCCAAGAGATGTTTAAAAAAACCAGGGTTTGGTTTGTGCTGACAGCTGGCATTCCAACTGGTAACATATTTTGTAAGCCTGCAAGCAAACAAACAAGATATGTCAAATAAGTCAAATAACACTTGAGCAATGAATTCACTTGGCAAACATAAATTTGAAAACCTTGGTTCTTTTGAGTACCCGCCCAAGTGTGAGCTAATTCAGCCCTGTGCATTTTCTTCAGCTGGATATTTAAATCTACCTTCGAATTTAATGCTACTTAGTACCCCAGAAGCTTTACCCAAGGAGGTACAAAGTCTTAGAGGAGGGACAAAGTCTTTCTATTTGCTGACCTTAAATAGGAACTTGAGGAAAACCTCAAACTCTTTGGTTGTGTTTCCTGACAATGACTCCCACATGTTGGCCAAATCAGACATGGAAAATTGTGACATTTCTCGCAGTGTTCCTGGGAATGCGTCTTAGCCAAGGAAAACATGCATTTTTAAATCTGAAATATCTTACTCTTGTCAGAGTTAACAGAAACCATTGCTGCTGCCTGGACCAGATACAAAGGGCTTGACAGTTACTTGTTACATTTCAGCTGTTAAGATCTTTAGGGTATGGACTGATTTCTCTTGAACAGAACAATTGTTTTTCCATAAGCTAGCTGGTTGCTGATAATGTTGGCTTTATTTGTCCAGTGTTATTTCCTTCTTTTAAAGAAATTTCATTAGCTGTCTTTTACTTGTTATAAAAGTAGCATATGCTCATGTAGAGATCTTGGGAAAACACTGAAAGGTAGGAAGAAGGTAAGAGTACCCATAATCACCTGAAAATAACTCTTGTTAACATGCCAAGGTATTTCTTTCAGTGTCCTCAGCCTTTATAAATGTACTTTGTACAGTTTAGGGATGTTTTCTATGTGTGTTTAGATCTTGCTTTTTCACGTATAACCACCATTTCCCCCTGACATTATGTTTCAGCAACATGGAATTTTACCTCTATATAGATTTTCATTTGTCCTCCTTTAACAGAGACAAATCATGGAGGGCCCCCTGGGAATGAGGGCCACTCCTAGTGGTGTGGTTGAGAGAAGGCAGGACGGGAGAGATGCTGAGGAACCAGAGCTGCCAGGCATTGTGGCCTGAGGTGGAAAGAAGAGCAAATGGCTGGGAGCTGCTCTTACTGGGCTGGGAGCTGGCTCCAGTTCTGGCCATGACTCTGCTGCCATCACCCTGTCAAATGATCTCACTCCCCTCCTCTGGCCCAAGAGGCTCCAGGCCTGATGGCCTTGTGGAAATTATGCTTTCTGCAGGAAGCCACATTCTCCCACAGCTTCTTTAATGTCTCACTTTGTGAGTTCTTGGGTCTTCGTTCCCTGGAATCCCAGGGCAGCCGTGGCTTGCTTTACGAGGGAAGGTCAGGGTTCTGATAAACACACAGAAGGGAAGCTGGAGGCCTGCATCCAAAGTAGTTTGCTGAGTGCTTAAGGAATTCATGAAAAACATTTCACGCCTAATGTTGTTGCAGATCTTAGAGTGTTTTGTGACTGGAATCAATTTGACACATAATTAATTTCCTTGTGTTGGAGAAAGCCCAGCAACTTGTGAAAAATAATATTGCCAAATGCTATTAGATACTGTTTATCTTCCATACAGTGATTATAAGTGCATTAAACAGACTTTACATAATTTGTAATGGAGCATTTCCTGTGGTTTCATTCCCTGTTTAAAGAGGTGGTTGTGTTTTTAAAAAAAAAAAAAAAAAGTTTGTTTTTTTTTTAATAGGAGATCATGCCATTTGAGACAACATGGATGGGCCTACAGGGTACTGTGCTACATGAAATAAGTAAGAATGAGGAAGACAGATACCATAGGATTCCACTTATAAATGGAATCTAAAAAAAAAGAAACCAAAAGCAGAAACAGACACGTAAATACAGAGAGCACACTGATGGCTGCCGGAGGGAGGGGGTGGAGGGATGCGCACAGTGGATGAAGGGGAGCGGGAGACACCGGCTTCTGGTTATGAGTAAGTCACAGGGATAAGAGGCACAGCATAAGGAATACAGTCAGTGATATCGTAATAGTGATGTAATGGGACAGACGGCAGCCACACTCACAGTGGGGACAGCATCGTGTATAAACTTGTCAATCACTAAGTTATACACCTGAAACTAATGTGACAGTCTGTCAACTATACTCAAAAATTATTTTGCTGTTATTTGCTATGAAGGAAAAATAACACAGGTGTGTACAGTGCAATGGAAATACAAACTTTAATTTTGGAAAAAGGTTGAGTATTCTGTTATGTTTTCACCTCAAGTTACTTTTTATTTGGAAAAATAATAGATTTTTGGTTACATAACATTTTACCACAGTAAAAAAAGTAAAACCATAATCAGTGTGTTTTTTAAACAACCATACTAACCCCCTACAATAAATTTAATTTCTTATAAAGATATATATTATTTATTATTATAGTCAAGTAAAGCTATTATGGGTTTATTAAAATGATGTAGATCTGATTAGCTATACAACTTAATGACGTGCTGATTTTATAGCAAACCTCGATAATTACTGTATAAAAGACTATTTTCTGAAGTTAGACCTATAGTATAGAATTTAGTTACCGTTTCGCTTGAATTACACAAAATAGCTGGTTTTTCTCTAACCAAAAGAACTGATATAATTATAAAATGACTAACATGTATTTGTAATTCCTTGCTATATCTAACAGAATGGTTGCCCTGTTGATCAGGGGGAACATACTGGCTTGTGATTATGGCTCTTCATACTTACTATGACCATGTTCTGAAATACTCCTTTTGTTTTTTGTTTTGATAAAATGTCCTCACATTTTATCCCTTGCCACTTTTAAGTGTACATGTATCTACTCCTTATGCAGCCATCACCACTATCTCCAGATTTTTTTTCATTCTTCCATTCTCTGTCCCCATGAAACACTGATTCCCTACAGTCCCCTTCCCTGGCCCTTGGCAGCCACCTTCATACGCACTATGAATTTCTGTGAATCCGACTACTCTAGGGCTCTCCTGTTCATGAAGTGGTGCGGTACTTGTCCTTTGAGTCTGGCTTCTTTCACGCCACAGAATGTCTTCAGGTTCACCTGTGTCAGAATTTCCTTCCATTGGTATTCTGCTGGGTGGATATACTGCATTTTGTTGAAGAATTCAGCCATGGATGGGTATTTGGGTCATTCCCACCTTTTGGCTATTGTGAATAGTGCTGCCATGAGCGTTAGTGTAGAGATACCTGTTCGAGTCCCTGATCTCAGATACTCCTGGAAGTGGAATTGCTGGATCATATGGTAATTGCTTAATTTTTTGAGGAACCAGCATACTGTTTAACACAGTAGGAATTTCACATTTTACATTCTCCCCAGCAATGCTCAAGGATTCTGATTTCTCTGTTTTCCTACCAGCACTTGTTATTGGTGTTTTGTTCTGTTTTTGTCTTACCATAGCTATCCTAAGGAGTATGTTAGTAATCCTTATGTTACTGTAAGGATTAGGGATATTGGGCATCTTTTCATATATTAATGGCCGTTTGTAGATCTTCTTGGGAGAAATGTCTGTTGGTGTCTTTTGCCCATTTTTTTGTGGGTTTGTTGTTGATGAGTTTGATTTGTTTGAGTGACAGGAACACGAGTACACATTCATGTGATGATGGCAGTGGTGTGCATGGTCACCAGGGGTGTGCATTCAGAGAGGCCCCATCGTAGAGCAGGACGTGTGGCTCTGGATCTACGGCTCTACAGTTTACTAGTTCTATAAATCTGCGCCTCGGACTTCTAATCCATATGATGGGCATCATAACATCTTCTCGGAAGGGTTGTTGCAAAGATTTAGTAAAGGAGATAGTCCCCTGCCTGGGGCCATCCGTACATCTGTTCTCTGTGACCTAATTGTCATGTTGTTGCTTGTGCTCTCATTCTTTGTTTCCATTCTCTAGAGGACACAGTAAAATTGGATTGGATCATCACATTGTTGGACCTGATCGCTTGCAGATTATTTGAATTGGATTATTATTAGTACAAACAAAACCTTCAGTGCCACTGTTGGTTATAACACTTAAATATCACTAGAGTAAATTGCTGGAATAAATAAGGCTATAACTTTGGGCTGTCTCTGTGTGTGTTTTGTCTTAGAAAAGTGCTATATGTTTTGTTTGATCTTTAAGCGATAGTGTTATTCTTAGAGAATAAATTTCAGTATAATAAAGTTTCAAGACTGTAATTACTTTGAGTCTTTTTTAAGAAATGTTTTTATTTTTTTTAGGACATTTTCTCTTGTTCTTGTTTTGGATCTTTCGAAACCTAATGACCTTTGGCCCACCATGGAAAATCTGTTGCAAGCCACAAAAAGCCATGTGGATAAAATGATAATGAAACTGGGCAAGACCAATTCTAAAGCAGCTTCTGAAATGAGACAGAAGATATGGAGTAATATGCAGAAGGACCATCCAGTGAGTTACTGTTGGGATTATTCCCGGAATCCTTAGCCCCATACATAGTTAAAGATAACATCACAAACAGCTTCCTTAGATTTTTATGCATGATTTGAAATTCATTTGATGTAGATGAACTTGTTCACTGGAAAATTATAGCAATTTAATGAAACCTCAGTGAGAGCAAAACAAGGAAAATGATTTCTCATGTCTTCTTGTTAGACATTCACTGTGATTGTTATGGCATATTATACCAATCAAAAGAAATAGAGTTTTGAAGTAGTAGTTTGATATTGATTTTATAACCTCTGTAAAATGAAGATAAAAAACGGACTGTACAAAAGTCACCTGGCAAAGAGCAGATGAAGCTACAAGTTTAAGCAATGAGTAGAGTTTTCACAGCCTTCATTGTCACTCTGTACTTTACATTCATTTAGTGTCTGTCATATATTCAATATCTTTTGATTATCTGACAACTAACTAAATTGAAAAGTTGCAGCGATGGTAACACAGGTCTTTCAGTACAACCATGAATATTATTTTCTAGAAAACCTGCAGCACTATCTTACGTTGCCCAGCTTTATAGGGAATATGAGGATGAAACTGATAGTTTATGGTTTCCATCCGTGCAGTGTAAATGCTACTGCAACAAAAGCTAATACCAAATAGTAAATAATAAAAACAGGCCGATTACATGTTATTTAAGAAAATGGGACAGAATATAACAAATAAATAAATATGGTAATTTAGGAATTGCCATTTCTTGTTTTATTCTTGAGGTATATAATTTAGCAAGTGAAAGTTAAAAATTCAGACAACCTCTATGTCAAGCCAAATCAACATTTCTAAAAAGACTAAAATGGTATATTTTTAGAAGTCAATAGAATTTTCTGAATACATAGTACTAAGCAATTTATAATAATCAATAAAATATGTTAACAGGATCGTGAATTAATCGACCCATTTCTAATACCTCTGGTCATAATTGGAAGTAAATACGATATTTTTCAGGTAAGCTTTTCCACTTCTAGTTAAGGTGGTGGTTTATGCTTACCCAGGCTTTATGGTAGAGGAACAAAAATTATAGTGATATGAGAAAAATGATTCTGTGAGGGAGAAATCAAGGAGTCACACATCTTAAGGATTTTGGAAAAGAAGACATAGTGGGGAAAGAAAATATGTAAAGAACAATACATACAGTGGAGTGGGGATAAGGCAGTCAGGGGGGATGGGTGGATTGAGAAACTGAATCTTTCACTGAGTCACTGAGGGATAGGGCTGATTTCCTAACTTTCAAATTGAAGAAAGTGGAAAATTGGTTTCTTCTTATCTTTGCTTGTCAGAGAATCCCTAGGGTATTCCACACTGTAAAATGTGTGCTCATATCTAAATTCTATTGAGCTAAGTGTTTAAACAAGAAAAGATCTGATAGCTATAGTTCTAGAAGGCTGCAGCTACTGTTCAACTCTCTATAGGAACAAATATCAGGGTAATGGAGTCCTACTCCTCAGGGTATGTTCCAAAAAAAAAAAAATCATATATTTCTATACTTGATAATTTTCACCTTCCTGCTACAAGAATTTAATTTTCTCAACTTGCTTTTTCTTTTTAAAAACCTATTTCTTCAGGATTTTGACTCTGAGAAGAGGAAGGTTATATGCAAGACCCTTCGATTTGTTGCACATTATTATGGAGCATCATTAATGGTTCGTACATTTCTTATACTTTGGCTTGAGTGTGGGCAGCACCAAACTTAGAAAGATTAGCAATTTGATGCACAGTTGTAAATACTAATGTTTTTACTAGTACACATAGTTCCATCCTTCCCTTTCCTACTGCCTCCAAATCCTCTTGTTATGGAATGTTTGAAAATGTATTTCTAGAACATACTCTGCTAGATGGCCAACCATGTCTTCAGAGCAATTGCTTATGTCCATAAACCCCGGTCAGAATCTCGGGCATATTCTCTGCCGAACATGGAGCCTAATCTGGAGGGGCGCCTGGGTGGCTCAGTGAGTTAAAGCCTCTGCCTTCGGCTCAGATCATGATCCCAGGGTCCTGGGGTTGAGCCCCACATCAGGCTCTCTGCTTGGCGGGGAGTCTGCTTCTCCCCCCAACCCCTGCCTACTTGTGATCTCTGTCAAATAAATGAAGAAAATCTTAGGGGCACCTGGATGGCTCAGTGGGTTGAGCCTCTGCCTTTGGCTCGGGTCATGGTCTCAGGGTCCCAGGATCGAGCCCCACATCGGGCTCTCTGCTCAGCAGGGAGCCTACTTCCTCCCTCTCTCTGCCTGCCTCTCTGCCTACTTGTGATCTTTGTCTGTCAAATAAATAAATAAAATCCTTAAAAAAAAAAAAAAAGAATTAGAACCTGGGGGCCCCTGGGTGGCTTAGTTGGTTAAGCGGCTGCCTTTGGCTTAGGTCATGATCCCAGGGTCCTGAGATCGAGCCCCACATTAGGCTCCCTGCTCAGCGGAGAGCCTGCTTCTCCCTCTTCCTCTGCCTGCTGCTCTGTGTACTTGTGCTCTCTTTCTCTCTGTCGAATAAATAATAAAAGTATTAAAAAAAAAAAAGAATTAGAATCTGTCTTCTCCTAAGAGAAAAGAGAAAAAAAACCCTTTAACAATGTGTTCTTTTTTTAAACTTCAAAACAGAACAAAACACTGTTTTGTGTTAGGGGTTAAAACCATGAACTTGAGAGTCATGCTGTCTGGGTTCAAATGTCAGGACAGCCATTTATCAGATGAGTGATCTCAGGCCATGTCGTCTCACTCAAGCCCCAATCTCCTCCAGGGTAAAATGGACAAAACCCAGTGCCTTCTTCATAGGGTTGTTGTGAAAGTAAGTGAGAGAGTAAGGTGATGTGCTCACCACAGGGCCTGAAACAGTATTCCTTAGTAAATGTTGCTTATTATAATAACTGTTACCCTTACCTTCCATAGCAGGAATAAGGGATTAAGGGTATTCTTTAATGCAATAAGATATAAAAGCACTTTTATTTAAAAGAAATACTATCTTCCCATTTGAATGGTTTCTTTTTCCTGGTACATTAAGTGCTCGGAGGAAGCTGGAGACAACACGGTCTATCCCTGGCCTTCATGGCTAGGATATTATGACTAAAACTGATGAATATGATCTATATTTAAAATTTTTATACTTCTGAAGACTCCAAATTGCATTGTGTATTTTTTTAAAAATCAATACCTTTTATGTTTATACTCTATCTCTTTGTATATTAAATTGACAGAGTGCTTTGGAAATACTTTTTTTTTAACTGTTTCAAAGAGATACGGGGAGTTTAAAATGAATGTATCTAGAATACAGAAGCAAAGACCATGGATCTTGTAGTTTCTTATTTTTACTGTAAGATAGTTCTGGTTGCTTAGCTGAGGGAACACTCTATCTTTTTAGGAACAGATCACGTTTATGACCAGTTGGAATCTAGTCTAGTGGACAAATATTAGATCAGCCCAGGCCTCAGCAGGTCTAGAAGGTCCTACGAGATCAGGGTCTTCTAGGGAATGGATTTGAGAAAAGCTTCATCTCAGCTTTCAGCAAGCTAGAGGGATGAGAGGTTGGGTTAGAGGAGCCCTTCTGGACCAGGAGAACCATAACGATTGTATAGCTGCCCAGACCAGGAAGAGAGTTACAAAGCCCCCTCCTTCCATTTGACTTCTCGTCTTCCCCACCCCCCCATTCAAGAGAATCCGTTTGGTGCTGCTTGAAAAGATAGATGGATACTCAACAGTTATTTTTTTAGCCCTTTAGTTGATCCTTTCTAATTCGGTCAAGAAGATGGACTCACCATTATGAGTTAATAAAAATTTAAAAATAGAAAGACATGGATAGGGGTGCCTGGGTGGCTTAGTTAAGTGTCTGCCTTCTCCTCAGGTCATGGTCCCAGCATCCCGAGATTGAGCTCCACGTTAGGCTCTCTGCTCAGCAGGAAGCCTCCTTCTCCCTCTGCCTCTACCTGCTGCTCCCCCTGTTTGTGCTCCATCAAATAAATAAATAAAATCTTTAAACAAAAAAAGAAAAGAAAACATTGATAAGTAGGACCAGATTCAGTGGAGATCTGCCAGGATGGTATGAGACTTAAAAATGTGATGTGTGGGGCGTCTGGGTGGCTCAGTGGGTTGGGCCTCTGCCTTTGGCTCAGGTCATGATCTCAGAGTCCTGAGATCGAGCCCTGCATTGGGCTCTCTCCTCAGCAGGGAGCCTGCTTCCCCCCTTTCTCTGCCTGCTTCTCTGCCTACATATGATCTCTCTCTCTCTGTCAAATAAATAAATAAATGAAATCTTTTTTTTAAAATGTGATATATGAGGAGGAGTATAAAATTATGTTTTGTCATCAAGAATGTGATAATGCTCTTTAAATATTCAAAGGATAGGTATTGGAAGGAATCCAAAAGGTTTAGGGATTAGATATTCTTTGCTCTCTCAGAGTCAAGAACAAGGAATCAGTGGAGCAGAGTTTATCTCAAAATAAGAAAGAACTTTCTAATACTACCATTATCTGAAAATGGAATGAGTTGCTTTGGGAGATGATGGGTTTCCGTTGAGTTTAGCCAAGCAGAAGCTCTAAGCTATTTGTGGAGGATGTTTCAAGGCAATTGATGTGACAGATTTGAGGTGGGGGGGGTCAGAAAGTTTCTCATGTCCTCCCAGCCCTTCTGTGAAATGACATTTGTGATGAGGTATTTTCCTTTCCACATAGGAAACATAAATAATAATACTAATAAAGTTGTGTTTTAAAAATTTAGTTTTTTTATACTTTTAAGCCTCAAAAGAAGTATTAAAAAATGTTTCAATTTTCAAAAGTCAATGTATTAAATTTAATATATTCACGTGAGTAAATACTTTGCCTGGGATCCTGTCCTTAATCCAGAATGAATCTTACCCTGAAAACTGATTTCTTTGCCTTATAAAATTACTTTTCATTTTGCTGCAGGGTTGTTTTTCCCACTTTCATACATCTTAGCCATTCTGATTTGGCTGAGTAACTTCTGGTATTTTCAAAAATCAAATCAAATTTCCAAAAATCCAAAATCAAGTCTTAAAAGATTTGTAGGGTAAGCACATGTCCTGATGTTCACCTGAGGTCTCAGCTTAATTATTAATAATATCACCCGCTTTAATTCTCTGGAGTGTTCTGGTTATGGTCACCCTAGTTGCATACCACCCCTGAGAATGTTTAGTAGCTTCCTTTGCAGACTTAAGGGCAATTCTGAAGAGAAGTTAAAATATCTTTTTAATGAGTATCAGTATTGTTGAACTAGTCTGTAGTTTCCCTGCTGGCTTTTTGGAAGATAGTAATATGCCCGTGGATGGAAAAGTTGTTTATGATGTATACCTCCTATTTTCTACCAACCAGACTGTATTTTGAAAATAATTATGATCCATATGTGGGAGTAGCTGAAATGATTAGTACATACACATGTCCCTTCAGTATTGTGCACTCAGGAAGCTTGAAGAATGAGTTAAAACAAATTTATTGAGATTATTTTCCTTTTTTCAGGTTGCTGTCTGCTCTAACACAAGTGTGTGTTGGGCAAATAAATAATTCTGTCTGCAATTTGTACTTGTTCAGAGCCATATTGTATTTTACCTGTTTCTGTGATTTGAAAATACAGCATATATTCTCCTGATTTTATTTTTTTAGTTTACCAGTAAATCAGAAGCTCTATTACTAAAAATACGTGGAGTTATCAACCAGTTAGCATTTGGCATTAACAAAAGGTACTGTTAAACTATACTTTTTGTATCTTTTTAATTTTTTTTTGCCAATAATCTCATCTGATTATTGTTCTCAACTCATTATTGTTTCTTCGAAGAAAGTGTCCCCAGGTGGCTATTCTTAGAGAAATAATTCCATATTATTTCCTATTTCTTGTATTGTTTAAATATTATCTCAAATTGAAAAAAAAAATATTATCTCAAATTGTACAACTAAAATGTTACATAACACTTAAGAGACTAGAATAAAATAGTAATATTACAGTTATTTCACTGATTTCTTCTACTTCTCTCATTTTAGTAGCTTTCCTTGTGTTACATTTTCTTATATTGATTAGGAACCGAACTGATCATTGTAGTATGTATATTTTTCTTAACATTGCTACTTTTCTTGGTTTTCATTTAAGGTAATTTGGGTCTGTCACTGTTTTTTCCCCTATAAAATTTTATTGATGCCAGACTTTTAGTTTTTGAAAAAGGTTAAGTAGATATTCACTCACTCATTTGGGGACAGTGCTCTCTCACTGGTAGCTAGATATAAAACTTGGCTCTTGTATTTACAGTAGAGCATGGCAGGATATTCGATTGCTAAACTAAATTAGACTCTCTTTTCTTCTTACCCATGTAGCAAATCAATATGTGTGGATCAGAATAAACCACTGTTTATCACAGCAGGATTGGATTCTTTAAGTCAAATAGGTTGGTGAACTTATTAAGATTGTTCAGTCTTTTTTTAATTGCTTATTGATTTCATCCTAGCCTGTGTTCACTTCATCTCCAATATACCACCATTTCTGAGTTCATTATCATTGCTGTTATTTATGTATTTATTTGTATATACAGTATTGATGCAGCATGCATCACATTGACATATTTGTAATGGAAGGAATGTTGCCACATAAGAAACTGATTTTGGATCTCTCTTTCACTAGAAAATTTTGCATGTATTTCTTTTCCCTCACTGATTTCCTGGTACTTTTAAATTTTAGCTTGTGGGGTTAAAAGAAAACCAGAAACACAAGAGTGGTCGGGAAAGTGAAAGCTATATATTACAGGCCTTGATGAAAAAAGTGATGGACTAAACCAAAAAAGAACAGTTGTACTAATTATGTATGCTTTAATTCTTCATTATGAAAATAGTTTGCTTCAGATGATGGGATGTATTTCCTAAACTTATGGACATTTTAGGCTTGTGAGCAGAAAGAATTTGAAAGCTTTGTATAATCAAGTTCCTTATCTTCCCACAGAAACTACTTTCATTGTGGAGGTTTGGGGCCTAGCAACTCCTTCTACTCAGAGGCTGACATAGTTTGGTTTTAATGCTCTAGTAGATAGTAGTTTTGTTCTTTATTTCTTATCCATAATTACTATTACATGCAAAAGTTGACTGGACTTCAAATGTAAATCTTTGTAATGAGATTATAGATTGAATTGGAATGAAAAGAGTAGAGGTTGTTAATGAGTGGTCACAAAGACTGGTTTTATGTTATAACTGTCATTAATACCAACTTAATTTCATTAGCTATGAGAATCACTGTGTGTACCGATAGATAATGCCCCTGAAAATAGCTGGAGGTCAAAAAGGAATGAGAATTAATGAATTTAAAAACCATGGAGCTTAGACCTCATCAAAGTTAAAAACTTTTGCTCTTGATAGTCCATTTGAAAAGAATAAGAGGACATGCTACATGATGGGAGAAAATATTTTCAACTGCATATCTAACAAAGGACTATAGATATCTAGAATATATAAAGAAATTAACAGTAAAAACAAAATCCCATTAGAAAACAGCCAAAAGACAAGCATTTCACCAAGGATATACAAATGGCAAATAAGCATATGAAAAGATGTTTAATATCTTTAATCATTAGGGAAATGCAAATTGAAACCACAGTGAGGTCATCAGAATAGCTAACAAAAAATAGCGACAACACCAAATGCTGGCAAGAATATGGAGAAACTAGATACTCCTACATTGCTGGTGGGAATGTAAAATGATAACAGCCACTCTTGAAGACAGTTTGACAGTTTTTTTTTATTTTTATAAAACTAAACATACTATTATATGATCTGGAAATGCATTATTGGGTATTTATCTCAGAGAAATTAAAAGTTACGTTCACATGAAAATCTCTACACAAATGTTCATGGTGGCTTCATTTGTAATAGTCCCAAACTTGAACAACCAGATGTTGTTTGAAACTCTGTACTATGGTATGGTATGTCCACACTGTAGAATACTACAGAGCAATAAAAAGGAACAAACTATTGGTACACGCAGTAACTTGGATGAATCACCAGGGAATTATACTGAGTGAAGAAAAGCCAATCAGAAAAGATTATATACAATATGATTCTATTTATGTAAAATTTTTGTGATGAAAAATTTTAGAAATGGGAGGAAAGATTAATGGTTATCAGAGGTTAGGGACAGGACTGTAGGTGGGGAGGTGTAGGAGAAGAGATTCGGAAGGGGTGGTGTGGATATAAAAGGGCAGAGCAAGGGATCCTTGAGACAGTGGCATTGTGCAGTATCTTGTCTGTGGGGGTGGATACATTTACCTACAAAGGTGATAAAACTTGTATAGAACTTAATACACACACACACACACACACACACACACACACACACAAATGAGGACAAGTAAAAAACTTGGGAAAGCTGAGTAAGATTGGTGGATTGCATCACTATCTTTCCCACCAAAGTGGTAAGGAGGTCCTGAAAGAGCAACATTATAAATACTAGAAAAGAAAGAATGAGAAATCTCAGATTATAGATTGACTATTGCCAAGAAGTGGCAAAGTTTTTTCAGATTAAATTACACAATCCGTACATAAAGATACTCTCATTATAAAATGTTAGAATAGTTCATCCAAGGATCAAGTTTGATGTGCATACTTCCAGACTATTTTCTATACATGGGAAGTAGAAAAACCTACTTGTTTGAACATAACTGGATCATTCTGTAGCTAGCATTTTGAAAGTTTCCCTTTCTACTCAGTATGTCTTAGTGGTTTTCCGTGTTAATGCTGTAGTTGGATTTGGTGTTTTGACTGCTGTAGGGTTACAAAGCATAGCTGTGCATAGTGATTTGGTTCACTATACCCTCACTGATGGACAGTTTGTGGCCAGTTTTTCACTAATAAAAATGATGCTGCAGTGTGAAATCATTAATATCTGTGTGCAGGTGTTTCTGGATTATACACCAAAAATGGGGGTTTCTGGGTAATAGCGTATAACCTTTTTCCATATTTGTATGTCAGTTAGTAGTGCCAAATTAGCTTCTAAATTAGTTGTCCCAATTTGTACTCTAATGAGTAGCACATAAGAGTGTTTCCTTACAAATTCACAAACACATGAGAATATCAAACTTAGTAGTTCACCAGATGGCAACATAAGTATGGGGAAAGAGAATCACAACTCTTTACTCTGTCTCTTCTTCCTCTAGTACTAGATAATCTGTGGCCTTGCTACACTGGGTTGGTGTAAATGTTAAGAGTGGCTGTATTAGGGAAAAGGGAAATGAGTGATCTTGGATTTGTATTTTTCTGAGTGTCCTGTTTTATTGATTGTCAGGTTTTAATCAGTGTAGTCATTTTGTGTACAATTTCCAATTTTAGGATCTCCTCCTGTTCCTGATAATGATATTGGAAAACTTCATGCCCATTCACCAATGGAGTTGTGGAAGAAAGTGTATGAAAGGGTCTTTCCACCAAAGGTAAAGATTTCTAATTCTTTTAAAGCAAGAATTTTTGTGCATTATTCAATTTATTAGAAAATGTTCCAGTGAGCCTATTATAATTACTTTGTTTTCTACTCTTGCATGCTCAAAAATCAATTAAATATGTGCCAAAAAACTATTATACATGAGGCACTGTGGGTTTTAAAAGATGAGCAAGACACAGCTCTTGCTCCACTTTCAAATTCAGCTCCCAGGGTGCCGGAGAAGGGAGAGACAGCAACTGGAAGGAGAGGGTGGGAGAGGGCCTGGTGGCATCTGAAATGGGCCACAGTGGTGATGATAAAACCTCAAAAGACCATAGACAGTCTGGCTGAGGCAGATGGTAGTCATGGACGGTTTGGGGGTATGGGCATAAATGACTTTAAGTGTAATTTCAGAGTATCAACACACTAAAAGATATCAAGGACCCTGCAAGAGACCCTCAGTATGCGGAAAGTGAAGTTGATGAAATGAGAATTCAGAAGGATCAGGTAGTATCTTTATCATTTATTTTATCTCGAGTTTTATCACAAAATATCTCTAGAATTTCATAGATTTTTCTCAATTTATTTTCTTTTTCTTTTTTTACTTTTAAAATTATCAAAGGGGTGCCTGGCTGGCTCGGTTGTTAGATTGTGCAACTCTTGATGTTTGGGATTATGAGTTCGAGCTCCATGGTTGGTGTAGAGAGTACTTAAAAATAAAATCTTAAAAATATATATAATTGAAATAGTACATCGTCACTATATAAAAGAAATTCTGATATGCATAAAGAAGGAATTTAGGGCACCTGGGTGGCTTAGTGGGTTAAGCCTCTGCCTTCAGCTCAGGTCATGATCTCAGGGTCCTGGGATCGAGTCCCACATCGGGCTCCCTGCTCAGCAGGGAGCCTGCTTCCTCCTCTCTCTGCCTGACTCTCTGCCTACTAGTGATCTCTGTCTATCAAATAAATAAATAAAATATTAAAAAAAAAAAAGAAGGAATTTAAACCATTCCATCACCCAGAGATGACAAAATGTTCACGTATCCTTTTTGGGTTTTCCAGTTTATGTTGAAGATGGATAGTGATTCTTACCTTGCTAGGGAGAGAATGTCACAATATTCTTTTGTTTGTGGATTTATTTAGAAAATTCAGATAAACTTTTCTTGTACCAGAAAAATACAGGACTACCCAGTATGAAAGGATGCAAACACAGGATCTCTTAGGAAAGTGGTTAAAAATGGACTGTGTTCCACAGATGCCCAGCTAGTGCCATTTGTGATACAAAAGTCTGATATAAGAATGCAAGAGCTGGTAAATTCATCATGACCTGAAACTTAAAATTTTCTCAGATCTTTGAAATGAGACACTGTGCAGAACCCAAATTTTATATCAGCAAGCATTATAAACTGAATGCCCTGACAGCCCCTCCGGTGGGATTTGTAGAGCTCTGGCACTTGGGCCGTCACATTGTTGTAAGGGTAACCTGAACACAGCCATCCACAGGAGCAGTGACTAGGGTATTTTTCTCAGCACTAATTTTTCACCTTCAGGGACCCTAGAATAAGAAAACAAAACATCCTATTTAAACATAGGCCAGAAGACTTTTGAAAACTATGTCATGAATATTTAAAGGATTCTGTTGCTGTCGCAAAGTGAGAGGCATGTTGTCAGAACAGTAATATGGCCTCACATGACCTTTATTATGTGTGCAGCTTAGCTAAGGATTAGCTGGAAGCCATCCCTGAATTAATATTTACCGAGGAGTCAATGACTACCTGCCATTGTTGATAAGAATATCTGTTTATATTGCATAGTGACCCCTTTTATTAGTACATACAGGTATTATGAAGGGGCTAGGGTGTTTTTCAGCATCATGATTTTACACATTCAAATCCATATTCCATAACCTAAAACTAGGAATTTTAACCTAAAAATAGGAATTTGGATTGAAACTGGAAAGCGACCCCAAGATACCTATCATTCTTCACTGTAAACTATTAACACAGCTTATGCAAGAATTCATTTGTGTTCCATGAAATTCTAGCCAGCTGTCTGTAGCTCTTCACATTGCCTGGTTTTTTTGTCTTTTTTATTTTTTTAGATTATTTATTTCTTTATCTGAGAGACAGCATGAGCAGGGGTAGAGGAAGAGGGAGAAAGAGACTCCCCACTGAGCAGGGAGCCCGACACAGGGCTGGGGTCCAGGGATCATGACCTGAGCTGAGGACAGCAGTTTAATGAACAGAGCCACCTAGATGCCCCTCTTTTTGATCTTCTAATATCATTATTGCCACATAATATTTTTCAGTGAAAGCAGCATTTTGATCTTTAGATTTGATTTCATTTGCCATTTGGAACAATAATACTCATTTAAAAGAAATGTCTCACTCAGGGTTCTCCATAATTACATGAAAGTCTGCCCTTACTTAAAAACCATCTGTAAATGCTTAGAGAAGCTCATACTGTGTGCCATTTGTCTGCATACCTTTAACCCAGATACTTCTGATTTTGGTGCTACTTGGGAGGACAGTTGCATATGAGTGGAGGGCTGGCCCTGAGTCCATCGGAGACCACATGTGATCCCTCCTCTCGATTCCCTCCCCGTCCACAAGCCCCATTATTAGTGGCTTAAATAAGCATCAGGAAAAAAAACAAAAAGTTTGGGGACTTAATCTTTGGCAGTGAAATCAGAGCATGTCACTTCTAAGATGAAGAGGCTCGCTCATGAGTTGCATTCAGTTCCTCCAACTCTGGAGCCACTGAAAAGGCTCAGGTCATATAAAGTCATTAGGCAAGAAGGATGTATTCATCCCCGGGCCTCAGAAGAACTGCGTTTGAACCACATCTCAATTCAGTAATCCTCCTGGTGGCATGGAAGCACCAAGCCCCCCCAAATTCTGTAATACCCATTACAAGTCCTTGGTAGTAAAATGTGTCATTTATGATACTTCTCCAGACTCCTCCTTACTCCATCTCCACAGCTGCATGTAGATCCTCACAGGGACTGAAATCAGTCCTCACAGGTTTGAGGATTAGCTTTAAGGCCCTTTTCACCTTTCCTGAAGACTGTCTTTGCTTAATTAGCTCTCTTTTCTCTGCTCAGTTCTTTGTTTTGCCATGCTTCACATGGACACCAGAAAATATTACCTCATAGTCACTTGTCATCTGCAAAGAGGGAGAGTTTGACTACTTCTTTGCCAATTCAGATGCCTTTTCTTTTTGTTGTCTGACTGCTGAGGCTAGGACTTCTAGGACTATGTTGAACAGCAGTTGTGAGAGTGGACATCCCTTACATATTCCTGATCTTAGGGGAAAAGCTCTGTTTTTCCCCATTGAGAAGGATAGCCACTGGGCTTGTCATAGATGGCTTTTATGATGTTGAGGTATGTGCCCTCTATCCCTACACTGTGAAGAGTTTTAATCAAGAAAGGATGCTGTACTTTGTTGCATGCTTTTTATGCATTTCTTGAGAGGATCATATAGTTCTTGTCCTTTTATTTTTAATTAATGTATTGTGTCACATTAATTGGTTTGCAGATGTTCAGGAAAAATCCCACTTGGTCGTGGTGAATAATCCTTTTAATGTACTATTGGATCCTATTGGCTGGTATTTTGGTGAGAATTTTGGCATCCATGTTCATCAGGGATATTGGTCTGTAAATCTCTTTATTGACGAGGTCTTTGGTTTGAGATCAAGGTTATGCTGGCCTCACAGAGTTTGGAAGTTTTCCTTCCATTTCAGTTTTTTGCAACAGCTTCAGAAGAAGAGGTATGAATTCTTTTTTAAATGTTGGGATCGATTCCCGCATCAGGCTCTCTAATCAGCTGGGGACCTGCTTCCCTCTCTCTGCCTGCCTTTCTATCTACTTATGATTTCTGTCAAATAAATAAATAAAATCTTAAAAAATAATAATAAATCTTTGGTAGAATTCTCCTGGGAAGTCACATGGCCCTGGGCTCTTGTTAGAGGAGATTTTTTGATTACCACTTCAGTTTCCTTGCTGATCATGGGTCTGTTCACATTTTCTCTTTCTTCCTGGTTCAGTTTTGGTAGTTTATATATCTCTGGGAATGCACCCATTTCTTCCAGATTGCATAATTTGTTGGCATATAGTTGCTCATAAAATGTTCTTATAATTTTTGTATTTCTTTGGTGTTGGCTGTGATCTCTCCTTTCATTCATGATTTTTTTGGGGTCCTTTCTCTTTTCTTTTTGATAAGTCTGGCCAGGGTTTTATCAGTCTTATTAATTCTTTCAGAAAACCAGCTCTTAGTTTCTTTGATATGTTCCACTGTTTTGGTTTCTATTTCATTGATTTCTGCTCTAATCCCAAAAGACTCCACCCCAAAATTGCTAGATATAAAATCTAGCAGGATATAAAATCAATGCACAGAAATCAGTTGGGTCTATACACCGACAATGAGACAGAAGAAAGAGAAATAAAGGACTTGCTCCCATATATAATCACACCCAAAACCATTAGGATACCTAGGAATAAACCTAACCAAAGAGGCAAAGGATCTATTCAGGAAACTATAGAATACTCATGAAAGAAATTGAGGAAGGCACAAAGAAATGGAAAAAAGTTCCATGCTCATGGAACTTTTCACAATTCAAGTATTGTGAAAAGGTCTATGCTACCTAGAGCAATCTGCACATTTAGTGCAATCCCTATCAAAATACCATCAACTTTTTTCACAGAACTGGAACAAATAATCCTAAAATTTGTACAGAACTAGAAAAGACCCCAAATAGCCCAAGGAATGTTGAAAAAGAAAAGCAAAAACTGGTGGCATCACCATTCCAGACTTCAGGCTCCATTACAAAGCTGTAACCATCAAGACAGTATGGTACTGGCACAAAAACAGACACACAGATCAATAGAACAGAATAGAGAGCCCAGAAATGACCCTCAACTCTATGGTCAACTAATCTTTGACAAAGCAGGAAGGAATATCCAACGGAAAAATGTCTCTTCAACAAATGGTGTTGGGAAAATTGGACAGCTACATGCAAAAGAATGAAACTGGACCATTTCCTTACACCACACACAAAAATAGACCAAAATGGATGAAAGACCTAAATACGAGACAGGAATCCATCAAAATCCTAGAGGAGAACACAGGCAGCAACCTCTTCAACCTTGGCTGCAACAGCTTCTTTCTAACACCTCTCCAAAGGCAAGGGAAACAAAGGCAAAAATGAATACTGAGACTTCATCAGGATAAAAAGTTTTGTACAGCAAAGGAAGGTCATCAAAACCAAAAGACAGTTGAAAGACTGGGAGAAGATATTTGCCAATGATGTATCAGATAAAGGGCTAGTATCCAAAATCCCAAACACCCAAAGAGCAAATAACCCAATCAAGAAATGGGCAGAAGACATAAACAGACATTTCTCCAAAGACCTCCAAATGGCCAACAAAGACATGAAAAAATCCTCAGCTTCACTCAGCATCAGCGAAATACAAATCAAAACCACAATGAGATACTACCCCACACCAGTCAGAATGACTAAAATTAACAAGTCAGGAAACAACAGAAGTTGGCAAGGATGCAGAGAAAAGGGAACCCTCCTACAACTGTTGGTGGGAAGGCAAGCTGGTGCAGCCACTCTGGAAAACTGAATGGAGGTTCCTCAAAAAGTTGAAAATAGAGCTACCGTATCACCTAGCAATCGCACTACTGGGTTATTTACCCCAAAGATACAAATGTAGTGATCTGAAGGGGCACCTGCACCCTAATGTTTATAGTACCAATGTCCACAATAGCCAAACTATGGAAAGAGCCGAGATGTCCATTGATAGATGAATGGATAAAGATGTGGTGTATATATACAATGGAATATTACACAACCATCCAAAAAAAAAAAAAGAAAATTTGCCATTTGCAATGATGTGGATGGAACTAGAGGGTATTATGTTAAATGAAATAACTCAGTCAGAGAAAGATAATTATCATGATCTCACTGATATGTGGAATTTAAGAAACAAGGCAGAGGATCATAGAGGAAGAAAGGAAATAATGTAACAAGGCAAACCAGAGAAGGAGACAAACTATAAGAGACTCTTAAGTCATAGGAAACTGAGTTTCCTGGAGGGGAGAGGGGTAGAGGGACGGGGTTAACTGGGTGATGGGCATTGGGGAAGGTATGTGTTGTAGAGAGCATTGGGTATTATATAAGACTGATGAATCACAGACCTGCATCCCTGAAATGAGTAATACATTGTATGTTAATTAACTGAGTTTAAATTAAAAAGATACTTCCTCAGGTTTTGCTAATTTTTAAAAGCCCTCTAGTTTTAATGTTTCCTTTTTAAAAAAATTCCAATGTAGTTAATAGTATTCTATTAGTTTCAGGTGTACAAAATAGCAATTTACCAGTTCTATACATTACTTAGTGCTCATCATAAGTGTACTCAATCCCCATCACCTGCTCTCACCCACCTCCGCTCTGATGACTATCGGTTTGTTCTCTAAAGCTGAGTCTGGTTTTTGTTTCTTTTTCCTCTGCTCATTTGTTTCTTAAATCCCACATATGAGTGAAATCATATGGTAATTGTCTCTGACTTATTTCACTTAGCATAATACCCTGTAGATCCATCCATGTTGTTGCAAATGGCAAGATCTTGCTATTGTGGCTAATATTCCATTGTGTATGTACACATCTTCTTTTTCCCTTCATCTATCGATGGACACTTAGGTTGCTTCCATAATTTAAGAAATCCTCTAGTTTTAAAGCATTCCTGATTTTAAGGGGACATATGTTTAGAAAGTATTTGGTGAATACTTCTACCTCTTTTCTATATTTTTATTGCCAAAGAAAGCAAAAAAAAAAGTTTGGTTGAACAATATTTTTAAGGTCGTCTTGGCCAGCCACATACATCTATTTTGAATCCGTTTTAAAAAATCAACTTGTCTTTAATCCCTAAGCCTAATAATTTAAACTCATAAAACACACTGATTTACATGTTTAGGGAAAAATGTTCTTACTGTCCTTTATTGAAAATGCTATTTCAAGCATTTTAAGACTGTGGTCCACTTATGGTTGAAAACTTTAGAAATTCTTAAGAGGCAAGGTAGAAACCTTAGTTTGCATTCACTTTCTCAGTGGGTTAAGCCTCTGCCTTCAGCTCAGGTCCTGGTCTCAGGGTCCTGGGATCAAGCCCCACATTGGGCTCTCTGCTCAGCAGGGAGCCTGCTTCCTCCCTCTCTCTGCCTGCCTCTCTGCCTACTTGTGATCTCTGTCAAATAAATAAAATCTTTAAAAAATAAAATAGCTCTCTAAAACAACAATGAAGAATTGCAGTATAAAGAAAATCCTCTTACCTACTCTTCCTTTAGAGAATTAAATCATATTATTTTGACTTCCCATGACAGGCGTATTGAAGGTCTAGTGGTCATCGTGAGTTCTTTATCACACCAGTCATTCTTTGTGATATGACCTGTGTGACCAGCCCTGTTCTCTCGGTTTGCTCTCTGCAGAAGGGAGACAGATATCTTTAGCAAAGAATCTCAAAGCAATGTCCTCACCCTTATCATTGATAAAAATAATACAGTGCTTCCAATTAAAAGCAAGATAAATGATTACTGTTTATTCCTTAGGAGTTAACAGTATTTGAAACCCTATGTGGGAGATGACAGGTGAACTGAATTAACATCACTTAAAAAAAAAACGAGCTGCAAAGACTACTTTGGAGTTACTATACAAAAACTTCCAAAGTCTGTCTTCAGTTTTAAAACTTTTAACATTTAAACTTAAGTAACTTGAATACAGGTATAAAAGAGACAATCCACAATGTTTCTGAAAATGAGAATGCAATTTTCTTTTCATAACAACTATGAACTTCAATTATGTTAGCCAGAGAACAGTGATTGCCTTATCTTGCAGAGTAACCACTTTCAGCTTATCTGAAATAATATACTTTGTACAATTACTGTGACACTGAACAACATGTAAGAAGCCAGGAGGCAATCCCCTGTGATAATCCCTTTACATATGAGTCACTTCATGCAGGGTTTCCACCCATACTAGAATTTATCTTATGAATTGTAAAAGTAACATATGCTCATTACAAAAAAAAAAAAAAACCCTCAAAAGATACACAAGTATATGAAGTAGAAAGTGAAGGTATCCTGTCCTCTCTCCACCCAATTGTTTCTTTCATGTGGCACAGAAGACTGCTGTTTTTGCTGGCTGCCCCTGGGCATTGATGTCTTTAATAACGTCCTTACTAGGAGATAGCAAAGTTGTTTCTCATCCTGCCCCAGTATACACAGTGAATATCCTATTTATATCCTTGCACTCTTCTCTATTATTCTATGAGACACATTTTGAAAGGCATAATCACTGGGTCAAAAGAATATATACATTTTAAATATTGATAATTTGACAACTTCAACCTAGTTTTGGCAAGAGCTGAACAGGAAACAAAAATAATATCACTTTTGGGGCACCTGGGTGGCTCAGTGGGTTAAAGCCTCTGCCTTTGGCTCAGGTCATGGTCTCAGGGTCCTGGGATCGAGCCCCACATCGGGCTCTCTGCTCAGCAGGGAGCCTGCTTCCCTTCCTGTCTCTGCCTGCCTCTCTGCCTACTTGTAATCTCTATCTTCAAATAAATAAATAAATAACTTTAAAAAAAATAATATCACTTTTAAATAAAGTATGACAAATGCATTTAAGAATAGAAAGAATCTGTACATATATGTAGTATATAATTTCATCTTTAATAAGTGCCTAAGTGTTACTTAGGCTACACAGAAACTCTGAAGACTCTACATTTCTAGAAAATAAATCAATTTTTAAAATTTACAGAATAATTGTCTAGAAATTTTGAGGATGGTAATACCATAAAGGATGTACTGTCATACCCCATAAATGCTTAGACTGTTTTAAGGTGCCTAGTTTAATTTTTAAAGTTTTTTCCTTAAGTAACATGTATTTTTGTTTTAGGAACTGGAACAATACAAAAGAAGTTCTTCCAAGTCTTGGAAACAAATTGAGCTTGATTCTTGAACCTCATTCAACTATACTGTATTTATTTCTTCTCCCCCCCCCCACCAAAAGTAAGTTTATTTTATTAATTAGTTATAATGGTAATAAGTGAAGGACGCCGTGTAATTTGTTAAAGGAAAAGTGGCTTTTCTTGTATTAGTGCAACACTCTGGATACTTCTAAGTCTTTTACAAGGGGAAAAAGTAATTACATGCAATATTTTTTTTTTTAAATAAAAATCTTCTTTCTCTAATATGTTTAACTAGTATATACTCAGTTCAGCATTTGTAAGTTTCTGCTTATATCATTTCAGGATTATGAAAGCAAGAGCCTTTAGTAACAGTTACCAGTGGAGTTTAAGCATTTATATTAGATTCCTTCTCGAAGGAGCTCTTGGGTGGGTCACTTGCCCAAGTACCATTATTTGACTCTAAAACACAGGCACAACAGGCACCTCAAGAACCCATTTAAAATGCATATTCCTGGGGCACCTGGGTGGCTCAGTGTGTTAAAGCCTCTGCCTTTGGCTCAGGTCATGATCTCAGATCTCAAGGTCCTCGGATCGAGCCCTGCATTGGGCTCTTTCCTCGGCGGGGAGCCTGCTTCCCCCTCTCTGTCTGCCTCTCTGCCTACCTGTGATCTCTGTCTGTCAAATAAATAAATAAAATCTTTAAAAACAAAAAAACAAGAGGATTAAATGAATATTCACTTAAAAGCATTCACTTTTAAAATAGCTCTCTAGGGGCACCTGGGTGGCTCAGTGGGTTAAGCCTCTGCCTTCAGCTGAGGTCCTGGTCTCAGGGTCCCAGGATCGAGCCCTACATCGGGCTCTCTGCTCAGCAGGAACTCTGCTTCCCTCTCTCTCTGCCTGCCTCTCTGCCTACTTGTGATCTCTGTCAAATAAATAAATAAAATCTTTTTTAAAAATGCACATTCCTAGGTGCCTCCTTCCATGGCAGGCAGTGCATCAGTTTCATAAAATGCACTTTCCTGGGGCTTGTGGGTGGCTCACTCATTAAGTGTCTGCCTTCAGCTCAGGTCATGATCCCAGAGTCCTGGATTTGAGCCCCACATCAAGCTCCCTGCTCTGCAAGAAGCCAGGTTTTCCCTTTCCCACTCCCCCTGCTTGTATTCCTTCCCTTGCTGCCTTGTCAAATAAATAAATAAAATCTTTTTTAAAATAAAGTAAAATGCACATTCTTGAGTCCCCACACCCAGAGATCCTGAATCAGGCCCACAGTAATCTGCATTTTTAATTAGCACCTCTGATGATTGTGACATAATTAATTTGAGCATAACTTTTTTTTAAAGATTTTATTTATTTAGGGGCGCCTGGGTGGCTCAGTGGGTTAAAGCCTCTGCCTTCGGCTCAGGTCATGATCCCAGGGTCCTGGGGTCGAGCCCCAAATCAGGCTCTCTGCTCAGCAGGGAGCCTGCTCCCCCTCTGCCCTGCCTGCACCTCTGCCTACTTGTGATCTCTGTCAAATAAATAAATAAAAATCTTAGGGAAAAAAAAAAAGATTTTATTTATCTGAGAGAGAACGTGAGGGTGGGAGGGGCGAGGGGTAAAAGGAGAAGCAGACTCCCCACTGAGCAGGGCCCTGATGCAGGTCTTGATCCCAGGACCCTGAGATCAAGACCTGAGCCAAAGGCAGATGCTTAGCGACTGAGCCACCCAGGTGCCCAGCGTAACTTTTTGAAGAACAGGTAAATTTAAGGATATAATCTATCAATAAGCAGGCCCAAACTTCATGAATTGGTAATAATGAAAGATCATTTCCAAAGGGAAATAGCTTTTAATTAAGAAGCCTTCTTGATCTTATGAGTTTGTGTACCTGCTAGCCAAATTCAATCTGGAATAAGCATAATTATTGTCATTGACCAAGAAAGTAATTTACTCTGTGTTCTTCCATTTCCATTACAAAATATGCTCATTCTAATACACTATACACCCAGCTTCAAATAAGCACATTTAGTAAACCCAGAACACCAAAACCGTTGAGTGGTATCTGAGTGGAGAACAAACTACCTGATCACTGCAGTGAAATAAGACTTCATAAACAACTTGGGGCACCTGGGTAGCTCAGTCAGTTAAGCATCTGCCTTCAGCTCAGGTCATGAACCTAGTGTCCGGGGATCCAGGCCCACACCAGGCCCTCTGCTCAGCAGGAAGCCTGCTTCTCCCTCTCCTCTACCTGCTGCTCCCAGTGCTTGTGCTCTATCAAATTAATAAAATCTTTTTTTTTTTTTTTAATGTTCCTCATTTTTAAAAAAAGACTTCAGGATGCCTGGGTGCTCAGTGGGTCAGGCCTCTGCCTTTGGCTCAGGTCATGATCTCAGGGTCCTAGGATCGAGCCCACATCAGGCTTCCTGCTCAGCAGGGATCCTGCTTCCCCCTTTCTCTCTGCCTGCCTCTTTGCCTACCTGTGATCTCTTTCTCCCTCTGTCACATAAATCTTTAAAAAAAAAAAAAAAAAAAACTTCATAAACTACTTGCAGTCCATGTGATTCCAGCACTCTTGACAACAGGAGTTTCAGCATGTTTCCAAAGATCCTCAGTCTTAGGTGCAGGCACCCTGCCCAAGTGCTATGGAGAAAGAGCTCCCTTTAAATTAATAGTGAACAATAATCTCAGAAACATCTACTGACTTGGGAAGAAACAGCCTGTTCCACAACAGTAATAGAAATTTCTATTATATAATTTGATCGTCTTACACATCACTGTCCATTTTTACTTGAGACACAGACTGTCACATGTTGAAAGTCATTGTGTTTTTCTAAGATGGTATCAGTTAACATTTAATAGCTTGAAGTCACATGCTATGTCAATTTTCCAAATGTTTCTGAGCTAGAATGAAATTCATCTGCATATGAATAGTAGAAATGTTTCCACTTACAGTGCACACCCATATTTTTAGTAAGTTGAAATCAGCAATTTCAAAAGAGGTTCCTGTGGGACTCTCTTTGAACTACTTTAAGAGATTATCATCTGCAGAATTGTCTATAACTGATGTGACATATATAATCTGTAAGGCATTATGTAACTATTACACCATAATCATCAGTGTCAGAGACCTTTTATAAAAATTGACAATACTATTCTGGTAACTTGCCAATGCCTGCAGATCCTTAAATACAGTTCTAAGAAATAGAATTTTACCATGGTTTCCTTAATGAAATGATCTTTTCTGCTATAATATGAGACATTTCAAATGCTATAATTTATCATTCTTTACAAGTTAGGTCACAGCAACTGAACAAGTTCATGTACTAAGATGTTCTCCCTCAGCATTACCATGGTAACACTGAGACAGGGTCTTTTCAGACTTGTACATGAATTACCTGAAGATCAATCAGAAAGATAATCAGTCATTTAGTATAGAACCCATTTTTAATCATCTATATACATCATTTCATCCCTAAAAATATGTAATACAGGTATCTCTATTTATCAGCATTATTTCTCTTTATGATTCAAGATCCCGAGTTTTGTGTGTGTAACTTGGTTTTTCTTAGTGTAAATACCATGTCAGTTGAACAGCTTTTTTGTATGGACTTAAATAACGCCTCCTATCTAGCCTTAAGGATGTCACTTCTCAGTGCATACACTTTAGCTAGTAACATTCACTTTTGATTTTATAAGGAAACTAAGTGAAAAGTGGAAAAATAGTAAACTAATCTTTTTTTTCTTTTTAAAGATTTTATTTATTTATTTGACAGAGAGAGATCACAAGTAGGCAGAGAGGCAGGCAGAGAGAGAGGAGGAAGCAGGCTCCCTGCTGAGCAGAGAGCCTGATGTGGGACTCAATCCCAGGACCCTGAGATCATGACCTGAGCCGAAGGCAGCAGCTTAACCCACTGAGCCACCCAGGCGCCCCAGTAAACTAAACTTTAAAGACATTACCTGAGGTCTGTCTTGTATGCTGTGATCTCAGCTCAGCCCATTCCCACAGGTTTTCACTTTATCTCCCAAAAAATCACCAGGTGCTCTGTGTCAGGGGTCGTCTTCATCCAGCATCTGTCAACATCCTTTCAGTGTGACTGGGTAACTCAGACCCTCATGTGGACGTGCACACATAAATATGGGCTTTTCAGTGATAATGAAACAATTGCCATCAACCGCCCAATTTTGCAGGATGTTTTGCTTCACTCAAACCCACAACTCTTTTTTGTTACTTACAGTCAGTAACCACTCAAATGTCTTCTTATCAAGCCTTTTATCAAATAGAAGCATAATTTTAAAAATTTATCTTTAAGTAGTCTCTACACTTAATATGGGGTTCAAACTCACAACCCTGAGATCAAGAGTCAAATGCTCCACTGACAGAGCCAATCAGGTGCCCTGTAAGCATAATTTTTTAACTGACTTATTTTGCTATGTAAAACAGCAAAATTTTGGGGCGCCTGGGTGGCTCAGTGGGTTAAGCTGCTGCCTTCGGCTTCAGGTCGTGATCTCAGGGTCCTGGGATCGAGTCCCGCATCGGGCTCTCTGCTCCACGGGGAGCCTGCTTCCCTCTCTCTCTCTCTCTGCCTGCCTCTCTACTTACCTGTGATCTCTCTCTGTCAAATAAATAAATAAAATATTTAAAAAAATAAAATAAAATAAAAAATAAAACAGCAAAATTTTTTTGTGCCTAAAACAAAGAAAACAGTCACACTAGTCTCCCATAACTTTATGAATTATTACTATTTACATTTTTGGACCAGCTCACTCTCCAAATAACATGTGTCCCTGCAAGTCAGAATATCATTCAAAGCCTGCATGATCTCTGAGTCACAGATGAAGTTACAAGACTTAAGATGTACTATCAAGAAACAAGTGGCTTTCTTTTTTCAGACATTCAAAGTAGTCCTGCACGTCTGGGTCTTAAGGTCATTTTCACAGCCATGTTCTTTACTATCTGCTAATGAGATGATCCCTTATTTTAAAAACAACTATTCCTAGGATGACAAGAACTGGGATAAAGGCATACAGAGCCAGAAAGTTTGTTGTGAATCTGGATGTTGCACCCGGACAGATTATCTCAATAAATGTAATTCCTTGAGTGAAGACACACATTGGATTAGTTGTCACAGAACCATTTGAGCTGCCTGCAGAGAAAAAATGGACAGTGTCAGATGTGATGCTTCCCAGGTACTTTCATCAACAAGTATTTACCAACTACCCAATAAGTACACTTCATCATGGACGATATAGGACATTTAAGAGACCCTGGAATTCATTTTTAGATGAAGCAATAGTGAGTGTTCTGGGCCCTGGCTTCATTTGAAGATAGAAATGGGTTTGTTTCCATTTGGGGTATAAACTCATTACCATAGTACTGATAAAGATCATGATCACTTATCATCTAGTACTGAATATCCTAAGGTTACTGCTGTTACCACCTAAAAATGTTTAAAACAATTACTAAATTATGCCAATTCTTTAGTTGCCTTCAGGGAGTGGCCTGGGATTTTCATGGCCAGAAGGACCTTGCTATGCTCCCACTGCCTCTAATGGGATAGGGGAACAGACTTTTGCCAAAAATGGCTTTACTCAGCTATACTCTACATACATTTTTAGGGAACAAGAAGCCACTGCAACCTGCTTCAACTTGTTCTGTTCAGTCGGTATAAAAACTGATTCTAGGGGTGCCTGGGTGGTGGCTCAGTCAGTTAAGCATCTGACTCTTGGTTTCAGGTGAGGTCTTGATCTCACAATCATGGGATTGAGCACCGTGTAGGGCTCTTTGCTCAGTGCAAAGTCTGCTCTAGGTTCTCTCCTTCTGCCCCCCTGCCACTCACGTGCACACAGACTCTCTCTCAAGTAAATAAAATCTTTAAAAACAAACAAACAAAAAAACCTGATTCCACCCAGAGTATACCTCAGTGTACTTAGGCCTGTCATTTTTCTTCAAAAATTTTATTTAAGTAATTTCTACCCCCAACGTGGAGCTCAAACTCAACCCCAAGATCAAGAGTCACATGCTCTTCCAACTGAACCAGCCAGGCGCCCCAAGTCTGCAGTTTTCTGAGAAAATCAGAGTGGCCTTAAGCTGATGGCCTTTGACAGGTGACTAACTTGCCTTTTACTCAAAATCAGAAGAACTGTTAGACTTTTATTTCAAAACAGTGTTTTAAATCTATTATAAAATATAACTTGTATTTAAAAAATACATTTCCCCCAAGGAATCACTTCCTCAGAGTACTATGTAAAGAAAATAATATTCCAAAATAGAGTACTTACCACAAGTGAAATTCTGTCCATAGAACTCATTGACTATAAGAATCTCAGAGCAGTATTTTTGGAATGTAAAATAACTGAAGATTTTTAAAGGAATGGACATTTCTTCTGTGTTTCTGAAGAAAAAAAAGAGAGTAAGCTGAAATTCAGTAGGCTCTGATAATAGTCCTATTAGATGAAAAGAAAGGCAACCCTCAACCCTCATTTATTTTTTTTTAAGATTTTATTTATTTATTTGACAGAGAGAGATCACAAGTAGGCAGAGAGGCAGGCAGAGAGAGAGAGAGAAGCAGGCTTCCCGCGGAGCAGAGAGCCCAACGCGGGGCTCGATCCCAGGACCCTGAGATCATGACCCGAGCCAAAGGCAGCAGCCCAAACCACTGAGCCACCCAGGCGCCCCTCAACCCTCATTTTATGTTTCCCATTTTGAAGATAGTTTTTATCTCTCATGAAAATTGTGCTCACTGTGAAAAACAATTCTGAGAAGTACAAAGATAAACCACTGCCCAGAAATAACTGTGGTTAATATTTTGGTGATATGTGTAACATGTATTATAAAATTGTACGTAAGTGGAATCACACTCTTCATGCTCTTTTCTAACCTTTTTTTCAACTAAACATATGCGTCAGGCAGCCTTCGAAGTCAGTAAGCATAGCACTCCATCACTTTTAATTATAGCTCAGTGGTCCATTATAGTAGAAATCTTAATTTAACACTCCCCCGATGATGGATTGGTGTCTAATTTTTTTTGATAAGCATCATTGATATAAACATAAAACACACACATAACTCATCACTTTAGAGGGTATTTGTGATTAAACAGAGATTTGGTGGATTTGGTATGTGAAGTGAGAATTAACTATGATACAAGGGGAGAGGATGGAGAGAGCAAGCAGACAGACGTCCATTGTAAAAATGAACTCTGTCCCCTCTTCAGTCTTTTTGCTGAACTTACGGCCTCCTCTGTCCACTATGTAACTTATATCAGTCAACAAATATGTATTAAATTCTATTTGTGAGGCACTAGTTCTAAGTGTTTGAGGAAGTCAAAAGAAGTGTCCTACCCCTAGAGAACTCACAGTGTAATCGGAGACATAGAATATATATCCTTAAGACTATAAAAATACATAGTGGTAAACAATTTGTACCAAGTATAATAATCCAGCACATGTCCATGACATTGTTGTACTTAGTATTTATGGTTTTTACCTATTCCCAGGTGACCCCCCAAACCCCACGACTTTCAGTTACTGGCAATATTCTAAGGCACAAAATTCAGTCAGCCCATTGAGAGGCTGCTAACTGGAAAGGACAGGTAGGAACCCGGGTAGGAAGGAAAGAAGGGGAAGGACATTCTAGGAAGGGAGGACGGTATGAGCACAGGCATGTCAAGGGCAGATAAAGAAAAGCAGGAAAGCAAAAGGGAGCAGGTGACGGCAGCAGCTCAAGGATTAGATGACAAAGGATGATGCCCATGAGAGTGTGGCTGCCCAGCTGGCCAGAAGGTTACCCCCTTAAGCAGGAACCACACACCTTCATCTTGCAGTGCACCCCACAGGGTGGAATACTACAGGTAAAGGCCTCACATGTATTTGTGGCGAGACAGCAATGAAAAACCCCAACAGAGGGCGCCTGGGTGGCTCAGTGGGTTAAGCCACTGCCTTCGGCTCAGGTCATGATCTCAGGGTCCTGGGATCGAGTCTCGCATCGGGCTCTCTGCTCAGCAGGGAGCCTGCTTCCCTCTCTCTCTCTCTCTCTCTCTCTGCCTGCCTCTCCATCTACTTGTGATTTCTCTCTGTCAAATAAATAAATAAAATCTTTAAAAAAAAAAACCCCAACAGAAGCTGGGGACTATTCCAGTGCAAGGGCCATCCAGGGGAAGAGTGTAGTCATTCATTCACTCAATTCAGTAGATATTTTCTGCAAACCTACTTGGTTCAAAGCCTTGGGCCAGCCACTAAGAAGAACTATAATGATGAATGAGGCATAGCTGCTGGCCTCGAGTCTGCCGTCCTTGGAAAGGAAGGCTGCAACAGAAGTGGCAGGCTTTCAGAGAGCTGATCTATCCAAGGGAACAGCAGGCAGGTTTCGTGCGGGTGGCAAAGGGACACAAACAGGTTCATGAAAGACACAGGACGACAATCAGGCTAAATCACGGAAATCCTTGGAGTATTTCAGAGAGGAATGAACTAAAGATCTAAATTTATTGACATGGGACTGTCTACATTATATCATTAAATGCACACTTAACTCCTTCACAATAGTACAATCTCATTTTCATTAAAGATTATATAAGAGTCTAGCAAGAAACACAACAAAATTTAAGTTTGTGAGACTTCAGTAACTTTAACTTTCTTCCTTATACACTACCATATTGTGTACAGTTTTTCCCCCAAAGAACCTGCATTATTTTGTATGTAGAAAGAACAAAGCTATTTCTGTTTGTGTTTAGAGGAGGAGGCAGCCAAAAATGCAAATGTTGCAGGCACGCAGTCAGGAAAGGCAGTGACTTGAGGGAAGAATGTGAACTTTATGATGAGGAGGTCAATGGGGCTGGCCCCTGAAGAGCAGAGCTTCAATTCAGTGACGGGAGCAGAACCCAGGTGAAGCCCAGATGTTGAGGTTTTGCAAAAAAAAAAAAAAAAAAAAAAAAAGGAGACTTTGGTAATGCTGGCCACTGCCTGCCTTTTCAGAACAATAAATTTCCTTTTTCTACAAACCAAATATACAAAATAGTGCCAGACTGACTGGAACAAGTAATGATTGCAATATTTAAGAGATGGGGTGCCTGGGTGGCTCAGTGGATTAAGCCTCTGCCTTTGGCTCAGGTCATGATCTCAGGGTCCTGGGATTGAGCCCTGCACTGGGCTCTCTGCTTGGCGGGGAGTCTGCTTCCTCTCTCTCTGCCTGCCTCTCTGCCTACTTGTGATATCTCTCTCTCTCTCTGTCAAATAAATAAATAAAATATTTAGTAGGAAAAAAAAATATTCAAGAGGTGATCCTGCCCAACGTTGGATCTGTACCTTGCTGGCTTGATTTGATTTGTGCATTTTTTATAGAGGCTAACAATCATTTAAGCAACACAAATACAGTGCAATAATGGCGTCATAAACAAGGTCCTCCTGGATTAATCAAAACCAGCTCACTTTGCTTTGTGATATTTCACCTTTCTATAACTCACTACAGCTTATGAAGTGCTTCTGATTATCTCATTTGCTTCTCATGTTTCCCTTGTGGCAGAAGGGACCAGATCACGAGCGCCTTTTTATAAATGAGAAAACTAATTTAGATAGAAAAGGGACTTGCCCGCGGTCATGTGGCAGATACAAGGCAGAGGAAGTCTCTGACTCCTGGGTCAGTCCTCTCTCCAGGGAGCCACGTGCAGCCTGGGAGTCTTCACAGTGGCTTGAGTGGAGCAAACTCAAGTCCAACCTGAGTTTTCTTACCCAAACATGAATTGTTCTGAGAGTGAAATAATTAAATATATAAATATAATAATTTTATCTGTAGATGCTCTGGAGCTTTTTTAAATTAAAGAACCAGCCACCTTCACATTTCCTCAGGGAACCACCGCTCACATCACTCACCTGGGACCACTGTCACCCTTCTAAAATTTTCCATCCTTTCTGCTGCTTTTTAATTTTTTTTTAGAGATTTTATTTATTTATTTGACAGAGCAAGAGAACACAAGCGGGCAGAACAGTAGGAGAGGGAGAAGCAGGCTCCCCACTGAGCAAGGAGCCCGATGTGGGGCTCGATCCCAGGACCCTGGGATCATGACCTGAGCTGAAGGCAGAAGCTTAACCCACTGAGCCACCCAGGCTCCCCTGCTTTTTTAAAATATATGTGTGTGTATATATATTTTTTTCTCTTGCTTATTTATAAAGTGCTTTTTATAGAAATTCACAAAACAAAAATATGAAGAAAAAACTAAATTACCCAGAGATAATTACTATTAACATTTGTTAACATTTGTGTCCTTCTAGTCCTGATACTTTCTTGATCTTTTATCATGCAAGCTCTTATCTGACTGTTCTTACTTCCTAAAAGAAAACAAGGAAATAGAGAACCAGAACAGAGACAGTGCCAGGGCGGAAATGAATTAAATGCATGCAATTTGCCTATAGTAAGAGGCTGTGAGTTTTTCCAGAGAATGGATTGGTTTTCTTCCTCCTGTTACAACATGTGAATCATATGAATAACACACCTAAATTGTCATTTCCTGATTCTCAGTG
This sequence comes from Mustela putorius furo, assembly GCF_011764305.1. Classification (NCBI taxonomy): domain Eukaryota; kingdom Metazoa; phylum Chordata; class Mammalia; order Carnivora; family Mustelidae; genus Mustela; species Mustela putorius. The sequence goes on along the minus strand of NW_025421321.1, from coordinate 14,731,195 downwards.
TGAAGACATTTTACTGAATAAATGGTAAATAGATCAAGGTCTAAATAATGATAAGCAAGCACTATAAACTCCCCAGACCATAACGTGATACCTTTAGCCCATGTCACATAGCTTTCCTCTTAATTTGTTATCGAGTGATCATTAACCACAAATCATCAATGAAAATCCTCTGAATTGTTATATCTTACCTTACTAATCCAGAGCCCACAAGTATCCCAGCAATGCAAAGCAGAGCCACTATGCTGTTGACCACATTTGGGTTTTGGACCATACCAAGTAGCACAAGAGTTAGAAATTCACCAATTAAGTGGGGGGCCAAGAGAGCAGCAGAGAAATATCCAAATCTGGCAACCTCGGGATATAAGCCCAGAGTCCTGGAAAAACATAGGGTCTTTAGTTTCCTCTCCAAGGATTATTTAAGAAAAACACCACACGTGCCTTTCATGAATAAGTCCATGGTGGTTAGTCGGTGGGAAGAGTTTGTGGGGTAAGCCACACTCCCCTCTGAGAGGCCTTTTCGGAACAGAGCCAAACTTGGAGACCATTTAGTAGCACTACAGTTGTTTCTCCAGCTTCATGTACCACCTGTTCCCTTTCACAGCTTCTTCAGTTCTCAGAGGAAAATATTAACACGTGTTGCACCTGGGTAGCTTAGTTGGTTAAAAGTTGCCTTCAGCTTAGGTCATGGTCCTGGTGTCCTGGGATAGAGTCCCGCTTCAGACTCCCTGCTTGTGGGGAGCTTGCTTCTCCCTCTTCTTCTGCCATTCCCCCTCACCCTGACCTGGCTTGTGCTTTCTGGCTCTATCAAATAAGTAAATAAAATCTTAAAAAATATATATTAACGCTTGAACAGTGATCACAACTGAAGCAATTAGTAGAGTGGTTGAACTCCCCAGGCTTCTCCAAAAATAACCACGTTCTGCCTATGCTGGCACTGCTCCTGTCCTAGCTAGCCTACTCTCCCAGTGTTAAGGGCTCACTCAGCCTACTTCTCTGCTCCTCCATCCCGGTTATGTGGGGTTGCTGCCAGTGTGAAAACCCTTCACTGCTGCCATCCTCTGGTGAATTAGCTCTCCCAGGTCTGTTCCATTCCATTCTTGTCTTTTATTCTACCAGCCCCTTCCATTGATTTGATCTTCATTTTCTTGTAAACAGACTTTCCTACATCCATGCCCCTTAACTCTTAAACTCCTTTCACTAAATACACTTCCTAGATAATAGTATGTCCTCAACAACCATTAGTTATGGCTGTTCTCTCTTCCATCTGTAGAGTAAGGAAAAGGAGTTGGCATGTCTCGTACGCATGCCTCCTGACCACTCTCCAAATCATGAAATTTGCTTGTACTGTTCTCTTTCTCAGTGCAATCCTTTGTGGCTTTTATGACATTCTCTCACCTTTGATGATCTTATGATATCTATACCAGGGTCAGTCTTTGCATTCCCATCCACCCTCATTATCCTCAAGGTCTTTTTAACCTTCCTGATTAGCCATCAACATCAACACTTCCTAATTAGGTATCCTGATCTGTTCCAGTGGCCCCATCCACCTAAGCTTCATCACTCACCAAATCTTGGACTTAAATTTTACTCAGAATTATTCCATTTTCCCAAGATTTCAGATTCTAAAAGTGCTCTCTCTGATTATGGTGTCCCTCCGGCCTCCTATTTCCCCCAATCCCAAGCTACCTCAGGTCCTTACTGCCCCCACCCCCTGCTATTCTTTGCCTGAGCAGTGCCCACACCGTGGAAGCCCTGTTTTTTAACTTAAATTCTCTCCCTGAAGGTGTGCTGAACAAGGCATACTGCTATACTAATCAGATCCACTCTCCTTCACCTGACCCCCAGATCCCTAATTTTTTCTCATTGTAGCACCATCTGTTCACTCCTCTTTATGGAGTCTTCTGTTGTACATAATATGGTGCCTAGCACTTAGTAGGCATTCAACAATTATTTCTGTCATTTAATTGAAGTATTTGCTACAGTAACAGCTGTGCTGCTACTAGAAATGATTGACTTTTTATGCCTGACTTTTTATCAAAAATAGTCATGACCTGTATGCTTACACTGAACCTAGTTTAAAACTGCCGTTTTCTCAAATCTTTTTTTTTTTTAAGATTTTATTTATTTATTTCACAGCTCACAAATAGGCAGGGAAGCAGGCTCCCCGCTGAGCAGAGAGCCCAATGGGGACTCAATCCCAGGACCCTGGGATCATGACCTGAGCCGAAGGCAGAAGCTTTAACCACTGAGCCACCCCGGGTCCCCTGTTTTCTCAAATCTTAAAAGTACTTTCTTTCTCATGCACAGTTTTTCGTGCTTCACAAATTCTAAAGTGCATAGGACCCACCTGGGGCATCCTTTTAAACACGGAACCCAATTCAGTAGCTGGACCGGCGATTCTGCATGTTAGTCAAGCTCCAAAGTACGGCTGATGCTGGTCCATGGGCCACACTGAGTGGCAAGAGTCTAAATTAGCAAGGTCTTCAATTTTCAGCAACCTTGATTTACTCAAAAATAACTGGATTTTTAAAAATCTGCTGGATTTTTAAGTCCATGCATCATGCAGCCTGATCTAGACAGGTCTGTGCTTTACATCATAGATTAGAAATTCAATATGCTCCCAAGTGTCAAAGAACAAGGAGGCTTCATCAGGGCCAGCAGGAAGGCCCTGTGGTCCTTGCCATTATCCTCAGTGAAAAGCCCAGCCTCCTGCTAACTTAGAGCAAGTTGGCACTCACCAGAATGATGCCAATTTCTAATCACCTGCACCAAGACCCTCCCACTCTTCTTCTGGAAGCTCAAACTTATTAGGTGCTGGTTTGTGTTTAAGTTATGTATCACTTAGTTCATAGTAATTTTTCATCTCACATATCATGGGTCTATACACTGGCTATGTTAGGAGCACCTGCTTATGAATCCCATGGCTCTAAGAAAGACAATATCTCAAGAACTGCCTGAAGTTCTCTTGAGACAACAAGCTAGGTACTCTACTAGAGGCTCAGAATACCAGGTACTACCCCCATCTTAAGGGAAAGCCGTGGGAATTAGAGAAGATACTTCTCCCTAGGATGACAAATCCTACAAATAACTACCCATTTTTGGACTTCTATTTTTTAAAAGCTCTAAGAAACAAATAGCAGCATTGTCTATAAGCCATCACTCACAACCTAAGAGCATCAGGGATACTTCATGGTTTCCCAGTGCCTCTTCCCATAGCCCCTCTCCTGTCACTCAGGCCCACTCACACCAGCCCAACTCTGATGTCACAGGTGGGTTGGTGGAACCTCAGGCCGAGTTGCTGCTCCGGCTGACAGGAGCCATGCTTCATCAAGATGCAGCAGCTAGTTGTTGCCCCTACACCTGGATCCCAAAGACTTCAGGGCAGTTTTCTCTGCCCAGGCCCCGCAGAGGATGTGGGACATGCCAGTCCCTGGCACCATGTAGTCCTGTGGTTCTGCTCTCAGGTCCCATGTGACTCCAGCCGGGTTCTTTTATTTGTCTTGAAGCAAAAGACACTGTACTGGTCATTGATGGCCAAAGACAGACCTCCAGGGCCAAGAAGAGGGAGTTCTTCACCCTGGAACTCCTCCTTCATCAGTCCCAGTGACCATGTGGAACTTGCCAGGAGGCCTGACCCAGAAGGACTGAACACCTTTGAACACCCCCTTACCAGTAGCATACACTGCTGAATATCATGGTGGCAAGGACACTGAAGGGGAGCGCATGCAGCACATAAGCCAGCAGCATCTGCCACTTCTGGTACAAGCCATCTTGGCTCTCCTGGTCGCTGACAGTTCGCAGCACAGGAACTGGAAACAGAAGGCAGGTTTCAGAATAGCCAGTCACGACACAGCTCAAACTGAACTTGAGTTGTCAGGGCTGGGTGGTGGGGACCAGCTGGGACTTCCTAGTCTTGGAAAGTGGGGACTGCTGTCGATAGAACTTTAAGTACTTCCCACCACAGAACTCTACCCTACCTGAATTACAGTATGGTTGCATAAGCTGTCAAAGTTTCTTTCTTTCTCTCTAAAGTCAATGGAGGGTTGTCACAAATTCAAGAATATATGTGCATAAGGGTCATAAATGACGTGAGGTAGTTTGTCCTCTTTTTGTGCAGGGTCTTGGCACAGAACATCAGACAATTAGGCACTGCTGCTGGATTCTCACTGAGTTTGAAAATTAAGTGCTAGCTGTGCTAAAATCGGCTCCAAAAAGAATAGAATAATGCCAAGTTGGCAGGTATCTGGGCCTCCAGGGCCTGTACATCCTAATGGCAAAGATAGGAATACCAGGAATGATCTTTTAAAAAACCCTTCCCGAACCTGCCCCATCAGCAGCTTCTAACTTCTTGTTTCTCTGGATCCTTAGACCCTTAGCGAGATCTACTTGGTGAACTAATTCACACTATGAGGTTAGTAACTCCGTACTTAATCCTTCCCCAGGGGGAGAATCTGGAGAGAGCCAAGTTTAGCTCAGTGAAATACCCTTATAATAGTGGAATCTTGCAAGATGCCAGCTGGAGAGGAGAGATCATCCGGAAGAGGGGAAGTGCCCTCCCCGCCCCCAAGGGGGCACCTCCTGGGCATGGGCACTCACACAGATTGACAGCGTTCAGCATGCCTGTGTATGGGGTGGCACCCACTAACTGGTACAGGAGCCCCACGCGGTCCTGGACAGCGCCCTTCAGCACATCGCTTGGCACCCGCAGAAGGTAGAAGATGAGGAACAAACCCATGATCAGATTCTGAACAAGACGCATCATCACCGCCAGCTTATTTCTCATTAAGTTCCTTGTCACTCTCCTGAAAGCCAGACAACCTCGCTTTAATTCTCTTTCTCTTATTGGTGGATGTCTAACCACCTAAAACAGGGTGAAGTTCTTACCTCAAGAGAACATCCAGTTTAGAGAGAGCTCCAGGAGAATCTTTGGTTTTGAAAGGAACCATTGGTAATGTTTTCAGGTGTTTTGTTCTTTCAATATTTTCCAAGGTTTTGCGATAAATTGCTGATTCTTTGTAGACAGATTCAATCATTTGAACTCTCTTGTAGGTTTCTATTTCCCGTTCTTTGCTTTGGGTATCCACTGATGTCAGGTCCACTAATTTTTTTTTTTCCCCAAAAGAAATGACCCATGTGTTTTTAAATGCATACATATGCACAATGGCTCATAATGTATGTTTTATCATTGATTCAGGAGTACTAGCTAGTACCTCATCCCATCAGAATAATACCTGGTGATCATGCCCACCTGTAAAATCAGAATATTTTAAACCTATCAGCTAGGCCTTGAGGATTCAACTGGGGCTGTCTGGGAGAATTTAGAAGCTGTGCTGATTCTTCTCTGACAAAGCGAACATGCAGCGATTTAAGAGAGGCCCCCACCTCATTCTGATAGGTCATCTATGGCAAGTTATCTGATCTAGCCAAGTTAACTCCTTAAAGAGTGAAATTACCAAAACAAAAGCAAGAATAAAATCCACTGGTGCTGTTGACATCTAGGCAGAAATCTGAGATGACAAAATTGAATGATCATTCATCATGGGAAATGTGGGGGTAAAAACTTACTATAAAAGTCAAAAGGGTTTGAATGTTCGGGACAAGGGTAACTGCAACCACTGAAGAAATCAAGCATTTCTGCTGGTGTCCCACAGAAAACCAGCTCTCCGTAGCTCAGAATGGCGATTTTATCAAAGAGCTGGTGGGAGAATCGATGGCATTAGTGTATATCAGGTCACCATATCCTTCTGGAGAATAAATTTCCAAGCAGTCAGTCCCTGTTGATCTCACCCATGCATCGGGATTCTTACTGTGCCCACTGGAGACACACAAAGCATGTTCCTATTTTTTTAAATCTGCGTTGCCAGTGTGTATCGTGCTGCATCTGGCCTGGGCCCAGATGAACTCCTGGACCTGGCCAGTGGTCCTAGGTTTGAGGGCCAGCCATGTTCCTGAGTGAGTGACCTTGGACCAGATGTTTGTTTGACCTCAGACCCTTGATTCAATTTCGCATCATTTCTAAGTCTCCCTCTTTTCTGTAAAGTGGCAGTACTGATACCCACGTCATAGGATTGTTGTGTGGACCAAAGAACTAGTGCAGAGAAAGTATTTGGTACATGGTAGGTGCCCTTCCCATATCAGGAGCTATTGGCCCCAAGAGCCCTGGTTGACAAGTACTAATCTCTACCTCACAATCCCCAGCTCAACATGTACATCTACCCACCCTTGATGAGTTAAGCAGGAACAAGAGTCACCCTCACCTGGAAGAGCTCAGAGCGTGGCTGATGGATGGTGACAATCACAATGCGGTCCCTGTGAGCCAGCTCTGCCAGGAGGATGATGATTTGATTTGCTGTCATGCAGTCCAGGCCTGTGGTAGGCTCATCAAACAGCATGAACTCTGCAGGCAAGAAGGGTCAGGTTTCTGAGTCACTGACGAGACTGGGCTCTGGACTCTAAGCTCAGAATTTTGAATTACTGAGGCATCTTACCCCATCCCATCTTAACCTATCCACACAGTGCACCGTGAGAAGTACCTACATGTAAATGGCTTTCAGCCCGAGTCCAAATGAGGGAACCTTACTTCAGAGACGCAGCTCCAGAGCACATCTTGGCCTTAATCATTAAAGGGTACAGGGCAGCAACAAGATCACGCCTCTCAAATGTACTATGGATTGCTTGGGCTCTGTCCAGAGGACCATGACAAAGAACAAGGGCTGACGAGTGGGCACCAAGTTGTTTTCAAAAGGCTAGCTAAGAGAAGGCTGGTTAAAAAGACATAACCTCAGGGCACCTGGGTGACTCAATCATTAAGCCTCTGCCTTCAGCTTGGGTCATGGTTCCCAGGGTCCTGAGATCGAGTCCCACATCGGGCTGCCTGCTTGGCAGGAAGCCTGCTTCTCCATCTCCCACTCCCCCTGCTTGTGTTCCTCCTCTCGCTGCGTCTCTCTTTAATAAATGAAGAAAATCTTTAAAAAAAAAAAAAAAAAAGACATAACCTCACTTCATGTGAAGCACTTTCGAACGTTGACAGGGTCTTTGCACAGCAAAAAACTGCCTGATAAAGTCTGAGCTGGGATAGGCATTAAATTCTTTAGAAGGTTTAACTGCAGCTATCTACCCAGAAAGTGAGAAGGGCTCTTAAGAATGTCTCTCTTGGGGCACCTGGGTGGCTCAGTGGGTTAAAGCCTCTGCCTTTGGCTCAGGTCATGATCTCAGGGTCCTGGGATCGAGCCCTGCCTCAGGCTCTCTGCTCAGCAGGGAGCCTGCTTCCTCCTTTCCTCTCTCTGGCTGCCTCTGCCTACTTGTGATCTCTGTCTGTCAAATAAATAAATAAAATCTTTTTTTTTTTAAGATTTTATTTATTTATTTGACAGAGAGAGATCACAAGTAGATGGAGAGGCAGGCAGAGAGAGAGAGAGAAGTAGGCTCCCTGCTGAGCAGAGAGCCCGATGCGGGACTCGATCCCAGGACCCTGAGATCATGACCTGAGCTGAAGGCAGCAGCTTAACCCACTGAGCCACCCAGGCGCCCCTAAATAAATAAAATCTTTAAAAAAAAAAAAAAAAAAGAACGTCTCTCTTCTTTGCCTTCTAGTGACCAACCATCTGAAGAGCAGGCAGTCTTAGTGGGCCCCTGTGGAGCATCCAGGTGCAGCATGTCCTCTTCCAAGTGCTTATAAGAGCTGAAAGTTCCCCAGTAATGAGGAGAATAACCAAACCCAGCAGGAAAGGCAGGTGACTGGCTACCCCATCTTGATAGCTCCTCCCTTCAAAATACACACTTTTTTGTGTATCATTGAAAGTCCTGCTTTAATTCCTGCTATTTAATATGTTCTTTTAGGCACACCAAAACTCATTGACTTTCTATAGCCACCACCCCCACCAGAGCTGCTACTCTAATAACAAGGGACGGGCCAGAGTCCTGTGCTCACGGAAGACCCTAACTGAACATTAAAACACAGATGCAGTGCTTCTAAGTCCAAGAGCTATTTTGTACTTGGATAGCATAACATCAAGAACTATGTAGTATTTCCATTCTGTGGGTTGCCTCTTTGTTTTGTTGACTGTTTCCTTTGCTGTGCAGAAGTTTTTGATCTTGATGAAGTCCCAAAAGTTCTTTTTCGCTTTTCTTTCCTTTGCCTTTGGAGACATGTCTTGAAAGAGGCTGCTGTGGTTGATGTCAAAGAGGTTACTGCCTATGTTCTCTTCTAGGATTTTGATAGATTCCTGCCTCACATTGAGGTCTTTTATCCATTTCAAATTTATCTTTGTGTATGGTGTAAGAGAATGATCGAGTTTCATTCTTCAACACATTGCTGTCCAATTTTCCCAGCACCATTTACTGAAGAGACTGTCTTTTTTCCACTGTGTATTTTTTCCTGCTTTGTCGAAGATTATTTGACCGCAGAGTTGAGGGTCGGTATCTGGGCTCTCTATTCTGTTCCACCCATCTATGTGTCTGTTTTTGTGCCAGTACCATGCTGTCTTGGTGATCACAGCTTTGTAGTAAAGGAGAAGATATTTGCAAATGACACTACAGACAAAGGACTGATATCCAAGATCTATAAAGAACTCCTCAAACTCAACACAAATAAAACAGATAATCCTGTCAAAAAATGGGCAGAAGAGGGGCACCTGGGTGGCTCAGTGGGTTGGGCCTCTGCCTTCAGCTCGGGTCCTTATACAGTCCTGGGATCGAGCCCCACATTGGGCTCTCTGCTCGGCAGGGAGCCTGTTTCCCCCCTCTCTCTGCCTGGTTCTCTGCCCACTTGTGATATCTGTCAAATAAGTAAATAAAATCTTAAAAAAAAAATGGGCAGAAGATATGAACAGACACTTCTCCAATGAAGACATACAAATGGCTAACAGACACATGAAAAAATGCTCATCATCATTAGCCATCAGGGAGATTCAAATCAAAATCAAATCATTAGCCATCAGGAAGATTCAAATTGAGATTATCACCAGTTAGAATGGCCAAAATTAACAAGACAGTAAATAACAAGTGTTGGAGAGGATGTGGAGAAAGGGGAACCCTCTCACACTGTTGGTGGGAATGCAAGTTGGTATAGCCACTTTGGAAAACAGTGTGGAGATCCCCTAAGAAACTAAAAATAGAGCTACCCTATGACTCTGCAATTGCACTGCTGGGTATTTACCCCAAAGGTACAAATGTAGTGAAAAGGGCCATCTGTACCCCAATTTTCATAGCAGCAATGGCCACAGTTGCCAAACTGTGGAAAGAACCAAGAGGCCTTTCAACGGACAAATGGACAAAGAAGATATGGTCCATATACACTATGGAGTATTATGCCTCCATCAGAAAGGATGAATACCCAGCTTTTGTATCAGCATGGATAGGACTAGAAAAGGTTATGCTGAGTGAAATAAGTCAAGCCCAGAGAGTCAATTATCATATGGTTTCACTTACTTGCAGAGCATAAGGAATAATATGGAAGACATCGGGAGATGGAGAGAAGTGAGTTGAGAGAAGTCGGAGGGGGAGACAAACCATGAGACACTGTGAACTCCGAGAAACAAACTGAGGGTTTTGGAAAGGGGGGTGGGGAGGTGAGTCTGGTGGTGAGTATTATGGAAGGCACAAATTGCATGGAGCACTGGGTGTGATGCATAAACAATGAATTTTGGAAGACTGAAAAAAATTAAAAAGAACTATGTAGTATTTCCAAAGAAACTGGATCCCCAGTCTAAAGAACCTCAGTGATGTCCGTTCCACACAAACCCCTTTCCAAATGGAGACTGTAAAAAAAGGACTGAAAATGTCTGCAGACCCATGGAAGACACCTAGGCAGCAGCTAGTAGCAGTTCTGGGTCCCACTTACTGGGATCCTGGAGGAGCTGGGCTGCAATGGAGACCCGGCGCCGCTCGCCATTGGAAATTCCCCCAAGGTTGCAGCTGCCAATCAGTCGATCTGCCACATGGCTCAGACTCAGTTCCACCATAACTGCGTCCACCTGCAGGAAACACAAGTCCAGGAAGGCTGGTCATTGCTGGGCTATTGCTCCAATTCATGGAGTTCTGATGGCATGGGAGAGGCAACATACTTCCCTTGAGTGCTCGGGCCACTTTCAGACTCACCACACCCTAGGGAAAACATGCCTACTATGATAAAATCCAATTTGCTCTAAGTCATAATATAGTACATGTGTCAGGTTAAAATAAATATAACTGTTTTTTCAAAAGTCTCTAGAGCAGCAAAAACTATATTTGTTTCAGGGAAATTCACCAGGAAACAAGGAGAGGTCACTGGACTCATATTTTCAGATGCTGCATTAAGTCCAGCATACAGAAAAATCCCCTAAAGGCAGAGGGACAATGCAGTTTCTTTTAATGTTTGGTTTTTGAAATTTTATTGTGTTTTTTTTAAAGATTTTATTTATTTGACAGAGATCACAAGTAGGCAGAGGCAGGCAGAGAGAGAGAAGGGGAAGCAGGCTCCCTGCTGAGTAGAGAGCCTAATGTGGGGCTCAATCCCAAAGCCCCCGGGATCATGACCTGAGCCGAAGGCAGAGGCTTTAACCCACTGAGCCACCCAGGCGCCCCTGAAATTTTATTGTGTTTTATATGTGTTAAAAAAAAAAAAAAAAAGTCCTGATTTGGTTTGAACGAACCTTGGCTACCTTATGTAACCCAAATAAGTCCTGGAGTCTTGTGTGGTCCAATCTCGGTGTGATTTTGCATCAAATATAATCAAGCTACCAAAAGTAATTAAAAATGATGCCAATATTTATTTTACTCTCATTAAAAATTTTCCAGGGGACCCAGTTTATAACCTGCATCCACACTTAATATCCTGTCCCACAGTTCCCCTCGCTGTATTTATCTTGGACTCTGCCGCACCCTGAAACCATCTCCTTAGTCTTCCTCAACTCCCCTACAACAATAACAACTAGAAAAGTTCTTGACTGACTTTCTAATCAAGAAAGTTGGGCTTTCTCTTCCCCTCCTTCTTTCCTTCCTCAGCTTAGCCCATCTCCAGAGACCCTTTCAAAAATCTCTACTTCTGGCCCTGCCTTGCTGATTACCCCTATCTGCATAGGGCCCTGGGGAAAGCAGCTAGAAACAGACTGAAAATACTTATATATATGGTAGTGAGTTTGATTCCCATATACCTCTAATGAGATTGTATTACTTTTATAATGAAAAAAGAAACAAAACACTGCATTAAAAAATAACAACAAATAGGCTGGAGTAAAAAGAGGGGATGATTTGTGGGACAAAGTTCCCGTGGAGCCAGGGGATGAGATCAGCAGCATGGAGGAAAGGTTTGACCAAAAGAAGGAACACATATGAAATAAACCTAAAGGAATAACGAGGTTAAAATGCATAAATAAACCAGTATGATTTATTCTGGAAAAAAGAAGGTCCTCCTTTTGCCATCAGAATTGAAGGATTCTGGAATTGAGTTTTGCTTGGCATAGCCAGGTTGAGGTGCTCACCAGCCAGGGCAGATTCCTGAGCATCCCTTTCATCTGCTCTGCAACTCCAAGAAAGGAGTAAAGCTTGCCCCTCCCGGCTCGGAAGGGATGGACATGTATTTAACCTGTTTCACAGGACCCAAAGCCTTTCCCGTGTTTAGCAAACGTTGTGAAACTACTGGGGATGGAATGTACAGTGTCTTAGAAGTAACCCTTGGGATCATTGGGATGCACTGGGATCATCAACCTCTACGCTGTATGTTCTCAGATAAAACTGACTCATTCCTCACATCAACTCCAAGAGAGACACATTATTATCTATTTATTACAGAGGAGAAGATAGATCCTCAGAGAGGTGCATAACTTGCCCGAGGTCAAACTATTTTGCCTGAGGTCAGACTGTTAGCAAGTGGCAGAGCTGGGGCTGAAAGACCTGTCTGTGTTCTCTCAAATGGTCCATGAAGCTCAAGGATTTGCCAACAGTCCAGCAGACACAGCCTGCCCATGTCAAGCACAGCTTTATGTTCAGGTTCCTCAGAGGAGAGATCAGCTGTGCTCTGTCCTATATTATCACCACCACTTCCTTCTCACTAAATTACTTTATCAGGATTTTATACCTTATGGACTAGATTTGCTCAGAGAGAACTTTCACAGGACTTTGAGGGACTGCCAGTGCCAGAGGAACATTTACTGGAGGGAATTTTTTTTTTTTTTTAAAGATTTGAGAGAAAGAGCACAAGCAAGGGAGCGGCAGAGGGAAAGGGAGAAGCAGGGTCCCTGCTGAGCAGGGAGCTCGATGTGGGGCTGGATCCCAGGACCCTGAAATCACAACCTGAGCTGAAGGCAGATGCTTAACTGACTGAGCCACCCAGGCACCCTCAGGGGGAAAGTTTTTTGCCATCAATCGATTTCAAGGCATCCATGAATTTTCTGAATATTTATGTGAGCATGAGCATTTTCTGGAGAAGAGCTCAGTGGCATTCTTAGATTCACTCTTTCTGTGGGATATGTGATATAAGTGGATCACCAACTCAGAAGCATCTGTTTATGATGGCATTCCTGCCACCCAAATACAAATAGGATCTTCTCCTGCCCCTTTTAGAGACAGAAATACTAAAGCAAGCAGAAAGTCTGCAGATGAACTCCTCTATCACTCACAGTCAGGGCTACTGTGAACATGCCTGTGCTTCAATGTGGGCTGAAGACAACCTCCATTTCCTCTCATCGCAATGGGATTCAGGAGATCCCAGAGCTCAGGAAGACATGATGGGAGCTAGAGGGCCTGGGTTCGCATTCCAGCTCTGCCCTTCCCAACTGTCTGATCTTAATCTCGTATTTCAGGAGATATGCCTCCCACATAGGGTTGATGCCAGGATACGGTGAAATACTGTACATGAGCAAAGCCTGACTGATGCCAGCCAACTAGGAGAGTTCAGAGTACACACACACCTTGTTTCATTGCACTTTACTTTACTGCATTCACAGATAACGCATTCTCTACGAACTGATGGTTTGTACCAACCCTGTACTAAACAAGTCTACTCACCCCATTTTTTCAATAGGATTTGCTCACTTCATGTCTGTGTCAGTAAAGTATTTTTAAATTAAAGTAAGTATATTGGGTTTTGGGTCGCCTGGGTGGCTCAGTGGGTTATGCATGATCTTCAGCTCAGGTCATGATCTCAGGGTCCTGGGATCAAGCCCCACATGGGGTTCTCTACTCAGCAGGGAGCCTGCTTCTCCCTCTCTCTCTGCCTGCTGCTCTATCTGTGATCTCTGTGAAATAAATAAAAATTTTTAAAGAAAAAAAAAATTTTTAAGTATATTGGGTTTCTTTTAGACATAATGCTACTGTACACCTCTCAGACTGGAGTATTAGTATAAATGTAACTTATACGCACTGGGAAACCAAAAAACTCATCGGACTTTATTTTGATATTTGCTTTGTTGCAGTGGTCTGGAGCCAAACCTGTAGTATCTCTGAGGTATGCCTGTATAACCCAATTGAATGGTAAGAGCCTTGCAATGCCTTCTGAGCACTCTACGGTAACCTCCAGGAAGGAATGAGAGCTAGGCATCCCTGTGAGGCTGATGGTCTTTCTTGAGGGCCACACTCCTTGCTAAGACTCCTCTGGAATAAAAGCTATCCTTCAGCACTGTCTAGGACTCTCAAACAAAAAAATGCCCTTTACCCACCTGGGCATTATATCAAACAAATCTTCTGGTACTTGGGACACAGCTTAGACCTAATATCACTCTCCAAGCCCTGTCTTAAAGTCCAGTGCCAAGGACAGATTGAGCAAGTCCCTAGTGACAGACGCTGCAATGCCTGATAAAAATGGTGTACCCTCAGCTGATATGGAGGACTTCCTTGGAGCCTCAATGGCATTAAATAAGGCCGGCCTGGAGCCTGAACTGCAGATATAATTTGTGTGCCCACGTGGAGCCTCACCACTGTGGCTTCGCTGAAGCCTCTGAGGCTGATGTTGCTGGTCTCCCCCCGTGACTCTGAGGGTTCCCCAGAGAACTGTACCTGCTTTGGAAGTGGCACATCTCTGTATCCTTAGTTCCCTGTTTTCAGTCCAGACAGAAATGAGGCAACAATTCCAGGTAAGGTCCCCACAGGCTTACCTATGACTACTGCCAAATTAGATACATTTAAAGCAATAGATTGAAACGTCAGAAGAGGAGACAAGTCAATAGTTACTTCCTTTGTTAACTTAATCTAGTTTGGATGAGACACATTCAAAAGGCCTCAAAGAAAGTTGAGAAAAATCTCAATAGGGCAAAGTACAGTGAGGAAAACAACCATTATTATTCAAACACAGAGCTCCTAAAACAGCACCATCTAATAGAAATATAATATAAGCCACACAGAATTTAAATATTTTAGTAGTCACATTTTAGAAAGAAACAAGTGAAATTAATTTTAATATATTTAACCTGGTGCAGCCAAAATACACCATTTCAAACTTGTTAACCAATATTTTATGAGATGTAGCAAATGCAATTTTAATTAGGGATGTAATTAAATGCAATTTATTTATTTAGTTTTTTTTAATTTCAATCTTTTATTATTATTATTAATTTATTTATTTTCAGAAAAACAGTATTATTTTTTCACCACACCAGTGCTCCATGCAATCCGTGCCCTCTATAATACCCACCACCTGGTACCCTAACCTCCCACCACCCCGCCACTTCAAACCCCTCAGGTTGTTTTTCAGAGTCCATAGTCTCTCATGATTCACCTCCCCTTCCAATTTACCCCAACTTTTAAAAATTAATAAGATATTTCACATTCTCTTTTTTCAGACTAAGTTTCTAAAATTCTGTGTGTACTTCCCATTCATAGCACATCTCAGTCAGGCCCGGCCACGTGTCAAGCGCTCAAAGCCACAGGTGACCAGTGGCTGCCATACTGGACAACACAGGTCTAGACTAAAGGGATGAAGACTGAAGGGGAGAAATGGGCAAGTAGACGGAAGCAGGAGTGTGAAGCCCCATAGGCTGATACCCTAAGAGGGCCGCAGGAGGCCCAAGGCTACCCACCTTTCTCTGGAAAAACCCCGGGGAGCCCTGGCGCACAGCCAGCAGTGCCGCATAGCGTAGAGTCTCCCGCACGGTCAGGTTGCTCAGCAGTGTGTCACTCTGCGAGAGAGGGAGGCAGGAGGCGTCAGCATGGCTGAGACCGGGCTGTGGGTGGCTGTGGCAGGGTCCCCAGAAAGCACCCACCTGCTGGACATAGGAGAAGCAGTCCTGGAACTGCTCCCTGCGCAATGGCTGGCCGTTAACAAACACATCCCCAAGGAAGGTCCCTGTGCGCCGCAGCCTCCCGGACATGGCATCCAGCAGCGTGGTTTTCCCTGAGCCTGTGAGACAAGAAAATAAGGCCAGAGAGGACTCCCTCCATTGCTGGGCTGTCCCCAGATACTCAGTTGGTCTAGCACCAACTTGCTCTTTCCTAACCCCCCTGGGTCAAACTCTACCAATGAGCCTTTCTGGCTTGTCTCCTGAGTCAGAGAGGGACAAGCCAGTCAGGACTGGAGGAACTTTGCCTGTGTATGGGTTTTTACAGCTGTTTTGAGTTGAAAAAGAAAATATAGGCAGTTTCTTTCCCCTGGTTTGGTTTTTCTTGGGTTAGAAATTAGGTGATACCATTAGGACAAGGCACCAGCCAGTCCCTTCTGTTCACAGTGGACACAAACCTACATGAGCCCAGAGTGTCAATGGAGACAGGAACCAGCATTGGCAGGCTACTAAAAAGTTAAATTAACAGAGGAAATAGGCAGAAGGTTCTGAACTGTCTGAAAAGATAGCAAGAGAATTCTACCAAGGATATGATGACTTGTGCAAAACGAAGAGAAGATCTTTTGTTCAAATATTATAAAGAAACTGCCTCTTGCCATGAGGGATACAAAGATGAAGCCAAGCTCCTATGCAGTGGTTTTCTTAACTAACTCATGGCTGACCAAGCTCAGGGTTAGCTCCAGCATCTTCAACAGGGTGGGAAGAGAGGAGGGGGACTGTAAAGAAATGAAATGTGGTATCATTCGAGCTGTCTTTCAAAATATGTTCTGAAACTTCCTAGTCATTATCCTAGGCCTTGTATGTGGTTCTGAATAGAATCTTCCTTGCCTTCCCTTTCTGGGATCCAATCTCCACTCTGACGAAAGGTCCAAATGTCCTGGAGCCTGGATCCCCTCACAACATCAAAACTGACCTGGCTGAGGTCATCAAGGTTGCTTCCTTGTTGCCACATCTGGTGGGCACCTTCCTGTGTGCTGACCTCTCAACAGCATTTATACCATTGCTTGCCTTTCTCTGTAAAACTCTGTCCTCTGGCTTTGATGCTACTTCATCCTCTTGGTTTTATCCCTCTGTTCTGGCTGCTTCTTCCCAGCATCCTCTGGGTGACACTCAGGGTTCTTTCTTAGGCCTTCTGGTCTTCCCATGTGACACATTATCACTGAGCAACAGAGCCCCAACTTGCTAGCCAGCATGCAAGGGAGACACCTTGGAGGTAGATTCTCCAGCCCTGCTCAAGCCTTCAGATGACTATAGCCCAGCAGACTTCTCACTACTACCTCAAGAGATAGATAGAACTATCCAACAACATCACTTCCAAATTTCTGACTCATAGAAATCCTGAGAGGTAATAATGATTTTTATTGTTTTAAGCCACTTAGTTCTGGGATGCTTTTGACATAGACACAGATGGCTTGGGGCGCCTAGGTGGGTAAGTCAGTCAAGTGTCCACTCTTGATTTTTGGCTCAGGTCGTGACCTCGGGGTTGTGAAATCAAGCTGTGTGTTGGGCTTGTGCTCCACACACAATCTTCTTGTCTCTCTCCCTCTGATCCTCTCCCCACTGTGCACACTCTCTTGCTCTCTACAATAAATAAAACCTTAAAAAAAAAAAGGTCTCTTTTTGTAAGATATTTCAACTATTTATTAACTCGTTAATGAAAGGACCAGCAGAGTGAAAAAGCTCATTCAAAAAAAGAATACAAGGAGAAAAAGGATACAAGAAACTAACATGTATA
Source organism: Mustela putorius furo (assembly GCF_011764305.1). NCBI lineage: Eukaryota > Metazoa > Chordata > Mammalia > Carnivora > Mustelidae > Mustela > Mustela putorius. The sequence goes on along the minus strand of NW_025421321.1, from coordinate 14,714,212 downwards.
ATCGATGGAAAATAAACCGTCAAAAATATGATGCAAAGTTAGACATGCAAATAGTTAATGCCCTAGAGTATCACATGAAAAGGTACAGGTAATGAAAGAAAAATAGACAAACTGAACTTCATGGAAGTTTTAAAATTTTGTGCCTCAAAAGACACTGTCCCCAAGGATGCCTGGCTGGCTTGGTTAGAGAAGTGTGTGACTCTTGATCTTGGGGTCATGAATTTGAGCCCCACACTGGGTATAGAGATTACTTAAATAAATAAACTTATAAAAGGAAAAGGGACACTGTCCCCAGTATAAAAAGACAACACACAGGATGCTGGTGGAAATACTTGCAAATCACTTATCTGGTATTAATTAATATCAGATTAATATCTGAATGTATAGAGTGCTTCCAAAACTCAGCAACAACCAAAAAAACCCCAATTAACCCAATTCAAGATTGGGTGAAGAACTTAAACAGACATTTCTCCAAAGAAGATATATGAATAGCCAATAAGCATATAAGCTTTAGGGAACTGCAAATAAAAGCTGGAATGAGGGCACCTGAGTGTCTCAGTCTGTTAGGTGTCTGCATTCAGCTCAGTTCATGATTCCAGGATCCTGGGATGGATCCCTGTATTGGGCTCCCAGCTCAGTGGGGAATCTGCCCTCTGCTTGCCCCTCTCATGCATGCGCATTCTCCCCCCAAAATAAATAAAATCTAAAAAAAGAAGACAAAACTGCATGAGATACTACCTTGCACCCTTTTGGATGGCTACTATCAAAAAACTGGAAAATAACAAGTGTTGGTGAGGATGCAGAGAAATTGGAATTCTTATGCACTGTTGATGGGAATACAGTATAGAGAGGTTCCTCAAAAATTTAAAAACAGAATTACTATATGACCCAGCAATTCCACTTCTTGGTATATCCACTAAAGAACTGAAAACAAGCTTTCAAACAGGTATTTGTCCACCCATCTTCATTTCATTATTCACAGTAGGTAAAATGGGGAAGCAACTTAGGTGTCCATTAATGGAGAACAGATAAGCAAGTATGGTACATATATCAATGGAATATCTATTCATTCTGCTTTAAAAGGGAAGGAAATTCTGACATAGACTACAACATGGATGAACCCTGAGGTCATTATGGTAAGTGAAATAAGCCAGGCACAAAAAGACATACAATATGATTCCACTTATATGAGACAGTAATCAATCATAGAGACAGAAAGTATAATGGTGAGGCAAGAAGAAAGGGGACTTAGTGCTTAATGAATGTAGAGCTTCAATTTTACAAGATGAAGAGCTAAGGGGATAGATGGTGGAGAGGGTTGCACAACAATGTGAATGTATTTAACACCACGGACCTGTACACTTAAAAATAGTTAAGTGGTGGGGCGCCTGGGTGGCTCAGTGGGTTTAGCCGCTGCCTTCGGCTCGGGTCATGATCTCAGAGTCCTGGGATCAAGTCCTGCATCGGGCTCTCTGCTCAGCGGAGAGCCTGCTTCCCTCTCTCTCTCTCTGCCTGCCTCTCCATCTACTTGTGATTTCTCTCTGTCAAATAAATAAATAAAATCTTTTTAAAAAATAGTTAAGTGGTAAGTTTGATGTGTATTCTACCACAATAAAAAAAGAAAAAATAAATCAAAAGGTTAATGCCCTGAAGGGTAATAAAACCATGACCTTTGGGGTTATTTTCCCTGAAAGGACAGAAATTCTAACTAAATAGTCCTCTGCAAAGGAGAAAGCAGCCCAGAGTCTAGGTCCCAACTGATAGTAAATATTGAGTTAAATATAGTTACCCTCCCCTGGAGTGTTGGGTGACCATAGGCAGACTTGCATTGCACCATTTTGTCAGGTACCTAAGTCTTTTACCTCACTGATAAAGATTTCAGAAATAGTCTTGTATTAGGTAGGACACCAATGAAATCATCATTTTGTGAAACACTAACAGTAATTCATAGAATTGATTTGTTCACTCAGTGATTCAACAAATATTTACCAAGTACCTTCTATGTGGCCAGACCTGTTCTAGCTGTTGAGACTACACCAGGGAAAAAAAACAAAAACAACAAAAAAACAAAGACAAAGCCCCCCCACCACTGGGGGAACTTACAGTCTACTATGAATCCATGGTCAGTATCCAAAATGATAGATGTTGTCATAAAGCCATGATTAGGCATCATCAGAATCCAGCCCAAGAGCTCCCAGATCAAGACCTCTAACCCACTGTCCTAAGATGTGCATGAAGCATGACACTGGCTTGTGGGACACCATTCTGAGAAAGTGAGTTCATTCTTTGTTGTGTGCAATAATACCATCCTAATCCTACAGAAGGCAACAAACAAATCACAGGAATAACTCAGCTTTTCTCCTTCTTAAAGGAAAATTAGAATGGCCCTGGATATTATGGTACATATATATATTAGAAATGGTTTGGGGGCACCTGGGTGGCTCAGTCAGTTAAATGTCCAACTTGTGGTTTTGGCTCAAATCACGATCTCAGGGTCATTGAGACTGAGGGCCATGTTGGGCTCCAAGCTCAGCAGGAAGTCTGCTTGAGATTCTCTCCCTCTGCCCTTCTCCCACCCCCAATAAAAATTGGAAAAAAAAAAAAAAAAAGAAAGAAAGAAAAACTAGAAATAAGAACAGAAAATCTCAGCAAAGTATAACAGTTTTAGTCAAAGAATTCCTTCTCATTTAATCTTAATGTTACTACTGTCACCCAGTTTTCACCTGCTATAGCAGGGGAAAGGCTAGGGATTTAATTCTCCAGGTCAAACGAGGCTGTCCATGCTTGACTTTTGTCATAGACTTGTGTTACACACTGATAGTCAAGAGAATAATGCAAGTGGGTAATGCCAGTAAATGTCAACAATATCAGTGCAAGCAAGAACTCAATCAGAAAGCACCTCTGAAGCCAATTTGTAAGAATCTTTCATCCTTAAATTGTGCAGGATAACTTACAGCAGTGGACCCAGTGGTGTCCACACAGAGCCTCTCATCAGACTCAATGCACCCATCCTCCAGGTGCTGAGGATTCACAGCTGTGACGCCTATGGAGCACTGCCCTCTGACACAAAGGGCTTCCTCTCTGGAGGCTAGACCCTCCTAGGACAATAACTGGCTAATACAGTGACACAAAGACAAACTGTAATTCAGTCTCAAGTGTAGATATCCCAGGAAAAGAGGAGAAGATGGGAAATGGGCACACAGATGGCCTCGTGGAGTCTGTAATATTTAGTTCCTTAAAAACAAAAAGGATCTGAAAAATAAAAAACAAACAAAAACCAAAAGGATCTGAAGCAATTATGGTGTAATGTTAAGATCTGACAAAGCCTTACAGGGTATTTTAACTAAGTTGATGTATATTTTTTTTTGAAGATTTTTTTATTTATTTGAGAGCAAGAGTGAGAGAGCACAAACAGGATGAGGGGCAGAGGGAGAAGCAGGCTCTCCACTGAGCAGAGAGCCAGATTCGGGACTCCATCCCAAGACCCTGGGATCATGACCTGAGCTGGTCAGACACTTAACCAACTGAGCCACCCAGGTACCCCTAAGTTGAATTCAAATAAAAAATTTTTAAAAAGATTTGATAAAACCGGGTCTTATTATATAAACATTCTTTATATTATTTCCTATTCTTGCTTATTGGAAATACATCGTAATTTTTTTTTAAATAATGAATACAGAACTAAATGGGCATGCAACCTTGTGGCTTACTTAATTCCTTATCCTACCTCTTGGCAGGGTAGAGATCAGGGGAATTGTGTTTACTGAGCACCCTACGTGCCAGGCACCAAGCTGAGTACTTTCTATACTGAAATAGGAATTATCTGACATGTTAGGCAGGATTTTATTCTTTTCCAAGGATCTCTCTAAAGGCTTCACATTAGTTCCAGATTCTATTCAGGAAGACATGTCATTTGGTTTCATTCTAATATCAAACTTCTAACTTTCTTGCCACAACTTAAACTTATTTCCTTAATGTTCAAAGCAAGTGAAAGCCTTTTCTGAATGCTCATTGAGGATGTAAATTTAAAGAACTCTTTCCCAAGCTTACCTGAGCTCCCTAAGATGCACAGGATCTGCCCACTCTCGACGTACAAGGAGACATCTTTGAGGATCTGCCTGTCCCACCGCTGCCGGCAAGATGTGAAGTCCCACCAGGGCCCAGCTTGGTGGCTTTAAAGGGAAGACAGTGTGGGGCTCCAGAAGGGACCCGACCCTTGTCCCTCCAGCACTGATCCTAGCTGTCTCTGGACAGGTTCCTAAATATGGTTGGGGCTCAGCATCCTTCTCTGCAGACACTGGCAGGTAGCGACCAAGAAATATCATCTATGTAAAGCCCCTGTCCAGGAGCTGCTCTGAATGCCAGCTCTCTGGCAGTGTGGGAGATAAAATATACAGGACATGGTTTATTCCTTCAGTTGACCACGCATTCCTTCGCCAGGCTTCACTACACTCTGGGCTACCCCAAGCCCTCTCCATCCCCATGGCGCAGCTGTACACAGAGAACACAACAGGAAGGGATTAAGGGGCACAAGGCAGAGCACAGCTGCCTCACTAGCATAGCTTCCAGGACTTCCCATGGGCAAGAGAAGGACCGTTTGCCACTGCTCCTCATTTACTACTGGCAGCCCTTTCCCTCCATTCTCTCCACCCTAATCCACTAAGGAGGGAGCCCAGAGCCTCCACACATTGCCCTCATTAGTGAAAAAAGCCAGCAGAAACCCACCTACCTCGGATCACCACCACAACTCAAACAAAGCCCAGCTTCAAACTCCTAGTAGGCTAAAGAAGCATGGACTTACCTGACATGGTAGGAGACATGGAGAATGCCCAGGCTGTGTCGAGGCTTTGAAGCAACTATGGGAACCTCCTCTGGGGAGTTCTGGGGGTCTCTGTTTACTTGGGTCCCCAAGGACCCCATAGGGGTCAAAGATGGAAATTCATTCATGGCCAAGAAACATCAGAAACAGGTAAATTTTGGGGTGGCCTGACTCTCCCCGGAGAAGCCTTAGTAAAGGAGCCAGGAACACACTGCCCCGCCTGCTCCTCACCGTGCTCTGGTATCCCTCCCCAGACCTTTCCAACAGCGGGACTGGAATTTGGCCACGGATGCCATTATCTGATGTACCTTTACCCAGAGTGTGTGTGCTATCTTGGCAGTGGGCAGAACGCACAGCCTGTGTTTGTAGGAGGGCCAGCCTGGGAGGAGTGCTAGGAGAGAGGCATACTGAACCAAGGCCAGAGACTACCCAGCCCTGAGAAAGACAATACACTGGTGCTGTCTGGTAGCCACTGAGGTGGAAAGGAAGCTGCAGCAGAGGGGCACAGACACCACGGGGCCCCATGGCTGAGAAGGCCTCAGAGAAGAGAGGACTGTGGAACAGGGCTGCTCCCCAGGATGCCTCTGTGAGTGATGGGCAGTCACCTCAGTCATGGGGGGCGGGAGCAAATGGGACCTTTCTTTCCTCCCTCAGGAACTTTGTTTTAACTCCACCAGCACCACAAGGAGAGGGAGAACATGGCAGCAGGACTCTATTTCCTGGGCATCAAAGGGCTGAGGGGAAGGGATTTAGGGGATGGGGTGGGTAGGGGGCCTCTGAGGTCACTTCCTACATGAAGAAACACTCCTACAAGGAAATGATGTTCCTGTTTGTGACTTGGGCTGATGTAGCTTTTTCTGAATGAGACTCCAATGCAGAAATGTTTTCACACATACCAGGGACTCTGCAGTGTCTCCTTCATCTGTGTGTCTGTCAAGCTCAGAGTCCGCTGCTGTAAACTGCTGAGATAGGATGGCAGGTGACTTCTATGGGAACATGAGAATTTATGCACAAAACATGGCTACAACAGGCAAACATAAGACCCCAGAGAGAGCGAAGGGACAGAGGGCAGCCAGGGGAACAAGAGGTTGGGGCACAAGTTCTCCACCCTTATCTTACATGAGAAATGTTTACTTGAGAAATGGCCTTTGGCTAAAATCAGGGTGTGGGTTGGATTTGAAGCAGGATGCTAAATTGGAAGATGGAAATAGAGCAGAGCCCACCCTCTATCTCCACCTCACCCCAGACCAGCTTGCTGTCTTTGCCTGCCATGGAGAGGAGGGAAAGACGAGAAGGTCTAAGGACTCCACACCCAACAGGGAAAGCCACAGGTCACCTAGTCTGGCCCTGAGTTGCTAGGATGTGACTTCTACCCAGCACGTTCCTAGTTCACTCTGCAGCCATGACAAACAGCCACTTCTGATGTGCAAACACAGCCGGTCCTTGCCAAGAAATGACTCCTAGGGCTGAGACTGCAGTGTTCATGGCCTGAATATGATATAAAGTCAGCGGTGGCTTTGGGGACGCTTTCTGCCGAAAAGGTCTAACAATTCAGCCACCACAGCATGGAATGCAAACATATGCCCAAATCCAACATCCAGGAATGCCTACTGTTTCCAGTTTCCTTTTCTCCAATCCTCTTACTCAAGGTTCCAAGTGACAATCTACCCCCAACATTTAAGGCATCTGGAACAACAGAATGAGGGCTACATATCTTATGTCTAGAGGTTTTAAAATTATCAATCAAGCTAAGCACTTGAAAACAGTTTCTGTCTTCTTGACATACCTTCCTCACATCCTGAAAGATCAGGTGTAAATTCAGAAATTCTAGGAAATTGTGGAGCAGCAGTTATAATGTGCGGGCATAGGGGTGCCAGCTCCCAGCCCAAGCTACAGCCTGTTCCCCCTTCTCTGCCCAACCCTAGCTCTACTCATGACTCACACACCCCTATGTGGTCATACCATCCTGCCTACCCACAGACAACTGGCCCTCTGGCCTGGGGTGCCTGGAGTGGCAAGTGTCCTTGGCCCACAGACTCCTCAGTCCCTGGGCAGAAGCAGAGCCCAAGAGGGCCCCAGTCCTCAGGGCAAAGATATGTGAGATCTGGTCTGACCATTTTAGTAAAGGCCCAGGCTCACCCTCTCAACCAGGAATAAACCCTGCATGTTTCTACCAGGCATGGAGTCCTCAGCGCCGTCACTACTCAAGGGCATGGATTCCTCAACTTAGAATAAGAAACTTGGGCTCTGTGCTCCCAGAGTTCCTTTCTAATCTATGCTTCTGACTCGGGAATTTGATCAGAAGTTAATAGAAGGAGAAATTACAATGTAGCCCAGCAGGAGCCAAGCAGGTTACCTACAAATAAAACTGCTTTTGCTTTTTTTGGGTGTCACCTGTCAGAAATTCAAGTGATGTTCTGACAGTTATACTGATTAAGATGTCAGCTGAATAGATATTTAAGTATTTGAAAAATACAGAGGATTTGTCAAAACCTCAGGAAGAGTCTAATAAATCCTTCCTGGGGCCAAGGAAATATTTCAAAATGGAACAGAGGCTGCCCCCAATCCAGCAACAAATTCTTCCTCTGAAATTTTTCCTGCCTGTGCAGCTCCAGGAAGGTAGTCTCTAGATGGCTGGTGCAGAGCTGAACCTGCCTGGAATGCAGCACCTTTCTCAGCTGCCCTCAATCTCCCCCAAGAGAGATCTCCTTCTCCATCTTTGAGGTCACAGACCCTGGGCCCTCCTCCATCTCCACGGCCAGCTCCTGCCTTAGATGTACTGACAACTAAGAGGCAAGGTGGCAGAAGTATTCTGGAGTTCTACTTGCTCTCTCACTCTCACTTGGAAAACATATTTTAAAATGTTTCAGACACATCAGAATATAGAATAATGAACCCTCACGTACGCACCACTAATTACCAAGAGCTCTGAGGCTCGCTCTCTTCGCCTTTCTCTGTAACCTTCTCTCCTGCATTCTTCTCTGTTCCCCAGAGATGGCCCTTCTGCTAAATGAGGCATTCATCTTTCCCATTTTTTTTCCTGTATAAATTAGGATCTTTATGGTAATAGTTCTAACATCAGACAAGATAAGTAGCTATGGTCTGTTGTTTCCATACTGCCGTCGAACTCTAGGGACTACTTACTCAGAGGCTGCTGCCATAGACTATCGCCTATACTGATTTCCCTCCTTTCTCTTGGGGCTGGAACATCCTTTCAGAGGACCTCTGACCTCCACTACTACAGCGAAGTCTGACAGAGACTTTTGGATGTTATTTTCACATAAGTCATAAGTCAGTTTATTTTCACACAAAGCACAGGTAGGCATTGTGTACACAGTGTAAATATACCCTGAATGGGTACCCTGAATGGATGCTTGAGGTCAGCTTGCCTCTATACCTAGCCTGTCATGCTCCATCCTAACCACCTGTCCCATTCATTAAAACCTAAGCTTCTTTGCATGGTGACAGATGGTGACTAGATATAGTGTAGTGACCATTTTGCAGTGTACACAAATTTGGAATTGTTGTGCTGTATACCTGAACTAATATAATGTTATATACCAATTTTACCTCAATTAAAAAGAAAAAAAGCTAAGCTTCTCAGAAACCATCTTTGTCACATCCAAACCCAAGACTGAAAAGAGTGATATGGGCTCCCTAAGTACTGGACGCTTGATTGAAGAACACGTCAGTATGAGAAGAGCAGCTCTTGGGAAAAAGATCGGAGTCAACTGGAACTTGTTAATAAATACGCTTTATCCTGCACTAAAAAAGAAAGAAAAATGTTATGCATTTAAAAATAGAAAAATAGGGGCACCTGGGTGGCTCAGTGGGTTAAAGCCTCTGCTTTCGGCTCAGGTCATTATCTCAAGGTCTTGGGATCAAGCCCCGTATCGGGCTCTCTGCTCAGCAGGAAGCCTGCTTCCCTCTCTCTCTCTTCCTGCCTCTCTGCCTTCTTGTGATCTCTGTCAAATAAATAAATAAAATCTTTAAAAATAAAAAAATAAATAAAAATAGAAAAATAGAAACCTTTCGGGACGGCTGGGTGGTTCGGTTGGCTTGGATCATATTCCCAGGGTCCTGGGATTGAGTCCGCATCAGGCTCCTTGCTCCGCGGGAAGCCTGCTTCTCCTTCTGCTTCTGCCTGCCATTCTGCCTGCCTGTGCTCTTTCTCTCTCACTCTAACAAATAAATAAATAAAATCTTTAAAAAAAAAATAGAAATTTTTCTAGACAGGTTGTTCTTTTGGGGGACCTCAATGATTTAAATGATTGAACTGATAAAATAGAAGGAATTCAGATCTGCTGATGGCTAATACCAAAGATATCAGCTGATACCATGAAACACTGATTTAACTGATATACAAATATAGGATCACTCCAACAACAGCAAGATGATGATGATGACCATGACAATGACAGGGACTTCTTCTGAAACCTCCCAATAGCATTCTGAATGGCTGTATTGTGCTAAACTCATCATTAGAATAAAATGCAACTTTTCCAAGGATGGTGTCTTCCAAATATTGAGCATTAGCTTTTTGATATCTATTTCCTCTCACATGTCGGTACATGGGATTCTGTTTGGCATTAGGAGATAATAAGCCAGACGCAGGAAAAAAAAATTTTAGGCCAGCCCCCAGCTCAGGTGCCCCCAGAGCACAGAAGCTCACAAAGCTCTCTCCAGTCCAGAGTCTGAGTCTTGTCCATCATAGGCTGCCTGTGTCCAGGCTCCACCAATCTTGAGACTGAGTTTTCTAGAGCCAGGAGCTGTGCTGGAGAGAAGTCCCAAAACACCCTCTGCAGGGAAGGACAAATTCGCCCTCATGGATGCTCCTATTTTCTCATAGCCCTTGGGATCCACCTGCCCAAATGCATGTTTTCCAGTTCTCAATCTCAACCACACTAGTTGCTGCTCTCACCTCCTGGGTCTCCTCCGTTTTCTCTTAAGTGCTCAGCAGCTTTTGAAGGAACCCCTCACCTGTCATGTCTTCCAGCAGGGCCTCCAGGACAGCTTGTTCTCCTCTGAAAGTGACAACAGCCTATACTTCACCTACAGTGGCCAGTCCAACACCTTGGAGGTCCAAGATCTCAGCTACCAGGTAGAAGCACACCTGAGGAGAAGTGGGAGGAGTGGGCAGGGAAGGCCAAATGATCCTCAAAGTGAGAACTGAAGGGTGAGTCCATGCCGGCCATGTTAATGCCTCATATGTTGAGTGAATGTACAGGAACGCCCTCAACTACACATAACATAGCTGGAGGTTGATAGGCTAAGAGAACGAGACCTTTGTTAAAACATGAATTATGTGAGGAGCGCCTAGGTGGCTCAGTGGGTTGAAGCCTCTGCCTTTGGCTCAGGTCATGATCTCAGCGTCCTGGGATCGAGCCCCACATCGGGCTCTCTGCTCAGCGGGGAGCCTGCTTCCCCCTTTCTCTCTGCCTGCCTCTTTGCCTATGTGATCTCTGTCTGTCAAATAAATAAATAAAATCTTTTAAAAAAAAACATAAATTATGTGAACTGTGGGGGAGAAAAAAACTTCAAACTTTTTTTAACTTCAGATTTTGGAATAATTTTAGACTTTACAAAAATAGTAAAGAAGGACCCCTGGGTGGCTCAGTGGGCTAAGCCTCTGCTTTCAGCTCAGGTCATGATCTCAGGGTCCTGGGATTGAGCCCCGCATCGGGCTTTCTTCTCAGCGGGGAGCCTGCTTCCCCCCTCTCTCTGCCTGCCTCTCTGACTACTTGTGATCTGCCTGTCAAATAAATAAATAAAATCTTTAAAAAATGGTAAAGAGTTTCCATATACCCTTTGCCCAACTTCCCCTAATATGTTAACATCTTGCATTACCCAGTGGAAAACAAACAAAACTAAGAAATTAACAATACCATGACACCATTCTACAGACTTCAGGTTTCACCACTTTACGTTTTATTATTATTTGTTTGCAAAATATACTGTCCCTTGAACTAATAAGACATCCAGAATGCAAGGACTGCTGGCCTTTCAGAGGCTTTCAGTGTACCTCTGGTCAGATTCAAGACTTCCATTTCCCAGACCCACCTGGGGGCAGACCCCAGTTGGTCCAAATGGAACATGCAGGGGGATGCAATACTGAACCTCAGAGGTCCAACCCAGGCCTCCTGTAAATATATGTTAGAACAAGCTAATGAGGCACACCATAACCTTTCTCTGCTCTGCCACTCATTAGCTGTGTGAACTTGAAAGAGATTTACACAATGCCTTGTACATGGTAAACCCTTAATAAGTCATTAATAAATTATTATCCTTAAGTGAAGACATCATTTTGCTTTATGTTGTATTTTCCTTTCTGTTCTGCTGTTGTACTTGCTTCCCATGTCTCAATTTCAGACTTGGAAATAGAAGCTTCAGGTTCTCAGCACAGGGTCTCGGCAGAGGCGCCAAACTCATGCTTGATAGAACCTGGGCATGGGCCCCTCAACCTGTTGTGTATCCTATATAGAGGTGAATAGAAGTTGCTGAAACCCTCTGACCACTCAGCTCTCTGAGGAACCTTCCAATGTTTCCCCACAGGTCGATATGGACTCCCAGGTGCCCTGGTTTAAGAAGCTGGCTCAGTTCAAGATGCCTTGGACATCTCACAAGGATTCTTGTGATCTGGGCATCCAAAACCTGAGCTTCAAAGTGAGAAGTGGGCAGATGCTGGCCATCATAGGGAGCTCAGGTACCACTAAGGGCAAATAGTGAGGCAATGGGTTTGGTCTCTCCTGGAAAGCAGACCAGTCCCTCAGAAAGATGGATGCTCCTCACAGAACCCTTGCTGATGAGTAGAGCAGCAGAGCAGAGTGGGTGAGAGCACAGGTTCTGGGTCAGACAAACCTGGATTCAAATCCCAGTTCCTCCATTTACTATCTCTCAGGCAGTTGCCATCATTATGAATCACAAATATGCCTCTTGAAGCGGTAGCCAGGGCCTGGTCCCTAGTTAACACCTATATTGAGACAAAGCAACAACCTTTCCAAGATCATCAGTCAGCTCCAGAATTCAATGTTCTTGTCAGGGGACTCCTCCACCACCAGGGACATTCACTCACTGTTGCCCTACGACCCGGTAGGCACAGCCCCTGCTGCAATTCCCACTTCTCAGAGAGGCTCTCTAAGTCTTAGTGTAGGCTTCAAACACTTGCAAAGATCCAGATTCTTGGAGTGCCTCAGAGTCACTTCCACAGGCTAAACTTAAACTTATACAATGCCAAAGGTGAATGGAGCCTTGGAGAACAAATTTACTCTCTCCAGTGTATTCTATCTTTCTTTCTCCTTACCAGTTTGGAAGCCTCTTTAAAGGAAGGTTTTTAAATTATCAGTATTTTTCAGTCATCAATATCTCTAGAGTATCCTCCTGTCTCCCCTCAACACATGCACACCTTCATTTGACAAATAGGCAGACTAAAGTCTAGAAAAGGTGAGTGATTCACCTAAGAACATATATTTCATGCAGAGTTGGAACTAGAACTTTGATCTTCTGATTCCCAGATCAGGGCATTTCTCTCTTACATGGTGTGAGAACATGTTATACCTTTTAATTAATCATTTCCAGAAGTAAAGATTACTGAACTTTTGAACATCTCCAAATTTTTAGTCTTCTGATAGGGAAATTCTATTTATTATCTAACCCAAGATCAAATAAGATAATGTGTGCCAATGCACTTTGTAACTTAAATAACACCCACAGGTCAAGTCCTGCCCACTTTTGGCCCTGCCTCTGTAATTCTGATCTGAACAAGAAAACAAGAGACACTTCATAGGCCAATTTTATTTTGGTAACTCCTGGTAGTTTTTATGTCCTATATGCTTTTTCCTTCATGAACTGAGAATCTGGGGAATATGTGGGCCCTGTGGAGGCACTTCCACTAAGCCTCAGAGTCATCACAATTAATACTCACTACACTTGCCCTGAGAGCTGTTAGCATCCCTTAGAAAGTGAAGTTCAGAGAAACTGAGTAGTCTCCAGGACTTCTGACTCTAGGCTCAATGTTATTTAGCTTCAGGTTTATTTGACTGAAATTATTTAAGTGATTTCTTCTTAAGATTTATTTATTTGAGAGAGAGGGGAGGGGGGAGGAACCTCAAATAAACTCTCCACTGAGTGTGAAACCTGCTGCCAAGGGGCTCAATCTCAGGACCCTGAGAACATAACCTGAACCAAAAAATCAATAGTTGGTTGCCTAACCAACTGAGCCACCCAGATCCCCCTAAATGATTTCTTAGAAAGATTTATCAATTATACATCCTGTGGCTCTTACTCCGCTTAAGAAATTAAGAATGAAACAAAGAATGGATGAATGCTCAGCATAATTTATAATAAATAAAAACGTTGCTCCAGATACTTTGGCTGCTTCTGCAGAATCAGTAGTAGTAACAAATGTGTTTTCCAATGAATTAATGTATTTAATTGGAGACTCCTGCTATTTTATAAGGCCCTTGAATGCCTTTGGTGTTGTCTTCTGGTCTGCAGGTCTGCCCAGTTTCACTAGGCAATCTCCACTGGAAAGGCCACTCATACCTCTCATAAAATGTTTATGAAATGTGGTCTTTGAACTCCTGATTGGGAATCTCATTTTACCTATGAATGTTGACAAAGTCCCCAGCTATCTCTGATCCTGCATCTAATATCTGAGGCTGGATAGGGAGCAGGACCAGAGCACTCCACTCTGGTTTCTCTGAATATTTTACTCTACTTATGTTCTCAGGGACCTTGAATGAGGTGTAACTTGGAGGTGGCATGCAAGTCCCTTTCTACTGTGAGAACCTCTGATCAGTAAGCGTAAGGATTAGTGGGGAGGCTTCTTGAGTTTTGTTTTTTTGCACTGGAGGCATGGGGCTTCTTGCAAGAAGCATGTGTGTATGGCAAGGAGATGTGGTTACATTTGTGTATTGGCTCTTCCCTGTTTGAAAACAAGTTGCAAAATTTGCTGAGGGGCACCTGGGTGGCTCAGTAGGTTGAGTGTCTGATTTTGGCTTGGGTCATGGTCCCAGGGTCCTGGGATGGAGCCCCATGTTGGGGTCCCTGCTCAGCTTGTGCTCTCTCTCTCAAAAAAATAAAAACTTTTTTTTTAATTGCTCTCTGAAAGAAACTGATAGTAAAGAAACCAAACCCTCATATGGGGGGAATGGGGCAGAGCGTCATCCCTAGCTGTCTGCAGTGTTCTCACAGCTACAGCCCAACTGGCATTCACAGCTTAAATGGCTGTCAAAGAGTCTCATCAAACGCTTCTGGAAACCTGATCCAATCAGACACTTCCCCAAATCAATAGCAATCACTGTCACTCAGAGGGGGATGGTGTTAACTTAGGGCAACAGATCACTTTTTCTAGAGAGTAAAAAGTACCACAGATTAAAACAGGAGAAAGACAAATATAGAGAAATACACGTGTATACTGTGGCTTAGTTTTAGAATCATGTCCTCATCTATTATTCCTCTATTTTTTTCCTCCTTATTTCTGAAAGTAAGTTCCAGTTTTGCATTTTTAAAAAACACCCTATTTGTGAGGTCAAGACCCATGCTGGGTTCCTCTCTCAGCTGAGAGTCTGCTTGAGATTCCCTCCCTCTCCCCCTGCCCTCCCGCCCACTCGTTCTCTCCCTCTAAAATAAACAAATATTTTTTTAAAACACCCTATTAATTCTCCAAAATTAGTCTTTCCCACAAAGCCAGCTTCTGAGCCAAAGGTTGCTGGCACTTTTACCACCCAAAAATGGCTAAGCTTCATGGGGCAATTAACACTAGTACTACTTGATAAAGAAATGGGCTTATTAGAGGTGGAAAGAGGCATCTACTTCAAATGCAGCCAGGGCCAGGCCTCCAGCCCTCTCCTGCCATGCAGCCCCTGGCTAAATGGCTTGAACCCCCAGCGTCCATGTGCCTCCAACGCCTCAACGGTATCAAATTGGCTGCAGGTGAGAGGCCTGGAGTTCCAGGTGTTGGGACTGCCCCATTCGGGTCCGAAAGCTGTGCCACTTTCCCTGGGGGCTGGTCACTGCTGCAAGGACAGAGCAGTCCAGGGTGGCTGGAGAGTGTGTGGGCTGCCGTGGCTTCCAGGTTGGCCCCCACAGCTCTGCTCTCAGAATGTCTATGGTGGCTTCACAGGCTGTGGGAGCGCCTCTTTGCTGGACGTGATCACCGGGAGGGACTACGGCGGCAAAATTAAGTCAGGCCAAATCTGGATCAATGGGCAGCCCAGCACATCTCAGCTGGTGAGGAAGCATGTGGCCCACGTGCGCCAGCACGACCAGCTGCTCCCTAACCTAACCGTCCGTGAGACCCTGGCTTTTGTTGCCCAGCTACGCCTGCCCAGAACCTTCTCTCAGGCTCAGCGCGACGAAAGGGTAACTACCTGATCCTGGTGACCCCAAGTAATCATGACATCCTTCCCCTCTCCCACTCTCCCTCCCTGCCTCAGGGCCCAGCTCCAGGTCGACTTTGAGCCTCCCAGCTCACCATCCTTCCAACCGTTCGCTCAGCCTGGCCCTCAGGCTACCTTTAAACCCCCACAACCCTCTGTAAGCCGCCCGGGCCCTGGCCAGTTCCCTCCATGGCACAGGGAAGAATGTGTGAGGCGTCTCTATCTACCTGTTCTCCTGTCCTCCGGGTGGGCAGGGAGCCCAGCTGTCCTGTCCCCAGGGCGCGGCCACATTTCCAACATGGCGCCACGGCCTGCACGTGGGATCCTCTCAGGACAAGCGGAAAGAATGCGGGAACAAACACAGCGTGGGCCAGTGAAGGCTGGCGCACAAACCCATTTAGAAGGGCAGGCGCTTTGCGCTGGGGGACAACACCCACGTGGCCCCGAGCCAGGCGCACCGCGGGGCGTCTAAAAGCCAGCCATTCGGGGCGCCTGGGTGGCTCAGGTGGTTAAGCCGCTGCCTTCAGCTCAGGTCATGATCTCAGGGTCTTGGGATCGAGTCCCACATCGGGCTCTCTGCTCAGCAGGGGGTCTGCTTCCCTTCCTCTCTCTGTGATCTCTTCCCTTCCTCTCTCCTACTGTGATCTCTCTCCGTCAAATAAATAAAATCTTTAAAAAAAATAAAATAAAATAAAAATAGAAGCCAGCCATTCTCCGCAGGTGGACGACGTGATCGCCGAGCTGCGCCTGCGCCAGTGCGCCAACACGCGTGTGGGCAACGCGTACGTGAGGGGCGTGTCGGGCGGCGAGCGGCGCAGAGTCAGCATCGGGGTGCAGCTGCTGTGGAATCCAGGTGAGCGCGCGAGGTGGGGCCGCGGCGCCCCCCGGGCTCGGGCCCGGCCAGCGGGAGTCCCACTGGCTCACGAGGCCCCTCTCTCCGCTGGAAAGGAATCCTCATCCTGGATGAGCCCACCTCCGGGCTCGACAGCTTCACGGCCCACAACCTGGTGAAAACCCTGTCCCGGCTGGCCAAAGGCAACCGGTTGGTGCTCATCTCCCTCCACCAGCCTCGGTCGGACATCTTCAGGCTGTTTGATTTGGTCCTCCTGATGACGTCCGGCAGCACCATCTACTTCGGGGCAGCCCAGCACATGGTGCAGTACTTCACAGCCATCGGCCACCCCTGTCCTCGCTACAGCAACCCTGCCGACTTCTACGGTGAGTTGCCGGGCAGCGCCTCCGCCCACCGAACCCCGCCAGGGTCTGGTGGAGAGATTCCGGGAGGGAAGCTCAGAGGCTTCAGGGGAGCAGGGCCTAGGAGGGGGACGGGCACAGCGGCTATAGAACGTGTATCCCTTTGCCAAGTATCAAATGCTAGAAACAAAATGCCCAAATAAAGCAGATTTCTCCTCGGGCGCCTGGGTGGCTCAGTGGGTTAAGCCGCTGCCTTCGGCTCAGGTCATGACCTCGGGGTCCTGGGATCGAATCCCGCATCGGGCTCTCTGCTCAGCGGGGAGCCTGCTTCCTCCTCTCTCTCTCTCTGCCTGCCTCTCTGCTACTTGTGATCTCTGTCAAATAAAAATAAATAAAATCTTTAAAAAAAAAAAAAAAAGCAGATTTCTCCTGCGCACAATGGATAAGAAGCCTAGGAGAATTCCAGTGGCTGGAGGAGATAGAATCCAGGAAGGTTTGGACCAGTTTCTAGAATTGTGGTCTTTATTCAGACTCTGTAGGGAAACTTAGGGTTCCCAAGGTCAGGAGGCCACCAGGAAATCTTAAAGCCGTGCCCTGGTGCCCTCACAGAGGCAGAGAGCCTGAAGGCACTGGGTGGGAGAGAGGGGCCCAGGGAACAGGAGCTCAAAGCCATTTGGAGGTCCTGGTCAGTGAATCTCTGGGTAGGAAAATTGTTGGGTCAACCCAGAGAGGCCTTTCTGCTTGGGGTTCTGAGCTCTCAGCATAGGGTAAGCCAATTCCTTCATTCCTGGGGAGGCAGTTGTCTTTATAGGTGCCTGACCTGAAAGCAGATGCGTGGATCCTGAATGCTGAGGAGTGTCATGGCTGCTGGCCAGGCCACACAGCTTCACCAGCACCGGGGGAGACGGGAGCTGTGGCTTGTCTAATTTGTCACCTGGAGCTCCTGGCTTCCTCCCAAGATACTCCAGTGTGGCAAGGGCGTCACCAATAACCATGACAACAGGGACCATGTCCTTAAGGGTAGACACTGGTCCCAAAGGCACCAAGCTCCAGAGGGTTTCCCTTGGACTCTCACAGCCCTGCCAGGGTCATCTCCGTCCTTACAAATGAGAAGATCAATGCCTGAAAAGTTAAACCCCTTGCAGAGAACTTGTAAGGCGCAAAATTGGGACTCATAGCCAGTGTATCTGGCCTCCCATCCTAACTCCTGGCCCTTGGCCCACATCCTCCTCCCAGCATCCAACATCCATCCCCCCCCCCCCCCGGAGGACAGGCCACTCTCTCCAGCCTGCAGCCCTTGTGCACTCACACTGTGTGAACTCACAGGGCACCTGTCATCCTGGCCAAAGGGAGCAATGTGCAGTAACCCCAGAGAGGGGTTACTAGAAGCCAAATGTCCACAACAGACCTGAAAAAAACCTTTTTCTTTATACTGTTATCATTTGGGGAGGGGGGGCTCTTGCCTACCACCTACCAATCTGGGGTACAGGGCCTAGTAGTACCCAAAGAGTCTGGTGTTCTGAGCTACAGGCCTACACACTAAGGAGAATATTGCATTTTACAAGACTCCTCCTAGACATTATCCTGCCCTAGGACATGTCATGAAAATGGCAGGAAGGAAGAGACAGAGGTTAAGAGGGGGAATAGTGGGAGGTGACCCACACTCTGGCCTGGAGTAAAACTGGGCTCAGGAGGGCCCTGGTTATGTTTGGGTGGTGTGCCTTTCTGACATACAGGAGCCCCATGAGAGTAGAGCTGTGGCTGGGGTTCCCAGATGCTCCCCAGAAATAGTACGGAGGTGGGTGTTGAGCAGCCTTCAGAGCAGCAACAGCTCTACTTAGAATTGTCCAGACTTGGACACCCTCTGGCCAAAACACTCTTCCCTTTTAGACAGCTTGCTGATGGAGCCAAATTACTAATTTACAGTGAGAACTAGAACTTCCTGGTTCCCAGAGTGCCCAACTGTCTCATGGCCAGCCCACCTTCTCCCCATGGGCAGGAACACTGGGGAGGCTGAGTCCTCATCTCAAGTTTCTTAAATGGCTGGAGTTGGAGCCAGGACATAATTGTGCCATGACCTTTGGCTCCAAAGGTCCAGTGCTTTCCGTTCTTTTCTAGGGATGTCTCCATAATGAGCCTGGGTGTTGGGATGGGGGCCAGGGCCCACAGGGCCTCTGGTGTTACCTTTCCCCTGCAACAGGCTTTCCCCTGAATTGGATGTGGCCAGGCCCAGCAGGGTGGGAGGCCAGCCCTGGGTGCCTCTCTGCCTCTCTCTGCTCTGCTTATCACTTCATGGTCCACTCTCAGAGAGTGGAGAGCATGTCCTGGAGCCCCCAAAGGCTGACCAGCATTGTGAACTGGCCTTGCGTCAAGCTCCTCACCTGTGAACAGGTACAGAGACCCAGCCACCCATGGCCCCGCATCCTCTCCTTACAGTGGACTTGACTAGCATCGACAGGCAAAGCAGAGAGCAGGAAGTGGCCACCAGAGAGAAGGCTCAGTCCCTTGCGGCCTTGTTTCGAGAAAAAGTTCGTGGCTTTGATGACTTTCTGTGGAGAGCCGAGGCAAGGGAGCTGGGTGAGGGCACTTGCCCAGAGAGGTAAGGAAAGCCAGGGTGGCTCTGGGTGGAGCTATATAAGCTATATAAAGTGGCTCCTTATAGAAGGCAGTCACGCCCTCACCCCATGTCACACCCTTCTTCTTGACAGCCGGGCCCTCCCCCAGGACACCGACCAGCCCCCAACTCCCATTGAGCTGCCTGGCTCTATGCAGCAGTTCACCGTGCTGATCCGGTAATTATCTGCCATTTCACTCCACTACCACCAACCCTGTCCCACAAGCCCTTTCTATCTAAAGTGAATTTGGAGGAAAAAGCAACAGGTAGCATCATTTTTAAAAACCACTGTCACCAAGACCACCACTAATGCTCTTTGCAACTTTTATTCTTTAAGCAAAATTAAAATGTCCTTACTGGAGGGCAGTAAGATGATTGGAAAAATTTCATAGGATTGTGGTGAAAAATTCAGACAATACAGGAGAAACTCAAGTGGAAAGGAAAGGTTACTGTCACATCAGCCCTCAGAAAAAACTAGACCCACATGTTTGGTGTGTTTCTTTCCAGATACTCCCGTGCATGCAGCATTTTAATACGTAAATGTGATCATAGTTTGCATACTGTTCTGTAACCATTTTTTTTGTTTTTGGCCTCATATTGAATAGGTGTCTACCTTTCATCTGACTAGGTCTTCTTCAGCATTCCAATATTCGCATTCCATGATTCACTTCCCCGCTAAGAACATAGTCATGTTCCTTTTTTTTTTTTTTTTTAGGCTTTTGCTATGACAAGTAATGCTGTGACAACAATCCTTGTACATATCTCTTTACACACCTGATTGGTTATTTCCTTAAGATAATGTCTTTAAGTAAAATTGCACAGTTGATACGTTGATAGTAAGTTGATAGTTGATAAAGTAAATTATTGTGTACCTAGTGTGAGACAGATGCTTTCACCAATGATCTCATTTGAGTCTCACAGTCCTTGTGAGGGGGTAGTGCTATTCCCATTCTACAGATGAGAAAAGAGAGACTTACAGAGATTAAATGACATTGCCAGTGTGACAGGGCTGGTATATATTGTTCCCTTGGCACCTCTTTTGTCTTCTAAGTCGTCAGATTTTCAACGACTTCCGAGACCTGCCAACTCTCCTCATCCATGGAGCAGAGGCCTGCCTGATGTCCCTGGTCATTGGGTTCCTCTATTATGGCCACGGGGCCATCAAGCTCTCCTTCATGGACACAGCTGCCCTCTTGTTCATGATTGGAGCTCTCATCCCTTTCAACGTGGTCCTGGATGTCATTGCCAAATGTGAGTGTTGCTTGCTCTCTTGTGACCCACACCTGAAAGAGCCAGAAGACACGGTATTGTTCATTCCTCTGAGCTGGCCTATATTCCTCCACACTCCTGGGGAGAATGGGTTTGCTGAACAGTTTCACCATGATTGCAAAACAAAAGGTGATGATTGTTTTTAATGTTCACACATTAATATTAGTATGCAAATGAAAGCAGATTATCCAGGAGTCTTAGGCATTCCTATTATAGCAGGAATTACACTTGACAGCAATGCACAAGTCACAGAATTACAAACATCTAAATTAGGATGGTTTAACTCTGCCTGCTTTTTAAAAATAGAAGACATTTAGTCAATGTGACTATTTATAATTATACTAAGAGAGATTAAAAAACAGAAACACTGAAAATTAATGTCACTTTCATTCTCCTTTTCTACCCCTTTTTAGGTCACTCAGAGAGGGCAATGCTTTACTATGAACTAGAAGATGGTCTCTACACTCCTGGTCCCTATTTCTTTACTAAGGTGACTGGTCAGGGCTGAGAGCAAGTGACCAGGTTGGGGGCGGGGTCTGAGAAAGCTACATTGCATTGTACAAAAACTCCAGAGAAGTATTTTGCTGAACTAGAGGGCTGTGCCTCATCTGGGGTTAAAGATGTCACATTTGCTAGGGGACTTTCAGAGGCATGTTGTTTTTAAAACATTTACCAGAAGACCGGTACTGTGGGACTAGGAATGACACTTTTCTGGTCAGCAGAAACCTTAGGGAAAAAAAGGGTGGGGGGTGGGGGAGGAAGGAAGGAGAAAAAGAGAGAAAGAAAGAGAAAAAGAAAGAAACTACCAGCATACTTCACCTCTCTGATTTCACAACATCTCCAGGAAGCAGACTGGCTGTTACTATACTTATTTCCAGGAAGTGGAGGCTCAGAGAAGTTATGCAGTCTCAAAGCCCCATAGCTGTTAGGTCTGGGCAGGCAGGGTGGGGACTTGAAACAGAACAGATGCCTGACTGCCATTTGTCACCAGGCCACATGGCCTCCCTGGGGGAAACTGCTCTGAAGTGTCCCAGATGGCACCTGCGGAGGGAAACCAGCAGGGAATTCACATTTCAGGGTCCCACACCCGCACCCACGGGCCCTCCTGCTACCACCTGATGGTCAGCGGGAGGGGAGGTTGGCATCATTGAGGGTTATTATCTTTAAACGTTTAAAAACAATGACAGTGAAGGCACCAGCTGCACACCCTCGCAAGGGCTACTCTTTGCAGATTCTAGGGGAGCTTCCGGAGCATTGCGTCTACATCATCATTTATGCGATACCCACCTACTGGCTGGCCAACCTGCACCCGAGCCTCGAGCCCTTTCTGCTACACTTCCTGCTTGTGTGGCTGGTGGTCTTCTGCTGTAGGATCATGGCGCTGGGTGCCGCCGCCCTGCTCCCCACATTCCATACATCCTCCTTCTTTGGCAACGCTCTCTACAACTCCTTCTACCTCACTGGGGGCTTCATGATAAGCTTGGACAATCTGTGGACAGGTAAGACCTGCTCCCCTCCCTTGCTCAAGCTTTTTGAGGCCTTCTAGGTCTGGATGAAGCCTGCTTTCACCTGGGGATGAGAACTCACCATTTAGAGCCAAGTGGAGCCTGGTTTTTCTGGGAGCCAACTGTCCTGCTTGTCAAAGAATGACTCCATGAGAGGGTACAGATGGCACCTTCTATCCCCCAGCTGATACCTGGAGGTCACCCTTGATTCTCTCTCACTCTCCACATTCTCTAGTGAGTCAGATCAGTTCTGCCTCTCACATCTTTCTGAAATGTCCACTTGCCTGATCCCCCAGGCTGGCCTTATTGTCGGGTCTCAGACCACCACAGTGGTCCCTGTGGCCCTGGTCCTTCTGTGTCCCTCTTGACCCTCTCCCACGCAGAGGACACTTTGTAAGGTTCAAATCCATGTCACTGCTCTTCTCAGGCCCTCTGGGGGGCTAGCTCCCTGTTGCCCCCACCTTGCTCTTCTGAAGTCCCCAGCACACTTCATGCACTCACATCTGAGCATGTGTGGCTCTTCTCTGTAGGGCACTGTCTGCCCCTGCCCACATCTCCATGGCTGCTCTCTTCTCCAGACCAGCCAGGCTGAGCTTGTTCCTTCCTCTCGCTCCTGGCTCAGTACATCATGGCATCAGGGCATGGACTCAAGATTCTCAGCTCTGCCTTCATGAAGCTGAGCCCATGCTGGGACACCTCATAAATGACTCTTTGAAATTGTTACTTATCCAACATGTGGGGATGCACCCTCAGCTACGTGGCCCCCTCCACCCCACCCCATGTCCCAAGCTGTCACTCTGGCCCTTTCGGCCTCTCCCCGCCCTCCTTCCAACTCAGAGACCTTGCTTTCCTTGGGGCAGAGCCTCCAGAGCCCCGTGTTCATGAGTCCTTCCCAGGGAGCACGTGGCCAGCCTGTGTGAGTAACATAGCTCTCACTGTCTTCAGTGCCTGCTTGGATTTCCAAAGTCTCCTTTCTCCGCTGGTGTTTTGAAGGCCTGATGCAGATTCAGTTCAAAGGGCACACTTACCACTTGGGGGTCGGCAACTTTACCATCCCTATCCCAGGAGACCTAGTAAGTAGCTAAGGCCTTTGAAAAATAGATAACACCCGTCGGAATGTTTTCTCAGGGAGCTCACTGATGTCTGTGTCCCCAGATCCTCAGTTCCATGGGCCTGAACTCACACCCGCTCTACGCCATCTACCTCATCCTCATTGGCATTGGTGGTGCCTTCATGATCCTGTACTACGTGGCCCTAAGGTTCATCAAACAGAAATCAGATCAAGACTGGTGATTCATGTCCAGGCTTCTGCCTCTTGGTGGGGACTAGAGAAGACCCTTCAACTGCACTCCTTGCCTTCCTCCCAAGGAGCCCCATGGGGCACCAGGAGGACCACACAGCAAGCTCAGCTACACTGGCCCTCAGCATTGCAGTGGCACAGGTCGGCCACAGGATGGCAGTAGAATAAAGATAGTAGAAAGGGATTGCAGATTAATGGCCAGAGTTTGCAGTGCCTGGGAAAGTGAAAACTGAACCTGGGGACACCTACAGTGTTGCTAATTTATTTCCTTTTCATATATATTTATATAGGCGACTCAGTGCAGGATGGGAGCAAGTTAGGTATGAATGGAATAGGCTATGCAAGAACTGGATCCAGAGGAAACAATATTGCCTAGCGAAATGTTTGACCTCATCTTCTGGGACCCCCGAACTCTGTGTTAAGTCACTCTCAGTACAGAAAATGACCTGAGACATCCTTTCTTTTGGTGTGTCATGGGTTCCAAAAGCCAAACAGAACAATTAAAAATTTATTGAACATCTACTGTATACCAGGTATAGCTCAAAATGCTTTATTTATGTGGATCAGAGTATACAATTCTCAACCCTTTGAGGTGGGTGGTATCCCATTTCATAGACAAGGAAACAGGTAAAAACTCAGTTTGCTAATAAGTAAGGTTACATTGGTACCATGTGGTGGAATCACATGTGGGGGTCAGAAAGCTTTGGAAGCCCTAGGAGTTGGAGGGCAAAAGGTAAGTGCTGAACCAGTGCACGGCTTGGAATTCTAGGAAGCCTCCAGAAGATGAAGATTGTTGTTGAGGCTGTGCCAGCTCAGCCAGGCCTCCTAGACTTGCATCCCACTGGCCCTGACTGGGCCTTGAACCTTTCACAGTGGCCAGGGTATGGGTTAGATCACACCCAATATCGTGCTTCATTGCATGAGCACTGAAGACCATCTGACCCAAAACTGGTACGCAGAGGGGAGCCAGTTGCTCCCAGAGGGAACCCCAGAGTCTGGGGCCAAAAAGGGAGGAAGTTGTGTATTTGGGGGGCAAACAGTAAATGATCACCCCAGGTTCCCTAAACTCTTAACTGTTACTGTCCCAGACAGGCAGCGTGGGCCTTACATGGAAGCTGGTTAGACAGGCAGAATCTCACACTCCACCCAGACCAGCTGAATCTGAGTCTGCATTTTTAAAAGATCTGCAGGTGATCTGTGTACCTGAGTTTGAGAAGTAGCACTTCAGCACACTGCCCTTTTACAGTGCACCAGCAAACTCAGGGTACTTACACTGTGACCTTACACCATGGTGTATTACAACACTGTTACATTGCCACCATCCAAGGGGCAGGCCCAGTTCAAGATGCACTGATTGTTCTGGCGAGGTCCTTCACAGCAAAAGGAGCAAGCAGATCAGGTTGGCAGTTCTCTTTGGTCTCCTTCAGTTTAGAACAGTCCTCAGCTTTCCTTTACTTTTGTGACCTTGACACTTGAAGAGTTTACAGGATAGCTCTCAACTTGAGTTTAGTGTATATATATATATATTTTTAAGATTTTATTTATTTATTTGACACAGAGAGAGAGACTTCACAAGTAGGCAGGGAGGCAGGCAGAGGGAGAGGGGAAAGCAGGCTTCCCACCAAGCAGAGAGCCCGACGCAGGGCCGGATCCCAGGGTCTTGAGACTGTGACCTGAGCCGAAGGAAGAGGCTTAACCCACTGAGCCATCCAGGTGCCCCAAGTTTGGTATATTTTCATGATGAAATTCAGACCATGAATTTAATGGGATAGCACAGGGATTTTCTTTGGCAGAGATGTCACAGAAGTGACACACTGTTCTCACTGTATCCTGCCAGTGAAGTTGCAGTGAAGATACACACTTGGATCACTTGAGCACAGGGGTGTCTGCCAGGCTTCTTCCCAGCCGAGTTCCTTCTTTGGTAATTGATAAGCATTTTGTTGGTAGGTGCTTTGAAACTAAGTTATCTGTTGCTCATTATGCTTTTCATTTATCCATTTTTCAATTTCTATGAATATAAACTTGTAGTTTCCTGTTTTTTTTTTTTAATTTTATTTATTTATCAGAGAGAGAGAGGGGGAGAGAGCAAGCACAGGCAGACAGAATGGCAGGCAGAGGCAGAGGGAGAAGCAGGCTCCCTGCTTTATTTATCAGAGAGAGAGAGGGGGAGAGAGCAAGCACAGGCAGACAGAATGGCAGGCAGAGGCAGAGGGAGAAGCAGGCTCCCTGCTGAGCAAGGAGCCCGATGTGGGACTCGATCCCAGGACGCTGGGATCATGACCTGAGCCAAAGGCAGCTGCTTAACCAACTGAGCCACCCAGGTGTCCCGTAGTTTCCTGTTTTATTCAATGGCTTATGACCCCATAGTATCATCATTTATTTTTATGTTCAGACCATCCTGGATTTGGCCCTGGAAGCCCATTCAAGCAGGCTTCTACATCCTTCTGATCTGTCCCCATCATTGTGTGAACACTTCTTTTCACAAGAAAGTGTTTCAGGCTTGCTTTTCCACCATCAGTCCTTAGACCCAGTGCTTAGAAAGCAGAAATCTTCCTAAAAAATCTTGGTGCCCTTGAGTGGTAAATGGTATCTAGAAGCCAAGATCTGAGTGGTAAGTCCGCGCATTGCTACTTGGGCATCACTGCCCCCAGACCCTTTGAGGAGGCAAAGTTAGGAATGCATATACGTGTACACAGGTCTGTATATGTGTGTGTGTGTGCAAGTGAGCACAAACATATACACACCTACCTGTACATTAATATATCCAGTTCCCAAATTCTAGTACACCAGAGTTGATTATAATATTCTTCTTTTCTGTGTTTATAACTCTCCTTTCCAATTGCAAGAAACCTGGATTCCACTGGCCTTCATATTTTCATTCATTTTGTTAATTCTCTATATGTAAACCAATCTCCCATCCACACGGCATTTTTTTCTGGTGTGGGGATACTCTCCTCACCCTGCTGGGACTGTATCTCCCCCATCAACTGTCCCCTAGTCCACACAGATGCCGTCCTCATCCTAGTCCAGCCCACCCTGGTTCCTCATTGCATACCCATACTGTGGTCACCTAAAGGCTTTAGGTCTGAAAGCAGAAGGAGGAAGAGAACATGGGGCTTTTTCATTAACTCTCGAATGATTCTAAAGTTCATGAGGGCGACAGCCCTCCATCATCTACCACTCAGTTTACAAGGGACCTTAAGAACTCAGTGGGCTCTGGTGCGCAGAGCTGTGGGGGAAAGGGGCAAAGTGCCAATGCCGGAGAATGGGAGAAACTCCAGCAGCTGCCATTTCCTTTTTTGCTAGAGGATCCTGCTTTTCCACCCTGGTTGTCCTCCCTGGAGCTTTAGCAAAAACCCACTGTGGACCCACCCTGAGATTCTGATTTCACTGGTTTTGTTTCTGAAACCAACCAACCAACCAAAAAACTGCTCCTCCCCACTGTGTGCAGGTGGTCTCCTCAGCCCTTCCCTGCCCTGGAAGGGGGAGAGGCCTGCCTGTGAATAATTTTCAGAAGCAAGGGTTGCAAACCCTTTCTGTTAAGGGTCAAATGGTTGCAAGCTTTGAGGGTCACTCAACTCTGTTGCAGTGTGATAGCCACCACAGACAATTCTTTTTTTTTTTTAAAGATTTTATTTATTTATTTGACAGAGATCACAAGTAGGCAGAGAGGCAAGCAGAGGGAGAGAGAGGAGGAAGCAGGCTCCCCGTGGTGCAGAGAGCCCGATGCGGGGCTCTATTCCAGGACCCTGGGATCATGACCTGAGCCAAAGGCAGAGGCTTTAACCCACTGAACCACCCAAGCGCCCCCACCACAGACAATTCTAAAGCACGCGTGGCACGCTGCGTCCCAGTGAGACAGTGTTTACAAAAGCAGGCAGCACACTGGATTTGTCGCAAAGGTTTTTAAATTTGCAGTTTAAGACCCTCAATTTCAAATTGTGCTATTTACAGGAAAATTTTAATTAAGCAGAAAGTAATGACCTGTGTTGACTCAAATATTTTTTTTCTTTCTCTTTTTTTACATAGGCACCACACTTAGTGGGGAGCTCAACACAGGGCTTGAACTCATAACCCTGAGATCAAGACCTGAGCAGAGACCAAGAGTCAGATGCTTAACTGACAGAGCCACCCAGGCGCCCAACTTAGTTTTTCATTTTTTAGTTTTTCAACTTAGTTTTTCATTTTTTCCTGCTCTTGTTCTATAAAAATGATTTAAGACCTAATCTTGCCCTGGGTCAAGCGGGTCTCATCAGTCAGCTTCACAAAGAGAGATCTTGCACTTTTCTTTCTCCCTTAGGACCTCATTTCAATTCCAGATTAAATAGCCAGCAGTAGGGGTATTTAAATGGCTGCCAAATCCAGATGCTAATCACAGACCTGGAAGACAAGACTCAAGTGTTAGTCACTTAGTAGAGGCCCCTTCCCTCATCCCAGCACTGGGCCTGGAGCGCCCATCAGACTCTTGAGGGAGAGAGCAAGGGACTGACAGGGAAGCCGACAGTGAGGAAGCCTCTCCCTGGCTGACCTGTTATTTGGAAAATACAGCCGTTGCTCATGCCTGAAAGTAGACACCCCTATTTTCATAGTCAACTAGATCATTCAAATCTCAAGTTGTCCATTTGTTTTTGATAGTAGGATTGCTTCTTCCTTCCAAGTGGCTGGGGACAGAGGAGTATCCTGATCGCTCTCACACCAAGACCCCTCTGGCAGGGGAGGCAGCAGGCCGTTTTCTGCCAGCAGCACATGGGCTGTGAGCAGCTAACACTTAGAACAGTAATATTTGAAGCAAGGGGTTGAGATATTTTTAACACACACCAACTCAGAGGCCGGATAACACTTCTCGGCTTCCCACGTTCACGGCCTGTGTTTACTGTTTTCTGTGAAGTTGGAGCTATTTCTCGTTTCCCCAAACTGTGAAAACGCTCCACTGCCCCCGTTACAAGTGAACCTCTTTATTTTTGTTGATCCCACTCTTGCACCGAAGTGGCTTCCGTTAAAAGCTCTCCTCCTCCTTTCAGTAAACTGGAACGTGTTTTCATGTAGGAACATGGGTTTTAAATGACTTCTTGGGCCTCAACTCCCACTCTCCTAGCTCTGAGCTTCAAAGTGACATTTTTTATCTCTTCGGAGGACAAGTGTGTGAGGAAACTCTCCATTGCATGTATACAAGTAATCTCTGCTCAGGTCTTGATCTCAGGGTTATGAGTTCAAGGCCTGTGTTGAGCTCCACACTAAGTGTGGTGCCTAAGTTTAAAAAAAATTTTTTTTTTGAGTCAACACAGGTCATTACTTTCTGCTTAAACCTCAGAAAGCACAGGACTTGCAAAGCAGGACAGGAGCTGGGCTCATTGTTCGTTCGAGGATGCTTACTGGATGCCAACCAGGGCCAGGTTCTGTTCTAATTGGTGAATAGGAGAGGAAAAGACATAAGCAAGTAAATAATTTAGAGTTTCAGCATGTGCATGCCTGGGGCAGAGTTGGTGAAGATACTACTTTCAAGAGATCTCTGTAAGCACAGATCCCAAAGGCCAGCCATTATCCAAACAAATGTTGAGGGACACGAAGTATGAAGTCGCTTAAATGTTTTTGCTCTGCCTGAACTGGATTTTGTTTCTTTTCTTCTGATGTTTCTTTTCTTTGTGCAAAAAAGAAAAAGATAAGTGCTTATTTTGAATTTGCAAATGCAGCCATTTCCTTTATTTGTACTAAGGCTGCATAATGTGGGCTTTGTAAAGTCCGCAGGTCTGAAAGCAGGATACATTCCTAATGGAAAACAGCAAAGTGATAAATTACCATGATTGTGTACCCCCTGCAGCTATTAGCTCGACCATACTTCAGGAATGTTGCTTTCACTTTACAGAAACTCTACAAATATTGGTTTGTCAGAAAGACAAATATTAAATGGGAAAATTGTGCTCAAACACATGAGAAAACATATGCAGAACACACATTGCAGACTTGGGGAATAAATTGTACAGGAAGAACAATTTGCAATATAAGGCTTGCTTAATAATTTACTGGAATTCACAAACTTAGCATTTATGCCAGGCACGGGGTATTTGACTAAATGGAAGAAAACCTTACAATGTAAGGCTGTCCGAACTGGAAACATTTGTTTTAATGTGAAAGCTTGCTTTCCTAGAGAAACACCCAAACAGTTCAGAGGTTCTAATTTGACTTTTAACTGAATTTAAAATTTAACTGGATTGTTTTGGGGAAGTTAGAGTCCTAGCCATGTGATAAATCACTGTTGATTCTGATCACCCTGGGGGAATTAACTGCTGTAAGCCTGGATGTTTCTCAACTTGAATGTGAGGGAAGACGGGTGCCCGATGCACAGTAGCGGGTGCCCATGGTTAGCCCCGCAGAACTCACAGACCTGACAACAGCAGATGGGGGCTCTGCGGCCAGAACTGTGCAAGGTCTGGGCTTACAGACATGACACAAAGAACCAGGCCCTGGGGAGTTCACAAGCTGTGGGGTACCTGCTCTTTTAAGTGGCTGTGGGAGTCCTGGAGAGACAAGAGGCTAGGTGGGGAGATGGGCCAAGAAGCCACAGAGAGTAGCATTCCCCCCTCTGCTGGCCACCACAATCTCACCCCCACTCCCCAGGAAGGAACAAGGGGATAAGGCAAAGGGGAATGGGGAGTATGCAAGGGACAGCTCTGCAGCTGTCGGATGCTCGTTCTGACACTCAATACAGATAAAACCCCTTCATTTTCAGCGTCCATTTACCATATATCCTCTTTTACTAATTAATTCTCGCCAACTTTGTACCTCAGGGATCTCAAATTAAGTATCTGTTTGTCCTTGTAACAGAGAAGCTGTGATACTATCAGTTCTCTATACACAAACTACACCATTTAGCAAAGAAATTCTGGCCGCAAGAGGGGCTACCACACAATTTTTAACTTAAAATTTTAACACTAAAGTCCTTGCAATGATAAAAGTGATTATGTAAAAATTTGATAAGACCAAAAATGAAGAAGCTTACAGGTTTTTGGAGTATAATTTATTCAAAGCATTTCAATTTCACATTAAAATTATATTAGGTTGAAACACATGAACATAACAATCACATGTAAAACATGATACTTTCCAAAAGTTTACAATGACATTTACTTTTTTTAAGAGCTGTTTGTTTATAATTTTAGTCTAAAACATATTATTGAGTGCTAAATAGTTCTCTGTTTCTATTTGTTTCAATTTGGCTATCAGATATTTAGAAAGCATTTCTTAGCCCACCTAGAATATACAATTACATTGTAAATATTTAAATTCAAAAGGGGAAACCAGTCGAGCCGTTAAGAATGCTAGATGAGGGGGGTTTGTACTCAATTTTCTCTGCACACACCTTGCATTTTACCAGTGTCAATATAGAAGGCTGGCTTAGAGTCACTTCATGAGAATAAGACTGTACTGTCTCTGGAGGAGACAGAATGGGGAAGTCCAGGGTATACCCCAAGGTTACACCTCCTCTGAGACCTCTTTCAATGAACACCAATAAACTGTTGCTCCTAACTGAGGGTTGGCATAACTGCAAAAAAATAAGGTCTGCTTCAGTGGAATCACTAATGGGAGTGAGGTTCATGGCCAACCAGACAATACAGGTACATACACAATAGCTCCAGTTTCTGCCCCTGGGGAGCAAACAAAGGAGAGCTTCATTAATTCCTCGAGACTGGGACTTGGCACTGACCAAGGCCTCTGAACCCCTAGGTCTAATTACACATAAAAGAGATAAAGGAAAGCATGGCCAATCCCACCATGTTTACTTCTTGGCTTCGCTCCATCAACCCCTCCCTTTCATGCCACCTGCAGGCTCTAGATGAAGGATGGGTGGGTGCCCAACTCAGGTCAGCTTACTTCCCACAAGGCAAGGGCTCTCCTCATGGGAATAGCGGGAACCACTGATTTCAAATGGATAAGGAAAACACCAAAATGAGGATAAACCTCAAATAAAACATTTTCAATGTTTTGGATAATTAATTACCTAATCCTCAGCTAGGTCACTGTTACATATTAAGATACTTTTGTAATGGTAAAGTGTTTCACAACCCAGCCTGAATTCTTTTATAGTAGCAACAGATAATATATATGTTAATAGGCATGAAAGACAATTTGGGGATAGCTTTGATAAAACTGAAAACAAACCACAATTTCCTTCATATATAAAATCACACATTCAAGGGATAAGTATGAAGTAACAAGAGCCTGGTGTAGGGGTATACTTGTGCCAACAAACCTGAAACCGAGACAAGAGGAAATGCACTGCTCTCTGCTTCAGGATCAACGTCACGGCTAGGACTCGGTCCTAGAGATGTCTATGAACAGAGCCTCTCAGAAGCCTCCACGGGAGAAGAGCAAACATGGCGGGGAGCATCCAGGCATTGCCAAAGAGCACCCTGACCACGGGCAAGCAACAGTCTCTGAGTTTCTGTTTCTCACCGGAAAATGAGTGCTAGGTGTGACGACTTACAATATGCCTGCCAGTGCCAGCAATTTACAAAACTGGAATATTATGCAGGGTTTCACACATGAAGAGAATTCCTATCATGGAATAGTAAAGCCTTAGAAAGCTCACTGAGCATCATTTTGTCTATGTCCACAATTTTCAGATAAATAATATTAACAAGAAAGTCTTAAATAAAGGAATAACATTTTTATGAAAATAATGAACAAAACAGAACAGGGGACCTGAAGAGTCACTGGGAGAAGACCCTGAAAACTTACAGCTTCAAACATCAGAAGCTGTGAAAAAAATGCTGTAGATTTATGCTGTAGGTGAAACCCCCAAAACTCTAGTGACTAACTGCACACAGCTCTTGTTAATAAAGTGTTGGACATATACACATTATGAATAAAAAAAATACACAAAGTAACTTTTCATTTATTTATTCTGTCCTCTCAAATGTATTTAAAAAATAGCATTTTAGACACTGAATCAAATACGCACAAAATAAAGTAGTGCCTGCTTGCTTCACAAAGGGTTTTCCCTTGATTCCTTCAACTGCTTTGCATAAAATTCAAAGCTTTCCTGTTAAGGAGACAAAAAGGGAGGGAAGTTACAGTTACCAGCAAGAACTCCTGGGACAAAACTCGAAAGTCATATAAAACAAAACAAAGCCCTCAAATGTTACAAAGTGCTGTAAACTGAGAGCAAAGACCGCCAGGCCCGTGGCAACTGCTCTCCCCTCAAGCCTCAGCACTCCTTTCTGTTCATGAAGTTGTAAGGGCCTGCTTAGCCAGAGCGAGCCATTTTGTTGTTTATGCAGTAAACTTAGATTGACCCCGCCCCCCTCAGAGGAACTTAGAAACAAGTCGGGGAAACCAGAAAAATACGACTGACCAGCCCCTGATAACGGAGCCCAGATACAAGGACGTGTCCGGCCAGGTGGAAACGTCCAATCAGTGAAAGCGCACGTATTACCTCCCTACCCGCCAAGGATGAGCCAAGCCAGGTGGAGACATCCAATCAGGAAAGCACCTCCCTAACCACCCAAGACTGTGGGCCCTGCCTTTTGGGCGCCAATTCTGACCAGAGTGATAGGCTAGTTCAAATTAACTACTATAGGGTAAATTGTAATTCAATTGGCCACCTGTGTGTGGCCAGGCTCAACCACATGGCCTTTACTCTATAAAAGTTAGTCTGTGAGGCTGGGAGGGGTCGCCTCTTTGCAAGAGACGGACGGCCCTGGCCGGTCAGCTTGATTCTCGATGCTTGGCGTGAAATAAAGCCCTGCTTAACTTTCGCTTTGTATCAGTCTCGTCCTTTTGTCCATGGACCCTTTCAAAGTCACTAGTTGAAGGGCTGCAAGTCCAGAGTGAAAACTTTACCAAGAGCCTCTGGTGTGTGTGCGCATGTGCAGGCAGGCCTTTACGCCTGGCTATGGGAGGCTCAAATAAACGTGTACCGACTGGCAGCTTAATGACACAATAAAAACGAATTTTGCATGAATGATTTCTCTTATTAAAATAGAACAGAACAAAACAAAATTTCCTGGGCAACTGATTAAAAATGGGCAGAGGATTTGAAGAGACATTTTTCCCTGGAAGACATCCAGATGGCAAAGAGATACATGAAAAGATGCTCAACACCACTCCTTACCACAGAAATGCAAATTAAAAACACAGCGAGGTAGGTAGCACCTCATATCTATCAGAATGGCTAGGATACAAAAGATAAGAAATAACAAGTGCTGGCAAGGATGTGGAGAAAAGGGAACCCTCCTGTACTGCTGGTGGGAATGTGAAGTGCAGCCACTGTGGAAACAGTATGGAGATTCCTCAAAAAACTAAAAAATGGAAAGAGCACATGATCCAGCAAGTCCATTAATGGATATCCACCAAAAGAAACCAAAAACACCAAACTGAAATTAAAACACTTATTTAACAACACCCCCCGCATGTTTACTGCAGTATTATTTACAGTAGCCAAGACATAGAAACAATTTAAGTGTGCATCAATGGATGAATAAAGAAAACGTGCTATGATACCCACAGAATATTATTCAGCCATAAAAAAACCTAAAATCTTGCCACCTACAACAACATGGATCGTCCTTGAGGACTTTAAGCAAAATGTAATAAATCATACACAAAAAGACAAATATCATGTATCTCACTTATGTAGGAATCTAAACAAAACAAAAATCAAAAATCAAATAAACAAAAAGCCCCAAGCTCACAGGTGGTAGAGAATAGACTGGGGGTTGCCTCAGGTGGGGGGCAAAAAGGATGGAGGGAGTCGAAAGGTATGAATTTCCAGTTATAGAATGATTAAGTCATTGGGATAGAATATGCAGCATGATGGCTCTAGTCAGTAACACTGTACTGCATATGGGAAAGTAGCTGGGAGAACATCTTGAATGTTCTCATCACAAGAAAAAAAATCCGTAACGTGTGGTGATGGATGTTAATGGATTTACTGTGGTGATCCTTTTGCCATATACACAAATACGGAATCATCACATTGCACACCTGAAACTATTAGAAGGTTATGTCAATTCTACCTCAATTAAAAAAAATAAAACAATCCAGGGAGCCTGGGTGGCTCAGTGGGGGTTAAAAAAATAAAACAATCCTTCCTCGATGAAAAAATAAAAACCAACTTGCATAAAATGAACAAGTAGTTCATGGGGAGACAATGAGCTTGGCTATTGAAATACAGGCCATTTTAAATCCTATTTCAAGTTGAAATGATGAGAGAACTGTCCCAAGGACATTTGATAAATCCATACCTATAGCTGAAGGTCTGAGACTGACCTTGTATTTCAAACCTCAGCCCCACGGGGCTATGTTCTCCCACAGCCAAACCTGCTGGCCAAATGCTCAGTTCCTGAAGCCCTCCTCTGAGGCTTCTTCACAGAGATCTAATCCTTATGTAATTAAGTATTCAACTTTTTTTTTTTAACACATTAATAGGAAGCATACATGAATCTGTAGAGTTATCTACCCCCCCTTAATTAAGAAATACTCACAGGGGGTTCGGTAAAGGGGACAGGCTCTCCAGCATTCTTCAGCAAAAATGCGTAACGCTTTAGAAACAGATTGTTCAATTTTACATTCCTTGCCATCAGATGTTCATATAGCGCTTTAGCAGATACAACATCCTTGTCTGAGACTGGAAAAAAGATATTAATCACAGATAAATCACTATAAATACCTTCCTCTTTTCCCAACAACAGTTAGCCATTCAGGGACTCCTGAATCCCTTTATTCCAAGACAAATGAATACTTAACTACTTTAAGCAAAAAGCCACATCCAGAGTCTACCAGCTCCCTCACTCCTCCCCACATCTCTCATTCAGCATTATTCAGGATAAAAGAGAAGGAAGATGACAAATGAGGCTATTAAAAGACCCGTACCGTAATAGTTAAAGTGACCACAAACCAAAGTCCTCAATCATGGAGTAAACACACACCATTCAACCCTCTTCTGCTTAAAACCACACTTGAAATCAAGCTGATTCAAGGACTGTTGTGGTGACGGTCTTATAAAATACGTGGAAATCTAGACCTCCATCGAGATACAGATCATCAACTAAACAATACCAAAAAGACTGGCAGTACATTCTGCTGTAAAATAAGCAAATATGAGGAACATATTTGGCTACCGTAACAAAAAATATTCTAAATACATTATCTGCATAAGAAAACTATACACATCGACCTAACATTAACAAGTTATACTAATATTTATTTCACTTCAATGACTGATGAAATAAAATAGCCCAGGGGCTAAATTCAGCTGGCTCTCTGGTCATGGCTGCCGGTATGGGGATTTCACTTCCAGGTTTACCATTGAGATTACAAGGGCTCTACTAGCAATTACTGCTGGTAGTTCAACTCTTTAATTTCGCATTAAATTGTCAACACCAACAATCCCCTACCCTACAACAGTGCTGCAGGACCAATCCCAACTCTAGCAGTGCCAGGGCGAGCCCCCAATATGGATGCAATAGAAGTCAATCCAAGGATCAATCCAACAAGCCAAGATCTCCCAAAAGGGAGCAAGCATGGATGCCTCATCAGTTCTCACTGGACTTCAACAGATGTCTGCTGTTTGGGTAAAGTCAATTTCCTGTCTATAGGAAAACTGGTACCTGTAGGGGCCAAAAGCTTTCCTGCACCTTCATGGTCTCCTTGCTCCTCCCCATCCCAATTCCCAAGGGGGATTATACAATTTAGTTAGCAGTTTTATACTGTTTTGACACTATTTTATGGTTATTTACTCATTATTTAACATCTCCCAAACCCCCTAATAGAACTTTGAGAAGTTTTACAATTATTGCCTCTATTTTGAAATGTATCACTGTCCCCTCATAAGGATGGAAAAGGGAGAACCAAGTTACTAATTCCGATTGTAGTTTGCTGTCCTGACAACAATAAAATCAATAAAGCAATACTTTGTTTATCCCTTGCCTCACATGAGCAAATCAGTGAGTGGCAGATGGACAGATGATCATAAGTAGGAAGCGAAATGCTCCCATTTATCTTGATTACCGAGAAAACTTTAGCCTGGCTTCCTTTTATGTGTGATGAGCTGGCAGTCGGGGTACAAACTGCTTAAAGACTGAAATTTCAAGTGTGATTTAAAGTAAAATCTTGGGGGGCGCCTGGGTGGCTCAGTGGGTTAAGCCGCTGCCTTCGGCTCAGGTCATGATCTCAGGGTCCTGGGATCGAGTCCCACATCGGGCTCTCTGCTCAGCGGGGAGCCTGCTTCCTCCTCTCTCTCTCTCTGCCTGCCTCTCTGCCTGCTTGTGATTTCTCTCTGTCAAATAAATAAATAAAATCTTTAAAAAAAAAAAAAGTAAAATCTTGGGGCCTGCCTTTTTTTTTTTTTTTTAAAGATTTTATTTATTTACTTGACAAACAGAGATCACAAGTAGGCAGAGAGGCAGGCAGACAGAGGGGAGGGGAAGCAGGCTCCCCACTGAGCACAGAGCCCAATGTAGGACTCGATCCCAGGACCCTGAGATCATGACCTGAGCTGAAAGCAGAGGCTTAACCCACTGAACCACCCAGGCGCCCCTTGGGGCCCACTTTTTAATTAAGGGGTCTGTTATTTCAAAAGTGTAGGCAGGTTGGAAGGGTACTGAAGGAGCAAGAAGGCAAGTCACGTGACAGTCTTAAATATGTACCTATTTCATGTTATGTTTCAGGTGGCCTTGGGGAGACTGGATTCCTTCCCCAGTATATACACCCAAGGGGACCTCCAAGTCTTTCCGGGAGCCTGGGGTCCTATTCAACATAACTGGGCCTTGCTGAAGATGCTCATGATACTTCTTTATGTTAAAGTTATATGCATAATTATATATTTTTCTTAAATATAGTTTTAAAACATTTTCTAAAGCTAAATCGATTATTCGTATCATAGTTCTCTGATATTTAGGATTACTGTCTTTGAGTGGAAGACTTAGTTGACTATACTACAAATATCTAAATCACTTAAATAAAAAGTCAGATTAAACTTATTACCATAGCTTTTCATGACTGAAGTATATGCTTCTTCCTTTTCAATTAATTCAGGAATCAATTCTAACAAAGATTTCAGAGTTGATGCCTAGGAAATTAAATATAGGAAATGTTAGCATAACTTGAAAGAAGAATGAAATAAAACACTGATATGTGGATACTATATCAGGAAATCTTCACAACTACAACACAACCATCTACTGAATTTAATAAACTTTTTTTCCTTCTGTATATCTTAATATTTACTATTCATTTAATAATTTACAGCTAAAACAAGCATTTTTCCAAAGTTAATGAAATTCCATTCACACTTCCATAAATATTTTTCCAAAATATCTTTTGTCAATTGGCAACCTTACCAAGGAAGTTACAAGAGTCCAAAGAGTAGAAAGAGATATTATTAACTGTATCTTCAGGTGGCAAGATTTTTAAATAAAATGTGAAGAACTGGGTCAAACATTCTGAAGTTTTCCCTGCTTTGTATATACAGAAGATTTCCAGATCTCACTGGAATATTTACTCCATGACTTTCAGAGGTCATTTGGACACAACAATGGGTTTACTTCCAGTCGTGAATACAGACCTGCTAACCTAGTGATAACCAAACACACGATACTGCCAGATGAATCAAGGATGGATTTCATAAACCTTTATGCCATGTTCCCATCTCACGAAGGAAACATCTGGCTTACTTATTCTGTCAAACAGCTAGACACTGTAACTGCAATTTTTAAAAAATTCTAATTCACTTTTTACACATTTATTCAGTCAATCTATGTAAGTGGACCCGCATCTTTCCAGGACTTCCTACAATTCAGTCTCCCGGGAGGAATGTTCTCAGTAGATAGATTACTGTACGCTCCCTTTCCATCTCCCGAGCAAGTCAGTAGGCCTATGCCTAAATGCAGAGTGACAAGTGCTTTTTAGAATTCTTAATATTTTTTTATCTCAAATTTAAAAAAACAGTCTCTTTGAAAAGCTGCTTGCAGTAAATAAATATGAGTCAGAGAGAAAAAGTTCAATTAGGTAAATAAAACACACACACACAAAACAGTGTGCTAGTGTGAGGGAAATTAAGGAGAACTAGACCTCTCAGATTGGAAACCGAAATGTTTCAGTCTCTCTAGTGCTTTTAGGTACGGCACTGAACCAAAGCTCTTAGGTGAAACTCAGTACACTGAACAAGACTGGCTTCTAGCATCCCTGATCTGCCAGTAAGTCAAGCACAGTACCTTTCCTGGTCTCTGAGAGCTCCTCATACAGAACACCAAGAAGATTGAAGTTTGTTCAGCAATTGCGCCACATCTCTAAAAATTGAAACATCATTCAGTCAATGAATGTTTTTGATAAACAAATTAGACCAAGGTGAGTATTTCCAGTTAACAAAGTTCACAATAATACAGTAATATATCATGACCAATGGGAAGGACTAATCGTCAACCGGTTTTTGTATGGTAAGAAAACAGAAAACAAACGTGAGCTACTCTGAGCTTTTGTGAATTATGTCGCCCTTGGCGCTGCGAGTATAAAGTTTGTTTAAAAAGAAAAGGGAAAAATTAAACTAATGCTTCAACAACCACAGAATAAGGTTTAGGCCTGCAAAGAAAGAGGAAAAAAAGAAGCACTATTCCTCTCCAATTATTCTGCCAAGCATTCACAAGTGAGCTAGGGATCATAAGGTTAATTATACATTTAATAAGGTGTCAGGGAGATAACTGCTCGTTTCTTTATAAAAATTAAAATGTACAAAGCAAGTTCTCTTTAAAGTATAATTACCTACACTTATGCATACAAAAGGACTGATTTCAATCTCTCTATTTTATAAAAGGCTTTCATTGCAACAGACAGCCAGCGCTTGAGAAAGAGACAAAAGTTAAACTCAAAAAAAAAAGTTTATATGACAGACCAGATAAATCAAGTGTCTATCCAATCTTAGATGCTATAGTGAAATCAAATATGGCAAGACAATATTTTAGTTTACACTCATCACAGATGTCATTCTTTTAAGTTTCTCAAAGCACATAGTGCTTTCAAAGCTTTAAAACATTGTCAATACTAAAACGAATAGTATAAAAAGAACTTTTGGGGACACACAGAACATTTACATTATAAACTGATGTTTTCGACATCTTTGAATAAAGTATTCTTTGCTGCAGCAAGAATAATCTTTTACTGTTTGACAAGCAGGTAAAGGATGGGTAAAGGGTTTATCAGCGGAAGCCTCCATCTACTGAAGGGATGACAACGAAAAGACCGCGGCTGCCGCATCAGCACACAGCTGTCACTGGGAGCCCCTGACAGGCCACTGTGTGAGTGCGGCTCCGAGGGCCCAGGCAGAAGCCCCACCGCCTCCCGGCCGAGGCTGCTATCAGCGTGCACTCTAGCCAGCGTCCCCGACGATGATGGCTCAGGACAAGCTGGCAGATGAACCGTCAAGTGCCGCCTTCTAAAGAACCATGAAAATAGTGTGTTAAAATGGAACGAGGACGATCACGTGTATAATGAGAGATGCACAGCCCCTAGTAGGCACACTTCGAAATGTACACACCAAGATAAGGCCTCAGAGTTTATTTCTTTCAGATGCAACCTCTAACATTAAAGGCAGCAAGGTAAGACAATGGAAAAGATTCCTAGAATCCCTCTATAACATAAAATGCCTTTTCTGTTAAAAAAAAAGGGGGGGTGGTGAAGGAAGGAAGATGAGGGAAGAAAAAAAAAGGCAGGGGGGAATCAAATCAAACCAGACAAGAACATTCCCAATTAGCTGGAGTTTATCTCTGTCCAGGAACAAAAAGTGAAAAAGCCTTAGACACAAGCACCGATTTCCACCTTTTACAAAACCATTCACATAGAGAAACTTCTCAAGAACTCCTTTTAAAAATGGTTTGGTTCTGTCCAACTAGATGGACTTTAAGGATCGAAACCAGAGCTCCAGCACAGGGGTGCAGTTTCACCCCACTTAACTACCACTGAATGTGCTTTGCAGCTCATAAAAATGGAACTGAATCTAATACTATTTACTATCAGAAATTGGTCCCAGGCCTCATTCTGACACAGGGAGTCTACACAAACACAGCCGTTGGCGGGATCACGGTGACTGTTTGACTGCCACCTGCTGGGAAGGGCTCCCCAGCGGTGCCTGTTTGTGTACACTGCCAGTGGCAGCTCCGATCACCCACCGTTCTGTCGGCACTTGGCACAGCTTTATATTTAGTGCTGTTAAAATGGCATGAATGCAGTTGTCTCCTTCCCTGAAGATTGCTAATTTAACTGAGAGTGCGGGCCACAGAGACCTGCATTTGTCATTTAATGTGTCTGTGACACACAACTGAATAGAAAGCAAATTCAACTCTTAATAAACCTTGAATAAGGCACTGAGAATGTTTGAGTATTCAAGTGAGAAGCTGTACTTGAAAAGCAAACATTTCCTACTTTTTGTTTGCAAACTGTGTTGCCATGGTGATGCTCGGTCTTTAGAGCATTAGAGAAATTAAAGTAGGAAACCAAAAAAAAAAAAAAAATAAAGTAGGAAACCAAAGGAATGGTTTTGCATTACCTATCTGCACAGAAACATTTGTCTTTAAATCTGCCAGCAAAACACGTCTTCCCTCACTCCCCTTTAAACCACAGAGTGTTTCTAGCCTGGACTGGCATCTTTACTTATAATCCAGTCCTTGTCACGAGGCTGTGATCCACACTGCACATAAAAGTACTGGAAATACCATGCATTCTACCCCACAACTAGGTCTAGTGATTTCTCAATTTACTTCTCACAAGCCCCAAGCCCCACTCCAGGTGTCATTACCTGTAGGAGAGCTCTGGCATCATCCACTTTGCCTGATTCCAGAAGCTGAAGGAAAAGATCAGTGACGGGTTTGTAAACTGCAAACTGATTGGCCAGTCTCTCTGCCATGATGCTTACTGAAAAAGTAACAGGTAAGAGAAAGCTTTTAACTCATCCACAAACGACATCAGGTCCAGCCTCACCAGAGAGAAAATGTGCTTCTGTGTTCTTTTTTTTTTTTTTTTTTTTTTTTAAAGATTTTATTTATTTATTTGACACAGAGAGATCACAAGCAAGCAGAGAGGCAGGCAGAGAGAGAGAGGAGGAAGCAGGCTCCCCACGGAGCAGAGAGCCCGATGCGGGACTCGATCCCAGGACCCTGAGATCATGACCTGAGCCGAAGGCAGCGGCTTAACCCACTGAGCCACCCAGGCGCCCCTGCTTCTGTGTTCTTTAGCAAGAACAGCTCACTTACTCTTTTCAACTGCTGGTTCCAACTGCTCCTCTATTACTTTTCTGAATAAGTATGCCAAGCCAAAGTACTGGGGTTCCACAGTTCGATTCTCTGAAGTAAGCATATTCTCAATGTTTTCTATTGCAACATCTATGTTATTGCTGCAAGACAGAGTAACATACATTGTTAAAAAAAAAAAAAAAGTCTCTGCTTTTGTATTAATATTGCGGGTAGTTTTAGCATGAGAACTTACTTTGAGATTCACATATACAAATACTTTAGGATGAAATGGAAATATAAATACCACTAACCAGATAAAAACCACTATGAAATTGGAATCAATCACATGGAGGTGGCAAAGACAATCACTAGGCAGTTCATGCTACAATAATTGAAATAGCTACTTTTGGTAAAACACTGCTCTGAAGACAAGACTAAACACTTAACATATAGAAGAATCAATGACAATAACTTAAGAAAACAGCTTAAATATCTAATTTGATTTTGCAGCTCTCTGGGTATAAAATGAAAACTTATTTAAGAGCTATAACTTTGGCTTTATGACCTACAACTGCTCCCTACTACATGAGGTGAAGATCACGTATAACACTTCAGGATTCCTAAAGATGCTAATGATGTCTTCAAAGGTCTACTTGCAGGTCTTTCAACCACAGTCACATGAATTTGTTTTTGTTGGTTATCACACAACATTTGAAAAATAATCCATTTACACTTAAATTCTCGGAAAAAGGTATCTTTACAGTTTACATTAAAAAAATCAATGACATTGGGGCGCCTGGGTGGCTCAGTGGGTTAAGCCGCTGCCTTCGGCTCAGGTCATGATCCCAGGGTCCTGGGATCGAGCCCCGCATCGGGCTCTCTGCTCAGCCGGGAGCCTGCTTCCTTCTCTCTCTCTCTGCCTGCCTCTCTGCCTGCTTGTGATTTCTCTCTGTCAAATAAATAAATAAAATCTTTAAAAAAAAAAAAAAAAAAAAATCAATGACATTAATCTCACAAAACAAACTGAGGGTTGCTGGGGGGAGGGGCGTTGGGAGATGGGTATGGGGTTATGGACATTGGGGAGGGTATGTGCTTTGGTGAGTGCTGTGAAGTGTGTAAACCTGGCGATTCACAGACCTGTACCCCTGGGGATAAAAATATGTTTATAAAAAATAAAAAATTAAAAAAAAAAAATCAATGACATAGCTTTACATAACAAGTTATGATAAAAATGATCTGCATGATTAGGTTTCTGGTTAA
This sequence comes from Mustela putorius furo, assembly GCF_011764305.1. Taxonomy (NCBI): domain Eukaryota; kingdom Metazoa; phylum Chordata; class Mammalia; order Carnivora; family Mustelidae; genus Mustela; species Mustela putorius. Next base: position 14,671,654 of record NW_025421321.1, on the reverse strand, counting down.
GGTACTCCTTGATATATACTTTACAGTTATGATACGCCACTCTGAAGCCAAATAATCAATTTTGTTGGAATTCTTACCTAACACATAAGAATTCTCTAATAAAAAATGAATACCCTGTTATAATACATTTTTCTTATGGGTTTTAGTGAGATAATTATTTAATAGTGAATAAAAACACATTCTCCATATCATATAAAACTGTTTAATATGGTAACATTCTAAAATTCATCCAGCTCTTCTTACTCGGATAACTTCCCTGATCTTCTGGCTTAATAGATCTACATTTTCTTATTAAGGGAAAAATTTAAAGTTCTATCTGGAGGGAAACAGTTTTAAAAGGGAAAAAAATAAAACTTCTCAGCCCAGAGAAATGGGAACAAACAAAACCCCCCACAAAAACAAACTAATAAATTTTAATGATCAAACCCATTAGCTGCATGTGAGGTTAACTACTAAAGAACACCTAAAAGCATGAAGAGTGTCAATTTCATAATCATCCCATGAATCTTTAACTTGGGCAATGTACTCTACTAGCCAGGCTAATAAAAATCAAGTATTTATTTATTTCTATACAGTGGAAAGTCTATGCAAGGAATCTACAGATGGTAGTAAGAGAATCGCCTCTAAACACCTTTTTATGGATATGTGTTGACAGGCGGGGAACGGTAGGACGGTGGGGAAAACAGACATGCACATTTTTAACAAGCTTGTGTGTGCCTCTGCTTCCACAATGTTCTGGTATAGCATCACCCTCAAGTGTTGCTGACAATGAAATTAATTCATTTTCCACATTTGTGTCAGTATTCAACAACAGGGGCCTGACACGTATGAGTGAGAAAAGTTATCAACCATGGAAAAAGTTTCATGGATTTAAAATTTTGATAAATGTCATTTCAAGGTCTAATTTAAAGCTAAAACACATTTCACAACATATAATTATTCCCTAATAGTTAGAGAACAACCAGCAACTGGCATCAATTATTTCCTCTGCAATTGATATGGTTTCTAACAGCCTAAGAAAGGTTTTAAAAGGTGGTATTTGAGATAATGTTCCTTCCAGTATCCGACAAAGGAAAAGTTGAAAATACTCACTTCTTTATTTGTGCCAAAGCAATATTATTGATGAAAACCATATTTGAAAGTCCAATTGAATGTTCGAGTCCATCTACCATCTTCTGAATCGCCTGAATGCTTTCTACATCACCCTTCAAGGCACATGCCTGAATAAGGCGGGTCACTGCCAGCCTAGAAGGTATCTGCTCCAGATCCAAGGCTGCTTTTAGTGTTGTTAGAGCCTCTACAAAGAAGAGCAGGCGACAGAGTTTTTCTTTTATGAACTATACTGCCTAATGCATTTTGAAAACTAGCTCTTAAATATGAACACCAAATGGCTACACAAAAAGCTATGAATAATTTATTCTAGATTACAGAAAATATTAATACTTTATGATAAAACTAAAAAAAAATAATGATTTATTTGAGTATAAAATATCAGAGACCAGAGAATTTCTTCTTTAAGTAAATCAGAGAGAAAATAAAATGCTACTGACAGAATGTGGGTTCCCTTCAGGGATAACATTCAGTGTTATTCAGCGATTTCAAGGAAATTGGCAAATTGAGAAAAATATAAACCAGAATCTTAAAAATCAGAGTCTCTCAAAATATTGTAACTTCTACCACATTCATACTTTCCCAGATTTTATAACATTCAATAATTATGTGATTATCAAAATCTTCTAATATCCAAGAGATTCTTCCTTGAAAACAATGTCTCTTTCTAGTCTAAACAGGATGGATTAGGCGGCAGCAGCCACATGGGGCCATTCAACTACCACACTATCAAATTCATTTTACATGACTGAACACTTAGTAGGTATTTGTGTGCACTTTTTTCAAAGAAAACAATGATCATCAGATTCCCAAGGGTACAGCCACAGTTTTTTTTTTTTTTAAATAAGTACCTGATTATGGATAAATATGGAATATTCTTTCACTATAGGGACTCATGTGCCAGTATAACGAAATCATTAAAGATAAAGTGGCAGACTGGAGGGAAAATTTAATACTCAGAATAACAATCACCACTACCGCTACCAAAAAAAAACTTCATGGCTTTTTCAAAATTAAAGCAATGTAACCCAGAAAACACTAAGATTCTGAAGGCAGCTCCCAAATGAGAACAACCTATCTTCTACCCAAGAAATGGGGAAAGGGTAATAATTAAGCAGTCTATTAAAAGTGCTACATTAAAAAACAATGCGTTCAGTGTTTATTACTGAGTCAACAATTTTTAAATACTCCATATCTACAATCTAAATCAGTAATTCTCAAATGGGAAAAGAGAAAAAAGAAGGTAGTTTAGAGGTACATTCACCAAAATTTTATAAATACAGGTGTATCTAAGAAACAAAAATGTTACTTATATTATTTTAGTAATATCATCTATTTTTTAAAAACCTTGATAAAATCTTCTTAACTGGTAGTCATAACCAAATAATCAACTTAAAAACATTCCTTTAGCCAAGAGTACTATCTGAAGGATGTTCTCACCACCGGAATTAAAAGAGTTACAAAAACAAGATAATGACAGTGATGATAGTAACCAGCATCCACTGGACCTCTTCTACCTTTGCTGAACATTTACTACAGGCAGACATAGTAGTAAGCAGCTACACTCACAAGTGCCCTTCTGAGGTAAGTACCGATTTTGTAGGTAAGAAACTGAGAGCGTTTCAATAATTTGCCCAAGGTCATACTGCTAGACACGAATCCAAGAATCCAACACCTAGAGCCTGCATCTATAGGCATATGTGTAAGTGAGAGAGAAAGAAGACTGGGAGAGTTGATCATTTTACATCTACCTGAAGGGGAACATGGGACCTTAGAACCTAAATCAAATTCCCGTAACAGGACTCGCCTTCTGAAGTTTAGGACCTAAGGTACACCCTGAGTCTTTTTCAGTCACCTTAATTTCCTAGTAATACTGATTATGTTGCAAAGGTGCCACAAATCAGCTATTCGCATTCTAGAACAGGATTTGCTTATAAAATCATGTTAAGATTGAACTGGTTTTATTTTTGTTTTAGATGGGACGGTGAAAAAGAAACCTGAAAAGGAGAAGAGGATTTCACAAACCGGGAACTCTAGTCAGCCATGGAGCAAGAGAAGGAGCCAGAGACTGTGCCAACACCATTTCCATCCTTGCCGACGGTCACTACATTAATGATCGGTGGCAGTGTCACAGCTCCTGCTCCTGCTTTCAAGCCGACCTCTGGCTGAACTCAACAGCTGAGAAGAAAAGATGTGAAATCAATCACATCATCAAGTTTCTAGTAGTTTCCACAGGGCACATTCTTCTACAAGTGAAGGACAGTAGTCAAGTTAAACAAATTCAGTTCAGATTCAGCTCAAAAATTAATCCTTTGAAATGAAAAAAAGTGGATCTTTATTTCCACGTCTATAGAAATACAAGCTTCTTTATATGGGGAACAACTTTAACTTTTCATGTTTTAAAACTGTTTATCATTTCTAAAGTATCAACTTGACAAAAAGGCTTTTTTTTTTTTTTAAAAATAAAAAATAAGATGAAAGCTTTTAAAGTTTTAGTAACAAGCTCTGCCCAAAAGGCTGTCTGGATGGACTGGCCCTGCCTGGGGAGTGCTGAGGTAGAATACTGCAAAAAGAGAAACCACCACTTACATACTCAGTCCTAATCAATTAGGAGGACCTCTAAAGACCAGCAAATTTAGGTATTATAGGTAACAGTAAAGGTGCACAATTAGCAACTTCTTCTCAGGGATGTGAAATTATTTTATAAACACGCCAAGTGAGGAATAACATTATTAAAGTCCAAGGAAGAAAAGGGATAGTTAGTTAGTTTTTCCCTTCAAGATTTTCTGCGTGGGTTTTGTTGTATTGGCAACACTGTGGTTTTAACAGTTTTACTGTATTGATTAAAATTCAAATGTAAAGCCCAAGGAGAAACGTTGCTTACCTAAATTTAAGAGAGTCATCATCTTTCCCCTTGGGAGCTCATTCCTAAGACCTCGGATTCACAAAAACCCTCCACTGAACAAATGGCCCCCTTCCCAGTCCTCCCCGAAGTCGTCTCTGCAGCTTTCTTGGGTTATCTTCTTAACATTAATTGAAAAACGCTAAATTCCAAACTCCAAACAAACACTGTATTTTATTGCTGTTGGTATTATGAACTATTGAAAAAGTATTAGATTAAGTTTTAAAAATCAATATTATAATCATTTGGTGCACAATCCCACACATTTAACACTCAATTTAACTCATTTGCTATCTCACACACAACCAACACAATATGCAAGAAACAACTGCTGGGAATTGTTTCAGATGCTCTCTAAAGTATGTTAATTTCCAAAGCAAAATGACTTGTGCTGTGAATTTTAACGCACTTGAAAGCCTGTACTTTCTCTCGTTCTGGAACACAAATTTTGCATGTCTGAAGAGCTGTGATTCATCTTAAGAAAACCCATCTTGTGTTAAATGGAATGGAAACTGGACTAAGTGGTCAAATGACAAGTACATTCATATTCAAGCTGTATTATAAATGCATGTACAGTAATTTACGTCTCTCAGCTACCACAAAAGGCTCTTGATAAGCAGGTAATTTGCTAAATGGACTCCTTTATCCAAGTATTCGAAGGGCGTTACAAGAAAAATCTGCAGAGGCATTAATGTGACGTAAAGGTCAAGCATTGTGACATACCTTTCAAATAATCCCGCCTAACTTGCGTTATGATGAGGAGGCTGTTGGCAGCATCGTTCAGTGTGAAGCCCTTGATGTGGGTCTCAGCGCTAAAAGAAGCAGACATTTAGAAAGGAATTACTGACATGCTTCTGATACGATAATAAATGGTTGAGCACCAAGGTGAAATTATAAAAACTACTGTTCGTATGTTAAAAATATTGCTGCAAAATATCGACCTGGAGACAGCTTTTGTGTTATCCTGTCAATGGTTATAGAAGGATAATTTTTTTTTGCATTCTGACAGATGACAAAGTTGGAAATGAGCAACAAAAGAAACAAAGTACAAGATTTTTTTTAAACAATCGGTTCAGATTCTTGAATGCTGACATATTAGATGATAAAATAACTGCGTGCCCTGCATTGTTCTGCTGTATCCTAAGCTGGATACTTTTTCCTCTTTTCTCTACATTCACCATAATTATAAAATGTAAAACTATTCTTTCAGCAACAAAAATGAACATTTATTTTCAGCACAGTATATTTTAAATATAAACGAAAGCATATTACTAACTAACACCGTATCATTTGGTTGATTAATTTTCAAATTTCTGTCATCTAGCTACATACAGTTTTTAAAGGTGAGCAAGCGTACTGCTGAACTAAAACCATTGTTACCTTAAAATTAAAAATCTCACACAACAATCTTGTCCCAGCCATTTCATTTGAAACAAAACCCCCCAACTCCTTAAAACTCGAGAGCAAAATTCGGTTTACTTATGGCTAAAACCTACATGATTAAAAAACAACCCTAGCCTGAGATGACTTCTGTTCGCTACACTGTTTGCACATGTCCTGTGATGAAATTTCGGCCTCCTTAATGCCCCTAGGGTTCATCTCCCGATTAGGAAATCTCCACAGGTCACAAGGAGCAAAAGCAATTGCCGCCATTTGCCTTATCAAGCTCAGCGATGATCCTTCTGCCAACAACCTCGGCCTGCCGACATGAACATCTAAGCCGACGAGATTGTGAGAAAAGCAGGGTCACTGCTAAATTATTCTCGTCAATCCCAAGAAAATCCTCCAAAGACACTGTGACGTGCCCATCCTCTCAGTCACTTCCAGCCTCAGAAATTCACCCCTGCAGTCCCCAGGCACAGGATTTTCTTACCCCACCCCCTCCACCCAATCCTCTTAATCCCACCAAAGCACCCATTGCTCAGTTTGACTTTTTTTCCTTTGTCCCCATCTGTCAAAGCTCTTAAATCAACAACCCGTGCATGAGACCATAAACGGCATAAAATAAAGGATTTACTTTCTCAATCTTAAGCATGATTAAGTAAACAGAAAACACTATTAAAATTAAACTCACTTAAGTCATCATTACATATATTATATCATATTTACATGTAAATATTACCTAAAATTCATTGAATCCATGCGGTAACAAAACCTCCGTTTTGACTGACACCGAGTGTGAACCGTTCACCTTTTAAAAACCTCAAACACAGAACATTTTCTTTCCATGATCTAAGCTGCCCATTCAATACAAATACAAAAGCGGGAATTAACAGGAGACAGAAACTCTCCCAGTATTCAGTATTATATACTGAACACTCTATCTTATATATGCACAAACTGACCCATCAGAACCAAAATATATTCCAAAATGAAAAAGGAGAAAAACGACAAAAAGTTACTTGCAGAGGTCTCCGTGTTCAACAATAAAAGAAGTTTCTGCTTCTGACCCATACTATGGATGTGACCTTTTATAAGGAAAAAAAATATCTAGTCCAGAGCTGTCAAATTAAACTTTCTGTGGCGATAGGAATATTCATTATCCATGTCGTCCAACAGGGTAGTCGCTGGCCACATGTAGTGACTGTGATGGAGGAATAGAAATCGCAATTTCCTAAAAATACAGTTTAGTGTTATCAGAGATCTAAAAAAATAATCTCCTTTACTGCTCTTCTTCGAATAAGCAGTTCCCCTCCCTCAAAAGAGTTCCCTACATCTAAATTTTGATTTTGAAACATGACAAAATGTAACTAACTCTAAAAATTTAAGAGAGTTGGCTAATCTTTTAAAGGCTGCGGTTACTGTTACTTTTGAGGTTCCATAACTTGGGAGAACAGTTTAAATATTCTTGTTGATGACACTCTCCTAAGTAAGGGTGCTTCATTTTAACCAACAAATCAGAGACAGTGAAGGTAGAACAAAAGCAAAGACTGCGTTCTTTAGTTTACAGAGAAAACTATTGCTCTTAAGACTTAGCAGGTAAAAACACGGACTGAAACAACAAACAGACTGCTCTTCTGGACTGACAGCAGAGGGCCAAAATTTGAGGGGGGTACTGCTACTTGCTATAGTGACTCATGTGGTCATACCATATTACAATAAACGTGGACACTAAAAAAAGCAAAATTCTCTTTTACTCAGAGCACAGATATACAACTGAAGAAGAGATGACCCTGTTAATTAGAAACGTGAACTTCAACTACCAGTTCTGAATTTCTAGCCAAGAGTTACTTTCAAAATAACCCAGTGTAGATCTAACCCAAGATACATTTTTTTAGATTTATTTCTTTGAAGGAGAGGAGAGAGAGAGAGAGCGCACACGCAACACCTCAAGCAGCCCCATGCTGAGTGCAGGGCCCAAACGGGGCTTGATCTCAAGACCCTTGAGATCATGACCTGGGCTGAAACCAAGAGTCAGATGATCAACCCACTGAGCCACCCAGGCACTTTACCAAGATACAATTTTTTGTAGTTAGATGTAACTAACATTTTTCTGGTTCAAGGGAAAGCATGTGCATCTAATCCCCAGTGAGGTGCCTATAGGCATGGTAAGGCTTTGCATCCAGGATTTTCTTAGGCCCACCCAGCTACAAGTGAAAGGCAGCCACAAAATACTCCTGGAAGAGTAACATAATTAAGATAGAAGTGCCCTCAAGAGTACAGAAAGGCTTTATGAAGATCTAGAGAAGGAGGGAAAGAAAAATCAAGCTACATTTTACACATCGCAGACAGAAGGGGAAATGGAAGGGTTGTGCTTGCAAACATCCAGATCAGTAGCTTTCCCACTTGTGTGAGCAAGATCCACAGTCACACAAAGAAGAAACATTTCATACTACCTATCAGTGCAAATACCAATACAACTCACAAAACAATCTTTACATACGAAGTGCTTCGATATTTTCTATTCTATTTAAAAAAATGCTGGTTCTGATCCACTAAAGAGATTCCGTGACCCAAGTGCTGGCTGCAACTGTAGTTTGAAAAACCACCTGTCGGTGAGCCATCCTCAGTGAAAGGTATGCACAATGCAAGAACACTCTAGGGTAAGGCAAGAAAATGTTGAAGCTTCTGTTTTTACATCTTATTATCCTCTGAAAAATTTCTATTTTATGAGTATGTTTTAAAATATACTTAACATATGCTACTTTGGTACAATTCACTATTAATGGTATCTGATCAAAATGTTTACAACATACAATTATTGAATCACTTGGGTATTAAATGCAGATCCCTGGGCCCCATACCAGATCAAATGAATCAAAACCTTTGGGGTGGGCTGTGAGGAATCTTCTCAAGCTACAAGAGTATGAGGCTCCAGGGGGCGGGAGGAGAAGGAAAGGAAATAAAAGAATGTGTGGCTCTGCATTCTAGGACAAGCCCAATTAAAATGGGGGAAAAAAAAGGTAATCTATATTTTGGGGGAAGTATTTCAGGATCAACCTCAGGATTAAGAATTTTAAAAAAACCTTCCTTCTCTGCTTCTATCCCCTCACTTAATTATACCCAGTTCTCAACACAAGAGGCTCCTCTTTTCTCTGTCCCTGCTCCTCCCAAATCACTGTTGCTTTAGAATGCCTTTGATTACAACAAGTAGTGTTAGGAGAAGGGTTTAGGTAATAATTTCCTGAGAAAAGTAATTTTAGGAAAAACTCCCACCCCCTTGATGACTCCAATGATTACAGATGAAGGAACGCTGTTCAATGTCAAATTTTCCAAGTCGCTAATTTAGCATCTCTTGGGTATTTTAGAGATATGTAATTTAATTAGCAACTGAGCAAACACACAAATGAGATACAGAATACATGAAAGACTTATGTTTGAGAAGCCTTAGTGTGACTATTCTTGCTATAGGACATACAAGATGATTCAAGACTATAGGTATACAGACAATGTGCATATGTGTATACATACATGTCGTACTTGTATACAGATGGATCTATACACTCACTGTACATACATATACACTGTCCATGTTTATATGTATTTCCATAGACAAGTACAGTCATATACTTTTTCCAAAATATAATGAAACACAAGCAGTAAATATGGCCCAATGGTGCATAACTTTAACATAACATTGGTATTAAGAGCAGATCTTCCAGCAAACTGCAAGAATGGTACTTTCTAGTCAGGATTCTAATATTCCAAAAACACTGTGACTTAAAAGCTCTGAAGGTCAAAGTTGAGCCAAGAGAGATCATTTCAGAACTTGTAATACATTAGGAAAAGGCTGACCCTTGCCACTGAAAATAAGGCTACTAACACATCACCAGGACAGGTCTACATCACAGAGGTCACTGCGCTCCACTCCATTCTAAGCCTTCTCTGGTATCTCCTTTGGGATAAGACAACAGAATCTATTAACTGACACACCAGGTAGGAAAACTTTCTTGTTCTGATTAATTTTACTCTCAGGAACTATCCAGAGGAAAAAAACCCCTACCACAACCACCCAACAGATTTTTTTTTAAAATTCAAAATCAAATAAAAAACAGAAAGTTAAAAAGAAAAGGCATTTAAAATGTATTGAGCACCTCTATTTTCTCCACTTCACTCTATGTTCTTCAACACCTAAAAGGAACCTTTCTTTCTTTTTTTTTTTTTAAAGATTTTATTTATTTATTTGACAGAGGAGAGAGATCACAGTAGGAGAGAGGAAGGGAAGCAGGCCCCCTGCCGAGCAGAGAGAGCCCGATGTGGGACTCGATCCCAGGACCCTGAGATCATGACCTGAGCCGAAGGCAGCGGCTTAACCCACTGAGCCACCCAGGCGCCCTAAAAGGGATCTTTCAAGTAAGTCTTATCATCTTAGCATCCACTCATCATCATAAGAAGAAATGAGGTTCACAGAGGGGATAATTTCTCCAATAGAAACTCAAGTAAGATTCGAATCCCTGCCTAAGTTCAAAGCCCTTCGGCTATTTTCACTTTATCAGGCTCCTTCTACCACAAAAGGCTCAGAGAGCTAGACACTAAGTAAGAAAAAGAGTATGATAAAGGGAAAAATATTATTTTTCAGTATATGGACTTCATAAATGAGTGGAAGCTTTATTAGGGGAAGAAAGTGTACTGCACTGTGGAAGGCCAGTAAAACTTATATTTTTATAGATTAAAAAAAGCCCATAAAATTAGAAAACCAGGGGTGCCTAAGAGGCTCAGATGGTTGAGCATCTGCCTTCGGCTCAGGTCATGATCTCAAGGTTCTAGGATCAAGCCCTATGTCAGGTTCCCTGCTCAGCGGAGAGTCTGCTTCTCCCTCCTCCTCTGCCTCTTCCCCTGCTCATGCTCTAAAAAAAAAAATTAGAAAACCATTTCATAGGATTTTTGTATGTAGTTGAGGATAATTAAGCAGCTGCTACTACAACAAATCATTAGGAAAATCCTAATGATAGGTGATACTTTTTTAAATGACAGGTTTAATAAATGGACTAATACTTACAATTCTTTCACTTGCACTGCTTCTATGAAACTATCCTTCTCCAACAGTAATTTTATAAGATTGCTGTAAGTCTCACTGTTGAAAATAATGTTTTGCTTTTGTGCCTTCAGGAAAATAGTATATGCATCTACGAAGGAAAAAAAGCAAAAAATGAGATGATGTTATTCTGTAATGTCAAAAAGAAGGAAAACCCCCTAGAGCAAAGCCTCAAAGCCATATACGTGTTTGTTTTCATGTTCACCCACCACAGCACTCTCCAGAGACACACACACTGACCAAAACAACAGATACAGTCACACTCCTCATCTTGATAAAAACAAAGTCACAGTTTTGAACAATCTACTTAAGCCATGTGGCTGGTACCTGAAAGGACTTCCTTATAAAATTACTTTTCTTTTCTTTCTTTTTTAAGAGAGAGAGAGAGAGAGAGAGCAAGCGCACAAGCAGGGACAGACACAGAAGGAGAGGGAGAAGCAGGCTCCCTGGAGAGCAGGGATGGGGGACTCGATGTAGGACTTGATCCCAGGGCTCTAGGATCATGACCTAAGCCGAAGGCAGTGGCTTAACCAACTGAGCCACCCAGGCGCCCCTGAAATTACTTTTCATACTAGCTCTCTAAAGTCAATAAATTATTTTCATGCCAATAAAAATGAGAAGTAGCTCTTCTCAATTTGTCAAAAGATGATACCATTTTCAAAATCAATTGCAAAATGTGTGGTAAAGTCCAAATAAACCACAGGTATAATTTAAATTGAGGGGAGCAAAAGATGCATTTTAAAGCAATCTTTAATCTATAAGTGGGTGGTTACAATGGTTAACATTTCAACACAATAGCATTAAAGTGAATATAGCCTATAATTCTAAAATTAGGAGATCAAATTATTTGGCTACGACAGGACTTATACAAAAACATACAATTTTCAAATATACAGGTATCTAACAAGTAAACTAAGCAACATTTGTTTGACTGATTAACAGTTTTATTTCACTTGTTCACAATAACTGTCAGTGAATGAAAAGATGTTACCAAAAGAGAAGTATCTACACTTTTCAGTCACTTACTTTTCTGAAATAAAATTGCCTGGCTATAAACATCCAACTGAAACTATAATCCACTCTCTGGTGTGTATAAACAAATCACAATAGAGATGGGGCACCGTGAACGATCATGTACGACCTTCGGTGGGTATAAAGCTCAATATAAGAAAATACAATACATGCAACTAGGAGTGAGCAAGATATTAGTGCTCTGAAGAACATTCTGAACTACTTCAGAGGTTTCTGAACAAGCAGATGTTATATCTGTATTCCAAGGTTAGGGCAGTTTGCAAGAGCCCTTCAATTAAACTGAAGTGACAATGTCAGAAACTTACTCTTTCGTGCTAAACTCAGAGAAAACTAGAGAGAAAAGGTATGACATTAATATCTGCATCTTAACCAAGGAGAACAGATAAAATCCATCATTCAGTCGACAATGTTCCCTTTTAAGGAAGCTGAGAAGTCAAATGCAGTGCAATTATAGTCTACTCCCCAACAATCATCGTTTGCTCAATGAAAATATACAGGAGGTACAATTAGAATATTTAAGATTAACAAAATAATCAGGAAATCTTACTAGTTGTTTTCTAAAGTTGTAGTTTAAAGATTAGAGAGTGAGCATGCGTGTGGGCACACACACGTGAGCAAGGGGAGGGGCAGAGAGAGAGGAAGCAGACTCCCCAATGAGCGTGGAGCCCAACACATGGCTTGACCTGAGATCCTGCAATCTGTGAGATCACAACCTGAGCTGAAATCCAGAGTCAGACGCTTAACCAATGAGACACAGGCGCCCCTAAAATTACAGTCTTTGTGTGAAATTGCTATGGCTGTTTATTATTCTCTATTAGTTAAAAAAAAGAAAGAAAGAAAGAAAGAGGCAATCACTGTAATGCCCCAAACTCATTTGCCACAGGTTTCTGGTGTGAAAGTCAGTAAGTATACTAAACTATCAGAAATTCGATAAAGTACTAATGTTAACAATCAATTTTCAAACTATTCATGTTTTGCTAGGCATTCAAATCCTGGAATAGACAAAAGACTAGAAACTCTGAAGAACAGGATAAAACCAGTTAAATAAATATAAATTGTATATTAAAGCTAGAATAGGGGTATGTTTATAATAACAAACACTGCATTATATTTATTAACTGATTTTTACTTAAATGAAAATAATTTTTAAAAAGGTGACATATGAAGGGGTACTAGTCTTGCAGCAGTTAACTATACACTAATTTTATACTCCTTTCAATCTAATTAAAATTCCACTATTGGAATAGTACCCATAGTCATAATTTTGTATTTAGGTTTAACATATATATGGTGAAGACTCAAGGATGTATACACTGAATATGCCACAAAGGAAAATGACCCAAAGGATAAAGTCACTATTCATGATTGAGAAAATATAAGAGCTTAGCTTATTCTTTCCTCATATACTTCATGTCAGTGTCACAAAATTCTAATTAAGTCAAGAAATTATGAGGTTCTGTAAATTTCTAAATTGATTCTTTTCTACTGAACAGAGTTCAAAACTGTCAATATTAAAATTTTAAAAAAATCTGCTGCATATTGGTTAAAGTATCATAAAGCATACTTGAAAATCCACACAGTATCGAAGGAATTAAAGATGATGCTAGCATGCTATGGAGAAAAATTTAAAAAAGTGAAGGATACAATAGTAAGATATGATTTTGAAAGAGTACAATGAAGTCTAAATAGAAATGTCTATCATGTAATAGGCAAGCTGATACCAGAGGGTTCAAGATGGTCATAAAAATTTTAAAGCAGTCATAGTAGTGGTAGGCATGCCACTTCAAGAAAGTCTACCACGAGAGAAAAGGAAGTGCAAGACACAGACCTCATGTCCTGCCTCCAACCCTGAAATAGTGCTTGATCAATTCAACATACACAAGAACGGTGCTTAATTGCCCTAATCATTTTCTGCTTTCAAATAAAAGCGAAATACATAATAAATACATCTGCCAAAAAACACTCATGATCATGCTATTTTCAAAGTATACTTTTTAATAAAATGTATGCCTATTTTAGTTCTTATTATAAGAGATTTCAAATGTACAGAAAAATATAGACCCTTCCATATGCCCATCACCTACATCTAACAACTATTACCATTTTGCCATTCTTGCTTTATCTTTGTTCCTTATGGTTTAGCTATTTTAAAATATATTATAGATAATCTTGATTTTTTTCCATCTTTTAGTACTTCAGTAAGATCTCAAAAGTTAAGGACACTGTCTGATAGATCTTAACACCACTATTGTATCTAATAAAAATAAGACAGGGGCACCTGGCTGGCTGAGTCAGAAGAGCATGAAACTCCTGATCTCAGGGTCATGAGTTAAAGCCCCATGTTGGGTGCAAAGATTACTAAAAAAAATTATAAGCTTAAAAAAAAAGAGAGAGAGAAATAGTTCCTGAATATTATCTACTACTCAGTTGATGTTTGTTTTCCCAACTACCCCAAAATGTGTTTGTTAATTTAAACTTTTTTTTTTTTTTAAAGATTCTATTCATTCATTTGACAGACAGAGATCACAAGCAGGCAGAGAGAGAGGAGGAAGAAGGCTCCCGCTGAGCAGAGCCCGATGCAGGGCTCAATCCCAGGACCCCGAGATCATGACCCGAGCTGAAGGCAAAGGCCTTAACCCACTGAGCCACCCCGGCACCCCACATTAAAGAACCAAAGAAAATAATTAATACATGTAAGTTCCATCTCCATCCTAGAGCACTACTAATTTGTTAGAAGGACTTAGATCCCCTGTTGCTATTAGAAGCATACAGATTTACCTTTGCTTCTCTTTTGTTGGCAGGCATTCAACAGATCTTTCTGGATATTACTTTCTGTATGTGAGGGTGATGAAAAATTCAGGGAGTGCTTTTCATCTTCATACCACAACTGGAAGAAAGAAGTATTCAGTTAAACAAAACCTGGTATACAGAGTGATCTTTTTAGAATGAAACTGGGCTAATTATGCCCTACAGTTATACTGACAACAAAACCTGTTAGGTTTACAGTTAAAAAAAAATTACCTCAGGTACGTCAAACGGAACCTCTTGATTACTGTTTCTAAGGATTTCTGCTAATAATCTTAATGTCTTTGCACGTGGAATAATATTTTCTTCTTGCATTTTATTCCACACAGCATCAGCTTTTTGCCAGTCACCATTTACTTCTGCAAAATTTTGAATAAGCAGAAATTAATGAACATACTAAGTCCAATTCTTAAAAATGTTTAGAATATTTTCCCTATTTAATGTTAAAGTAAGCATTATTCCAAATATTGCCTCCAGGGAAAAGAACAGGATGATTGTGGACCCAAGGCAAAAAGACTTTCTTCTGTATGTCTTTTGAGTTTTCAACAATGGAAATTCCTTACCTAATAAAAAACAACAACCCCCATCCCACTTTACTACACACTTTGATGTGAATAAAAAGTCTGTCTTTCTAAGGTAACCTGAGAAACCCACTGCTGAAATCAGAATCAGAAATAGGTAACAATTCAACTATGCCCATGAGATTTTGGAAAGATAATGTGTACATGTATATAGTGTAATACACAGCTGGAGGTCTGAAGTGATTCAAAGTGCACAAATGTATGATTTTCTTCAAAAGTGTCAAATCAACAAATCCCTTTCACTTAGTAGAATAGGGAGAATTCTGTCTCTTCTGCTGACTTGAAGAATGTCTATGATATTATGTGATAGATTTTTTTATCCCACTAATGCCATCAGACTAAGTATTATAGGGCAAGGAAATAGGCAGACTCCTTCACATTGAAAAACTGAGTTCCTGTTATGTGTAACCTAATCTTCACAAATAGCAAAAACTTAATAATCAAGACTTAATTTTTAAACATTCTAACAGGTTTTGAAAAGAGAAACGGTCAAGTCATTTAATATAATAAACTTACGCTTGTGAAAAACCAGACCAATATATTAAAAATATCATGACACTAATTAAGTTCAGTGAAAGTATTACACACAAAGAAATACTATTTCAACTGTGGTTTTTGAAATTTTCATATATGAATAATGAGTATCTTCATTCTGTATAGTCAACTCTAGGAAGGGGGCTGTTTCAGAGCACAAATGTTCTAAAAAACATACATAAATATGTTTCTCAAAAATAGCAAAATACTGAAAGTGATGGGATTTTCCTAGATTCCCCCACACCTGTCCAACTGAAAAGCTACTTTTTTTTGGTAACCAATGACTCCTGGAAGTAAAAAACTCAAAAGAACAAAAACAAAACACACTTATGCTCCATCAGAAACCTACAACAAGGGGCGCCTGAGTGGCTCAGTCATTAAGCATCTGCCTTCAGTTCAGGTCATGATCCCAGGGTCCTAGAATTGAGCCCCACATCAGGGGGAGTCTGCTTCTCCCTCCCCCACTCCCCCTGCTTATATTCCCCCTCTCGCAGTCTCTCTATCAAATAAATAAATAAAATCTTAAAAAAAAAAAAAAAAACCTACAACAAAGAAAAAGGTAATAGTAAGAAAATTTCCCCAGGTCATACACAGATTGTAATGATTTTCTACATACTTTGGTAATAAAAGCAGTCCCATATAAAACCCTTAAATTTACAATCTCTTTTCCCAAAACAAGACTCTCATAAGCTAATTATGCTTTTCCTTCATTAAAATGTTCTCATGTAATATAAAATTCAAAAGTAACTTCTCAAGTATGTGAGTATATAAAACTAACTGGACTAAACAAATGAAAAACAAAACCCCAAGTTCCAGTATCTTTAACTCTACAGAAGAGAAAAGGTGGAACATTCTGTCCCCTGCCAAAAGGTATACCTGTGGATTGTGGAAGACATAGTTAGGGAAGGTTTCCAAGAACTGGTAACAGCACCGCTAAGGTGGTTTTTACAGAGATTCATTTCTAAGATAACATGAACACTGAAGAGAAGATGGATGGAAGATGGACAACTCTGTCTTCAACTATAGGAACTCTATGAAAGTAATTTTCTTCTTCTAAAAAAGGCACACATATATGAAAGCTTCCACTTTAGGAGGACAAAGATATTACAGAGATGCAGCTTTAATTAAAATGGACTAGCAACTTTAAAAAAAAATCTCAGAGTGCCTGGGTGGCTCGGTCAGTTAAATGTCTGCCTTTGGCTCAAGTCATGAGCCCAAGGTCCTGGGACAGTGCCCCGAATCAGGCTCTCTGCTTAGCAGGGAGCCTGCTTCTCCCTCTTCCCCCCATGCCCAATGCTCTCTTTCTCTCAAATGAATAAATAAAATCTTTAAAAAAAAAAAAAAAGAAATAAAGAAAGAAAGAATGAGCTCATAAAAAGTTCTACCAGGCCAAACATTTTCTCAGGTATTCACAATCCAAAATACAAATTTTTCAAGTACAATAGGACCACATTTCATATATTATCCCATATCATATGTTCCTTTTCAAATAAAATGGAGTCCATGGTGCTTTAATAAATTATTTAACTTCTTCAAATAATGGTCCAAGGGGAAAACGGAAAGAGGGGGCCACAAAGGAGAGGCTGGTTGAGAAAGGGGAGGATCAGGGTCATCACAACCACATTATCAACTTACAGCACCACAAAGGCATGAAGTATACAACCTGGGTTATAAAGTATACTTCATGATAATAATTCCTGACTTCCAGCCTTACAAGAGGCCACCCTCACCTTACAAGGATCTTCAGACTACTGGCTCAAACACAGAGCAAGAAAACTGAAGAAGGTGTCCAATACAGCCAAGAAAGGGGATGAAGGAGAAAAAAATGGTAATAAACCTCAAAGACTATTTATTCCTAAATGAAATTTTAAGATGAACCTACGGGTTGTTTTCTTTTCTTTCTTTTTAAAGAAAGCATCAGCAAAAGGTCATCTGTATAGGAAAAAGAGGTTTGTGAGGCTGGCTACCTCCACCTTCCCTGGACTACCCCTGCTCCTCGTACATCCTTCCAGTTTTTTTTTTTTTTTTCACTCCATATTCTTAATCTTGGTTATAGGCCTAACTGCACAAAGCACTACCCTATCTGCTGCGTCCTCCCCAATATCTAGCATAGTTAGGGATTATGGTCCTCTGTGGGGACTACTTTAACTGCTAAGACTCATTTGGATACATTCAGGGTTTTTCTTTTTTTCTGAAGTTGGTATAAAATTAGAATTTAAGCATGAAATAGTTCCTCAAAATAAAGGGGTGGGGAAGGACAAGAATTAGCACTTGAATAATACAGGTTATAACCCACCAATTAAGGACTACACTCCTAAAACCTAAGTTTGCTAACTGCGTATATTCAATAACAACCTCAGTATTGTGTGCCAGAATTTAACCATTAAACCAAAGAACTGAATTTCAAGAATTTTAAGAGTTTTAAAAATTACATAGCAAAGTGTGCATTTCAATGCAACCAACAACTGAAATATAAATTTTACAGCAAGTCTTATTTATACCATTAACATAGAAGATAACAGAGAAAACACAAGCAGGCAGAGAGGCAGGCAGAGGGAGAGGGAGAAGCAGACTCCCCACCAAGCAGAGAGCCCTGATTTAGGACTCAATCCCAAGACCCTGGGATCATGACCTGAGCCAAAGGCAGATGCTTAACTGACTGAGTTGCCCAGGTGTCCCAAAGATAAAGCTTCTAATGATAATAAATACAAATTCAAAAAGACAAATGAATTAAGTTATTCACTGCTGTCTATGTTTGGTGAAGGTAAATTTCCCATGAGAAAAACAAAATAATCTGATCAAATGTCTGGGGGAGTGGAAGGATGAAGGGATGAAGAGAGGGCGGGGCAAGAGGAAGAAAGGAAGAAGGAAGGAAGGAAGGTAGGTTAGTTACTGACTTGTCTAAGAGTTGCTCTTCTCCACCCAAATACCCTAAAAGAGACTGCAAAGTTCCCAGATGTATAAACTGGAACTGACATACTAGAACACTGTTTGGTAATAAAGATCAAGTGTTTCGGAACACAAATACAAATCCAGCCTAAGGAAACAACTATGGGCGTGAACAAAGATTAAGGCACAAAGATAGCACAAATACAGCACTGTTTTATAATGTGTAAAATGAATTTCTAGTCACATGTCTAGCATAAGGAGATTGGCTGGATAAATTCTAGTACAGCCATGCAATGTAGTCATTTATAGGTAAGAAAATGTTTATAATATAAATTCAGTCAAAACTATATTAGAATATAATCACATTTTTAAAAACTGTTTAGCAATGAGTCTGTGTATCAATATGCATTTTTCTGGAAAAAGATTTTTTTTTTTAAGATTTTATTCATTTGACAGAGAGATACAACAAGAGAGGGAATAAGAGCGGGCGCAAACGAAGAGGGAGAAGCAGACACTCTGCCAAGCAGGGAGCCTGATGTGGGGCTCGATCCCAGGATCCCAGGATCATGATCTAAGCTGAAGGCAGAGCATAATGACTGAGCCACCCAGGCACGCCTGGAAAAAGATCTTATACACATGAATGAACATGGTAGTGATTATGTGATGTATCGGAGTGACTAGTAAGTCTACCAGAGGACTTAAATAAAAAGAAAAAATTAGGGGCGCCTGGGTGCTCAGTGGATTAAAACCTCTGCCTCAGCTCAGGTCATGATCTCAGGGCCCTGGGATCCAGCCCTGTATCTCTCTGCTCAGTGGGGAACCTGCTTCCCCCTCTCCCTTTGCCTGCCTCTCTGCCTACTTGTGATCTCTCTCTCTGTCAAATAAATAAATTAAATCCTTAAAAAAGAAAGAAAGAAATAAAGAAAGAGGAAAAGAAAAAAAAATTGGTCTCTCCTCGAAAAGTTCTATTAAATTCTGTGGCCCTGATGAAGATTTTTCTTACCTTTTCATTACTGCAGTAAGACTGCCAGAAACTATGAAACTTGTCTGGTGTCTAGTGATACAATAAAACAATCTGTGATAAAATTCAATCAGGCCTCTACTTAAAACTCTATTGAAGACCACACATTTGACAATCACTAGACCTTCCCAATATTCCTTTCTTGCACCTGCCTTCAACAGAATTAATGTCTGAAGATGAAAACATGACGAACAGTCAGATTACTTACTATACAATTTTAGTAGACTGTAGTACAGCTGGTCTCTATCACATTCAAACAACTTCTGTGTCAGCTCCACTAATTTTTCTAGAACTTCAACCTTAAAAATAAGATTAACAGATGGATCTACAATGTGTAAAGGACATATTTTATAGCTGACAAATCTCAGTTTAATAATCCTTCCACCAATCTTTACCCAAAGGGCAGATTAACTTCACTTCAAAAGTTAAAGAGCCGAGCACACCAATGTGAATGGACTTACTGCCACTGAAGTGAACACTTACAAATGGTTAAAATGATAAATTTTATGTTATATATGTAGTTTACCACAATTAAAAATGACTTTTTTTTAAGCTAAAAAGCTGAAGAAGGACTCTGTAGTCAAGAACAAAACATGAACAATCATCTGGCTGAGGAAACCTCATGAAGATACATTCTGAGAATTCAAAGACACTGCTGGAAGAAGATCCAGTGAATACACTCTCCAGTTAATAAGAACACTCCTACACCCAAGTGTTATACTCCTCTTCCCCTGTGGCTTCCAGTTGGCGGGATATGAAAAGATATCTGCACTGGAGGAGACGTAAAGTAGAAATTCCACTGGGCTACCCTAAGTGACTCCTCGGGTCACTGAGGACTGAGGCAGATTTAAATTGCAAAAGAAACAAGGTTAGCCTGCTCAAGCCAACAACTTAGGATAAGCAGGCTAAAATCTTCAGGGCCCAAATTAAAAATTTTAGGGATTCAACTGCACCTCAGGAACAAGAATTAAGCTACTACTTATTTGGAAAACCACCAAAGATAGTGCTGCTTCCATTAATAATGCTCTATGTCCCAAAATCCCCGAATGCTCATACGACATGTAGGAAGGACACTTGCTTTCTACTCACAGTTTTAGGTGGTCGAGACCAGAAATTAAACACAAACCTGATTACTTGAAATACATCTTTCACAAAACCACTGAAGTCTTGTGGGTCGAGCTCTAATGCCTGGAGTCTATAAAATAAAATCATCAGAGAACGTGTGAGGTAAGGCTCAGCTAAATGTGAATTTTCCCTCAAAGACAATAGTTTTCATCTAATCCACTGCCTCCTTCCTAAACAAATATAAAAAAAGAAACCTATAACTTAATACCAGTTACCAAAGACTTTTAGGATTAAAACAGAGCATAAATAGGAACCTATATTTAACCAGTATCTAGAATATTTGGGTTATGTCAAAATATTGCTTTGCAGGTCAATTTTCATTCAACAGATCTTTAAACATTAAGATGGTTAAACTTTCTTTACTATACAAAGGAACCTTGACTCAGTGTACTAAATCAATTCTAAAAGATGTCAAATTAAACACACACACACTTTAGAGATCCCAATGGATTCAGGAAGCAAAAATTAATGTACACATACTTATGAACCATCATCACAACAATAAACCAATGGCTTTCACTTTTAAAAGTATTGTGACGGCCACAAATGTTTGCCTATTATCTAAAACTAAATGTGTAGAGAGCGAGGTACTTAAGCAAGCTAAGTACTTAAAATTAGTTCATAGTCTTGGTTTATTTCAATTACTGAGATATATGTTATATCCTCAATCAGAAATTACTAGGGTTTAGTCAATAACTCTGGTGGCAAAGCAGTTCTTTTTAAATTTTGGATACTGGAATAAAAGGCAAACTAATTCACACATAATTCCAAGGATTTGTCACTCTAACTACAATATTCTCATCATGTCTAAGAGGGTTTCCCCATTAAATAGTACATTTCAATCACAGCATTATGATAAGAAAACTACATACTCATTAGCCCTGGCTGCTCCAGCTTAGAGGAGGTACCTCCACTGATTTCTCTGCTCAGCTTTGTTGACTAAACCACAGATCCCTCAAATCTGATCTCTTATTTAGAAGTCCTCATGATTTTTTATTCCTTCAAGTAATACTGTACAATGTTAAATTAAGAACTGAAGCAGACAGTAACATCTCAGAGCTCTGGTAGGATGACAGAGAAACAGGCACAGCAGAAGTTGTAAAAGTATTCTCATTCTGACTGTGCAAGTATATGCATTCTGGGATAGAAGAAAGAAATGCTGAATAGATCAACTGCTGAAATATATTCTCAAATACATTAATATTTACATCTCCACACAATTTCTACTCAAGGATTTTCTCACATTACCTCTTTGATTTCATAGGCATTACTCTGAAAATGAAACCAATAAAAATGAAACCAAATGAAATCAAATGTATACAAAAAGCCCTTCCAAAAATACTAGACTATCCTCTTTAGAAGAAGGCAAAATCCAAGGCATACAATCAATTATAGCTTCAACTGACTGCTGATGCAAAACCAATGATCTTAATAGCACAACTTTTATGTTTGTAAACGCTTCTTTTTGGTGGCTGATTAATCTGCTTGTCACGAGCAGGACAGCTGACTTTATAGAGCAGATAGTCCTAGGTTTCATTTTGAAATTGAGAACTGTTTTCACATTGTAAATCTCTATCATCAAAAGAACATCTAGGTCAGATTAACTAAATCTCCTAGGCTTCTATAATAGTCTACATTTCTGTATCTCTTAACATCTTACTGAATTTTAAACACAAGTTGAAAGCAAAAATAGAAAATATAATAAAACTTTGGAGAAGAACAGAATTCTAATTGGGATGTTATATATATCAAAAACCAATTAATTAGAACAGTTTAATTAAAACAATAAACTTACCTAACTTTTTCTGTTTTTGCTACATACAGTCTAATTAATGAACACTGAGAATAAATTAATTACTCTAATAAAACATCTGGCAAGTTTGTTTCCACCGAGGTTACTGTGCTCTAAAATATTCTTTGTGAAGTTCCAATTTAGCACCAGGTTCACTTGTATAAGAATAACAGTAATGCAAAATACAAAATAATTTCTATTTGTTACATTACTCTGATGTAAATTTGTTGTTACCATAATAGGCTTCAATATATACTAGTAAAAAGACCTATCAGGTAATTATTATCTTTAAAGTGGAAAGAAATGAAGATTCTTCAGAAAGAAAAACCACCTTAAATTTGACCCAAACAGAAGTTTTTACCTGTTTGATTTTTCCTGCTGTTAGTGTTAGAAACATGAAATGGAAAACAAATGAACAACTATCCCAGCCTCATATCCTCTATTCAACATAGCGGGGAAAAAAATGAAGTGCATGAGAGGTAGTGGACAAGTAAAAACAAGAACCCAACTATTTATCTTTATAGCTAGAATAGCAAGGGGAGAAAAAAGTATCATGGAACTTGTTAAATCTTTCAATTATCTGTCCTTTTCTCTAAAATCTTCAGGGATGGGGTGACTGGGTGGCGCAGTAAGTTAAGTGTCCAACTCTTGGTTTCAGTTCGGGTTGTGATCTCAGGGTCAGGAGATCAAGCCCCACATCAGGCTTCACTTAGCATGGAGTCCGCTTGAGACTCTCTCTCCCCTCCTCTGACCCTCCTACTACGTGTGCATGCTCTTTCTCTCAAATAAAAGGACATCTTAAAAAAAAATCTTTGGAGACAGACTTAAAGACTATGTCTAGAATAAGGAGGAAAATATGATTGAGCAAACATGACCCACTTAACCACATGTTACCGGAGATATTAATAAGTAAACTAACTCATGGGTATGAACTGACACGAGAACTGACATCTCTTGAAATTTGGGAGGTCAGGGGAAAAAATATCTCTAAAAATCCTTCTGTATCTATAAGATCCATTCTGGCTTATTAAAGAAGGCAAATTAAGATGAGACCTTGCATGTGATCTAGCAAAGAGCAAAGGTAAAAGCCACAAAGACTGTCACTATAATCCAAACTTTTGGTCCTAAACACAAAACCATAAAAAGAGTTTTGCCCCTGAGTAGACTCTGGCTACCATATAATGGAAGGGTAACAGCAGATAAGAGGAGAAAAAAAAAAATCAAGAAAGAATAATTCTGAAAAAGGGTAAGTTCTTTTGGTGGTTCAGATACTGAGGGGTCAGGGGATCATGGAGATTATACTGCAATGTATATACAAATGCATCAAACCAAAACACTGCATACTTTAAACTTGCACGATGCTATAACTTATCTCAATTTTTTTTTTTAAGATTTAATTTATTTGAGAAAGAGACAATGAGAGAGAGCATGAGTGAGGAGAAGGTCAGAGGGAGAAGCAGACTCCCCGTGGAGCTGGGAGCCAGATGTGGGACTGGATCCGAGAACTCTAGGATCATGACCTGAGCTGAAGGCAGTTATCCAACCAACTGAGCCGCCCAGGCGTCCCACTTATCTCAATTTTTAAAAAAGATTTTATTTATTTGAAATAGAAAGTGCGCATAGTTTATGCCCGTACGAGTGGGGTGAAGGGCAGAGGGAAGAAGACACCCTGCTGAGCAGAGAGCCCAATGCTGGGCTTAATGCCAGGACCCCAGGATCCCGACTCGAGCTAAAGGCAGGTGCTTAATTGACTGAGTCACCCAGGCACCTCCATCTTATCTCAATTTTAAAAAGACAGCGAGATCACAGAGGTAAGAATGAAGAACAAAAAGAAAAAGTGAAATCAGGACCCAATTTCAAATTCCATGACTACCACTAACTAAACAAACTCCATACTAACACTCTGAACTAAAGATTCCTGCTTTAATTACTTCTCAGAGTTGTTTTGTGAGCCTCATATAAAACTGTACATGAAAATTAATTGAAAGTGTAAAAGTGTAACTAATATTACTTATATTGTTTAGCTTGTAATCTAAATTTGAACCTCAAAGGAAAAGGCTGAAATGAGAAATGCTAACCAAAATTAAAGCAGACTCTGTGTTTCTACCTAGAAAACTCAGCAGCCCCTGGCACATGGCAGGCATGAAGTTTGTGATCACTGAACTGCTCAAAGGGATAAGAATAAACATAAGTATTTCTTTACAGAAACCTTTAGTGTAGTTATTTAACCTTTCAAATAATAATTTAACTTTTCTCATACTTGTATATAACACCCCTCCCTGGACTTAATGTCCTGTCTTAAAACACAAAATGAAGTACCCAAACAATATTAATTCATTAAATGACCTTGCAATACTTCCATCCTGGGAGGTGACTTAAGTACCTTAAAAAATACTTTACTGGGGCGCCTGGGTGCCTCAGTGGGTTAAGCCGCTGCCTTCGGCTCAGGTCATGATCTCAGGGTCCTGCGATCGAGTCCCGCATTGGGCTCTCTGCTCGGAAGGGAGCCTGCTTCCCTCTCTCTCTCTCTCTCTGCCTGCCTCTCCATCTACTTGTGAGTTCTCTCTGTCAAATAAATAAATAAAATCTTTAAAAAAAAAAATACTTTACTGATGGGGCGCCTGGGTGGCTCAGTCTTAGTTAAGCATCTGCCTTCAGCTCAGGTCATGATTCCAGAGTCCTGGGATCAAGACCTGCATTGGGCTCCCTGTCTAGCAGGAAGCCTGCTTCTCCCTCTCCCACTCCGTCTGCTTGTATCCTCTCTCTCGTCATCTCTCTCTGTGTCAAATAAATAAATAAAATCTTAAAAAAAAAACCAAAACCTGACTGAAAAAATGAAGTCCTTTCTTAGTGAGAAAATACCATCTTAATATATGCCAACAAACTGGACAACCAAGAAGAAACAGATAAATTCCTAGAAACATTTAACTTTCCAAAACTGAATCAGGAAGAAATAAAAAATTTGAAAAGATCAGTTGCTAGCAATGAAACTAAATCAGTAATCAAAGTCCTCCCAAAAAAGAAAAGTTCAGGACCAGCTTTACAGATGAATTCTACCACACCTTTAAAGAGGAATGAACACCTATTCTTCTCAAACTATACAAAAAACAGAAGAGAAAGGAAGACTTCCAAATTCATTCTATGAGACCAGAATTACCATGATTAAGGGGGGGAAAAATGAATTAATGAAAGGAAAAAAGAAAAGATCATCTTATTTTATCATAACTTCTAGCAGAAGAGCAAGGGAGGCCTGGGCTTTAGACCAAATCTGCTATGATGACCACAGAAGAGGTATCACTTATAAGGATAGAACAAAATTTCTGTATTTATGCGTCAGGGGCTTTAACAGTAATGCATTTCACTTACTTCTAAGAAATAATCCTAAGTAAATCATCTGAAAACCAAATATACCTATACCTATAGATTAAGATGTGCATCATGATGATTTCTTTTAAAAGTAAATAATTTTCTCAGAAGACAAATGGGCAAATGAACTTTAGTTCACTCACACTATGGGGTGACGTGGTCATTAAAAATAATGATCAGAAGAGTTCTTAATTACGCATGCGTCGAATGCAGAAACAGTGATGTAGGATAAAACTATGGTTCTATGATTCTATTGATAAACATTATCAATTTACTTCAATTATGTACAAAAGAAATATGTGTTAACTAAAGGACAGAAAAACCACAGAAATGACTAGCTGAGTAATGGGATTAACAGTGCGTCTTCATACTTGGCCTATTTTAAAAAGGAATCATATGTAAATTTTATTTGAATCTATTCACAGGGGAAAAAGTCATATCGATCATCATCACTGGTGCAACATGGACTACAAAATACTGACTGGTATTATTAGATAGGTTTGTAAAAATAATTTGTGAACATGTCCCCAAGTTCATTCCAGAATGTGCCAGAAGAACATTGAGAGGATCTAGGGATAGTTACCCTGCAGATGAGACTGCAGGAGACTAAAGAGTTGACTTCAATACAGGAAACTGTCGCACAGAAGGAAGGGAATAAAAGTTAACACTTACTATTTAATAATGGACCAAACACTCTTTTGAGTGTTATCTGATAAGAGCCCTAAGAGACAACACAAAGACAAAAGATGGAGGCACTTTCCTGCCTCAGGGTCTTTGCACAGGGAGTTCCCTCTACCTGAAATGCTTTTTTTTTTTTTAATATTTTTTTTTTTTAAAGATTTTATTTATTTATTTGTCAGAGAGAAAGCGAGCGAGATCGAGCACAGGCAGACAAAGTGGAAGGCAGAGTCAGAGGGAGAAGCAGGCTCCCAGCGGAGCAAGGAGCCCGATGTGGGACTCGATCCCAGGACGCTGGGATCATGACCTGAGCCGAAGGCAGCTGCTTAACCAACTGAGCCACCCAGGCGTCCCTACCTGAAATGCTTTTGCCTCCACTCTGTGTGGCTGGCCCCCCTGGCATCCTTTAGTTCTTATGCCAAACATGACTTCCTCAGAAAGACAGAGTCTGTGGTATATCCTTCTATAGCAATTACTGCATTATACAGATTCATTTTTAAAGATCTTTCTCTAGGACGAACATCTTTCTCAAGATGTCATTGATATTATTTATTATTGGGACGCATAGATGGTTCAGTTGGTTAAGCGTGTGCCTTCGGCTCAAGTCACGATCCCAGGATTCTGGGATCAAGCCCTTTGTCGGGTTCCCTGCTCAGTGGGGAGTCGGCTTCTCCCTCTGCCCCTCCCACCACTCATGCTCTCTTCTCTCTCTCTCTCTGACATAAATACATAAAATCTTTTAAAGAAAGTATTTATTATTGATATGATGAAGGGAGAGAGGGAAGAAAGACAGGGAGGGAAAGAGGAAAGGAGAAAAGAAGGGAATAAGGGAGACAGGGTAAACTGGTCAAACAGGATAGACCTCAAGGGCACTATGCCAAGTGAAATATGTGAGGCAGAGAAAGACAGAGAGTATGATCTCACAAATATGTTGACTCTAAAACAACCGAACTTCTAGAATGGTGTTTGCCAGGGGCTCAGGAGAAATGGGGAAATATTGGTTAAAGGGTACAAACTTCCCTTGTAAGATGAACAGGTTCTGGGGACCTAATGTAGTGCACGGTGACTGTAGTTAACAATACTACAGGGACGCCTGGCTGGCTCAACAGAGGTGTGTGTGACTCTTGATCTCAGGGTCTAGAGTCTGAGCCCCACACTGGGTATAAAGATTACTTAAATAAATAAAACTTAAAAAAAATGTTTTTAATAAAAAAGAGAAACAATACTGTATATCTATATATGTTTATGTATAATCTATATATGTTCATGTATATATACACCTATATCTAGCTACATTTTTTTTTAAGTAGGCTCCACACCCAGTGTGGAGCCCAATGGAGGGCTTAAACTCCTGATCCTGAAATCAAGACCTGATCTGAAATCAAGAGTTGGACACTTAACCGACTGAGCCACCCAGATGCCCCACTAAGACAGTAAATCTTAAATGTTCTCATCACAAAAAAGAAACTGTAATTATGTGCAATGACAGAGGTGTTAACTAACGCTACTGTGGTCATCATTTTGTAAAATGTAAGTAATCAAATTAACATGCTGTACACCTTGAACAGACACAATGTTACATGCTAATTATATATTAATAAAGCTGGGGAAAAAAGAATTTTTTAGAGATTTCCCCTTTCCACCTTTTTGCTTGACCTCTAATATGTGTTAACAGCTTCATCAAACTCTCAGATGTTGAAGAATACCATATGCATCAACCCCTCACCTCATGCTGCATTTCCTCCAGAAAGTCTTGCCTAATTTCCTTCACTGGGAGTAAGTTCCATCCTTGAACTCTCAGAAGTATTCATACTTTTCTTATGGCAGTTAATACTTTTCAGTCTCAAATCATAATTATTCTCATACATTAATCTCACATTCAAGGAGTGGCACATTAGTTCTTAATAAATCTTCATCTGATTCTCTCACTCTTCTTCTTTTGGAAGAACACACTTTTTGTGAGTGTAAGAATTTATATGCTCATTATAGAAAATGCAGGAAATTCAGAAAAGTATAAAACAGAATAGCAGCTGTTAAGTCCACTCTCCTGTAATAATCCATGTATGGAAATAAAATGTAAGACAATATTAAAATGTACTGTATAGAATACATGATATGTGTACCCCAGTTCATTTAAAAAACAACATGAATCCTATTACACATTGAATTCTGCCTCTTCTTTCTTTATTTAATGTGAACATTTTTATGACTGGCTTATCTTCTCTCCCACAGTGCTTGAACTATAAAGAAGCTTCACTGTATACTTTGCTTTGAAATCTTAACCCTAGCAAATCTACCCATTGATAAGACACTAATGCATTTTGGGGAATGATTAAAAAAAAATATTGCTCAGTATTTATAATACTCTTTCACACGCTGATACAGTCACAATTTATTATTTTCTATTACTTTCTATATTCTCAATAATCCTTAGAACACTATAAGAGAAAATTCCAGATCTTCAATTTTAGTAGTGAAAAAAGCAAGTTCCCATTTTAATTCAAACCCAGCTAATCATTAATTAAAAAAAAAAAAGAAACTAGAAATGTGCTTCGGAATATTCCCATGTTTCACACACCTGCTGTCCTACCCTAAAATACCACAGGGGTTCTGTAAAGCCATTCTTTATCCTTTAAGCAATTTTGTACACATCCACTATGAAAATTCTGTCATCAGTAGACAGCATCCCTAAATGATTACACTCAATGATGCTGTATTTGGCAAAGCTTTAAAGTAATTAAGAGGCAGTTTTCTCTTGCCTATTCATGTGACAACATGTACCTTTATGCTAAACATCATACTGTGAATTAAGTGGGGTAAAGCAGATAACGCAATCCCTACTTTTAAGGGGCAAAGAGAATTAATATTATTGATTACTACCATAATCCAGAAACATGCAAGCTGCTTTACATACATTATGTGATTGAATCTTAAAGATACTATACTCCCTTTTATAGAAGAGGACGCTTAAGAAGGTTTAGTAACTGTCCATTACCGCACTAGCAAGTAGATGGCAAAAGGAGAACTCGTGATTTTGGCTCTTCTATTATGTCTTGATTATTACGTAAAGAGACACACGAGTTCCTATGATAGAGCCTCTCAGTCACTATTATCTGAATACCTGAGCTTCATTTTCCCTCTGATCAGTGCCCTGCTAATACTGATATCAGGCACACAGAGCAGCAGAACTCAAAAGGCAGACAGCTTCCTGCATTTTCAGACACACCAGACTTTTTTTTTCTTTTTTTAAAAGATTTATTTGAGAGAGAGAGAGAGAGAGAGAGAGAATCAGCTGGTGAGGGTCAGAGGGAGAAGCAGACTCCCTGCTGAGCAGGGAGCCTGATATGGGACTGGATCCTGGGACTCCAGGATCATGACCTGAGCTGAAGGCAGACACTTAACCAACTGAGTCACCCAGGTGCCCCCACCAGGAACTGTTATTGAAAGAATTTATACGATTTTCTAGAAAATACAAGTGAACTACTTGAGCTACCGAAGAACCTGCCCAAAATTGCATGTCCCACTTCCCTCTGACAGAAGGACAGATGGAGTTGTAAGACAAACTAAGAACGTTCTGAATCAACTGAACAGTCTTCCCTTTCCATACTTTTCTCTTCTTCGAAAAATATCAAGACAAACTATAATTTTCAGGGTTGTATGCCTCCATTTTCAACTTCATGATAAGCAGTCATCAATATACAAATAAGAAGGCCAAACACCACCCTGTGTCCCATCTGCCACGGGAACTTTTGGGAAAAGACATGGAGTCATGACAACGTATGATCTGACAGAAACAGGATTACTGATTTTATTTATTTCACATTAAGTAATTTTTCTTAAGGTAATGGGTCTATCCTCTGTGGAATGTTTTATTTAGAGGAAACAGAACTGCTTAATAGTGAAGTTAATTGTAATTTGGACAGACTTTATAGTTGCCCTTTGACTTACCAATTTCAGTAAGCAAAATTTCAATCAAGCCTAGATAAAATACACTAATCCTAAATAGGCCAGGTTTGTCACCTACCATTTCCCATAAGCTGCTTACCATAGTTTAAAAAAAGAGAAAAGGAGAAGAAGAGGAAGAAATTTTAAATTAAATGCCAAACAGTTGCAGACAGCACTTGTTTGGCTGATTAACTTGTAGACAAGCATTACAAATAAATCTGAGCATGGTCTGCAGCAAATTAAATTCCACCGCTTTTAAGAACAAAGAATTCCTTGGCAAAGAGGATTAGCAACTTTACACCCAGGAATGTCAGTTTAATTTAATTGTTCCACAATCCAAGATTTAATATGCAAATATCATTCTGATACATAACAGTGAATTTAACAAAGTGAGGAAACAAATTCAATATACAACCAGGCTGCCTTTACTGAGCTGTAATTATATACAATAAAGAAGCTGGCCGAGCAACCCCCCCCAGCCCCCATTATTGGGACTGAATTATATTAACATGAATCAGAACAACGGTAATTAAAGGTTAAAAATTTTAAACATATTCCAATTAAGAGTATAAACAGCTGTACCATTAGAATCCTGTAGTTAAAAACCATACCTCAATGATCTTCTTGGCCTCTTTGTAATTTCCTGTTTGTAGGAAGGCAAAGAAGAGATCATACAGCATCGTCATTTCACCTTGTTCTTGGCTCACAAAGTTCATCGCTAGAGAGTAGAAGAAAAAAATATACAAAGAAACAAATTATCACTTGAAGTTCTGGACAAATAAAAGAAAACTTTAAAACAAATATTTACAGTAACTTGAAAACTAGCACTGTATCAACCAATTTTCCATCACATTCCTTACCTGACAGCATACATTTACAACAGTTAAGTACCTACGACTAGCTTCAAAGAGAACTGGTGAGGAGAAGTGGGAACAACTCCTCAGAAAAGGCAGATCACCAAGAAGCAGAGCAAAAAATAACAGAGAGGCAACTATGCAAAATGAGTAGTTATTAAAATCAAGGATATTGACAACACTGAAAATCTAGCTGATCCTGTCCTTTTTATTTTAGAAGACTAACAAAGTTTCCCTGGATGTGCTTCCCTTCCTGTTAAATTTTCTCTTCACAGCAATTCATTGAGATTAAATAGCAAGAGGGGAAAAACAACTACAGCAAGATATTGGAGGTGACCAACCTTTCTGAATTAGATCAGTCTCGCCCTTCTCTATCAGTTTACATAAGATATCATGAATCCTTGGTAATACTTTATATTTTTCATAGCAGTCGATGGCGACTTCCAGAGCAGCACCTAAGTCATCCCTTGGAAACATCAAAATATGAACAATGAATAAAATATATCTAGACCCACAACCATGAGCAGTCAAAATGTATCCATTTGAGCTTTAAAAAAGGCAAAATGGAATAAGAGAGAAACAATCCTTATATAGTATAAATAAAGGTTCTGAGTACAGACATCAGTAAGTTACTTTCTCTATTTTCTTTCCTTCACCTTTCATTATTTCATTTGCAAAATAGCAGTCTTTTTATTTTTATTTTAAGTTGGGCATGGAGCCCAACATGGGGTTTGAACTCCTGACTCTGAGATCAAGACCTGAGTTAAGATCAAGAATCAGATGCTTACCCAGGCCCCCCTAAATAGCACTCTTTTCAAAAAAGTACAAATAAATGAAGGGATACTCTGAGATTATTATAAATAAAATCTGATTTCAGGGCACGTGGGTGGCTCAGTCGTTAAGTGTCTGCTTTTGGCTCAGGGTCATGATCCCAGGGTTCTGGGACAGAGCTCGGCAGAGCTCCCTGCTCTGCCCCTGCCAGCAGCCTGCTTCTCCCTTTCCTACTCCCCCACCCCCGCTTGTGTTCCCTCTCTCGCTGAGTGTCTCTCTCTCTTTCAAATAAATAAAATTTAATAAATAATAAACAATAAAATCTGATTTCAGGGGCGCCAGGGTGGCTCAGTCGGTTGGGGGGCTAACTCAGTTTCAGCTCAGGTCATGATCTCAGGGTCCTGGGATCGAGCCCCCACACCAGGATCCACACTCAGCAGGGAGTCCGCCTGTCCCTCTGCACCCCTCACGCTCACACACCCATGTCCTCACTCCTGCTCTTTAAATACATAAATAAATAAAGTCTTTTTTTAAAAATCTGATTTCATCTATTAAGTTGCCATAAAAATACATTATTTCTAAAAACAAGGACTACTATCAAATATTTTTTCTAACTACTTATATGTATTTACTATCCTCAAAAATTCTAGATTTAGGAAACATTAAGAAATATCTATCAGCAGTTACCAAGGAATTTTCAAGTATTTACAACTCTATCATCCTATTTTTAGTACTGCCACCTCTCCAGACAGGAGAGGGAGAAAATAACTTCAGGATTCATATATACAGAAACTTACTGTGGCTAAAAACTCAGACATTCTTAAGATCGGTGAATTCTAGGAGAACCCTCATTTGAAGGGAAGCTTTTAAAAATTATTTCCAGGGGCACCTGGCTGGCTCAGTCAATGGAGCATGAGACTCTTGATTTCAGGGTTGTGAGTCTGAGCCCCATGTTGAGATTACTTAAAAATAAAATCTTTAAAAGAAAAAATCATTTCCCGTTGTAAAGTCAAGGTTTCTCTTCTGTGGTAACAAACAAAAAAATTATCTTTCAATATTTTCATTAAGTCAGAATTTCTTAAGAGTGGAAATGTAGTCTTTTGAGTCCCCCAAAACTACTTTTTCCTTTAAAAGGAAAATGACAGTATGAAAAATATGTAAGACTTCGGAAAAACTGTAGAAATTATGTGATCCAATTCTACATGCCACCCTCCTTTATTTTTAAACAGATGAGGAAATTAAAGCATGTAAAGACTGAATGATTTGGCCCAAGGTTACTAGGGTAAACAGAGGAAGGCACTGCCTTCCCACTTCCCACTTTCCGCTGACTACATCTACTCGCACTTTATGCTCCAGTGACAACACTGCTGCCTGTTTAACCTAATAAGGTGGTGCAATGTGGAATAAGAAATTAAAAATTTTTGAAAAGAAAGTATGAAATATAGAGAGATATGTGGTTAGTGACAGTTCTTGACAGGCTCCGTGGAAAAAACACCTTTCTCTCACATGCCATAGTTTTCAAAAGGAGGAAAGCATTTTTAAAATTTCTGCTGAAGCCCTAACATTTTGGTCCATTATATAAATGTTATGTTGCCCGAGACTGAATTA
The DNA here is from genome assembly GCF_011764305.1 of Mustela putorius furo. NCBI lineage: Eukaryota > Metazoa > Chordata > Mammalia > Carnivora > Mustelidae > Mustela > Mustela putorius. The sequence goes on along the minus strand of NW_025421321.1, from coordinate 14,638,166 downwards.
CTATTTTATCTAGATTAAGATTTTAAGCTGTACTAAAAGGAAAATACCAGGAAGAAGTGTTAATTTTATTGCAATAATACTTGACACAGTGAAAGCCAGCCGATCCTGCCAGAGCTCTCTACCTTATCCCCTTCCCAAGCCCTGTTTACAGTGCATCTTCCGGCACCCCACAGAGTCATTTGAATTTTTGTCATTTGGGGTGAAGACTAAATTACAGGTTAATTTCAAAACCGCAAGTAGATGTTGCAGGCTAGATTACTGTCATACAAGAGAAATGCTACAGAAGCTACCACATATGATATAAACCTTTATATAATCAGTATTTCCCCTTTGCTTCAGATACAGGTTCAGTTATTAGCCTTCTACAATTCCATTTAATGAAAAACTACTAAGATGTTTTCAAGAGAACTAACACATACTGATTTTTTTAATGATCCACTTTCTCAGATCAATTCCCAAACTAGAACAGTGTGTCTCAACTGTATTTCCCCTACATTAGGTCAAAGCTATCAATAAATGAATGAATAATTGTTCTGTCAATCAAAGAGACATGTTAATAGCCTTTGGTCTCCAAATACATGCTTCTGAAGATTATACATCCTCAGAACAACAACAGAAACGACAAGAATAGCAAAATGGAAATAATTCATATATTTGTTAGTGATTTTAAGTACCAATGTCACTGCTCTCAGGTTGCCAACAAAATGAGTTAGAAATCTATAATGAAACATTTCATATAAGTGGACTGATGACAGAAATGAACTACTGAACTGGGGAGGGAAAAAAAAAAAGAAATGAACTAATAATTAGTCCATTCTTCTCACAATCCCTATCATTTACATTCTGACTCGTGCTTGAATCACATATTAAAAAGAGAGAAAAATGTTCATCTCTCATATAATATGATGTCATCATTAATCTTTCCTACTAAAGCTTAAAAACCTGGGTGATAAAAATGAAAAACATTAAAAAGTATCTAAAATTGACACTGCTACGAAAACAGTTATATACTCACAGGACTTTTGAATCTCAATCCCACTTATTAAGTCCTGGCTCGGCTGTAGCCATGTGATAAATTTCCAGAAGTGGTGATGAAAAGCAGATTATCACAATGGCTGAACTCAAGGAACCTGTGGGTTCCCTCCCAGTTCGAATTCTCTGATTAGAGAGGTTCTATGTATTGGAGCTTATGAGATTTCAACTCAAATGTATCACACTGGCAGAAAAAATCATCACGCTAAAGTACCATTTCTTCTAGGCAAGATGAAGTCAGCAAGAACAGCAAAATATCCAAAGGAAAAAAGTGGATACTGCTTTATACCTGAGATGTGGGACAGCACTTTACCACTCTGTGTACTTCTAGGTACTGTGATCTAAGATAGAATGAGACTTCCTTGGTATACTTTAATAAACTACAGTAGATTTAAAACCCTACTCTAAAAAAACAGTAATGTTTTGAAGAAATCTTATTGGTAACATTAATTCTGGATGCAAAACAACTTGTGGTTCTATGCTTACTTCAGTATGTATTCATAATTCTGAAAGCTTTATATATAAACGTGTTACAAATTTTTAAGCCCATTCCTGATAAAAATTTAGCCTCTGCTTTCACACACTTCAAATAATGCTAAAGGAAAGCCAACTCTATAACATACTTATATCTCTTAAAAAAAAAAAAAAGGCAAACCCACTACAACTTTCTTTCAATTAGATCCTCCTCAAAATACTTCAATGAAGTACATAAAACAATCTTCATGAATGAAACTGTATGTCAATAAGTAAGCAATAATTTTAAAAAATCTGATTGATGCAAATTAATATAAGCTTTATCAAAATTCTGTAAGTCCATGAAAGAAGAACAGGAAAAAGAAAGATTCTATAATTCTAAATTTTAAGAACAAATATATACCAGAGGCTGAGTCCAGTAGGTAATTAGAACAGTTAAAAGAGAGTTTTATTTATTGGGGTGCCTGGGTGGCTCAGTTGGTTAAGTGTCTGACTCGTTTTTTTTTTTTTTAAGATTTTATTTATTTATTTCACAGACAAGAGATCACAAATAGGCAGAGAGGCAGGCAGAGACAGAGGGGGAAGCAGGCTCCCCACCAAGCAGAGAGCCGGATGTGGGGCTCGATCCCTGGACCCTGGGATCATGACCTGAGCCAAAGGCAGAGGCTTTAACCCACTGAGCCACCCAGGCGCCCCCCGACTCAGTTTTTAACTCAGGTCATACTCTCAGGGTTATGAGATCAAGCTCCACATCAGGATCTACGCTCAGCACAGAGTCTGCTTGAGATTCTCTCCTCTCCCTCCACCCAGACCTATGTGTACATGGCTCGCACTCTCTCAAATAAATCTTTTTAAAAAAGATTTACTACTAAGAGTTTTACTTATTAACTTCGATGTACTTGGCCCATATTAAAGTATACTCCAGACTCTCCAACTCACTTTTTTAAGGGCACATGGCCCTATACTCCACACTACAAACTATAACTTTGCATTATTTCATGGAGGAACTTCTAAAACTGTAAGCTTTTGAAGCCCATATGGCAAATCTGATACCACCTTTAGTTTTACTCAGTATTAATGGAATTAAAGTATGCTCTACTGTCACTGACAAAAAAAACAAATACTCGATATACATTCATATGAGGCATCCACTGATCATAAAAATAACCAAACAACGATACCAGGAAACAAAGCACTCCTAAGTCAAATTCCTCACCATTCCTAACTGTAAAAATTGTAAATGCATTTCACACAATCCCGTACTGTTAGAACAAGAATGACTAGTGGCAACTATCTATATTCACCTATCAACTTCAAACTTAATCTCTTTATAGTAACTTACTTTCCAATTCAGAGAGGATACTTACTTTAAACCACCAAAAAAAATGACAAATATTAATTTTTAATTGGAATAAAGTGCTTCAACATTATGCATAAAGTGTTAGTGAAGTGGCAATTTACCTAAAGGGATTACTGACTTGAAAAGCTCTCAAAATCTGAAATCAGTAGAGAAAAGGGGAGTTTATGGGAGGAAAAAAGTTTAAAACAAGGCAAAAAAACACTTCAACACTCTAAAAACAAACTATTCTGTAAATCTTAAGCAGTTGTTCAGTGTAAAGAGAAATCAATTCAAGAGAAAGCATCTTCATAAAAATTATTGTTAAGAGAACCAGCCTTTGAAAGAGCTAAATGTTTTTTTTTTTCCTGTTCATCATCTATAAATGAGGAATCTTCAAGGAGACTGGTGTTGCAATTACAACTAATCCTCCCCAAAAAATTAACTGTGTTGAAGGCTTTGTAATTTCCCTAGGTACAATTTAGCTGTCACTTACTTTAAAATTTACTCAAACATGCGTTCCGAACAGCACTAACTTCACATGTCAAGTGCTTTCCAGCCAATTGAGTCTAAACTGGAAGTCGGTGTTAAACAACTGAATGATTAGACAAGATAGCTCATTTCCCTGCTCTTTTGTTCAGAATAAAATGCCACATTTACATTATCAGGCTCAACAGGATTTTCTGACAGAGGCAGAAAAAAACCCTACTGAACACTGTCCGTACTAAGCACATGAAGCCTGTCATTTACCAATCATCCTTCAAAAAGCAATAGCCATGAATGTAACTTAATTACGACCCAATGATCCTTGACGAAAAATCATCTTATCACTGTCCTGTCCCCCTAGGGCAAATGAACCACTTTTGTCCTTTGGCACTGATGATGCTAAATTCTTAATTGCAATAATGGAGTAAAAGAGCCAAACCTCCTTAATTTCCTTTCAGCACATAAAGAGTTTTACTCTCCAAGGCAAGCATTCCCATAAATAATAAAAGTATCCAGTACAAATGAAGATGCTAAAATTGAAGGGGAGTGTATATGACAGAATAACCAGCATTTTAAAAAAAAGTGTATTTCCCACTTACATAACATTTTAAAGTGCTACAGTGAGTTTTAAAACTTTTATGATTATAGGTTCATCTTACAGAAATTGTGACCTTTATGAAGAACTCAAGATTAACTTAGCAAGAGTTCTGGGAGGATTAAATATACTAAGTCTATGATTCGCTTAAATGAAATGCATGTGGGCACATACAGATTATAGCACAAATCAGCACAGAAAAGTTCTTAATGGAAAGCAGAAATTAAAGCTTCTTTGATCATCTGCACTAAATAATCCAGTTAAACAGCTTCAGATATTTTTCATATGCAATGAAACCAAAACAGATAAGCTATAAAACAAGTGAATCTGAAACTATATCATACCAATTTTTATACTTTTAAACCTAATGGCCCAGCTTTTATTAATTTCATTTCCTTTACCAGCACATGAAGACTAACCAAAAGGTCTTTTAACCTATTTTAAAGCGTTTTTTTCCTTCCTTAATACGGAAGACCCAGATTATCTTCCAGAATCAGGTAGGATTTCAGTAAAAAAAAATTTTTTAAGTAGTTACCAAAAAAATGTTTAAAATAACATTCATCTGGACTACACACAGAGATGTGGCTTATAAAATAATTCTAACGAAACGAAACACATGAAAGTTTTGTTCAACTCTGCATTATCTTTCCATTTTGATAATACAGAAACAGATTAGTTTACCAACTTCTTAACAATTGTGCAAACCTGTTATTTTGTATTTTCCTTTGCAAATAAACAGAAACAAAATGTTTTTTCCTCACACCCATAAAGTTTTTTATACATTTTCCAAATAACAAATTGACACAGGATTACTTTCTCCTGTGTTTTTTTACTGCTATTAAAGTCAGCCTCAAAATTAAGATCTTACTGAATCTTAAAGATCATCTTTCTGAAAAGCCCAATTTCATGGATTTGTTCCAGAATTACAATATTTAAGGGACAGTCTCTTTAGAGTCTTTGCAGTGACATTCCAAAAAGATGCTTGTCTTTGAATGAAAAGATGAAGATTTTGTATGATGTTCTGAAATGCATTTCATACTTTTATCTCAAATCTGAATAAAAAAGGCTCATTCTCCAAATGAGCTCACACTTGCTGAGGTCAATTACATGATATTACTGAAGATAAAACATATTTAATCAAATCAAATACATGTGGACTTTTTGGCAAGCTAGTGTAGTTAATCCTTGTACTGTACTTGTCATGATTCTGAATTAGTTATCTTCCGTCAGTTCGGGAAAACACAACTGCAAAGAAGTTTTCAAAGATAATTTTTCCCCCAACTTATCACAGACTAGAGGTGCTACTACTGTTTTCTGCTACTTTATAAACATGAAATTTCCTTTATCTCTTCCTCATTATTCTCATGACTCTAACAGTCAACAAAAACCTTTTTATTACGATGAACTGAAAGATCTTGCCATGGAGACTGCCTCTGCAAAGCAAAGATAGCAAAAAAAGACTAGGCAAATCAAAATAGTAGGTAATAATTTCTTGATATATCTGAAAGTAGTTAAGAAATCATAAAAGAAAAGATACTAATTCAGATTTCTCTAGCCCAATTAACAGGGACAGCCACATTTTACTGAGACATACAAATCTCCGACTGTACCCTGCAATCAGAAACACAGAGGATGCTCCAGGTTAACATCTGAATCCCATGGTATTCCCATTTTCCTATGAGTAAGCTCTCCTTGGTTCATGAGCCCCATCTGCAGACCTCTTTCAGAAAACTTTCATGTCTTCTCTGTCTTCAAAGTATTTCTATTTGTAAGATACTTTTCTACCATGGCCTCATTTTCATTATAAATTATTTTATTTTTGCCCAATAGAGGAGGAGGGCCTAATTCTTCTGGGCACAGGGCCCATTTCTTTCAAATCCCTATGCAAAGCTCCACATGCAATTTGCAGAGATGGGTCTTTCAAATAATCAAAAAAATTCTAGTAGGAAGCATATTAATTATAGGATTTCTATATAAAGTTGGCTGTGAACATGAGAACTCAGTAACACGGTAATTGTTTGAATCACTATTTCTTTAAAAGGATGTAATGCTGAGATTGTAGAGGTTAAGATCTGGCCAATCACCTAACTCGATAAACTATTTTTCGATTGGATGGCAAAGAAATTATTTCATCAAACATATATGTGGAATTATCTGTGTGTGTATAAATATGTATACCCCCATTTCCAAACATGGAGCTGAGATAATTTTGATTCCCCATTTTAAATTCAATACTGAATCATTCATTATATCCAATTAATTATACCCTCTAATAAATAAAGAAAAACCATCATAAATTTGGGAAGAATATAAGAACTATTAAGATGTATCTTTTAATTTTTCTCCTGGCATTGACAGGGCCACATCCATACCAAAATCAGAAAAATCCCATACATTTATCATGATGAGCCCTGAGCAATATAAGGAAGTGTTGAATCACTATACTGTACACTTGAAACTAATATAACTCTATGTTAACTACACTGGAATGAAAATGAAATAAATAAAATCAGGAATTCCCGATCACAAAATAGGCAGATTAAAAACTGCATTAAGCCATGAAAAAGACGACAAAGAAGAAAGATCTAGGAAATTTTTTAAAAAAGGAAAACAAACATGAAAAGAAAACAAGATAATAAAGGATGCTTAATGGTTTTACTAAATGTTTCACTTACAAGAATGTAAGGTTGATTTTAATGATTTGCATTGCAAATAATATCTTAAATTGGGCACCAACTTCAGCATTTCAAATGTAAAAAATTTCAAACTCCAGAAACCTCACCATATCAACAAAATTCACCTTCCTCCTCCCCACCCCCCTCAAGACACAGAGACATCCTCTACAGTATTAATGGAAGCTACAGTCACTGTATTGGCACATGCTATTAAAATCAAATACCACATGGAGAAAAGGAGAACTGAAGAGATGCTGCTACATTATTACCTGAATGACAGTCACGATGCATAATCAAAAGCCCCAGAGAATCCTTCCTTCTTATATTAATAATTAAGACCTATAAGGCTCAAAACTGGGAAAAATTAGATTCAATTTCATGTACTGTCATCACACGCCCCACAAAAAAAAATCACCACAGACCATTCCATGGAGAAGCAACCCACAGGACACAGACAGGGCTGCTGGTCATTTTAAAGGTCAACCAGTCCATATTAAGTCCTCTCATTCCATGGCAAACACCCCCCAAGGCTTCCAAGGAGCACAAAGTACTGACAAAACATAATCCCCAAATAATCAGACTCATTATTTTAATGCCAACATTTAAAATTCAAAATACAATTAACTTACTTTTCCAGATACAGAGTGACCAATGGGGAACTTAAGGCTGAGGATGGTTTCGCTAACCCTAGTGTCATGATGGCTTCATGCAACCGTTTCACTGTTTCAGTTTCACCTCTTAGAGCTGCGCCATTTAGGATGTGGAAAAAGGACAAGACTGTTGCATCTTTGATAAGAACATCCTTCTCTTTCATCTCCTTTAGAATGTTAATAGCATCTACAATGAAGTAACACAAAAGACCCTTAGGTAATTTCATGTAGGGAAAACAAACTGCTATTAAAACAGCATTTCAAGCCCAGCAGGAATGTAAATTCTAGTGTATAATGCCGATTTCAAGTTAATTACTACTTGCATTTCTAAACGAGACTACAATTATAAATCCACAATAGCATGGTTTTATCATTTCCCTGCAACTTTGACTACAAATTATAGATAGGGACTGTGTGCCCACTCTGCACCACATAACCCTGTACGGTCTGCCCTATAGCTGTAAGATCCTCCTAAATGGATGCTTTTATCGTTCAGAGCTAACATCTGCTAAATCACATCATTGTTTCTTCAGCAGATGGCTTGTCAGGAGGCCAGATAATAAAGATGTGTTTACACTGTATATACAGCCAGACTAATGGTCTGATACCGATAGGGCCTGTTTGCTATGTCGATACTAATTAGCCAAGCAGAGCCAATGAAAGCTTTCCAAAAGACTGCATGTTAATACATTAGATTCATTAAGCTTCATTAGGAAGGCAGAAACAAACATTTCAGGATATGGAATAAGTGCATTTTTATAATGTTGTTTTTAATTATTGCACAGACAAAATGTTTTGACCGCTTCACGAAAAGTGATTTTAGAAAAGCAGACTAAACCTTATAAAGAGTTTTCTGTTAGAAAGACTTCCTAAAAAAAAAAAATCCAACATTCAAATCAAGTATTTTCTCCACACATTTTTTCACTATAAAAAATTTTTAGAAAACATTCTCTAGAAATAAAAGGGAAGAAAGGAAGGCTAAAATAGGAATAAAACCCAATGAGAAATATAAGAAACAAGTAACAGTAAGAAGATATGATCAAGTGTAAGTAATTAGGCTTAGCATTATCTCAACAATGAGCAAATTAGAGAATGCATATCAGCTATACAATCAATGAGGTTTTCTCTGCAAACTTCTAAATAAAAACTTACTAAAGTATGTATTTTTGATAATGTTATTAAAAGTTAAGACAAAGACTACAGCAAAATTCATATTCTTAAATAAAGGTTATGTTTATAGGTTTTATGTTCAGCCTTCAGATGTTCTTAAGCAAAAACAAAGCCATTAGTGCAGGCATATCAGCAAATTGTGCCATAAGTCATGATCTTCAAACTCAATCCAAACAGCAATGCTAATAAAAACTAGCTGTAGAAATGCAAAAAGCACTGAGCTGTGCAAATGTAAATGACAAGCTTGCCAATCCATTAAAACTAATGGCCTACACTGTCCATGCAGCTCTGGATGGATTCACATGCAAATTTGTATGCAAAGTGTTCAAGCACTTTGCAGGACATGATATACCATTAATATCAATTCGCATGTTATTCCAGTGGCAAGATACTTGCATCACACATTTCCTTTATGTGACTTACCTTGGAGCTTGCCATGTTTTCCCAATACTTTTACAAGGCCTACGTACTTGCCGGTGTCAAGGACAGCAGATGAATCTAAACGGTCACTAGAAATTAAAGGCACATTTTAAAAGTTGACTATGAAAAGAACTGCAATAGCCATTTTATCCTTTTCAAAAATGCATCAGTTGTTCTGAATTATTATTAACATAGGCTTCTACATTTCAGTGAAGGTGTATTTTTGAAGCCATATTCAAATGCACATACCATTATATTCAAAGTGACAAAAGAAGTAAAAATCTACCACTACACATATATTGCATCACCCCATCTGCAAATGATAAAAATGAAGGAATTCTTTTGCTTCACAGCACTTTAGGTGATTCTAACTTTGTCATAAACGTTGAAATACTCCAAAGGACATATTTTTAATTAGTAACTCTACAATGATGGGAAACTAAAGATACCTGAGAAATGGACAGAATGTTGTTCACACTATAGAGAAAGGGAAATGTTAAGCCTTATAAAATAGTTACCATCACCCCTTGTGTGATCTGCAGTTATATAGTCAATGGGGAAAAAACCTTGGCTTTAAGGGACAAGATGTCTTATCATACTTAAACAAAGACTCCTTGCTGAAAACAAGCCATAATTAATCAAAGGGAGGCATATTATGAAATACTAAAAACACGGACAAAAAGAATTTTTAAAAATTACATTCTGTAGGAGTAATATTCAATTTACATGATCCATCAAGTACTGTCTATCAGCATAAATGCTGATGATTTGCTTCAGTTCCAGGGTACTCACAATTCTTGTTTCAGGTTCAATGCATCTTCTGCATTATCATGGCGACAGCACAAATTTATTAAAGCAGCATAGCCACCAACAACCATGTCGGATTCATATTTTGCTTTCAATTCAAGAGCTTTTTGCATGTTCTAAAATAAAGGACATAAGTAAAAAAGAAGTAAGAAATGACACAAAAGTAAAAATGAACAACCTCTAGCATTCAGAGTACAGAAAAGTTAATAGCGCTTTAAAAACAAATGGATCTATGTTATTAACTTCATCTTCCTCCTTTGTTATTTTTATTCACCTTTCAAAAAGCAGGCAAAATACGTCTATAGGGTTTAAAAGATTTGTTACATGTAATGCAAAAGAAGTTGCTGTGCCAAACTTGATATTTTAGCTTTGTAGGTATTATAAAAAAGATGTCCAAATTAAATATGTACAAAGCCAGCCCCCCACTCACAGTCCAATTGCCATACACAGAAATAAGTATCATGGCAAAGTTTCTCAGAGTCTAGTTTAATATCCAAGCAAAGTGAAAAAATCTTTTAGAATTCAACAGTACTATGTTATAATCTTAAAGTCAGTTATGTTTTTTTTCCCCTAAAAACACAGGCATACGACCAAATCATATTGAACCAGAAACTGAAAAAGTCTAGTGAAATACTGCAAATTGCAGGCACACACTAAAATGAACACAAAGTACAGCTGGACGCCTGCTGAAAAAAGGCAAGAGACCCTTTATCTCAGAAAGAGCTTTTTTCCAGCAGGAAAATGGAATTTCAATCCCTGCATTAACAACCCAGTAATATTTGACTTGCAAATGACTACTGCATGTATCAGTTGCTTGACAATCTAGATATAAGAGACCGGAGCCATGGCTTGAAAGGACATTTGGCATGTATGATAAACCTATCACGGCTGTTACTATCATTCACTTTGCAGATTATCGTAAACAAACTACAGCAACCCGAAAACATGCCATTCAAGGTGTAGCTGAAATTAGTTAACCTTTCATTTAATTGCATTCTTCACACACATGCCATATAATAATCAATTGTGAAAATCATAAATATTGTATTTGGCTTTGCTTACTTTTATCTATGAAGAATTTTTTTTACCTTAATAGCACATTTGAAATATTTAAACAATTGTTACCTCTTCTGAACAAAGCGCTAGTATGAGTTGCTTTAGGACATCTCCTATAGGTTGATTTGCAGCTTTTAGTTTTTCAAGTGTAGACTCCAAAACAGATGATGGCAACTGCACAGTCTACAGGAACAGAAAGAAAAGGAAAGAAATTTACTACAAAAAGAAAATGTACCCCTTGTCACTCTTCAAGCTGACCTTTCCTAGGTATTATAAATGCTCTCAAGTACATTAATCTGGGGATCTGTGGATGAACTCCAGGGATTTTTGAAGCTCCTGGGTACCTACACAAATTTCTTAGATACCACTGATTTGTCTGAGATAGGGAACGGAATAGCTGTTACCAGCTTCTTAGATGTACCCTGATGAAAAAATGTTAAGAACCACTGGTTTTATAAGGACACAACCTAGAATTCTCTTTAAATGTGGTTATAGCATGCAGAATCTACTCAAAAACCTACTTACTTTTCGAGAGTCTATCTTCTCTCTTTCAACCAATATATTAACATCCTAAAATTGAGATTTAAATAAGAATTAGAAAATACATGGAAAAATATATTAGCAAATGTCAAAAGTGAATTTTAAAACTTTCAGCTCATATTACTATTTTTCCATCTTCTCAAAATCTTTCAGAAATTTTATTCATACTTCATTAACCGTGGTAATAAGTATTTAAAACATATCCTTCAATATATAAACAGTATTTATGAACCATCAATGAAAAGCTAGCGTTTAATGGTTGTCATTTAAGTAAACTGTTTTTGGCCAAAAAGCATCATAGTTAAATACAATTTTAACACGCTTTTAAATACAAATTAAGCATTTTTAAAAGTTGATTACTATTCCACACACACCTTAATCAATTCAGGAACATGGTAGCTATCCAGTAGATTACGAATGCCTCTGTAGATATTTTCAGGAATTTTTACATTCTGTGCAAAGGGAAAGGAGGAAAAACAAAAAAACAAAAACAGGCTGAGTTTTAGACAACCAAACTGAAATTTGTCTAACAGAAATTATCCCAGACATAATTTAAGTCTCCAACTCGTGTATGTCATTGAGAAGTGGTCTGGTTGTACTTAAAAGCAGCAATTTCAAATCTAATAGATACATGTCAGACAGGACAGGCATTATATAGCAAAAAATGAAATGGTACCATCTCCTTCAGCTGATGGAAGTATTGTCTCAAACGCTCCTCCTTGGCCTGTACCTCTGAGTCACTCATGCTGTCAATCAAGTTATAAAGAAAATAGCCAACAGCTTCTGTGGAAAAAAACAAGAGAAAGCATTCCACTAAAATTACTGAGACTGTCATGTTATCAAGATTAATTTATAAGAAATCATTTTGGTGTGAGATGTCACCCTGATGAGAGGCTCTGAAATGGCAACACTGATCACTGAGGCATAGAGATTATGTGGTTTGGGAGCACATATCTAACTGGTGAGTGAAAGGAATATTAATTATTTTCAGACCGAGTGACAGCTTTTCAGTACTGAATGTTACTTCAATCTATTTTTTTCTACCACTCTGTGACAGAAGTGGTCCTGCCCAAGGCCTTACCCATTTCCTGTCCAAATCACGAGTAGGAAGAATAAATAAATGCTTTGTATACATTTCTGCACTAATTTTTTTGTGGGCAATATTTAGGGAACACATAAAATTAGAAACGACTGTCAAATGTTGAGTACAGAAAGTTAAATAATTTTAATAAGCAGATACAGTAATCCTGTGGAGAGCTGCCTATTAGCCAATGAAAAACCAAGATTAACAAAGATGTTTTGTAACAACAGTAATTTTCCTATGCGTTCAAGCATAAAATGTATAGGGCCATGTGTTAATACCTAGGATAGAAAATCTGAACTTTCAAGAAGGGTGCCTTCTTAAAGAAAGCCATGTATTATTCTAGGCCTCATTATATGGAAAACAAAAATCATTAAATGTCAAAATAATGTATTTTGGATAATAAATTATACTTAAGTGGGAAAAACCTAAAGATCTCCTTTACTATTTTATACATTTAAAATTAACTATACCTCAAAAACATTAAAATAACAAACACTAAGAATGACTGGTCTTTAAGCCTATTTTCACACGCACTGTAAGAAGCATTTCGTCAGTGTCTAACCAGAAAAAAGCCTCCAACCCTGTCTTTAAAAACAATTTACAGTGATAAAACCGAACACCTCAGAGGTCTCAAAATGTTGTGGTTATCAATATAAAGATTTATAACCAAATGTTTTCAAATTTCACTTTCAAAAAGAAAATGTTTACTGCTGTAATCCTTCTAGCCCATCATTACACAGAAGAATGGATTTGTGGATAAGTTACAATCATCGAAATTGAAACGCTACCCGTTGGTCCTGGAGGCTCCTGGCAATAACGTCCATCCTTATACAACAGTTCTGTTATCTGGTAAGACAGAAAATGCACGCATTGCAGCAAGAGAAGCAAACAAGAACAAATACAATCTGAAATTGAATTCTTGAAATAATAAAGCCTCTCCCCAGTAAGGTATTATTCTATATCACAGTAATTCAGCAATACCCCCACCTGCCAAGGAAATTGTTTCATTTTTAAACAATAGGTTTGTCTTTAAAAACAAAAACAAAACAAACCCATGTTGAAGGAAAACTCAATGTTTCATGAAATATCCCTAAGAAACCCTCTAAATGCATTTGTTTATAGATTGTTTTAAATAAACTGTTATAAACGGGAAATAGCTTTTAGGAATTATCAATCAGTATTATTTCTCATCGTGTTGTTTTTGGTCTTCCTGAAACTGGACCAGTTTCCTCCTTTTAAATAAAGTATTACAGAAATAATAAAGTAAAACTGGTTGGATCATTAAACAGCTTAATTTTTTTTTTTAGTTTTTTTTTCCCCCCAATGACATTTTCCCAGTTATTTTAAAGGCATTAAAATCAAAGGGGTGAAAAGCTCTCATGTGCTTGTTCTCAGATTCCTATCAGTTGAATGCACAAATACTAAGACATACATAACACATATTCTTCAACATTAATTCTGCTGGCAAAATTTTAGCTGAAGAAATCCAAATATGTATTTTGTGATGAAAATGATTATAAAACCAACAGTACTGGACTGTAACTTTTGAACACAGTATCTGACATCCTTAGTCTGAAGACAGTAATAATGGAAACATATGGCTCTTTTCCAAAGTCACATGAGTTAGGAATGCTGAACTACTTTATGTATATTCTATGATTGCACTTGCTCTTAAAATTGTGCCTAGCACATATTTAAAGTGTTAACAGCTCAAAATGCAATTACTTCTACTACTATTAATTTGCTAATACAGAAAATTAGGCAAAATTGACCATATCCCACTTCACTCCACCATGAAAATCATGCTGGACTTAATGACAATTCAAAGGATAGTTAAGGTAGAAATTACTCAAAAACAAAGCAAAAATGGAAAAATTCTCATTTACAAACTGTTTTTTAACCAACACAGATATGTTTAGAAAGTGGAAAATATATCATACCAGAAGTTACAACCATACAATAGATCCAAGATAGCTACATTTAATACCAAATTTTGAATGAAAACACATTTTATGAATAAACCAATAAAAAAAAAAAAAAAAAAAAAAAAAAAAAAAAAAACCACTTCTAAATACACATTTCCCAATCATAAATTATAACTGTGTAGTTTGGCAGTGTAATACTTAAAACAGAATTCAGTGAAATTTAGATCTTAAAAAATATTTAAATTGGGAATTCCAGTTAATAATGTACATTTATTTTCTTTAGCTACAACTATGTCTTGCAATTTAGCAGTAAGGGTAATTGTACTTCCTGCATAAAGGCAGTTAATATCTTAAAAGAACAGCAGTTTAAAATTGATCTATATTTCATTTATACAGAGACAAATATGTGTGTGTATATGTTTTTTAAATTAGTTATTAGATCTGTAAATCAAATTTCAGTGCAATAATGTTAACAGCTTATGAAGAAGGATCACTTCAATAATAAATCTCATGCTCTAGGAAGACAGTTTTAAAACTACCAATTTCAAAATCTAAAGTCATTAATTTATAACAGCACGTCATAAATGTATGAGTATTACAACTTTGGCTCTCAATAGCTTTTTATACATCACCTTAGGAACTGCAGAATTAGTAGTACTTACCTTGCTCCAAAGATTTATATCCATAGACCTGCAGAGGGCAGCAAAGGATTAAAAATAAATACAGAGGTTTTAAAAACCATCTTAAGTTAAAACACACTAGCAATGATTATTTGCAATGCATACAGATCCAACTCAAAAATAAGTAAGAAAATGTTTCCAAAGTTAAGCTGAATTTTTAGGACAAGATACTTTGGAAAGGCTGATTCTTACTTTGAACCATCAAAATTAAAGATTAGTATGGACAGGAATTAGTAAGAACCCTATCTTTGGGTCCAAGTTTGACAGAGCAGGATACGTATATACCCTAAAGCATCTGCTCAGAGACGGATTATTATTTCTAATGGTAAAGATAGAGCCCATAAAATGGATTGAACAACATCTTCACTAGGTGATCAGAATTAACATCACTAATGAGACACTGATGAACACTGTTTTTTTTTTTTTTAGATTTAACTCCCTGAGGACAGAATATCTATCACTGCTATGGTATTCCAGGTAGTAATGGACTTAATCAAGGGGAACCATCGTAAGGAACATACTATAAACTAACTGGCCTATATTCCCCCAAAATGTTAATGTCATAAAAGACAAAAGCTGAAAAAGTGTTCCATACTAGAGAAAATTAAAGCTAAAGGACAACTAACTTCCTTCCCTAAAGTAGATTTCAGAGAGGAGAGGAAACACACACACACAAAAAAAAATTGATAAAGTTAGAACAAAAATCTATAGAAGGCAAAAATGTTCCATCAATGCTAAATTTCCTGAATTTGTTAACTGTACTATGGTTGTATAAGAATATCCTTGTTCTGTAGTGGAGCCTCTGGCTGGCTCAGTAGAGCATGGAACTGTTCTAAGTTCAATTCCCAGGTTTGGGGTACAGATTACTTAAAAATAAAACCTTAAAAAGTAAAAAAAAAAAAAAAAGAATATCCTTGTTCTATAGAATTGCATACCGCCATATTTAAAGGAAAAGGTTCATTATACATGCAGCCTAAGCCCAGAGAGTTAAAAAAAAATTATTATGTGCATGTGTATATATGGAATGATAGATGGGTAGACTCATTCATTAAGAGTGATGTGCCAAAATGCTAAAAGTTAGTAAATGGCATCTTTTAGAGTTCTCTGTGCCACTCTTGTAATTTTCTGTAAATCTCAAAATTATTTCAAAGAAAGCAGAAAGAATGGCTCACCCAAATTGTTCCTATTTAAATGAAAAGCCACTTATAAAACAGGATAACCAGTGAACTCTGGTCTTCTACTACTTCCAAGCTTTGTAAATTTAATGTTAAGTTCTGTATATTTATTTATTTAGTATCTACTTATTTTGATTTGAGAGAGAGTGAGCTTGTGTGGATGGGGTGTGTGTATGGGGGGCAATACAGAGGGAGATGGGAGAGAGAAACTGAAGATAACTCCATGCAGAGCACAGAGCCTCACAAAGGGCTAGATCTCAGGACTCTGACATCACGACGTAAAGCCGAAACCAAGAGTCAGACTTTGAATCAACTATGACATCCGCGTACCCCATATAAGCTCTTTATTCAAATATGTCACCTACTTTTTCGAAAGAGTATGTGTTTTGGAGTGACTGGGTGGCTCAGTAGTTAAGCATCTGCCTTCGGCTCAGGTCATGGTCCCAGGGTCCTGGGATAGAGCCCCGCATCGGGCTCCAGGCCTAGGAGGGAAGCCTAATTCTCCATCTCCCACTCCCTCTGCTTGTGTTCACTCTCTCGCTATGTTTCCCTCTGTCAAATAAAATCTTAAAAAAAAAAAAAAGCTATGTGTTTTAATGGTAATTTTATAATGTAAATGTAATATAACTGATTAAAACTTATAGAATAGGGGTGCCTGGGTGGCTCAGTGGGTTAAGCCTCTGCCTTTGGCTCAGGTAATGGTCTCAGGGTCCTGGGATTGAGCCCCGCATCGGGCTCTCTGCTCAGCAGGGAGTCTGCTTCCCTCTCTCTCTACCTACTTGTGATCTGTCAAATAAATAAATAAAATCGTTAAAAAAAACTTGTAAAATATACTACATATATTTATTTACATTATAAAATGTCCATAAAATCTATAAGCCTTTTAAAACCTGTACCCTTACAAGCCTTTATAGGCCTCATAGGCCTTTTAAAACTTGAGGTTGGGCAGCTTTGAGTGGACCGAATTTTGGTACAGTGAGTTAACAACGCACTTATTTTTATTTTAAATGGGGGTGCTTGGCTGGGTGAGTGGGCAGAGCACACAACTCTTAATCTTGGTTTGGTAAGTTTGAGCCCCATGTTGGGAGTAGAGATTACTTAAAAAAAAATTTTTTTCAGAATGAACTACCAACACATGCAACAACTTGGATAGATTTCAGGGTCATTATGCTAAGTAAAAAAAGGGCAGTCTTAAAACATGACATACTTTATGAGTCAAATTATAAATATCTTTGCAAAATAACAAAATCATATATATGGAAAATAAATTAAGTGGTTGCCACAGCTTAAAGGAGGAGTGGAGAAGGAGGAAGAATACAGGGGGTCACAAGGGGGGTATGTGTAGTGATAGAATAGCACTTTATCCTTACAAAGCTATACATGTAATAAAAGTCAGAACTACATACACACACCTTGTGCCAATGTAAAATTCCTGGTTCTGATAATGTACTATAGTTAAGTAATATGTAACCAGTGAAGGAAAACAGGACACAGAGGGTCTGGAAAACAGGACACAGAGGGTCTATGTGCTCTCCACCCATTTTTTTCCTGTGATTTTATAATTATTTCAAAATAAAATGTTCCATGCCCCTGTGGAATCCTCTTCCTTATGATGAAATCATCCCTCCCACTGAGGCACATTAAGAAAAAGTTTTGAAAAAGAAGATGGATTCTTATCTATAGATAGGGAAAAAATGTTTACGAAACCCTATGCTTGGTATAGTGTTTATTTTGATTTGAGAAAAATTTTTTGAGAAATCAGTTAACAGAAGAAATGATGAACTGACCTAAAAAAAAATTACAGCTCTGAGCTTTGGCAGAAAACAATCTCTCAATTTTTACAAGCTTTCATCTCACCCATCTACTGATTACAGAGCAGACTCCTCTGACTACTTGACATTTTTATATGTAAAAATAAAAGAAAAAACCTTTTTTTTTTTAAATTTTGCCAAATAGTAAGTGAAAAGTGAGAACTCAAGATATGAGGATAAAATGCTATGCAGTGAACAGTAAGATACAATAAAAGTCTATATTGATAAAAAATAAGACATCTTTTTTGACCAGGCTAGGAACAGCTTTAATTCCAAGGAATTTTTTTTTAAAGATTTTATTTATTTATTTGACAGAGAGAGATCACAAGTATGCAGAGAAGCAGGCGGGGATGGGGAGGAAGCAGGATTCTTGCTGAACAGAACCCCCGATATGGAGCTCAATGCCAGGACCTTGGGATCATGACCTGAGCTGAAGGCATAGGCTTAACTGACTGAGCCACCTAGGCACCCCAATTCCGAGGAATCTTTTTTTCCCCAAGATTTTATTTATTTATTTTGACAGACAGAGATCACAAGTAGGCAGAGAGGCAGGCAGAGAGAGGAGGAAGCAGGCTCCCTGCTGAGCAGAGAGCCTGATGCAGGGCTCGATCCCAGAACCCTGGGATCATGACTTGAGCT
The DNA here is from genome assembly GCF_011764305.1 of Mustela putorius furo. Taxonomy (NCBI): domain Eukaryota; kingdom Metazoa; phylum Chordata; class Mammalia; order Carnivora; family Mustelidae; genus Mustela; species Mustela putorius. The sequence continues at coordinate 14,619,611 of NW_025421321.1, read as the reverse complement.
GAAGGCAGAGGCTTTAACCCACTGAGCCATCCAGGTGCACTTCCAAGGAATCTTAATCTATAGGTGCCTACCAAATCTAAGAAATTGGGGGTGTGTGGGAGGAGAAGTGAAATCAAGAGTTTGCAAGCAAGAGGCCAATGCCCAAAGTTCATAATATTAAGTGGCAAAACTTATACTGGTTTGTTAGCTTGTGGTATCATTAGGAAGGTGATCTTAATTACTGTTCATTCTGTCATATGTGATATTATAGTACTTATATTGTTATATTTATTTTTTATTTTTTTTTTTAAAGATTTTTTTTTTTTTAAAGATTTTATTTATTTATTTGACAGAGAGAGAGATCACAAGTAGGCAGAGAGGCAGGCAGAGAGAGAGGAAGGGAAGCAGGCTCCCTGCTGAGCAGAGAGCCCGATGCGGGACTCGATCCCAGCACCCTGAGATCATGACCTGAGCCGAAGGCAGCGGCTTAACCCACTGAGCCACCCAGGCGCCCATATTGTTATATTTAAAATAAGTTCTGGGGGCACCTGAGTGGCTTAGTCGGTTAAGCATCCAACTCCTGATTTCAGTCCAGATCATGATCTTAGGGCTGCTGAGACTGAGTTCCCCATCTGCCTGAGATTTTCCCTTTCCTTCTCCTTCTGCCCTTCCTCCCATCCCCCTCTAAAAAAATTAACAATAAAAAATAAATAGGGGTGCCTGGGTGGCTCAGTGGGTTAAAGCCTCTGCCTTCAGCTCAGGTCATAATCTCAGGGTCCTGGGATCGAGCCCTGCATCAGGCTCTCTGCTCAGCAGGGAGCCTGCTTCCTCCTCTCTCTCTCTGCCTACCTCTCTGCCTACTTGTGATCTCTGTCAAAGAAATAAATAAAATTAAAAAAAAAATACACGCACACATATAAAAAAATAAAAATAAGGGGCACTTGGGTGGCTCAGGTGGTTGAGCATTCAGCTCTTGGTTTTGGCTCAAGTCATGATCTCAGGGTTGTGAGATGGAGCCCTGAGCTCAGTGGGAAGTTTCTTGAATATTCTCTCCTTCTACCCTTCCTCCAATTCACGTGCATGCCCTCTCTCAAATAAATCTTTAAAAAATAATAAAATAAAAAAATAAGTTCTGAGCTAAATTACTAAGTATTTATAGGTAGAATGACAAGAGATCTGTAATTTAAGCAGTCCATCCAGAGGTAGAAGAAAGGGTTGGGGAAGGGAAAAAAATGAAACAGGATGGCCAAAATCTTAACTACTGAAGCTGGCTGATGGATCCTTTCCAGAGTTCTACTTCTCAAATGTTTGAAAACTCCCATAGTAAAACACAAAGACATACCATCTCTGGTCTAAATACTGCACCTCCACTCCAATTCTCAACATTAATCAGCTGGGTCTACTTTTTAAGAAAAGCTACAAAATCCTATCTCTCATCAAACAACCTCTAAAAAATAAAAAAAATATTAAGACTGTAAATTGCTCTCAAACCTGGCATTAAGTACCCAGGGAAGGCATGGAGATAAAACTTCATAGCTGTATATGCATCTAAAACAGCTGACAATGACTAAAAGCCCCATCTTTGAATGTGAACCTTCAGGACAGATGGCACAGGTTCAAAAAAAAAAAAACAGAATCTAGGGACGCCTGGGTGGCTCAGTGGGTTAAGCCGCTGCCTTCGGCTCAGGTCATGATCTCAGGGTCCTGGGATCGAGTCCCACATCGGGCTCTCTGCTCAGCAGGGAGCCTGCTTCCTCCTCTCTCTCTCTGCCTGCCTCTCCATCTACTTGTGATCTCTGTCTGTCAAATAAATAAATAAAATCTAAAAAAAAAAAAAAAAAAAAAAAAACAGAATCTTTTAGAATTAAGCTTTTGTATGAACAGTCAACACTTCACTGTACATTTACTCCTTAATTCAATGCAACCTAACTTCTGGCCCCAAACCTCCACTGAAAGTACTCTTGTTAAAATTACCACTAATCTCAACTCAAAATTCAACTCAAAATTCACTTTTTGGTCCCCTCTAAGGTTTGAGAATTGTGTTGCTGATCATTCTCTGCCAATCTCCCACTGATGCTACTCAATCCCTTTCAGAAATTCTCCTTCTTTCCTTATCCTTAAGTAATCCTCCTTACTAAGTTCTGAGTGCCTTACATTCTTTTGTTTTTAAGACAATCCTGCATGTAGATATTTAAATTCCTTGTTTCACGGAAGAGGAAACAGACTTAGAACGGCTAAGGAGGGATGCCTGGCTAGCTCAGTCCGTACAGCACGTGACTCCTGAGCTCAGGGTTGTGGGATCGAGCCCCACGATGAACATAAAGATTACTTAATAAACCGAGAACGAACAGGCTAAGTAAAGTATCTTCACCTGAAATTCCACAGGCACCTCAAAAGACCCCATAACTGATGATTATCCACCCTTACCTGCATCCTTTTCTCCCCTCTTTGAATAGCCATTGTCAGTCTTATGTCATTACACAAATCTTTCAATGGCTCAAAGTCCAAACTTCATGCCTTGGAATGAGATCATTCATGAAGGGCCCCAGGCTACCGTTCTGGTTTTATTTCTTGCCATTATTTCATAGTTTCTTGGGCTATCATTACATCAATCTACCTTCCGGTCCCCAGATGCACTGTTCTGTCAGCCTCAATTCCTTTGCCTAATGCCCTTCTTTCATGTTGGACAAATTCTTACTCACCCCTTGATACTCAGCCACAGCCGTTCTCTGCACACCTTGCCCTGACCCATTCCTCCCTTAATCTCGGCAGTACCTTCACCTCCACACACTTATAATTATCAAGATACCTCTGCAGTTCCTTTCTTATTTTCTGTTCTCCAACTATAACAACTTGGCGAAAAGAAGTTTCCTGTTCATCCTTGACTCCCCTATTATTTTGTGGTCCCAACCCTCGGCACACACAAAAAAGAGTTAATATTTCTGAGCACTCAAACTGTAATTCATTAGGTACTCCCCCTCCTCCTTTAAGAATATCATGAGTGGGAGCCTCACTGGTTGATTAAAAAGAGGAGTGTACCATCTGGCATTTAACTTGGTGAATTCAATAGGGCTAATATCAGAAATCTTATTTGTGCTTTCTTTTTTTAAACCTATGAAAAGCAGCACCACTTCAATGGCATAAAGCCCCACTTGCCAAATTCAGACTACTGCCATCGGGTCAGAGAATCCCTCCTTCAATCACAGGACTCTTCTGTGGCAAAAAAGATTTAAATGCCTGCCTGTCAATTCTGAAGCATTTATCCTTTTGTTATGTTATATCCCCAGCCAAGTTTTGAACTAGTTTCAGTGACATTTTGTCTCTCAGAAGTGACTCAGTATTTCTTGTGGTGGAGTTCTCAAAAATACACAGTATGTATACTGCCTTCTTTCTTATTTGAACTTTGCTCAGCTAGCACTATTGTTAGAAGGAAAGTCTTACTCATACTTAATATCATCCTTGGATCTGACATAAAAATTTACGAATTTTATCAGTCAGATCTAAAAATGCCCTTTAATGTATTCTTAAAAATTGCCTTATGTTTTAAAAAAGTTTAGAACTGGGATGCCTAGTGGCTCAGTCAGTTAAGCGTCTGCCTTCGGCTCACATCATGATCCCAGGGTCCTGGGATCCAGTCCAAGTTGGGCTCCCCAATCAGCGGGAAGCCTGCTTCTCCCTCTGCCTCTGCACGCTGCTCCCCATGCTTGTGCCTCTCTGTCAAACAAATAAATAAAAATCTTTTTTTAAAAAAGATTTTTATTTATTTGACAGATAGAGATCACAAGTAGGCAGAGAGGTAGGCAGAGAGAGAGAGAGAGGGAAGCAGGCTCCCCGCTGAGCAGAGAGCCCGATGCGGGACTTGATCCCAGGACCCTGAGATCATGACCTGAGCTGAAGCTGAAGGCAGCAGCCTAATCCACTGAGCCACCCAGGCACCCTAAATAAAAATCTTTAATAAATAAGTTCAGAAGCAAAAATTCTCTAGTAATCTTCAATAATCTCACCCTAACTAAGCAGTATTGAATTTAAATAGTATTCTACAGATGACTTTGTCTGCATATAATAACAATTTATAAATTGGAAAACTTCAGGAAGGCATATACTTGATTGGTAATTAATGACCATGTCTTGAGCTTATGAACTTACAGAAATACTAGCTCACCACTCAAACAGTACTCTTAAAAGACATGAAGAAAAATAGTATTAGTATTTCAAAAATATTGTGGGAGAGCATAAAGAGTTAATCTGGGCCTATAGGTAGGTTACAGAACACATGCTGGGAACTACTGACTCACAGACCCTGGACCTGCCACTTAGGAGGAAGTTTACTATGCCAAAATCACATGCCAATATTGAATGCATATCCAAGGTTCCCTTAGAATTAGCCAAAGTGACTGATAATCTCATTCAATGCTCTATAACTTCTTACATTGTGGATGATTATAAACAATTACTTTGGTAAGGAGTAACTAAGTGAATCTGTTCTGTGTTAATCCTTACAGGAGCTGCAGTTAATTTGGACTCTAGTGGGAATGCCAATCAGCACTCAGTTTTCTTCTACTCATTCAGCCAATTCTAAAGTTGCTAGAGTACAATGGGACTCTGGAGAAGCACACGATAGGTGACTGCATAGCTGTATTAAATGTCCTGCAAGGGGATTTTTAAAAAAAGATTTATTTACTTGAGAGAAAGAGAGAAACAGTGCAAGCACACAAATGTACTGGGTAGGGGCAGAGGGAGAGAAAAGATAGAAATTTAAGCAGGCTGCGCTCAGCGCAGAGCCTGACATGGGGCTTGTTCTCACCACCCTGAGATTCCCCACCCAAAAGTCAGACTATTAATTGATTGTGCCACCCAGGTGCCCCCCCTTGCAAAAGGATTCTAAAATATATATATTATTTGATTCAGCATCAAATAAAAGAAGGCTACATTTTAACGCTAAGATACTGGATTACAACAACACTGATTATGTTCTTAATTTTTAATAGTTTATGAGGTGGGAGAGAATACATCACCTCTAGTCACAAATGTTTCAAAATTTGCACATATTCCTATAAATATTGCCAAATTACCACAGCCTGAAACTTTTCTATATCTACAGTAAGAAAAACTCACCAACATAATATAGTTTTAGAACCTACAGATTTAAAATACTTTCCCAGAAGGGACTAGTTACAACCTAACACAGAGCAGAATACCAGAGAGGAGAGACCCTTAAAGAGAGTTCTGGAGACCTACAGCTGTCTTTAGTGCAGTACTTACAATCATGTGGGAGTGAGGGAAGCCTAGGGAACTATCTGAGACCTTTCCAGAGACTGAAGAAGACAAAACCCACACAGGCATGGGAATAGCTCACATTCCCAATGATCTCAAAAATACATCATGAGGTAGGTACACCTGGTTGGCTCGGTCGGTGGAGCATATGACTCTTGATCTCAGGGCTGTGGGTTCAAGCCCCACATTGGGTGTAGAGAGTTCTTTAAAAAAAAAAAAAAAAAAACCTTTAAAAACAAACAAAAAAACCCCCATGGGCTAGTGGACAGAATATTCAGAAGGACACTACCTCAGTAGTGGGGCTGAATTAATTTAGTGGGAATAATCCTAGACTTAAGGCTGCTCTAATCCTGTGTAACAAAGCAAAAAAGCAAGCACTAAGAAAAGAGTTCCAAGAAACTTCACTCAAGACATCAGAGCAGGGCGCCTGGGTGGCTCAGTGGGTTAAGCCGCTGCCTTCTGCTCAGGTCATGATCTCAGGGTCCTGGGATCGAGTCCCGCATCGGGCTCTCTGCTCAGCGGGGAGCCTGCTTCCTCCTCTCTCTCTCTGCCTACTTGTAATCTCTCTCTGTCAAATAAATAAATAAAATCTTTAAAAAAAAAAAAAAGACATCAGAGCAAAGTTCAAAGATATTTAAAGGAATAATTTAAAAAATATAAGTATCCACCTTCAGCAGAATAAATTCCACATCAGGCATCCAATCAGAAACTACCATGAAGCAAAAATGTATGATGTACAATGAGGGAAAAAAATTAACCAAAGAAACAGTCCCAGAAACAACACAAATGATAGAATTAATAGACAAAGACATCAAAACATCTATCAATAACATTTCCGCACAGTCAAGAATGAAGAAAAAAGCATAATGAGTATGTTAAGGAGATATGGAAAATGTATTTTTAAAAATCCAAACTGAATTTTCAGAAATGAGAAATATATCTGGGATGTACTTCTGCCTCCAACAAGCCTCTACACTGCAAAAATTAGCCTACTTTACTCAAAATAAAGGCCATATGTTGTTTACCATATTTCAGTCTGATCCCAAACAGCATCTCCAAACTCTACAATAAATACTTGCTGAATTAAAGGCAATGCCTAAACACACAGGAATTCTGTAAAAAGGCCTCTGTAATTAGTTCAACAGTATCATTCATGTGCCAGGTATTAATCTAAGCACTGAAGATTGTGCAATAAACCAAACAAACACAGAGCTTATGTTCTAATCATCCAAACAGCTGCTACAAAATCTGTTATAAAATAGTAACAAAAGATACGAATGTTTTTATTTAAACCATTTATTTTCCCAAATTACCACATTTTAGGTTGCCTAATTTCCCAGCCCACGATAAATCAAAAACAGCAATTATTTAAGTGTGTGTAGGTTACTTACAGCAAATATACTGAAAGTTGTAACAGTGACAGCAAAAATTCTTACAAGCAATGTGATGACATAAAATTAAAAAGCAAAAACAGAGAATGCAGCAAGCAGATGCATTTACTGGAGGGACAAGCAACTCTGCATACTTTAATCATTAAGGCACTTATGAGCTCAATGAATGACCCAGGTTTGTATCAGAATATACAACTTGTTCTTTTCCCATCACACCAGATCAACTTTACAGTCTAAGTACCTTGTTTAAGAAGTCTAGGAGACAAACCATAAGAGACTCTTAATCACAGAAAACAAACTGAGGGTTGCTGTAAGGTGGGGGAGGCGAGAGAGGTGCAGGGGTGGAGGGATGGGGTAACTGGGTGATTGACACTGGGGAGGGTATGTGTTGTATTGAGCAGTGGGTATTATATAAGATTGATGACTCAAAGACCTGTACCCCTGAAATAAATAACACATTATATGTTAATTTAAAAAAAAAAAAAAAAGGGCTAGGGCGCCCGGGTGGCTCAGTCGGTTGAGCGCCTGCCTTCAGCTCAGGTCGTAATCCCAGGGTCCTAGGATCGAGTCCCACATCAAGCTCCCTACATGGGGAAGAGCCTGCTTCTTCCTCTCCCACTCCTCCTGCTCATATTCCCTCTCTCACTGTATCTCTCTCTGTCAAATAAATAAACAAAATCTTAAAAAAGAAAAAAAAGCTAGGACATGTGAAATATGACAACTGCCATTCAAACGGACTAAAAAAGTATAACATAACGTTAATCGAGTTACAGAAGGAAATACACATGACCTGTAAGTTTATATGAAAAACCTTTCAAGACATTTGTCAAGGACAAATGACAATGTTACTATGCTTCACTTCATAATACATTATAGGACCTTAATTATTTTTATGGGTTCTTTCTTAAAAATCCAGCTCTACTAGCATTTTTATCCAGCTGATTATGTATTCTGCATTTTCAAACTTTAGTTTTAAAGGCACAGTCCTTGGTTTGCTTGTTTGTTAACCTAACATAAAACTATCCCTGAAAAGAGCAGAACTGCACTGGCTAAAGAAAGGGAAGTAACAAGGAATCCCACTAACCTGTTCTACCTCTCCTTTCCTGCCATGGAGTATCTGGAGATGTCTAGAGAAAACCCTTCTCCCACCAACAAACAGGCTAAAAATTACTGAGCTTTTTAGTATCAGAAGTCATTAACATTAATACAAAAAGAATGACAAAATTAGAAACTCGTCTTTTTATAGCTACCAGTGTGAACAGCCAATTCAACAAGGTTACCTATGGCTGCTAAAACCGCTGAATCAAAGGTTCTAAGAAACAGGACAGACCCACTGTCTGTCACAAAGTATCATCCCATAGACTTCTTACTAATCACAAAGGGAATGCGGTTCCTTTGCAAGAGATATGGTGGCCACCAGCATAACCAAGTGATCACACTTAGCTGATAGCACCACCATTATATCTCCTGCTGCAGTAGGAGATGCCATCACCTATCAAATATTCTTGCTAAAAATATTCAACCTGAATCTGATACTGGGAAAAAACTAGATGAATACAAATCTACAGAGAAAGTAACCTGGACTCTTCAAAAAAGTCAAGGTCATAAAAACCAGAAAAAGGCAGGGGAATTATTCTAGATTAATAAAGAGACAGCCACCACATGCAATGCGTGTATTTACTGAATCCTCAATCAGAAAGTAAAACAGCCATAAAAGAGGTTTTTAGAAAACTATCTAAACATTAACTATGTATATTAGATGATATTAAATATTATTATTTTAGGAGTGACACTGGTATTATGATTATACAGATGATGACCTTATTCTTATGAGAGAGAAGCTGAAAGATCCAGTACCCTGATGTCGACAGCTCCAAGTGGTTCAGTAAGAAAGAAAAAAGTCTATATACATATGTGCTTGTGTGTATATATTAGAAAAAGTGTTTAGAGAAAGCAAATATGGCAAAATATAAAAAACAGTGAACCTACTTAAAGGGTATGTAGGGTTTTTCTTTAATATTCTTTCAACTCAAAATGTCTGAATATTTTCAAAACAACAAAATTGAGGGGTGCCTGGGTGGCTTAGTCTGTTAAGCATCTGCCTGCAGCTCAGGTCATGATCCCAGGGTCCTGGGATGGAGCCCTGCATCAGGCTCCCTGCTCAGTGGAGAGCCTACCTCCCCCTCTGCCCCCTCCCCATCTCTGTTCATGCGCACACATGCACATGCTTGCTCTCTCTCACTCTTCCTCTATCGCAAATAAATAAAAATAATCTTTTTAAAAAAATAACAAAATTGAGAGGGGAAAAGGTCACTAACACCCCTGAGCACAAAGAGGAAGACAGCAGTATTACACTGACTGAAGTTACCTTGAAATTAAATACTCAAAACAATCTCACGTACAACTTTGTAACTCCAACCCACCATTTTCAAACAGTGCTTTCTTCTTTGAAACACAGATTTTGCCAAATTTGTGGGTATTTTTTGGAAAGATGATATAAAAGACTGCCTACATTCAAGTCAACTAGTTGGTAGGAAGAATAACACAGAAATGATTATTTTAGGCCGCTGGTATATTGGAAAATAAGAATATCTAAATCTTTCCTTATAAAGGTCACAAAAACAGGAGAAATCAGGTAAATAATATAATAAGGTAATCATCTTACCTCCTAAAGCCTAGACTTAGACTGCCTCTCAAAGAAGAGAATGACAAAGGCTGTGTATTTGATTCCACTGCAAAAGAAAGTGATCATAATTAAAACCCAGACCAAAACCCCCCAAATTATTACTTCTTTGGAAACACATAACCTTTTAATTTTCATTTTGGAAATTTTACTTTTAAAATGGAAATGTTCTTATACAAAATTAATTTGATAACAGTTATATATATATCTGCAATATAAGCTACTCTTTAAAAACATTTTTACTTCATTTTCATGAATATATACAACTACTGAATTTATAAATATTCTTTGGTATAAAGGGTAATATCTAATCATCTACCGGCACACTGAGAGTCGGTCTGGTACACATACCAAACTGTATGTTATTAGACAACGTGGCACTATGAAGGAAGAGACTAACTACCCTATAGGACTTCGGTCCTTTAAAGGAGAAAAGTTCTTTTCCCAAAGCAGCAGTGGGTCTTACTGAACCATTCATACTTTGTCATTCCACCGTCCACTATGATCAATGACTTCACTCATGTAGGAATGACAACCCAGAGTCATAATAAGTCTTTACCTCTGTTGTGTAACTGATTTAGTCACCTTTCACTTTTCTAAGTATCTGCCTGCTGTACTATTCATTTTGTCATTTAACAATCTCTATATTGTATGTTTCAAAGCTGACACTGTAAGCCTGATTTGCCTTACCACATAGGCCTGATTCATGTAACCCTTACCATAACTAGCAAGAGCAAAAATCAAAGTAGGCATCTCCTGATTTTATTTTTCCCTGTCATTGTATTAAAATGGTGCCATGTTAAAGTAACCGATTTAATCTCTTCACATGTCATATGACTATTAAACGATCCAAGATGCATAGAATTACAGAGGAGGTCATAGTACACATAAAATTCTGAAAACAGATTATAGTTTAGAAAAGATTAAAATACCTGGGTAACGTAAAACAATAACAACAAAACAACAACAAAAAACAGCTCAAGGAAAACATCACAGAGGATTTTAAGAGTATTTGTTCATCTCTCCTAAATATGAATAAAAATTTAACTCACACACATAAGGAGAGCTGTTTTAGATCAAGTGTTATATCCCTGAACAGAGAGGACAAGTTCTCAGCGGTTTTATGCAGCACTTGAAAATCTAAAAATCATTTTTTTAATGTTCAGCATTCACTCACTCAAGGAACTTTAAAGTAGACATGACTACGTGTCTTTCAGCAACCTCTACTCTGCTTAATCAAATTAATTTTCCATGCCTACAAACCCAAGTGGGAAAATGTTTCCTACTACCGCACAAACTGGATCAAGATAAGCCAGTACTCTTTTCTACCACCTGAAATTCCTTGTGAGGTAGGAACCAAAAGGGCCTACCTAGGAGCTGCCTCACAGTGAATATCAACAATTACAGAACTGTTCTTCAAAGACCTGTAACTCAAAGCAGGAGGGGACGGCACTGACATGAGTAGTCTGAAGTACTCTTTAGAGTTCCTGGAATTTTTCTTTCTCAAATTTAAAACATTATAATCTCTTAAAAAGTTATTTTTATACTATTCAAATTAGGATTTTTCAGAATACTGTCAAATTTTTAATCATTAAAAAGGTGACCAGAAACATCTCAGCAAGATGAAGGCTGCTGACAAAAAGCATCTAGTTTCCTTAGCAACAAACAATGCTGAAAAATCAAGGCTGACAACGAAGTGCAAAGGATGGTATGATAAAGGGAAAAGGCAGCTCTCGTGTATGCACCTTGTGCACCCGGATTCCTCTGCTAATACCTCTGTTTTCATCCTGTCAGTAAGGCAAATCTATATATTATTCTGAGTGGAAGGCAAAATCAATACCCTCAGACAGCAGCTGGCATTAAAACCCAACCTTTAACTCAAATAACTATAACCTCTAACAGTCACCATTTTTCAGATTGAACACTTCGCCCTTCCCTTACAATATTAAGATGAAACATTTTAAATACCAATAATAGGGTTTTTGCAATGCTTCCACCTATACAATTTGAGTACACATTAATCTGAGCTTAACTTCTAACATTTCAGGAGTTTGGAAACTGATGTTTGTGTGTTTTGTTTTTAAATGACATCTTTTTCACAAGATTAGAAAAATAGTCAAGTAATGTTATAGATGTATTCAAAAATGAAGACTTTAAGAAATGTCTTATTTAGTAAACTGTAGTAGGGGTGGAACAATAAGGTTAAAATTAGAAGACCTTGGTTCTCACTCAATCACTAACCTTGACCAAATCCTTTAACCTCTCTCTGCCCGTCTTCATCAGTGTAGCTAATTTTATTGACACGTGATGAGGACTATAAAGCACCACAGCATTTGTAAGTGTTTAGTAAATATCTGCTATGTTTTGGTTAATGAGGACTAGGATATGGGCTTCATGTAACAGTGGCTATAATAGGAATTAGTTTAGAAAACACTTTCAGAAACAATAGCTCAAATGTTTTCTTTTTTCCACAAGGACTCCCACAAGGTAGATAAGTAACTATCCCCATTTCATGAAACTGAAACAGAAAGACCCGTTCCAGGTCCCATAATCAGCGGCTAAACTGACTTTTAGTTAGGTCTTTTTAACTTTAAAATTATTTCCAAATTATCCACAAGTTCAACTCATCAACAGTCTTATCAGTCTAACTTAAGCAAAATATATAAAAACCACATAAAGTTACCTTGACCTTCCCTGAGGTAGGTGTCGAGAGCATGAACTACCCTGTATGCCCTTAGTAGTAACTGAAATCAATACCTGTCAGGTTTACTGCTGTTTCATACTTACAAAATGATAAAATAAAGGCTAAGTTCCCATTAATTGCTTCACTTCTCAATTCAGCTTGTGAAAATACATTACTTTCATGTAGACATCCATTTTCCTAGGGATAAAGCATATTTCAGTGATAATACACCTCAGCTACAAATATCCTGATATGCCAAATTACGCGCTTTCCCATTTCTTTGTATCACCACATTCTTTGATAATCTGTCCTTTTTAAAAAAACCTAATTTTCTAGAACAATATGTAAACTGAATAACAGAACTTTAGCAAAAACTGTAAGATGGAGTTCCAACATTCCAAGTTAAATGCTTATCTTCAAATTCAGATAATATGCTACCCTTAGAATGCCTTCCCTCTAGGAAGTTAACTATTGAAGGCCCTAGAACAAATCTCTCATTCACAACAAACAGTGCACTGATCTAAAGTGATACTTCAGGACATACAGTGAGGTAAAGATCAATTTTAATTTTATTTAACTCCAAATGGTTAATCACATGTCCCAACATCATCACTTCTTTAATAACTTAAGTTTCTGAGCCAAAATTCAGTTCTAACACATTTACTGAAGCTGTATAATAGCACAATATTTAAAACCACCCAATCAATAGTAAGCAATAACTAAAAATAAATTATGGTATATCCATACAATAAAACAGCATGCAACCATAAAAAATAATTGGTGGAATTACATACTGTAATAGAAAGTGCCGAGTGAAAAAAAGCAGGTTTTGGGGAAAGAAGAATATGTGGGAAAATTACTCTTTTAAATATAATTTTTAACAGTAAAATATGTATAGCACAGGCTCAAAATACTCTAAGTACTTAGGGAAGAGAAGTAAAAGACACTCAAGACATATACTCTGCCTTTAAGAGGATTGTAATTATGTAATTATTTCAATGAAAGAAAAGAACACTCCAAAAATATTAGAAAAATCTAGGCATTATGTGAATAGCCACCTAGGAAACAGATCTTTTGAACAAAGCAGTTTTTATTAAAAGTGTTTGGTGCTCTGCCACATTGCTCCTAATTGTATAGCATTTTGTTTTCCAAGTGGAAAGTACAACCCTTGCTGATCCAATACATGCTCCAAGTCAGTTTCTTCCTGTGACCCTTCATAAATGCCTTGCCTATTCTGATGGGAACAGGAAATGCTGGGTAGGAAAATAATGCCTTGGAGTCAAACAAAAGAGTGTTTTAAAAAAAAATGAGTAGTACATATACTAAGAGTATATTATGAAAATTCATACACAAGTGAAAAGTAAAGACCAAAAAATGAAAACTGCAGTTACACTGCAGAGTGGGATTAAGGAACATCTATTGTTTTATTTACATTTTCCCCCGGTTATTGGCCTATCGTCTTTCAACACACAAGAAATGCTGCTTTACCTTTTAAAGTTTTTTAAGTTTAACCACTATAGACTTCACACTAACCAGTATTTTTACAAAACTTTAGAAAATTCTATATAGACAATGACCATTTTTTAGTAAGCTTAACGACTTTTTTTGGTTACCACTAATGAAAGAGGAAAGCACTCTCTTAAATTATGAAATTAAAACCACACCTGCTTATACTTACCTGCAGAACAGCACGAGCTGACCTCACACTATCAAAGGATGGAAACACATAATTTATATAGGTCTCTTGATCAGGACTTACTCCCATTTCACGCATTGCTTTGAGAACTTCAATTACACCTATAAGATTAAATTTAGAAGCACACAGATGAAGCACTTGGAATTAACAAAAGATCAGAAAGTTTAGTTCATTTACTTTCTGAATCACAACATAAGAAAAACTACTCATTTTGTTTGTCTAAAAAAGAAAGCAAAAAAGCAACATAAGTGGGAAATACGATAAATGAAATTAATTCCTCCTTTCTTCATCTATTAAGTAACAAGTGCTAAGGAAATATTCTAGAAATGACAGCCATAAGAAAGTCTAAAATAATTAAGCAAAATGCCTCATGCTCTGTATCCCAAATGAACAGAGGCCATAAAACATCATTGTTATTACAGAGCAGTGATAGATTTTCTGACCTAAGAAAACTGGACCCAATAAATGCTGCAGAGGGCAGGATGAGCAGGGACTCAAATAAATAAAATCTTAAAAACAAAAAAACCCAAAGCTTCCCCCTGGAAGTCCCTATTTTTACCCTATCATAGCCCCCACAGAAAAACTGTATTTCTATAAACTTGTTACATAATGAGCTCTAGCACAAATACTTGATTGTAAAATTCCCGCTGCACACAGAAATACAGAGGCAAGTGTGACTACGTTATGAATATCTGAACATTTTTAAAGATAAAATTCAGATTATTATTCAGGGTAAACAGTTTATTATATTTAAAATCACCTAATGGGTCTTCAAAACCTTAGATGTTTAAATATATTTCTTAAGATATTAATACAGGAAAAAAAAAACCCTCAAAAGACAAAGCACATGTTTAGTGATAAATTTAGGAGAATATGCATATAAAGTTAGTCCAACAAGCCTAAGAATACTTGAAAGCAAAATTTAGTAAAAGTATTCTTCTAACAATTCACTAAAAATTACTAGTAATAACATAGGTAACTACTGTAAAAAATGGCAAATCAGACTGCACTCTTCTTCATATGCAAAGATTACTAAGTACTTGAGAGGAGGGCATATATGGTAGTTGTTTTTCAATGACCTGTAATAGACTTGTGTTTAATCTAATATCCTCGAAGTCCTTCCTCACCAATAATGACTGCTTTCATGACCACAGTATAAAGTAAGTAGCTATGTTTCTGGTAAGACTCTCCAGTGAAATACCCAAAACATAAATAAATAAATAAAATTTTAAAAATTTAAAAAAAAAAAAAAAGCTCAAAGTTTAATGAGACCTAGCTTTCAACCCTGTTCTAGCACTTAATGGCAATGCAAATGTGAACAAGTAATGTCACCTTTCTGAGCCGCAATTTCTTAGCTTACACATCTGAAACAGCAATATGGCAGAAATGTGCCGTCTAGATACTTTATCAAACAACATTTGGCTTGGGGCGCCTGTGTGGCTCAGTCATTAAGCGTCCGCCTTTGACTCAGGTCATGATCCCGGGGTGCCAGGATGGAGCCCAGCATCACGTTCTCTGCTTGGAGGGAACCCGGCTTCTCCCTCTCCCACTGCCCTTGTTTGTGTTCCCTCTCTTGCTCTCTCTGTCAAATAAATAAATAAAATCTTAAACACACACACACACACACACACTACTTGGCTTAATCCTTCCTAACTGCCACTACTGTTAGATTAAGCATTTCAAACCTGTGTTGTATAGGGGTCAACTGTATTAACAAGGCTTTCAAGTCAGTCTACCGGGGTGATATACTTCTCTATGTAATAAAGCAAGCCAGGAAGGTCTTAGGAGTCCAACAATCTTTATTTTAACAAAAGTGTTAAAGTGAGTGCTCCAAGACCAAAGGCATACCTTATATAAGAAACCAAGTCTCATAGCTGCTGGCAGGTGCTTGTAACATCACAAAATATGCAAAAACCTCTGCTTTTTCCTGGAATAAGAACCTGGGATCAAGTCCTTAATATGCCACCAAAAACTGGTTTTTAGCAGCTTCTTGTCCATAATATATGATGACAGTAAACCTCTCTATTTAGCTCTCGGGGTCATCATTTAAAGGAAAAAAAATGTGTGAAACCCTAAAAATACTAAATAAATGTTAATAATAACAATAATGACTTAATATCTTAGCTGTCTTAAAGTACCCTAATAATCTTTTATATTTCCTTAGATGATACAGAGAATAAATGTAGCATAGTAAGGTATATATTTGATTTTCTAATGTTTGATAATAGGCCAACAAATTGATTGTAAATAGAAGAGTCCTATTTCTGTACAAAACACTTCACCCCAATATTTATGCTTCAAATTCATCATTTTTCCAATGATGTGTATTAAAGGGAGGAGTGCATTCCGCTCATTTAGATGACCTGTACTGCCAGCATTTTTAACTTGTGTCTTTTTCTAACTGAAGCTAAAGCTGGTTTAGGAAAACCTAGGGTCCACACCTTCTAATCCAGTAAGTTCAGTCACTCCCTCAGGCATTCTGAGGGAGCATACAAGATATTTACTTCAAGAATTGGCTGAGTCATAGGCAGACAGAAACGTTTATCAACAAGGAGAAAAAAACGTGATTGATCTCACATACTTACCTCCTCCTAAAAAATATAATTTGTGTTTCTTTTTAAAGAAAAAAGACTAAAATAATCATATATTAACTTAAATATAAACATGATCCCAAATTTCTGTGTATGTAGAAAACATAAACTAAGACTAAGCCATCTAACAGAAGTATTTCAAAGGCAGTCATGACAAAAGTTTATCAATCTAGAGGAAAGTCTCCATTCAAAAAGTTTTATAAGAACTGAAAAAATTGGGGCACCTGGGTGGCTCAGTGGGTTAAAGCCTCTGCCTTCGGCTCAGGTCATGATCTCAGGGTCCTGGGATTGAGCCCCACATCAGGCTCTCTGCTCAACGGGGAGTCTGCGTCCCCCCCCCCGCCTTGTCTCTCTGCCTACTTGTGATCTCTCTGTGTCAAATAAATAAATAAAATCTTAAAAAAAAAAAAAAAAGAGAGAGAACTGAAAAATTGTGAACTTTTAGGAAAGATAAATGGTTTACCTCAACAATTTTCACCAACTGTAACTGTTTACTCCACATGACTTTACACTTGCTCGTAGCCAAAAGGCTGAGAAGCGATACTCCACATGACTTCAGGCTCTACCCAGGGCATGCACTCTATTAAATAGAGGCAATTCCTTATTTTGGAGAAGTAGTCTCTATTCAACCCCTTTACTCAACTGGCATTTAAGCTTTCATATTGGTCCTTCCTTCTATATTTTACCCCTTCCAAATATACCCAGAGATGTAAATCCTCAATCATTCTGGGTTATTTCCTCTCATTTGGGCCAATCTGCTAAAATTTTAAGTGGTGACTTTCCCATTTGTGCCCCAGAGAAAAATACTAGTAAGCCATGGGGAAGTCGCTCGGAGAATAGTTCTTAGGGCTTGGTGATGGCTGAACTGTTCGAGAACTCAATATGCTATCATCACAATGTTGCTGAAAACTCTTGGTTCAGTTTGATCTGACCTCTAAATACCTGTCTCTGATTTCCTGAAGGGTTTTATTTAGTCCTTACAAGAAACTCCTCTACAAGCTCCATCACGGCAGCCATTAATTTTCTTCTGTTCTTTCTACCAGTTTACATAGGACTTTTCCCGGATGAAGAAAAAAGCTCATTGCACTAATAAAAACGTGCCCTTCTTACCTTACCCCAAAGAAACCTTATAGAATATGTAGAACCATTTTATTATTACATGAAGGAAAATTGCAGAATACACACTTAACTATATTTCTGGGCCTCCGGCAAAGGAGAAACTCGTTTTCAAAAACTACAACAAAACTGGCACTGTCTTGTACCTTTCTCAGTTTTTATGTTTTTCCAGATAAAACCTTCCCTGATTAAAAAACTTGACAGGACTTTTTAAAATGTCCTTAATGCAAAAACCAGCATCTAACTTACACTAGTTGAGACTTTTTATAAAGTAAATATAGCGTAACACTTAAAATGTTTAATGTGGAGGTGTTCCAGTATTTTAAAAAAGTGTCTAAGAGAACAGAAATCCTCAGTTCTAATCCCAGCACAACTGAGAGCTAAGTGTGGAACCTAAGGTTGGTCATCAAATCTCTCTGCCCCTCTCAGTTGTTTCATTAATATGAAGTGAGCTTTCAACAAGGCACTCTTGAAATCTAAATGATAAGATTCCATGAAAGGATGGATTGAAAATAAAGCCCACTTGTCTATTAGTTCCAGCTACAACTATCGGAAGAAATTACCTGAATTCTTTCATGTTTACTAAGTTGCTAAAAGATGTGGTAACCAGCTGAAGTCTAGATATAGTTGTAAGGTTGAAGAACGCAAATTTTCCTGATGAACAGACAAATATTTCAACAGGGGGTGTTTTCGAAAGTATTTTCTCATCTGTGTAAAAATGGACAATATCAATATGCCCAGAGATTTCCATGGAATGATGTAAACTTTCTCTGGTTCAAAAATACTAGGTTAAAGGTTACTTCGTGGAGCTTTCAGAACTGGAAGATAAGCAAAGAGTTAATCGACTAGCATATTGTTTTGACAAAGATTTTTCTAAAAAGGATTTTGAGACTTTTATAGTCAGAAACAATTAGGGAATACTTGTTTCACTATTTCCTTTAGACCAGGAGACGACTATATATTTAAAATAAAATTGCAATATGAAAGTCTGCTAAAAGCACTTTTTTTGTTGTTTGTGCATTTTGTTTGTCACCCAATGTCATACTAACAACTCTGCATCTCATTCTAAAGCACATTATATTGCGAGATAAAATGAAAAAGACCATTTTTTGTTTCCCCAAGGGGGAAGTACTTCTGTTAAAAGCATCTTTTTATGAGACTACTCTTTCTGAATTACCAATAATGCAAACCAAAGAATTAGATACTGTACTCTAAAATTTAATATTTGTTCAATTCTTATTCATATCCTATAGGCATCCCATGTGTACAAGGGGAAAGTATGCTAAATGCTTAAACGTACTTAAGAACCTGAAAGATTGAACATTTCTGTCCTTCAATCAGCAGGCTGTCAGGTCATGAGCACTCATTTCACAAGAAAAAAGTTTTGCTGTCTTTCCTATTATTGTAAGTCGGCTCAGTTAAGGAGACTGGTCCACAAAGAAAATGGCTTGATTATGCATAACTTTATCTTGAATAAGGCTAGACAAACTAATTTCAAACAGTATATGCAAAATCAACACTAAAGAGTTTTTCGAAAAATTTAAAAATAATGAACTTCTTAAAACTACACCCACAAGTTTGAATATCAAGATCAGAGATAAGTTAGTAGTGAAATTAGGATGAAAGAAATCCACTATGTTTTTAAAAATGCTTATGTGAGGGGCGCCTGAGTGGCTCAGTGGGTTAAGCCTCTGCCTTCAGCTCAGGTCATGATCTCGGGGGCCTGGGATCGAGCCCTCATTGGGCTCTCTGCTCTGTGGGGAGCCTGCTTCCCCCTCTCTCCCCGCCTGCCTCTTTGCCTCCTTGTGATCTCTCTCTCTCTCTCTGTTAAATAAATAAATAAAATATTTTTAAAAAATGCTTATGTGATTCCTGACTGTGATTTAAATCAATTCTATTTTCTCAGAAGATCTACTACTCAGAAATAAGTCTGCCTTCCCAAAGACTTCAATTAGATGTGTGCAGAAACCTATTCTGGACCTCTGAACCATTACAAATCTGTGAAAGGCAACACCTAACCTTGAACATCTTTCTCCTTCTGACGTCCCACTAGCAATGGCCAGAAATAATGAGTTCTGACAGGAAAACCTTCTTCCTTCAGAGCCTTCATCAGAGCTTTTGCCAAATCTGCAAGAGATACCATAAAATATTACATAGCTATCTCAGCAAAACTTATTTGTATCAGTTTTAATGATGAGAATATAGTACCAGTTTTATTGGCTAGTAAAGCGCTCTGAAGTGTGAACTGCAAAGGAGATGCGTGCATCTGGGACTCCTTTAACTTCTTGCAGTAGTCTTTCAGCTTCTCTGCAGGCTAGGAAAAAAAGACACCACATCAGCTGGATCCACAAATATCCTACCATTTGACCTTCTGCAAACATTCTGCCACTCCTGGGATGAAAAATTTGAACCTCTCATCCTCTTTCTACCTCATCAACTTACACACAGAAACAAAGTTTTCATAATGCTTATAATTGGTCTAATCTCATAATATGGTCTTACATTTTGTAGACTCTTACTTCACTGCCTATTACACTGTCTACAAAGTAAAAACAGACAGAATACCGTATCCATAGTCACGCAGTGTCGCAAAAAGAAACTGCCAAAATCACTCAGACTGCCTTCCCTTGATACAGGACATGCTAATAAAATTTGGAATGCTGTATCTTCCAATTTCTCGGTGACTAAAAGCAAAATGAGGTTCATTGCATCTGGGAAGAGAACAAAGATATTTTCTGTTACTGAACTGAATAATATTTTTATACTGCAATCACTATGAAAGACAAACTTATAAAGTACAAACACCAAAAGGACTATCTGCCTAAATAATAGTGAAATACTTCCAGGGGCGCCTGGGTGGCTCCAGCTAGTTAAATGTCTGCCTTCAGCTCGGGTCATGATCCCAGGGTTCTGGGATCGAGTCCCACATTAGGCTCCCTCCTCAGACGAGAGCCTGCTTCTCCGACTCCCTTTGCCTTCTGCTCCCCTGCTTATGTTCTCTCTTTGTCAAATAAATAAAATCTTAAAAAAAAGGAAAGAAACACTTTCAAATCAAAACATTCTGACGTGCTCATTAACTCAAGCTATTTAGCTTATTACGCTGACTTTTAAAAGAGTCCTATGTTCATGTACAATAAATACCCTGATATTAAAGAACTATAATTCAGATTTTTAGAAAAATCATGAAAATAAATTTTTAGTAACTACCTGGAATATATCTTCTTTCGTATGTAATTTTTTCCAAAATTTCTGGGACATGTTGAGAATACCCAGCTTTACTGAAACTAAAAATAATTTGCAATAAATCACGGTCCATAAGGTAAAGATCAGACTTCTCCACCTTCTCCAGAGTCTGTAGGCAGTTCCAGAAATTAGAAGAACAAGTTAGAAACCAGTATTTTTAAATTAAAGCCAAATAAATTAAAATACCAAGATTTTAAAAATCAGGAACATATACCATCTAAAGGTTTAGGACTTCTCTTATAAAGCAGAAAATATTATATTTCGGCAATAACTGCTGAATCAACACCAAGGTACCAAACTATAAAAATTCTCTTTCAATACTAGTGCCTATAAGAAATACCTTTAAAAATAGATAGAAACTATACTTTTCTGCTTCATGCAAAATGAACACAAGTTTACATCAATGATTTTATTTTTTATACAAATGATTTTGATTTTAAGTATTTTTATTTATATGACATAAGTCATACCTGCTTAACATGGTCAATGTCACCCTTTTCAGCATATGCATTCAATAATGCTAGGTATGTGTCTGGACCAGGCTCAATTCCAGCCTCTTTCATCACTGAGAAAATATTTTCTGCATTCTCTATATCTCTGGAAGTTATTCAAAGAATAGAGGTTAGATTACTACAATACTGCCCAATATAATATTATAATTCAACCTAAAATGTACGACCCTATTCTTAATAAAAATTCTTATGAACCACTGAGATGAGTTAGCAAAGGACATCAGAAAAGGGCAACTACATACTAAAATGCTTATAAGTCTCTGAAATAACAAAAATAAAAAAAACCTCAAAGTCTGACAGGCAACTTTTTCAAAAGAAAAACCAAATTGCATAATAATCACATAGACCTTAAATTAACATGTCCTTTTTAAATCAAGTATGCTATGACTCAAAGTTACTTTTCTAAGAATAACATTTAGGAAATTATCCTTCAAAAATGAAATTGTTTTCCACAGTATCAAGAGAGCTGTATAAGAGAACTGACTTTACAAAGTCAGTTACTTTGGATCTGGCCCAATTTTTAAAGTTGAAATTTTCTAAATCGAAGTTGTATTTAATAAGTCATTTAAAAGTTGCATGTTCTATCTCATACACTCAAAATTTTTGAGGGAGTAGATAAACATGGCTTAAAGATCTTCTAAAATTATTCTAATCTGAACCTTGCTTGAGAATAAAACCTTAGGTTGAACATTACCCGGCTCTTGCATGCCCTGTAACAAGGGCACTGAAAACTGCCTCTGTGACAGGCAGATCCTTAGTTTTCATGAATCCAAGAATTTTGCTGCAATAAAAGAGAAATGAAAATATTTCCTTGGAAATATACATCAAAACCACTTTTTACAAAATAAGTACATAAGATCTCATTCCCTGAAATTATTTCCATTATATCAAATTATACAACTTGAACTACTCTTGGTAAAAATAGCAGGTAAGTTTTTAAAACCTGATTATTTCTTCTATACTACTAATTAACCTTAAAAAGCATAGAGTTTAGGCGATTCATAGACCTGTACGCCTGGGGCTAATAATACTTTATGTTTATAAAAAATTTTTTAAATTATATTTATATTTAAAAAAAGCATAGTTTAATAAAATCCATTTAATTAAAACAGAATTATACATTTCAATTTATCCTTTCTTTCCTAAAACCTCCATCCAAAAGTAGCAGTAATTTTTACACAAAGAACTAAATGTCACAACTGATTTCATTATGAATCAACAAGACAGAATGTTGTCAATTTTATAAATGAATACAGTTTAAATGGCTAAGTACATTTCCTTTAGAAGATACCAATTTACGGGACGCCTGGGTGGCTCAGTTGGTTAAGCAGCTGCCTTTGGCTCAGGTCATGATCCCAGCGTCCTGGGATCGAGTCCCACATCGGGCTCCTTGCTCGGCGGGGAGCCTGCTTCTCCCTCTGCCTCTGCCTGCCATTCTGTCTGCCTGTGCTCGCTCTCTCCCCATTCTCTCTCTGATAAATAAATAAAATCTTAAAAAAAAAAAAAAAAAAAAAAAAGAAGATACCAATTTACGAAGACTAAAGCTAACTCTATACACCTCAGCATCTTTAAACCTCTGCTCTGGTAATCAAATTTTTAATTAAAATAGCAATATTCACTTGTCTTTCTCCTCCTACACAATTTTATATTTTATCAAAGTCATATTGCCAAATTTGCTATATTAAAATACTTCTGAAGTAATTTTCCTAAGAAGAAACTTTAATTAAAAAAAAAAAAAAGAAAAGGAGTGAATACAGCGAATATATTCTAGGCTTACAAGATTTACAAATGCGTTCACTTAAACATATTTATAGAGCTCCATACCTGGCACCTTCAATATCTCCCACATTACAATACGCAGCAATCAACCTCTGATATGTTACCTGTCAATGAAATGGGCCAGTTAATATTTTTTAAATACTATTTCTTTCCTGGGATTAAAAAAAAAAAAAAATGCCGTAACCAATGAACATTTAAAATAGCAACTACTTACTCGATTTGGTTGAATGTTTGCTTCCTCCATTTTTGCCAAGAAGTCAGTTGGTGAAAATTTATATTCATTTTGAAGATAGACTTTAAGTAAAGCATTGTAGTGACTTACATCATACACAGTACCTACAAATAAAATTTAAATCAAAATTTTAGAAAAGTACCTAAAATCAAACCCTTTATCACAACTAAAATATACATAAATTTAACAAACACAAAGGATAAAATGATCACGTCAGCATTTCACTCCATACTTAGACCCATCTATACAGAAACCCTATCAGAACAGAGCAAGCTAAGCATTGAAGACAGTAACTAACTGAATTACTATACAGTTACAAGTAACTGCTTATTCAGATGTTAAGAGGTCTCTTACCTATGAAGCACAGTATTCCCTTCCTGTTGGAAAATGTTGACAATACCTCTGTGTTTAAAGTGACAAAGATTTTTCAACAGAAAGCAGTTCTTGCCACAGTACAGACACACCAAGATGGACTAGGTCTTGTAGTTGTTTTACACAGGTAGGGTGGTACTATCAACTTTGCTTATTTACTCAAAGTGTTTCTTTGAAGGCTCCACTTCCAGTTGCTGAACACCATTACTGGTCTGCTATTGTTAATTTACCCCTATTCCAAAACCCTTTGTTTTCTTTCCGGGTCCGTCTTGCCTAAGGCCCCATCAATCAAGTTTACCATTCAGCCTTCCTCAACCCGCTGATGATATTATGTCATCATGATGACATATGTTTTACTAAGTTTGTATGAATTAAATTTCATGTCTTTACTTAACTGCCAGTAGCACTACAGGCCTGTGTTAAGAATCTGGTGTTAGTTTGAGATTCTAGACAGCAGAGATCTATTCTATTAAATTAATGTTTATCTTACTAGACATGTAGAGTGCTTACTATGTTCCAGGAACAGTGCTAAGTGCTCTGCATCTAGATCCAGTCCCAGTTCCTCCTCACAACAGTTTTGAGACAGTTTCTCTCATCCCCAATCTTATTGATGAGGAAAACTGACTCTTCAACTTGCCCAAGGCAACATGGCTTTGAAAGTGACCACAGACTTGAATGCAGGTGGTCTGCCCTGAGTGCCAAACTGTTAACCATTATAATGGGTTATACAGGAGGGGAACCAATTGCAACTCAACATCTGCGATGCGATTATACAACATGGTTACCATAAAGTGTCTGGAAACTTCTAAAACATCATCAATTCAAGTTGAACTCTAATAATGGTTGGCTATAGCTCTAAAGGTGAAGGAAGGTACATATATTTCACAAATATTTCTCCCAGTTCCACATGTGTTTTTAAGTTACATGACTTATTGACATGTGGAAATTTCTTTTTATGAAATCAATTCTTTATCTTCAACTTTTCTGCTGCTCTTTTACTGAGAAAACTCTTCCCCATTCTGAAGTCCAATATTCATCTTTTCTTTTAAAAACTTTTAAAAAACAAACTTGTCATCAAGATTAATTCTAGATGAATTCAGAACTGAGGTGAGTCTGTGTTTACTCTGTAGACTTTTCCATAGATGTATAACATGTTTGTTGAAGGATATTCCTAGACATTTTACATATTTGTGACTAGGTATGTCACATGATATAAATTTATGCATTCTGCTTTCTAACTAGGAAAAGTTATAGATTATTGAACATTTAATATTTCCTATTACTTTATTATAAATTGATTTTCTGGGATTTTGCAGATAAATAAGCACATCATCTAAAAAACAGTAATTTCTGGGCACCTGGGTGACTCACTGGGTTAAAGCCTCTGCCTTCAGCTCAGGTCATGATCCCAGGATCCTGGGATTGAGCCCTGCATCAGGCTCTCTGCTCAGCAGGGAGCCTGCTTCCCTTCCTCTCTCTCTGCCTGCCTCTCTGCCTACTTGTGATCTGTCAAATAAATAATAAATAAAATTTTTAAAAAGCAAAACAAAACAAAAAACCAAAAAGTAATTTCAAAAGTAAATAAGTAAAATAAAAAACAGTAATTTCTAGTATTGTTTCCTGTCTTATTTCATTGTGAAATATCAATATCACATGATATTGATATCATGTGATCATGATCAATGATAAATATCATATGATATTGTTGGCTTTAAATTTCAACATGTTAAAGAAGCATCCTTCTATTCTTTATTAAGACTAAGACTTCTTTTTTTTTTTAATTAAGAGAGCTCCGCGTGATATATGAGCCAATGCAAGGCTCACACTTACAACCGCAGGATCAGGACACTCAACAAATTGAGTCACCCAGGTGCTCCTTTTTGTTAAGATTTTTAAAAATGAGGATTAAACACTGGATCTTTTCTAATGGTCTTTTTAATTATGTTATTTTCCCTGAGGGTTGCTGGGGAGTGGGTTATGGACACTGGGGAGGTTATGGTGAGCTATGGTGAGCATATGGAGTGCTATGGTGAGCAATGTGAATGGTTTAAGACTGATAAGTCACAGACCTATACCCCTGAAGCAAATAATACACAATATGTTAATGAAAAAAAAAGATAAATTATGTTATTTTCTGAACAGATACAATGTTCACAGCTCAAAATTCTAAAGGCATTAAAAGGTAGGGTACAAAAATTGTATCTAGTATTTATTATCCTTCCAGAAATATTTTAATATTATATGGATATACAGATATAAACACTTTTCTTCAAAATGGTAGTATTCTATATATACTATTCCGCACCTTAATTTTGTTTATATTGTGGAGAACACCCACATTAGTAAAGAAGAACTCCTTCTTTTTTTTTTTAACAAGTTGCACAGTATTCCATTTCATAAACCCACCATAATTTATTTAACCAATCCTAGCAAGACACCCTAGAGTTGGTTCCAATTTCTTACTATTACAAACAAGCTACAATAAAGGATATCCTTTTGCACATTTGAGTATACCTGTACTGTATTCTAACAAATGGAACTGCCTGGTCAAATGATATGTGCATTCCTAACTTTGACAAACCAACTGCCTTTTTTTTTTTTGTTCTTTTTTAACTTACCATAAAGAGTAATAATTGTATGAAAATTATTTCATTTTTTTCATTTGAGTATAGCTGACAGACAATACTACATTAGTAAATTATTTTATTCTTAATGCCCCTAGATGTCACTATAACTTACCAAATAAATATTACCAAGTAGCTCTTCTATAAAATCGAATTAGAACATTTATGTAAAGAAATTATTTACCAAAAGAAAAAAAAACTACATCTTTTACATATACCCATATTTTTCAACAATCATACCCAATTTCTGAAGTTTGTCCCATATCCTATGAGCAAATTCTGTTCTCTCTGAGAGCTGTAGTTCAGGCAAGAGAGAACCACAGCTGCGCAAGAGAAGCAAGGCTTGATTACCACCTGGGCTACCTATGAAAAAAGAGAACAGATAATATTTAATGCAGTAGCAGTACCATACAGATAAATATCAAAACATAAACCAAAATCTGTAAATATTCAAAAATCTCCTGCCTCAGACAGTATTAAAAGTACCCACAAGCTGGGAAAAAACCTTACCCAAATCTACAAGTATCACTTACAATGTTACTAAAAGTTATGTTTTTAAAATTAGTTTGTTTTCTAAGGGAAGCTAAGATTAGCAATCTATGTAATCTGCAAGACTCTATACCATATAAAAATACCCAGAACTGAATTTATAAGCAGTGCTTACTGCAATTCAAAGGCTAAGCTTCTTAGTATCTTAAGAAAATAGTACAATACAGTACAGTTAAAACTCATCAATACCAAATTTAGGTTTACAATCAATTACAAAACAATACAAACTTCCTTCTCCCTTTTTCCATGTATCTAACGTGTCCCTGAAAGCTGACTTTTAAACCAAACAAAACCAAAAATAAACCACTTACTATATGATTCCATTTAATAAAAGTATCCTTAATAAGTAAATCTGCAAGTCCAGAAAGTACGTTAGTTGTCGCCTAAGGCTGGAAGGGATGAGGGGTTAGGGGATAAAGGCTAAGGATTTGGGAGACTTCTTTTTGAGGAGATAGAAATGTCCTAAATGTAACTACGGTAATAGTCATACAACTGAATATATCAAAAAGAGAAAATAATACAATAGCCATTAAGTGCACATAATTAGAACGGATACGTCCTTTGATACCCCTCATCATTAGATTCCACAGCTTCTTAATGTGAATGAAATCCAGATGGGTTTTAGGAAGCTGGTACATGTTGTGTAACTAGATGCAAAATTATGAGTGTGTTTGCATGTGGGCTTGTGGGGGGGAGAGTGGTAAGAAGGTCCACAAGCTTCTACTGGATTATCAGAGTAAGTGGCTCAAACAGATCGTAAAACTAAGTGAAAATGAAAGGGAAATAAGAATTACCAGTCTTTCTGGAAATCCATCATGCATAAGCATCTTAAAGAAAGCGGACATTATACAATGGAAGGTAAGAAAAACAGTAACTGCCAAGACAATTTACCACTGAGAGTGACTCTCTTATAAACTAGGGAAAGGAAAAAGACCCATTTTTAGTTATGATCAAAAAAATAACAAACAAAATTGAAAATATCAAATAATGTGTTCTACAGTGAGCCTGCCCACAAACAGGTATTTATTAAGACATTCAACTTTTTGCACAGAAAATTTTCAAATACCTGAGTTACAGGTACTGTCAAAGACTTTTTGTAGAAGAGTCTTTGGGATGCGGCCAGTTCTTCGGACAGAATTATCCAGTCTCATTAGAGCCCAGTCAAACTGACTGGCAGTCCTTCTATGAGAAGAAGCAGGCTCCTCTTGAAGATAATTCTTTTTCTCAACAGCAATGGCATATCGCCTGGCTTGGTTCAGTAGCCCTCTATAAAATGAAACACAATTGGCAATTAACTAAGACAATTCCTCATATAAGAGAACTTATATTTGTTCTCTTCTTGAGCAAAATTTATACAAAGTTTATTGGTTACCAAATACCTAATTTGGCAGGTAAATATCAAATTAAATACTCCTAAATATCGAATACCTAAATTCTGGTGCAAAAGCAAAAATGCTCAGAATGTAAGAAAGAAGTTTTGCCTTTTGCTTCAAATAAAATCACATGTACACACAAGTATGCAAAGTAAATCCCTTAAATAATTGATTTGGTCTTGAAAACCTTCTGCACGGAATCATTTCAAACTAAGACAATAATATGGTATGCTTTAAGTGTTTGTTTTTTTTTTTAATTTCCCTTAAGCAAAACCAGGTTAATGAAAGAAAATGAGGCAGTTTATGCTACAAAGCTCTTCTCATCTCTACAAATGAGACAAGAGATCTAAAATATATATATAATTCTGATAACTGCTTTCAAATGTTTTCTAGGTATAATCTCATTATGAATTTAATAAAAGACCAATGTCCAGGTTCAAATTATGCAGGGTTTTTTTAAAAGAATCATTCAGGACAAAAGAATTTCCAATCTGTCTAAATAAATTTGAAACATTTTATAGTAACAATGTTTCAGTTCCTAATTCATATCTGCTTTTCATCTGTCAAACTGCTAATTACATACTTTTCTACTTATTTTAACAACTACAATCATAAAAAATAAAACTGGTTATCTAGGGGCAGTGGGTGGCTCAGTCGGTTAAGCATCTGCCTTCAGCTCAGGTCGTGGGATTGAGCCCTACATCAGGCTCCTTGCTCAGTGGGGTGCTCAGTGGGGAGCCTTCTTCTCCCTCTGCCTGAGGCTCCCCCTGCTTGTGCTCTGTGTCAAATAAATAAATTCAATCTTTAAAAGGATTTCTGGTATTAAACATTAATTTCCAGAAAGTAAAAAAAGGGTCTGTCTATTGGGTAACGTCAGACTAGTACATGTGTGTTTATAAAGAGCAAAAACCTTTAAACCATTCAGTATTTTAATACAGAGTTTAACACGTAAGCCAAATGCTTTAAAACAATGAAAGCAGAGGTATTCCACACTATAGAAATACAGGCTGTACCTGATTTACAAATATCAAACTTAAAAATAATCCTTATGTGTGAGGATAACCCTGTCATAAATCTTTGAATCAAATTTACATTTACTCTGTATTCCAACACCACTTTCTAACACAAATTTTCTGGGGTTTTCTTGGGTTTTGTTTTGTTTAAAGACGTTATTTTCGTGAGAGCGAGCATGAGCATACACATGAGCAGGGGGTGGGAAGATGGGTGGGTGGGGTTGCAGAGGGAGAAGCAGGCTTCCAGCTGAGCAGGGAGCCTGATGCAGGCCTTGATGCCAGGACCCTGGGATCATGACCCTGAGCCCAAGGCAGATGCTTAACCAACCACCTGAGCCACCCAGGCACCCTATCACAAAATTTCTAATGTGCAAAGATTTACACATTTATCCCAAAATACCTTAAACTTTCCAAGAGCAGCCAATAAATATAACTAAGTAATATATACAAAGCACATATTAACGAAGTATGATGTAAAAATACTTACTAATCCAGGGATGCCTTTAGGATGATAACCCCATTTTTCTTGTATATGCACATCTTTACCACAAGTACCAAAAAAATATTTACAAAGTAGTGAGTTTAAAAATAAAACTGTTAGGATGCCTGGGTGGCTCAGTCAGTTAAGCTTCAGGCTCCTGCTCAGATCAAGATCCTGGGGTCCTGAGATGGAGACATCCTCCATCCTTAAACCCCTCCCCCCAATCAGGGCTCCCTGCCGGTGGACAATCTGCTTCTACCCTCTCCCTCTGCTCCTCCCCTCCTCCCCCACCCTGCTAGTGCTTTCTCTCTCTCTCAAATAAAAAAAGAAAAAAACTTTCCAAAAATAAATAAATAGGGATGGCTAGGTAGCTCAGTAGATTAAGAGGCTGCCTTTGGCTCAGGTCATGATCCCAAGGTCCTGGGATGGAGACCAACGTCTGGGCTCCATGCTCAACGTGAAGCCTGCTTCTCCCTCTGAAGCCTGCTTCTCCCTCTGCCTGCAGCTTCCCCTGCTTGTGTTCTCTTTCTCTCTGACAAATAAATAAATAAAATCTTAAATAAATAAGTAAAACTGTTGGTTTCTTAGCCTGTTATTAACCAGGAAAACCAGTCACAAATTGAATAACTGAGTATGTGATGCTACAATAAAGAAAGCTATACCAAAAGTTTCACCACAAGATTATGTAAATCACAAAGGCAGTAACTTGATGCTAGACCAGAAACTCTACCACCATGATCTGGGACAAATCACAAGCACTCTGGCCTTCAAGGATTCTATCTATGTAAACAAACTGGAAAACAATGGAAAAAATCAGGACACTAAGACAAAGTCTTCTTACTTTTACAAACCTAATGTTCAGTACATTATAGATGGCTAATTGATTAGTTTGTTAAAATAAGCTGAGTTAATTAAATGTTAACCACCTACAAACTACAGAAATATATACCACTCCTAAATATTTATCCTCTATTTTCAAAGGTTTTCTCTGGCCATGAACCTATATCTACTGGATCAGTTTTTACTGAACTATACCCTTGTTAGGCAAACACAAAATAACATTATCTTAAATCATCCAGAATATATGAAGTTCAGGTGAGTGTGCAATCAATAATATTGTTCTGGGACGCCTGGGTGGCTCAGTTGGTTAAGCAGCTGCCTTCAGCTCAGGTCATGATCCCAGCGCCCTGGGATCGAGTCCCGGGCTCCTTGCTCAGCAGGGAGCCTGCTTCTCCCTCTGCCTCTGCCTGCCATTCTGTCTGCCTGTGCTCGCTCTCTCCCCCTCTCTCTCTCTGATAAATAAATAAAATCTTTAAAAAAAAAAAATTGTTCAACAACGAAAACTGATTAATATGTAAATTTCAGAACTGCAGGAGTGCCGGGCTGGCTCAGTTGGTGGTAAATGCAACTTGTCATCTCGGGGTTGTGAGTTCAAGCTCCATGTTGGGTGTAGAGATCACTTCAAAATAAAAAATGTTTAAAAAAGAGAAAGAAATTTCAAAGTTGTAGTGAAATATATTTGCCAAGTTTTTTTTTTAACACAACTCAAATCTTGTAAGCTGTGAAAAAGTGCAAAAGTAAAACTTTTGCTAAAATTCAGTTTTCGGGGCACCTGGGTGGCTCAGTGGGTTAAAGCCTCTGCCTTCAGCTCAGGTCATGATCTCAGGGTCCTGGGATGGAGCCCTGCATCCAGCTCTCTGCTCGGCAGGGACCCTGCTTCTCCCCACCCCCCCCCCGCCGTACCCCTCCCCCGTCTCTCTGCCTACTTGTGATCTCTGTCAAATAAATAAATAAAAATCTTTCTAAAATAAAAATAAAATAAAGTACAGTTTTAAAATGTAAGATCTAACAAATACAAAATTTAGACAGAAGCCAGGTTAATAAACCAGAACATTATTCTCAACATTTTTTTTTTAATTTTTTTTTTTAATTTTATTTTTTATAAACATATATTTTTATCCCCAGGGGTACAGGTCTGTGAATCACCAGGTTTACACACTTCACAGCACTCACCAAAGCACATACCCTCCCCAATGTCCATAATCCCACCCCCTTCTCCCAAACCCCCTCCCCCCAGCAACCCTCAGTTTGTTTTGTGAGATTAAGAGTCACTTATGGTTTGTCTCCCTCCCAATCCCATCTTGTTTCATTTATTCTTCTTCTACCCACTTAAGCCTCCATGTTGCAACACCACTTCCTCATATCAGGGAGATCATATGATAGTTGTCTTTCTATGCTTGACTTATTTCGCTAAGCATGATACGCTCTAGTTCCATCCATGTTGTTGCAAATGGCAAGATTTCATTTCTTTTGATGGCTGCATAGTATTCCATTGTGTATATATACCACATCTTCTTGATCCATTCATCTGTTGATGGACATCTAGGTTCTTTCCATAGTTTGGCTATTGTGGACATTGCTGCTATAAACATTCGGGTGCATGTGCCCCTTTGGATCGCTACATTTGTATCTTTAGGGTAAATGCCAAATAGTGCAATTGCTGGGTCATAGGGCAGTTCTATTTTCAGCATTTTGAGGAACCTCCATGCTGTTTTCCAGAGTGGCTGCACCAGCTTGCATTCCCACCAACAGTGTAGGAGGGTTCCCCTTTCTCCGCATCCTCGCCAGCATCTGTCATTTCCTGACTTGTTGATTTTAGCCATTCTGACTGGTGTGAGGTGATATCTCATTGTGGTTTTGATTTGTATTTCCCTGATGCCGAGTGATATGGAGCACTTTTTCATGTGTCTGTTCGCCATCTGGATGTCTTCTTTGCAGAAATGTCTGTTCATGTCCTCTGCCCATTTCTTGATTGGATTATTTGTTCTTTGGGTGTTGAGTTTGCTAAGTTCTTTATAGATTCTGGACACTAGTCCTTTATCTGATATGTCCTTTGCAAATATCTTCTCCCATTCTGTCAGTTGTCTTTTGATTTTGTTAACTGTTTCCTTTGCTGTGCAAAAGCTTTTGATCTTGATGAAATCCCAGTAGTTCATTTTTTCCCTTGCTTCCCTTGCCTTTTGCGTTGTTCCTAGGAAGATGTTGCTGCGGCAGAGGTCGAAGAGGTTGCTGCCCGTGTTTTCCTCAAGGATTTTGATGGATTCCTTTCGTACATTGAGGTCGTCATCCATTTTGAGTCTATTTTTGTGTGTGGTGTAAGGAACTGGTCAAATTTCATTTTTCTGCATGTGGCTGTCCAATTTTCCCAGCACCATTTATTGAAAAGGCTGTCTTTTTTCCATTGGACATTCTTTCCTGCTTTGTCGAAGATTAGTTGACCATAGATTTGAGGGTCTATTTCTGGGCTCTCTATTCTGTTCCATTGATCTATGTGTCTGTTTTTGTGCCAGTACCATGCTGTCTTGATGATGACAGCTTTATAATAGAGCCTGAAGTCCGGAATTGTGATGCCACCAACGTTGGCTTTCTTTTTCAATATCCCTTTGGCTATTCGAGGTCTTTTCTGGTTCCATATAAATTTTAGCATTATTTGTTCCATTTCTTTGAAAAAGATGGATGGTACTTTGATAGGAATTGCATTAAATGTGTAGATTGCTTTAGGTAGCATAGACATTTTCACAATATTTATTCTTCCAATCCAGGAGCATGGAACATTTTTCCATTTCTTTGTGTCTTCCTCAATTTCTTTCATGAGTACTTTGTAGTTTTCTGAGTATAGATTCTGTGTCTCTTTGGTTAGGTTTATTCCTAGGTATCTTATGGTTTTGGATGCAATTGTAAATGGGATTGACTCCTTAATATCTCTTTCTTCTGTCTTGCTGTTGGTGTAGAGAAATGCAACTGATTTCTGTGCATTGATTTTATATCCTGACACTTTACTGAATTCCTGTATAAGTTCTAGCAGTTTTGGAGTGGAGTCTTTTGGGTTTTCCACATATAGTATCATATCATCTGCGAAGAGTGATAATTTGACTTCTTCTTTGACGATTTGGATGCCTTTAATTTCCTTTTGTTGTCTGATTGCTGAGGCTAGGACCTCTAGTACGATGTTGAATAGCAGTGGTGATAATGGACATCCCTGCCGTGTTCCTGACCTTAGCGGAAAAGCTTTCAGTTTTTCTCCATTGAGAATGATATTTGCGGTGGGTTTTTCATAGATGGCTTTGATGATATTGAGGTATGTGCCCTCTATCCCTACACTTTGAAGAGTTTTGATCAGGAAGGGATGTTGTACTTTGTCAAATGCTTTTTCAGCATCTATTGAGAGTATCATATGGTTCTTGTTCTTTCTTTTATTGATGTGTTGTATCACATTGACTGATTTGCGGATGTTGAACCAACCTTGCAGCCCTGGAATAAATCCCACTTGGTCGTGGTGAATAATCTTTTTAATGTACTGTTGAATCCTATTGGCTAGTATTTTGTTGAGTATTTTTGCATCTGTGTTCATCAAGGATATCGGTCTATAGCTCTCTTTTTTGGTGGGATCCTTGTCTGGTTTTGGGATCAAGGTGATGCTGGCCTCATAAAATGAGTTTGGAAGTTTTCCTTCCATTTCTATTTTTTGGAACAGTTTCAGGAGAATAGGAATTAGTTCTTCTTTAAATGTTTGGTAGAATTCCCCCGGGAAGCCATCTGGCCCTGGGCTTTTGTTTGTTTGGAGATTTTTAATGACTGTTTCAATCTCCTTACTGGTTATGGGTCTGTTCAGGCTTTCTATTTCTTCCTGGTTCATTTGTGGTAGTTTATATGTTTCTAGGAATGCATCCATTTCTTCCAGATTGTCAAATTTATTGCCGTAGAGTTGCTCATAGTATGTTCTTATAATAGTTTGTATTTCTTTGGTGTTAGTTGTGATCTCTCCTCTTTCATTCATGATTTTATTTATTTGGGTCCTTTCTCTTTTCTTTTTGATAAGTCGGGCCAGGGGTTTATCAATTTTATTAATTCTTTCAAAGAACCAGCTCCTAGTTTCATTGATTTGTTCTATTGTTTTTTTGGTTTCTATTTCATTGATTTCTGCTCTGATCTTTATGATTTCTCTTCTCCTGCTGGGCTTAGGGTTTCTTTCTTGTTCTTTCTCCAGCTCCTTTAGGTGTAGGGTTAGGTTGTGTACCTGAGACCTTTCTTGTTTCTTGAGAAAGGCTTGTACCGCTATATATTTTCCTCTCAGGACTGCCTTTGTTGTGTCCCACAGATTTTGAACCGTTGTATTTTCATTATCATTTGTTTCCATGATTTTTTTCAATTCTTCTTTAATTTCCCGGTTGACCCATTCCTTCTTTAGAAGGATACTGTTTAGTCTCCATGTATTTGGGTTCTTTCCAAACTTCCTTTTGTGGTTGAGTTCTAGCTTTAGAGCATTGTGGTCTGAAAATATGCAGGGAATGATCCCAATCTTTTGATACCGGTTGAGTCCTGATTTAGGACCCAGGATGTGATCTATTCTGGAGAATGTTCCATGTGCACTAGAGAAGAATGTGTATTCTGTTGCTTTGGGATGAAATATTCTGAATATATCTGTGATGTCCATCTGGTCCAGTGTGTCATTTAAGGCCTTTATTTCCTTGCTGATCTTTTGCTTGGATGACCTGTCCATTTCAGTGAGGGGAGTGTTAAAGTCCCCTACTATTATTGTATTATTGTTGATGTGTTTCTTTGATTTTGTTATTAATTGGTTTATATAGTTGGCTGCTCCCACATTGGGGGCATAGATATTTAAAATTGTTAAATCTTCTTGTTGGACAGACCCTTTGAGTATGACATAGTGTCCTTCCTCTTCTCTTATTATAGTCTTTGGCTTAAAATCTAATTGATCTGATATAAGGATTGCCACTCCTGCTTTCTTCTGATGTCCATTAGCATGGTAAATTCTTTACCACCCCCTCACTTTAAATCTGGAGGTGTCTTCGGGCTTAAAATGTGTTTCTTGGAGGCAACATATAGATGGGTTTTGTTTTTTTAATCCATTCTGATACCCTGTGTCTTTTGACAGGGGCATTTAGCCCATTAACATTCAGGGTAACTATTGAGAGATATGAATTTAGTGCCATTGTATTGCCTGTTAGGTGACTGTTACTGTATATGGTCTCTGTTCCTTTCTGATCTACCGCTTGTAGGCTCTCTCTTTGCTTAGAGGACCCCTTTCAATATTTTCTGTAGAGCTGGTTTGGTATTTGCAAATTCTTTCAGTTGTTGTTTGTCCTGGAAGCTTTTAAACTCTCCTTCTATTTTCAATGATAGCCTAGCTGGATATAGTATTCTTGGCTGCATGTTTTTCTCGTTTAGTGCTCTGAAAATATCATGCCAGCTCTTTCTGGCCTGCCAGGTCTCTGTGGATAAGTCAGCTGCCAATCTAATATTTTTGCCATTGTATGTTACAGACTTCTTTTCCCGGGCTGCTTTCAGGATTTTCTCTTTGTCATTGAGACTTGTAAATTTTACTATTAGGTGACGGGGTGTGGGCCTATTCTTATTGATTTTGAGGGGCGTTCTCTGAACCTCCTGAATTTTGATGCTCATTCCCTTTGCCATATTGGGGAAATTCTCCCCAATAATTCTCTCCAGTATACCTTCTGCTCCCCTCTCACTTTCTTCTTCTTCTGGAATCCCAATTATTCTAATGTTGTTTCGTCTTATGGTGTCACTTATCTCTCGAATTCTCCCCTCGTGGTCCAGTAGCTGTTTGTCCCTCTTTTGCTCAGCTTCTTTATTCTCTGTCATTTGGTCTTCTATATCACTAATTCTTTCTTCTGCCTCATTTATCCTAGCAGTTAGAGCCTCCATTTTTGATTGCACCTCATTAATAGCTTTTTTGATTTCACCTTGGTTAGATTTTAGTTCTTTTATTTCTCCAGAAAGGGCTTTTATATCTCTCGAGAGGGTTTCTCTAATATCTTCCATGCCTTTTTCGAGCCCGGCTAGGACCTTGAGAATTGTCATTCTGAACTCTAGATCTGACATATTACCGATGTCTGTATTGATTAGGTCCCTAGCCTTCGGTACTGCCTCTTGTTCTTTTTTTTGTGTTGAATTTTTACGTCTTGTCATTTTGTCCAGATAAGAGTAAATGAAGGGGCAAGTAAAATACTAAAAGGGTGGCAACAACCCCAGGAAAATATGCTTTAACCAAATTAGAAGAGATCCAAAATCGTGAGTGGGGAGAAAGGGGATAAAAAGAGGTTCAAAAAGGAAGAAAGAAAAAAAAACAAAAAGAAAGGAAAAAAAAAAGAAAAGAAAAGAATTTTTAAAAAAAGAAAACACCTAAGAAAAATGTAAAAAAGAAAAAATATATATATTAGATAAACTAGTAAAAAATCGTTAAAAAAGAAAAAGGTAACAGTTAAAAAAAATTTTACCCGAAGGCGAAAAAAAAAAAAATGAAAAAGAAAAAATTAAATTAACTGCAAGACTAAAAAAAATCACAGGAAAAAAGCCATGAGTTCCGTGCTTGGCTTTCTCCTCCTCTGGAATTCTGCTGCTCTCCTTGGTATTGAAACTGCACTCCTTGGTAGGTGAACTTGGTCTCCGCTGGATTTCTTGTTGATCTTCTGGGGGAGGGGCCTGTTGTAGTGATTCTCAAGTGTCTTTGCCCCAGGCGGAATTACACCGCCCTTACCCAGGGCCGGGGTGAGTAATCCGCTCAGGTTTGCTTTCAGGAGCTTTTGTTCCCTGAGCGCTTTCCGTAGAGTTCCAGAGGACGGGAATACAAATGGCGGCCTCCTGGTCTCCGGCCCGGAGGAGCTGAGAGCCCAGGGCCGCACTCCTCAGTGCGCGCTCAGAGAACCGCGCCCAGTTACTCCCGTCTGCCTGACCTCCGGCCGCGCTCCGAGCTTACTGAGCCTGCGACCGGTTCAAGGTAACACCGAGCTGTGAGCTTACTGTCGGCTCTGTCTCTGTAGCCAGCTTTCCCGTTCCTATACCCGCAAGCTCTGCGACAATCAGACACCCCCGATCCTTCTGTGACCCTGCGGGACCTGAGGCCACGCTGACCCCGCGTGGGCTTCGCCCCGGTTTAGCCTCTGGAGCGATGTCCCTCAGCGGAACAGACTTTTAAAAGTCCTGATTTTGTGCGCGGTTGCTCCGCCGCTTGCCGGGAGCCGGCCCCTCCCCCCGGGGGTCTATCTTCCCGTCGCTTTGGATTCATTTCTCCGCCGGTCCTACCTTTCAGAAAGTGGTTGTTTTTCTGTTTCCAGAATTGCTGTTCTTCTTCTCTTCGATCTGCCAATGGATTTTCAGGTGTTTGCAATCTTTAGATAAGCTATCTAGCTGATCTCTGGCTAGCTGAAGCAGTCTCAGCTTGCTACTTCTCCGCCATCTTGACTCCTCCCCCTATTCTCAACATTTTAAAGCTAATTTTTCCTCACAAACAGATCTTTAATGAGGCCAAGTCTCCTTCGCACAAGTATACTTGACTTTAATTAGATATGCTGAACTATGAATCCACCATAGAATGAATGACGGTGAAGGGTTACATACTTAACTAAAGGATGCTTCACTCTTCAAAAGGAAGTCTCCAGTGCTTCCCTACATGGCAGTGCTTTCTACATTGATTATTTGGCCCAAAATTTATTTTTAAATTCCACAGAAACACACCCAGTAGGAAATTAGGAACTCCATGCCTGGAACAGTACGTATGTTATGACAGAAGTAAAGAAGAAGTCCAGGGGTGAAAGTACATCCGTGTAGTGTAGCACCTACCTATCAGACTTGCACAAGCCAAATTCTGATGACCAAAACTGGTGTAACCATGTAAGGGAAAATTATTATTATTATTATTTTTAAGATTTTTATTTATTTATTTGACAGAGATCACAAGTAGGCAGAGAGGCAGGCAGAGAGAAAGAGAGGGAAGCAGGCTCCCCACTGAGCAGAGAGCCCCATGCGGGACTCTTAATCCCAGGACCCTGAGATCATGACCTGAGCCGAAGGCAGCGGCTTAACCCACTGAGCCACCCAGGCGCCTCATGTAAGGGAAAATTATTAACTTTTCATCAATGTGTCATAAATTGCTCCTTTGCATTTCTTTTTTTTTTTTTAAGATTTTATTTATTTATTAGAGAGAGAGCAAGCACAAGCAGGGGGTGCTGCAAGCAGAGGGAGAGGGAGAAGCAGGCTCCCCACAGAGCAGCGAGAGCCTTATTTGGGACGATCCTAGGACCCCGGGATCATGATCCGAGCAGAAGACAGTCGCTTAACCACCTGAGCCACCCAGAGGCCCTCCTTTGCATTTCTGAGTTAAACATCTTAGGTTCCCTCCAGAGACTCTGGCAATCACCACTGTATTCAGATAACCCTTTAACTTTCTCTGGCAAAATCTGGCATTGTTATTCTCAGTGTTGTTGTTGTTTTAGTGCTGGTGGCAATTATTTTAACTCTTCAGTACAAAAAAAATAATGATTTTATGTTTGAATGTCCTTATTTCAAAAAGGCATGCAGTGCAGATTATTTTAAGCAAGCTTCCATGGGACTCCTCTCTTAAGTCTGTACTTTTTTCCAATATTTTACCTTTTCAAGGCATTTTTGGGTTTACAGAAAAACTGTGCAGTGAGTACAGTTCCTGTATATGCTCTTCCCCCTCCACCCAGTTTCCCCTATTTATATCTTGTATTACTGTGGTACATGTGTTATAAATAATAAACCAATCATGATACATTACAGCCCGTAGTTTACAAGAGGGTTCACTCTGTGTATGTACATACCTATGGGTTTTGACAAATGTATGACAAGCATTACAGTAGTCACTGAATTGTTTCACTGCCTTAAAATTGCCCTGTGCTCCACCTATTCTTCCCCTCCCCCATTCTCCTAAACCCCTACAACCACACTT
Source organism: Mustela putorius furo (assembly GCF_011764305.1). Taxonomy (NCBI): domain Eukaryota; kingdom Metazoa; phylum Chordata; class Mammalia; order Carnivora; family Mustelidae; genus Mustela; species Mustela putorius. Next base: position 14,580,230 of record NW_025421321.1, on the reverse strand, counting down.
CTCCTTCTCTATAGTTTTGCCTTTTCCATAAATCCCAGGACTCCAGGATCATGACCTGAGCTGAAGGCAGAAGCTTAACCCACTGAGCCACCCACGCACCCCACTCATTCTTTTTTAGCTTCAAATGTGCACCAAACTAATTACACGTGTTCTCAAACTCTCCCTCCCAAGTTAACTCCGTTGCTCTTATGAGTCACTCTAGCATCTAACACTTTGGAGCTCCCAGAATTTAAAAAAAAAAAAAAAAAGGGGAGGGATACAGATATGTGATAGAGTGATAGAGTAGGTATAACCAGTAACTGACGTTTATCAAGCATTTAATGATGCATGCTAGGTAACAAAACTTATTACCATAATCCTCATTTTATTGATAAGAAAACTGAAACAACTTGCCCAAAGTCACAATAAAAGGTACTTAATGACAGGATCCAAGTCCCAGATCTGTATTTAGGTAATCTCTCTGAAATGAGTTCAACATGGCAGAAAGGCATCAAGGAAACGAACATGGCTACAATAGGGGGTTCACACTAGAAGTAATGAAAATTAAAACTGGACTGTGAGGGTGAGACTAGAGGATGGAAAGCCTCCAATGGCTGAAAAGAAAGGCATTTAGATTTTATAACATGTCCAAAAATACAAGACTGATGTCCATAAAGCTGCTCTCCCCACTTATTTTGCTGTACTGTTCTGTAGACAATGGAGATCTCAAACTTATTTCATGGGCTCACACATCTCTCATTTTACCTATTCCGCTTGAGTTTCCCTTAGCCTGTTGGTATGTATGATTACATGGACTGATTTTCAAATGTTGAGTCAGCTTTGCACACGTGGAATAAACCCAACTTAGTCACAGTATGTAATTCTTCTTAAAAAGTTGCATACAGATACTGATTCCAGTTAAGTTTTAACATGTTAAAAACTCAAAAATATAATGCCTCCTTTTATTTATTTAAAGTATGCTCCATGCCCCATGTGGGACTTTAACTCACAACCATGAAATCAAGAGTTGTATGCTCTACCAACTAAGCCAGGCAGGTGCCGAATAATGCCTTTTATTTATTTTTAAAGATTTATTTATTTGAAAGAGAGACAGAGAGAGAATATACACATGCATGTGGGATTGGAGGGAAGTCAGAGGGAAAGGGAAAGAATCTTAAGCAGATTCCCCATAGAGCATGTCTCAGTGCTCAATCCTAAAATCCTGGGACCATGACCTGAGCCAAAATTAAGAGTCAGACGATTAACCAACTGAGATGCCCAAGGTTAAGGTCAGGAATACATCTTAATTAAACCTGGACTGGGAAGGTGAGACTAAAGAATGGAAAGCCTCCACCAATTTTTTAGCTGAGCATTAAAAGCAGCAGCCATGCACAACAGAGAAGTACTCCAAGCAAGCCAGACAGTCAGCAGGCCAAGCAAGTGAGCAACACAGATGGGATGAGGTTGAAGAGGAAGACTGGGCTAGTGAGTGGGCTAGATCATGAAAACCTGTGACAATAGATGGTCTGGATTTTATTTTCAGTACAGATTTTATTTCAATTACAGAAATTGATGGTTTCTAAGCAGGGGATGTGGCGTGATCTATTTCCATTTTAGAAAGATTAGTCTAGCTGGGGAATGAAGAATAAATTAGAAGGTAGCAACAATTAAGAGAGAGATGCCATTTAGAAAACTATTGCAGTAGTCCAAGTAAAAAGCTGAGGGAAGTCTATACCAGAGTGGGTGTGGAAATGGGAAAGAAACACCTATCACCAAAGTTCCCTGACCATTTAACTGCAAATTCCAAGCAACAAGTCTCACCAATGCAATTTGTTCATTCTCACTTCCTTAAATATGATGAAGAAAATTTCATGTAAAAGTGCCTTAGAGGCTTACTTAATCCCCTTATACATCCTACCCCATTATGAACCATTTTCATGAACACTTAACAAGCACAATCTTAAGAGACAAAAATAGGGGCTCCTGGGTGGCTCAGTGGGTTGGGCCGCTGCCTTCGGCTCAGGTCATGCTCAGGGTCCTGGGATTTAGTCCCGCGTGGGGCTCTCTGCTCAGTAGGGAGCCTGCTTCCCTCTCTCTCTCTCTGCCTGCCTCTCCGTCTACTTGTGATCTCTCTCTGTCAAATAAATAAATAAAATCTTTAAAAAAAAAAAAAAGAGAGAGAGACGAAAATAGAAGGCTCCATGGCACTGCAGAAACACAGGAGCTCTGAGCTTTACGAGCACAAGACTGAGTCCTATAGACCAGCCTGACTTCAGGCTGTGCCATTTTATAAGATGGGTGGCCAAATTACTGCAACTCTAAGCCTGTAAAATCCGCAAGTTAACAGTATTTACCTCACGAGGCTATCACAAAGATTAACTGAGATACTGCAGTGTTTCCAAAAATATCACCCTTCTGCTAGGCAAGATGGTTTTAGGTAGTATTTAAACAAAAAATTTTCATTTCAGTCGTTTTATCTATTTTAATTAATATTTAAAAGTAAGTATCACATCAAGCTCTTTATTTTACTAATATTTTTGCTTAAGATAAAATTAAGTTATAATAACATCAGTTTAAACCTAAAACCAATGTTAAGAAGAACGTTAAATACAAGTAACAGTGTCAGTAGTACTTAGATCGGACCAAAAAATCTGAAGGCAGTACATAATCGCCGGAAGGTTGAGCAAAACTGAGAAAAGTATACATAGAGGACCCTGCAAAGTCAGCATAATAAATATTAACTGCACACTTCCCAGAGCACCTTCTTTTAAAAGTGTAATAGCAGAAAACACACTTATTTTTAAAGACCTAGTCAAATCTAAACTATGCCTATTTAACAACTATGTGACTCTGGTAAAAGTATTTGTTCTTTTTTTTTTTTTTTTTTTAAGATTTTTTTTTTGTTTATTTATTTGACAGAGAGAGAGGAGAGGGATGACAAGTAGGCAGAGAGGCAGGCAGAGAGACAGAGGGGGAAGCAGGCTCCCTGCTTCCGAGCAGAGAGCCTGATGCGGAACTTGATCCCAGGACCCTGAGATCATGACCTGATCCGAAGGCAGAGGCTTAACCCACTGAGCCACTCAGGCGCCCCGTATTTGGTCTTTCTAATCATTAGTTACTTCCTCTGAAGAAAAGTACCTACCTTGCAAAGATCATATAAGGAAAAAATATATAAAATTCCTAACAAACAGGGCTCAAAAATAGCTTTTATTATAGAACAGACTTGGTAAGTGTCTGCTGAGTGACCTTTGAAGAAAATATTTTGTAAAGCTATCTCAATGACCTTTCTCATGCAACTATTTCACAAGACTTCAATTCTCCAAAAAGTCTTGTCCAGTTAAGCTGTCCCCTAAACAGACCAAAAATTTTAGACTAGAAAAGCCACTTACAACTCTTCCACACTTAAAAGTCTCCTGGCTTGAAACACCAATTCCTTTCCACCTATCCAGACATCCCCTCCCTCTCAAGGTCTTCCAGTCCAAAAGTATGTCTCCTTTGTCTCAGCTATGACAGGAAGTGATGAACAGTTACACATGTTGGGACCTATGATGTGACATGAACAAGACACTCTTTAGGCTCTATAAAGTGAGACAGGGATAGACAAGATTTACTCTCAAGATTCCTTCCAGAGTTTACATTCTCAGATCTTATGTGCTTAGTTATCTGTGATAGTCTTTAATTTCTAAATCTATAATGTATCATATCACCTTTTTAAAAAATGTCTTTATGTCCATAAGCAATCCCCTCAACACCTAAAGCACAATATTACTCAAAACACTTCAAAACTGGGCATCAGTGTCTACAGTTAAATCCCCAACTGGAGATCCCAGATAAATTACTTGACTCTTCTAAGCTTGTTCCCTAATTTGTAATATGAACCCATAGAAGATGAAATACATGTGTGATGTATTCATATAAACAACTTGAAAATGGAAAAGATCTAATCCGAAGGTACTACTATTTATCCTCATCTCCAAATCCAACCTGCCAACATGCTGACCAATCTCCTGTTCACTCCCTCTCAAGAAGAAAAGGAAGTGGTTTGTTTTTATTTTTGCTTCAGTTCTGCACCATCTAGCTGAAGTCCTATGAGCCCTGATCTGTGGATCAATGTTGCTCCTACTGGTCTTTCCATCCCCAGCCTCTATCTCTCCTGAGTCTATATAAACTTTGTCAATACCTGTACCTCTCAAAACCCTCCAATGGCTCCCAATCATCAAATAACCAGCTTCTAATCAACCTTAATAGCTAGAAGGAATCAACGGGCCTTGGTAATATCAACTTCCATGACACCTAACCCCACGTAGCCACACAGGATGGAAGTATGGTCTCCAAGTCCCTCCATGCTCTCCTCCCCTAGAGCACTCTGACTACTTATTACCATGTGTCCTCTTAAACTCAATTGAGCCCCTACCACAAACAAATGTGACTGCTCTTTTCTCTGAAAAACCACAGTATTACGCTCTTCTTTTATGGACAACATATAGGAGTGGGACATGTGCCTATCACAACCCTCTGTAACTGATAAATTTATAAACACAAAGAAACCAGAGGCTGAATCATAACCCAGACAGATTCTTAATATTTGCTGAGAAAATCTTTTTCTCATTAAGAAATAAACAAGGGAAAGTTTTCTTTCCTTCCAACCTTAGAAGTCACATCATTCTGTCATAGGGCAGTATGTGCTCTTCACCCTTAAGCCAATCATCAATCTAGATCCACTTCCAAACAGATTTAATTCAAAGCTTATCTTTCTTCTGAAGCACAAGTCTGCAAACTCACAACAAAGTATAAGCAGCTTCTGATTCAGAAGTATGAGAAAAATTTAAAAAAAGTCTGGGGGAAAGCAATAGTATTTGCCCCTCAAACTTCCCACAGAAAATAAGGGAAGAGCTGGTTTTTAAGAAAAATTTGTTTAAAAAAAAGAAAAAAGTACTGACATAGGAATGAGAAGCAAGACTGAAGAATACAGAAGTATATACCTTCTGGCACTTCAAGTCTGAAAACAAATTAATAAAAGTAATTATTTTTTTTAAGATTTTTTATTATTCATTTGACAGAGAGAGATCACAAGTAGGCAGAGAGACAGGCAGAGAGAGAGAGAGAGAGAGAGGAGGAAGCAGGCCCCCCGCTGAGCAGAGAGCCCGATGCGGGACTCGATCCCAGAACCCTGGGATCATGACCCGAGCCGAAGGCAGCAGCCCAACCCACTGAGCCACCCAGGCGCCCAATAAAATTAATTATTAATAAATTAATAATTCTAGAATTTGACTCAATAATCCTCATCTGTCTTTCATAAGACATACTTAGAAAGCAAGATCGGCATGAATTTGTGGACGTTCACTGCACTACAGGCATGGATTAAATATCCCTTCAAATGTCTTTGCATGTCACAATATTCCTTCCTCAATGCCTAAGATTTTCAGTGATTTACTCAAAAAATATTTGATACCTATTATGTGCCACAAAGTCAGACACCAGGGGAGGGAAAAAGACAAAATCACTGCCTTCAAGGAACTTACAGCCAGGTCTGGAGGGCTGTTTGGTACATATAATAATGCTTAATGATTCAGGATCTAAGGGAAACACAAAACAGCAGAGGTCAAATGGGAGAAGCAATCAAGATTTAACAGAGAAAAGGAACACCTGAGTAGGGGAAAGGGGCGACACATCCCAAGAGTAAACACCACATTCAAAGGCAAAGAGATGTGCAACATGGACCCACAGAGCTCTGGACCAATAGTACCTTTACCATCTGGGGCTTGTTAGGAATGCAGAATCTCAGTTCCCCTGTCTAGACCTACAAAATCAGAATCTCCATTTTCATGACATCCCCAAGGAATTCTTCCCCCACCTCCCCCAAGGAATTCTTATGCTCATTAAAAAGCCCTGCTGTAGAGGACTCAGAAGTAGTAGTTTGGTATAGCTAGAATACAGAACACCATGGAAAGGAACCCTAAGAAGTGAGGCTCCGAGGCGCCTGCGTAGCTCAAGTCATGATTCCAGAGCCCTGGGCTCAATCACCACATCCGGTTCCCTGCTCAGCATAAAGCCGGTTTCTCCCTCTCCCACATATACATATACATATATATGTACACACGCATATACATATGTCAATGGCTGTCTCTGGGTGACAGAATTAAGGGTATCTTTTTTTGTTTCATTTATTTATTTAATATTTTATTTTTAAATAATCTCTGCACCCAACATGGGGCTCAAACTTAAAATTCCAAGACCAAGAGCCTCACACTCCACCAACTGAGCCAGCAAGGCACCTAAGGGTGATTCTTAATTTATTACTATTCTCTCTGTATTTTGCAATTGCTCTCCAAGGAACATGAGTTTTATAATTTAAAAATATAAAACAGAAGCACCTGAGTGGCTCGGTTGGTTAAGCGTCCAACTCTTGATCTCAGTTCAGGTGGCGCTCTCATGGTCACTAATTCAAGTCCTATGTCGGGCACCACGCTGGGTGTGAAACGTACTTATTAAGTAAATAATATAAAATAAAAATATTAATAAATAAAAAATTAATAAATAAAACAGTGTGACTGCAGTAGGTGGAAGAGTAAATATAAAGTGAGGAAATAAGGGAGACAGAAACAGGGACAGGGGGAGGGAAACTGACTCAGAGATGAGTCCAGAGTCCTAGGAAAGGGTTTGTTTTTTTCAGACGGGAAAGATCTTGGCATGCTTGCAGGCTGTGGGACAGGAGACTATATAAAAGGACTGTTAAGAGTACGAGAGAAAGAGGGAATACTCTTCTCATTGCTTGTTATGAGCTGAGCATAGTGGTGAGCAAGATAACGTTCTGCTCTTATGTAATTCACTTTTTCTACTGAGAAAACAAACAAAAAGCAGATTAATATTAGACAAGTCAAACACAGCATGATAAAACTAAAATAGGGTAGTTTTTACATTGAGTGCGGAGATAAACCTCTGAAGAAACAGCATTTAAGCTGAATCCTAAAGGACAAGAAACCATCTTTGCAAAGGAGAGAGAAAGGCCTTGTTATCTCTTGCTTTACAAATCATGAAACTGAGGATCAAAGAACTTAGGTAAGATTATACAGCAAGTAAATGGAATCCAGGTCTGATGAACACTCAGGCCAATACCCTTTCTACGAGATTCTGTTCTACTGTTTTCCTCAAACACAACAGGAACGATGAGAGATACCATCCACCCTCCTCTGGCCTCACAGGGATAGTTAAGAACTAAAAAATAAGAGTAACTGACACAACTTTCTCCAAATAAAGTCTTTGAAAGAAGAGAAATGCTTTCTGAGAATGCAGAGGCATGGTTCCTGAAGGTTAACTGTTCAGACCTAAAAACAAAATCCAGGAAGGCGGTAAGTTACAAGTAGGCTACATTCCAAAGATCTATAACTGCGTGGTTAAGAAGTCATAAAACTTTTCCTCCATATAATTTTATGCAGAGAATAGGTTTCCAGGCTGCTCCACAAAGATCCATGTAATCATGGTTATTACTATTATTATAACTAATAAAGCACTTACTAGGTACCAGGCCTTATGCTAGGTGTTTTTTATAGATAATCTCATGCAGTACTACCAACGATATTACCACTCCATCTAACTAAGTAAATTGAGGCCTAGAAATGTTAACTTGTCCAACGGCAAATCCTTAGCTCTTAGTCCTAAATTGTCTCCCAAAGTACCTTTATTTATTAACAGTATTTCAAAATCAGTTTTTCTCCAATACTAAAACCTCAGTGCCCATCTCCCTTTCTCAGATGGTCAGAATACTACTCCAGTACTTTTTCACCAGACTTCCTTATCCCCTCTCCAAGTCTATGCCAGACCTACTTCCTGATAAACCTCAATCCATGAAGCATTTATTCATGCGCGTAACACCACTAAGCCCTTGGCATCCTTTTATCCCCACGAAGTGCCCGCACATGTTCCCTTATTCACTCACTGACACTAACATAGCCCTACTGTGACAATTCCCAACCCATACCACACCCCTGTAAATATCGAGGAAAACTCCACTCCAGAAAATGTAGGCAAAAGCCCAAGCTGATCACAATTAAACGTCCCTATCTAAACTATCCCTTGTTCACCCCAAATTCCCAACCTATCCCTTCCACCCCCCAAATATAAACTTATCGAAATCTAAGTTTTAGCTCGTTACTGATCACCGATAATGTTCGCACGTGGGCCAGCATCCAAGCCCGTGAATCCTAAGGAGAAGAGTAACATCCGATCCCAGCAGCAGCCTTCAAAGCCCCCCGCCCCTCACCCCCCCTTAACAGGTCGCCGGTAGCCCGAGGACAGGAAAACGCAGTCCCAAGCGAGAGCTAAATCCATGCCGGAAGCAAACCCAGCACACGGCCGTGACCTTCTCAAGTCGACTGACCCTGTCACCCGAAACCCCCGCTGGGAAGCGGGGTCCAAGACCCCGGGACGTTTGGCCTTAGGGCGAGCAAGAGGGCACAGAGAAAGACAGGCAGGCCCGGCCCCCGCCAGCACCATGACCCCGGGGGACGCCCGCGCTGCAGACAGGCAGCGGGTAGCGCGTGGGCACTCACCCTGCAAGGGGCCCGCCGCGGCCGGCGGGCAGACAAGGGACAGCGTGCGGCCGGCTCAGGCCTCCTGCGAGGAGGCGCAGGGAGAGCGGGAGGCGCGGGGCTGCCCCGGCTCGGAGGAGCCAGCGAGCTGGTCTCAGCAGGGCTGCCATGGCTCGGCCGTCCCCACCGCAGGATGCACGCTGGGCGAGAAGGACAGGGGGAGCACGTGACCGCGGGGTCGCCCGGCGCGGGAGAGACCAAAGGCCGGACGCGCCAGACGTAGGGGGAGCCGCGCGTTGTTTTACGCTTAGAAGATAGACAAATAGATTTCTCCAAGGACATATGAGCCCCGTGTGATATGTTATTAACAACGTATCGTGCCTGATTATCTGAGCGGGATCCTCTTTTCATTTTCTAACCTTTCTCTCAGCATGTTCAATGCCTCCACCCTTTCACTTTCCAGTTGGTAGAGTCAGCAGAGGTCGACTCCTCCCAGGTTAGCGCAGGGGCTTGCGGGGGGCCAACTAGCAAGGACACCCGGGAACTCGCGAGAAGAGCCGACTATGAAGGTCCCAGCGTGTGGGACAGTTCGCGGGCGTGCGCGGTTTTTGTTGCCCGCTCAGCGCCGAAGTTGCCGAGCGGATGGCAACGTCCTGATCGGAAAGCTCTGAGAGGTGTGGGACTGAAAAACGTTGAGGACCTTTGCACTGTGCCAAAGTTAAATAGGATGTGATTTGTGTTCCTGTGGGGCTTGAACATAGTGTGAAAATACATGGGTCCAAGCCTAATTCAGTAAGCAGCGCCTCGCCTTATTTCAGAGGTGGGTGCTAACCAGGGTCGTCTGGTTTTAAAGGTGGAACTGAATTCATTATCTTCCCCAACTCCCACCCCGCTTCTTCGTTCGATAAACGCACCAGTCACCGAGGTGAGATAACGATAAGGATAAGAGTCTGAAGCCAAATCTGGGAGAAAACCGGAAGCCCTTGCCTTCACAGGGTTTGCAGTCTGGGCTTCCACTCCCTTTTCTTTCTTTCTTTCTTTTTTTTTTTTTTTAAGATTATTTATTTATTTGAAAGACAGATCACAAGCAGGCAGAGAGGCAGGCAGAGAGAGAGAGAGGAGGAAGCAGGCTCCCCGTTCAGCAGAGAGCCCGACGCGGGGCTCGATCCCAGAACCTCGGGATCATGCCCTGAGCCGAAGGTAGAGGCTTTAACCCACTGAGCCAAGCACACAGAATCTTCAGAATCTGGCCCCCAGTTACTTCAGATGTGGGCGGGCCCTCTCTTCTCTCCCTGACTTCATTCTTCCTCTAATCCACAAGGTCCTCCTCCCAGTTCTTTGAAGGGGCCGAACCCCACCTTCAATCTCTTTATCGTGACTTATTTTACATGACAGTTCTCCTTTTTTTTTTTTTTTTAAGATTTTTATTTATTTATTTGACAGAGATCACAGGTAGGCAGAGAGGCAGGCAGAGTCAGAGAGAGGGGGAAGCAGGCTCCCTGCTGAGCAGAGAGGTGGATGCGGGGCTTGATACCAGGGCCCTGGGATCATGACCTGAGCCTAAGGCAGAGGCTTTAACCCGCTGAGCCACCCAGGTGCCCCAGGACAGTTCTTATTCGTCTTCCCAAACTAAACTTTGGAGCCCTTAATGAAGAGTCCAGACTCGGCCTGTTTTGTTCTCTTCTGGATTCCCATCTCAAACAGTGCCTGGCATTGAACAGGTGTTCAATAAATCAGCGCCGAGTGAGTGAATTAATAAATTATACTACTAATGCCTAGTAGTATAACTCAGTATAAATCATTTAACCTTTTTTTGGATCTCATTTTCCTCATCGCTCGAAGGAGAGAGAAACTAGATAATCTCAAAATGCTCATTTACTCAGTAAATATTTAATGCAACCTACTGTGTGCTCAGCACTGTGTAGGTGCTTCAGCTACAAGAAAAGGTCACAGTCCCTGCTGTCAAGGAGCTGGATATTGAGTGGATAAACAGCCATATGGGGAATTACCATGGAGGGCTTCCAGGGAAAACTTCTGAGTGTTCACCGGGCAATGGGTAGGATACAGCTGGGTGAAAAGGGAGTGGAAGGGGCGCCTGGGTGGGGAGCCTGCTTCTCTCTCTCTCCCTTCTTGTGCTCTCTGTCAAAAAAATAAATAAATCTTAAAAAAAAAAGAAAAAAGACTGCAGTAAGTTTAAGAATACATGAAGGAAAGCAAAGTAGATACAGGGAGTATAGACAAACATTTTGTACAATATACTATGAAGGAGGGACCAAAGAGGGGTGGTATCTTGAAGGGGTGTGAAGTCAAGGGAGGCTAATTATTTTTTAAGGTGGAAAAAATAATAACATGTTTGATGTTGATGTAAATCATCTTTATGTAACTATTTAAGTTAATTTAAATTAAACTTCAAGAAAGAGTTTCTCAGTGATTAAGTACTCTCACATTAAGTACTCTCACATTTCAAGTACTCAGTAGCCACAAGTGGCTGGTAGCTACCAGATTGAACAGCATGGGCATAGAAAATTGTAGAAAATTTTGTTGCATAGGGCTGCAGTAGGGAGTGAAAATTTGATAATGCATGAGAGAGAGAATGAGTAACACTGAAGAGGCAAGAGGGAATAGGATCCAGTAAAAAGTGAAGGGGTTGAGTTTAGATAAGAATCTAGACTGTTCAGCCACCTACACAGAAGCAAAGATAAGGCAATGGTTGCAGATGCAACAAGGCTGATAGAACTAGTGGTGAGAATGAGTGGATGTTCTCCTAATTGTTTCTAGCCCCGAGACCCTTTATCCCTAACATTCTTTATGTTGCTGTACCAGGCTTCCTCTTTAAGTATGAAACAACTACTGATGAAATTTGTCTAGGCATTCATCCATTTATTCACTCATAAATGCATTCACTATTGAACACCTAAAATCTGCCAGGCAGCAAGTTAAGTGCTAGAAATACTATGACGAGCAAAAGCAGGAGTGGTCCTTATAGTTAGGGAGCTTGTATCCCAGAGGACAAGGCAGATATTAATCAAATAATAATATTAAATAAGTTACACACTGAAACAGGTTCTGAAGAGATGTGTTTCCATGAGAGAGTATACCTCACCTGGGAATCAGAAAGATCCAGAGAAAGGATCATTAGGCTGTGGTCTGAAGAATGAATCGTTAATACCTGCAAAGTGCATGCACACAGGTGTGTGTCTGTGTGTTTTGTGCATGTGTATAAGAGGGAAAGAGTGGTGTTTGATTGTTTTTCAGTTTAGACTTCCCAAATCCTCCCATTTCTTTAGATTACAGAAGCTGTGGCAAAGTGGAAGAGAAGTCCAAGTTGATCATCCTGTTTCTCCCTTAGCTTATTCTGAACTATAAAGTGGATTCAAAGGTTGGTTAAAAAATTTGGAGTCCCAGGGCGCCTGGGTGGCTCAGTGGGTTAGGCCACTGCCTTCGGCTCGGGTCATGATCTCGGGGGTCCTGGGATCGAGTCCCGCATCAGGCTCTCTGGGAGCCTGTTTCCCTCTCTCTCTCTCTCTGCCTGCCTCTCTGTGTACTGTGATCTCTCTCTGTCAAATAAATAAATAAAATCTTAAAAAAAAAAAATTTGGAGTCCCATAGCCTCTGAATAGAATCTTATTAGGAAGGACAGCTTAGATGCTAGACTTTGCAAAAGTACTTAACTACTTGATTTCCTTATTTGTAACGCTGGTAATACCCTTCCTCCCAGGATATTTTGGGAATGTTAGATAAAATAAGTAAAGTTCTTATAAGTACCAGGCACATAAGAAACTCTGAAAAATGATGTAGCTACCATTATTGTTGTTGCTGCTTTTCGTGAGCTGGTCTAAACCTCATGAATTTGTGTTCTTCTTTAGTCTCTCCTTGGAGTCTGATAATTTTTTGACACTGCCTAATAACCTAAAGCTAGTGTCTCAGACTTCCAACTCAGTTTATTCATTTGTTAAGTGCTTAGTGTAAGCAAAACACAGAGCAAGTTACATCTCAGGGCAAAGTAGTTACACCTGATACACTTAATGAGCTTGATATATACAGCAGTACAAAACGTATATTGCATCCAGAGAACAGTTACCAAAGGCATTGTGATGAGTGGAACAAAGAAGAGGCAAACCAGGTGACAGCTGGGCCGGAGAACAGAAAAAGGTTCCATGACCCTTCAGCCCTTGGAGGCTGGGGAAGACATGAAATAGTAGGCATGGTGGCGAGGGGAATTTTGGGCAGAGGGAACAAGAAGAGCAAAGATACAGGGCAGTCCTTCCTATACAGATATCCTTCCGTAAATTGCAGAATGTGTTTTTGGACTGAAATCTGCCCAGAGCCTATGGAGTGGAGGAGAAGATCACTAAACAAGTGACTTTCACGCTTCTGTGACTGACCAGTGATAAGAAAATACATAATAGATGACAGATACATGTGTATAAAAAGAAATGTCATAAAACAGTAATGAGGCTTACATGTGATGCCCATGGATATTCAGTAATCTGTTCTTCTGTTTCACTTTTTTTTTTAATGCTGCAATTGAGGGGCACCTGGGTGGCTCAGTCATTGAGCATCTGCCTTTGGCTCCGGTCGTGATCCCCAGGTCCTGGGATTGATCCCTATGTGGAGCTCCTTGCTTCTCCCTTTCCCTCGGCCCCTCCACCTGCTCATGCTCTCTTATGCACAGTCTCTCTCTCTCTCTCTCTCTCTCTCTCATTAATAGAATCTTTATAAACTGTTGTTTGATCCTGATTTGAACAAACTGTTTGTAAGAAAACATTTTTTAGACACCTGAGATGTATTGTCCAATACAAGGAATTATGGCTCACTTTTTTAGGTATGACATGGGCTGGGTGGTGATCCAAGAAAATATGTGACAATATCTTGATAATAATGGGATATGGGTGATTTTACCATTCTCTCTACTTTTCTATGTATATGAATGTTCATAAGGAAAAAGCTGAAGTGCTGACTGTATTTTGATTTCACAATACTCATTAATGTAGCGTGACTAGAAGTTTGAAAAGCACTGTACTCAATCATGTCAATGTAAATGCAAAGTAAACAGCACCCAGCAGGCAAGTGTACCTGTGAGAGCTGGAGACCTGTTCATAGGAGCAACAGGGTTGACTGACTTCTTCGCAACTAGTTGTTCAAACATCAAAACTTGCTGTTGTGCCTAAATCATTTTTTAAAATTTTCTTTAAAGATTTTATTTATTTATTTGAGGGGGGGGGGACAGTAGGGTGTGGGGCAGGCAGAGGGAAAGGAAGAAGCAGGCTTTCCACTGAGCAGAGAGCCCTATGTGGGGCTCGATCCAAGGACCCTGGTATCATGACCTGAGCCGAAGGCAGATGTTTAACCGACCGAGCCACTCAGGTGCCCCCTAAATCATTTTTTAAAAATAATTTTACATGTAATATGAAATATCTGAGATTGTAGCCATTACAATCTAAGACAAAGATTTTCATTTAAGACAAAAAAAAAAAAAGACCAAAGTGATGGGTTTTTTTAACTCTTTTTTTAAATTAGTTTTAAAGTTAGAATTTGGTGATTCATCAGTTGCTTCTAATACCCAGTGTTCATGACATCACATCCCCTCCTTAATGCCCATCACCCAATTATCCCACACTCTCATCCACCTCCCAGCAACCCTCAGTTTGTCTCCTAGAGTTCAGTGTCTCTTATGGTTTGCCTCCCTCTCAATTTTTGTCTCATTTTATTTTTCTTTCCCTTCCCCTATGTTCATCTGTTTTGTTTCTTGAATTCCACATATAAGTGAAGTCATGTGGTATTTCTTTTTCTCTTACTGACTTAGCCTAATACCCTCTAGTTCTTTTTTTTTTTCTTTAAGATATTATTTATTTATTTGACACACAGAGAGAGATCACAAGTAGGCAGAGGCAGGCATAGAGGGGGAAGCAGGCTCCCTGCTGAGCAGAGCGCCCAACGCCAGGCTCCATCCCAGGACCCTGAGCTGAGATCATGACCTGAGCCAAAGTCAGAGGCTTAACCCATTGAGCCACCCAGGCGCCCTAATACCTTCTAGTTCTATCCATGTTGTTGCAAATGGCAAGATTTCATTCTTTTTAGAGACTAATATTCCATGGTATTTGTATATATATACCACATCTTCTTTATTCATTCATCTGTGAACAGACATCTGGGCTCTTTCCATATTTTGGCTATTGTGGATTTGCTGCTGTAAACATTGGGGTGCAGGTGCCCCTTTGAATCACTATGTTTGTATCTGGATAAATACCTAATAGTGCAATTACTGGGTCATAGAGTAGCTTGGTTTTTAACTTTTGAGGGATAGCCGTAATGTTGAGTGGCTGTAGTGGTATTTTGATGGGGTTTTGTTTTTTGTTTTCTGTTTTGTTTTTGTTTTTGTTTTTGTTTTTAAGAGAACATTTGTCTTCAAAATTCAAAATGAGGAAAAAAAAAGGAAAAAGAAAAAAATTCAAACTGATAATATGGTACTTGACACCCTAAATGGAAAATTTACAAGGCAGTGGACATCAATCTCTTTTTACTTTGGTCAATTAACTTTTTTTTTTTTTCCCTGCCTCACAACAACTTACGATGGATCACAGAGAATCAGAAAATAGTACTGATCATTCATAACTGTTGGCTTCTTTGGAGTCTCCTTCAGTTTTCACACAAATACATTCAAAATAGTGGGAACAAAGAACCGAGTGATTGCCTTGAGTTTAAAAGCTTATTTTGCTTAAAAGCTTTAACATATTTTAAGCACCAGATTTAATGTTTAGTTATGATTGTATTTCCTCTTAAGGCACTTGTCTGATGAATCAAGGGCTTCCTCCATCTGTGACTACATTTTTCATATCCAAATTTATTCATGTGTGTAATTCTTAATTATTCAAAAAATATTCTGCTCAGACCTTTATTTGCACACAGCTCCCAGATTCTTATTATAAGTGGAGGTCCACTTTGTCATTGTTACACCCTTCAGTAACACTTCTGTCAAATAATAATTCTTTCATAAGCACACAAACCAGGAAGACAGATGCCGGGTCATTTATTATAAGAAAGTAACCAGCATTGGCAACAAGGGGTTGTTGCTGATATTTTCCCAGTGTTGCCATGTGTGAAGGCTGAAAGTTTATGTGTTTCCCACAGGGCAGATAGTGTCTGGATAAATCAATACAGAAAAGTAGTCAAACATAATTGGCATTTCAGTGTACTATAAACTGAGACCCTTCAAGACAGAAACCGGTTATAATCCTTGCAACAACCAAGTGTAAACTTTAGGAAATGTATGTTAATAGTCATTGTTAATTCCTGAAATGTGTCAAAGGTCTTTTAAGTTTCCTGGTTGATTGGAGGTTTTTGTTTGTATTGTTTTTAAGGAACTAGAAAATGTATTTAATTTTCTTAGAGCAATAGATAATGTGGAGTTCTTGCTTTAGCTTGTGTCTCTCCACATAATTTACATTTTAAAAGTTGGACACTTTGGGGCTCCTGGCTTGCTCAGTCAGAAGACCATTTGACTCTTGATCTTGGGTCCTGAGTTCAAGCCCCACAGTGCATAAAGAGATTAGTTAAATAAATAAAACTTAAAAAAAAAAAAAAAAGTTGGATGGGGCACCCGGGTGGCTCAGTGGGTTAAGCCTCTGCCTTCAGCTCAGGTCATGATCTCAGGGTCCTGGGATCGAGCCCCACATCGGGCTCTCTGCTCAGTGGGGAGCCTGCTTCCTCCTCTCTCTCTCTGCCTCTCTGCCTACTTGTGATCTCTCTCTGTCAAATAAATAATTAAAATCTTTAAAAAAGAGAAAAGTTGGATACTTTTATGCAACTTGCTTTCCAGTAATTTCAGTTCAATTTGGAGTGGGAGATACTAGCATTTACTTGGGCTAAGTAAAAAATACATGGATTTTCCATTGCATGAGTTGCAAATACACTGACACGGCTCTTGTTCTTTGCTACTCCCATCTTGCTCTCCAGGCCTTCTCCCAAGAAATGCAAGTGGCCTGGAAATAGGTTATAGAAAGCAGGATATAGAAACTACGTGTGACTTTAGGTTGTCTCCCACTGAAGAGTGAGCCAGTATGTTTTTAGTCAAGGTGGCACAGTGGAATTATGTTAGATTAAAGCATTTTTTGAATTATATATGGGGAGTCACCTGGGTAATGCAGTCTGTTGAGTGTTTGACTCTTGGTTTCTACTCAGGTCCTCTCGGTGGTGAGTTAGAGCCCCTTATGGGCTCCTCTCAGTGCAGAGTGCTTAAGGCTCTCTCTCTCCCTCTTCCTTTTTCCCTCCTCCCATGTGCATTCTCTTTCTCTCAAATAAATAAACCTTTTTAAAAAATGAATTATATATGGGAAGAAAGATATGTGTTTATCACTGCATGTTAGAAGGGTTTTTTTTAAATTTTATTTATTGATTTAAGAGAGAGCATGGGGGTGGGGAGGGTCAGAGGGAGAAGCAGACGCCCTGCTGAGCAGGTAGCCCAAACCGGGACTCAATCCTGGGAGGGCTGGAGAATGACCTGAGCCAGAGGCAGTCGCTTAACCAATTGAGCCACCCAGGTGCCCAGGATTTTTTTAAAAATATTATTTATTTATTTATTTGACACAGAGAGATAGAGGGAGCATAAGCAGAGGGAGAGGGAGAAGCAGGCTCCCCACCAAGCAGGGAGCCCAATAGAGAGCTCAATCCCATGGCCCGAGCCAAAGGCAGTTGCTCAACCTTCTGAGCCACCCAGGGACCCAGAAGGATATTTTAGTCAGCATTTTGTTTTGGGTTGATCTACAGTATTTCCCAAACATATATACTTTTGATTTCTGGTAATATCCCCCACTTTTGGTCACCAGATTAGCACATGACCCAGGCCTAGCCTATGAGGCAGTCCCATCCTTTTGGCTAGAGTGATTGTTTGGGGATCCAAAGTAAGGCAATTGATGTAATTTGTTGAATTTTACTGACTGTGGCTAGTAGGTGAGATATGTAATTCCGGAGTCATCAGCCATGAAGATGCAAATCAGTAATTGCTGGGAGACATTCTTCCTGGCCCATGATGACACCTGTATTTGGTAAAAATGAGAATGTATAGAGAAGCAGAGCCAAGGAGTGGAGAGAGGACTGATGACTTCATTAGTGTTTCTATATCCAGTTGTGTTTGAGGATAAGTTTACCCCTGGACTTCCCAGTTATTTAAGCCAAAAAATCCCCTAATTTGAGAGTTTTTTGCTGTTGCACAAATAAAAGGTCCTCTTTAATGTCATCTTGAGTTTGGATAGGACCACTATTCTTTGATAGCATGCTTCCTCTAAACATGAATGAGTATTTATTCTTTTTCATTATTATTTAAGTGTTTTAATTCATTCTGTGCTCTCATCATTTCTTTTGTCATTTTGTTGATTATAAATTCATTACTTAAGAAAAAATAATGCACTGAAAATGCCAAAAGAGTAAAATATAACCAACCTATCCATCAAAGTTTCAAAAAAGGAACAAATCAAGGATGACTGAATTTTTTTTTTTAAATCAGATATACTCCCAATTGAAACTAACACACCAAAAATATTCCACAGCCAAATAGTGCAAGAGGTTGAGGAGAAATACCCTGGAACAGAGGTGGAATGGCCTACTGGCCAAGTGGCTTGGAAAGACTTTCAAAAAAAGTCTCAATTAAATTCTACACTGCACACTACCACCATCTCCCCAGATATAATTAGGTGCTCTAGGGGGCATAGTTTCTTCAACTTCTACAGATCCCATGACATACATATTTTGCATAAACTTCCCAGGTGATACTGATGTACACCAAACTATGAATGTATTGAATGAACTACATCAGTTAAATCATTTAACGTTCATAATGGTTCTATGATGTGGATTCTGTTATCAGCTACATTTTTAAAATGAGGAAATCGAGGCACAGAACAGCTAAGTTCCCTCAGATCCCACAGCTACTCAGTGGTTGGACCAGGTTCAAAAGCCAGGCAAGCTGGTTCCAAAGCCACTGATTTAACCACTGCCTTGTACTTCTTTAAAATAATGCCCTTTGGGGTGCCTGGGTGGCTCAGCCTAAGCCTCTGCCTTAGGCTCTGGTCATGATCTCAGGGGCCTGGGATTGAGCCCCACATCAGGCTGTGTGCTCAGCAGGGAGCCTGCTTCCTCCTCCTCTCTCTCTGCCTGCCTCTCTGCCTACTTGTGATCTCTGTTTGTTAAATAAATAAATAAAAATCTTTAAAAAACAAAAACAAAAGCAATGCCCTTCGTGGCAGTAACGGTGACAACTGCAGGCAGGCCAGGGGGAGAAATGTTTGGATTCACCTGAGGTCCTCTGCCTCCTAAGAACTATTCCATCCCAGCCAACTCTAGTTTCTCTCATTTCTGAACTTCTTATACTCAACTTAAAATCAGCATCACACAATTTGGCATCAAATTCTATCCTCCCTTTGTCCTCCCTTTGTTACACTTGCCTTCTCATCTGTGTCAGAAATTGACTAAGTGGGGCGTCTGGCTGGCTCAGTAGGTAGAGCATGCAACTCTTCATCTCCGGGTCATGAGGTCAAGCTCCCCATTGATTGGGGAGCCTACTTTAAAAAGCAAAAAGGGAACGCTTGGGTGGCTCAGTGGGTTAAGCCTCTGCCTTCCTGTTAGGTCATGATCTCACGGTCCTGGGATCGAGCCCTGCATCGGGCTCTCTGCTCATCGAGGAGCCTGCTTCCCCCTCTCTCTCTGCCTGCCTCTCTGCCTACCTGTGATCTCTCTTTGTCAAATAAGTAAATAAAATCTTTATAAAAAAGAAGAAGATAGAAAAAAAGACTAAGAACTCAGGTCCAGTTTTCTCTCTCCCCTTACCTGTAGCACCTGGTATGGCACACCATTATTTGCTGAGCAGACTCGAAAGTGGTAAACGGACTTTACAAACCTGAATACTTGTGAATTTTAGATGCATTTGGCACTAGAATTCTTGAGACTGTCAGTACATTTTATTAGTTCCTTCCCTTTTGCAGTTGTAGATGTTTAACCAGCTACTTCCTTCAGTCACATCGGATATCCTTTTGTTGATCTTCACCACTCAGAGCCCACATTTCTTCTGCTAATCAGATTGGTGTGGGAACATTCCCTTCCTGCAGCAGTTCTTGAAAATTTTTCCTTTTGAGCATGCTTCCAGCAAGCTCTTTCCTCTTTGACTTTTGTTTGCTTCCTAGAAATGCCCATGCTTGGACAAAATTACTTTATCCAGATGCGAGTGATTGAAAAGACCTTCTAATTATCTGTCGATGGTAAATCATAAAACTTGTTTGGGAACCCATTTGTTTAGCTTGTGAATGTTCAGGGGAAAGAGTGGTTTACCTAGTACCACTAAAATAATCTTGGTATTTGGAAATGCTGTAGGCTTGAATACATTGAATTATAAATTGAATCATTACTAACTTAACCTCTGGGAGGTTTTCAGTGATTGTTTTATTCAGCTTTACTGACTACACTGCCCATAGCAAGTCTGGCAATGATTCCCCTAGCGGCACAAAGGGGCTGCCCAGCTGCAGAAATTCATGGTGGCTGCAGATGCCTGCAGAGTTTGGAAAGATCTAAGGTCTTTGGAGACTAGAAATGTGTTTTTTCCTTGTCTTAACTGGCAGTATGAGCCTCTGGCATTTCAAAGTGCAAGTCATTAGTGTCCACCGGGGTGATGTTAATCTGTCTGTGTTTCAGTCTCAGGACATTTTCCAGTTGCTTCTGCCACAACGATCTCTGCCATCTCAGTGCCTCTGATGCCCCCTGTGAATTCAGCAAGCTCTGCAGAGCTTGCTGCAGCCCCAGCAGGACTTGACAAAAACCCGTTGCTAACCAATCCTCATTCCCTTCTTTCTTTCAGTCATCCTTAAGTCTCAAAGCTTGTCTAGAAGGTGGAGCTTCTGCTTGGCATTTTCAAGTGTGAGCTGAGAGAAACCTGTTATTGTTTTGGTTTTGGTTTTGTTTAATTCTCAGCAGGGAGGAGACTTTTATTGTGAGTGTAGGGTTCAAATCAGAGGAAGTTAAGCTGATGTTGATCACATTCACATTCAGGAGAAACATGATGCTATAGGATGGAGAGGAAGGGGACATGAGAATTGCCAGAGAGCAAACAAAACAAGGCACCTGAATGGTTGGAGGGGACTCAGGAAAGCCAGGCGGTTGCAGGTGATGCTTGAACTGGGTGTGAGGGGTCAGAATTGTCAGGACATCCCATCTTCCGTCATCTCTCTGGAGTAACTAGCTGAACCCCTGCTGTCTGAGCTATGGTTTGGTGGAGAGCCAAAAGGGGGAGGGTGTTCTCCTTTCATCAGATCGGTCCAGACTTCCCGGTGTGTTAATATGACATGGAGCCAATCCACACCGAAGAGCTAGTTGACGGTTGTTAAGAGCCTTGGCCTTTTATTTAATCATCAGAAAAACCGAGGCTGGTAGGTGCTGGTAAAGTGCCAGATTAATTATTCAGAAACAAGTGCCTGGGATTGGACCAAGTGTTGTCTCATTAGCATGCAGTGTCCATGCTGGAGTCCGGTTGGAAAAGCTGCAGAGACAGCAGGAGAGGTCATCGGGAGGGAACCAGGAGAAAAATAAAATTAACTTTCCCCTGTATTGTGCAGTATAATAGAAGCCATCCTTTCCAATAGAGGATCCAATAATGTGCCCTGGCCCAGGCTCTGTTCTGAAATATTCAAGACAGCTATTCTACCAGTCTCTTGCATCCATGCCCGTAAACTTAGCCTTCTTTCCTCTTATAGTCCATTTGTCTAAGGTTAATCCTCCCACTTACATTCAGATCTCATCTCCTTTTGGCTCCCCAAAGACTTTAGTCCTGAAATTCTCCCTTCTTTCTCCTGTACCATTAAGTTCCCATGTCTGCTGAATGATCCCCATCAGCATGCATTCTAATACATTTTCCATCTTTAAAAACAAATGAACAAACAAACAAACAAAAAAACACCTCCAGGCTTTACTTTTCCTTCTAGCAACTCCAGTTTTTTTCCTCTTTATATTAAAATTCCTGCTAGAGTTGTCTATATTGATCTTTCCTCGACTACATCAGTTTCCATTCACTCTTTTTTTTTTTTTAAGTTTTATTTATTTAAGTGATAACCTATACCCAGTGTAGGGCCCAAACTCACAACCCCAAAATCAAGAGTTGGATGCACTATTTTTTCTTTAAAAGATCTTATTTATTTATTTGACAAACAGAGATCACAAATAGGCAGAGAGGCAGGCAGAGAGAGAGGAGGAAGTAGACTCCTCCCCCAGGAGAGAGCCCGATGCCGGGCTCGATTCCAGGAACCTGAGATCATGACCTGAGCTGAAGGCAGAAGCTTAACCCACTGAGTCACCCAGGCGCCCCTGGATGCACTATTGACTGAGCCAGTCAGACACCCTGGTTTCCATTCACTCTTTTTTTTTTTTTTAAGATTATTCATTTATTTATTTGACAGACAAGATCACAAGTAGGCAGAGAAGCAGACAGAGAGAGAGGGGGAAGCAGGCTCCCCGCTGAGCAGAGATTCCCAATTTGGGGCTCAATCCCAGGACCCTGGGATCATGACCTGAGCCAAAGGCAGAGGCTTTAACCCACTGAACTACCCAGGCTCCCCTCCATTCACTCTTGAATCAGGCTTTTGTGGTAACCCAAAACCACATTTTACCAATACTTTGTGTTGCCAAATCCAGAAGTGAATAGTTCTCCAAAGTCTATTTTACTGGATTTCTCCCTTTTTCCAGCCTCTAAACATTACAGTAACATGGCCTTATCCTTAGGTTCTTTCTCTCTCTGCCTTGGCTGACCCCCTCTAGTCTCATGGGGAGACTTTATACCATTTTTATGATAATGGCACCCAAATTCTTGTCTCCTCCGAGGTCCAGTCTCTAAATCCCACCTGGAAAGAAATCTAATAGAAGGGGCACCTGGGGGTGCCTGGGTGGCTCAGTGGGTTAAGCCGATGCCTTCGGCTCAGGTCATGATCTCAGGGTCCTGGGATCGAGCCCCGCATTGGGCTCTCTGCTCAGCAAGGAGCCTGCTTCCTCCTCTCTCTGCTGCCTCTCTGCCTGCTTGTGGTCTCTCTCTGTCAAATAAATAAATAAAATCTTAAAAAAAAAAAGGGGGGGGCACCTGGGTGGCTCAGTCAGTGAAGTGTCCAACTCTTGATCTTAGCTCAGGTCTTGACTCAGGCTTGTGAGTTCAAGCCCCATGTTGGGCTTCACACTGGGCATGGAGCTTACTTAAAAAAAAAGAAAAAAGATAAAAATTTAATAGAAATCTCTGACCCCAAATTTTTTTCCCACAGTGTTCTCTGTCTCATTCATGACTATTCCATTCTCCTAATTCCTTAGAGGAAAAAACCTAAAAATCTCATTTTTCCCTCCCCTCTCCATGCATCTAGTCCATCAATAACCCTTGTCAACTCCACCAACAAGGCCTAGTGCACTTCAGACCAGTTCTTGCCACCTGCACCATCACCTCTCCACCGTCAGCTCTCACCTGAACTCTGAGAGGAACCTCCTGATTGTTCAACTGCAGTCTGTTTTCCACACGACAGCCAGTCATATTTTTAAAACAGATCTAATCATTTTATTCCCCTAGTCAAAACCCTTTATGGCTTTTCCATCACCCTTAGAACAAAACTCTAGAGTCCTTACTGTGGTTACATGAGATCCTATATGATGTGACCCTTGTTCCTTTCTCCAGACCTACCAGCTTGCTCCCTCTTGGTGCTTCTTTCCATCCCAGTGTCCTTCCTCTGCTCTCTCCAACACCTTCCCTGACATGTTGCAGTTCCAGCTTTCACTCTAAAATAACAGCGTATCATTTATTGAGCTCGTACTACAGACAAGCCAGTATGGCCAGTATTTTACATATTTAATTTTTGAGCCATGACCCCTCAACATAAATATTACTATCTCCTCTTTACACAGGAAGAAACTGAGGCTCAGAGAGATTAGGTATTCGCCCAAAGTCGTAGAGCTAGACAGTAACAGAACGGGGATTCACATTCAGGTGTGTCTTGTTTTAAAGTTGAAATTCTTGGAGTGCCTGGGTGGCTCAGTGGGTTAAAGCCTCTGCCTTCAGCTCAGGTCATGATCTCAGGGTCCTGGGATCAAGCCCCACATCGGGCTCTCTGCTCGGCGAGGAGTCTGCTTCCTCCTCTCTCTCTGCCTGCCTCTCTGCCTACTTGTGATCTCTCTCTGTCAAATAAATAAAATCTTTTAAAAAAATCAAAAATAAAAAAATAAAGTTGAAACTCCTTCCATTGCATACTGGCACTTCTCTGTGACTGGGATGGACCAGCAAGGACTTCATGCCCTTGGTAAAATGTTATTTTGTAGGGGGGGTGTGAGTGCGTGTGTGCTGATGTCCTGGAGCTCATTATAAAGCTGGCTTTAAGTTTGTGAAAGAGGTTGCTGAGGAAATTGATCCTGTTTGTGAACTCCTTGATTCTCCAGAAGAGACATGCATGGTGAGAAGGAGAAGGGGAAGGAGGTACGGCCTCTTCCCACCTGAGTGATGGAGCCTGGAGGGCTGGAAAAGAGGCCCTGGGGGAGCGGCTGCAGAGAAGACTCTTTTGTTTTCAAATGCTAATAGTTCTGGATTCAAAATCTTTTTTTTCCTCTTTGACTGGACCCAGAGATAATGAAACAAAAAACTTACAGCATATAATTTGGCATTTTACTGGTATGGTAGGCTCACAAAATTTTGTTCTCTCTGACAAGGCTCAGATAATTCTATCAAAATAAATCTCTGAAGGAAAAAAGCTTTCTTTTAAAGTCTATGAGAAGCCTTTTCAGGAACAAAAATAACACTTAAAACCGATATTCTGTGTATCTTCTTCTCTTTTTCAGTAGAAATTCTGCCCTTTCTGATAATAGAAAATAAAAAAATGTCAGTGGGGAAAATGTCAAAATTTGGCATGCTGTAGAGAGTGGAAATTTCTCCAACACTGTACTTTGAATTTTAAAAAGTTTGAGGCGCAGGTTGTTCAGAGTCAGAGCTCCACATTCACTTATATTCTTTTCCAGTGCCCGTGTCTGTGAATGGCTTCACAGTATTTGTACTCATTCTTCAGACCCTGACTGAGAACATGACTATATTAGTCAGAGTTCTTCAGAGAAACAGAGCCAATGAGATATATATACAGATATTTGAAGAGGAGATTTATTATGGGAATTGCTTTATGGGATAAAGAAGGTCTGATAGTCCCACAAGCTATTGTCAAGCAGTCAAGATGGAGAACCCAGAAAACTGATAGTGTAATTCCGTCTAAATTTGAAGGCATGAGAACCATGGAGGCCAATCCTAATCTCAGTCCAAAGACCCAAGAATTGGGTGGGGGGGGATGGTGTAAGTCCAAAGGCTTAAGAACCAGGAACTCCGATGTCTAAGAGCAGAAGGTAGATGTCCTAGCTCAGGTAGAGAGCAAACGTGCCCTTCTACCTTTTTGTTCTGTTCAGTCCCGTGGATAGAATGATGCCCACTGTAGTGGGGTCTATCTTCTTTACTCAGTCTACTGATTGAAATGTTAACCTCTTTGGGAAACACCCATGCAGACATATCCAGAAATGTTTTACCAGCTCTCTGAGCAGACCAGTCAAGTTGACACATAATATTAGCCATCATAAAAACCGTTTCAGGAACCAAGTATTTCAACATCTGCAGGTCGTGAAGGTCTTTTCAAGAGACATGAGGTCTCTCTTATGTTTACAGTCTCGGGGGCTTTGTAGACACTTCTCTTTCCAAAATGTGCTTGATCAGAGATGGCCAGTTTTTGCAGGTGGATCTTACAGCATAGTTGGGTAGACACGCTGAATTTTCATTTCAGTGTAGACACATTTACCATGTGTTTAACATGTAGTAGGTGGTGTGAAGGCTACAGTGGGGGAAGAGAAAGAGAGCAAAAATTTATTTGTTAAGAGCCTATTGTCTCCCAGATAATTTATTGCATGTATAATTTTATGTAGGGTAAAGATTATTGTTCATGATTAGAGAAGTGAGGCTCTGAAAGGCGAAGTACCTCACTCAAGCTAGGGAATGGAGGAGCTAGAATTGAAATCGAGAATTGTAATACTAAAACACAGGCCCTTTCCATTGTATTGCATTGGTATAGAAATAAAATTGAGATTCCCTTCCAAATACGCTATGGTTCAAGATGAAATGCCACATTTGTCAAATACTGAGTTCTGAAGGAATTTGGAGAGGAGGGACAACTGAAAGTACTTGGGTTACTGGGTCTTGAAATCTGCGTATAGCTTTTATGAGTAGAAAGGGAGATCATAACAATGAAGGGAACTACAGTCTGAGAACCAGAATGAGCTAAAAAATAGAGGAGAATGGCTGTGGCACATGATGGTAAAGAGGCAGTTGCTCTTGCTTTTACTGAAACTAGGAGATAGTGCCATGCCAGTATTATGATTGGATTGTAGAATACTTTCAGAGCCAGGAAGAGTTGTAAGTAGAGAGATGTGGGGAAGGAAGGATAGACCATGTGCTTTCAGAGGGGGAAATTTTGTAATTAACTGACACATGATAGAACTCAATGTATGTGAATTTTCTGCGTACAGTGGGATATGTACATGATCATTGTGTTCTGCAGTATAGTAAAACTAAGTTACTTTTCAGAAAGAAAAGAGAATACATACAATTATGGCCATTGTGACATAAGTGCTTGCAAGTACTTTAATTCAAGATGATTATTGTCTCGGAGTTGAGAGAAACAACCGAATCTACCCAGCACACAGTGATGTGTCAGCACCATGGACAGCGATACCATGACCACATGCTGTATCCCCAGCAACCGAGTTTAAATCTGTCACACCAAACTAGTGGAATATACTCTTTTAGTACATTTCAAAGACTAATCTTTCTACCAAGTTTCCCTTTCTTTGTATTGCCATCAGGGAGAGGAAAGCCCCCCAGGTATTCTCTTTAGAGACAGTGTACAAATGGGTGCATATATGCATGCATACACACACACAGAAAACTCAAAGCTTTCAGAGAATTGAAACTAACTCTTTTTATGAAGATTGAAGACCCTAGAAGAAGAAAAGGAAGATTTTGAAGAAAAGGAAGATTTTAAAGTGTCACGTTTCCCATTCTCAACTCAACTTTCCCTGACATAGAACTCAATTGTCCATTATATTGAACACTCTAAGACTGGTCATTTATCCCTAGTCTGAGGCCCCCAGCTTGACCCTTGCTGAGGCCCAAGACAGAAAAGGAGAAAGAAACAGCAGAAGTTGGGTAGCCTAATTCTAGGAGCATATTTTGTTTTTCTTCCAGTTTCTTTTTTTTTTTTTTAAGATTTTATTTATTTATTTGACAGAGAGAGATGACAAGCAGGCAGAGAGGCAGGCAGAGAGAGAGGAGGAAGCAGGCTCCCTGCTGAGCAGAGAGCCCCATGCTGGGCTCCATCCCAGGACCCCGGGATTATGACCTGAGCCTAAGGCAGCGGCTCAACCCACTGAGCCACCCAGGTGCCCCTTTATTCCAGTTTCTTAATTCTCATCTATGACCTCGATCAGGCTTAACTTGAAGTTGAGCCTAAATTACATCTCAGGACTGGAGCCAGGGAAGAATGGTATTCTTTGCTTAAGAGAAAGAAAGAAAAAAAAAAAAAAGATGGAAGGACATTTGTAAAGGGATTTAGAATCTATAAAAAAGGATCTATAGCACATCTCCTTTTTTTGAAAAAGGGGACAGTTCTGTCACTGAAGGACATTACCAATTTTTTCCCTCTTATTGGAGACATTTACACAACTCTGCTGGAACTACTTTCTGATGACAAACCTTCAATAAATAAGGTAGTCTTACTGTTTCAAGTCTTTAGCGTGACAGGCTCTTCTCCAGGCTGACCTCATACTAATGACTATCACCCACTGGAAGTTTCTGCTTCTCTTTGTCTAGTACTGTGCCCATTCAGACCTTATGGGCCTCCAGACCATAGTTCTCACTGTATCCTTGTGCCAGGCATGCTCTAAACACTCCTCACTTTTGTCTCTTCCTGAAGACTTTACCCATCTTTTAAGCTCTTAGTTTTCGTAGGCTTTTTTCTAATCTCCTGACTAAATAAGGAAACTTAAGGCCCAGTAGCACCTACAGTGTATAGCTTTGCATTTTGGCACTTTGTACATTTGGATTATCTCTCTTCTGCTGGATTATAAATTCCTTGAGAGTGGTAATTGTGACTTGTGTTGTATGTACCACAGGGCAACATGTAATCATTGTTGAGTTTAGTTATTTGGGAAAATTCTGTCAGGCTACACTTAGGTGCCAGTTCTCCAGTCAGACCTTCAACATAAACTACGAGGGCCCAGAATCACTTAGAAGTGAAAAGAAAACAGATAGGACCTGAGTGGATTGCCACTAGTCACCCCCTTCTCTCAGCTCCCTTGAATTCCTTTGTAGCAAAGAGAATGCAATGTTGGCTTCTTCATTTAATGATCACTGTGGTTTTCAAGGCTCATAAAAATTAACTTTACCCTAATGCTTTTCTCAAATGCCACTTGATGACAGTGTACAGGTATTTTACATAACTACGTATATTGGAGGTGTCTTCAGTAGAATGTAGTGATCAAAATCCAGATCGTAATTATATCCCATCAGTATTTTCATTATAAGCTCCTCTCCAGAGGGTTTGTTACTCATTTGTTTAATTTGTATCAGGCTTCAGCCTGACATGCAAATTCTCAGACCCACTATAATGTAGGGAATCTTTCTGCCTCAAAACATACATTTTAATCAGTACAGCAAATCTGTAGGTGGAATACTGTGTTTCTGGGCCAGAGAAACAGATGAAGTGTCCACACACAACATAGCAACACTGGGTATTCATATTGTTTCACCTTCCTGGGACAACTCTGATGGTCAAGGCTGCTAGCCTACACAGGGTCCCCCATAAGACATCCTGTGGATTGGGTGTCATCCCTATGACAGAAGGGCTCTTGGGAAAATGAGTGAGTCTGAATCCTCATGTTAAAATGCTAACGACAGGGGCGCCTGGGTGGCTCAGTGGGTTGGGCCGCTGCCTTCGGCTCAGGTCATGATCTCAGGGTCCTGGGATCGAGTCCCACATCGGGCTCTCTGCTCAGCAGGGAGCCTGCTTAAAAAAAAAATGCTAATGACAGGGGTGCCTGGATGGTTCAGTCAGTTAAGCAACTGCCTTTGGCTCACATCCTGATCTCGAGGTCTTGGGATTAAGCCCCACATTCAGCTCTCTGCTCACTCTCTATCTGCCCCTCCCAAGCATTTGTGCTCTCTCTCAAATACATAAAATTATTTATTTATTACTATTCTTTATTATAAAATAAAATTCTTTAAGGATAAATAAATAAAATGCTAGCAACAAGGGAAACTCAAAACATTTCTCAGCCAAGATGCTTAGCTTCCTCTTACCTGCTGACCCACACTAGCGGTGGATCCTCAAGAATACTGGAGATTGGGACACCTGGGTGACTCAGTGGGTTAAAGCCTCTGCCTTTAGCTCAGATCATTATCCCAGGGTTCTGGGATCGAGCCCCACAACAGACTCTCTGCTCCTCGGGGAGCCTACTTCCTCATCTCTCTCTCTGCCTGTATCTCTGCCTACTTGTAATCTCTGTCTGTCAAATAAATAAATAAAATCTTAAAAAAAAAAAAGAATACTGGAGATCCTCTATCCCCCATCCCAGAAGTTAGTTAGTCATTCTTTCTCCCAGGTTTGCCTCAGCCTTTGGAGACCCAAGTTTATTGCCCCTTCACTCTTAATTCTGAGAACTTTGTACCTGGCAGCGTTGAAGGTTAAGAAGGGAAAGGCTTGCTCCTCACAGGTCTACTTTAGGGTGAAGGACATTTCCCATATCTAGTCTTCCCCTGCCTCCTACACCAGTTGTTATTCTTCTTCAGATTCTGTTTGTTTTTAGACATCTTGGGTGGATTTTTACTTTTCTTGTCTTTACGTTGAATTTTCTTGGGATGCTTCTATGATATTAAAGGGTAGAGAGAAGCAGGGACTGAAAGAATGGAGGGAAGGAAAACAGGCTGTTTCAGACACATGGGTGGCTCAGTCGGTTAAGCGTCTGCCTTGGGCTCAGGTCATGATCCTAGGGTCCTGGGATTGAGTCCTACATCCGGCTCCCCGCTCAGCACAGAGTCCTCTTCTCTCCCAGTTCCTCTCTACTGCTCATTCGAGCGCATGTGTGCTCTCTCTCACCGAAATAAATAAATAAAAATCGTAAAAAAATCAAAACCCCAAAAAACAAAACTCATAAGTTTGTTGTGGGAACTCCTCTGAGGAAACTTCCTATTTAGAAACTTACTGCTTGGGGACTTCTATCAAAAGACTTGCTCTGTAGCTAAGGCTGATTACTACTTTGCCCCATTTTTTTCTGGCATGGAAGGGGCTTCATCATTTAATGCACTTAACAGACACTTACTGAGCCTGCAAGAGGAATACAAGCCATATCCATATGCTTTTCACCAGCTGGCCGTGGTAGTAAACAGTTAAGCATTGACACTATCAAAAAGGAAGTAAAGGGATTCCTGGGTGGCTCAGTCAGTTAAGCAGCTGCTTTCGGCTCAGGTTATGATCTCAGGGTCCTGGAATCGAGTCCCACATCGGGCTTCTGCTCTGCAGGGAGCCTGCTTCTCCCTCTGCCTCTGCCTGCCACTCTGCCTGCCTGTACTCTATCTCTCTGACAAATAAATAAATAAAAATCTTTTTAAAAAAAGAAAGAAAGAAAGGAAATAAGGTCTCGAGGGGCTCTGACTGGGGAAACTTTAAAGATGGTTTTCCAGAAGAAGTATCACTTTAACTAAGGCCTGAGAATGAGTAGAGGTTAACTGGCAAGAGAAAGAGAAAATACAATCTGGGCAGAAGTCCTGAGTAATAAAAAGAGTCTCATTGGAAGACTACATGTATTTCTTTAAAGCTCAACAGTGACCGCAGCAGTTGTTTAGAAGTTAGACCGATAAAAAAGATTTTGCATTTTATCCGTGCCCTCCGCCTAAACACAAACAAGGACACATATGCAGTTGAAGAAGTTGTGTTTATTGTTTGAGCAAGGGAGAACACACGCCATGGGGAACTATGGATGTCTCGTAAAAGGGTGTTAGAAGGAACCTACTTGGTTAGGATTTGGGCTTTAGTTGCATAATTTGGGGAAGGATCTAAAGAAACAAGGGCTCATTCTGGATTGGGTGCTACTAGAAAATAGGGCAGTACTATGATTGGGCATCTCAGTAAATCTCATCTGTGAAGGGAATGGGGAGTAATCAAAGCTAAAGCAGTCAAGTTAGCAGGAGAGGAGCTGTCTGGTATTTGGTGTTGTGCAGTGACCAGGTGTCAGGAGCAGATGTTCTACACAATGTTTATGCCCAACAAGAGAACAATGTGACTCAGCTGTATTACATCAGTTTGTGATCATTGAACCTACTTGCATTTTATCTGTTTCTGGAGATTGTAGGCTGGCTTCCCCCCAGTCCCGCTCACTGTCATCATCTAGACTTGCTGGTTCAGGCTGCCTTGGACATACTGTTTTGAGCTGAAGTCTCTTAAGGAACAGCAGGTACAGGAAGGGCTCTCTGACCTCCCCTTTTCTACTTAAGTCAGGTCCTAAAATTTCCTCTCCCTGGATCAGGAAGAGAAGAACATTTTTACCACAGGACACTGGGAGTCAATTCCAAAATGAATCTGGACAAACCTAAAGTAACCCTGATCTTCCATTAGTTTCCTTCATGTATTTCTTTCTTTCTTTCTTTTTTAAGATTTTATTTATTTGACAGAGAGAGATCACAAGTAGGCAGAGAGGCAGGCAGAAAGAGAGGGGGGAAGCAGGCTCACCGCTGAGCAGAGAGCCTGATGCGGGGCTCGATCCCAGGACCCTGAGATCATGACCTGAGCCGAAGGCAGAGGCTTAACCCTCTGAGCCACCCAGGCACCCCCCTTCATGTATTTCTTAGTCACTGTCCCACAATTCACTGTCC
Organism: Mustela putorius furo; assembly: GCF_011764305.1. Lineage (NCBI taxonomy): Eukaryota > Metazoa > Chordata > Mammalia > Carnivora > Mustelidae > Mustela > Mustela putorius. Next base: position 14,548,775 of record NW_025421321.1, on the reverse strand, counting down.
TAACCCAAATACCTTCGTCTTGCTACCTCTCCACACATTTACAATTCCTTTGTTTAAAAAGTAGATAACTGGGGGTGCCTGGGTGGCTCAGTAGGTTAAGCAGCTGTCTTAGGCTCTTGTCATGATCCTGGAGTCCTGGGGTCCCACACAGGGCTCCCTGCTCAGCGGATTGCCTGCTTCTCCCTCTTGCTCTGCCTGCCTCTCTGCCTACTTGTGCTTCTCCTCTATGTCAAATAAATACAATCTTTAAAAGAATAATAAAATGTATTTCTTTAAAAAATTTAAGAAGTAAGTAATTAAAGTAAAAAGTATATAAGCTCTCAGTCTTCAGTGCTTATTTGGGTCTTTGTTTTCCATATATAGTCTCCTGTGTGGACATAAAAATATTAAATAAGATGTGTGTGCTTTTCTCATATTAATCTGTCTTAGGTCAGTTTAATTCTTGGGCCCAGCCACAGAATGTAAAAGGGTAGAAGGGAATTTTTCCTTAGTAATTGCTTTTTTTTCCCCCTAGTTTTTTTCCTGCAAAAATTGGTGTTTAAACAATACCAACTTAGATGGAAAAATTTCCTCTAGGCAATGCATCAGACAGCCCATTGCTACCTCCATCCAGGAAAGACTACTTTAATCTTTACCCTCATGCTTCACCACTGCTTGTCTGTTCAGAAGGAATAGATCATCCTGTTGGATCAGGGTTGTAGGGCATGAGGAAGTAGGTGACAGAGATTGGTCCTGACGGGCCTGGTGAGTCAAGTTAAGTCAATTAAACTACATCTCAAAATAGCGCAGAACCATTGAAAGAATTTTTTAAGTGAGGATTACAGATGTGTATAAATTTGTACTTATTGGGGAGGGTGTTGAGACTACAGGAACCTTTTGCAATAATTCAGGCAAGAGATAAGGTTGAGTGGAACTAAGGCACTGGAGAGGGGAGTGCAGATTTGAGAGATTATGAAAAGTAGGATCACCACGCCTTAGTAGTTGGTAGATATAGATGAGAGGGTCTCAAGGGAGCCTTCTCCTTAAGTAGGAGGGCTGTTGGTGAGGCTATTGTCCAAGCCAGGGTGGACTAACAGTCAGGGTTTGGGTTGATGTGGGAGAAATGATGAGCTCAATCTTGGATATATTAAGTTTAAAGTTCCCACAGGACCTTCAAGTGAAAGTATCTACCAGGCAGTGGATAACAGAGTCAGAATTTCAGAAGAGAATTCCAAACTGGAGAAACATTAATTAATTCATCAGACAACTATTGCTTTGCATTTACTGTATACCACCCATCATCCTAATGATGACATACAAGTGAGCAAAATGTAATTCCTATCTTTATGACAAGTAAGCAAATAATATGTCAGATGGTGATAGATCCTAGGGGAAAAAATCAAGCAGAGACCGGGACATGGAGAATTAGTAGAAGACAAGGTCAGAAATACAGGTCTGATTTATTTATTTGTTCGTTTGTTTTTAAGATTAGATTTATTTATTTGACAGAGACAGCAAGAGAGGGAACACAAGCAGGGGGAGTGGAAAAGGGAGAAGCAGCCTTCCTGTGGAGTAAGGAACCCGACATGGGGCTCCATCCCAGGGCCCTAGGATCATGACCTGAACCAAAGGCAGACTCCTAACAATTGAGCCACCCAGGTGCCCCTAGAAGTACAGGTTTGGATTTAATTCCTCAGCTCCAGGAATTTATGAGAAATGCGATTCTCAGACTTCTCAAGAAATGTCCAAGATCCAGTCTCTGATGGCCTGGTCCTCTCTATTTAGATCGAGAACAGAGTTTACTCTGTTGTTTGACAAACTTCCCAGATGATAAGAATCATCTGGGAGTACTTGTTGAAATTATATAAAGTCTTGCCCCCCTACTTAATTAGAGTTTCTTGGGGAGGAGCCTATGTGCCTTAGGGGATTTATGTCATCAGGGAAGTCTAGGAAATACTGATCTCTTCCTTTTCTTTAGAAGGGCAGCTTTATATTAGATAATCTAACAAGTGGCTTAAGGGTACCTGGCTAGTGGTTGAGGAAAAGAATAAAGCTAGATCACTCTATCAAGGTAAAATCCTGATGAGTCAAAGAGTTAATATAAAAACACAAGTCCATCAGAAGAAAGCAGGAGTGGCAATCCTTATATCAGATCAATTAGATTTTAAGCCAAAGACTATAATAAGAGATGAGGAAGGACACTATATCATACTCAAAGGGTCTGTCCAACAAGAAGATCTAACAATTTTAAATATCTATGCCCCCAATGTGGGAGCAGCCAACTATATAAACCAATTAATAACAAAATCAAAGAAACACATCAACAATAATACAATAATAGTAGGGGACTTTAACACTCCCCTCACTGAAATGGACAGATCATCCAAGCAAAAGATCAACAAGGATAAAGGCCTTAAACAACACACTGGACCAGATGGACATCACAGATATATTCAGAACATTTCATCCCAAAGCAACAGAATACACATTCTTCTTTAGTGCACATGGAACATTCTCCAGAATAGATCACATCCTGGGTCCTAAATCAGGACTCAGTCGGTATCAAAAGATTGGGATCATTCCCTGCATATTTTCAGACCACAATGCTCTGAAGCTAGAACTCAACCACAAGAGGAAGTTTGGAAAGAACCCAAATACATGGAGACTAAACAGCATCCTTCTAAAGAATGAATGGGTCTACCAGGAAATTAAAGAAGAATTGAAAAAAATCATGGAAGCAAATGATAATGAAAATACAACGGTTCAAAATCTGTGGGACACAACAAAGGCAGTCCTGAGAGGAAAATATATAGCGGTACAAGCCTTTCTCAAGAAACAAGAAAGGTCTCAGGTACACAACCTAACCCTACACCTAAAGGAGCTGGAGAAAGAACAAGAAAGAAACCCTAAGCCCAGCGGGAGAAGAGAAATCATAAAGATCAGAGCAGAAATCAATGAAATAGAAACCAAAAAAACAATAGAATAAATCAACAAAACTAGGAGCTGGCTCTTTGAAAGAATTAATAAAATTGATAAACCCCTGGCCAGACTTATCAAAAAGAAGAGAAAGGACCCAAATAAATAAAATCATAGATGAAAGAGGAGAGATCACAACTAACACCAAAGAAATATAAACCATTATAAGAACATACTATGAGCAACTCTACGCCAACAAATTTGACAATCTCGAAGAAATGGATGCATTCCTAGAAACATATAAACTACCACAACTGAACCAGGAAGAAATAGAAAGCCTGAACAGACCCATAACCAGTAAGGAGATTGAAACAGTCATTAAAAATCTCCAAACAAACAAAAGCCCAGGGCCAGACGGCTTCCCGGGGGAATTCTACCAAACATTTAAAGAAGAACTAATTCCTCTTCTCCTGAAACTGTCCCAAAAAATAGAAATGGTCATTGATGTCCAAGAGTAGAGGGGGTCCTATAAGATGAAAACCGAAAAATGCCTGTTGGATTTAGCAACAAGGAAGTCACTGGGGACCTTTGCAAGGCTTTTGGCAGAGGAGTGTAGAGAGGGGTTTCATGGCATGGGTTGAGGAGGGATTGGGAAATGAAGTAATACTTGCAAAAGGCTGGTCAAGAAAAGAATTGGAGAAGAAGGTGGCAAAGGGGGATAGAAGGTGGGAAGGGGGCAATTTATCATAGTTTTTAAAGGTTGGTGGATACAGGGGTACCTCACCCCCTCTTGCATGCTCTCAAAAGAATGAATGAATGAATGAATAAAATCTTTTAAAAAAATAAAAACATGTTCATATGCTGAAGGAAAAGTTCCAGTAGGGAAGGAGAGGTTAAAAGAACAGAAAAGGAGACAGGAGGGCAGTTGGTGGAGGAGGATCCTGGATAAGGCGGGAGGGCTGGAAAGCCTGACAATGGGTGGAGGCCTGTTGAATGGAGGGAGGACGTAGGTCACTGAAGCTGGGACATCAAGGAAACCTCTTTGCTCCCAAATTAAAACCACTTAGAAAAATATGCTTACGAAGCCAATGAAAAGTATGTCCCAATATTTCAAAGAAGCTAAAAGAGATCGGGAAAATGATAGAAGAGATCAAAGAATGGCAACTTTGAATGAGAAAAATTCAGAAACGAGGTGATAGACCCAGAAAAGAATTCGATAAAAAGGGAAAGATTTATTTTAAAAATGAAGAGTAGATTAGGAAAACTCAAAGAGAATAAGCAGAATAGAAAAATGACTGAAGAGAAATAGTAGAAAGGAAGAAAGATGTTTTTTTAAAGAAATATAGGCCCAAGCAAAATAAAAACGTAAAAATACTTCCTGTGGGAGAGGGAGAGATAAAGGAGAGAGGATAAGGGGTCATTATAATTCTCTGAATATACATTGCTCTGTAGAGTTAAGTTTGCAACCATCTCAGTATGTTACACAGCAATAAAACAAAATATATTTTTTACGATTTTATTTATTTGAGAGAGAGAGCAGGAGCATGGGGGAGAGACAGAAGGAGAGGGACAAGCAGGCTCACTCACTGCTGGACAGGGAGCCCGATGTGGGGCTCAGTGGGTTAAGCCTCTGCCTTCAGCTCAGGTCACGATCTCAGGGTCCTGGGATCGAGCCCCACATTGGGCTCTCTGCTCAGCGGGGAGCCTGCTTCCTCCTCTCTTTCTGCCTGCCTCTCTGCCTACTTGTAATCTCTCTCTCTCTCTCTGTCAAATAAATAAAATAAAATATTTTAAAAAATCAGTCCTGAAAATACACACATACAGGCACACTAGTTTGATTTAATCTCTCTAAAGATTTCAATGTTCAGTGCTGGTAATCCTAGTAAGGTCCTTTCTTGTTTATTCCTATGCAAAGTCAAAGAAGAATTGAACACTTTTCTCATAATAGACTTCGCATTGCAAGGGAGTGAACAGAACTTCCCTTATTCTGGGCCAAGTGACTTCCCTTCTCTTTACCTTTCTGAAGTTCAGTTTTAGCTTGCTTTCCAAACTTTCCCTTCATATTTTACAGTTTGTTAAGATTCCCTGGGTTCATACCTAAGGTAGAGAGAGGGTCTGATTCATGGCAAGAACATTTAAATTTGGCTTTCTCTCACAGTGACCTGAGGCAAGGGCATCACAGGGAGATTAAAGAGTAATGAAAATGGCTTGAAAATTGCCAGAGTGACTGGGGAGATCCCAGGACATACTACTTTTTCTATGGGTATGGCTTAGAAGTTTGTTTGTCAAGACCCCAAGTGATTTAGCAAAAACAAAATGAAAAACCACTCCCTCCAAGCTAAATCCTCTAGGTTACAAGAGATGATATGCGACCTGCCTTCACAGAACTTACGGTTTAGGGGGAGTAATGGCCACCACACATGAAACCAAGAATGGAGCCCAGATTTAAACTGAAAGAATCACACTTCAGCATCGTTGACTTGTCCCCTATATCTTCTCAGTAGGAAAGGTCATCTGTTCCCAGGAGGAGGTTACTCTGTGGTACCCTTGGCCCCGACTGGAACTACCATGTATAGACATGTAACGGATGAGATAGCCATCTGGAAAGAGACTAGATGGGCGGAAGATGGGTGGTGGTGTTTTAAAACACCCTGAAATGAAATCATCAGGCACCCCCACCCCGAGTAGATGAAATCAGGCAGAAAAAAGGAAAAGCGGTGATTTTCCTGGGATCTGAAAAACAGGCTGAGGAGGAAGGAGGATACAGAAAAGGATAAAACCCTTAGGGGTACTTGGGGTAGGGCAACTGACCTTCATCATCTCACTTAATCAGTAAGCTTGTGAGGCCAGTTGTACCTTCCCACTTTGCCCATCATAGAAAAGTAGCTATCCTAAAATAAAGAATTTGTGTAAGATCAATCTAGTTTTGGGGCACCTGGGTGGCTCTGTCTGTTGAGCATCTGTCTTCAGCTCAGGCCATGATCTCGGGGTCCTGGGATGAAGCCCCTCATCGGGCTCCCTGTTTGGCAGGGAGTCTTCTCCTGCCTCTTCCTTTGCCTCTCCCCTCCCACTCATGCTCTCTTTCTCTTTCCCTCTGTCTCAAATAAATAAATAAAATCTTTTTTTAAAAAATCCATCTAGTTTTGAAAGCCATAAGCCTTTCATCTGCGATAGCATTCATCTCTCTCCTCTTTAGGTGATCCTTGATATCTCCTGTGGCATCTGTTCGCAGGTAACAGGTGTGTTACCTGCCGTGGGAGTGATACAGAGCCAGGAAGTAGCAGCATTTCTCCATCAGTGGAGTTGGGAGCTTCACAGATTCATTTCCGGTCCCCTGTCCCCCCCCCCCGCCGCCGCCTTGGCTCTTATGGGATCAGGAGTCATCAGAGACACCACTCAGAGGTGTCATAGGTTGGGGCCATCAGGAAGCAGATTCCAAGGTGGGGTTTAGCAATCAGTTTACTTATTAAGGAGTGCTCTTGGGTTTGATGCCTATGAGAGGAGAAGAAATGAGGATTGGATAGGAGAGAAATTGGGCTGTGCTGCCATCCCAGCAAAGGCATTAGCCAACCCCACAGGGAACTCTGGCATCGGGATGACCCTCACTTGTCCCAAATTGGGCTGGTCTTTGTACCCTGACATTGATCAGTAATTGGTTGTCAGCTGCCTCCAAAAGGAAGTGTGACCTTGTTGAGGAGGGGCAGTTTCCAAGGCTAACAGCCGAAGGCCAGATTCCAGCATCTTTCCCAGGTGCTGGAGGAGTAAGTCCTTCCTTTCTGAAGGGGGTGTGGACATAGCATCCATTAGAACTTCCCACAATTGTGGAGGCTGAGCCAACGTCAAGACTTAAACCCAAACAATTACAGTCCCCTTCTGTCCATTTCCCATGACACATCAGTCTTATTTGCCCATCTTGGTTTATTTCAGAGCTTGGCAAACCTTCCAGAGTAATTGAAATGCAAAGAGAAGAGGTTTTGACTGGAAGAATAAGCCATCTGACTGGAGAGAAGAACAAAAGGGGAAATCATAGAACAACCCCATTGTCATGGTTGATTGGCTTATAGTAGGGATGAAATCAGAAGCAGTGATGGATCTACTTCAGGTCATTGTGAATGGCTGGTGAGCAGGTGCCATGTTAGTTCTGGATCAGATTTAAAGGTCATCCATGGTTCTTCTATCTGCTGTTCATTTCAGATATACTAAGAAATCACTCGGTGGGGTGGGGTTGGGGGGCGGGTAGTGAAGAACATGCCCTCTGACCTTGACCAGCCTTGTTCCCCTCAGTTGCTCCACAGGGCCCCACTGTTGTAACCCAGGGCCTCTAGTGCAAGCCGAGAGATTAAGAATGAGGAAGAAAATATCTTTTAAAAATGAAGATAATATTCCCATTCTCTGCTCACCCTGGAGGCTTATTTTGAAAATCACAGTGATTTAACTTGTTAGCAGTTTAATTCACTTTTAAAGATTAACCAGACTAATTATTCATCAGATTTCACCACCTTTGTCAGCCTCAATAAGGATCCTTTGTTACAATGATTAATGTGTTTTAATTGCAACTTCTCTCAGAGCAATAATTCGATCGCACAGTATTTGCCGAATCTATGGAAATCTTGGAAATGCTTTGACAGCTGAGCTATTCTTGGTAAATGAAAGTAAAGGAATATATATAACTAACAAAAAGTGTTTTATAGCATATCATTAATATGGATTTTCCCGCTCTGACAGACCTTGCTCTACTCGTCTGTGAAGCCACTTGCTGTGCACATCAATTTGCCATCCAGGAGCTAGAAATCAGTTAACACAGGTTATGACTTCCTCCGAGTTGGTGCCCTCCAGCATATGCTAGTCATGATAATAATCACAGCAAACATATGTAGGTCCCAGGGAACGTTAACTAGCCAACCAGTATCCATAAATCCTCATCCGGTTAAGAGTCTGGATGCCGCATTGACCGTTCTGTTTTCTACCAGGTGCTCCATCTTCATTCATTTAACTGGTGGCTGCTGTCCAAGTTAGGGACTTTTACAATATCAAAAAGATGTCCGTATAAGCTAGTAGAGGAAGTGTATTTGGGCAATACTAATTTTGTACTTAAAATGTATTTTAAGGTTTTTTTTAAAGTCCAGTGATTCTAGGACCTGTGGAGTCAGAAAAATCTGGAGTTGATTCTTGACTCTACCACTTATTACCTGTGAGAACTTGAGGGGAAAATCAACAGTATCTAGCCTCCCTGGGCTTTTCTTTACTCATCCTTAAAATTGGTATTATCATACCCATCTTGTCCTGAAGATTAAAAGGAGACCTTACATGTAAGACCAAGTATGCAACTAGACTACAGTAAGCTTTCAATGAGTTATGTCTGAAACAGCAATAGGTCTTTCCAGTATAAGAAAATCATATGTACATGAGCATCTCTGGGTCTTACAGTAATCCCGAGACAAGCAGGAAAGGTAGGCTGCAGGTTTGATTTCTCACAGATGGGAAAGCTGGGCACAGAAGTGTGCTAATCTTGGTAAATATGTCCTCTGCTCATCAGCTAACTCCTCAATTAAGCACAAAGGTGCACTAAAACCCACGCATGTCAATTCCTGTTCCAGTGCTTTTTCCACTGCAACCTAGAGGCACCGAGGCCTCTGAATGAGTAGAGCATTTGGGCAAAAAATGACTGGTTCTATCTGTTGGCAAATTATCAGCCCCTCTGTTGGGATATATGCATCAACAGTAGCTGACAGAGCCAGGATTCCCTCATTTAATTGATCTAGCAAGACTGGGAGGTAAATAGCCCTACCCATCCCATGTCACAGCTGAGAGCACTGACCACTTAAGATAGGAAATCACTTGCCGGACAGATTTTTTTTTTTTTTTTAAGATTTAAAAAAAAAATTTATTTACTTGATAGACGGAGATCACAAGCAGGCAGAGGCAGGCAGAGAGAAAGGAGGAAGCAGACTCCCTGCTGAGCAGAGAGCCCGACGTGGGGCTCGATCCCAGGACTCTGAGACCATGACCTGAGCCGAAGGCAGCGGCTTAACCCACTGAGCCACCCAGGCGCCCTGCCGGACAGATTTAAACTTAGGTCTGTCCTACTCCCGTGTCTAGGTTTTAACCTTACACTCTTCTGCCTCCCACAATCCCATTTTACAAAATACTGGTTTTTTTTTTTTGTTTTTTGTTTTTTAAAGATTTTATTTATTTATTTGACAGACAGAGATCACAAGTAGGCAGAGAGGCAGGCAGAGAGAGAGAGAGAGGGAAGCATGCTTCCTGCGGAGCAGAGAGCCCGATGCGGGGCTCGATCCCAGGACCCTGAGATCATGACCTGAGCCGAAGGCAGCAGCCCAAACCACTGAGCCACCCAGGCGCCCCTGTTTTTTATTTTTTATTAAAGATTTTATTTATTTATTTGGCAGAGATCACAAGTAGGCAGAGCAGTAGGCAGAGAGACGGGGGAAGCAGGCTCCCTACTGAGCAGAGAACCCAATGCAGGGGCTCCCTCTCAGGACCCTGGGATCATGACTTGAGCCGAAGGCTGAGGCTTAACCCACTGAGCCACCTAGGCGCCCCTAAAATACTGTTTTTTAAAGAGAGTATTTTGAGACCTTTGAGGTCTGTATGGTAACCAGTTACCATACTTTTAAATTACTGCCTTGGGGGCACCTGGCTGTCTTGGTTGGTGGAGCACACGACTCTTCACCTTGGGGTTGTGAGTTCAAGGCCCACATTCAGTGTAGAGCTTACTTAGGAAAAAACAAACAAACAATAAAGATTAAAAATAAATTACTGCCTTAGTGGGTCAGGCACCATGACTCAAAAATGTCTTTAACTCCTGACCCAGAGTTTGGGCATACTGCTTTTCCTTCACTTGAGGGACAGCCTTGGCTGTGAAAGGGCTTATAGGATAAATATTAGAAAGCAGATTCTTCCTTGAGTGTTCATCATGTGTGTTTACATAACAAAGGCATGAAAAAATACCACAGTTAAAAAAAAATTGCTTAATTGTGTTAAACCTGACCACTGAACCCTTCCTTTTAGTTACAGTCATTAAGAACCTATGGAGGGGGCGCCTGGGTGGCTCAGGTGGTTAAGCTGCTGCCTTCGGGCTCGGGTCATGATCTCAGGGTCCTCGGATCAAGTCCCACATCGGGCTCTCTGCTCGGCAGGGGGCCTGCTTCCCTTCCTCTCTCCTACTGTGATTTCTCTCTGTCAAATAAATAAATCAAATCTTTAAAAAAAAAAAAAAAAAGAACCTATGGAGGGGAGGTGGGAGGTTGGGGGAGCCTGGTGGTGGGCTCCTGGTGGTTGCATGGAGCCCTGGGTGTGGTACATAAACAATGAATTCTGGAACACTGAAAAGAAATTTAAATAAATAAAATAAAACATTTTTAAAAAAGAACTCGTGGAAACCAACTCTTTTTTTAAAAAAAATATTTTATTTATTTATTTCACAGACAGAGATCACAAGTCAGACAGAGATCACAAGTTAGGCAGAGAGGCAGGCAGAGAGAGAGGGGGAAGCAGGCTCCCTGCCGAGTGGAGAGCTGGATGCAGGGCTCAATCCTAGGACCCTGGGATCATGACCGGAGGGGAAGGCAGAGGCTTTAATCCACTGAGCCACCCAGGTGCCCGTTTTTTCCTATTTTAAATATGGAGTAAGTATGCTGCACTAAATTGCCTTTTCTTATTAAATTGACCCCACCAAGAAGAAAAAAAACCTGGCGGAACCACCTCTTTGAATCAGACATTCAACACCATCAAATTTGTCTCTCTGATATTAATAACTGCATTTTTTCCCTGTAGTGCTATTTGATTCTTAAAATACTTGATCCAGTTATAGACATTTACTTACATTTTGTGTCAGACACAGAGGTAACATCTTATCTCTAAGTCTCTTCCCAGATAAGAGTCACTTCAGTTTTCCTCCAGGATGAATGCACCAAGATCAGACAGATGAGAATTCTGAGATACAGTCAGGTGATCGCCCATCTGAAAGAGGAGACATGCTCTTTACCCCAGTAAGGCAAAGGCACGAGCATTTTCTCTTCTTTTCTCTCCATTGCTTTTCCTTTCCTTACTTTTATATTATTTTTATTCATTTCTTTGGTTTTATTTATTTTTTTAAAGATTATTTATTTGACACAGAGAGAAAGATCACAAGTAGGCAGAGACATAGGCAGAGAGAGAGGAAGGGAAGCAGGCTCCCTGCTGAGCAGAGAGCCTGATGCGGGGCTTGATCCCAGGACCCTAGGATCATGACCTGAGTCGAAGGCAGAGGCTTTAACCTACTGAGCCACCCAGGCGCCCCTCATTTCTTTGGTTTTAGATGGAACAGTGGTTTGTGCAGTGGGACTCACTCGCTTAACTGAAGATCCCCCAGTAGAAAAAAAGGACCAGGGGAAAAGACTATGTCACCAAAAGCTACGGAAAGCCCAAAGAAAGCTTCCAAGTCCTGTTGTTGCCTTTCTTCCTTTTGATCCTCTCTCCCCATAGAGTGGCTTTTTTTTTTTTTAAAGCATACTTTTCCAAGTTGTTACATTAACAAATTTGCACTGATTTCTTTATCCTTGTCATCTAAAGACCACCTTGTTGGCAGACGGTGAACTTTTCCTTCATGCCAGGCCTGCTGCACTGTCTAATGTCACAAGTGTCTGCTCACATTAGCTCCCAGAGACTGGAGAAGATTCCGCATGGGGCCTTACCAGCAAGTTGATTTGACAGAATGAGTCCCCATGCTAGCTCGTGGCACTTATCAGTTAGTCAGCCTTCCTTGGGGAGGAGAATTTAGAGTGCACCATATTCCGTTTCCAAATCAACGGCTGTCCCCTCAGGAAGCTGTGTGTTGCATTATTAAAAGAGATGCCTTTGACCACAGCACCATACTTAAACATTCAACCACATTAAAAAAAAAAAAAAAAGGTAGAGTTAGGGGACAGCAAAACAGTGCCCCACCCCCTTCCCTGTGTTAAATCTTTCTCTAGGTTTTGGGTCTCCCTCACCGAACAGTTCTATAGCCTTTACTGGTGAGCATGAATGCTTGTTGTTTTGTGAGCCTCGCCTTTATTTTAAAAAGGGTGCTTTTGCATTATTTGGAAGGGTACTTTTGCATTATTTGAATGGCTATGAGACCTTCTCCTAAATGGTAAGATCTTGGGGCTTAGATTCCCCTGTTCCCCACCTCTGCTCTTCATTGAGCTCCCATAGCAAAATCAAATCCAAAAATCTGGCTGCCAGGAACAGCAATGACTTTGGTTTATCTGTGACCTACCTCTTCCGGGAGTTCAAATGAAATGCAAGAGTTAGTTCTGAGTTGAAAATTAACTGATCCGAAGCTCACACTTCAATTATTTTAACTTCATATATTTCTAATTAAAAAAAAAATGAAGTTTATATCCAGTTTGCCTTTATCTTTCCAGAGGAGGAGTTGACAAGATTGGTGGAGAAAAGAAGGGATCCTTTTTAGAGCTTCATGTTGATATAAATATGAAAATGGATTAAACTCTGCTTCCAATTTCCAAACATGTGTACTTCAATGAATATTAAATGGCAGGCTCCTATCACCATCATGACTTATTTACTCACCAGAGTTTTTATCAAAAAGGGACTGAAATTGCCTGTGGAGCGTGGAAAGTCTCCTGTAATTGAGTTTAGAGTGGTAAATCCACTAAACAGGCCACGGCCCCAGAGACACCCCAAAACCCACCTGTCAGCTGGTGTTAGATCACAGTGCAAACAAGGCATGGCTGCCTGCTCCCGTTAAACACTGCTGTGACCCAAAAAAAAAAGAGAGAGAGAGAGAGAAGTTACTCCCCAGGGGATGAGGAAGGGCTGGGGGCGCATTATGGGGGTTGGGAGGGCAGGCAAGAAACTCTCATCTAGCAGCTGCCCAATGTCAGCCGGAATCATGATCTGAAACTCAGCTCAGGAGGGGCACTGGCGAGGGCCTCATTCGGTAAGGTGTCATTTCCTTCTCCTAACGTCCATTAGGTAGGAACGTAATGGAGTGGACAAGAAGCTTTTTCATCATGGTTGAGCCATGGAAATCAGAGCTCAGAATTTCAGTGAGAATAAAGGTATAACAGGCTTAAGACTGGTGCAGAAAGGTCCACATCTGGAATGGAAGGAAGTGTCCAGCTAAAATGAGCTGAACCAGCCGGGGATGGGAATAGGAGCTTTGCAAGCCGGAGAATCATAACTCATAGGACAAACATGGATTCATTGTTTACTAGTGCTGGTTACTGTATCGGTTGCTCATTGTGTAAAAATAAATAAGACCTTGCCCTGAAGGAAAATGTAAACTGTGCTTGGGGAAACACACAGACAAGTCAGCTATTGCCGTACAGTGCGTCAAGGGCTATGGGAGCAAAAGTATGCGCCCAAAGTAATAAGTTAAGAAGTCTTTCTGCAGAAGTTAACATTTAAACTGGGTTTTTCATAATGACTAGGATGTAGCCAAGCCAAGGTACAAGAATATGGTGGGTGTGGGGATGGTGGTAGAAAGGAGCACCCTTCTAGGACTCCCAGAAGCTGGATGTGGCCTGAGCATGGGTGATGGGTTAGAGCCTGAGAGGGGCAAAAGAGAAATCAAAAATCAAGGATTTTATCAGCCTGGCTAGTCAGTCTGAAGTTTATCCTGAAAGCCGTGGGGAACAGTGGAAGGATTTTAAGCAGAAGAGCTATGTGGTCAGGTTTGCATTTTAGAAAGACCGGTTTGCCTATTGCGTGTAGCATGAATTAGAAGGGCTAAGGCTGGAAACAGGAAGGCCAAGTAGGAGGCAATTACAGAAGTCTTTGAGAGAGGGGGTGAGTCACAGTTAAGATGGAGAAGAGGGAACAGAATCAGAAATATTATGGAAAAGCATCAGCAGGGCTTGGAAGGGAATTGAAAGTGGGCAAACAAAGAAGGAGGAGCTCCTGGGTGGCGCAGTTGGTTAAGCGTCTGCCTTTGGTTCAAGTCATGATCCTGGGGTCCTGGGATTGAGCCCCCATGTTAGGCTTCCTGCTCAGCGGGGAGTCTGATTTTCCCTCCCCATCTGCCTCTCTCCCCACTCATGCTCTCTCTCTCTCAGATAAATAAATACAATCTTAGAAAAAAAGAAGTGGGAAAAGAGAGAGGAATTCAAAATGGCTCTAAGGCTTCTGGCTTGGATGTAGGGCTGCTGGATTTAACAGATAAATAATATATGTAATATTTGGGACATATTGATACTAAAAAATGAACCCTTTTTTATCTGAAATTCAAATGCAACATTTAACATTTAATTCAATATCCAGCAAACTGATCTGGGGAGTTGGATGATTGGTAGGGCATTTGTCAACCTGAGAATTGGAGGAGGCACTGTTGGAAGCAGAGGCAGAGAACATGATGAGTTTACACTTATTTATATTGAGTTTGAGGTATCCAAGGGATATAACTGGGTTCTGATTACCCCCCGATACCTTTCTGCCCTTCTGCAAGGATAGTGGTCGTTGGCACATGGCCCCCAGCTAATGATTCTACTTCCCAGCTTCCCCTGCAGAAAGTAGCCGTATGACCAGACTCTGGCCTATGGAATGTGCGAAGTGATATTTGTCTTGCTCTTAAAAGGATTGGGCATAGGCTCAGTTGGTTAAGTGCCCGACTCTTGATTTAGGCTCAGGTTATAATCTCAGGATCCTGAGATGGAGCCTTGCTTCTGGCTCTGCGCTCAGCAGGGAGTCTGCTTCTCTCCCTCTCTCTCCCCTTCTCCCTTTTGCCCTTTACCTGTCTTATGCATATGTTCTCTCTCTCTAATAAATAAATAAATTTTAAAAAGAAAAAGATGGATTGGGCATGAACCACTCCTGCCTTTTTCCTCCTTTCCACTGGCCAAAAGATCACTAGCACTGAAGGAGCCAGCTTGGGCTGAGAGATGAAAATGTTGAAGGTGGCCATGCCCTGCCACTGGGCACGTCTACCTTTGAATTGTTCCAGGAGGGAGAAATAAGCTTAGCCTGGCCCTTAACTACAGTATGACATCCAAGAGGAGATACTCAGTAGCAGTTGAACGTAGAAGTCTGCAGCTGGGGAAAGAGGTGAGAGCTAGAGATCCAAGAACTAGGAGTGGTTAGTAGACCTGCGCTGAATGAGGCTTTAGTGTGGACGAGGTCTCGTAGAGGGAATGTGTGGTGTGAGAAGAATGAAGGTTGAGAAAGTCAAGTGCTGTCTTTTTCCTGTGGACTCTTCTTCTTCTTCTTTTTTTTTTTGAGACACAACTTTCAGCTTACCCTCAGGTTAATCGAGATGTTTCCGTCATTGTAGGATGGATGTGGATGTTTGAGAGTTTGGTTTTCATTCGCCAAGACTTCTGCTTCTGTCTAGCCACGTGTTCACGTTCAGCGCTACTAAATTCATTTGTTTGTCTTTGGATTTCTGTGTCAGCAGGGGTCCAGGAAGCAGGTGTGTTCTGGTGCCCTGGGGACATTCAGGCATTGGGGCAGAGGGGTGGCTGTGCTGGGGTCAGTTTCCATGTACATAGCCTGTGTGTGCCTTCCTGGGTATGTCGGCACACATGGGCATCAGCTCCTCTGTGTCCTGACTTGTTGACGTGTATGTGCCCTGAGGATGTCTTTGCGTGTGTGTCTGTGACAGATGCTGCTTATTTCAGCTTAGTTAGTAACCAGTTCCTAGTACTGCCAAGAAGTAGCCTTTTGAGTCTTCTCACATAGAAGTCCATTTTGTACCAATTCTGTCCATTTTGGAGACTGTAGAGTAGCTTTTAAAATATCATTTCAATTGTCTTGGCTTTTTTTTTTTTTAAGATTTTATTTATTTATTTGACAGACAGACATCACAAGTAGGCAGAGAGAGGAAGGGAAGCAGGCTCCCCGCTGAGCAGAGAGCCCGATGCGGGGCTTGATTCCAGGACCCTGGGACCATGACCCGAGCCGAAGACAGAGGCTTTAACCCACTGAGCCACCCAGGCGCCCCTAGACTTTATTTTTTATATCAGTCTTCAGGTTTGCAACAAAATGGGTAGGAAGATACCGAGATTTCACATATACTTCCTGCTTGGACAGATGCATAGCCTCCCCCAGCGTCAGCTTCCCCCACAAGAATGGTACATTTGTTACAGCTGATGAATCTACATTGATGACATCATTATCACTCAAAGTCCATAGTTTACATTAGGATTCTTTCTTGGTTTTATGCATTTTGAGGCTCTGGGCAAATGTATAATGACATGTATGCATTATGATACTTTCATACAGAGTAACTGTACCATTTTGCATTTGGTGTAGTAGGCATATAGTGGTATATGCCTCCACTAGTAGGTATATAGTGCCATCTCATTGCTGTTTCCAGTTATCTTTTCAAATCCCAAATGCCTGAAGGAACAGTCTCCCAAACTTGCCAGGGGCATTCCGTGCCTTTTCCATCTGAGTCTACTGTTTCCCCCTAGGCCCCAGATTGAGACTGGGTTTTATATAATATGATATAAACTAAGATCTATAGGGGAGTCAGGGGCACCACAGTGTGTGTGTGTGTGTGTTTATGTGATTTCTAAAATTACTCAAAATTAGAATAAGAAGACCTTCCTGTAGCCCTCACCCAGCTTCAATAATTAACATTTTGACAATCTTATTTAGTCTATCTTTCCCTTTTTTTCTTGTGGCATATTTTAAGCAAATATTAGATAGCTTATCATTTCACCTGAAACATTTCACTTTTTATCTCTAATTTTTTTAAGGTTTTATTTGTTTATTGGAGAGAGAGTAAGTCAGAGAGAGAGAGAGAGAGAGCACAAGCTGGAAGAGAGGCAGAAGGAGAGGGAGAAGAAGACTCTTTGCCTAGCAGAGAGCCCGATGCGGGGCTCGATCCCAGGAACCTGGACCATGACCTGAGCCAAAAACAGGCTTAACTGTCTAAGCCACCCAGGCACCCCTGTATCTCTAATCAATAAAACTTTTTTTTACATCCCACAATGCCAATATCTACCTAACAAAACTAACAATAATTCCTCAAAATCATCTAAACCCAATCCATATTCTTAATTATCCATATTCTTAATTATCTCAGACCCCTCTTTTACATTTGGCTTTTTCAAAATCCACATGTGGCCTGTGGTTGTGTCTCTTGGTCTCCTTTATTCTGAAGCAGTCCATCCTGGCCATTGATGTGTGGCGGAACTGGGTCATTTGTTCTGTATAATGTCTGTGTTCGCTATTTGCCTGATTGTTTTCTTGTGGAGTCAGATAGCATGTTCCTCTAGCCTCTATTTTCCCTATAAGCTGGGAGTTATCTGTAGGGCCTCGATTAGATTCAAAATCATTTGTAGGCACCCCTACTTCATCGGTTGGTGCTGGTGCTGTGAGATGTAGAATATCTGGATGTTTCTCTCTTAGTTCTGCCAGCATCGATGAGTAGGTTTGGGTAGGGTCAGCCCGCCGAGTTCCCATTAACCTTTTACCTGATGATTTTAGCATTCACTAGTGATTGATACCTGGGTCCATTATTTCATTTGGAATATTAGTAATTTTTTGAAAACTCCTTTATTCCTTCTGTGATTACAACCTGGGATTTTTCTAGCTCCAGAATACTGCTAATCAAGGGAATAATGGAGTTGCTGGGCACTCAAGGTCTAGTGAGGGCCCTGTTTTCCTGACCTTGTTCCATATTAAAAAAGATTAGTTCACTGTCCTCACCACCTGATGGTCAGGCTTAAATTCCAGGCTTGGTCCAGCTGACCCTTTGTACTCAGATAATTTTAAAGTTAGCAAGTGTCCTAAGAGAGGGGTCTACCTTTTGCTTCAGGAAAAATGGGCTCTGAGTGTTGTAAGAGGGGTCTTTTCCTAAGACACAAGGAACTCAGGGCTGCTCAGGAAGTTTGCTGGTTTGGGTAGGACTTTCTATAGCCTCTCCTACCTCAGTCAGGCTGTCTAGGACTCTCACTTTTCTGCTTTACAGGGGAGCAACAACCATTCAACCAGTGATCCCAAGGACCGCATAGCTAATCTCTGATGCTTTCTGGCATCCCTCCAGATGTGCCAGACCCTCTGGCCCCCTGACTTGGGCACTGAGCTCCACACTTTTTCTGAGAAACAAGAACAGAGCTAACGTCCTGCCTGGTGTCCCTCCATTAGCCTTTTCCTGGTTCTGAAGTCTGAAGAAAGCCCCACGACAAACAAGACCCAGTCTCTGGGTTCAGTACTCAGTTCGGAGGGACCAGCACTTGAGGGAAGACTGGGCTCTGTCAGGCTGTGTGGATGACTCCCTTCCCAGCAGCTGACTGCATCAAAGAAACCATTCCTCCTTTCTTACAGAAAAGATGGGTCTGCATGGAAAAAGCCACGCCAGAACTCATTTCTGGGGGCAGATTTTAAATTCCCTATTTTAAACCAGGCGTCTCAGTTGGTTGAGCGGCTGCCTTCGGCTCAGGTCATGATCCCAGCGTCCTGGGATCAAGTCCCACATCGGGCTCCTTGCTCCGCGGGGAGCCTGCTTCTCCCTCTGACTCTGCCTGCCACTCTGTCTGCCTGTGCTCGCTCTCGCTCGCTCTCTCTCTGACAAATAAATAAAATCTTAAATAAATAAATAAATAAATAAATAAATTTTCTCTATATTCTCTATATGTATTTTCAATTCTCTGTAAAAATGTGCTTTAGTCAGATTCCATGGTACACATATTGGCTTGAAAATAATGAGACTTTTAATCTCAAGACATTCCTTGAAAATATATACATTCTTCAAAATACTCACTTGCCTTTAGATGGTTACAAACCCCAGAGGAAAATCTGTTATTTCTTTGTATTGCCATCAGTAATCATTTGTCTTAGAGTGAGTTTTAGCTATCTGAAAAAAATCAAATGCACCCTGAAAACCAAGTGGGGTGCCTTCATGGAGGGTGACTGTAGGTGATCCCACAGCCTGAGCGTGGCCAACGGGGCCTGGAGAGCTTGCTTTCTCCTGCACCGCTCAGACTTGGACACTAGATGGCAGGCTTACCTTCCAGATAGAGATGCCTGACGCTGGCCGCCCTGACTTGGGGTCCAGCTGCCACACACGCTCCAGCAGATCCCAGGAACACCTGATGGGCTCCCCAGGGAGGGTATGACTCAGCTTTGGTGAGAAGCAGGGAGAAGAGGGGACTGGTTTGGGAATGCCTGCCTGACTTGCAGCTCTAGTAGGCTCGGCAGAGATGGACTCACTGTATCCCACACCTCCTGGCTGTGGCTAAGGTGACTCCAGGGCAGTGCCCCACCCCCCTCCTACTGGCTGCCCTAGGTGCGGGGCTTAGACATGTCTCCAGCTTCCCCTGGGCTGGCTGAAAGTGCAAGGTCCTTCAGATCCCCCGAACCCAGGGAGGTGGTGTTTTTTGCAAGCCTCTCTCAAATAGAGGGTTCTGCCCTGAGTGGGGGAACTGCTGAGCACCAGCGAGGAAATACATAAGCTGAGGTCTGTGGTTTCATTAATATTCAAGCCTCATAGTATACTTGACACTTCTTTCTGCTGCTCCTGCCCTCCTCCCATCGTGATCAGGTTTTAGATAATCAATGCGTGTAAATCCTCCATGGGGGAGGGCAGAAACCTTTCTGTGTTTGCTTCTCGATTCCTGGTGTCTGGCACAGGGTGAGGGCTCAGTGAACATTTGCTAAATGAAATTATTGAATGAATGAATGAATGTCAGGACTGAAAAATCACTTCGTTTAATCTCATAATTCTAGAAGGGGTCCCAAGTGGATGGGAATGTGTGTCTTCCGGGATGCCTGCCTTCACCTGTACCCCTTCTTCCTCTCCCCACATGAGATTCCCCCCCCGCCCAGGATCTTAATTTGGGTTATTCCTGAACCTCTCTTCCATCTAGCTGAAACCTCCAACACTGCAATTTGAGACCATTCTTTTTGCTATGACCTCACACAAGTCGATGATGGGATTGGGAGAAGATACTGTTAGGGGATGAGTTGTGTCCCCTAAAACCATACACTGAAGCCCTACCCACCCCCAGTACCTCAGAATGTGGCTTCATTTGGAGATAGGATCTTTAAAGAGGTAATGAAGGTTGTTAGGGTGAGCCCTAACCCAATCTGACTGGTGTCTTTATTGGAAGGGGAGATTTGGACACACGTGGAGACACCTGGGATGTGGCCACAGAGAGATGACCATGTGAAGAGGCAGCAAAGAGGCCACCTGGGAACTAAGGAGAGAGACCTCAGAGGAAGACAACTCTAGCACCTTGATCTTGGACTTCTTGTCTCTGGGAACTGTGAGCAAATAAATTTCTGTTATTTAAGCCAACAACTCAGTGGTATTTTGTTACAGCAGCCCTAGCAAATGAATAGAAATATGATGATAAGATAGGTTAGGATTGGATAGGAATAAACATGCTATGATGCATAATGTTTTGCCCCTTTTGTCAGCCTGTCCATGGTCTAAAGAACTATTGTCCTATTGATGTGATGGCAGCTGAAATTTCCACGCCACCTCTGGCCCCAGTCCATGCTGGGTAGGCAAGAGGGAGAAAGAAATGTCTCCTAAGAAAGGAGAGATATTGACAGCTTTAGTCATGGTGTGGGCTGCCTTCCCAGGTCCTCTTTGTTTTTTATTTTTTAAAAGATTTTATTTATTTACACATTAGAGAGAGAGAAAGAGAGAGAGAGAAAGCAGGCACAGGGGGTGAGGGGGAGTGACAGAGGAAGAGGGAGAAGCAGGCTCCCCGCTGAGAAAGCAGCCCAATGTGGAGCTCCATCCCGGGAGCCCAGGACCATGACCTGAGCCAAAGGCAGACACTCAACCAACTGAGCCACCCAGGTGTCCCAGTCCTCTTTATTTTTATTTTAAGATTTATTTATTTATTTTGGGGGGAGGGGCAGAGGGAGAGGGAGAGAATCTCAAGCAGGATCCCCCCCGCCCCCCCCCACCGCTGAGTATGGCGCCCGACATGGGGCTCTATCTCATGACCCTGAGATCACAACCTGAGCCAAAACCAAGAGTCGGATGCTTAACCAACTGTACCACCCAGGCAGCCCTCCCAGGTCCTTTTTAGAAAAACCTATCATCCACTGTGATGAAGAATAGGGTGAGAGAGCCCTCAGAAGGGTGGGTTCCTGGGCACCACAAAAGCTCAGCTCCCCAAAGAGGTCAGCACGGCCTCAGGGCCCAAAGGTTGACACATCAAGACAAATCTGTCAGAGAGAGAAAGCAGCAGAAGAGGCTGCTTGTTGGCTATTAGATTAGACCAGAGAAGATTGAGTAAAGGCTCCAAGCCTGGGGACGGAAGACATGGGAGGGAAAGAGGCAGGGCACAGGGCTCGCTGTGGAAGTGTCAGCAAGAAGCTGAAACACTGAAGCAAAAATCAGCTCAGCAGACACAGAACACCTTGCGGTCAGAGACCATTGAAGGGGGAGCTGTGAAAAACAAGGCAGTGCCTCTCTCCTTCCAGAGTCACATTGACAGGATTTGGTCTCGTGAGGACTGACTATAGGAAACTCACTCCCTAAAGTGGAAACTCTGGGTCACGTTACAGGTGGAGGGGGCCAGGATGGATGGAGGAAGCTAAAACTGAGATTTAGTTCTCCTGGGCATGTGGCCAGAAGTGACTGTGACACAGTGAGGCCGCGCCTTCCTTGCGCTGCTGGAGACCTTGCCTCTCCTCCCCTAAATGCCAGTATCAATAGACATGATTGGGGAGAAGAGAGAGACACCCCAATAGGAGTTCACATAGTAAGGAGATCCTCACCCATACAAAGGGTCTCTCACCTTGGCACAGACATACAAGAAGGGAAGTGGAGAAAGGGGCTTTTCTCACTTCCCTAATTTCTAACTTAGTCTGGCTCAGATGAGGGAGCTAAGAATAAACCCTAGTCTCTTGGTCCTGGACTCGGGATTAGCCCCCCTCTTCCCTCCACCTACCCCCCTGTCTCACCACATTTCTCATCCCAAGGACAGATGAAGGAGAATCTGGTCCTGCTGCTCCAACTATTTGTCTGTGGGCAGCATAGCTGGGTGGTTGCACTTCAATATTGGGAAACACTTGAGCCCCTAAGAAAGAAGAACAAACCACGAAAAGCGTAAATATCATCACTTAACACCCCATTTCCCTGATGAAGTTATCAAGACCCCAAATGGGATAAAGGACCTGCCAAAAGTCACACAGGACTAATCAGATCTTCTAGTAGATATCACCCCAGTGTAGCCATGTGGGCCACTTCAAAACACATTCCATAGGAAAAAACAAAACAAAACAAAACAAAAAAACACATCCCATAGAGTAATAGCTCAAATACAGGCCTTTTTTATTTATTTATTTTTTTGGGGAGGGGGGCCTATGTACCAATCTAGTCTCTTTAAAAGCCAATTCTAAAAGCACTTTAAATATCCCCTAACTACTTTATGTCAAATAAAATTCTAACATGCACATGAAAATAGAGATTGCTCCTGTGTAACCAAGTCTAGGTGGATGGTCATTTCTAGGCCCAAGTTTTGTAAAGCACATCAACATGCAGCAACAAGCTAAGGTGGTGGAAAGCTTCTGGAAGCCAGGCCGTACAGAGGAGGAACTAGGGAAATTCAGCCTGCAGAAGAAAATATTGAAGAGAACCATGTGCTTCAGGAGGTGAAGGTTGATGGTAGAAGAGGCATGCGTCAATGTGTTCCTCAGGGCAAAACTAGGACCTAAGCCTGCTAGAAGTCGGTTTCAGTTCAAAGGAAGCAAGAACTTTCCAGGTTAGAATGGGCTTTTCCTTCCTCCTCTGTCTTTGGAGAGGGTTGTCTTAGCTTGGGCTTCTGTAACAAAATACCATAGACCAGATGGCCTAAACAACACACATTTCTCAGAGTCCTGGAGACTAGAAGTCCAAGGTCAGCGTGCTAGGATGGTCAGGTTCTTGGTATGGGACTGGCTCCTAGTTTATAGATGGCCAACTTCTCTCTGTATTTTCACATGGCAGGGAGAGAGAGAGAGAGATGGATCTCAAGTCTCTTACTCTTTTTGTAAGAACATTAATTCCATCATGAATCCCACCCTCATGACCTAGTCTAACCATAACCATAACCATGACCTAGTCGAACCATAGCCCCAAAAAGCCCCATCTCCAAATACCATCACAATGGAGATTAGGTTTTAACGTGTGAATTTGGGAAAGACACATCTATTCAGTCCATGGTAAGGGTCTTTGGTAAGATGTAATTGATTAATAAGAGAATGGCCATTACCTTGTAGATGTTTCCTTCTGACAGACCTAGAATCTCCTCAGGGACCCCAAGGAACTGAGTGCTCTCTACAATGACACCGGCATTCCACAGTGGGTAGAGGAAAAACCCTGTGGAGGAGGGCAAGAGAAGTGAGGGAAGGGGCTCCTGAATGCCTGGGTGTTACAGTGCTTTGGAAGCAGTGGGAGCTAGTGGTTCAGACTTAGCTGGGCATGTGCAGAACATGGGTTCTCTGGCTACCATGAGATTATGGTACTTCCTGTATAGAGACCTAGGAGTTATTTTTCTGAGTACATAGAAGTAGAGCAAACTTACAGTTGTATTGTGGTTTGTTGTTGTTGTTTTGGGGTTTTTTGTTTGCCTGTTTGTTAGTTTTTTTGTGCATCATGGTTGCTGACCCAGCAGTCAATATGACATGTGGGATCTTTTTGAACAGTATGGTGGCAGTGGCACATTTAGTGCCCTCAGCCTTCTACATCAGAGTAGAGCAGAGAGGGACTCAGTGTCCATAAAGTCAGGACCACTGTTGAAGAAACTCCCAGCTCTTTGTACTCTGCCATTCTATTCTTCTATACATGTAGGCCGCCTGAAGCAGGACCATAGTTGTGTAGGTTGTGCACTGCCCAAGTCCAGGAGTTACCTTTCCCAACTTGTGCAATTTCAACTGGCAGCTCTATGTGAAGTCAGAGACCACAGGGAACCCAGGAGCCAACCCAAACCATTATTTCGAAAAGACTCATTGGCTTGGAGCACCTGGCTGGCTCAGCTGATAGAGCATGTGACTCTTGATCTTGGGTTCTGAGTTTGAGCCCCACATTGGGTGTGGAGATTACTTAACGATAAAATATTGAGCCTTGCACGGGTCCCACCTGTCCGTGGTTTGGGGGTGCTGCATACCTCAAAAAGCGAAGTAGAGGGTTTGTCTTCTGGGAAGACAAAGTTGTCTTCTCCTCTGAAAAAGCCTCCTACGTAGTTGGCTTTGGCATCTCCTGAGAATAGGGAGTCAGGGATTGAGGCCTCATGGTTTTTCCATGGAGGTAGAGAGAGAAACCAGTGCTTATAACCAGAAATTCTAGAGTCCAGTGTAGTTACCTCCAAGACTCATTACTGTTAACTCAGCCTGGTTTCATTTCATGACAGTCATAGAAGTGGATTCCTTAACAATAAAATAATAATAATACAGGTAAAAATAAAATAAAATCTTAACAAAAAAATCCACTCATTGCCTTGAGAGGGGCGATTGACCTCTTCACAAATATTGGTATGAGACTGACAGGATTCCAGCCACACAGCCAATGAAAGATGAGTGGCCCTCCCAGTTATTTCCCTACTGGAGATGATCTTCAGGAAAATTACAAAATGACTGGTTCTCAAGTTCTCCTACTAAGTTGGATATTTTTATTTTATTTTTCCTTTACATTGCTCCAAAGCAAGTTAACCAATATAATACGCTGATGGAAAATGTTGCATATTAAATCCCAAAGTATAAGTTATAGGCTTAATTTCAGCCTAATGTCATTTGAAATGGAAAACCATAGTTGCAAATAGCCCTGAATATGATTAAACCCCAATGGGGGTTGGGAATAATGGAGACATGACAGACCCCCTCACAATAGCTCGCTTAGCACAATAGGCTAAATGAATTATGTACCTGACACACGGAGTATTTTCTGAGAACTGCAAATGCACTTAACATCTCTACAGTTGATATGCCAGATACATTTTTTTCTCCTACAGAGAAGAACATTAAAATTTTAAATTATTTATATATCTTTTTAAGTTGCTAGGAATAACCGTGATTTGCTAGTACTACTTACTGGAAAATCTGTGACTCTCCTGAAGAAGGTCCCTCTGCCCCCGTGGGTGAAATTGAGAAATTTGGAAAGAATGACAAATTGGCCATGATGTCGGGAAGGAGAGAGGTGGCGGTGGCCAGAGCCACAGGACTGGGCTTTCAATAAGAAAGAGTTCTCCAGTTTTCAGAGAAACTTGGGGTGAGGATTCTTTCCGTCACTGAGAACTCAACGCTGCACTTTTTTCTGGGAAAACCCTGAAACACTGCCTGTCTCTGGGTAGTAGAAGGTGTGGGCAAATGTGTCTTGAAGACACTGTTTTTCCCATAGAAAAATCAGTTTTGATTCCACTACTCCGCCCCACTAACTGACTTCCCTTTAGGGCAAAACTTCTCAAAAATTCACTCTTCCCTCTTGAAACCTCTCAGGTTCGGGCTTTCGTGTCTGTTACTTTGCATAGCCATGTTTGCTAAAGTCGCAAAAGGCCTCCGCACAGGAAATAATAACGGTCAGTTTTTGTAGTCATCTCACTAGGCCTTTCAGCTATGTATTGGACATGACGGCTCATGCTTTCCTCCTTGAAATACTCTTCCAGGATCCCACCTCCCCTAGTTTTCTTCCATCTTACTACCTGTCCTTCTCAGTCTCGACATCTCTGTATGGATGTGTAAGAGGCCCCTTAAGTAAGTCCAAAACTAGACTCCTTTTTTTTTTTTTTTAAGATTTTATTTATTTATTTGACCGACAGAGGTCACAAGTAGGCAGAGAGACAGGCAAAGAGACAGAGAAGGAAGTAGGCTCCCCAAGTTGCAGAGAGCCTGATGTGGGATTCGATCCCAGAACCCTGGGATCATGATCTGAGCTGAAGGCAGAGGCTTTAACCCACTGAGCCACCCAGGCGCTCCCAAAACTAGATTCTTAATATCCACCATCCAAGTTTGTTCTTGCTGCTTACCAGTTAATACGCAGGCCAAAAATCTCATGATTGACTTTCTCTTTTTTTTTTTTTTTAACACCCCACCACCAGTCCTTGGGCAATACCTTTCAGATCTGCTTTCAAAATATATAACAGAATCTAACCTTTGCTCACCGTCTCCACTGCTATTTTCCTGGTTCACACCACCCACCTTCCTCAGCCCATGATTACAAGAACCTCCAAACTGCCTTCTGCTTCAGCAGCGTCCCTGCCTCACAAACTAGTCTCAACACCCCAGCCACAGAGAGCTTGTTCACCTGTAAGATCACTCTTGCATTTTTTCTTTAATATCCTTCTGCCCTCCTCCTTCTAAGAAGGTCACATCTAGGTGGGGGACAAGGAAAGGATTGGTGGAATTAGAATTTGAATCAAGCTTGAATAACAAAGAGCATTCGAATGGGCAAGGGGGAGGGGCACAGTGAGCCCTGGGGAATGCCGCAGGTGGGGTCCCTAAAGCCACAGGGCTCACATGTATTCAGAGATGGGAGAAGGGCCCTGTGGAGTGGGCGTGAAACATTCATGCTGGGAGGTGCCTGGAAAGATGGGCGGAGGGCCTTGAAGGTCACGCTCAGGAGTTCGGCCTTTATCCTGAGTTTTCCAGGAGGCTTGGGCATAAGGGGAGTGGGAGCACAACTATGGAATTCACTTAGCATAGTTATCTCAGCTGCCTGCCAAGTAGTCTATTTAGTCCAATTCACAGGCAGAGCTTTGTTGAGCATTGAGAAGTCACTTGCTCCGTGTGAATCCAATCACCACGGCAGGCACACCTCAAAGAGGGAACACACAGCCGCCTCTGAAAAGCCTGCCACACACTCTGGCACCTCAGTTCATGAATATGCTTTTCCAACGTCTGACGCTGCTGCTTAGCAAAGATATTATGGGACAAATCCTTGATTTGACCTTTTGTATCTCTATTCATCCCACTGTGCTAAAAGCAATTATGTGCATCTTGTGTGTGGCTGTTGGAATGGGGAGTCACTTAGCGACAGGTCCCTTTCACACTCCAACTGTCCTCTCGCTCATTCCGTACCCCCCTCGCCAGGGCCTGCACAGCAGGCCTCCTCCACTACTTGGCAGAGTCGAAAATGGCATTAAGGGGAGGCGAGCAGGATGTAAACAGGTGGAAATGGTTCCTGTCATGGCGATTAGCATTCCCCTTGGCCAGGCATAGCAATGGAGGGAAAATAGGGCTCCAGGGGCACAGGGAGGAGAACGCTTGCTGGGGAGCAGGAGGCAGAAGAGGGCTTGTCACAGGCACAGCCAACTTTCTACAAAAACTTCCTACAAAGCAAAGCAGTCCTCCCATCAGGGTGAAGGGTAATGGTCTCTGTCTAGGGATGTGATGTCTGTCAACTCTCTTCTTCGCCTGTAGTAGATTTATGTGTACTTGTGTCCGGGTGATTAAATATATGTGCAAGGATCGATGTCTGCTTGTGTCGGAATGCACAGTTGTGTCTGTGTGTGTGTGTATGTGGTTGTGTACATTCCAGTGCCCGTATGAATGCCTGTGTGTTTTCTGCGTTTGTAGACTGATCGGCGTGGATGTCTAGAACACGTGTTAGTACCTATCTATGTGTGTCTGAGGGTATGTGTGTGGAACATGCCTGTATGCATGGCTGTGTGTGTGTCGTTTCTGGATGTGCTACGCCCCTCTGTGTACGCATGTGTGGCAGTACTTGTGGGCATGAGTGGAAAAGGGCTGAGTGGGGAAGAGCTCCTCTGTCCTTCTCTGGTGGAGCAGCTCAGCATGACTGTGGAGACTGTTCTAATCCTGGCCAGAGAGGGGAGCCTTGAGG
Organism: Mustela putorius furo; assembly: GCF_011764305.1. NCBI lineage: Eukaryota > Metazoa > Chordata > Mammalia > Carnivora > Mustelidae > Mustela > Mustela putorius. The sequence continues at coordinate 14,521,153 of NW_025421321.1, read as the reverse complement.
ATACTAAATTGCCCAAGGGTTTGGTTCTTTGGGAACTTACCCCCTTGTCTCAGTTCTCCATGTCCCTTAAACTCCAGCCCTAAATGTAGTGGAAAGACAGACCCCAGAGCTAGGGAGGCTGTCCAGGAAGACAACCCAGGGAGACAGTTAAGATGCTTGAAGTAAGACCCCCGAGGAACGGAAGAAGATCAAGGATCTTTTCTAAGCTTTTGTATATAAATAATTTACAGTGGAAAAGTGAGCTGCCCTCTTGGGCAGGAGGTAAATGCAGACAATGAAATAATGGTGAGTAAAGTGATCTGCTCCCAGCGCAGGCTCACCCCTGATTGAGTTGAGAAAAGACTGGGGGAGAGGAAGTAGAACTGGCAGGTGTGGGAGGGTTATCAGAGCCGACCCGGACCATCTCCGCGGTCTACAAGAGTGCTCACCTCCCAATCCCAAGTATATTCGCCATTGACTCAGGAAACTATGGCAGAAAGGAGAGAATTAACAATGCCTGCAATCAGAACTCTATGTTATTGTCCAAAAAAACCTCCCAAGCACGCCAGATTTTACTGGAGTTGGCAGCTTCCTGACACTCCAGCTTCCAATCAGCAGCATGTGACCTGACGTGATCTTGTCCCCCATTCCAGATCGTTTAGGGCCTTTCAGATTATTTGCGAGGTAGAGAGGGGTTGATGAAGCTCCAGGGTTAGGTTAGGCTCTCTGCTTTTAAAATCATCCAAGAGACTCATTCAGACCTTTTATGATTACTCATTGATTGCTCTTTGTATATAAACTAAGAATAGAGCTAGAAAACAAAATAAAAATGATCCATGACGACACAATCTACAATAACCAACTTTTAATCTTCTGATGGATATCTACCCCGCTTTTTCTTTATATGTGTGTGTGTATGTGTGTGTATATTATATGTATATGTATAACTTATCACTTATTAATGTCTTAAATATCTTTCCATGTCAGTAAAAATTTATACCATTTTAGCTTTTTCCAAGTTTTTAAATTCCAGCTAGTTAATACACAGTACAATATTAGTTTCAAGAGTAGCATTTAGTGATTCAACACTTCCGTTCAACGCTCAGTGCTCATCACATGTGCTCTCCTTGATCCCACCTCCCAGCCATTATAGGGACTGAGAGCCTCTCAAGGCCAGGGACTAGATTCTCCTTACCCCCATGTGCCCAGTACCTAACCCCACAGCCCAGAAGATGCGAATGAGGACAGTGAGGAGGGCACAACGTGGGAACCACGGCCACCCAGCCTTGGTCCCGCTGGGTCGTCATTCCCATCGTCTGCGCTGCTGACCAGTGCGCTCCACTCCTGCCAGGAATCTCAGCCAAGCCTGTAGGCTCCGAAGCCAGAGCATGTGTTCAGATCCCTCCTCCTCCACTTACTAGTGCCATCCTGGGTTAGTCACCGAACACATCTGTACCTCAGTGCCCTCAGGTGTGAAATGGGAGTAGAATAGGGCCTATCTTATCACAGGGCGTGGGGAGGACTTGTTTTTTGTACTATTGGTACAGCACCAAAACCAGGAGTGAGTCCTTTGTAAGCTCTCAAACACGTCTGGCTGTGACTGTTACTGTATTACCTCAGATGGAGAGAAGTGAGCCTTTTAGTCAGTCTTGGAAGGCTTGGCTTCTGGTGATTCTGTCTCTTCTGACTCTTCCAAAGAGCAGATCTTCCTCCCCCCAGAGACCTGGAGCTTGGGTCCCTGAAAGCTATTAAGCATAGCATGACCTGTGCTGCCTTTATTACTCAAGGCCTGGCCTCCATGGCTCTCCTGCATCATGCAGAGTTCTTGGCTTCTCTTAAGCACTTGTCTCTGGGTTTAAAAGACAGCCTTTGTTTTCCCGTCTTTGTACAATTGGGAATCTGATCATTGGCTCCAAGATCACCTTTATAATTTTCCCAAGGACCCCAGAACCCCCATTCATGCTGATACAGTGTTGGTGGCCTACGGGGATGTCTAGAGCTTCTGAGGTAGGTGCACAGACTTCCGGGGACATGGGCGTATTTTGTCCCATCAGAAGAAAATGACATGTGCTCTGAATTGTACATCTAGGCTTGGGAATGGCCTGTACACAACTGTTCATGTTCTCAGAGTCTTTTGTGATCTTTTGTATGGTTTTTAGTGGGGGCTTCTCTGGAGTTAGGAAGCTACATGGAACTGTAGCAAGTCACGTCCTTGGCCTCTTCTGTGAAGGAATTGAAGTCTGTCCCTGGTACTCCCATCTGCCTGTTCAGGCCCCGCTTATTGATTCGTTCAGTGGATGTTCCTTGGGTAACTACAAGGTGCCAGGCATGTCTGGTGCTGGGAGAGTGAAATGTCAAATATGGAACCTGAGCCATAGAGTTCACAGTCAACCAGGTATATGGACAATAAACGGTCATGTGAGACAGTGCATTCCGTGCTCTGATGAGGAAAGCAGAGGAAGCCATAGGGATACACGGCAGGGGCATCAAGCCCAGACTGAGATGATTAGGAAAGTCCTCCTAAAGGAAGGGATGTCTGAACTGGAATTTGGAGGATGAGTAGGAGGTGGGCAGCTAAAGGAGCGGGCACAGTATATCGAAAGGCCAGAAAGCAGAACAGAGCAAGGAATGGGGAAGGGAGGGAAGGATATTGAGTGTTTTAGGACTGTAGCATTACCAAGGCAAGAGTGATAAGAAAAAATGCTAGAGAGGCAAGCAGGGACCAGATCCTGATGGGTATCTCGAGCCATGGTAAGGAGTTACACTGTATTCCCTACACTCAAGCGCTTGTCCCGTGTCTAGTTCCTCCTGATTCCCTTTGTTACGTGGGCTGATAAGGCTTAATACTCATGGGGGAGGTGAGCATAGGGTGCATTTCATTTTAGAAGGGACCTCAGAAGAGAAATAAAAATTATGTCTAAGAGACTGAAGATTTCATAGCATAGTGGCCATTAGTCAGATGGACATTTTGGAAACAAGGAATCCTGCCTAACTCTTCTTCTTCTTCTTCTTTTTTTTTTAAAATTATTTGCCACAGAGAGAGAGATCACAAGTAGGCAGAGAGGCAGGCAGAGAAATAGAGGGGGAAGCAGGCTCCCTGCTGAGCAGAGAGCCCGATGCAGGGCCCCATCCTAGGACACTGAGATCATGACCTGAGCCGGAGGAAGAGGCTTAACCCACTGAGCCACCCAGGTGCCCTAGCTGCCTAACTCTTCTTTAAGCATTAGTGCCTAGGTAGCTGCCTGCTTCTGAAACTCAGGGGATGCGTTCTTTCGTTTTTCATAAGAATCACATAAACCAGTTTCTGCTGCGTAAGAACAAAGAAACCATAATCTCATATACTGTGTCAAGAGAGAAGCCAATGAGCTTGTAGGAGCAGTGAAAAAAGATTTAAGTGAGGTGATACATGTGAAAGAGCCTAGCCCAAAGTGGACATTAAAGAAATATTTGCTAAAATAAATAAATAAATATATATATATATATTTGCTGGACTTGCCGATACCACTTCAAGTAACCATCCTCAGATGTTCACCCTTCCTGGGAGCCAGGCCCAAGATGCAGTGAGTGATGCAAAGAAGTACGGGACCAAGGGGCACGGGGTCTAGCTCAGGAGTTCCAGCGTCTCCACTTCTGAAGCTCATGGCTGTCAATGCATATGGCGGCACAGAAGGAGAGTATTCACCTAGGAAGAGAAGACATGCTTTCTAGGAAGAGGGACGTGTTTTGCTAAGAGTTGAGAGGATTGGGGGAGAATGGCAGTGGCTGGGACTAGCGTCTACAAAGACATGCACAGAAAAGGCAATCCCACCAACTAGGTACTGCAGTCAGCTGGACCGAGGGGATTGAACCCTGGCGTCGGCTCTTATAAGCTGGGTGAACCTGCATAAGTTACTTACCTACTCTGAGTCTCAGTTATCCTCATCTCTAAACTCAGACTAGGGAGAACCCAGCTAACATCACAACATGGTGCGGACCGTTCACCTCTGAGCATAAGAGCAAGGGTTTAGGGGTCAGACAGAGCTGGTTTCACATCACACTCAGCAGGCTGCTGCTGCTGTGGATTTGGGTAAATTAACTAACCTGTCCAAGGTCAGTAATGAGGTTGTTGTGGTAGTACCATATCACAGATCTGTTCAGAAGAACAAATGAGATGACACCGGTCAAGAACACAAAGCTTGGTGCTTCCAGCATGATTGGGTGCTAATTACTAGGTAATAAGGTGAGAGGAATACATCTGCAGAAGGAGAGGAATGTGAAATCAGTGCAGGGCAACCTCACAGTGCAGCCGCTCCCCAGGCTGGAGGGTGTAAGCCTAGAGACTTCCTTCCCCCCCAGTTACCAGTGGCCAGTGGCCCTTTAAGGAAACCATCCAGTCTACCTGGAACCGAAGCAACGTGGGAGCTTCTGCCAAGTGCCCCTAGAGCCTGCCAAAAGCAACCGTTCCCATGACTGCCGGAACAAGGCCCCCAGATTGACATCTGAGAGCTACTACCATCTGCGTTTCAGAGGACAGGAGGAAAATGCTCTAATTAATCGGCTGGAAAGGGGCTGAATGGGAATGCAGATGCATGGGTGTGGCCAGCAGTGTTGAGTAAAAGGAGCAGAGGGGGAGCAGGTCACATCAAAATTCATTAAGCGTTATTGACCTAGGTGGTGGTGAGAAATCAATACTGGCTTCTAGTGGAAAGTTTTACTAGGGATCAAAATCCAAAGTGCAAAAGAGTTGTTTCATGTTTTCCATGACAGTTCAGCTCATTGGTGTGTAGACTTGGCTATTATTTTCTTTTGCCTCTTGAGGCAAAGATTATAACAAGTAAATTTGAAAGGAGAAATATATTTCCACCCCCTACCCCTGGGGTAAGGAAGGAGGGGTTACATCAAGTCTGATTGGGTTAGAGGGTGCCTGTCGCATAGGAAATGGAACACAGGTCCCAGCCTCTGCCTCCCCCAACCCTGCTCTGTTCTCTGAAGTGTCCCCATTCTGGTGGCCTTCATTCCCCTCACTGCCATTTCTACCTCCTACTGGAGAAGGATCTCTTTGGACATATCTGTTTAGGTTTGTTTGTTTTTGCCCTAAATTGTTGAGTGCCTTTTTTTTTTTTTTTTGACAGAGAAAGAGAGAGATCCCAAATAGGCAGAGAGGCAGGCAGAGAGAGAGGGAGAAGCAGGCTCCCCTCTGAGCAGAGAGCCTGACCCGGGGCTCAATCCCAGGACCTGAAATCGTGACCTGAGCAGAAGGAAGAGGCTTTAACCCACTGGGCCGCTCAGGCACCCCTGTTGAATGCCTTCTAATGAGCTCATGTTAACATCCAGTTTCCACACTCTGTTGGGGAACGCAGGCACAGACAGGTAACATAAACCACCAGTGATCATTGTTTTAGTGGTGGAATGAGCACGGTGCCATTGTTGCTTTGAGGCAAGGCCACAATGAACATCGCAAAGTGTAGTCTGAAACCCACTGCCTCTCTCTGTCCTGCGTCCATCACTGGAGGGCAGAGCAGGGGTCAATGTGGAGAGCGTAACCCCTCCATTTGGATCTGGGGGTACTGGAAACCCCATGCTCAGTGACAGAGCCTGGGTTGAATGGTTCAATCAGTAATCCAGAAATCATAGCTGCCTGCCTGCTGTGAGCACACCTGTGTGCTAGATGTTTCCTAGGAAGCAGGGTGGATAAAGAAACCATGTGGGGGCTGCCCTCAAGGAGTTCATAGCCTAACTAGAGAGGCAAAAAACTAAGCTAGCAAACAGATGTGGTGGGAAGGGGTTTTGTTTCTGTTCTCTCTTTCTTTTTCTTTGAGTTGGGCACCAACTACGGTGAGATGCAGAGGGAGACAGACTATTCCATAGAATGACTGGGTACAGATGTACTGGCTGTGCACTGTACAATTTGAGGGGTAGCTATTCACATAGACAAGGAGTGATGCCCCTGGAAGAGTCCTAGGTGATGCCGAAGGCCACGTAATGTTAGAGATCTCATGCCCAGAAGGCAGCCCACTGTGAAGTTCTCTTTTTCTAATCCCATTCTCACTTTCCAGGTTCTAGTGCCCTCTAGAGCTGTGTTATTCTGTAGAACTTTGTGTGGTGATGGTGATATTCTTTATCTGTGCTGGCCCATATGGAGGTCGCTAAATACATGTGCCACCTGGACACTTGAAATGTTGCCACTGTCACTGAGGAACCGAATTTTCAATGTTATTTAATTTTAATTAATAATTTAAGTGGCTACCTGTGGCTAGTATGGGAGAGCACAGCTCTGGAGTGAAGGATAGATAGACTAACAAAAAGTAAGATCCTGGGTGCCTGGGTGGCTCAGTAGGTTAAGCCTCTGCCTTCAGCTCAGGTCATGATCTCAGGGTCTTGGGATCGAGGCCCACATCGGCCTCTCAGCTCAGCAGGGAACCTAATTCTCCCTCTTTCTCTGCCTGCCTCTCTGCCTACTTGTGATCTCTCTCACTCTTTGTCAAATAAATTAAAAAAAAAAAAAATCCCCGAGATGAGAGCAAAAGGATATAGAGTGACTAAGGGGCTATTGAAGAGGAAGAAGACATAGTTTAAGGCTAAAGTGGTTTCTATGTCAACCTGGAGGGAGCACATTTAAACAGGGCCAAGAACACTGATGCAAAAAAAAAAAAAAAAAAAAAAATCAGTGGCCAGTCACATAGTGTATGACTTTATTTATATGAAATGTCCAGAATGGGGAAACTCATAGAGTCAAAAAGCTGATTGTTGGAGAAATGAGGGAATGGGGAGTGACCGTTTAATGGGTCCAGAGTTTCCCTTTGGGGCAATGAAATGTTTGGAACTAGACAGAGGTGGTAGTTTTATGACACTGAATATATGAGATGCCACTGAATCATACACTTTGAAACTGGTTAATTTGATGTTGTGTAAATTTTACTTTATTTGAAAGAGAACCCAACTCACTGGCAGTGGAAGGGGAGCCGGTACCGCCGACAAAAACATGAACTGCGGGGCTCAGTCGGTGAAGCATCTATCTTCAACTCAGGCCATGATCCCAGGGTTCTGGGATCGAGCCCCACATTGAGCTCCCTGCTCCGTGGGGAGCTTGCCACTCCCTCTCCTACCTGCATGTGCTCTCATGCACTCTCTCTCCCTCTGTCAAATAAATAAAATCTTTAAACAAACAAACAAACATATGAACATTCCCATGTCCCTAACTCTCCTTGTGATCTCTAAAGAAGCGGAATATATGATATACACCCAAGATAAAGCACATTTATACACGCTTCGGGATTCCATGCATATGTGTTTGTCGCAGCCAACATGTAAGAGCACTTGGAGTTTGGGCTGTCCCATTTGGGCAGAGATGTATGTTGGTGTATTCAAGGAGTATAGTTAGGAATGACCAAGGACCAGACTACTGGGAGTGGGAGAATGATATCAAGATAGCTTGGAAGGGCAAACCTCAGTCATTCATTCGCTCTGATCTGGTCATTTGGGTTGTATTAGGCATTATAAATTTGAGAGCTTGAAAGGACCCTACATGATCATTGTTAGGCCATTCCTCTTCCTTTGGGCACTACCGCCCTCCGAGTGAAAGGTGACCAGAGGGCCCAGTCTGGCAATTACAGACATACTAGTAGCAGCAATCGTTCCCATTTATCAAGGGCTTACTCACATGTGTTATTTTGTTAACGTATTTCTCTCCACTACCCTATGAAGTATGTGTCAATTCTATTTTAGAGATGAAAAGCAGGTCCAGAGCACCCATTCAAACCAGAAAGCGTCAGAGCCAGGATCCAAACCTAAAAATATCTGACCCTAAAGCCGATGCTTATAACTGCTACTCAACATTGCTCCTGGTGTACTGTATTGATTTCATTGTGTTTCCAGGGTAAAAGTGGCATTTTTATGGGAAAAACAAACAAACAAACAAAACTTATCCTTTAGCCACGTGCTATGCATTTCCTCTGCCATAACTTTGTTTCCTTCTCTTCATCTCTCAGATTCTATTCACCCTTCAAACCTCAGGTTAGGCCCACAGTCTCCATGAAGACATCCCTTGTCCTTTTATTTTTATTTTAATTTTTTTTTTTAAGATTTTTTAATTTATTTATTTGACAGACAGAAATCACAAGCAGGCAGAGAGGCAGGCAGAGAGAGAGGAGGAAGCAGGCTCCCCGCCAGAGAGCCCGATGCGGGACCCGATCCCAGGACCCCGAGATCATGACCTGAGCCGAAGGCAGGGGCCTTAACCCACTGAGCCACCCAGGCGCCCTGTCCTTTTAGATCAGAGTGGTCTCTCTTACCTCTAGATTCCTGTAGCACTTTGTAAAATTTTTTTAAATAAACTATTGTTTTTAAGTGTTAAGAATTTCAGTGTATAGGGACGCCTGTGTGGCTCAGTTGGTTGAGCGACTGTCTTCCACTCAGGTCATGATCCTGGAGTCCCGGGATCGAGTCCCGCATCGGGCTCCCAGCTCCACGTCTGCTTCTCTCTCTGACCTTCTCCTCACTCATGCTCTCTCTCACTGTCTCGCTCTCAAATAAATAAATAAAATCTTAAAAAAAAATTTCAGTGTATAGCTCAATTAATTTTTATTTTTTTTATTTTTCAAAGATTTTATTTATTTGAGAGAGAGAGAATGAAAGAAAAAGAGAGCACAAGGTGGGGAATTCAGAAAGAGAAGCAGAAACAGACTCCCTGCTGAGCAGGGTGCCATATGGGGGATTCAATCTCAAGACTCTGGGTTCATGACCTGAGCCAAAGGCAGAAGCCCAACAACTGAGCCCCCAGGTGTTCCATAATGAAAACACACACACACACACACACACACACACAAACACAAACTGTGCAGCCATCAGATCAAGATGTCAAACATTTCTAGCACTCAGAAGATTCCCTTGGGCCCCTTCTCTGTCCATACATGCCATCATTGTTACCATGCGCAAATTTCACCTGTTCTTAAAATGCTAACGAGCGGGTCACACAGTGTGTAGTTTTGTATCTGGCTTCCTCATCCTGGGATATGCGTCTATAATATTCATCATGCTGTTGTTTATTAGCATCTTATTCTTTTTTATTGCTCTGCAGTATTCCTTCGTACAAATATACCAGCATCGGTCCATTCTTCTGCAGGTGGACCTTGGGTCTGTGATGGCTAGTTTTTTGTGCCACCTAGGCTAGCTAGGCCGTAGTATCCAGTTAACCAACCACTAACCTGGGTGTTGCAGTGAAGGTATTTTGTGGATGTGATAGTATCTGCAACCAGCCGAATTAAAGTAAAGGAGATTACCTTTGATAATGGGGGTGGGGCCTTCCAATTAGTTGAAGGTCTTAAGAACAAAAACCCAGGTTTCCCAAAGAAGAAATTTTGCTTCAAGCTTACAGCATTGGGTGCCTGGGTAGCTCAGTCCTTAAGTGTCAGCCTTCAGCTCAGGTCGTGATCCCAGAGTCCTGGGATCCAGCCCTGCATCAGGCTGTCTGCTTGGCGGGAAGCCTGCTTCTCCCTCTCCCCCTCCCCCTGCTTCTGATCATTCTTTCTCACAAAAATCAATATATATATATATATATATATATATATATTTTAAGATTTTATTTATCCATTTGACAGAGATCACAAGTAGGCAAAGAGGCAGGCAGAGAGAGAGAGAGAGAGAGAGGAGGAAGCAGGCTCCCCGAGGAGCAGAAAACCCAATATGGGGCTCAATCCCAGGATCCCAGGATCATGACCTGAGCTGAAGGCAGAAACTCTAACCCACTGAGCCACCCAGGCACCCCATAAGTCAATATATCTTTAAAAAACAAAACAAAACTGCAGCCTTAACTCCTGCCTGGGTTTCCAGTCTGCTGACGTGCCATGGAGATTTCAGAGATGCTAATCTCCACAACTGCTTGAGCCATTTTCTTAAATTTCTTTTCTTTTTTAAAAAATATTATATTTATTTATTTGACAGCACGAGAGAACAGAAGCAGGGGGAGGGGCAGAGGGAGAAGCAGGCTCCCTGCTAAGCGGAGAGCCCAATGCGGGGCTCAATCCCAGGGCCCTGGGATCATGACCTGAGCTGAAGGCAAATGCTTAACCGACTGAGCCACCCAGACACCCCTTCAATTTCTTAATATATGAATGTATAGAACCTCGTCATTCTGTTTCTCTGGCGAATCCGGATGTGGGGTTTCCAGACTTGAGCTATGATGAATAAAGTTTCTGTGCACCTATTTGTATGTCCTTTGGTGGATATATGCACTAGTTTCTCTTGAGTCTATCCCTGGAAGATGAATGCTGAGTCATGGAGCACCTATTTTCTGAGTCACACACATGATAGTTATTACTGACTGCCTAGATTAATCAGTTATATTTAAGGTGGGTTGGTTAGGGCCAAAAGTAACTGTAGAATTTATTTCGTCTATGTCCTTCACTTTCTGTGGCAGAATGAGTCATGTATTTAGTTAGTGCTAACAGAGTATTTGGAGCTACAAGGAACATAAAACTTAATTTGAATTCAACAGTAAGGAAATGTACTATGTCATACAAGAAGAAGTTCACTGGTATGGAAGCTTCAGAGTTGCTTAATTCAGCAGCTCAGTAACATCATCAAAGATCCAGATTCTTTCCACTGTTCTGTCGTCCTCAAGATGTTGTTGACTCTGACCTCAGACTGGCCCAGCTTAGTCACAAATTGAGTACAGAAGTTCCAGGCATCAGGCATTTCAGAGTCCAAAGGACAAAGAGATTGTCTTTTCCTCTTAACCTTGCTTGGAAGCCAAGAATCTTTCTCAGATATCCTCCTGTGCATTTCCCCCCAACATCTCTTAGCCAGAAATAGGTCAGAGAGCCACCCTCGTGTCAATTACTGTCAAGGGGAATCAGACCCTCATTTATTCCTGGGTCTGCAGATGGGTCTTTCCTTCTGGAGTCGTGTGGAAAAGAGGCAGATGTTTGGACACAACCAGGGGTTGTCTGCCAGCAATGGAAGAAGAGAGAATGGATATTGTGGAGTTAAGGAATAGTGTTTCCCACATTAATGCACCCAGGTAGCTTAAACCTACTTGAAGACAGAAACTATTTTGAATTTTCTTGAGTCCTCCATTATACCCAGGAAGACAGTCAAGGGGCTACTAAGGTTTTCTTAGCTAGTGGAGGACAGATTTTTTTCCCCCTTAATTTTAAATTTATGTCCAGCCTTACATATATAGGGTAAATAATGCATATTTACTCAACTTGAAACATTGCAGATGTAGCTTTCTTCATGTTTCTTGTACTGGGGGTTTATTAAGTTTTTTGGATCTGTGGGTTTATAGTTTAACCAAATTGGAAGTTTTTCTGTCATTATTTCTTCAAATAGATTTCCCCCCCACCCCCTTTCAGAGAGAGCAACTATAAATATATCGGGTTGCTCAAAGTTGTCCTAAACCTCACTGATGCTCTTTGTATTTATTTTCATTCTTTTTTCTTCAGCTTAAAATAGCCAGAATTCCAAGGTGCCATATTTGGGGGTGGTGTATCTTGAGCCCGGCTGAATTCATTTCACCAGACCCTATGAAAATTCAGATTTTCATAGATTCCTTACTGATTGGAGAGTGTGAGCTGCTGTCCATCCACGTGTAGAGATACAGAATCATGATTGTTTTATTCCCTTGTACTTAAAACCTACTCCTCTGCTTCCCGTGGTGGGCTGCAGAGTTTTCTTCCTTTAGGGCAAACCATGGTGGTAGAGAAATAGATATTCTTCTTCCTCATGCAGCAACTTCTGTCCAGCCTAGAAGAACATCTCAAAATTCATCTGTAAAGAGGGAGGGAAAGAGCAAGAGAAATCCACTTACTTTGGGAAAAAAAAATGCTAGTTATCAATGACCGATAAAAACTCTGCTTGGGTTGGGAGTGCAAATCTTTGGCTTGGTTGTTGAAATTTCTGTAGTATGATCTCATAGCAGGTGTGCGCACGTGTGTGCGTGCGTGCGCACGCGCACACACACACACACACTCTCTCTCTCTTTCTTTCTCTCTCTCTCTCTATATGAAGAACTAGCTGTGCCTCTAAAGGACCCTGCATTTGGGTACGTAGCTGACTCAGTCAGTAGAACAAGTGACTCTTAGGCTCAGGGTCATGAGTTTAAGCCCCACACTGGGTATAGAACTTTACTTAAAAATAAATTTTTTTAGGGGTGCCTGGGTGGCTCAGTGGATTAAAGCCTCTGCCTCCAGCCCAGGTCATGATCCCAGGGTCCTGGGATCAAGCCCCACATCTGGCTTTCTGCTCAGCAGGGAGCCTGCTTCCTCCTCTCTCTCTGCCTGCTTCTCTGCCTACTTGTGATCTCCGTCTGTCAAATAAATAAAATCTTTTTTAAAATAAATAAATAAATAACATTTTTTTAAAAAGAGCCTTCATTTATAAAACGCTTTTTACATGCGTTATCCTGTTTAATCCTCACATGAGATAACAGAGAATAGCTTGTCCAGTATCACCCGGAAGGAAAACGATGGAGTCCTGTGACTCCCAAGTCCCATGTTATTTTCAGCACATCAGCACTGCCTCACCTTTATACAGGGAGACAAAACCACTGGAGGGTGGCACACTATCATTAAGGAAATAAATGGATTAAAACGATATTCACAGTGTGGGACCTTCATCTGTTGGAAGACATATTTATGCATGTAAAAACATACGCAGAATGCGGAAAGGCCATGATATGTTGAATAGATGGGGAGTTTATAGGTGACTTTTTCCTGTTTTGACTGTCAACATGACCTAGAGCAGCACTGTCGGCTAGAACTGTCTGTCATGATGGCAGTGTTCTCTGTCTGCACTGCCCAGTACGGTAGCCACTGGATACATGTCCGTTGAGCTCTTGCAATTTGTCTTGTCCTGGCCAAGAAGTAAGTGTAAAACACGTACTGAGTTACCAAGGCTTAGTATGAAAAGAAGAATGTGAAGTATCTCATTTAGTTTATTTTTATACTGATTGAATGTTGAAATGATTCTATTTTGGATGCCCTGGGCTAAATAAAACATTATCAAAGGTAATCTCACTTGTTTCTTTTTACTTCTTTTAATGTCGCTACTAGAAAATTCTGCATATGTACATGGCTCACAGTATATATCTCTTGAGCACCACCGGTCTAGAGTTCAAGGGCATGAAATTCTTTATCAGGGGCACTTGAGTTCAATTCCCAGTCTTCGCTTTTCTAAGTAGGGGACCTGGAACAAGTTACAGAACTCATCCTTGTTCTTTTTCAGTTCTTAAACAGGAATAATGATTGTGCCCTAGCTCAGAGAGTTATTGTTAGAATTAAATGAGTTGATTTTGGAAAGCCTCTACTGCAGGCAGTGACTAGCACCTGTTAAGTGCTCGATAAGAATTAGTTGTTAATTCTTTTTTCTAAATTTTCTAAGGTGGATGTGAATTTCTTATATAATAAAGATTTAAAAGAAAATTGAAATAAACAATGAATTCTGGAACACTGAAAATAAATTTAAAAAATAAATAAAAAATTTAAAAAAAGAAATTGAAATAATTAAAATTTAAAGCAAGACCATTATCTTTAACCCTGGTCAGAAGCTGAGTATTTATATTGTTTTAAAGCTGTGTAGTCAGGACGCCTGGGAGACTCAGTCAGTTTAGCAGCTGCCTTGGGCTCAGGTCATTATTCCAGATTCCTGGGATCAAGTCCCTCATCGGGCTCCCTGTTCAGCCAGGAGCCTGCTTCTCTCTCTGCCTCTGCCTGCCAGTCTGCTGGCTTGTGCTCTCTCTCTCTCTCTCTGACAAATAAATAAATAAATAAATAAAATCTTTTTAAAAAAATCAAAGCTGTGTAGTCGTGTTTGCTTTGTTTTATTGTGTGTATGCATGTACAAACCTTGGACACAAGCGGAGTTGGGACCATCACAAGTGACCGTTTATTAGGCAATCTCATTCTTGCCTTCTGACCCGGGTCCTCCCCCTCCATCAAAGTGAGGGGATAATTGCATCATGGTTCCCGCTGGCATGCACAACACACCAAGTGTTCGCCTATATTTAGCCAACATGAAGTCACTGAAACTCTATGCCCACTAGATGCAATTAGTGCTTTGTTATTTGTTGCTCACATGGCTTATATCCTGACTGCTCTGCATAGTTTGTGTCCTTAGATGAATTTAAAAGAACTGAAAACCTTTTGTGCTGAGAAAACTGCTTGGGGAGTAGGAACTGAAATCCCAAGTCACTGAATCCCCTGGAAGGTACCCTGAGGTGAATACTTGATGCCTCCCGCAAGCCAGCGAGACCTCAATTATCCTCCTCTTTGATGGCAGGAGGAGTAGCAGGGGGAGCAGGCTCGGGAAGGAAGGGTTGTCTATATTCTACCCAGCTGGTAGAAGCAGTACTCGGTCAGTGGCTCCAAGGAATGGGCCCAGCTCCACTTTCCTTCCTGCAAACAGAAATGGCACCTGGAGCGCAAAAACACAGAGCAGCTCAGCGGGGGCTGACTCTGCAAGGGGACAGAGGCTGGGGACTGCCCACAGAGCAATGAATCAGAGGCTCACTGTGTTGGCTAGTGCCTCCATTTTACTCTTGGGGCCTCGTCCCTCTAATTTAAGGCTCTGAGGTGCCATGTGTGCGTGAGTGTGCGTGTGTGTGCGTGTGCGTGCATGTGTGTGTGAGATATTGAGAACATTAGCTTAGACTCTCAATCCTCAAATTTTTGTTTCTCAAAATTATCCTCATTTTGGATGGCAAAGACTTACTCCTATCAGAGATCCCAGTTTTATTTTATTTAACAGACAAAATAACTCCCAGGGAGCGGGCAAAGAAATAAAGCAAACGCTATTGAAAATATTTCTAAAGTATGAGGTATTCATAAATGTGTTTTACAGGATAAAGCCAGATATTCCTGAGGCCAGAGATGCTAGACAAAAATTTAGAGGCTAGTTGACATGCTTCTATCCTCAAACATTACCGTTCTCTTGTCTTGTATGTCTTAGTCCATCACTCAGCCTTTTTTATTCTAAAATAGATGATTTTATGATGAAAAATATTTGTTATTTTTAAAAGAATATGAAACTTTATTTTGAAAAATTTTTTGAAACTATTGTTTTTATATCAGAGATTTTATTAAAAGAGAGAGGGAAAAAGTGAGTGAATATTTCAGAAAAGCATAAACAAACCCGGTTTCATTTATTAACTACAGAAACACAGATTTTAATGAGTTTTAAATATTCATTTAACAAATATTTAATGAGTATCCAATGTGAATAACAGTACATTGGTATCCTCGCCTTATCTATCTTTCATTAAGTGATTTTTGTAATTTTACTAAGTAATATGTTCCTGGCATCATTCTTCTTTGCTTGCTATACAGATTTGGGGATGTTATTAAAAATTTATCCAGGGACAGGGGCACCTGGGTGGCTCAGTGGGTTAAGCCTCTGCCTTCGGCTCAGGTCATGATCCCAGAGTCCTGGGATCAAGCCTCGCATCAGGCTCTCTGCTTGGCAGGGGGTCTGCTTCCCTCTCTCTCTGTCTGCCTCTCTGCCACTTGTGGTCTCTGTCAAATAAATAAATAAAATCTTTAAAAAAAAAAATTTGTCTGGGGACAACATTAAAAAGAAAATGAAAGCAACCACATAAGCTCAACTCAGTGACAGTTGCAGTTGGCCCTGTCTATGAACGGAACATTGTTATATCCCAATGGATTGTGAGAAAGAGGTTACAGACAATTACCAGCACACCTTCTCTCTCTCTCACAAAAGGAGGAAGCAAATAGGATCAGGAGAATTCATTTCAGGGAAAAAACACTGAGTCAGCTGAGATTGATTAAAAAGTAAAGTATTTCAAACTTCAGTATTCTATTATTAGTAACAAGTTAATTTCCACATACCTCACACTCTAATGAGGATAGCTGTGTTGGACAGTAACCAGTCATCAACACCTCAGTGTGAATGAAGATCTGAGAGTCGATTCTCCTAGAGGGAGTGAAGTAGTGAGAAGGAGAGAACAGTGGGTACTTGGAGCAGGGAGGGGACACCCCAGGGAGAAAACGTCTCTGACTTCCTAGTTTGCACAGGAACTCTGGTATCTGGAATAACATGCATAGGTCCAAGTCCTGCTTCCCCCCAAATCATAGCAACTGAGTTCTTTACAATGACGATTCATATTTTACTAATACTAATTGCTATGATTACCATTACTAATTACCATGATGGAAAAGAGAAGACTGCCCCTTCTGAGAGTTTTTATAGATGGTCGGTCATTATAGTAATAACTTATGGTAAGTGTTTAAATACATTAAAGTGGATGCAGGAAGGTTGGAAATAAATATTGTTGCTATGGTTTTAAGATCTAAATAAAAATAATAGGTCCATTAGTACAATAGTTAAAATATGCCATGGTATAATGCACAATAGCTTTTACTACCAGAAGTATATAACGTATGATTTCTAAAAATTTCATAAAGAGCATATTTTCAAATCTGTATGTAAAAGATAGATTATTTGATAAATGGGGTACCTGTTTGAAAAAGAAAATAAAGAAAAATAAAATCTCTATCTGACTCTTCATATAAAATCCATTTAGAAGGTCTAAAAATTTGAACATAAAATAAGTGAATCCATTAAAATTCCAGAAGATAAACTGAGTGTGTATTTTTATAATCTTAGAGTAAGGAAATTCTTTTCAAGCAGAAATTCTCAAAGGAAAGACTGTCAGTTGGGGCTTTTTTCTTTCTCTCTTTCTTTTTAAGTTAAAATGTCTCCACAGCAAAAATTAAAATGTCTCCTTATTTCGCAGAAACAAGGTTGAACTAATACTGGGGGGAAATGTGCAATATTAATGACAAAATAATATGAAAAAATATGCATAAAACACAATGACCATAGTAAATTTTATATATAGGAACAAACAATATTATAAAAAATGGGCAAAGACTGGTATAAGGAGTTGAAAGAAGAAGCATAAATGTCCCGAAACTGTTGAGCCCAGTTAAGATGTGAAAGGGAGACAGTCTCTAGACCATCAGCCCACAGCCCCATTTTGCAGGGGGAAACTGAGTCTCAGAGAAATTCAGTGACCAGCCTCGTGGCTGCCAGCCCATGAGAAGAGAATTAATTCAACTTTACCTTGAAAACAGTCTCTAGAGCTCTTTATGCATCGAAAGTGAACGAAACAAGATGAAGCTGTCACCCTCCGCATTCAGACCCCTGTGCGTGGCTTCCAGAAGAACATCAGGGAGAACACGGGAAGCAAAGGGAGATCCCAGGGCACCGTTTACACTCTCGTCTGCAGGGTGAGTGGGACCGAGCTCATTTGGCTTGGCTGCTCTTGCATTGGCTTTCAGAGGCTCTGGAAGTGAGACATTGAGCTAAAGAGACATTCCAGGTCAGCCCCCATTTGTCTGGATGACAACCTCCAGCCCAGCTCTACTAAAGGTCACTGTCTGCAGGGCAAAGCCTTGCCAACTGATGGATGCAAAGACCAGACCTGCCATCCAGGACTGGACACTGATACAATGTGAATGGAAACTAACAAGAGGGCAGAGAAAGCAAAATCTGTGTAGTCCTAGTTGCTTTAGCTATTGCCTGCGACAGGGGTTCCCTAAGTCTGGCCTGCACACAACCTTGGCCATGGGAAATAATATTTTTAGGTAGTATACAAACTCATTTGAAATTATAACGGCCTTGTATTTGTTTCATTATGTATCCATACATAACTGCCCCAACAAAGTCATGATCCCACATATGGTTTTTAAGGATAAGCCTGCAGGAAGTGTTTGGGTTAAATAAATGACTTCATTTAAAGAACAATGCTGGGGGTGCCTGGCCCCCTCAGTAGGTGGAGCATGGGACTCTTGATCTCGGGATTGTGGGTTTAAAGCCCACGTTGGGTGTAGAGATTACTTAAAAATAAAATCTTTAAGGAAAGAAAGAACAATACTGAGTATTAATGGTGCCCATGTTTGAACAGAGCAAAGATTGTGAATAAGGATTGACAGTGGCTGAAGTGTGTGTGATTTTTCTGCACCAGTTCTGGAAAGTACTGCATTTTACAATGCCTGTCAACCCATGCACAAATACATGTACACAGCTGTAAGAAAGACTTTGAGAGGGGCGCCTGGGTGGCTCAGTGGGTTAAAGCCGCTGCCTTCAGCTCAGGTCATGACCTCAGGGTCCTGGGATCCAGCCCCATACTGGGCTCTCTGCTCAGCAGGGAGCCTGCTCTCTCTCTGCCGGCCCTCTCTCCTTGTGATCGCTGTCAAATAAATAGATAAAATCTTAAAAAAAAAAAAAAAATAAAGACTTTGAGAAACAATTTTTACCGCTATGCAGGTGATGCCCTCTGGACCCTCGATTCATCTTTGACACCCGCCGCCCCACCCCGTCCCGGCCCACCCCGCCCCGGCCCTTGTCTTTCTTCTCCCCATAATCAATTGTCTTCAAGTTCTTTCTGTCAGTTCTGCTTCTTAAGGTTCTTTATTCATCCCTTTTTCCATCTCCAGGGCTTCCTTCCTGGTCTCTGCCCTCATTGCCTTCACCTTGACGATATCCTAGCTCATCTCCTTGCCTCCAATCCAGTTTTTCCTCCTTCAATCCACCCTCCACACTGTTGCCAAAAAGACTTAAAAAAAAAAAAAAAAAACAAAAAAAAAAACCTGAACTGATCCTATTGTGCTCTAGTGCACAGGATTAAGGCCAAGCTTCTCAGCAAGACTAGAAAAGCACCTGGTTGCTGGTTCCTGGTGCCCCTTCCCAAATTCCAACCCTGGCAGAATCCAGACTAGAAACCCAGGTCTCTTGATTCTCAAGTCTAGCGCTCTTCTCAGCATACCATGCTGCTCCTCAAAGATATCTGCATAGGTAACTCTGACTTCTTGGCACCAGGAGTTTCTTTTCCTTTTTTTAAAAGATTTTATTTATTTGAGAGAGAGAGAGAGTGAGGAAAAGATCACAAGCAGAGGGAGAAGCAGACTTCCCTCTGAGCAGGAGCCTGAGGTGGGACTCTGAAGTCGACACATAACCAAATGAGCCACCGAGGCACCCAGGCACCCTGGCACAGGGAGTTTTAAGTATACCTTGTCATGAAACAGAATGTCACAAAGTAGACCAGACATAGACAAGGGTATTGTCTCCCTTATCCATTATGAATACATATGGTCATAAGTTATAGATGTGAATAAAAATGGAAAGTATCTATTAGGCAGGTGCCTGGCTGGCTCAGTCAGGATCATGGGACTCTTGATCTCAGGGTTGTGCGTTAGAGCCGCACTGTTGGGTGTAGAGATTACAAAATGATAATAATAATAACAAACTTTAAAAAAAAGTATCTGTTGGGCAAACCAATTCATGCTGAGGACCACCGATACTGCTTAATGATTATGTAGGCTATCCTCATTTTGCAATTCTTCCACAAGAAGCAGATGGTCTAGGGGCGCCTGGGTGGCTCAGAGGGTTAAGGCTCTGCCTTCTGCTCAGGCCATGATCTCAGGGTCCTGGGATTGAGCCCCGCATGGGGCTCTCTGCTCAGCAGGGAGCCTGCTTCCCTCCCCCTTCTCTCTGCCTGCTGCTCTGCCTACTTGTGATCTGTGTCAAATAAATAAACAAAATCTTTGGTGGGGGGGGGGAAGCAGTGGGAAGCCGGTGACCCATTCGTTAAATCCCAGTCTAGATTAGCCTGCTAGAGTCAGCAGAGTATGACCCCCCCACTCCACCCCCACTGATGTTAGGCTGGCCTCAGCCAATGGAATATTAGCTGACATGACACACAGAGGCTCCAAATATATTTGCCTGTTCTGCTTGACCCCTTGAACAGGTAACACCCTCTGCCAGGACAGCATGCCTCAGGTAGCCTTTGTCCTTTCATCCTGGGTCCGGAAACAGAACCACATGGAACCATTTATCCGACCCTCAGCCAAGAGTCCAGCCTCGCTCAGCCTGCCGGATGGAGCCCAGCCGAGATCACACCAGCAGACCCAGGACCAAGAAAAAGAAATGTGTCTTGTCCCCAGCCACGGAGACTTTTGAGGTGGGCTGCAGGGAAGCAAAAACTGACTAACCCCAAAGCAAACTGGGTTTTGTTTTGTTTTCGTTTTTTATCAAGCTGAAAATCAACTCTCCTTTTCCTTTTGGATCACCTGCGGGGGGCGAGGGGGAGGGTAATAACGCTCCCTTGACCTTCTGCTAGCCCCCAGCGTATTTCTGGGGCATCTCCCAGCATGCCGGTTGCATAATGCAGAAAGCTCTGCAGCCTCCTTCTCACATTAGCCTGACAAGAAAGTAAATTAGGACTGTTACACTCCTGCGCTCCCTCCCCCATGAAGTCCCTGCCAAGCCCAAAGTAAAACAGAAAATCTGGTAGCCCTGTGTTTAAATTGGCGTGGCCATGCCACTGCTTCTCCTTTCAGAAACTGCCAGCTGTTTTGTCAGGGGTCTCCAGCGTTGGGGATCCTGCCCCACTCGTTTTAAGCCATGATTTTTTCTAGCAGGAGTTCATGGGGCCCGAGTCCAAGGAGGAAGCCATGCAGCAAGGGTCAACGCCACGACGTCCAAAGGCCCGAATCACACAGACCTCGTTTTTCTCTAGCCAAGGTCGCGGAGGACCGTCCTTGCTCTCTGTTTGGGCTCCTCCGTGTTTTTCTTCTCCTCCCCGGGGCTGCCCACCCGGAGCCGGTTGTCACCAAGTCCTAACAGCGGGCGGAGGTGCGCTTCCCCGCCGCCCAGAGCCTCCGGGCCAATGCAAACGCTCTCCTCCAGGTGGCAGTAGAGAGCCGCTCCCCGCCTGGCCGCTTACGTCACCTTGTTTACTCGGCTCCGGGTCATTTTTAGATCTAAGATCACAGGATGTTAATTGGGCCAATGATTTCCCATTCGTTTTGGCAAAACGCCCTTCTTGTGGGCGTCCGGACAAGCACGATGTCCTTCTTGACAATGAAATTTTGCTGCGGGGAGTATTTACTTGCAAACACTTGGAATTTCATCTTTAGGAGAGGCGAAAGCTGCGCCTTGGTAGGTGCTATGGGCTTGTTTTGGGGTCATTTTAGATTTGGAACTAGGGAGAGCGGGGAGGCCAGACACTACAGTGGTATCTGGGTGACATCTCCAGAGCCATCAGAGAGCCCGCAGGAGGAGTCTGCCTTTCGCACTTCCCTTTCCCCTTTATAAAATAATTACTCAGCAGGAAAACATTTGGACTTTGGAACTTGGAGGAATAAGGAAAAGAGCTGATTTGGCCAATCTGTGTCCTGATTCACTGTGGGGGGACACCTTGAAGCTCTGGGCCTCCCAGAGGCACCTGCCTCAGATGCCTTCGCACAGGAATTGGATCTGAACGTCTCATAGATCCCACATTTCACAGGCTGGAACTTTTCAAGCCAACAACAACAAGCATTGCTTATTTCTTACTCCCATGTTACCCAGCTACTGATGAGGACAGGTGAGGCCCAGAGGAGCTAAAAGGGCCTAGCTCACTCTCTCATCTCCAGGCCTGGATCGTTTGAGCACCAGTAAAACATCAGAAGCCTTGGAGTTTCTGCTCGTTCTGCGCCAGCTTTGGCGGGTAGAGGATGGAAGGTTCCAGAGTTTGCCAATGACTGTGCATGAGGCAAAATAAACAAATAGAAGTCCGCAGTTACACAATCCTTTACAAGAAGAGGGTAGACACATCATATGCTCAAAGAAAGCAAGAGAAAATCTATACTGTTAAAAATAAATGAGCCTCAAAGTTTTTTTAAATGCCTGTTCCTCTCTGTCTACCTCCCAGCTCATCCTTTTAGCACTCCTGCTGCTACATATAGAAAGTGCCTCCCGGAGAGGGCAGAGTCCCTCTCCCTCAGGTCCTTCTGCAGTCCCCCGGAGTGACAGCATCGGCCTGGAGAGATAGATGGTTTTCACGTGGGCAGGAAGGGAAGGAAAATTCTCTTCAGGTGGAGGCAACAACCATTTTTTGAGCACCTGATCTGTGTCAGCTACTCAGGCGGGCAATATAAGGTTATAAAAACAAGGAAAGTCACGGTTTCCTGCCACTGCAGAACTTTGAGTTTTCATGGTGTTTATCTCATAGGGAATTTTCATTCCTTTTGGCAAGCACATGCTGAGAGAAGCTCTGAAAGAGTTTTTCAATAGAAAAGAAGAATGTCAGGTAAGTAGTTTGGAAAAGCATACTTCCACTTGGGTGTCTACTTAAGAGAGGGTTGGGGCGGGTGGTGCGCCTGGGTGGTTCAGTCAGCTAAGTGTCTCCTTTTGGCTCAGGTTGTGATGGGATGGAGCCCAGCATCAGGCTCCCTGCTCGGCGGGAGAGTCTGCTTCTCCCTCTCTCTCTCCTGCTCCCCAGCTTGTGTTCTTTCTCTCTGTCTCTCTCTCAAATAAATCAATAAAACCTTAAAAAAGTGGGTTGGGAACAGGGTTTGGCAACAATGGCAGATTTGCTTGGTGGACAAGGGGACCCGGCATCCCAAGCATTCTGGGGCTCTAAGGAGATGGAGGGAGGTGGAAAGAGGAAAAAGGGAGACACTTGCTCAGGGTCAAATGGTGCATTGAAGGGCAAGGATTTGAACCATGGAATTCTCCAGAGAAGGTTCAGGAGTAGGGAGCATAACATAGCTGCCTCCAGTAGGAGCATTCCCTAGAGCTGCTTGCTATTGGACAAGATGTAGGCTCACCTTCGGTTTCCTGCATCTGTGAATAGGAGGTGATATCCAGATAGGAAAAAACAGACAGCCCCAGGACCACTTATCACCCATAAACTCGTCTTTCTATTTTTATTTTTTTTAAAGATTTTATTCATTTGACAGAGAGAGACACAGCAAGAGAGGGAACCCAAGCAGGGGGAGTGGGAGAGGGAGAAGCAGGCTTCCCACCAAGCAGGGGCCCTATGCAGAGCTTGATCTTAGGACCCTAGGATCGTGACTGGAGCCAAAGGCAGTCGCTTAACGACTGAGCCAACCAGGTGCCCTTTTAAATGCCCCTTGTCATGAACCTGGTTGATGATTCAAATCCATCCTGATCACAGGGCAGAGCCAATGGAGAGAAAGCAAACAATGAAATTTTTAAAATTTTTAGGGTTATACGAAATTTAAAGGAGATTCTAGAGAACTTTTTGTTAGCTATGAAACAAATAGACTTAGCATAAAACAAGCATACGGATTAATAAATTATAAGCAAAGAATTTTGTAACCTTGCAACCACCCGTGAAAGGAGAGAGAACGGTGCCGGCGATCCCAGCAAGAACTTTTTTAAGCCGCAGTAACTGCTGCAGGCTACAAGGACGGAGGAGTGGACAGGTCACTTGGAGGATGTTTGGAAGCCTCCAAGGAGCGGATGACCCTCCAGCCATCAGCCTAGCAGTATTTATGGACTACATCTAATGCTGCCACAAACAAAGTATAGGGCCTCATCCCCACACATTTTACCTGAAGGAGGTGAGAGAGGAAAGGGGTTAGCATTTATTGAGTACTTACTGTATGCTAAGTGCTTTACTTGTGTTATCTCTAATTGAGATCCACTAAGCATGAATGCTCGTTATAACTTTGTGAGGTTCGGGTTACAATCCCCACGTGACAGATGAAAAAACTGATGCATAGAGAGGTCAAGTAACTTGCCCAGGGTCCCGTGGCCTGTAAGAGGCACTGGCACTTGAAGTCAGGCAGCCTGGCTCCAGAGCCCCCACGTTCTTCACCACTACCCTAGATAAGTTGGTTATATGGTATATACTTCTGTTTGCCCTTCAAGATCCACTCTCCATCCTTCCCCACCCTGGTCTGTGCTACAGACCTTGTCAGTGTCTTCCCTTGCTCGCCCTTTGGCTTCGGGTTGGGTTTAGCCAGCGGGTGTCCCAGATGGGAGAACAGAGGGAAGGGGAAGTGGGAGGGTGGCCTGGATGGGGCCTGGCTGCATCCCTTTTCTCACGGTGGCCTCTCTGGTCAGGTCACTCTAAGCACACAGGCAGCCAACTACAGGTCTTGGTGACCATACCGCCCCTCGCCCCTTTAGGCCTTGGGGTGGTCAAGTAGCTGTTACTTCTTGCCCTGCCTCTGTGGTTTCCCTGCATCCTGCCCACACCTTTGTAAATAGCCCCTTTATTCAACTTTCTTCAAATTACCCAACTTGAGTGTGCCATCTGTTTCCTGCCCGGGTCTGGCCTGATATAAATAGGAAGGCAGGAAAGCAGCAGCTCTGAGTCCTCTCTCCCTGCGTGGGCAGTGTTCCTCATGGGTACAGGACCAGTCACAGGTGAATCAGAATGACCTCTCATTGCAAGGGCTCCGGGATGTTCTGTGGGGGGATAGGGGGTCCTGGCATTGCAGAATGAGGTTGACGCCCCCCCCCCCCCCCCCCGCCGACTTAGGGCCTTCTGAGATACAATAAGCCACAAGGGTTCTGTTAGCAGAAAAGATCCTAGGCCTTCTGGGAGAAGGGCTAAAGAGAAGAAACAGAATTGGGTGGGGCGAGTTGGGGGTGGGGGCGGACCGGCTAGGGAGTGGAAGAGGTGGGCTCAGGAGGCCAGATGGCCTGGGTTCGAATCCCAGCTCCTCCACCAACCAGATGTATGACCTCTGGCAGTTCATTTAACATTCCCAAGCCTAACTTTCCCCCTCTGTAAGGTTGGACAGTAGGAGTAAATGAGTCCATGAATGCAAATGGCCGGCCCATTTTCAGTTTTTTATTACTGAGGAAGATCAGGCCTTTGAAAATTTTCGACCTTTGAAAAATACAGGGCAGATTCAAGGGCTGGAGCCCTTGGGGACGATGCATTGGGAAATAAGAAAGCAAACCCTGAAGCAAGTTGCCACAGCTTGGATGCCAGGACCAGCATGGAA
This sequence comes from Mustela putorius furo, assembly GCF_011764305.1. Lineage (NCBI taxonomy): Eukaryota > Metazoa > Chordata > Mammalia > Carnivora > Mustelidae > Mustela > Mustela putorius. Next base: position 14,496,431 of record NW_025421321.1, on the reverse strand, counting down.
AGCTAAGGGAGGCATGGAATCCTCCCAGTACTTCTTGGCCCTGTCCTTGATTAGGCTGCCACTTGAGGGCACACAGAGCAGATGTCCGTCAGAAGACCAGAGCAAGTGAAGTTGCCAGAAAGATCTCATGCTGGGAGAATCAAGTTCCCCCCATTGCTCCCCTTCCTAAAGGCTTCCCTTCTGTAAACATCACTGCTCTCTCCAGCATTGACAGTTTCTCCCTCTGGAAAGGAGTAGTCTCATCAGCATACAAAGATGCTCTAATAACTTGGGAGGCCTGGGTGGCTCAGTGGGTTAAGCATCTGCTTCGGCTCAGGGCATGATCCCAGGGTCCTGGAATCGAGTCCCGCATCTGGCTCCCCGCTCAGTATGGAGCCTGCTTCTCCCTCTGCCTGCCACTCTGCCTGCTTGTGTGCTCTCTCCCTTAACAAATAAATAAATAAGATCTTTTAAAAGAAAGATGCTCTAATGTCTCTTATCTTAAATTCTTCAATCTCACAACTTCCATTTCTCTGGTCCCATAGCAAAATTCCTTCCGAGAGTTGTCTATAAACACTTCTTCCCTCCTGTTCTCTCCTCAATGGATCCATTAGCATCTCAGCCCCAAATTGTTCTCCCAGGCCACTCTTCTCAGTCACCAATAACCTCCACATTGCGTCATCTAACGACACCTTTTTATCTCTCTCAACCTCTCAGCTGCATTTGGCCCACTGGGACAACACTCTGTGTTGACACATCTTCTTGCCTCAGTTTCCGAGGATCTGCAGAGATCCCCTCTGGCCTCTCCAGGTTTGTCAGTGTGCTGGGCCAGCAAGCCTACTCCTCTAGAGCCCTTGGGGTGTGTAGTATGGAGAGATGAGCTCACTGAACAGTTCTTCACAGCGCTCAGGAAATGTGAGGAAACTTCCATCTTTGCTGATCATTGGAAGCATGAAGTTGATGGGAGTTGGAAAGGGGAAGGTAGCCAGGGAGGAGCAGTGGGAGATGGTGCAGGATAAGCTCTGTCATCCCACCCCACAACCCTGGCAGCTCACAGCAGTCAGAAGCTGACATTCATCTTCACATTTTTATGGTCAACTGGCCCTTATTATTCCTGTTTTACAAGGGAAGACAATGGAAGCAGGGGGGAGGAGGAATTCATTCATTTTCTCGGTCAGGGTCATATGAGGCGAGGCCATGCCCCAACAGGGCTCTGTGCAAAAGCCCTCACCCTGCCCTACTCATGTCCTATAGGGTCTCCAGAACCTAAAACTCAATCTATAGTACATTCCAGACCTTTGCCAGAATCCTCTCTTGAGAAAACCCAGAGCAGACTTGGGACCAGTGTGTAGTCCAAGAACTTAGCATCACTATTCTTTGTCGGTCCTGGGTGCCTTGTTTGTGTGCACTGGAAGAAAGTGTTAGGGCAAAGAGGGAATGGGAATGGATGAGACAAAGACAGGAAGTGGCTCTTTTTAATCTTGTCTTCAGAGACTACATCATGAGGATGAGAGGATGGAGTGAGAAATACTTGGGAAAAAAAAAAAGAAATACTTGAGAGATGCCAGTGGTAGTCTTCAGCCTTCATACATTGTGTCATGGCCAAGTTTGCAGGATCAGTCTAGAGCTCCAGTGGCAAAATATCTGAGGGTTTCCCATTCCTCCTTCTTGCTGGAAGCAGCATCCGGGGTCCCTGGTAAGAGATGTTTCGGGTGAGGATGGTGGTTTCGTTCCCCATTGAGACAGTTTTAGGATATGGGTTTTCTGCTCCTTCCATCCCACACCCTTGAGCCAAGTAGACTTCCTCATCCTCATCTCTTGCACCATGTCTTTGGGAAGCTAATGAGAAATAGAATGTAGAGTAAACTCGGTTGGTTGAGTGTCCAACACTTGGTTTTGGCTCCGGTCACGATCTCAGGGTTGTGAGATCGAGTACTGTTTGGGACTCCGTGCTCAGGGGGGAGTCTGCTTGAGATTCTCTCCCTCTGCCTGTCTCCTTACTCGTGCATGCTCTTCCTCTCTCTCAAATTAAAAAAAAAAAATCTTTTTTAAAAATTTTAAAAAGAAGTAGAATGTAGAGAAAAGCACAGAGTCATATTAGATGTGCGTTTGAATGTGAGCAGCATAGTCACCAGTGATTTCCGTGTGCTCAGAGTCTCCGTTTCCCTGTCTTTGAAATGCAAATAATAAAAATCACCTTGTGGAGTTATTGCAGGGATCAGAGTCAGTGTTCATATGGTTTCTGCACATGTGCATGGTTGGTACTTGGTAAGCACTGGCTGGTATGATAAAGGGCCCATTAGGCTAGCCTTTTACCTAAATCCCTTTCTATACAAAAAAAAAAAAAAAAAAAAAAATCTGGCGAGTCAGTTCTATCAACTAGGATGCTTTCAACTCTAAGTGCAGACAATCCAACTGAACTTAAGAGTAAGGAAAATGGGAGCGTTTGGGTGGCTCAGTGGGTTAAGTCTTTGCCTTTGGCTCAGGTCATGATCTCAGGGTCCTGGGATCGAGCCCCACATCGGGCTTTCTGCTCAGCAGGGAGCGTGCTTCCCCCCCCCCTCTCTGCCTGCCTCTCTACCTACTTATGATCTCTGTCTGTCAAATAAATAAATAAAATCTTCGGGGGGAAAACAAAAGAGTAAGGAAAATGTATCCTCTACTTAAGAAATCTGGAGGCAGCCTCAGGGAGGACTGATCCATAGCTTAACAATGTCATAGAGGCTACACGTTCTTCCATCTTATCTACCTCCTCAGCCTATCTGCTCTATTCCCCAGTCGTCTTCCTCATGCTTTCAAGATAATGGGCACAGTTCTAGATGTCACTTAGAAACACAACCACATCCAACAGTGGGAGAGGACCGTCTCTTCCTGTGTATGCCTGTTTAAGTAAGGGGATCTTTCTGAGAATCCAGCCAGCATACTTCTCATTTCTCATCAACCAGAATGATTTCATGTGCTTATGTTTGAACAAAAAGACAATCACTGTAATTGGTTGTTTCAGTCAACTTCTATTCCTGACACAGGAGGGATGGTTATTGGATAGACAACCAACCAATGATCTGCTCTGCTGTTTGTTTAACAACATCCAAAAAAAGTGTTTATGAAGCACCTACTAATACCTACTGAGCGCTCAGGCTTTGGAGGGACTGACCTCATAGCTTAATGTCAACCACTGCAAATTTAGAACGTAAATGCTGGCGATTTTGACTCACAGAGAGGAGATGCTCAGGAAATGTCCTCTGAAGCAAGGAGCCAAAGGGCAAGGTGGAGGTGGCTGGGCCAGGTTCATTCATGGCCAGGAAGCACCATCTCGGAAGCAGGGCTCGCCAAGAAGGTGAGGGAGTTCCCCAAGCTTCAAGCTGGCACTCGGCTCCCAATTACGATTCCAGAATTATTAGCTTTGATTCTGTGAGAAAGGAGCACATCAAAGCCAGAATCCTATGAATTAAAATGTTGACTAATCGAGCTAATTATAGTTCAGTCATCTGAATTTTCACACAATGAGCCTGAGTTCTCATGAAAGCCTGTTCTCGGGCAGGAGGAGGCTTTGATGATGAAGCAGCTGTTTATGTCTCAGACCTAGTCCTCCCCACTCTGGCCAGGGAATCCGTACTGGAGTGCCTTCTGCCCACTCAAAGGTCTCATGAGTTCTACTCCAGCTTTCTTGAAAGCTGAAGCAAGCTCAGGTGAGGGGGAGATTATAGAGATGTGGGGAACTAGAGTCTCCTCCCCGGAGAAAGATCTAACCGGCGTGTCAGAATGTCAGGATGAGATTCTTTTCGTTTTCAATTTTATTCCAGATTTAAAAATACTTAGGTAATTTACATAGCCTAATTATACTTTAGGGAGAAACTTCTCCCTTAACGTGTCTCAGTTATCAGATGCAGAATGGTATATAATAAATTTTAATCACTGTTTAGATGTTCTTTGCTGCAGAGTTAGTAATATAGACGAGGCCTAAATCTTTGAGCTACCAACGACAGTGTTTGATTGTCACGACTGAGGAGGAGGGATGCCACCGGCATGTCGTACTTGAGGCCACTGCTAAACACCCCACCATGCGCAGTGTAAACCCCGGGACAAAGAATTATCTGACCCGGAATGTTAGTAGTGCTGAGATTAAAGAACCTGGTGTAAAGTGTGAAGGTCCATTCAACACTGGTCGTGCACTCAAGGTCTCAGCAAGTTTGCTTAAATAGTGTCACCTGCCACCCAAAGACCTGTTTTGGCAGGTTCCTTCACATTATACATTTTTGCAAGAGAGCTGGGAATAAAGAAATGGATGGAGTCCATGGCAATCATAGTCTCAAGTCTTATAGCCAGTATGCTGGCTCTTCAGATGGTATTTGGTGAATAACGATGAAGTGTATGGATGCTTGGGGCCCCCCGGGTCAGGCTCTCTTCCTGTGTAGACAGTTAAAGAGGCAGATCTATAGAATATGGTTCATTCAGCATGTCTCTAAACTACCTTTTTTTTTTTTTTTTAAAGATTTTATTTATTTATTTGACAGAGATCACAAGCAGGCAGAGAGGCAGGCTGAGAGAGACGGAGAAGCAGGCTCCCCGCTGAGCAGAGAGCCCGATGTGGGGCTCGATCCCAGGACCCTGGGATCATGACCCAAGCCGAAGCAGAGGCCCAACCCACTGAGCCACCCAGGTGCCCCCTTTTTTTTCTTTTTTAAGATTTTTCTTATTTATTGGGGCACCTGGGTGGCTCAGTAGATTAAAACCTCTGGCTTCGGCTCAGGTCATGATCCCAGGGTTCCAGGATCGAGCCCTACATCGGGCTCCCTGCTCAGCGGGGAGCCTGCCTCCTCCTCTCTCTCTGCCTGCCTCTCTGCCTACTTGTGATCTCTGTCTGTCAAATAAATAAAATAAAAAAATCTTTTAAAAATATATATTAATTTATTTATTTGAAAGAGAGCGCGAGAGAGCACGAGAGGAGGGAAGGTCAGAGGGAGAAGCCGATCCCCCATGGAGCTGGGAGCCCATTGTGGGACTCGATCCTGGTACTCTGGGATCATGACCTGACCTGAAGGCAGTTGCATAACCAACTGAACCGCCCAGGTGCGCAGTCTTTTTTTTTCTTAATCTGTTTTTTTAAAGATTTTATTTATTGGGGTGCCTGGGTGTCTTAGTGGGCTAAGTGGCTGATTTTGGCTTGGGTCATGATCCCAGAGTTCTGGGATAGAGCCCTGCATCAGGCTTTCTGCTCAGTGGAGAGCCTGCTTCTCCCTCTCCCTCTGCCTGTGGCTCTGCCTACTTGTGCTCTATCTCTGTCAAGTAAATAAAATATTTTTTAAAATTATTTATTTATTTACTTGACAGAGAGAGAGAGATCACAAGTAGGCAGGCAGCAGGGTGTAGGGGAAAGCAGGCTCCCTGCTGAGCAGAGAGCCCGATGCAGAGCTGCATCCCAGGACCCTGGGATCATGACCTGAGCAGAAGGCAGAGGTTTTAACCCACTGAGCCACCCAGGCACCCCTCCAAACTACGTCATTTTAAAGGAGGTTTTAATTCATTCTCTTGTAAATACTACAGAATCAATAGGTTTTAAAATTATGCAAGATCTAGGTAGGAACTAAGGACTCTTTTTATTCAACTTAACTGTTATCAAACTGTGCATAAATCAACTAAGGGAGGTTTAGGCCTTCCTCTTGCTTTCTGACTGTCCTCGTTATCCAGGATATTTAGAGCTTGAAGTTCATTTGTCTTTTCAACACACTTTTACCTGAAATGATGTTCTGTTCTGTCTTGTCCTTTTGGAGTAACACCACTTAAAAATTGTTTTAATGGGGCATCTCGGAGGCTCAGTTGGTTAAGCAACTGCCTTTGGCTCCGGTCATGATCCGGGAGTCCTGGGATCGAGTCCTGTTTCGGGCTCCCAACTCCACGGGGAGTCTGCTTCTCCCTCTGACCTTCTCCCCTCCCATGCTCTCTCTCTCACTTTCTCTCTCTCAAATAAATAAATAAAATCTTTTAACGAACACATGCATGTGATTTAAAAAGTCAAGTAATAAGGGTGCCTGGCTGGCTCAGTCGGTTAAGCATCTGCCTCTGGCGGAGGTCACGATCTTGGAGTCCTGGGACTGAGCCCCACTTCGGGTTTCCCGCTCAGTGGGGAGTCTGCTTCCCCTCTGCCTCTCCATTCCTCCCCACCTCATGCTCTCACTCTCTCAAATAAATAAATAAAATCTTCAAAAAAAAAAAGTCAAATAATACTAAAAGTCCAGCGAACTGTGGCAGTCTCCCTCCTCATTCCCTCTCAGACCCCTAAGTCTTCCTGGCTTTTTTCTGGTGTGGACACATTGCCATATTTTGAATAATCCACATAAGCCATTCTCTTTTAGTTCCTGTATTGGTAAATTTGGATTTAGTGCTCTTTTCAGCCATCCCTTCCCTAGTCCTCCCTACCTCATCATATTATAATTTTTGGTTAAATTAGTGTTTGGTGGGGTGCCTGGGTGGCTCAGTGGGTTAAGCCTCTGCCTTCAGCTCAGGTCATGATCTCAGGGTCCTGGGATCGAGTCCCGCATCGGGCTCTCTGCTCTGCGGCGAGCCTGCTTCTCCATCTCTCTCTGCCTGCCTCTCTGCCTACTTGTGATCTCTCTCTGTCAAACAAATAAAATAGTTTAAAAAAAACTAGTGTTTACATTATTACACATGTGCAAAGAAAAAAGAACATAGTGTACTATTATTTTTCTTTGTTACTTTTTGTTTTTCCTGATATTAATGATTACCTTGTTTGTTCACTAGCAGCAACTACTTTAAATTTTGTTTCTTTGCAGTACTTTTGGTCAAAAGATTGCACTTGTGACCTAATTTCTCTTTGCAGAGGCCAAATTTAGCTGACATTCTGAGTTTTCAGCCCCCAAATGGCCTCTAACTCAGGACTCACTAAAGAAGGAGACTCCGCCTAAGATGCAGCCCATTTCCCATCATTGGCTTCATTTTCCCCAAATGGGCCATTCTCTAATCACAGCTTTTTATCTCCATTTAAGAAGCTAGCTCCTGGGGCACCTGGCTGGCTCAGTCAGGAGAGCATGCTACTCTTGGTCTCGGGGTTGTGAAGTTGAGCCCCTTGTTGGGTGTAGAGTTTATTTAAAAAGAAAGAGAGAGGGATGCCTGGGTAGCTCAGTCGGTTAAGCATCTGCCTTTGGCTCAGGTCATGATTCTAGGGTCCTGGGATCAAGCCCTACACTGTTGTTGCCCATCAGAAAAAAAGTTAAAAAGAAAATGGAAAGAAAGAGAGAGAACCCATCTCCAGCTCACCTTCTTGCAAGGGGCCACATAATGGCAAATACTGAACCCTCAACACTACGGTCTCCCCAGTCACACAGCTGAGATGGGTTGTTAAAGAGCCAACGGTGGTCTCTTCAGAAGGTCTTAGGGACCAACACTGGCTCCAGCACAGGTGATCACTACTGAATTTGTACTAAAGACACATTTCAGCCTTCACAGATAGCTGCTTTTAAAACCTATCACTTTTCTCCTTTTTGGCTCTATACTGTTGTGAGCGGCCCTTTGGATCCACGACCTTTCGGCTGCCAAACAGTCTTGGACGGTGCACAATGCAGGGGTTGGTTTAAAATGGCGTCAAACCTGTGGCAACACTCTCTAGTTTCTGCTTTCACTGAACATAGTCCACCATACCCCCAGGATTCACTGCCCTGCTTCTCGTCCTCTCTACAAGGTTCAGGGCTAGAACCCTGGCCTTCCTGCCCCCAGGGCTGAGAGGGTCTGTCCTAGAAGATGAGGACTCCAGTGTTGAGGAGAGAGAACCTCATTAAAAATGTGCATGGATGGGGTGCCTGTGTGGCTCAGTTGGTTAAGCGACTGTCTTCGGCTCAGGTCATGATCCTGGAGTCCTGGGATCGAGTCCCACATAGGGCTCCCTGCTCGGCAGGGAGTCTGCTTCTCCCCCTGACCTCTCTCATCTCATGCTCTCTCTTTCTCTCTCAAATAAATAAATAAAATCTTTTTTTTTTTTTTTTTTTTAAAGTGCGTGGTTCAATTCATGCAAAGGAGAGGACTTTACCAGCAGAGGATCTCCACCAGAAGAGCTTCTCTCCCAAAGGGTGCTAGCCTCTCAAGGAGCCGATAGCAGCTTCCAGACTTAGCTGATTCAGGCCTGGCCTGCCTGCTCCTTCCTGGAGGATGCTTGATCATGTCAGCTTCCTGGCTTTAGCAGGCCATGCTCGAGTCTATTCCTATACCCTCTCTTGTGGAATTTCTTCCCTTCCAAACTGAGCAGTCAGAGAAGGAAGTCAAGCAGTCTCTGCTGGAAAACCCTGAAGCATCCCAATCTCTCCCAAGACTCAGGGACCCCTCCTGCTAACAGAAAGACGGATGCCAAAGCCTCGCCTGGGATCTTTTCCTGAAATACAACCCTGCTTTCTACTCCTGCATCTCTGCTCGATTCTGCACAGAGAACAAAGGGATTTTTATGGAGGCAGACACACCCCACATTCCTAGTTTACAGAATTTATTTTTAACCAGAACTGCATTTAGAACCATGTGAGCAACCATACTAGTAATAATAGACGGAAGAGGAGAAGTGCGTGTGGATTCATCTTCCTGGATTTGGGTGGCTCCAGTTAATATTTAAAATGGTCTCGAGTTCTCGAAGCACACACTGACTGTTTGATGGAGGAGGCGCTGAGGAGAGAGACAGGTGGGAGTGGGAAAACTGACCTAGGATTAAAAATTAATTGTGCTGAATTTTTAAATTAGATCGTTGAAGGCAGATGGCTATGAATTTTAATATGATTTTGTATTTAACTTTTTTTTTTTTTTGAGGAGATTTAAACTCTATTATTCACCAACGAGGCAATTGATGAACTCCCATTTCGGCTTTAATTCTACCTCATCACAAGTAGAATTACAGGGCTGGAAACACTCTACCAATCATCCTCCGTTGGAAAGAACCACACCCAAAGCCAGCCAGGGCGACAGGGATCCCTAGCACATTTTTTAAGACTTCTAATTTAAGGTGTTCTATGGCCAGTCTCCCTCGGGAGCAAATTCTGGTGTTCCACTTTCCCATTCGTTCAGCCTGGCTGTGCTTCCTCTTTCCCTGCTCCAGGGGGCTGCATAGACAGAGGAAACACCACCCCCATCCCAGGCTCCGTCAGCCCCAGCCTTGACCCCTGGGGGGCCCGAAGGCCTGTTTTTAGGGCTATGAAGTGGATCAGGCCACAGCCCTGGGCCAAAGGGGGAGAATGGTTGACAGAGAGGGCCCTTCCCACTTAGGTATAGGAACTAACCTGATTTCAAAGGCTGGTCCCGCAACAGTGTTCAGTCTATGTCAGGGCCCAAAGAGAAAAGAAAGGCTAGGCAAGGAGTGGTACTGTAGAGCCCTCTTTATATGGTGTTGGAGGACAGGGACACAGTCCAGCAGCTGCAGGAATGCAGGGATTGGATCCAGTAGGGACGTGGTCTTGAAAGAGCTGAGCTTTCGTAAAGGGTATCAGCAAAGGGATGAGGGCACAGAGAAGAGTACACTTTCTACTGGGGAAAGAAATTGGCAAGAAAAAGACCAGGTATCAGAATCCTGGGTAAGCAAGCTGGAGAATAATTGCCAAGTTCTGGGGGGAAGGTGGAATCTCTTCTAATAGCCACTGTGGATGCAGCTCCTCATACATACCCACTGTCTCCAGAAGTTGGTGACCATTTTGACGACTTCTTATTTTAGATCTCCAGCCTATACCCCTTTCCTGGACTCCAGACCTTCGTATCCAGCTGCCCACTGGACCCCTACACTTACATGTCCAAAGAAACTTATCAGCTCTCCCCCAAACCACTCCTCTTCCTATGATCTTTGTCCCAAGGAAAGCACTTATTTTTGACTCCTCCTTCTTCTCACGCGCCATATTTGGATCTCTTGTCCCATCAAGTTAAATCTGCTTTCTGAATAGCTACTCATTATTTCCCCTCATATTCACTGCAAAAATCTTAATTTTGGTCAAAATCAGCTCTCGCTAGAATTTTACTGCAGCCTCTTCTCTGTTCTGCCTGCCTCTAGACGTGCACGTCCTTTGGCCATCCTTCCTCCTAAATACTACTTTGATTCTATCTCTTGCTTAAAATCCATTACCTGGTGCCCATTGTCCCCAGGATAAAGTGCAAAACCTCTTAGTGTGACCTAAAGACTCATGACCTGCCCCGCCTGCTGCCCATCATCATCTCGTGCCCCTTTGCCTCATCGGCCCCCAGCTGTACTAACCTTCTGGCAGGTCCCTGAGGAAGCCCTCATTTCTCTGGACTCCATGGCTAGGTACATGAAGTTCTCGCTTTCTTCATCTGGGTCACTTTTGCTCATCTTTTGGGACTCGGTTCAAAGGATCACCTTCTCGAGGATTCCTACTCTTTCTGGTGCTCCCTCACCTGCTTCCACAGCCCCCAACTCCCTCTGTCCTCCTGCTTATCTCCTGTGTAGATATTCCGGACCAGACTTGTGGATAACCCAGGCAGAAAGCAGGTCTTTTTCCCCAAGGAGCACTGCAGCCATGGGGAGACCAAGGGCCTTGGAGTCAGCCAGACCTGTGTGTGAGAACCAAACCTGAAGTAAGACACGCTGGACAAGATTTGTATCACCTCAAGAGCTCCGTGTCATTAGCTGTAATCCTTTTAAGCCGTTGTGAGGATTGAAGTTGGAAAATTTACAAAGTGCTTGGCATTGAGCCTAACATACACATCGTAGGTGCTCAATAAATGTTGAGTGAAGGGAATGCAGAAAGAGACGTTCCAAATGGGTTTATGGGCTCGAGGTCAGTTATGAGAGAGGCTGATGTGGGTCACTGTGACTTTGGCCATTTCTGCAGAGAGATGGCAGGACGGGGTGGAATTAAGACCAGACTCCATCTAGAGAGGAAAAGCTAACTGAGCTGATGGAGAACAAGACAAGGAAGACCAACAGTGAACACCAGAGGTATCTGTGAGTTGGCAGGCAGGGTTTGACTGTGACTGAGCTGTTGCTGAAGGCTCAGAGAGTCAGACTTGCCAGTGCTGTAAACTGGCATTGGACAGTAGGAAACACATTCTCACCCTCACTCTGGAGCTTTGAAAAACACACACAACTGGTCCCCACCTCCAGACGTGTGGTTTCAAGCACTCTCAGGTAGACCCGGGACTGGGCATCTTTAAAAGCTCCTCAGAAAATACAGATGTAGGAGCACCTGGCTGGCTCAGTCAATGGAGTGTGTTACTCTTGATCTTGGAGTTGTGAGTTGGAGTCCCACATTGGACGTAGGGATTACTTAAAAACATAAAATCTTAAAAAAGAAAAAGGAAAAGGAAATTCAGATATAGCCAGGGCTGAGAATCACTCCTCTAAAGTGAAGGCAGCCCAGTCCAGAGAGGGGAAGGAACACCACACCTCTCAGAGCTGATGAAGTTTGTCACTAGGACCCCAGAGGGTCCCCTGGGCATAACTGAAGTAATATATGGTGGGGACTGGCTGCTCCTTGCTTACATGACCTGGCTGAGACAAGCTTTGCATTAGACCTCTCCTGTCCACAGACCAAGTGACAGGGAACAGGGAGAGATAAGGTTAGGGAAATGAAGCTAAGGGACACACTTGCCCCGATCTCAAATCTCCATCCTGCCTCTCCAGCTCCTCCCCTAAGGAAACCAGCTGCTCTTCAGGACGAAGAAGGTCCTTTGAGAGGTAATGGGGGAGGAGCACCTTGGTTTCCTTCATATCCCCTCCAGCAGCAGAGGGGGAAGCCAGTTGGGAGCTTCTTCTCACTTCTTGTGGAAGAACAGCTCAGAGATGGCAGCATAGAGCTCATGACCATTCTAAGAATGTAAGGAAATTTTTTTTTTTTTTTTTTTTTTGGATAGGAAATGAATCCCCAGTCAGCTGCAGCAGACTTTCAGTTTGAAGATGTCATAACCAAGAATGAGAAAAAAAATAAGGGAGGAACTAATTAAAAAATTAGAAACAGCTGACATTTATTTGAAAAATGCCTAGTTCTCTACTCTGGATTTCCACAATTTACACATAGAAGGTAATGAGGATGATGATACCCATTACAGTTCACAAGAAGTAGCATAATGAAGAAACTTCTAGTAAAAGCTGTCCTTTATTTTATCACCCTGTTCCTCCTGAAACCCTACAAATATTTGATCATGCCAACCTGATCAAAAGTCATCGATCAATGGTTGCATGCAATGAGTTGCTTGCAAAAGTCATTGATCACTGCTTGCTTGTAGTGCAAACAGCCTCTTTGTCACCCTCTACCTGGGAAAAATAACAAGAGAGGACCATGGATCACTAAGAAGTAAAAGTGAAATCTCCTCTCCTTGGACTTTCAATGCAGAGGCATAGCCCCGGGGAGGAAAGCAAATGAGAGGGAAGCGCATAACCAGTATGGACGGTCCTCACCCCCCCAGCCCCCACCCCCATCATCTTCCTACACCTATATACAAAACTACACCTCTTACGGTAAACTCAGTGTTGTACAAAACTACAGCTTTTGTGCCCACAAAATATTCCCTACCCACCTCCACCTCACCCCCCAGAAGCAAGAAAATTTGTAAAGTGGTTCACAGATCCTGGAGGGTACCTAATTGTAGAGAGACCTGAAAATGAACGGTCTCCCATTCCCTGTGGGCAGGGACTGGACACAGACTATGTTTGTTCAATCATCTTTTCCTTTTTGGAAATTAACAGCTCAAGTCTCTATTGATTGAACATGTTGTCCCTGTGATGTGGTGGGGATTTCACACAAGTAATGAGGTCATGCTGTTCTGGGATTATTTAACCCTTCTGGTCCTTTGTTTTTGTCCTTTTTGCTAAAATGGAAACAACCCATGTGTGTGAATCTGTTGGAGGGAACAAGACCAACTCTTGTAGTTCGTCTCATACTTTTACGTATGTGAAAAAATATATATATATATATATGTATCATAGCAGTAAGGAAATTCCAATCTGTGTCTCTGCAATGTACTTTGAACGCTGGTCCTGTAAAGGGGCAGGCTCCATAATGCAGTGGGACATTAAGCAAGAGATGGAACAGGGAACTAGAGCGGGCCATTGAACATGCTCCTTAATTTTCTCTCTTAGGGCTCTGCCTCTTTGTCTTTTAGTAGTCTGGGGCTGTGCTTGCTTGTGATGATACCAGCTAGCAGAGAGTAGAAATTACGATGGTGGACTGAATCAGGCACCTACCCTCCAGTGCAGGGAGAAGGAAGACAAGGGACGAAAAGAAGCTGGAACTGCTGTTTAAAGTACTGTAAATGGAGTAATTGTCAGGACTGATCAATTACTTTATATAAAATTGAATTGTCAGGGAGGATTCTCCCCTTGCGGAAGGAAGAAACAAAGTCCTTTATTCCTCATGATTTCAAGGATGAGGAAGGTCTTCTAAATTAAGGGAAGGGGGAAGTATAAAGAGAAGCCTTGGGGTGCCTGGGTGGCTCAGTGGGTTAAAGCCTCTGCCTTTGGCTCAGGTCATGATCTCAGGCACCTGGGATCAAGCCCCGCATTGGGCTCTCTGCTCAGCGGGGAGCCTGCTTCCCCCTCTCTCTCTGCCTGCCTCTGCCTACTTGTGATCTCTCTCTCTCTGTGTCAAATAAATAACATCTTTAAAAAAAGAAAGAGAGAGAGAGAGAAGCCTTATTACCAGGCCACTTAGCAGATGTGCTATGGGCACCTGCTATGTGCAAAGCTCTGAGCCAGGCCAAGGAAAAGCCCCACCTTGCCTGGGAGTTGCATGGGTGGAGAGGGTACCATGACATCCTGGCTTGTGCCCCACTGTGTCCCGGTCTCACACACTATTATAAGTTAGTCACATGTGTCTCTGAAATCCTCCTCCCCTTCCTTACCTTGTGGGGGGCCATCCAGGTGTGGTCAGCACGTTCTGCGCCTCGGGGCTCCCAGCCTCAACCATTCCCTTTCATTTCCCCTTCCCCCTTCCCCAAGCTCTTCTGTCTTAGTTCCTTCGGGCAGGAGAAGTTGCGCCTGGTTCTGCTCTTCCTGGGTGAATTTTGGCAAATCATCTCATTTCTTTGATTCTCAACTTTTCCTGTTAATCAGGAGAATAGTAATGCTTGTCTTGTATTGCGAAGATTCAATGAACGACGAATGTGAAATTAACTAACGCAAATCTTCATAAAGATTGTCGCAGGTAGCAGGCACTGTGCTGAATGCTCTTTGGACTATATTCCAGGTCATCCTTCCAATGGCCAGTAATGCAGGTGTCATTTAGAGGTGGAGAAACTGAGGCTTAGAGAGGTTAAGTAATTTGTCCCCAGTTGTTGCTCATTTACTGGAAGTGTTCAGATCTGAACTTACAATGGAATAGTCTTACTCTGAGGTCCATGTTGGTAACCATGGTGCCCCACTGCCTCTGGAAATGCCCCTGTGGAATGCTATGTCAGCAGGAGATCATTTTAATAGATACACTAAACAGATAGTGCCTTTTGTTATTAGATTTGAAGGTACCAAAAATCGTATCATATACGTATAAAAAATGCAGAACAATTAATTTACATAGAACCACAGGCCTTAGTGGGTGTCTGGGTGGCTCAGTCAGTTAAGCTTTGCCTTTGGCTCCGGTCATGATCTCAGGGTCCTGGGATCAAATACCAGACTGGGATCCCTGCTCAGCAGGGAGCCTGCTTCTTCCTCTTCCCCTGCTCATGCTCTCTCTCTCTCTCTCTCTCTCGTTCACTCTCTCATTATCTCTCTTTCTCAAATAAAATCTTTAAGAAGAAGAACCACAGGCTTTAGAGGTAAAAGGGATCTTTGAGATGATCCAGGCTTATGGTTTACAAACTCTGCTTCTCAGAAGTCCCATACCAAGCTCCGCTTTTATCTCTTTTAAAATTTATTATTATTTCTAGGCAGCATTTTATCTGAAGAATAATTCTAGGGCTTACTTTTTTATAATTCTCTATAATTTGGAGGGGAGCATTTTCCTGAAGCCATAAGAGATACTCAGACTCAAGTTTTCCTGACTTTCGGTCCAGGTCTCTCTTCACTCCCCAGTCCTATCTCTCAACATGAGGTGTCCAGTGTAGTAAATATTTGAGAATACTAAAAATAGATAATCAGGGCACCTGGGTGGCTCAGTGGGTTAAGCTGCTGCCTTCGGCTCAGGTCATGATCTCAGGGTCCTGGGATTGAGTCCCGCATCAGGCTCTCTGCTCAGTGGGGAGCCTGCTTCCTCCTCTCTCTCTCTGCCTGCCTCTCTGCCTGTGATCTCTCTCTGTCAAATAAATAAATAAAATCTTAAAAAAATAGATAATCAAGGGAGACTTCTTCAAAGAAATATCTCAGGAAGGCACATAGGTCTGGCTAATCTAAGCAAAGGCACGGTAACCAGTAAAAAGTAATAAGGCATGGTAACAAATAATTGTAAGAGATTTGGAGATGGGCTTGAAAATAATGTCAGTGATGACTATTATGAAGTTGTCTCCTGTGGAAGTAAGCAGAGAAATACCATTCCATAAGGCTCTTAAGTTCAAGGATTTATTCATTTAACCATCAGTTGTAAAGCATCTACTCTATCCCTGTCACTGTACTCGGCAGAAGGACCACAAAGATGAAAAGACAGTGCCCCTGCACTCAAGAGGCTGGCTTACTGGAGTGTGGGGGGGAGATGGCAGAGGCACTGGTGTGGTGAGAGCAGTGACAGAGATTTACAGAGTCCTGGGGAAACTTGGAGAATGGACATCCTATCCTGCCCCCAGGAGGGAGAGAATGGTAGTCAGGTAAACTTCCTGGAAGATATAACATCCGAGAAGAATTCAAATCAAGGAGATCGACATCAGAGGACATTGTTCTAGCCTTAGATAAAATTGAATTTCATTTCTTTCTACTTTTCTGCTGGAGCAGAGATGAGCCATCCAGTAAGGCTCCTTGACCATAAGCCACAAACTGATCAGCCCAGACCACATTGCCCCAGGGGTGCTGCTAACTAGAAGTTCTGCTTTCAATTATTATAAATATGTTCTTAAGATGATTTCTTCTCATAGAGTCGAAAACAGCTACTCCTCAGAATCAGAGCCAGGTGGCATGCTTCTCAGTAATCACTTAGATCTCACGTCCCGTGATTTCTAAATAAGTGTAGAAGATGGGAGCTGCACTACATAGCTAGTAGATGCTTGACAAAAAAAAAAAAAAAAAAGAAGAAGAACTGTACTAGTAGTGGGCAGATAAATTGCTGAAACAAATGGAGCCCATGATACGGTGGCTGAAGTCCAGCAAAATGTATCACTCGTGAAACAGGGCAAACAGTCCAAGACATCAACCGCTTTCTTCTACTTGAGGAATCATGCCCCATACTCCTTCCTCTGAGATTCTGCTCCTCAGGGTCTCGGTCCTGAGGAGCCTGGGTGGCTCAGTTGGCTGAACATCAAACTGTGATTTCAGTTCAGGTCTTGATCTCAGGGTTGTGAGATCCTGGGGAGGTGCCCCTCCCCAGGCACCATGCTCAGTGAGCATGGAGTCTGCTTCTCTCTCTCCCTCTCCCTCTGCCCCTCCCTGTACTTGTGCTCTCTCTCTCTCTTTCTCTCTAAAACAAACAAATAATAAATCTCAGGGCCTCTGTCTTTCTCTGTCCAATTAGAAGAAGGGGAAAGTAAGTGTGAACACTTTCTTAAAGAGCTATACCCAGGAAATGCCTAGGTGGCTCTGTTGGTTAAGTGACTGTCTTTAGCTCAGGTCATGATCCTGGGGTCTTGGGATTGAGCCCCATGTTGGGCTCCCTGCTCAGTGGGGAGTCCACTTCTCCCTCTCCCTCTGCTTGCTGCTCCTCCTAATTGTGCTCTCTCACTCTCTGTTAAATAAATAAGTAAATAAATGAATATCTTTTAAAAAGAGAGAGAGAGAGCTATACCCAAGACTGGCACATATGGGTTCCCTTCACGTTTTATTGGCCAAGATTTGTCACATCATCACATAGAACTTCTGGGGCTGATGGGAAATATAGTTCCAGGCTGAGTAACTTCTCCAGCCACAACTCTGTTGATACAGATGAGGAAGAGCTGGGTGGGCAGCTACTGTCTTCATCACATAGCTAGAAAGAAAGAAAATGGACCATCATAAAAAACCTAAGAATGTGACTAATAAGAGTGCTTCTGGGGCCCCTGGGTGGCCCAGTTGGTTAAGTGTCTGCCTTTGGCTCAGGTCATGATCCCAGGGTCCTGGGATGGAGCCCCATTTCAGGCTCTCTGCTCATCAGGGAGCCTGCTTCTGCCTCCCACTCTGTGATCTCTCTCACTTTCACACTCTCTCTCTCAAATAAATAAAAAAAAATCTTGGGGAAAAAAAAAGAGCGCTTCCAGCTCCAGAATATTTTATAATTACTTGCTTGGTAATGTCAATACCTGAGCACATGTACCCTTAAACACTTCAGATAGAAGCCTGTGCAGAAATGGAAAACAGGGGAATATGATCAGGTGATTGTATGTTGCTGGTTTGTCAAAACCTTGGTTAATTTTTTAAAAAATATTTAAGAAATCTGACAACTAGATAAGTAATATTAACAGCAGTAAATCATGGGAAACTGTCAGAATTTTTCAATCAGAGCAATTTTTTCACACCAGCAAATTTTCTTCAATGTCTTTGCTATGCTAAATACTTTAGGGTAAAATAAAAAAAAGATACTGTCGGGCCACTTGGGTGGCTCAGCAAGTTGGGTGTGTGACTCTTGGTTTTGGCTCAGGTCATGATCTCTGGGTAGTGATAGTGAGGAATGTCAGGCCTCACATTCCATGGGGAGTATTTTTGAAGATCCTCTCTCCTTCTCCCTCTGCCCCTCTCCCCTACACTCTCTCTCTAAAATAAATAAATAAATATTTTTTAAAAAATGATGCTGTCATTTAAAAGTGTATGTACGTATATATGCAATTAGGAGTTAAATAGAAGTGATGCAACCCAAAGATACTGTTGATTGCTAAATGGATTACACAGAGAAAAGGTAGGTATGGTCTGAAGGCATAGAGAAAGCAGGATCTGAGCCAAGTCTTAAAGTGTAGGCGAAGTGTTGATAGGCATAACGGTTGGAGAGGCATTACGTGCATGAAAGTTCCTGAAGAAAATGAGACTGAAACGTATGTGAGGGACAGAGGGGAAAGCATTGTGAATGAAGACAGGGATAACAGTGATTCACTATGGTGGTGACAGTCCATGAGCAGGGTCAGGTGGGAAAAATAGAGTTAACCTTATGCTCTCTAGGTGGAAATGAGGAATGAGGTAGACAGTAGGGTGTAGCTTAAAAAGGCACACCTCTTTACTGAAACATTTCGAAATACTATTTAAAGATGTTCATAGTTAAATAGGTTAATTTGGGAACACCTGGCTGGCTCAGTTAGTAGAAAATGTGACTCTGTGTCTCAGGGTTGTTGTGAGTTCAAGCCCCATATTGGGCTTGGAGATAGATAGATAGTTGGATGGATGGATAGATAGATAGACAGACAGACAGATATAATTTGCTTATTGCAAATATTTGGGGTGTCTGGGTAACTCAGTCTGTTAAGCGTCAACCTTTGGCTCAGGTTATGATCCCAGGGTCCTGGGATTGGGCTCCACATCGGGCTCCCTGCTCAGAGGGGAGCCTGCTTCTCCTTTTCCCTCCCCCTGCTCCTGTGATCTCTCTTTCTTTCTCTCTCTCTCTCTCAAATAAATAAATAATCCTTAAACTTTTTTTTTTAAACGAAAGAATAGAAAACATTTGACTTCTTTTTTTCAAGTCTGGAATAGGCTTTAAGTTTTGAAGCCCTTGCAAAACACTTTAGGCTAAGATTCTACTTAGTATGATGGTGATTGGCACGAGTCACTTAGGAAGTAGCCAATAAATGATCAAATTGCTAAATTGCTTGGTAAACCACTTCGCAGAATAACCACAGGGTATACAGAATTCAAATTTTGTAAAAAAAAAAAAATATATATATATATATATTTATTTATTTAGAATGAGAGCACAAGCCAGGGGCGGGGCAGCAGGAGAGGGAGAGAGAGAATCTCAAGCAGACCTTGCACTGAACACTCAGCGCTGAGCCTGATGCAGGCCTTAATCTCACGACCCTGAGATCATGACCGGAACTGAAATTGAGAGTCAGACACTTAACCAGCTGAGCCACTCAGGCGCCCCAGAGTAGGCAGAATTCTAAAGATAGCTCCCAAGATTCCCGTCCACTGGTTATTCAATCGTGAAACTAATATAGTAACGCTGTGAAGAGATTCTGAAAATGTAATTACGGTCTCAAGTTAGTTGACCTGAAGGTATGGAGAGCCCTTTCAAGCTGAGCTTTTCATCTGGTGGGTAGCAGCAAAGGAAGTTAGAGAGACTGGAAGTGAAGGACAGCATGTGCCATTGCTGGCTTTGAAAATGAAGGAGACCATGTGAGAAGGAGTGTGGGTAGCTTCTAGAAGCAGACAGTGGCCCTAGATGACAACCAGCAAGGAAATGGGAAACCCAGTCCTAAGATACCAAATTCTACCAATAACCCAAATGATGTTGTAAGCAGATTCTTTCTGAGAGCCAACAAGCAGACTGGCTAGAGCCCAGTCTAGCCAACACTTTGATTTTGACCTCTTGAGACTCTAAGCAGAGGGCCCCGCTGAGCTGGCCAGACTTCTGACCTACAGAACTATAAGCTAATAAATGAGTGTTGTTTTGAACTGCTAAATTCACAGTGACTTGTTACATAACAGTAGAAAACTAATATAAATGGATACCTGAATTCAATTTAAGCAGAGGTTGTATACTTCAAGATTCCGTTCTAATCCTCTGTGAAAACTCCTAATCCCTACCAGAGTGATCTTTTTCTCCTCTCTACTCCTATAGGACTTCATTTTTATCATTCTGGAGTTAGCTAGCACGTATTGCTTGGCACTGTGTGTACCCGACCTTCCTTTTGCCGCTAGATGGTAAGCTCCATGATGGGAAGAATCAGCTCTTTACAGTTTCTCCTTCTAAAAGTCTAGGAATGTCGGAGAAGGTAGTGGCCAAGCCAGGATTTGGAGAATTTTCTGTCCACAAAACCAAAGGTGAGAAGGAGCAAATGGCTCTTGTTTTCTCTCGGTAAATAAGACTGAAACCACATCCAGTTGCTAAGATCAAGGTTACCCCTCTGCTGGGAGTGCTAACCTGACTGGGGTGCTCTCGCTACGTAATGGGCAAACCAGAATGACTGGTCTGACTCAGAAAGGTATCACTGAGACCCCTTCCAGTGATGAGTCTCTTTTATTCTTCGTGCCAGTTATAATCCCACAACCACGGCTCCAGCCTGCCCCCAGTTTGCTGTGGAGCCAATGAGCTTGGCAGGGTGATCAGACCTGACTTACAAATGACAGTGTTCTTTTCTTAGGTAATCATGTGAAAACAGACTTACTAGCCTCTAGGTGCCTTTACTTCTAAGGAACTCCTTAAAGCAGGTGTATTTCTCATTTGGGTAGATTTTTTCATAAACTCTTACCTTTATGCATGGCCCACTAATGCAAATAAATTCTAAAAGCACATTTGATACAGCTGTAGACTGATTCTGTAACATGTTAGTAATGTGTTCCTGCAGTTCTGCAAGAAGGCAGAGAGCCTACTCCAGAGCTAAGAAGTCATTTCTCTTTCATTCCCCCTAAGGTGGCAAAGGAAAGATGATCCCCTTTTGAGGCACCCTATGGTGCAAGAAGGAGTGATCAGAGGATCCCTGAAATAGAAGTTTTGCTTGGGACCAGATTTTACCCTGAGGATGGAATGCCCGATTTTCAGAAACTCTCATGACATTCAATGGTGATTTTTTAGTTAAGGTTCAGAAACTAAATCGAATGCAAGTTTGGAAGAGATTTTTCAGATAAAAAAGATTTTTAAAATTGACTAGCAATATTTTTACCGGCCTCATGCATGCTGCAATGCCCTTTTATTTCTAGCTTGAGCTAGCTTCCCCTTTTCCAGTTTTGCAATAATTCAGAAAGTATCCTAAAGTCCTCCTGCTCAGCAGCACCACCACCCCAACATTCAAGTCCAAATCTGGGATATTCCCCTTCAAAATATCTTTCAAAACCATTCTCAGGGTGCCTGGCGGGCTCCGTCACTAGAACCTCTGACTTTGGATCTTGGGGCCATGAGTTCGAGCCCCACATTGACTGTAGAGATAACTTAATACATGCATACATAAATAGCATTCTGTTTCTCCATACTTCTCCTTGCTGCCTTGGTTAGGGTCACCAGTATTCCAGCCTTTCTCTCCCGTACACCAGACCCGGGTGATTTTTCTAAAACATCAATCCAGTTCTGTTTCACTTAAAATCCTCTGTTGCACTGCTGTCAGAGAGCACTTGACATCCCCAAGCCAGATTGGTTGTGCTTTTGTTTCACCAGCCTTGTCTTCCCTTTCACCCTCTTTATTTCTTCACTGCTTTCTCAAAGAAAATCGCCACTTGGGGTGCCTGAGTGGCTCAGTTGGTTAAACATCTGCTATAAACTCAGGTCATGATCCCAGAGTCCTGTGATCAAGCCCACATCGGGATCCCTGCTTAGCAGCGAGTCTGTTTCTCCCTCTGACCCTCACCCGACTCATGCGCGCTCTCTCTCTCTCTCTTGTTCTCAAATAAACAAAGAAAATCTTAAAGAAAGAAAGAAAAAGAAGAAAGAAAAGAAAAAAAAATCTCCACCTACTTAAATTACATATTCCTGGGTCCTGTCTGAGGTCTACAGAATCAGAAACGAGGGGATGTGGGACCAGAAATCTGCACTGGTAAGGTCCGCAGTGATGCTCAGGCAACATGGCAGTTTTCCAAACTAGTTCTTCAATGTCCCACATTCTCTCTTCTTCATACCTTTGTGCTTGGTGCCCTGATAGACACACATGCTTCTTTGCCTAGCTGATTTTGGACTGTGCTTCAAGAATTGTTCTATAAGCGGGACGCCTGGGTGGCTCAGTTGGTTAAGCGGCTGCCTTCGGCTCAGGTCATGATCCCAGTGTCCTGGGATGAGTCCCACATCGGGCCCCTTGCTCGGCAGGGAGCCTGCTTCTCCCTCCGCCTCTGCCTGCCACTCTGTCTGCCTGTCCTCGCTCTCACTCCTCTCTCTCTCTCTGACAAATAAATAAATAAAATTAAAAAAAAAAAAAGGATTGTTCTATAAGCTCTTTAAGGGGCGCCTGGGTGGCTCAGTCACTAAGCAACTGCCTTCAGCTCAAGTCATGATCCCAGGGTCCTGGGATCAAGCCCCACACAGGCTCCCCGCTCAACAGGAAGTCTGCTCCCTCTCCCACTCCTCTTTCTTGTGTTCCCTCTCTCGCTGTGTCTCTCTGTCAAATAAATAAATAAAATCTTTTTTTTTTTTAATAATTTTATTTTTTATTTTATTTTTTTTTTAAGATTTTATTTATTTATTTGATAGAGAGAGATCACAAGTAGATGGAGAGGCAGGCAGAGAGAGAGAGAGAGATGGAAGCAGGCTCCCTGCTGAGCAGAGAGCCCGATGCGGGACTCGATCCCCGGACCCTGAGATCATGACCTGAGCCGAAGGCAGCGGCTTAAACCACTGAGCCACCCAGGCGCCCAAATAAATAAAATCTTTAAAAAAAAATAAAAATAAAAGCTCGTTAAGAGTCACCTTTAGGAAGCCTGTCCTGACTCCCTGGGCTGCATTGCTCTGAAGGCAAAGAATTGCCATTTGTTATTGCTGCCAGTTACCTGTCTCTCCCGCGGCCAGGTATGCTGTTTACAGGTAGGGGCTGTTTCTTTTTTCTTTTCTTTTTTTAAAAAATATTATTTATTTATTTATTTGTCAGAGGGATAGAGAGAGCACAAGCAGGGGGAGCAGCAGGCAAAAGGAGAGGGAGAAGCAGGCTCCCCACTGAGCAGGGAGCTGATGTGTCCGTCAAGCCCAGGACTCTGGGATCATGAGTGAGCCGAAGGCAGATGCTTAACCCACTGAGCCACCCAGGCGTCCTGGGGCTGTTTCTTTCATCTCTGTCCCCAGAGCCTGGCAAAGTCCTGGGAATGTACAGTTTTCAGCTCTTAGTAGGAAAACCATAATCTGATACAAGAGCTAAAAATGAAAAGGAGTTCTTAAACGGAGGGAATTTGTGCTTTCTCTAATAGAGTCATGTATGCTAACTGTCGTCTTATAGATGAAAACTATAGATGTAGATGAACTTTGAATTTCTTCCTCATGGTGTCCTGAGCTCTGATGCACTTTGCTATAGGAAAGATGGATTCATCCAAGAGTCAGGCAGTCCTGGGCTCACACCTCAGTCCTGCCAATTACCAGCTGTGTGACTTCAATCAAGTTGCTTAATTCTCATTATGTGAGACAGAAAAGTCTCTTACACATGCAGAGGAAATAATACATCTACTCCTAGAGGGAAAATGGGAGGTAGTGAAATAAAATATGTAAGACATGGCAGGTAGTGAAAAAATGCTTATTCTTTCTCATTTACTCTCAGAAAGGAGCTTAGAGGGGTGCCAGGTAGCTCAGTTGTTAAGGGTCTGCCTTTGGCTCAGGTCACAATCCTGGGGTCCTGGGTTCAAGCCCCACATCGAGCTCCCTGCTCAGCAGGAAGGCTGCTTCTCCCTCTCCCACTCCCTCTACTTGTGTTCCTTCTCTTGCTGTGTCTCTCTCTGTCAAATAAAATCTTAAAAAAAAATAAAAAGAAAAGAAAAAGAAAGGAGCTTAGATTGCTACCGAGTTTCTACTGCATGTCAAGTATTTTATTGGATATTGGGGATGGAAGAAGAATGCAAAAATATACATAGAATAATGTCTTCTTATTCAAGATACAGTGTTTTAAAAGAGCTTATGATGTATTAAGGATTATAAATAAACTCATAAATCAATTTTATTAATTTTTTTAAAGATTTTATTTATTTGGGGTACCTGGGTGGCTCAGTGGGTTAAAGCCTGTGCCTTTGGTTCAGGTCATGGTCCCAGGGTCCTGGGATCGAGCCCCACATCAGGCTTTCTGCTCAGTGGGAAACCTGCTTCTTCCTCTCTCTCTCTCTCTCTGCCTGCCTCTCTGCCTACTTGCGATCTCTGTCTGTCAAATAAATATATAACATCTTTTTTAGATGTAAAAAGTCCAAAGAAGGTTGGTGAAGCTCTCCTCTATTTGGTGACTTAGGGCTCGAATCCATCTTTTTTAGATGTTATATATTTATTTGACAGACAGAGATCGCAAGTAGGCAGAGAGAGGAGGATGCAGGCCCCCTGCTGAGCAGAGAGCCCGATGTGGGGCTCGATCCAAGGACCCTGGGACCATGACCTGAGCTGAAGACAGAGGCTTAACCCACTGAGCCACACAGGCACCCCAAATTTTATTAATTTTCGTAGAAAAACAAGATCTCAGCTACAAAGAGATTGCTAGCTGCCTTCCAGAATTCATCTCTCCTTATTCCACAGAGATAGAACCAACCCCTCCATGTAAGTCAAATACATGGCTACTTGGAAAAAAAAAATATATATATATATGATGTTTCCCAACCTCCTTCACTATTAAATGTGATCATTTGCTAAGGTTCTGCCTAATGGGATATGAATATAGCATGAGAAAATTCCAGAAAACATCCTTAAAGAGAGGGAAGCTGCTGTCTCTCTCCATTTTCACCTTCCTGCTGATGGCCTGGGACCTTGACGGTTGGAGCTAGAGAAGTCATCTTGGGCCATAGCAGAGAAGCTGTGTATTGAGGATGGAGAAGACACAGAAATCCAGAAGGTCCCCATTGATCCTATGATACCATCATACTAGCCCCAAATTGCCTGTATTTACTTGAGACACAAGTAACATTTAATCCACTATTGTTTGGCTTTTCTTCATTCACAGCTGAAGTTAATCCTAACCAATACAAACCAATACTGATGCATAAAACTTCAAGCCATCTTCAAGTTTTTAATGGAAAAAGTCTTATGTTATTATGATAAATGAGAACAACGCAGGAAACCAAACAGTATGTGAAAATACATGGAGGATAGAAATAGAAAGGAAATATGCCAAATTCTTAACTTTTTGGTTTAAAATAGTACAATATGTGGTAGGGTTTTTTTCCCCCCTGTTTCATGTTTTTCAGTACTTCCCCAATTTTTTTAACACAAAAATTTGTATTTTCGATTTTTTTTTAAGATTTTATTTATTTACTTGAGAGAGAGAGAGAGCATGAGAAGAGAGAGGTCAGAAGGAGAAGCAGACTCCCCGCTGAGGAGGGAACTTAGTGCGGGACTCGATCCCAGGACTCCAGGATCATGATCTGAGCCGAAGGCAGTCGCTTAATTAACTGAGCCACCCCTGTGAAAATACAGGCGCCCCTGTATTTTCAAGTTTTGAATGGATATACATTTGAGCTCAGTTGGTAGCAACCACTGAACATATTTAGTGTTTTCTTAAATAAACTTAACAGTATTTTTTTTTTCAAGATTTTGTTTATTTATTTGACAGAGAGCACGAGCCAGGGGAGAGGTGGAGGGAGAGAGAGAAGCAGGCTCCCTGCTCAGCAAGCAGTCTGCTTCTCCCTCTCCCTCTGCCCTACCCCATGGCTCCTATACGCTCTCACTCTGCTCTCTCTCTCTAATAAATAAATAAATAAAATATTTTTGAAAAAATAGCTTTGGTGGGAGCAACCCCCCCCCAGTTTTCAGAAAAAGAAGACAATAGGCTGGAGGAGTGTGTGTGTGTGTGTGTGTGTATGTGTGTGTGTGTGTGTTGGAAGGGACAGGATGATTATTGAGGAAAGGTCTATTTTTTATTTTTTATTTTTTTTAGATTTCATTTGTAAGTAATGTCTACACCCAACATGGGTCTTGAACTTGCAACCCCGAAATCAAGAGTCACATGCTCTGCCAACTGAGCTAGGCAGGCGCCCCCAGGGAGTGTCTTAAGGGGTAGTCTCTAACTTAGGCGTGGATACAAAAAGTGTTCTGGAATAGATATGAATTCGAGTAGTAAAATTTTCAGCTTTCCCTAATGCTTTCCTAAGATTGCTCAAGAGTTTGTTTTCACTAGAAATTATATTTTAACAGAAGTGTAAAGTAGTTCCATGCTCAATGATGAAAGCAAAACCATAAATCTCAAGAGGACGGAAAGTAACGCAAGGAGAGAGGTCAGCGTGTTTTTTTAAACAATGGGAAGAATTCCCATTTGTTTGTAATTAAATACTAATAAAGTCCTACTTCCCACAAAGGGATAAATAGGTCTGTTATTACTCTGACTAAGAGACAATCTGAGTAACTGGGAAACTAATTTGTTTTAACCATGTTTTTGACAAGTTACTTTTGTGTCAGAAGAAGAGTTCACCCAATATTCCATATGCTTCCCCAAATTTCCCAGCCTCCTCTGTTGTAGGGTTAGGGCCACGTGACTAGTTCTTTGCGGGAGACAGAGCAGAAGTGATATGTTGTGTGCTCCTTCTGGTCTGAGATTGGGAGTAATGGGAATGGAACCACATATTGAAATGGTGGTCTCACAAGAGATAGAGCCTGGATTCGAGCCCTAAGTCACCAAATAGAGGAGAGCTTCACCAACCTTCTTTGGACTTTGAATAAGAAATAACTTTTGGGGGGCACCTGTCTGGCTTAGTCAGTGAGCGTGTGACTTTTGATCTCAGAGCTATGGGTTCAAGTCCCATGTTGGGTGTAGAAATTATTTAAAAATAAAATCTTAAAAAAAAAAAGAGAGAGAGAGAGAGAAAGAAATAGGGGCACCTGGGTGTCTCAGTCAGTTAAGCGGCCAACTCTGGATTTTGGCTCAGGTCATGATCCCGGGCTCCTGGGATCATGCCCTGCGTCAGGCTCTAGGCTCAATGGTGAGTCTGCTTGGTGATTCTCTCTCTCCTTCTATCCCCCACTCCCCCTCCACACACGCCCTCTCTAAAATAAACAAATCTTTTAAAAAAATAAATAACTTTTTGTTGTGTTAAACGAATGTATTCCTTTGGAAGGGCTTCCTTAACAGAATGCCACATACTGGGTGGCTTAACCAAGAGAAATGTATTTTCTCGTGGTTCTGGAGGCTGGAAGTTAAAACTAAGATATCTGGCAGGTGTGGAATCTCCTGAAGCCTCCCTCCTTGGCTTGCAGATTGCCAACTTCTTGCTGTGTTGCCTCATAGCCTTTTCTTTGTGTGGGTGTTTGGTGTATCTCCCTGGTGTTTGGTATCTCTTCCATCTTATTCTGAGGACACCAGTCACAGTGGAGTAGGGCCCCACCCTAATGGCCTCAATTTAATTACCTCTTTACGGACCTCTAAATATGGTACAAACAAAGGTACTGGACAGTGGGACTTCAACATATGATTTTTGCAGGACACAGTGCAGCCTTAAGGGTCACTGAGAATTCAGGATTTGTTTTGTTATCAAAGCATAGCTTATCCTGACCAATGCAGTTTTTCTGGGAACAGGAATGAAGAAGATATGTTTGCTTTGAATGTATGAATTTATGTTACTATATGTTGATATGTGTGTATATATGTGTGCAAGTGTGTGGATGTGATATACAGAGCATCACAGTCTCTGAATGACTTACAAGATACCAAGATATTGTTCCCCTTATCCTTGGGATACCTGGGTAGGTGATCAGGGCTAGAAGCCTCTAGACTGTACAGTTCAGGTCATGAGCAGACTCCTCTGTTTACCCAGCATACTGTACAATTATATTCTTCTATGTGTGCAGTGGTTTTTAAAAAGATTAAAAAGTACTTTGGGGGCACTTGGTATCTCAGTGGGTTAAGCATCTGACTCTTGATTTTGGCTCAGGGCATGATCTCAGGGTCATGATATCGCACCCCATTTCTGGTTCTTTGCTGAGCACAGATCCTGTTTGAGATTCCCTCTTTCCCTAACCTGCTGCCCCTTCCTACTCCACGCCACGCTCTCTCACTCTCTCTTTCTAAAACAAATAAATCATTTTAAAAAAGGTAAAAAAACTTTTATTCACTGTGAATAATTATATATCATGTCAACATATGTATTTTATGAATTTCCCCCATCTTACGGAATATAGGGAAAATTTATTGAGAAAATAAGTGCCAAGCACTGTTCTAATGCATATAACTTAAATGAGTATACGTGTATTAACTCATTATATTCTCAGGGGGCCCAAGTGGCTCAGTTGGTTAAGCATCTGTCTTAGGCGCAGGTCATGATCGAGCCCTGCGTCAGGCGTCCTGTGAGTTAGTCTTCCTCTTACTCTCTCTCTCTCTCTCTGCCCCTCCCCACTTCTCATTCTTTCTCTCTCAAAAAAATAAATAAAATCTAAAAGAAAAAAAAACCAACAACTCATTTTATTCTCAAAATAACCCTCCAAAATTCATACTGCTACTATCCCGCTTTGCAGATGAGAAGACTGAGGCATACCTGAATTAAAGACTTTCCCAAATTACACAGATGGTAAATAATGGAGCCAAAATTTAAACCCAGGCAGCCTGATTTCTAGTCTTTCCGAAGGAACACTTAAAGACATTGCCATTTTTAAGCAAAAAAAAAAAAAAAAAAAATTTTTTTAATCTATGAATTTCATGGTTGGATTTGTGATTTTGCTTTTTTTCCCCTTATGTCTACTATGCAGTGGTTGTGTCAAGTTTTCTCTTTGATTCCTTTTAAGAGTGATTGTGTTGATTTAGAAACAAATTAAAATCCTTGCCCTGAAAAATGGTGTACCCCAAAACATGAGAAAACACAGTGTGAGCAGGGGATCAATGCTGTAATTCCAATCAACTCAACTCAGCAATGTATGCTGAGTGCTGGTGATACAGGACAGACTAAGATGACTTGCCATTCCTTGACTTGTAGGCCCCAGCCATCATAACTTAGGGATTTATGGTACGTTAGTGAAGTAGAAAGGCTTAAGAACCATGGTGGTTTAAATCAATACCCAGCTACGAAGGAGAAACTTAGAAATTAAAACCAAAAATTTTAAAATATGCAATCATTGGGGCACCTGGGTGGCTCAGTGGGTTAAGCCGCTGCCTTCGGCTCAGGTCATGATCTCAGGGTCCTGGGATCAAGTCCCGCATCGGGCTCTCTGCTCAGCAGGGAGCCTGCTTCCTTCTCTCTCTCTCTCTCTGCCTGCCTCTCAGTGTACTTGTAATTTCTCTCTGTCAAATAAATAAATAAAATCTTTAAAAATAAAATAAAATATGCAATCATTCATTTAAAATAATAACAGGGGCACCTGGGTGGCTCAGTGGGTTAGTGCCTCTGCCTTCAGCTCAGGTCATGATCTCAGGGTCCTGAGATCAAGCTCCACATCGGGCTCTCTGCTCAGCAGGGAGCCTGCTCCCCTCCCCCCGCCTGCCTCTCTGCTTCCTTGTGATTTGTCTGTCAAATAAATAAATAAATAAAATCTTAAAAAAAATAAAATAAAATAATAACAAACCTATTATATGCTAACAAAAATAATGTGTTTTTTTTTAAGATTTTTTAAAAATTTTATTTGACCGAGAGAGAGAGATCACAAGTAGGCAGAGAGGCAGGCAGAGAGAGTGGGGGAAGCAGGCTCCCCGCTGAACAGAGAGCCGGATGCGGGGCTCGATCCCAGGACCCTGGGATCATGACCTGAGCCGAAGGCAAAGGCTTAACCCACTGAGCCACCCAGGCACCCCCGTTTTATGAAAGATAATTATTTCCAAAGTAAAAACAGTTTTTGGAGGGAAGAATGGTGTTGGTTTTGTTGTGGTTGCTGTTATTTTGCTCATCTCCATAATGTCATGCTTAATAGAAGACAGACTCTAATATCTGCTTCTGCATTCAGTCTGCTGTGAAAGGTATGGGTTGAAAAACATGAAGAAAATCTGGCCTCACACAGGAGGCACCTGGCTGGCTCAGTCCATTGAGCATGTGACTCTTGATCTCAAGGTCATGAGTTCAAGCCCCATGTTGGAGGTAGAATTTTTTGTTTGTTTGTTTGTTTGTTTGTTTAAGGTAATTACAAGAGGAAGAAATGCAGATATACTGAAAGGTCCATGTTAGAAGGGGTGCCTGGTTGAGGCAGTCAGTAGAGCATGTGACTCTTTTTTTTAAAATTTATGACAGTGAGAGATAGCGAGAGAGGAAACACAAGCAGGATGGACCTAGAGAGGGAGGAGCTCCCACGTTGGGCCTGGAGATTACTTTAAAAAGTAATAACAAATAGATAGATAGATAAATAAATTTTTAAAAATCTGGCCTCAAGCAGGTAACTGGAAAAAGAAGAGGATTTTTTTTTTTTTATAATGTGGTATTAGCCCCAGGGGTACAGGTCTGTGAATCATCAGGCTTACACACTTCATAACACTCACCATAGCACATACCCTCCCCAATGTCCATAACCCAACCACCCTCTCCCTACACCTCCACCCCCACCCCCGCCAGCAACGCTTAGTTGGTTTTGTGAGATTAAGAGTCTCTTATGGTTTGTCTCCCTCCTGATCCCATCTTCTTTCATTTTTTCCTTCCCTACTCTCCAAACCCCCCACGTTACCTCTCAAATTCCTCATATCAGGGAGATCATATGATAATTGTCTTTCTATGATTGACTTACTTTGCTCAGCATAAGCTGAGCCTTATGGAACACTCTAGTTCCATCCAAATCATTGCAAATGGCAAGATTTAATTTCTTTTGATGGCTGCATAGTATTTCATTGTATATATGTACCACATCTCCTTTATCCATTCATCTGTTGATGGACATCGAGGTACTTTCCATCGTAGTTTGGCTATTGTGGACATTGCTGCTATAAACATTCAGGTGCACGTGCCCTTTCAGATCACTACAATTGTATCTTTAGGATAAATGCCCAGTAGTGTGATTGCTGGTTTGTAGGGTAGCTCTATTTTCAACTTTCTGAGGAACCTCCATGCTGTTTTCTAGAGGGGTTGCACCAGCTTGCATTCTCACCAACAGTGCAGGAGGGTTCCCCTTTCTCTGCATTCTCGCCAGCATCTGTCGTTTCCTGACTTGTTAATTTTAGCCATTCTGAGTGGTGTGAGGTGGTATCTCACTGTGGTTTTGATTTGTATTTCCCTGATGCCAAGTGATGTGGAACACTTTTTCATGTGTCTGTTGGCCACCTGGATGCCTTCTT
Source organism: Mustela putorius furo (assembly GCF_011764305.1). Lineage (NCBI taxonomy): Eukaryota > Metazoa > Chordata > Mammalia > Carnivora > Mustelidae > Mustela > Mustela putorius. Next base: position 14,465,444 of record NW_025421321.1, on the reverse strand, counting down.
TGCAGAAATGTCTGTTCATGTCCTCTGCCCATTAAAGAAGAGGGTCTTAATAGGCTTTTCAGATGATGATGGATATTCTTTGATATTACACCAAAACTTGACAAGTTGTAGTTTCTTAAAAGTTATTTATGCAAAAAAAAAAAAAAAAAGTTCTTGTAATGTGAGATCTGGTCTTTTCGTACTGCTGTATTAAGACCAATTCCCCTATCTCATCCTTTGAATGGATCTCTTACCAGTGCATGATTCTATAAGATCGTGCATTTTCATTCAGAAAATAATGGTTCATTGAGTTATGCATGTCTTTGTAATGTTGACACATAACATTCTACAAAACCCCCAAAATCACATTCATTAACATCACCACGGATGTCACCGGGAAGGTCTTTAAATCCTGGGAAGCTGTCAGGGTCACAGTGGCAGATACAAGGTTCCTAAAATTCGAATATTAGTGTGAAGGCTCGTATTTTATCACTGGCAACAAATACCGGCAATTGTTTTCTTTGAAGTGACAGGCCCACTTTGTTCATTTTTAAGAAAATATCTGCCAAATACCCAAGTTTGAATACTATAATTTGTCTACCAGTCATTCTTTTAAGTCAAAACAGAGCTCCATTAAAAAGCACTTGGTTCCTTGCAATTCGAAGAACAAGTGCTTTTCCTCAAGATATCCCCCCCGCTTCAGTACGCAGCACATGTGTACCTCCTATTTCATCACACGTAGTGTTAAAAATACATGAACTCAGGGGTGCCTGTGTGGCTCAGCCCGTTGAGTCTCTTGGTTTCGGCTCTTGGTTTCAGCTCAGGTCATGATCTCAGGGTCCTGAGATCCTGGGGAATCTGCTTGAGATTTTTTCTCTCCCTCTGCCTCCTCCTACTCGTGCTCTCTCTTTCTCTCTAAAATAAACAAATCTTTAAAAAAAATATGTGTACTAACAAAAATGTACTCGTGAGTCAATATTTAATAAAATTAGGAATTTTTACTATTTCAGGGCACCTAGGTGGCACAGTGGCTCAGGTCACGACCCAGGGTCCTGGGATCAAGTCCTATATCGGGCTCCTTGTTCTCCCTCCCCCATTTCCCCTGTTTGTGCTCTCTCACTCTTGCTCACTCTGTTTCTCAAACCAATAAATAAAATCTTAAAAAAGTTAAAAAAAAGAATTTTCACTATTTCACCAAGAACATTCTTTTTTTTTTTTTTTAATATTTTATTTATTTGAGAGAGAGAGAATGGGAACAAGGCAGAGGGTAGGGAGACAGGGAGAGAGAGAATCTCCAGCAGACTAGGCACTAAGCACAGAGTCCATCTCAGGACTCGATCTCACAACCCCAAGAGCACAACCTAAACCAAAATCAAGAGTCTGATGCTCAACCGACTGAGCCACCCAGAAGCCCCTCCCCAAAGACATTCTTAAGTGAAACTGGCATCTTACTTTTAATTTACTTACTTACTTACTGGTGGTGTTTGGCAGTGAGTAATATAAAGGCTATTGTTACCCTATGGCCCAGCTGTATTCATTTGTCTAAGACATCAGCAGTTTTACCCACCATGCTTCTCTACCATCAGTGCAAATGTCCACATAATGAAAAAGACAAATAATGTCTTGATATTACTAGGAAAATAGTTTTGGGTGCCTGAGTGACTCAGTGGGTTAAGCGACTGCCTTCAGCTCAGGTCATGATCCTGGAGTCCTAGGACCAAGCCCTACATTGGGCTCCCTGCTCAGCAGGGAGTCTGCTTCTCCCTCTGACCCACCCCCCCTCTCATGCTCTCTCTCATTCTCTTTCACATAATTAAATAAAATCTTAAAAAAAAAAAAAAAAGAAAGAAAGAAAATAGTTTTGATCTCATGGATCTCTTGAAAGTGTTTTGGTGACAGGGGAGGCAGATGATGTTTGAGAACGTCATCACAGAAAATAACTGTATTTACTCACAAAGAATATTTGACATCCAAAACAGAATCCTGGAGTAGATCACTGGTTATCATATATGTCCTTGTAATAGGGTAACTACTACAAAAATCACAGAATGAGGAAAGGATTTTGTACTAATTTAGCTTTTACAATGAATATGCTAAAAAAAACAAACTTAGGGTCAAAAGATTAGAGATTTTATAGTTAGCTTAGTTACTTATATTATTGTTTTCAAGCATTAGAAGGTCTATTAGTGAGGTAGATTTTTTTTTCTCTCTTCTTTATTCTCTAAAAAATAATGACATCAGTGGGAGAAGATCTGAATAAACATCTCTCCAAAGAAGACCTACAAATGGCTAATAAGTAAAAAACAAAACAAAACAAATGGCTACCAAGTATATGAAAAGATGCTCAACACTATTAGTCATCAAGGATATACAAATCAAACCCACAATGAGATACCACTTCATACCCACTAAATGGCTAGAAATCAATAAGTCAGATAATGACAAGTGTAGGTGAAGATGAGGAGAAATCAGAGCTCATACAGAGCTGGTGAGAATGTAAAATTGTCCAACTACTCTTGGAAAAAGGTTTAGTGGTTCCTCAAACACTTAAACAGAAGGTATAATCTGGTAATTCCATATCTAAGTATATATCCGAGAAAATTAAAAATGTAGGCTTACACAAAAACTTACATGTGAATGTTCATAGGAGCCTTATTGAGAATAGCAAAAATGTGAAAACAACTCAAATGTCCATCAACAGACACATAAATAAGCAAAATGCAATATATCCATGCAATGGAATATTATTTGGCCTTTAAAAAGGAATGAAGAGCTGGTTTGTTCTGTAACATGGATGAACCTTGACTACATTAGCTAACTGAAAGAAGCCAACCAAAGAAGACCACATATTATATGGTTCCACTTACATGAATGTCTGGAATATGGAAATCAATAGAGACAGAATGTTAATTAGCAATTACTTGATGGAGAGAGGGGAAATAAAGACTGTGCAGGAGTAGAGAGTTGATAGCTAAAGGATAGGGGTTTCTTCTTGAGATGGTGATGACAATGTTCTAAAATTAACTGTGGTGATGGTTACACTTATCTGTGAATATACTAAAAGCCATTAAATTGTACAGTGTAAATGGGGGAATTGTATGGTATGTTAATTACATCTCAAAAAAACTTCACCCTCAAATTAATTGAGTTATAGGAAAAATTATAAGAAAGCATTTTAGAGCAATAATTTTGTAGAGAAGGAGTCTGAAACCCCAGAAAGAGAGGTAGTTGACCTGAAGTCCTACAAAAGCTGGGACAGGAACCCGGGTTTATGGTCCTGGCAGTGGAGTGCATTTCATTCCCCAGAATAGTATTACAATACCCCTTTCACTTCCAGAAGAAAATTCTAATGATCATACCAAAAGCATTCAAACTGGAGTCAGCCTAAGAGGTAAAAAGAAAGTATCTACAAGAAAAGTGCTCTATCTACAATTCTGCTTTGAACAATGTCCCCCTTTGTGGAAAGAAATGGGAAATGGAGCAGAGTGAGAGAGGAGAACTAGGATTCACCTTCTTGCTTTAAACACTAAACCATGGGCGGGATTCTAAGTAGTCACACCAGTTGCCTAGGCTTTTGCCAACTCCTTTAAAAATAGCCATTCGTAAGAATAGTAAGCACAAGATGTAGCACAGAGGGTTGGGTGGGTCCCCAGGATAGTTAATATCACACCACTCATGGCCAGACATATTGTACCAGACAGCTTGATACTTTTCTTACAAATGATTTGGTTCCACTGCTAGTCTGTGTGAGGGAGAACTATGGGGATTCCTCTGATTTGTGTCCTATTTTGAGTTTCAATCTGCTTTAATGTAGTAACCCATCTGATGCTCGGAACCGTCACTGTGAAATCAATAGGGTAGGTATTATTAGCCCCATTTTGCAGATAGGAAATTATTTTTAGATAAGTAGGACAAGGTTTATTATCATCTTCATTTTATGAATGAAGAGTTTTATTTTACACAGTGTGATATAAATAGCTGCAAGAAAGGACGTAAACCTGTAGCTGGTGCATGAAATTTGGAGAACTAAGACTGGAGAACAGGGGTGCCTGGCTGGTTCGGTTGGTGGAGCATGCTATTCTTGATCTTGGGGTTGTAAGTTCAAACCCCATGCTGGATGTTCAAATTACTCAAAAATAAGACCCCAAAAAAGGAAGAGACTGGCGAACAAGGGAGCAAAATATACAACTGGGATACTCGTGGAAATGACAGATTTATTACTGCTTTGTGTTTATTGCACTTGTGTAAACTGCTTTTAGACAGATCAGATGCAGATCCAGACCCTGGACCTGCAAGCTCTGGTCTGCAATAGAATGGTTGACTGTGCTGCCTCCTTGCACAACTCCAGGGGGCCTCATTCACATAGAGGTGACACCATCGCCATAACATTGGATGTAAATGGTCGGTATCCCCCAGAATTAGCAAAGCAGATTCTGGGCCCTGAGTAAGAGATGCTATGAAATATCATATACAGTAGGGCCACTGGCTGGCCCAGTCACTAGAACATGTGACTCTTGATCTTGAGGTCATAAGTTTAAGCCCTATGTTGCTGTAGAGACTACTTTAAAAAAAAAAATTTTTTTAAGGATATCACAGGCATGCATCAGACAAATCTTGAGACAGGGAAATTGAAGGGACCCCATTAAAAAGCTATGTTTTTCCTTTGCTCTTTTTCTGGCTTCTATTCTTGCTAGGACCTGTACCCTCAACTCCCCACCCTACACATGCCCTATAATTCAAACAACATATGTCCTCCTTGTAAGTGACAAAGAGATAATGATATTTTGGAGTATTCTAGGACTATAGAGACCATCTAAGGAATGAAGGGTCATAAACGTTCTCTAAGATCAGCGACTCCAAACACCTTGATGCCAAGATGCCTGACTTCAGGGAATGAATGACTTACAAAGGACACCTGGACCCTGTCCTTGTTCTGACCCATTCCTGAATGCCTCAAAGGACACTTACACCAGACCACAATAAAACCCTAGGCCCCAAGCAAAGACGAGATTCATGCTCTTTCTATTTCCGAGTCTTCCAGTACTCTGTATGTATGTATGGATGGATCTATCAGTATAGATATACAGATATCTCTTCAGTAAACGCTGATTTCATCTCCTGCTGGCTCACATCTGACTTCAACTTTTGAAAAGTCACGGACCTCTTGGCTAGTCCTGCGGGAACCCTCTGGGTGGTTAGACACCTCCTGCTGGCATCAGTTTCAAGGCTCATCGCGAATTCCACCTTCTCCATGAAATCTTCCCCAATAACTTCTGCCCTAACAGTCCATTATATGCATTCTCTATTTTGGCATTTAAAAAATATTCCAGGGGCACCTGAGTGGCTCAGTGGGTTAAGCCTCTGCCTTCGGCTCAGGTCATGATGCCAGGGTCCGGGGATCGAGCCCTGCGTTGGGCTCTGCTCAGCGGGAAGCCTGCTTCCTCCTCTCTGTCTCTGCCTGCCTCTCTGCCTACTTGTGATCTCTGTCAAATAAATAAATAAGAAGCCATTAAAAAAAATATTCCATTTTAACTGTAATTTATCTTTTTATATTATTCTTCCATTTTTCATCCTTAAGTAGCTGGTTCCTGTTAAGCTTCATCTCCTTCAAAAGATTCTAACTCTTTGAGGGTAGAAACCGTATTATTTTCCATTTCTTTATGATCCAAAGTGATCATGGTTCATGGTAATAAGTACAATAGCTAATAAATGAATCAGTCAGTTCAACTTCAGAATTTGAGTCATTAGGTATTATGAGTGCAGTAAAGAATGTAAGGAAATCTAGAAATATATCAATTATCCCATGAATAATAGTCCCCTTTGAAATTATGAACTCATTTATATTTCATGGTGTCTGTTTTTTAAATTGGGATCGTTGCCTTAAATCTTTGTGCCTGTGTTCGGTAAATCATATGGACAAACAAATTTGAATTCTGTATACTAATTTTGTTAAGTGTCAAGAGCCAGTTGTTGGTAGAACAAATACCCAATTATTTAAACCATTGAAAGAGAAATTGAGGCCGAGTAAAAATTTGAAGAGTTTATTCAAGCGAAAATCAATCACAAATGCCAAACCAGAAAGTGTTCCACCAACAAGAGCTAGGGGGAAAATTGCATAGAGAAGGTGTGATAGCAAGACAAGGAAATTATTTGATCAGCGATAACTTAAGCCGCTGCCTTATTTGGGAAAGGCTTGTTGGCTGTGTGTGATCGGTTGCCCTTAGGTTTTGATTTCTTAACCTTGAGGCATTTATAGGCTTGGGTTTGGATTTGTTTACATAATCCCACTAAAGCCCTAGAACCACTTCAGAGTCATGGCCTCCTTGTTTAGTTAATGTAATAATCACTGTATCTGTATTGCATTTTCTTTTCTTTTTTTTTAAAGGGAGGGGTTTTTTTTTTTAATTAATTTATTTGACAGAGATCACAAGTAGACAGAGCAGCAGGCAGAGAGAGGGGGGCGGAAGGAGGCTCCCCGTGGAACAGAGAGACCGATGCAGGGTTTGATTCCACGACCCTGAGATCATGACCTGAGCCAAAGGCTGAGGCTTAACCCACTGGGTACACAGGTGCCCCTGTATTGCCTTTTCAAAGAAAGAAGATATTATGAAGTTCATCATTTCAAACAGTTAAAAAATAAAATTGGGTCTCTAAGAAAAAATCTAAACACCCTCAGGGGTTCCAAGATGAATATTCCACCCACAGGCATCAAATTCATGTTCTAGGTCAGAAGAATGGGGGAAGGAGATGGGGGAAGACGGTAGCCCTAAGCCAGCTGAGTCTGGCCCTTTGAATCAGGGAAACAGTAGTTTCTAAACAAATGTCCCTTGGACTCGGGAAAATCATAGCTTCTACTAGAAACTGCATCTAGTAGAAATCACTTAGATTTTCTCTGCCAGAACTGGGCTGCCTGGCCACCTTTAGCAGCAAAGATGACCAGAGATGTGAATATTTTTAACTGGGTGCTCAGCCACTGTGAACAGATTGGATTTCCATGAGGAAGGAACAACGACTTGAGATAGGCAACTTGCAATATCTACAGTGAAAGGTGAAAGGAACTTTCAATGTCAATTTCGAATTGTATTTGACCACACGAATATGCACTATGAATTTGGAAGGTGAGAGACATTGAAAAGACTTTCCCATTGTTAGTCCCCCCCCCCCATTATTAGTCTTAACTACCCTTAGGGTCTTCTACCTTCCTGAGAAATTACTGCCTGTCGTTTTAAGAATAGCCTTAACTGTAGAAAATCAGTGGAAAAGGTAGAGATACTGCTGGTAGATAGGACTCAAAAACGGAAATAGGGTTCCTAGAACCAGACCCCTACAGGCTATGGCCAGAAAAGGGCATTTCTCAGCTACATGATGCATAATAATTGTGAGAATTTACTGGAGTCTATTAAAAGAAATTTGGGATGCCTGGGTGGCTCAGTCAGTTAAACGGCTACCTTCAACTCAGGTCAGGATCCCAGGGTCCTGGGATGGAGTACTACATCGGGCTCCTTGCTCCACGGGGAGTCTGCTTCTCCCTCTGCCTCTGCCTGCCACTCTGCCTGCCTGTGCTCTCTCTTTCTCTCTCTCACTCTAACAAATAAATAAAATCTTAAAAAAATAAAAAAGAAATTTATCTAAAATAGTGATTCAATAGTGAATCCTATTTCCATAGGCCCCAAACTCTCAGATCTGATAAAACTAATGTCTTCTCATCCAACACAATTTTACAAGGGTTTCTCCTGGATCTAAAAGTATTATGTGCTTGATTTTCTTACCAAGAGAAAATCAACACCGGACATTGGGACATTGACCCCTCTCTCAACCTCTCCAAGCAATTAGCATCAAATTATTTCTTTTCTTGTGGAAATTGAAAAGGAAATCACTAACAAATGGAATCCAATTACAAGATTTTTCCCTCTCTGTGGTATTTCTATTTAGCAGTGGTTTCACAAACACTTTGGGTTCCTTTTTCAGCAGGAGTTTCAAACTCGATGGAACATTCTCTGTCAATAAAAAAAAAAAAAAAAACAGTTGTTCATCTAATTTGGGACTATCAACAGCAGTGGTGGTAACCTTAGTCAGTTTCATTTTTCTGTACCAGTAAGAGAAGTATATGTAAAATAAGAATATAATTTTCACCATGACTAATGCATTTCCAGTAATTATTATAAAAAAGATAAATTCTCAAAGCAAAATAGAAACTTAGTTTTACTGAGCTTGTTTCATTTTGTTTTGTTTTTATAACCTGGCTGCCAGCCTGTCTTTATTAAGGCAACACTTACTTGATCCCTAGTTAAAAGATTTACGTCCAACTGAATAAACAGCATAATTATTTTGTCAAGGAGTAATGGAAATGAACATTTCCTCATTTTTTTTTTTTCTTGGCGTGGTGTAGTTTTTACAAGCTCTACAGAAGATAGCATTCCGATAAGGTCATAGCGAATAGAAGTTTTGCTCATTGGATTAAAAATAGATCAGCTCAGTGAGTCAGCAGGTAGCTGTCTTGCATTTGCCTACTGAGAACATCCTAATTCTTCTACTACATCACAGTGAAGTACTCGTGTGGCTTCATGGGGATTAGTTTATTCAGCTATCAGAAATAAGATCACAGTATATCTAGGACATTCTGTGAGATACAAGAGCACCATGAGTATGATGGGTCAAATTCTGGTTAAGCAGATGTAAGCGTATATTCAACCTAACTATTTCCATTCCTTTACTGACAGGATCATGGGCCAGATTCTGGTTAAGTGTAAGTGAACACAAATGTGAAGATTTCAGTTCTTTTAATCAATTTACAGTGATATTGTCCAAATTAAAAGTAAATGCTGGGCGCGCCTGGGTGGCTAAGTGGGTTAAGTCTCCACCTTTGGCTCAAGTCATGATCTCAGGGTCCTGGGATCCAGCCCAACTTCAGGCTCTCTGCTCAGCGGGGAGCCTGCTTCCCCGTCTCTCTGCCTACTTGTGATTTCTCTCTCTGTCAAATAAATAAATAAAATCTTAAAAAAAAAAAAAAAAAGCAAATGCTGGAATCAGGTTATGGAGGATACCTGACTCTGGGCTCTGCTCTCTAGAGCATAGGCGGATTCATTATTCCCTGAGCCTTCCTGCCTGACTTGCCCTTTCCCTAGCCTGTGGGGAACCTGGGTGGGGGTGTGGGGCTTCCTGTCTTTCCTTTTTTTCATTACTCACATCCAGGCAATGACCAAGACACCCCCAGCCCCAGAACAATCTGGGTTGGGGTTGGTAGTTCTCCTCAAAAGGAGACATGAAGAATGAGAGGCCCACCTTCTTCTAAAACACCTTCTTCCAAGTACTGACTTTCAATAGGAAAACAGTTTAAGCTAGTATCTTCTGTTAATACATATATCAACATATCCAGCATCATCCTCTCACATCCTCCTTGTGTGAGGGGCTAGGGAAATATTAGTGAATAAAACTAGATCTTGACCTTGTAAAGGATCGATCAGGATCAGATCCCTGAGGAAATAGTTAAAGCTGTAATGTGAGGAAAAGGGGAAGTAGGCAGATAGGAAGGTGCGAGACAGGTCTCTCACGGCTCTGCACGGGAGTATAGGTAACTACAATTTGTCCTTGGCAGGCAAGCAGTTTTCCTTTCAGGTAGCTAGTTTTCCTTCAGAATCCCTAGTTTAGAGGTGTCTGGGTGGCTCAGTTGGTTAAGCATCTGCCTGTGGCTTTGGTCATGATCCCAGGATCCTGGAATTGAGTCCCATGGGCTTCCTGCTCGGCGGGGAGCCTGCTTCTGCCTCTCTCTCTCTCTGCCTGTCCTTCCCCTGCTCGGGCTTGTTGTCTCACACTCTCTCTTAAATAAATAAATAAATAAATAAAATCTTTAAAAAAAAAATCCCTAGTTTATCACAACCCTCTTAAGTCATGCAAGCACCGCCGTTCATGTTTTTAAAACTATTAACTGACAGCCAAAAGTTAAGACTTCAGGGGTAAAGGCTCAAAGGGAGATCCCTGCTAGAAATGTTTGCATTTTAACACAGAAGTCTGGGACTCTTCAGAGTTTTCACATCAGACCACTAAACTCTAGTCGAATGCCAGCCTCCAGGTCCCCTTAAAAGGTGTTACATTAATTGGACAAAGAGTTCATAATGCTTTAGTGGCATTATGTAAGCAAAGCAAAATCTAAATCTGTAAATGTCTCAAAGTTAAGAAATAGAAATCTAAGGACAACCGGTCACAAACAGCCATCTAGGTTCTAAGCTCTAAACAATCAGTAATTTCCTTACTTTGCTTCTCTCTTTTCTCTATGAAAGTCTCTCCTGGAGTCCCTGAATAAGGCATAGGTGGGGGGCTCTTGCGATCAGGCTCACAGAAATCCCAGAAATGCGGGTAAACCAGAAATAAGGGAAAAAACCAGATCATGCTGCACTAAGTCTGTGAGGTGGGTGTCTCTTTTTATGATGATTACCTGTGGTCAATAAAGAATAACCAGACCCTAAAAAAGGAAGGAAGCCATTGAAGGTGTTATCAATAGGGATGCTAAAAGAATTTAAGTTCCCTGGTTAGCTTGCTTTACTCTCTCCTTTGTCTGCTGAGATTCATTCTTCAGCTCCGTAAGACAAGAACCCAGCTCTCCCCCATCACCCCATTTGGTGGGGGCATTCCTAACTACTTACGGTTTGGGGCTGCCTGATTTTAACCAATGTAAAATTTAAAAAAATTTAATATGCCTCCGTTAATCTTTTGACAAAGGTTAAATGTTACTCAGTATCTTGAGTCTCTGTCCTAGGCCCTATATTTATCTTGTTGAATTGTATGTTAGTTACGCTTAGAAATTACTTTTCATTCATTTGTTCAGATGAATGCTGCTTTCTTTTTGTCAGTTATTGATTCCAGTGATAGCATTTGAAAGATACATTTATACTTCCCTTAAGAGTAGAGCTGACTGGGGCTCCTGCCTGGCTCAGTCAGTAGAACGGACAGCTCTATAAGCTTGGGGTTGTGAGTTTGAATCTTACGCTGGGTGTAGAGATTACTTTAAAAATAAATTAATTAGGGGATCCTGGATGACTCAGTCAGCTGAGTGTCTGTCTTTGGCTGGGGTCGTGATCCTGGGGTCCAGGGATGGAGCCCCGCATCAGCCTCCCTGCTTAGTGGGGAGCCTGCTTCTCCTGCTCTCTCTGCTGTAACCCCTGCTTGTGCTTGGCTCTCTCTGTCAAATAATAAATTAAACCTTTAAAACAAAATAAATGAAAATTAAGAATAAATTAAGAGTAGAGCTGACAAGAGAAAGAAAGAAAGAAGTGGATTAATTTTTTAAGTGTTATTTCAAGGCTTACCAATAATGCTTGAGAACCAGTATTAAGAAAGACTTGAATATATCCTCTACTCCATATTCCAGTATGACTGTTCTCAGCCTCCAAGAGGGCAGACTCCTCTGTTGACTCATCTACTATCTTTGGACCCGCATGGCTGGCTGGCTCCTGCGTGATGCTTGTCTGGGGTTGGATGGATTGAACCTCAGCAGCTTCATAGTTACTCCCAAGTCCTTGGAGCTGAAAGCTATCAATGGTTGCACAAGATTTATTGCATTCCTCATCTAGCCCCCCCCAAATTGTAAGTTTATAGAAAGAAAATTTATATCAGTCCAAGAAAATGACTTCAAAAAAAATTTACAAAGCAACATAAAATTAAATATAAATAAATGGAGTGAAAATAGAGTGCATAGTCAGCCTGAGAATATTTTTTTTTAAAGATTTTATTTATTTATTTGACAGAGATCACAAGTAGGCAGAGAAGCAGAGAGAAGCAGGCAGAGAGAAGAGAGGAGGAAGCAGGCTCCCCGCTGAGCAGAGAGCCCAGTGCATACTCCATTCTAGGACCTTGGGATCATGACCTGAGCCAAAAGCAGAGGCCTTAACCCACTGAGCCACCCAGGCACCCCATCAGCCTCAGAATATTGACTGATCTTAAATGCTAGAACAAGTGTGAGGGCAAATACAGATTTTATCCCCACAGAAAACTGAGTGAGGAGACTTTCCCCTTCACCTTTTTCTTTCTAAGTTTCTTTCTTTGTCCTTTTCAAATGTACGTCCATCTATTTAATGGCTAAATGGGACCTTGGCCAATCTCACAACTCAGGAGTATTTTCTTATCCTCAAGGAAGATAAAACCCAGTCTCTCAGTTTCCTGGAAGGAGAAGAGTCTGGCTTGTCAAAAAAAAGTCCAGATTGCAGAGCCCATCTAATAGTATTGGATGGGTTCTACCTACTTACAAGTACAAAAGAGGGAGACTCCTTTCTGACTTTGCAATCACTGTAGTGGGTTACCTGTGTTGTGCATCATGTTCTGATTTATTGCTTATTCAAATTTAAAGTTTCTCCTTTTTTCTATGTGTGTGGAGAGCTTCTCTCAATTGAGAGGAGATTTTGTTTTTAGTTATATTTCCCCAACACAAACATGACCCTGAGCTTTCTGGCAGCTGAGGTATTGATTTTTTTTTTTTTAAGATTTTATTTATTTATTTGAGAGTGAGAGAGAATGAAAGAGAGAGCAAGCATGACAGGGGGAAAGTCAGAGGGAGAAGCAGATCCCCTGCTGAGCAGGGACCCCCCCCTACCCTCCCCACCCCTCCACCCCCCCCCCCCCCACTCCACCAGGAACTCAATCCCAGGACTCCAGGATCATGACCAAGCTGAACGCAGTCACTCAAACAACTGAGCCACCAGGTTCCCTAAGGTATTGATTTTAATCATGAGATTAATCTTTGATTTCTTGGGATGCCTGGGTGCCTCATTCGGTTTAGCATCTGCCTTTGGCTCAGGTCATGATCCAGAGAGTCCCAGGATGGAGCCCCACATTGGGCTCCCTGCTCAGCAGGAAGTCTGCTTTTCCCTCTCCTTCTATCCCTCTCCCCACTCGTGTTCATGCTCTCTCTCTCTCGCTATCTCTCAAATAAATAAATAAAATCTTTTAAAAAATAGAAAAAAGATATTGTTACATGACACATGAATTTTAAAAAAATCCTTTGATTTCTTTAATAGAGAATCAGTGCAGCATAATGGTCAAGACTGTGGACTCTGGGGTTAGAATACTTGCCTTCAAGTTCTGGCTCTGCAATTCACCAGGTGTGTGACCTGTGTCAGTCACTTAGAAATTACACGGAACTTCCCCCAAATCGGAACCTCCTCAACAAATTTTCTAAGCCTTAGTTTCCTCATCTCCAGAATGGTGAGTGATGAATGAGCCCCACCTGAATCTCATGGAAAGGGTACCCCCAGCAAAGGGAGGCTCTGTTGCTGGAAGAAGTAGAAGGGAATATTAGGCAGGCCAGAACAACTGGTGTCCAGATCATTGTTAGTCTCTGCTCTCTGTGCTCAACTCTGTGAGGAATGGGCTGTGTCTCACTTCATAGCCTCAGTGCCCAATGTAGCACTTAAACTTAATAGTTGCTCAATAAAGTTTTGTTGACTGGATAAATAATGAGCAAAAAAATCTCATAAGCAAAGTTTCAGAGGTCACAAAGCTGAAACAAAGAATATACAGAGTAACAGTGGGAATTATATTTGAGACCTAGGTTAGGGGCATATGGTAGGGAGCCTTAAAGGCTAAGCTGAGGAATTTGTGCATTTGTCTACTAAATATGTATGGGCAAGGAAATAGTATGAATAGAGCTAAACTGTAAGAAGAGTAAACCAGTAGCAATGTCTAGAATAAATTGACAGTGGGACTCCTTGCTGATGGGAAGATGTTTCTTCTTTTTCTTTTTAAACATTAAAAAAAATTTTTTTTATTTATTTGACAGACAGAGATCACCAATAGGGAGAGAGGCAGGCAGAAAGAGAGAGAAGCAGACTCCCCACTGATGTGGGTCTCGATCCCAGGACCCTGAGACCATGACCTGAGCAGAATTCTGCAGAGGCTTTAACCCACTGAGCCATCCAGGTGCCCCTCTTCTTTTTCTTTTTAATTTTATTTATTTGACAGAGATGGGGAGAGAGTACAAACAGGGGGAGTGGCAGGCAGAAGGAGAGGGAGAAGCAGACTCCCCACTGATTGGGGATCCCTATGTGGGACTCAATCTCAGGACCCTGGGATCGTGACGTGAGCCGAAGGCAGAAGCTTAACCAACTGAGCCATCAAGGAACCCCGGGAAGATGTTTCTACTGGGAGTCCATGACAATCATTTAGGCTATAGCAGAGGTTCTTACTAGGGGTGGTTTTGCCCCTCAGGAGACATTTGACAATGTCTAGAGACATACTGGGTTTTCATAACCGAGGGAGTATTCCAGTAGAGACCAGGAATGCTGCTAAACATCCACCAATGCCCAGGATAACCCCTTCAACAAGAATTATGCGGCCAGAATATCAATAGTATCCTGCTTCAGTGCGTCTGGGTTACCAATGATTAGAATAGATAGCAAGAAGGGAAAGACTGGGGCAGATAGAAGTGGTTCCATGAGTGCAGTACATGGAATTTTGAACAGGACAAAATCTATAGGGCAGAGAAGGGGGATTAGAAAAAAACAATCCAAGGTGTAAAGTGGATAACTGGGAAGATGATGATGTCAGAAACAAAGAAATCAGAAGGAGGGCCACATTTTAAGGAAGAATAATGAATTTGTTTTGAGTTTGAGATGTTAACTGGATACCTTGCTGCAATTCTAGAAGCAGATGAAAATGTACTTGTGGGGCCTAGTGAGAGGCTAAGGCCGGAGATCCAGATTTTAGGAGAAACTTGCATTGAGTTCTTGGTTAAAGGAAAAGTAGCAGATGAAGGTGCTGGCAAAGAGCAAAAAGAGAGAAAAAAAAAAAGAGCAAAGAAAACAGAATTTTGAAAGACTAGGGGGAAACGGAAAGGTCTATAATGGTAAGACTTAGTGACTTTTCTGAAAACATAATTTTTCAGAATATTTCTCCACTTTAGCAATTAATTTCTCCCCCAACAAATCCAACATACTAATTAGACTCCATGCAAGTGAGTCTTTCCTAACTGTTCCTAAAATTTTGTTAAATCCATATCAAAGAGCCTCTTGTTCTCTTTTTAAATAACTGTTTTATTAAATTCTCCAAATCCTCTTATAAATCCCAAATGTACTCTCAAGCTTGGCTTAATAATATAGTATTTTGAAAGCATTCTTTTCCTTTTATTCTGTAACTATCTTTAGCACTTAAGAATTATTTAAAAATTATTTGCAAGATTGGCCTTATGCAAAATTGAGAAGGAGATCATTTGATTTGGGGGCATAGAGAGCCTCTGGACTTTTTGCTGTCCAGGGAGGAAAAACATATGAACATGAGTTTATATCCCAACTCTGCCACTGGTAAGCTATGTCACCTTTGGTGATTTTCTTTCTCTCTCTCATTTTTAAAACTTTTTATTGAGTTTTACCATACCTAGGAGAAACTGCGTGAGTTTTGTCAGAGACTACTTGAACATTCAGCATGACCCATTCCAGTAGAATTTACTGCCTACACCTTCGGTGTAAATTCCTAGACACAATTCAGAAGCATTACAGATTTGTTTAAACTTTCCAAAGTTTTGTGCTCCTGGGGAGCTCAGTTAGTTAAGTGTCTGCCTTTGGCTCAGGTCACGATCCCAGGGTCCCTGTTACTGAGCCCATGTCAGGCTCCCTGCTCAGCGGAGAGCCTGCTTCTCCCTCTCCCTCTGCCCTTCCCCTCACTTGTGATCTCTCTCTTCTCTCTCAAATTAATTAATTAATTAATTAAAAAACTTTCCAAAACACAACTTTCCCCAAAACTTTCTAAAAACACTTTCCAAAACATTTGGAAAATGTTAAACCTACAAAAAGTTGAAAAAAAGGTACAATGAACATGCATATACCCTTCACCTAGATTCACCTATCATAAACTTTGGAGACATTTGCTGTTCTGTCCATGTCTGTCTGCTTAGCTACCTACATTTAATTTTTGCTAAATCACTTGGAAGTACATTATAGATGCCATGAAATTTTACCCATAAATACTTAGTATATATTTCATAAGAACAAGGACATTCTGCTATAGAACTATAATATTATTGTTATCTCATACCAGAAATTTAATGTTTATACAATGTATTATCTAATGCATATTCAGATTTTAAAAATTGTTCACTGGGGCACCTGGCTGGCTTAGTTGGAGGACAGTATGACCCTTGATCTTGGGATTCTGAGTTCAAGCCCTGTGTTGGGCCTAGAGCTTACTTAAAAAAAAAAGTAAATAATAACAATGATGATTTTGAAGATTACCAGCAAGTTGTCTTGCATAATGTCCCATAATCTGGAATTGCCTGATTGCTCCCCCCAATTACCTTCAGACTAAATATTTTCACAAATTTACGCTACACAGATGATATTGTATCCTTCCATTTTATCACTTCAGAAGACAGGTAATATCAGTTTGACCCATTATTTGTGATAATTAAAATAGATTGTTTAATTAAAATAGTGTCTGCCAGATCTCTCCTTTATAAAAGTAGTTTTTCTCCTTTTTAGTTAATATGTAAGGGGGAGGAGATGTGAAATAGGTGAAGAGAATTAAGAGTACACTCATTTGGATGAGGCTGAGTGATATACATACAGAATTGCTGAATCACTGTATTGCACACTCAGTATACACCCTGCCCATACTGTATCTTAACTCTGGTTTTCTACCTCATTCTCTTTCTTCTTTCTGAAGTGCTTAAAACTGGTTCAATGAACCATGTAATTTGAAAACCCAAACCCAAACCTGTATGATCTTCCTCTTTTGCCCCTGGAAGCAAAGGACTCTGAGGCTCCGAAAGATGGCAGACCATGAGAAGGAAGAAACTCAACAGTCTGAGTGACCAAATGGTAGGCCCGGAATTTGACTGAGAGAGAAAAGTAATTTCTATTGTATCAGGATATTGAGAGTTTAGAGTTTCTCTGTTACTACACCTATCTTATGAACAAATATTAATCCAAATGTAACACTGCATGTTAGCTATACTGGATTTAAAATTGAAAAAAAAAAAAAGACGTAATGCTGGAAGTGATACCTTTTTTTTAAATATGTGCACTTTTTCCCTTAAAGATCTTATTTACTTAAGAGAAGGAGAGAATGTGTGAGTGGGGGGGAGTGGGCAGAGGGAAAAGAACAAGCAGACTCTATGCTCAGTGCAGAGCCTGATGTGGGGCTCATCCTACGACCCTTAGATCATGACATGAGCCGAAATCAAGAGTCAGACACTTAACTGACTGAGCCACCCAGGTGTCCCTGGGGTGATACTTTTATTTTTATCTATTACTTAAAAAAATTTTTTTTTATTTTATTTATTCACTTGAGAGATAGAGAGTGAGAGAGCACAATCAGGGGGAGTGGAAGGCATAAGGAGAGGGAGAAGCAGAGAGCCAGACATGGGGCTCCATCCTAGGACCCCAGGATCATGACCCAAACCAAAGGCAGACACCTAACCCACTGAGTCACCCAGGCATCCCTGGAGTGATACTTTTAAGACAGGTAACTTGCCTATGTTGTGGTTTGGGAGACCTCATTTAACCTAACTTTCCATTGTTCTTGACTGTTGAGTGTAGCTCACCAGATTTTTTGTTATTATTATTATCATTATTTTTTTAATTTTTTATTTATTTATTTTTTTAGTATGTAAGCTCTTCTTTATAATTTAGGAGTTTGTTTTGTTTTTGTTTTTTTGTCTTTGGTTGAGTTTGAAAGAATTGGCTTCTGTTATTTTCTACCAAGTACTCTGACCCACTCAATGTGCAAAAATATTGTGTAAAATTCCTACTTCCCTGGGATAAAGATAAATAATCTTCAGGGTTGCTAGAGTCAGAGTGGGTTTTTTAAAAATTTTAAATATTTTTTAAAAGATTTTATTTATTTATTTGACAGACAGAGATCACAAGTAGGCAGAGAAGCAGGCAGGGAAGGGGGGAGCAGGCTCCCTGCTGAGCAGAGAGCTCTACACGGGGCTTGATCCCAGGACTCTGAGATCATGACCTGAGCCGAAGGCAAAGGCTTAACACACTGAACTACCCAGGTGCCCCAGAGTGTTGTTTTTTAAATGGGATTGATATACCACAAAAACGCCCTTCCATATGGGTAACTCCAGAGTTATTCAGATTACATGTAGAGAAACAATTTTTATCAGTACGTGTAACTGGTGGGCCCTGGCCTGGCTTGCTTAGCACAGTCCCTTCTTGGCCTCATAGATAAATGGTACACACGACGCCCATGGACTTATCATTGTTACCTGGTTGCAATGAAACTATGTGTTTGTGATGCTCAGTCATTGCCACAACCTTGTGGACAATGTTGTAAGATGGAACCTGTGGTAGAGTAAAGCATTCTATCTTAAACTCACTCCTCTGTACAATTACTTCAATAAATCAGAAGCCCTATTACCATTTTTTTTTAAGTAATCTTTAGGCCCAGTGTGGGACTTGAACTCATGACCCCGAGATCAAGAATTGTGTGCTCCACTACCTGAGCCAGCGAAGTGCCCCAGTGAAGTACTATCACTTTCTTAATGTTTCTTTAGAAATGTTATATGCATCCATAACTACTACGAAAGTAGCCCTATTGCATTAAGAGTCCCCAGCCAGGTGAAAAACTCAGTCGTATATCCAGTTACTCCAAGGTAACAAAAAATCCTTTGATCTCTCTCTCTTTTTTTTAAGATTTTATTTATTTATTTGAGAGCAAGAGAACACAAGTTGTTGGGGGTGGTGCACAGAGGGAGAGGGAGAAGCAGACTCTCCACTGAGCAGGGAGCTGGACTACACAGGCAGATCCCGGGACCCTGAGATCATGACCTGAGCTGAAGGCAGACGCCCAAGGAACTGAGCCTCCCAGGTGCCACCCCCCAACCTTTGGTCTCTTTCAAACATAGAAGGGTCTTGTTCAGATTCCCAGAAGTGTGTGCACCCAGGAAGAAAGTAACATAGGTTTGGTGAGCAAACAGAAGGCTCTAAGAGATTCGGTAACCCCCTCCCATGAGGTTTAACCTGGGATAAATTATTGAAAAACAATATTTCAGATGTGATGCTGATTGGTATGTTATAAGGAAAAGCTACCAAGGCCAAAAATGAAGTGAAACCAGGAATTCTAGGAGGTGAAGTAAGCAGCAAAGCTGGCTTAGCCTTAAGGCTTCTGAAGAACTGTCATGACCTTAGGCTTTCATTTTGATGGCGGTGCAGAGTTTGGGACAGGAAATAATGCCTAGGACCTACCCAACTAGAGCATCTACTTAGAAGATCTGAATAAAGCTGGGACTGCTTAGATCCCAAGGAGAAACAAATTTATCACTCAGAAGTAGATAGCAGGACACTTGCCTGTCTTGAACTTGATTCTGGTTGAGAACAATACCATAGAGAACTCTCCTCTGAGCGATGATAGCACAAAGTGGCCTCCAAGTGGATTTTCAATCCAAAAGCGAGGTTTGAAACCTCAGATGACCATTGAACTTGCAGTCCTCCCCGGGTTGGTAGTTCCCCCAGGCAACAGGCAGGAAGACTAGAGTTTCAACCTGGACCTCAAAGAAATTCCACAGATAAAATGCCAAGGCCAAAGATTGAGCTCACAGTGAGAAAAAAGTCTCACTGGGCAAGGAAAATCAGGCACTCAGAGCCAGAGGGAGCAGAAACGAAACAGAAAAGTCTGATCTGCAAAGATTTCAGTGATGGCAATTGTCAGACCCCACATAAAAGCCCTGTGTTTCATGTACTTAAAGATTACAAACAGGGCTTGAAAATATAAGCGAGGAACAAAAGACAACCAACAGTGCTTAAGCAGATAACGATAAAGAGCCACACAGAATTTCTGGAGATGAAAATTTTAAGAACTGAAGTTGAAAACTCTATAGATGGATGAAGCATCAGAATAGAAACAGGGTAGGAGAGAATTTGGAGAAGATTCCAGTCCAGGTTTATAATCACAACCCCAGTCTCATCAAGGGCAATTTCAAAATTCCAAACATGTTCAGAGTTAACCCTCCTCTGCTTCCCCAGCTCAGGCCTGCCTGAGGCCTCAGAACCTGTGTGGGGGAGGTGCTTGTCGGCTGCTCCTTTCCTCCCACACAGCCACCCACACCCCCCAACCCCCATCCCACTGCTGCTGCTTAGGGCCGACCTCTCTCTCCACCCTGTGCTGGGGAAAAGAGGATTAAGGGAAAAGGGAAACAGTCTTGTATGCTGTGACATCTGGCATTAGTGCCCTCTGGGTATGGAGACTGTCCAAGACTGACTCTTTCTCTCCAAACTTTCTCTCAAAGTTCCCTCTCTCTCCCTCTACAGACTGACTCTAGCTCCCTAATGTCCCTGGCTGTGGGGTTGTTTTTTGTTTTTTGTTTTTTTATATTTTATTTATTTATTTGACAGAGATCACAAGTAGGAGGAGAGGCAGGGGTGGGAGGGCGGGGGCGGGGAGCAGGCTCCCCACTGAGCAGAGAGCCCAATGCCAGGCTTGATCCCAGGACCCTGGGATCATGACCTGAGCCGAAGGCAGAGGCTTTAACCCACTGAGCCACCCAGGTGCCCCAGCTGTCAGTTTTTAATAACACCCTCAAACCTGGACATCTGATGGTTCCTTCACCCACTGCAGACCAGGAGGTAAGATTCCTTTTCAGGGTATCCCAGGCTAGTGCTTTGAATGGATTCCATTTGTTCCCTGGGCCCTGCTCTCCTTTGCCTCCCCTAAGTCACAGCCCCCTTTCTACCCAATGTAGTTCCAAAGCAGGTGATCCTTCAGCCATTCTCTGTACCCTTCAAGGATCAGACCCCAATCTTTCCTCCTGAAACTCCAGGGGATAAATTCTCGGAGGTCGGAGGCACCTCTCATTTGGTTTGAGTTTGAGTAACGTACTCCTTCTGGACCCCATGTAAAGGTAGAAGGAGGAGAAAGCACTTTCCAAAGAAATCTTCACCCATCCATCCTTTCTACATCAACCTCCTTCTACTTTTTTTTTAAGATTTTATTTATTTATTTATTTGACAGACGGAGATCACAAGTAGGCAGAGAGGCAGGCAGAGAGGGAGGAGGAAGCAGGCCCCCTGCAGAGCAAAGAGCCCAATGTGGGGCTTGATCCCAGGACCCTGGGATCATGACCTGAGCCGAAGGCTGAGGCTTTAATCCACAAAGCCACCTACGTGCCCCAACCTCCTTATACTTTAAAGGTTCATGGGAGCCAGAAGTGTTTCAACACTCTTAGCAGGTCCAGAGTGACAGTACTGATCCACCATGTGTTGCTTTCAGCTTGGGGGCTGAGCCAAAATGGGGAGAGAAGCACCATTTGAGCATCTTGTTTAGTTGGATTTTATCCAAAATAATGGAAATCATTACCTTTTTTAATGAAGCAGAGAAGTGCAAATAAAATGCTATAATTTCTTTGATGTCAAAAATTCAAGGTTGAAAATGCAAACCACAGAGGGGGAGAAGATATTTGCAATGCATATTACAGCAGATACTGCATCTTTCTCAGAATACATAAAGAATTCTTACAAATCAATAGAAAAACGGGCAAAAACTTGCATGAGCCCTTCCCAAAAGAAGATATCCAAATGACCAGTAATCAAAATCTACTCAAGCTCATTAGTTATCAGGGGGAAAAATTAAAATAATAATGATGTCTATCATACACACTCACCAGAATTTTTTTTTTAAGATTTTAAGTAATCTCTATACCTAATGTGGGGCTCAAAACTACAACCCCAAGATCAAGAGTTGCATGCTCTACTGACTGAGTCAACCAGGTGCCCCAGAACAACTTTTTAAAAGAATATTTATTTATTTATTTATTTGAGGGAGAAAGAGTACACAGAAGTTGGGGTGAAGGGCAGAGGGAAAGGGAGAGAGAATCTTCAAGTAGACTCCCCGCTGAGCACGGAACCTGACTGGGGCTGGATCTCACAACCCATGAGATCATGACCTGAGCTGAAACCAAGAGTCAGATGCTCAACAAACTGTACCACCCAGGTACCCCAAGTGCTTTTTAAATTTTTTAAGATTTTATTTTTAAGTAATCTTTACACCCAACGTGGTGTAAAGCTCTAACTTTAAGCTCAAACTTAAAACACTGAGATCAAGAGTCTCATGCTCCACCAACTGAGCCAGCCAGGTGCACCAGAGGCTTAAATTAAAAGTAGAAAATAACAAGTGTTGATGAGAATATGAAACAGCCAAAGTTTTCCTCTACTAGTGGGGTGGAAGTGTAAGTTGATATACCCACAGTGGAAAAGTGCCTTGCAATAGCCATTAAATTTGAACTTTTGACCCAGCAATTTCATTCCTAGGTATTTACTCAATAGGGCATGAATGTGGTACACCAAGAGATAAACTTGTAGCAGCATTATCCATTATAGCCCTAAAATAAAAACAATCCAAATATTGATAGATAGTGGGATAGATACATAAACGGTAGTATATTCACAGAATAGAATACTATGTAAGAATAGAAATGTAGGAACTACAGTTACATACAACAAAGTAGATGAATCTCATATGAATAAAAATGTTGAACACAAGTATCCATATGGCCCAGTTCTGTGTATATGAAGCTTGAAAACAGGCAACTCTATGGTGTTAAAAGTCAAGAGAGTGATTTCCTTGTGGAAAGAGAGAGGAAATAGTGATTGTGAGGTGGCAGAAAGGAGGTGCTGGTCATATCCACCTTCATGTCCCATTGGGGACGACATGGTGTGTTGGCTTTATAATAATTCACTGAGCTGTACCCTTATGATTTGTGTCCTTGTCTGTACCTATTTAACACTTCAATAGAAAAGAGAGATTTTATACATACATACATATATATCTTGGCTATAAGAAGACAGACTAAATGTAGGTCAGAAGTACCCTTCCTAGATGAACGATACTGAACAAATCACTTGATCTCTTCATGCCTCAGCTTCTTCCTTATGAAACCAGGGTGATATTTTCTCAGAGGATCATTGTGACTATCGAATCAGAGAATGTGTAAACGTGCTTTGAAAATGGTTAACAAGCAGCAATTATAGTAACAGACATCTATGGAACCAATTTTGCCATATATGTTAGCTGACTAGAATTTAAATAATAACTTGAAAAGAAAAAGAATGAAAAAAAAATCACAGACATCCAGTAAGTGATACAAAAAATTTCAAGGCCAATTTTCCTTCATAAATTGTTCTCTTTCAAGAAATCATATAACACCCAACCGAGAATCAGCCTCCCATACTATTTAATCCTCATGAGTCACCAACAGATGCGCTGTATAGCCACACAGATATGTGAGTCTACAAGATAATTTTAGAAACTCTTCATGGCAACCAAATATTGGCATCTTCACACGGCTGACTTGTCCCGATGGACAAGTATAGGAAGGACTCTTACTTTTAATCTGCATTTCTCCGTTATGACGATTTTGATGGCAAATAACAGAAACCAACTCAAGCTAATGTAAGCAAAAAAATAATATGGAGATGTCTCACAGAACTGAAGGGCAGGAAAGAAAGCAGTTGAGCTTCTGGAATCAGAAATTATTCAGGCCTTGAAGAATCAGGCAGGGCTTGCCCCCTGTGTCAGCTCTGCTTCCTAAGGATGGCTGCTTCATTCTTCTCTCTTTCCTGGGCACAGAGAGAGAAGGATGATCCTGAAACTGTTCTGAGTCCACAGCCTTTCCTCTCAAAAGACCAACCAGCCTAGCCTGAGGGGCAGTTTCTTGGCTCCAAATCAAACTTGTCAGGAGAACACCAGTCTGACCTAGCTTGGGAAGAGTGATCACCCTGGTTTGGTCAGCGGGCCAGAAGTCCGGTATCAGTTAGTACAAATATGTCTGCTGGGGGCCTACCCCTGCTGGGTCAGGTAATTCTCAGAGGAAGGGAGTCATGAGCTGGAAAGACATCTAGAGAACTTTTGTTGCAGTTTCCTGTAGATTTGAACTCTAGTTATGGCATTAGTCAAATTGTCTGTCTTTCCTCTTCTTTGAAAGTTTTTCCCACACCTCTGCTGAGAGAAAAATGTCAAACCATGTGAGCCTTGGTATCAAGGTGGCAGCTGATCGGGCCAGGTGTTATTATCTGATCCATCACAGGCCAATTGAATTTTCCTGTCAGAAATTTGGAAATGGAAAGCGAAGTCCGGGTCAGTTACTGAAGGGTCCTGGACTTGTAAGACCATGAAAGATTGTCACTGGAGAAGCCATGTAAGACACATGCAGGCAAGGGAAATGCCTCCACATACACAATGAGATAGAAGGAGCTGGATGGAGGCATGGAAAGAAGAGAAACTATGCTCACTTTTAGAAAAAAGATGCTGCCTGGTTTCTGACCTTCTAATTCCTAAGTTCAGTCTTAATCACCAATTTGCAGTTGGGTTCCATGAAATCATCTTGTCTGCTTATTTTAGGTATCTCTCTAACTAAGCCAACTGGGGTAGATTTATGCTCACTATAACCAGAGGACCTGAATGAATTTGAAAACATCAGTGCCCAGTAGGTGTCCTTTACCCCACAGAGACATGAATTTTTTTCTGTTTGCATTCTAGCCATATTGTATAAATCTAATAGTTGTTTTTAGATTTTCCTACAAGACATTACTTAGTGCCTACCAGGTTTAACATAAAAAGCATTAACAAAGAAATATGACATATGGTCCTAGCCTCAGGGACTACCATCTCGTTGACAAGAGAATATATAACACACCTAAAACAATTAAAGATTAGCACAAAA
This sequence comes from Mustela putorius furo, assembly GCF_011764305.1. NCBI lineage: Eukaryota > Metazoa > Chordata > Mammalia > Carnivora > Mustelidae > Mustela > Mustela putorius. Next base: position 14,440,822 of record NW_025421321.1, on the reverse strand, counting down.
CAGTATATAATTAAGTATTAAATTGCATGGTACTGAAACATCACTACTGTAGTTTAGGAAAGAGTGAGCTCCTTGAGGCTGTAATGGGCAGAGATGAGAGAGGCAGGGAGGGGGTTCCATAGTGAGCAAACCACCAGGACCAGAGAAGAAAATTCATGTCGCTAATTGGTAGGAAATTTGCTTAAAAATAGTTCTCTTATTTCTGATTAGCTTCTAGTTGGTGGTGATTTCTTTTGTAATGTTGGGAGATTATAAAAGCACACTGCTTTAATTGATATTGTTCTTCTCTATAATCTTATTGCATTTAAAAAAAAGATTTTTATCTATTTATTTGACAGAGAGACACAGAGAGAGAGGGAACACAAGCAGGGCGGAGCAGGAGAGGGAGAAGCAGGCTCCCCACCAAGCAGGGAGCCCAGTGTGGGCCTCGATCCCAGGACCCTGGGGTCATGAGCCCAACCAAAGGAAGCAGCTTAACAACTGAGTCACCCAGGCACCCTTTTATAGCATTTTTTTAAAAAAATTTATTTATTTGACTGACAGAGATCACAAGTAGGCAGAGAGAGAGGAGGAGGCAGGCCCCCTGCTGAGCTGAGAGCCCAACGCGGGGCTCCATCTCAGGACCCTGGGATCATGACCTGAACTGAAGGCAGAGGCTTTAACCCACTGAGCCATCCAGCCACCCCTCTTACAGCATTTTCAAGGCACAGTCTACTTTCACTTACTTCAGCTTGATATAAAGAGATTAGGTTTCCTGGGGTCAATCAGCTATTTGTCCTACTTGAGGAAGTATTTTGCAACAAACATTCACAGTCATGTCTAAACCCTCAAGGTAGCTATTGTATGTTGTCCTACATGATGGTGATTAATAACAAACCATAATACAATTATCTAAATATGAACAAATCTGTGCATATTCATGTAGCAACTGAAATTCACAAAGTTCTTTACTTTATGATATAATCACCCTATATTAAGTAAATATAAGTAATGCTAGGAAGTTAACAGTAAAAGAAAATTGCTACGATAGTTGTATGTAATCTTCTAAAACACACACACAGAAAATACAGCCGGAAGTAAGAAACGAAAATATACATACATTTTTTTATGACTTCTTGTTATAAAGTTATTATTACCATTCTAGAATTGACCTATATAATTCATTAACAATGACCTTTATTTGGTGCTACCTTGGCATTGATTGCATGAACTTGGTATTAACAAAACCACCAAAATGGTTGTCCCATATGGACAGATGACTATAATGATACAGTTTGAAAATTATATTTAATTTATTGTTAACAACAATTGTGTTCCAAAATAACACAATGAATACCATGTTTTAAAAGATGACTTCTGGGGCACCTGGGTGGCTCAGTGGGTTAAAGCCTCTGCCTTCGGCTCAGGTCATGATCCCAGAGTCCTGGGATAGAGCCCCGAGTCAGGCTCTCTGCTCAGCAGGGAGCCTGCTTCCTCCTCTCTCTCTCTGCCTGCCTCTCTGCCTACTTGTGATCTCTGCCTGTCAAATAAATAAATAAAATCTTTAAAAGATGACTTTCTTTTTCCCTTCTATAGCTATTTACTATGTCTGGTATAACTTTAAAGTATAATGATAACCATAAGAGATTCCAAATGGAGAATTTTTTTTTTCTTCTTAAGATTTTATTTATTTGGGCGCCTGGGTGGCTCAGTGGGTTAGGCCACTGCCTTCGGCTCGGGTCATGATCTCGGGGTCCTGGGATGGAGTCCCGCCTCGGGCTCTCTGCTCAGCAGGGAGCCTGCTTCCCTCTCTCTCTCTCTCTCTGCCTCCCTTTCTGTCTACTTGTGATCTCTCTGTCAAATAAATAAATAAATAAATCTTTAAAAAAAAAGATTTTATTTATTTATTTGACAGAGAGAGAGATCATAAGTAGGCAGAGAGACAGGCGCGGCGGAGGATGGGGAGCAGGCTCCCTGCCAAGCAGAGAGCCCGATGCGGGGCTTGATCCCATGACCCTGAGACTATGATCTGAGCTGAAGGCAGAGGCTACACCCATTGAGTCACCCAGGTGCCGTAAGTAGAGAATTTTTGTAATCTAATCTATCCATTCTGTATCTTTTTAAAAATGATGCCCTTGGGGCGCCTGGGTGGCTCAGTGGGTTAGGCCTCTACCTTCAGCTCAGGTCATGATCCCAGGGGACTGGAATCGAGTCCCGCATAGGGCTCTCTGCTCAGCAGGGAGCAGGGAGCCTGCTTCTCCTCATCTCTCTCTCTGTCTGTCTCTCTGCCTATTTGTGATCTCTCTCTCTGTCAAATAAATAAATAAAATCCTTAAAAAATAAAAAAAAATAAAAAATAAATAAATAAAAATGGTGCCCTTAAAAAAAAAAAAGGTACTCTGAGAAGACAATTTTCTTTTTGTAGTCTTTTTTTTTTTTTTGAGATTTTATTTATATATTTGACAGAGAGATAGAGAGAGAGCATAAGTAAGCAGAGCAGCAGGCAGAGGGAGAGAGAAGCAGCTTCACTGCTAAGCAGGGAGCCTGATGTTGGGCTGGATCCCAGGACCCTGGAATCATGACCTGAGCCAACTGAGTCACCCAGTCACCCCTTCTTTTTGTAATCTTTAGTGACTTAATTTCCCCACTTCAAAGATAATTAGCTTTTATAAAATTAGTTGTTAGAGAAATTTAAATATAAGCGTATCTCATTAACTTTTAAAAATTTTAATTTTATTTTATTTTTAAAGATTTTATTTATTTATTTGTCAGAGAGAGAGAGAGCACAGAAGCAGGAGTGGCAGGCAGAGCGAGAAGCAGGCTGAGCAGGGAGCCTGACTTTTGACTCAATCCCAGGACCCTGGGATCATGACCTGAGCTGAAGGCAGACGGTAACCCCTGATGCACCCAGGAAACCCTGAAATTGTATTCTATTAATTTTTGAATGTCATATATTTTTAAATGATTTTATTTTTAAGTTGTCTCTACCCCCCAACTTGGGGATCGAATCAATAAGCCCACGATCAAGAGTAGCACACTCTACTGACTGAGCCAGCCAGGTACCCCTTAAATGTCATATTTTTAAGTTATAATGCTGGCAGAAATATAATGAAAAGCAAAAACATATTTAGATTAAAATGTTAATTTAAAGTAGTAATGATTTTGCCTTAAATTAATTATAAGAGTGCTTTTCAGAATCATTTGCATAAAAAACTCAGAAAAAGGTGCACAGATACTACTTTCAAAACACAACCCAGAAAAGAACAAAAACAAACACACAACCCAAAGGTAAAATGTGGTATAAAACTTAAGTATGGACTTTGGGTTTTGCAATTGTGTTGACACCAAAAGATTCAAAGGAAGATTCAGGGGCACCTGAGTGGCTCAGTTGGTGAAGCGGATGCCTTCAGCTCATGTCATGATCCCAGGGTCCTGGGATCAAGGCCTGAGTCAGGCTCCTGCTCAGTGGGGAGCCTGTTTCCTCCCTCTCCCTCTCCCTCTAACTCCCTGCTTGTACTCTCACTCTCTCTCTGTCAAATAAATAAATAAAATCTTTTTAAAAATTGTAAAAAGAAAAAAAGAAAGATACATACTTGGCAAGTTTACCAATTTGGAACTACCCCATTCTTAGACAACAAATAGAGACTTAGGAGAATGAAACCAGCATTTATTAAGCTTCTCTGCTATGCCAGGCATTCACATAATTACCTCATGGTAATCTTTACTTTACAAAGTAGGTATGATCTCCCTCTTATGTAGCAGGAAATGAGTCTCATGGCAGCTAAATAACTTGCTCTAGGAGTCCTGGCTAGTGATTGCTGGAATGAATTTATTGTGTAAATTCAGTTTTCTCTTTCTTTCTTCAGTGGCTGTTTTATTTGGAACTGTATCAGCTGATGATTAGGTTAAAATTTAAAAGCTCCGAATCTCAGAACAGGAACTTCTTTGTTTGAAAACAAGGGAAGCGGAAAAATGTCTTTCTTATAGTTATTTAACACTAGCATAACTGTCTCTACAATTGCCTTTGTCTTTTAAAAACTGATGTGATTGGGGTATCTGGGTGGCTCAGTTGTTAAGCCTCTGCCTTCGGCTCAGGTCCTGATCCCAGGGTCCTGGAATCGGCCCCTTGCATTGGGCCCTCTGCTCAGTGGGAAGCCTGCTTCTCCCTCTTCCACTCCCCCTACTCGTGTTCCCTCTCCCTGTCTCTCTCTCTGTCAAATAAATAAATAAAATCTTAAAAAAAAAAAAAGAAGGTTTTTTTTTCTCCTTTGTTAAGGATCTACCTAGTTGAGACCATTCTATGTGTGCCCTGCTGACTCAGAATCCATGGCAAAGATAGGACCCAGCGTTTGGGACTGGGATTAGGACTTGTTAAGAAACTAGGATAGTAAAATTATCAACCAGTGCTGGAGAATTCAAGAGTAATAAGAGATCTCTGGGGATCACAGGATCTTGAGCCTAAACTTTAAAAATGGGGAGACTTTGATGAGTGAAGACATGAAGTGAGGAGGACTTTAGCATGTTTTACAAACCAAAGATACAAAAGTGTCATTCTGAACTTCAGATCACTAGTAGATAACTGGTATTTCTTCACTGAGTTGGTATAATTCCAGAGGAAGCACAAAATATGACCAGGGCAATGAATGCATGATTTCCTTTAGATTTTTTTAAATATTGAAAATAGCGCTCAGGTTCATTTGATGACCTTTTCTTTTTTAAAGTTTATTTTAATTAATTAATTTATTTTTAGTACTCTCCACAACCAACGTGAGGCTCAAACTCATGACCCTGAGATCAAGAGTCACATGCTCTCCCGACTGAGCCAGCCATGTGCTCCTTTCTTGGTAACTTCTGAGCACCATGCATGGAGACCTTAAACTGCTAACTAGTCATTTAGGGGGTAGCAATTGCTGTTAGGTGTTAGAGCCTTTAAGTGTGAGAAGATGATGATCTGAACTAATCTGTTAGTACTAAGTAGTGGCGGCTAATAAAATAGGCCTGATAATAAAAAGGCTAATCTGGGCCCTCCATGAGGGCTTCCAACATTTGAGGGAGATAAACAGATGGGTTCTTTGCACACTGTACTAATCTAGACAGGCCCCACCGAAGTCATTCTCAGAAGTATGGTCTCTGTTTCTTTTTCTTTTTTTTTTTTTTTAAGATTTTATTTATTTATTTGACAGACAGAGATCAGAAGTAGGCAGAGAAGCAGGCAGAGAGAGGGGAAGGGAAGCAGGCTCCAGGGAGTCCGATGCGGGGCTTGATTCTAGGACCCTGGGATCATGACCTGAGCTGAAGGCAGAGGCTTTAACCCACTGAGCCACCCAGGCGCCCCTGGTCTCTGGTTCTTATGCATATTCTCTCAGCCAATTCCAATGACTTTCAATGTCACATAAAACGAAGGCTTACTTGAAACCTACTGAGTTCCTGAGGGTTATAAAGTTCTGGTATTCATAAATTAAATTATGGCTTATTAGAGTTTAATGAGGACTAATTCAGTGTTCTTCTGGGGAGATGGCGTACCCACACATCTGCTGTAGCGGGCTATATGACTAGTAGAAATTCCCAACAGTTTCAGGAAGGACACTTTTTTTTTTGAGACTTTATTTTTTTATTTGACAGAGAAAGACATAGCTTGACAAGGAGCACAAGCAGGGGGAGTGGGAGAGGGACAAGCGGGCTTCCCACTGAGCAGGGAGCCAGATGGGGGCACGATCCCAGGACTCTGGGATCATGACCTAAGCTGAGGGCAGACGCTTAATGACTGAGCCGCCCAGGCGCCCGGGAAAGATACTTTTGTTGTCAGTGCTTCACCCGCATGGTTTTAGGTTAGTTATGGTTTTAAAAAGTTGCTATTCTTCTATTTCGTGCCCAGTGAAGCCTTATCATTATCAGTTTGCTCTGGGGCTTTAATTAATTTACTACATGCAGTAGTATATATTTGTATCAATAGTGTTTTAGTGTGAGATTTTCCAATATTTACACTTTAGGATATGTACACATTATTTCAACAATCAGTAAGCCATACTAGAATTGCAAAAATTGATGCATGCATAGTAATTGCCCCCAGTTTTCCCATAGAATGACACCCCATTGTAATGCCCAACTATTTTTCCAGTGGTAATTGAGAATGACTAGATAAGAAAACAATATAAGGTATAGGTTGTTCTAGAGTTTTCTCTCCTGCCTAAAGCCATAATTGGCAAAAATCTCTTGAGACTGACTGCTCTAGCTATATTCTGTGAAACTCCAGAAAATGGTAATTTGAGAATAATTGCCTCTCTGGCCAATTAAGCTGGGGTGGCACTGGATAGTAGAGTCCTTCTCTCAACTCATAGAAGCATATTAAAGGCTCTGAGAAGTCCTGAAGCAATTTTGTTTAATGATTTATCAAGTAAACAAACTTATTTGGCAGAGGAAGATTTTTTTTTTTTTTTTAAATAAACTCTACATCCAATGTGGGCCTTGAACTCACAACCCCTAGATCAAAAGTCATGTTGTATTGATACAGCCAGCCAGGTGGCCCTGATGAAGATTTCTTGCTCTGAAAAATTATTCTCTGGAATATCTTCCTTTGAGAAATACCCTCATCCACCTATCCCTCCATCCATTCATTCAACAAATATACATTGAATGCCTACTATGTGCTACATGGTATGAACAAGACAAAGTTGGCTGTGACTAATATTTTCACTTTCTATGAGCTCCTCACTTTTCATGAGGACTAGTTCAGGCCATTAGTTGCACTATGTTTCGTTTTGCCACTAATGGTAACTTTGCTAATGGAGGGAAAGAAAAAGTGGGAAGGCAACAATGACACAACTGGCTATTTATAGCTATTTATGGGGAATTATAAAGAATACTGAATGGGGAAATTTTGATGCATTGACCAGAGGCAATGAACTTGAGCAAGTTTAGGGAAAAAGAAATCTAACTGGGGCAGGTGGCCTGGATAGTTTGGTCAGTAGAGTGTAAGACTCTTGATTTTGAGGTTGTGTGTTCAAGCCCCATATTGGGTATAGATTTTACTTAAAAGTAAAATATTAAAAAAAATAAATCTGGTTGGGGCATATGTGTCAATTAGGCTGCTTTTGTTTGCAAATAATAGAAAATTCAATGAAAGAGACACATATAATAAGCAAAATTATTATCTCAATAAGAAATTCAGGGGTAGGGGCGCCTGAGTGGCTCAGTAGGTTGAAGCCTCTGCCTTTGGCTCAGGTTATGATCCCAGGGTCCTGGGATCGAGCCCCACATCGGGCTCTCTGCTCAGCGGGGAGCCTCCTTCCCCCTCTCTCTCTGCCTGCCTCTCTGCCCACTTGTGATCTCTATCAAATAAATAAATAAAATCTTTAAAAAAAAAAAAGAAATTCAGGGGTAGATTGGTTCCAGGGTTGTTTAGTTCAGTAAGTTGACATCATTGATGATTAAAGTCATTTCCACATCTCTTCTCTTTCATGCATAATGAGTTGATCTTTATCCTCAAGTTTGCCTCTTCATGGTCACAAGATGGCTGCTACAGCTCCAAGCATCACGTCCTTACAAAATAATAATAACTAAAATAAACAGTGCTAAATGATAGCACTATTGATAGGGCAGACACTGTTCTAAGCACTTTGCCTATATTAATTCCTTGGCTCTTTACAACAATCTCATGAGTTGCTTCTATCATCTGGATTTTACAGATTAAAAAACTGAGGTACAGAGAATTTAAGTAACTTGCTCAGAGTCACCTAGTTATTGAGTGGGATCACTAAGATTCAAATGTAGGTAGTCTGGCTCCAAGAAAGGAAGAGAGTATCTTTTTCACATTCTTTTATGAGAATAAGGAAAACTCTTTATGGCAGAGTTTTAAGGAAAACTCATATGCACATTCCTCAATCAGCCTCCCAAAAGGGGGAATGAAACTTTCATGGACAGCTTAATCAAGATTAATACCTGGGGCTGAAAGGTAACTAAGCATCCCCTCATACATCAATTAAGTGAGTTTCTATAGCAGGACATAAGGTCAAGGTGTGGAGGCTGCTCAGAAGGCAACCAACACTGCTACAAACTGAAAGGCCTTGGAAACTTGAAACTGACAGATCCAGTAGTCTGTTAAAGGTACATCAAAGGATGGGGCTTTTGCTTCACAACTGGGGCTCAAATGCATTGAGACAGTAATTAGAGTCAAGAGAATGTGGCACATTTCTGAGGAAGATAGTCTAGAAATCAGAGGGCTAAAATCTGAATCTTAAAAAAATTGATGGGAGGGAGCCTTGGGAAGGGCTCCACGCTCAGCAGGGAGTCTGCTTCCCTTCTCCCTCTGCCCCTTCCTCTGTGCTCTCTCTCTCTCAAATAAATAAATAACTTTTTTTTTAAAAAGCTTTTTTAAAAAAAGATTGTATTTATTTGTTTGACAGACAGAGATCCCAAGTAGAGAGGGAGGCAGAGAGAGAGGAAGGGAAGCAGGCTTCCCACTGAGCAGAGAGCCGGATGTGGGGCTCCATTCCAAGACCCTGGGATCACGACCTGAGCTGAAGGCAGGCCCTTAACAACTGAGCCACGCAGGCGCCCCAATAAATAAAATCTTTAAAAAATATTGAGGAGAGGGATCTTCGAAGCCATATAGTCACAATGTTGAGAATTGTTTAAGCTGTGTGGTGGGTACATGGGGTTCATTATATAATATTAGTCTATTGGTGTGTCTGAAAATTTTCCTAATAAAATTTTTTTGAAAAATAAAACAAAAACACAAAACAACCATGGAGCTTTTAGAAACTTACTATGAAGGTGTTTCCTGTCCTTGCTACCCAATCCTTCTAAAGTGTTGTACCTTAACCCTTCTCCAGCGTTTGAACCCAGTCCCATACTTGGGGATAAGTTCTGGTCACCGGCAGGAAGAATAAAGAAGCCTTCATTTGGCCTCTTACAGCTTTCATTTCCAGCTATTTCTGCTGGTGGTGTAGTCTGACTGTTTTGCTGGGACCCTCTGGCTTCCTCTCCTGTCTCCATTTCTCCTTGGCTTTAGAACCTGAATTTCTCAACCCTGCTCTTCACCCTTACTGTGGCGAGGTCTTGACAAGATACCTGCCTCTAGACCAGTTATCTGATGGCTGAGGTCTCTACCATTTGCCAGAAACATAAGGTCCTTATTTAAAGAACATTATGGGTGGGCCTTATTATGAAGCCTTTTAAATGAGCAGCATTCAAGTCCCATGTGTCCCTTTCACCATGACCTTTTCATTGAGCATTCTCTTACTGCACACTTGTTTATAGAATAATCAACCTGTGGCTTTATTCTTGTCTTCTTCTTGATGTCTGCTACATCTGAAAGCCTGCCTAGATTCTTAAGATCAGCGCTTATGCTCAGCTTTAACAGCAGGAGAAAAGAGCCTTCAGACCAGTAAACAGGAAAGGAGTCGTTGCAGATGTGGAAGAAAAAGAAGGAAAAAGTAGCACAAGATTTCCTTTTGGGTTTTTGAAGCCTGTGCAAACCACCATATTGCATAAGCAAATGGTGAGGCTGCTAAGAAGCAAACAATGAAGAGTTGGCAGAAATGTATAGTTTATTGTAAAAAGAAAACAAAACATAACAAAACGAATGAATAATGTAAATGAACTTGGCCATAAATGCTAAAGTGCTTACATAAATGGCTGAGAGTAGAGCTTCCCACAGCCAAGCCCATTTAAACATTTTGCAGTTTTGCAGCAGAGATATGGTTGGGCTCCAAGGGAAAAGTGTTTCTGATACCACCCACTGTGTTGCAACCGTAATCTCAATCATCTCCGGCCAGCACACTCTCTTTAAAACACAAAGGAGCTTCTGACTCGGAGGCAGCCAGTTTTGGCCTCCAGGGCTGTGGGGATTGCTCGCGGGATGGCGATCCGTTGGATCAACTTCCTCTCTCAGGAGGAAGTGGGGTGGGGGCCGACCCCGCCCTGGCTGGGCGACCCTGAGGGAAAGGAAAACTTCCAGGCAACTCCTTGAAATGCTCCAAACGCAATGCAGTAAATACTCATTGGACGGTCACTGTGTACAACGCACAACAAAAGGAATAATGTCCTCCCTGAACTGAAGATTGCTGCCGCAGCAGGGGTTGTTACTCCCCTTTTTCTTTTCTTCCATGTGCCTCTTTGGCAAATTCCGTAGATTTCTTCTCAAACAATGGTTTCAAATACATGCAGTTCACAGAGTTTCAAAGGAAACCAATTATACTGAGACAGTCATCAAACTATAAAAAAACAAGCAAATCTGTGATACAGTAATGTGTAAGTCTGTCATTCTTCCTTTCTCCTTTCCTTTCTCTTTTTTCTTTCCTTTTACTTCTTTTCTCTTTTCTTTCTTTCTTCCTTTCTTTCTCCTTCCTTCCTTCTCCCTTGCTCTCTTGTTCTTTTCTTTCTTTCTTTTTTTTCTTTTTTTTTTTTTTTTTAAGATTTTATGTATTTATTTGACAGAGAGAGAAGTCACAAGTAGGCAGAGAGACAGACAGAGGGTAGGAGGAAGCAGGTTCTCTGCTCAGGACCGATGCTCCCAAAGGCAGAGGCTCAAACCACTGAGCCACCCAGGCACCCCCAAATTTGAGAAATTTAAAAATATTTTTTAATTAATTAAAAAAATAAGCCCATTATGTGTTCACCTAAGTAGAATTTTTTTGTGAAACAACTGTATTTTCTTAAAACGAAAATATGGGTGAGGAAGGAGACATTGTCTTCTATGTTTGCAAATCTCTTTAATCTCTGGCTTAATGGAAGACAGTTGCACTCTGAATCTGCTGTTGCAGTATGTTGCAATAGTACATGTTATATAGCCTCCAGAAAGTTCTGTCTCCTACTCAAAGAATGACAGTGAACTAGGCAAATAACGTCTTACTCTTACTGCAAAAATAGTTTTGACCCTGTGGACCCTCAGGGAGGTCTTCAGACCATACTCCAAGATCTGTTGATTTAGGGATTTCTTCTAATATTTTTCTTCCTTGTTTTATAATTTGACTTTCCCTTGACCACAAAAAAGACTAATTCTAGAACTAGAAATAAATGGTATAAAATTCAAATATGTCTGTGCTGGTTATCTCTTGCTGTCCCTCCAGATATCTGGCTGCCCCTCTACCTTTCTCCCTTCTGTTCTGTGACTTGAATGGATACTATTGATAGGCTACAGCACAGTTGGGTTTGGCCAAGGGGTAGCCCTGGCAGGAGATCAAAGGAGAGTGAGGCTGGGGTATTTATTACAGGGTATCAGAGTTCTTGACACAGGACTCTGCAACTCTCTCCATGTACTGTTCCATGAACCCTTCCTACCCACATTCCTTCAGGCACAAGTGCGATAATGTGCCTCCCTACTACTAGAGGTAGGGGATTAAACTGTATGATTTATCTCTACCTTGCCTGCACCTTTGGAAATAGTCCCTTTATTATTACACCCTCCTCAAAATTCCTAATTTGAGCGCATCTTCTGTTTCTTGCGGAACTCTGACAAATGCAAGCTGAGTGGACCTTAAGGATAAGCTTCAGTTAAAGTATTGCCTGTGGCATTGTATCTAATTTTAATGGAAGTTAGAAGGCTGTAAAGTTCTGGTATCTCAGAACCTAAGATCTTTTTTTTGTTGTTGTTGTTGTTTTAGACATTTTAATTAATTTATTTGACAGAGAGAGAGAGAGCCTAAGGAGGGGGAGTGGGAGAGGGAGCCTGACATGGGGCTCAATCCCAGGACCCCAGGATCATGAGCTAAGCCGAAGGCAGACGCCATCCCAACTGAGCCACCCAGATGCCCCAGAGCCTAATATCTTTAATGGCTTGGGAAAGAAAGGGCTGTGTGCATTGAGGAACCACTGGAGTCTACAAAGACTTCTTGCCTTTGCCTCTGTTTGAGCTTAGTTCCTTCCTTTTTTCCTTCCTTTCCCTTTTCTTTCTTCTCCTTCCTTCCTTTCTTCCATCTCTCCTTCCTTTCTTCCTTCTTTCTCTTTCTCCCTTTCTTCCTCTTTCTTTCTTTCTTTCTTTCTTTCTAGATTTTATTTATTTATTTATTTACAAAGTAAACTCTATATCCACCGTTGGGCTTGAACGTGCAATCCCGAGATTAAGTGTCACATACAGTACCAACTGAGCCACCCAGGTGCCCCGGCTTGATTTTCTTCCTTTTTTTTTTTTTAAAGATTTTATTCATTTATTTGACAGAGTGAGAGAGAGATCACAATTAGGCAGAGGCAGGCAGAGAGAGAGAGAGGAGGAATTTATTTTCTGTTCTTCTGTGCAGAGATAAAACAGAAATATAGCTAACTGCTAACGTGTTCTATATGTCCATATGTCTGGATAGCCCTAGACCTATGCAGGGCAGTGGATCCTGATTAGCCTAAGTCAGTGGTTCTCAAAGTGTGGTCCCTGGACCAACAGCAACTGCAGAGTTAGAAGGAATTTGTTAGAAAGGTAAATGATCAAGTCTTGACCAGAGATTTACTGGATCAGAAACTCTGGGGGTGGGGCCTAAGAATCCTTGTTCGCACAATCCCTCCAGGGGATCCTGATGCTTGGTAAGTTGGAGAACCTTTACCCTCAGAAACTCATAACACCACAGTTCTCTTAAGTTGCAGGCCTTCCTTACAGCTTAGGGGTGGTCCCCATGTGATTCCTCCTGTCCTACTGCCTTCAATTTAAGGCATCTTTTTTTTTTTTTTTAAAGATTTTATTTATTTATTTGAGAGAGAGAGAGTAAGAGAGACCATGAGAGGGGAGAAGGTCAGAGGGAGAAGAGGCTCCCCATGGAGCTGGAAGCCCCATGGGGGATTCAGTCCCAGGACTCTGGGATCATGACCTGAGCCGAAGGTTAACCAACAGAGCCACCCAGGTGCCCTCAACTTGGGCATCTTACTAGAAGCTGCAGTAACCATCCTGCAATCTTGGGGCAACAAGGTAATTGTAGAAGCACTGACCCTGACATCACTGCTCACCTCCAAACTTCTTGTTATGTGAAAGAAAATGGTACCCACACCCTGTACTTTAAGCCACTGCTTAGGTTTTCTGTCAGCCAAACATACTTCTTCTTTTATGACATGGTTTATTAAAAAACAAAACAAAACAAAACAAAACAACCTGTCCCCTCATGATGATAAAAACTTTAAACGATATTTTAATGTTGAAATAAATGTTAAATATGGAGCAGAGAGCAATATTCTTATGGATTTTTAAGATAGTTTTTAGCCTGTGTGGCCTAATTCTTGCCGTATCCCAGATACGTTGGGATAAAAGGGCTTTCGTCTTGAAGAGCTCTCTGGAGCTGTTTGAGACAAACTTTTTAATAGAAACTTTAAATGAAAGTTTTAAATCAAACCATATTATGGTTTCATTAAAGTCAGGGTTGAGGCTTTCTAAGAAAATGGTGGTGGTCATTGAAAAGGAAAAGTTGTTTCCTACTCTACTCACAACACTTCTGACCTGGATGTATCGGTTGTTTCCCTCACCTTAAGCAATTCTGACACCAACTATTTAGAGTTAGGGCCGTTCCCACAGATTAAGGACTCAGTCCCACAGAACTGTTCCTACTTTCAGAGGCCAATCACAAGTCCCAGGCTGTGACCTCTTCTACTGACCACCCAGCTATAAATGGGGATTCCCACAACCCATTCCTCAGGGTTGATAATTTTTCTAGAACTGTTCACAGAACTCCAGAAAGCACTTTACTTATTACGATCAGTTTATATACAGGATAGAACTTGGGAACAGTCAAATGGAAGAGATGCACAGGGCGTGCTACGTGGGAAGAGGCATAGAGCTTCCCTGGCCTTACCGAGATCACAACCTTCTTAGCACCTCAGTGTGTATACCACCCCAGGAGTTCTCCAAACCCAGTCATGTAGGGTTTTTATGAGGGCTTCATTACATAAGCATGACTGATTGCATCTTAATCACCGATTAAGAACATTTCCATCTCCTTTGCCCTCCCCAGAAATAGGGAGTAAGGCTGAAAGTTCCGACCTTCTCATTACACACTTTCTTCCTCTGGCAAGCAGCCATCTCTATGAGTTCCCTCATCAGCATAACTTCAGGGGTTCAAAAAGGCTTCTTATGGGGCACCAGGCTGGCTCAGTGGTAGAACATGTGACTCTTGATCTCAGGGTCTTGAGTTCAAGCCCCATGTTGGGCCTAGAGCTTACTTAAGAAAAAGGAGGCGCTTCTTATGAACAACAAAAATGCTCTCCTTACTCCTATCATGCACAAAATGATGAGGATTTTAGAAGTTCTCTGCCAGGAACTGGGATGAAGATTAAATATATATTTCTTATTGTATCACAATATCATAGCTAATTTTTTTTAAAAGATTTTATTTATTTATTTGACAGAGAGAGATCACAGTAGGCAGAGAGGCAGGCAGAGAGAGGGGAAGGGAAGCAGGCTCCTGCTGAGCAGAGAGCCCGATGCGGGACTCGATCTCAGGACCCTGAGATCATGACCTGAGCCGAAGGCAGTGGCTTAACCCACTGAGCCACCCAGGCGCCCTATCATAGCTAATTAACAAAGGCAGCAGTGCCTATTATTTACCTGATCATTAGTACCTGATTCACAGTGAATGCTTAAGAAGTATTTGTACTTCTTAAGTGGAAACGGTGAAAAAAAATTTTTTTATGAAGAAAACAGGTTTATCAATAGAATATTTCTAGTGGTTAAGAGGGGGAGTGGATCAATCTGTAGAAATTGGACTACTTGAAGTTTGACACCCAAGATCCCTGTCAGAGAGACCAAAATGGCCTGCACTTAACAGGCATATAAATATGCTGAATGAATACGTGAACTTTATTCTATGGGACATATGCAAATTATGATTCAACTGTGACAGCCAATGTATTAGGTACTATTGTATGCCACATCCTGTTTCATCTTTATAATAATTACATGAAGTAGGCAGAGTACTCCAGAGTATAGGCAGAGATTATCAAGTGTGGGTTTAGGACTCCAGCTAAACTGAGGCACCCGAAACTTGGTGACCATTGATACCTAATATCTTATTCAAAAAAGAAAACCAGGAGTGCCTAGGTGGTGGCTCAGTCAGTTGAGTTTCTGACTCTTGGTTTCAGCTTCATGTCAGGACCTTTGAGATCATGACCTGAGCTGAAACCAAGAATCTTCAGCTGAGCCACCCAGGCACCCTCAAATAAATAAATCTTTTAAAGAAAAGATTTATTTATTTTATTTGAGAGAAAGAGAGAGCACACATGGTGGGGGGGGGAGTGGCAGAGGGAGAGAATCTTCAAGCAGATTCCCCTCTAAGCACAGAGCCCTGTGTGGGACTCAATCTCATGATCCTTGAGATCATGACCTAAGCAGAAACCAAGAGTCCACCGATCAACCCACTGAGCCAGCCAGGTGCCCCAACAAATAAATCTTTAAAAAAAAAAAATAGGGGCGGGCGCCTGGGTGGCTCAGTGGTTAAGCCGTTGCCTTCGGCTCGGGTCATGATCTCAGGGTCCTGGGATCGAGTCCCGCATCGGGCTCTCTGCTCGGCAGGGAGCCTGCTTCCCTCTCTCTCTCTCTGCCTGCCTCTCCGTCTACTTGTGATTTCTCTCTGTCAAATAAATAAATAAAATCTTTAAAAAAAAAAAATAGGGGCATCTTGGTGGCTCAGTCAGTAGCTGGGGTCATGATCTCAGGATCGTGAGACAGGGCCCCACATCAGGATCCATGATTCTCTCTCTCCCTCTGTCCCTATCTCACTCGAGATTGTGTGTACTCTCTCTCTCAAATAAATAAATAAAATCTTAAAAAAATAAAAAGGAACATCAGAGTATGAAAGCCAACACTGGAAAAATCAGGACTTTTTCTATATTACATTCAGTACTGTTTCCACTATCTTTTGGAAAGTGCTTTGCATTATTAACAGCATCTAAAGCTCTTTACCTTGCTTCAGAAGATGTTGTGAGTCCTATTTACTGAACAATAAAACAAGACTCAGAGTGCTTAGCCTAGCTGCATTCACACAGTAATGGAGCCCCCTATGACGGTAGTCAATGTTTGTGATACATTGTATGTTTATGATGGCACACACCAATTTACCTTTTAAATTTCTAATCTTATTGGACCTTCTTTATTAGTTTGGAGTTTTAATCAAATAAATCAAATAAAGCACACCTAACACCTAAAGTTAACCTAAGTGTGTTTTGATCCTTATTGTATTCTTAGTCCCTAGACCAGTATTCAGTATATCTATATTTTTAGTGACTAAAAGAATGAATGATGTGCGATCATCAACCCACCTAGATGATTGTGCTTTGTATTAGTTTCAGGGTCAACCAAGGGAAAGTGAGAAGGAAATCAGGCAGATCAAGAAACTTCTCTGATGCCCTACTGAGATTGCCTGAATTCTTAAGACCAAGTCCTACAACGTCTCCATTTTTATGATCTTTAGATTGCTATTTTGGAAGCTGGGATCCTAGACTTCTTTTGCCATATATAAAGTGTGTCAGACAAAGGAGAGTGATTTAAGGGAATGTATTCTGTAAGTCATTTAAGAAATATTTCCTAAGAACTGATACTGATAGTAAAGGGGACAGGAGAAAGGCATAGTCTAAAGGGCGTACTTGTTTTTCTTCTTTATTGTTTTTCTTCCCTGCATGAAGAAGCGGGGAAACTAAGTTTTAGTCTATGCTATCTCTATTACCTGTACTAGAGGATCTCAGTCATGGGTGTGAATAAAACGCATCTGGAGAATTTAGAAATTCACCTTTCCAAGTTTTGTTTCAGGAGTCCCTGATATTACAGGTGTGAGTAGACCCAGGGATCTGCACCCTGGGTGATTATGGCGCTGGTGATCCAGCCACCCTACTGTAAAAAACCCACTCTTGTTACGCAAATTTGGGGGCGGAGATGAAAAAAATCTGAACTACAATCGAGTCTTTATTTCTGCCATCCTCACCACGACCTGGCCAATTCCTAAATTTGCCCTTATTCCTAAAACACCCACAGCCCCTAATAAGAATGGCACTCTGCAGGGTCTTAGCTTAACTTGTCTGTCCAAACCAGTTTACACAAAGGTGTGAATAAGATTTAACTCCTTTAGCAGGGCACGTTCGGGGTGGGGGTGGGGGGAGGAAGTATCCTAAGGTGTTAGAACACTTTCATTACACTAAAGTTTTGTTTCTTTGGCGGGGAATTAATCTGCAATACCTGTTAGTCTAATTCGGTTGCTGACGGAATGCTGTCCACTTCCCTCTTCTGACTATTGAATGATTCCTTCTAGACTCATACTGTTCTTTGTGAAGCCTTCTTCGATAAACTTACCCACAGGGACGATCCCTTATGTCCATTGCATGTTTCAGTGGTAACACCTACCATCTTGTAGTGGGATTGCCTAATTTAGTTTTGTAGCTCCAGTTCCAGGAACAGTGCCTGCCAAATAGCAGGCGCTCAGTAATTGTGGAACGAACGAATGAATGTCAAAGACTAGGCCGAGAGTTTTAAAAATCAATGTTGACTAAGAAACAAAACACGGAAATGTCAAGGGCTGAATGCCAGGCGTTGCAGGCCTAGAAAGAATAAAAATAACCCCCAACAGCACAGCGTCCTCTTAAAGGGATCACCTGTCCCATTTTCTCACATCGCTTTCCACCGTCTCCTGACACCCCAATTTTCCGCTCACTAACTCATTCCCTTCCTTACTGTGGACAGGTCAGGCAGGTAGACTGGCTCAGCAGCTCTGATTGGTCGGCGATGATTTCATTGTTAAGACACATCCGGGCTTTTTCCTTCCCCGCAACACCTCCCCCAAGAGCTCTGCGTTCGGCGCTTCCCTCTCCCGCGTTCGCCCCACCCGTTGGCTGAAGCAAAACAACTGCCTCTCCCCGGACCCCTTCTTATCCTTCCCTGCGCCATCCCTTCCCGGCTCTACGCCGAAGAGAGACGTTTATGTCCTCCAATGAGGGCCTAACAGGACTTTGTTAGCCAATCAGCAGCCAACCCCCTGTAACTCCGGGTGGGACTAGGCTTCCACACCTATAACCGGACAGCGCGTTGGCTCCTTTATGGCGCTTCTTTCACGCATGGCTTAGAGGTCAAAAATAAAGGGGCATGGTTCTCGTAGGATGGGAAGGATCCGCACACACTCTGGATTTGACCGTTTTCGAAGACTAGCCAATCGCTATTTGGATACTTCCCCGCCTTTTGCGCGTTCATTTGAAAAAAGCCAGTGTGACGGACTTGGAAATTGGTTCAGTGACGGACACGCACGGAAAGCCAATGATTAAGGGTTCGGGTCACCCTTTGGACCAATAAGAAAAGAGAATCGCTAGGGCTCGGTCTTTGCGAGGCGGAGTGCAGGTGGGCGTTATTTGATTGATGGCGATCTCTACTTATGGCTGTTAGGGTGGGTTGGTCCCTAACGCCCAGAGGCGGGGCTGAGTGAAGTAAATGGTAATGAAGGGTTGGGTCTCACTCAGTGGGCGGTGTTTGATCGATAGTTGACCTTGCCAATTGAAGGTGGTCACTGATGTCCAATGGGAAATTAGGACCTGAGAGGCGGGGCATTGTGGGCGGGGCAAGCTAAGTACCGTGGTACAGAGCAGCCGAAGTGGGAGGGAGGGTGGTGATTGATGGGCCGACTAGCCAACCGAATGCAGTGAGAGGCTGCACCGTCCCAATGGGTGGGAGCTGGGGGCGGGGCTCGCCGAGGGGCGGGGAGGACAGGGTGCGGGGAGGGGGTTGCAGAAGGAGCGGAGCGGCTGCTGCTCAATGGCGGAAAAGCCGCCGGTGCTCTGACCGCCTGGTCCCCCTAGCAGTTGCGGGGGAGTTTCCTGCCGGCGCGGCTGGAGTCTCTGTTTCTCAGGGTTCGGTGGCTGGAAGATGCTCCAGAGAGACGAGGCTGCGGCGGAGGAGGTGGCGGCGGCCGAATCGGCAACGGCGCTAGGGTGGAGAGAAGGCGGCAGCGGCGGCGGCGGCGGCGTGCGGGGCCCGACGGTGTAAACAGCTCCGGAGGCGGCGGAGGCGGTGGCCGAGACCCTGACGGGGAAGCGGCGGCTGAGGCAGGGTCGCGCCTCGGTCGGAAGCCCGAGCTGAGTGCATCAGGGGTTCTCTGCGGCGGGCGAGAGCGGACGCCCTAGACCTCGCTTCCCTCCCTCGCCCCAGGTAAGGCCGCTCGGCGCCCCGCCGCAGGGGAAACGGCTCGCGGGTACCACCGAGGCCCCGCACTGTTTTCGGGGTGCCACCGGGCCACGGTCGCGGGCCCTGTTTGCCTTATCCTCTCCTCTTCTGCCGTGGAGCCTGGGGGAGCAGAACGCCGGGCCCGGCTCCTGGGTAGGCCCCTTCCCCAGCCGCCGCCTCCGCGCTCGGCCGAGTCTGGGAGAGGCTCGGGGCAGGGAATTTTACTTTGCTCCAGCGCCTGAAAGTAAACTGCTTTCCCCCGTTCTCTTCTCCAGTCCGCGAGCATCTCTTTGAAACCGAAACACCGGGGCTACCCCAGGCCTTAACTCATCCCTTCCTGGATCGTGCTTATTCGAAAACCCTTAGCTTTCCCATTTGTTTCCTCATCAGTTTCTGCCCCCCTCTGCGCTCCACTTCACTTCCTTGTTAAATCTTCTTTTCTCGATCTTCTGTCTGTGCGTCTCACCACCACCTTCCTTCTTAGTGGCTTTAAATCGCTTCTTTTCTTAGCCAACTCCGGGCTTCTCTTCCCTTTCTTCTCTCGAGCGATCCTTTCCGGATGTCATTCTTTTTAACAGAGAAGTTTTTAAATGAAACTTATACCGCCAGCAATCCAAATCTTCAGACACCCTTCAGGAGTAGACTAACCAGCTTTTTGCAGCAGATTAGTTTTTTTTTTTTTTTTTTTAAACTGAGCCTAATATCCTTAAAAAAAAAGAAAAGAAAAGAAAAAACAAAACAACAACAAAAAACCCAGGTGTATTCTTAAACGTCAGATGTGAAAATGACACCGAGGTAATTTTAAAAACGAGGGGCTCAGTGAATGTTGAAAATAGTTATTTCGTTTTTTAAGTTGTCTGACCTCTCATGTCGGATTTAGCAGATCTAGAACATTTGCCCATCTTATTTGGCAAAACTGCTTCTTAAGCATTTGATAGCTGGCCCAGATTCATCTCTATTCAAGTCAGCTTAAAAACAACGTGAAAACTTTAAAAAGAAGATATTTTATGAACTAACTAGGAAGCTGTTTTCATGAAGTCACAGTTAAAGACCTTTTAAAATAGGCTCCACATGTTTAATGTATCAAAATAAAGTTGGCAGGACTCTTGTAAAAGGATTATTTAGGAATTTGAGTAGTCTTAGTGATATGTAGCTATTTTGGGAAAAACATTCTTTTTCTGTTAACGTTTACAACTGTGATGTGAGAATTACTGAGGTTTATTGTGGGATTAACACAGGAACTCATTTTATTTGAGCTACTGCAGGGATGTAGAAGTGGTAGATTGTTCGGGTCAGATAGTGTAAGTCCCTATGTTCTGGGAGGTGGAGAAACATACCATCCACACTGAATGTTAATGGACATTATTTCATTTACTTTCTCTGTTGTGCAATAGCAAAGTTCCTAGTGTTGGCCTCCTTATTAATAGAGCATTTCTAAATAGAGACAGGTTATCCTAATTATTATAGTCTTTTCCATACAGGCTTTAAAAAATATGAAGTTAAACTATTAAAATGGAAATTTTTAAAGAAATGTTTTTGTAGGCTTTTCGAATGGGCAATGTGTTGTTTCAGTTGAACTTTTAAAAGTTAGTATTTAGAACAGTTTTTTTGGTCAACATTTTTTTTCAGGATAATTCTGATCTTTCCTGTGCTTTTTTTTATTTCTCTCTTATTTTCTTTTAATGGTGTTTGTGTTTTTTCCCTTTCATTTAGTTTTGCTCTCATAAAGTCTTAATCACAGTTTCTACAGTTGCTCTCTGTGTTGCTTTATCAACATGAAATACTATTTTTATGTGATCTTTCATACCCGTTAGTTAAGATCTCCCAGTTTTTGTACATTATCCTTTGAATTTCTTTATGTTGTAATCATTCTCTTAGAAGTGACCAGTGAAGCTTTGAACACCTGTTTTCTCATACCGGGTGTCTGATTTCTGTGAAGACCCCAGGAATGGGTGAAAGCTTTTAAAGTTAGTCTGATAGTCATGGCAATAAATATTATTTTATGTAAGTAATTAACATGTTCTAATTACCAAATCCCTTAAGATTACATCATCTGAAGGAATGGTATGTCTAAATAGCTGTGCTTCTAAGAATGTCCGATTCACAAGTTTAAAAGTTCAGAAAAAGTGGTTTTCTCGTGAAAATTTATTTTTCTATCGTGTACATTTTTTATGAAGTCTTTTGAATTAAAATTTGATGCCGATAGATTCTTGGCACTCTTGGGAGTGTAGAATTTGCCATAGTGTAGTTCACTGATTGTGGAGATGCATTCCAATTGTTTCGCCATTGGCTCAGTTTTTAAACTTGCCCTTGTAAATGAGTTGGTAAACATTTCTTTTATTACACATGATACTGACAGTGAATCCCCTCCCATTGGTGTTAGTTACACATATTATCTACATTGTATGAAAACTTGTATGTTACATGTAACTATTTTAAAGTATCTTGTGACATTACCTAGGCTAAAAGTAGTAAAATAGTATAATTCTAACTCCATAGTAGTCTTTCATAAGATGTAAGTGCTCTTTCATAAGATAAAGTGAATAAATTTAACTTATTAAAATATAACGTATTATACTTTTTCTGTGAACTATGCCTTTCACAGATCACTGATTTTAAGAAAAAGTTAGTTGGGAAACAACTGACAGTGTCAGTGTTAGAATAAACTTTCTAAATTCCAGAATTTGAATAACAAAATTTATTCAAGTAATACTAAACATAAAATATAAAATTATGGTTAGTGGTAAGATAATTTGGGGGAATATGGGTACTTCTGGATATCCATTGTGTTTTTTCCTACATTGTATTTGAGTCTTCTTATTTTTTTCTTAGCTAATTTCAGAATTTGGGTTGAAACCAAATAATGTCTTAGTAGCTTTAAAGTTTTATGGTAGAAATAAACTTTATATATCAGTGGTATTGCAGATTAAGGGAATTCACTGTCTATGAGGTAAAATTCTCAGATAGTAGGTAGACCCTGGAAATGTAATCTATTTCCCATTACACTGTTTTGTACTCAGACTAAATGGTGAAGGAAGATAGGGTAGATTTGGGGAATATTGGTTTTTGTAGTTTTTGGTTCACTTTAAAATTTATAAAATGACAGGGTCTGTCGTCTTCCAGCAACTGATCTAACAAGTATAGGTGAAGAAAAAAGTTCTTCATAATCTTTGTTTTATCCTTATTTCTGTTGATGATACTTGTTTATAACAAAACATTGATTTAAAAGAAAATAACTTGATCTTCTAGAGTAATTTAAGTATGCTAATATCTTTGATTAGCCATTTTGAAATCTTTTTTCAAATGAAACATTTTAATGTGGTTTAACTTCTTTGTGGAAACTGGACTTGAGTTACAGGTTTCTTTATTTTTATTTATTTATTTTTTGGGTAAAGATTTTATTTATTTGACGGAGACAGAGAGGGAGCAGGGAACATGAGCAGAGGGAAGTGGGAGAGGGAGAAGCAGGCCTCCCGCTGAGCAGCGAGCGGGAGCTCAGTGTGGGGCTGGGTCTCAGGACGAACTGAGCCTAAGGCAGATGCTTGACAGCTGAGGCACCCAAGTGTCCCTGAGTTACACTTTTCAGTGTTTAAGCTATATCCTCTCCTTCCCCCAAAGAAAACCACCATTTAGACTAACCTGAGTTATTTGATCAGGTAGTTGATATCAATATTATGATATTATCAGTATTATGATAAAATAATATTATGATATTATCAATATTATGATAAAAAGGGATGCCTGGGTGGCTCAGTGGGTTAAGCCTCTGTCTTCGGCTCAGGTCATGATCTCAGGGTCCTGGGATCCAGCCCCACATCGGCTCTCAGCTAGGCGGGGAGCCTGCTTCCCCTTCTCCCTCTGCCTACTTGTGATCTCTCTCTCTCTCTGTCAAATAAATACAATCTTTTTTTTTTTTTTTCCCTTAAAGATTGTATTTATTTGACAGATCACAGGTAAGCAGAGAGGCAGGCAGAGAGAGGAAGGGAAGCAGGCCGAGCTGGGAGCCAATGCGGGGCTCCATCCCAGGACCCCGAGATCATGACCTGAGCTGAAGGCAGAGGCTTAACCCACTGAGCCACCCAGGTGCCCCAGATAAGTACAATCTTTAAAAATAAAAAATAAAAAAAGTCTTTACTAAATTCTTGATGGGATGACTTTTTCCATAAATGTAGTCTATATACGGAAGTTTAATTTCTCAGATTTTATAAAGATCATGAAATTTTGTTTTTAGCATCATCTAGCAGCCTAGAAAACAAATACCATAAGGTAGCTGATTCTTTTTTTTTTCTTTTTTTTAATTTTCATTCAAACTTCAGGGTGTGTTATTTCTCCCTTTCAGTTTAATGTTAATAACAGACATAAACATTTTGTTGTCAATTATGGTAAGTCATGACATAGAAGAGTTCTCTAGTAAAGATTTTTTTTTTTTTTTAGCTATAGCTGACTTGTGACCACATCTATAATATCTTCTTATTTCTTGGCATGACATATACCTTTTATAGTGATACCCTTTGTATATTATAACTTATTTAACTTTAAGAACCCAGTAGTTTAGGGGTGCCTGGATAGCTCAGTTGTTAAGTGTCTGCCTTTGGCTTGGGTTCAGGATCTCAGGGTCCTGGGATCGACCCCACATCGGGCTTCCCATTTGGCAGTAAGCCTGTTTCTCCCTCTTCCACTCCCCCTGCTTGTGTTCCCTCTCTCACTCTTTCCCATTGTCAAATAAATAAAGTCTTTAAAAAAAGAACCTAGTAGTTTAACAGTCAGTTGTGGTATTTTAACTTATTCATATGTTTAGACAAATTTAATGATTTAATGTAGTTTGTAACATTTAAAGTACAGTTTACCAATTTGAAACTTTTTTCATTTACTCGTTTAATATTTACTAAAAATGGACTCAGGTTTCTCTCTCTCTCTCTCTCTCTTTTTGAGTATGTTGAAATACCAGTATGAAATTACTGTCTTTAAATTGATATCTTTCTGAAAATTAAAGACCTCGAAGTTTGGAAACATAACCCTTGTTGGAAAACTTGTTTTACGTTTCCTTTGAACGAAAGAAGACGATTAAATACATGGCCTGATACTTACTTACTTATTTATTTATTTTTTAAAGGGTTTATTTATTTATTTATTTATTTGACACACAGAGATCACAAGTAGGCAGAGGCAAGCAGAGAGAGATGAAGGGAAGCGGGCTCTCTGCTCAGCAGAGGCTGAGGCTCGATCCCAGGATCCTGGGATCCTGACCTGACCTGAGCTGAAGGCAGAGAGGCTTAACCCACTGAGCTACCCAGGCGCCCCCATGGCCTGATATTTAGAGGAGAGAAAGAGATGAACCTTGGAAGACTTTGAAGGAACTTGTCTCAATTTTAGAGATGGGACCAATTATTGGCAGGGGTATAGTCAGGATAAGACCTCTGTGTACTGTTGCTGTGCTTTTTGTCTACATAGAGTGGCCCCCACTTCAAAATAGGTTGTGTAGCTTTAGTGCATTTGTGTGCCAGAAACATGAAAAATCTTTTCCTTTGTGGGAAACTATTTTTTAAATGTGGTTATTATTAGGTATAATCAAGTGTGTAATATAAAAAGAAACGAAGTGAATAGGTTTTATTTTTTTTTTTTATAAATAGTGTAGACCTGAGAAGCAGTTTTGATAAAAGAGTAATTTGTGAAGTGCTGAAGGATTTCAAAACACTTTAAACCTTGAGAGTAATGTCAGTGATTCTTAAGTCTAACTGCATTTTATTTTCTTGGTGTAGGTATGTATAAGTGTACTCTTAACATGGAAAAGGGATAGTTAATAGGTGTCCCTAGAAGTAGGGGAATCTAGGAATGTCCTTACCATTATGGATACTTACCCTCTCTTGGGAATGAATGTTTCTTTTTCCCCTCTTCTCATTAAAGCATTCAATTCTGAGTTAATGAACTGGTATTATCTATAAAATACAGGTGACTCTTCTTCTTTGTCCCTTACAAAGAGGAAATAATGAACTCAAAGCAACTCTAAATGATCAAGTTCAGATATGAGCAACTGGTACTTAGGCTACCAGCCCACTGAGAAATAAAGAATTCCACGTATTTAAGAGTAATAGTATTTAGTCTGTAGCCACCCCATCCTCAGCCATTATTTTGGCATTCCTTGAGTGCCTTCTAACATGCAAGGCACCATTCATGGCTGATGAATGAACAAAACAGACAAAAATCCTTGCCCTCATAGGTTTTATATTCTGATAGCAAACACACTGCCTCAGTTTACATTACAGCTGTGCTCCCTTTATGTATGACTGAAATCAGGAGTGGACAGTTTGGGATGTATGGTGTTTTCTATGCTACACTTAGATGCTGTGATTAGAGTTTTACTTTTTTTTTTTTTTTTTAAAGTAAGCTTTACATGCAACTTGGGGCATGAACTCACTACCCTGAGCTCAACAGTCATGTGCTTCACTGTCTGAGTCAGTTGGGAGATCCTAGAGCTTTACTATTTATTTATTTTTAAGTAGGCTCTCCCTGCCCAGTGTGGGGCTTGAACTCATAGCCTTGAGATCAAGAGTCAGACACTTAATGACTGAGCCACGCAGACACAAAGAGTATTACTATTTTTTTCTTTTTTTTTTTTTTACAGTTTTATGTATTTATTTGACAGACAGTGAAAGAGGGAACACAACCATTGGGGAGAGGGAGAGGGAGAAGCAGGCTTCTGCAGAGCAGGGAGCCTGATGTGGGGCTCGAACCTAGGACCTGGGGATCACGACCTGAGCTGAAGAGAGGCACTTAACAACTGAGACACCTAGGCGCCCCCACCATTACCCCATTTTTAACAAAAGAGAGGGAAGAAAAATAAAAGAGGGAAGAAGAGTTTTTCTGTAACTAGACAAAAAAGTGATACATGGAAAGCGGAAGTAGGAAGGGGGAAATAATTGTACCTAAGATTAAAAGGTGAGCCAAAGAGAGAAAAGCAGTCCCTGTATGAGGCATGAGGAAACTAGGGCCTTCAGTTGTTTCCCATTTACTGCCCATGCTTGGATAGATGAGTTCCTAGATGGGAAAATGGGAGAAGGTAGGATAATGGGAGCAGGGTAAACAGGACTTTTTAACAGAAAGACTGGTTTATGTAACTTGGGAAGATGTTATCCAACATCTTGAGTCTTTTTCTCAGCGATAGGTTTTATACACATATAAAATGTATGTTGTCATTTGTGTTTAGCAAAAACGCTGTTGCTGTGTGTGTTTGTGAGTATAACTGAAAGATTAGTGAATGGCCATTAGAGTCTGGAAATACTGTCACTGATTTGTGACTGCTACTTCTGTTTTCTGGTTATTTGACAGTTCTGTTGAAGATAGCTGAAGGAGCCAGTCTGTCCGAGTTTATTATGCTAAAATTGGTCTGTATAATATTTGTTACCGCTTCCCTTAATTCTGGGGCTGGTGTGTAACTTGAAGTTGTGCCTTTGTTTCTCCTGCGTTGTAAATTTCTGCATGAGGGTGTCTTACTGCACGATACGAAGCAGATACTTATTTTTCTACTGTGTGTTATGTACCTTTTCTAGTGATGATCCAGTTTGGTAAAAATATCTCTTCCTGAGTTTACACAAACATTGCACATTTAAGATAAGCATGAGAGATCTTTGATCTTTGTTTTTATCTTAATACATAATGGTCTTTTTTTTCATTTGTGAGGCATTGAGTCAGACTCTCATGTGATCTTGCTTGCTGCAGTGAATTGAGTTTTTTTTTATCTTAAAGCAAATCAACTTGTGTGTATTTCAGGGCCTTCCTTGATATAAAAATGAACACTGGTTCCATTCATGACCTAAGAGACTTCATTTTTAGGACCCAAATGAAGCCTTCAAATTACTAGTTTCACTTTTAATATTTTTTTTGTGTGTGACTTATTTATCACTTTTTTATCAAAATGCTGATGTGATGAAGAATTTGAACTGTTATTTATTTATTTATTTTTTTAAGATTTTGTTTATTTTAGAGAGTGTGAGTTGGGGAGGGGCAGAGGGAGAGGGAAAACATCTCAGGCAGACTCCAAGCAGCGTCCAGAGCCTGAGCCCCCATCATGGGGCTTGCTCCCAGGACCCTGAGATCATGACCAGAGCCAAAACCCAAGAGTCATTCGCTCAACTGACTGAGCCACACAGGCGTCCCAGAACTTGAACTTTTTGAATATATATTAAATTTAGTGCTGTCAGACCAGGTTCACCAAGCTGTACAGCATTTTAGATTAGAAAACAAAACAAAGCCTTACTTGATGTCTTAAATTATTTCTTGTAACTGGTTTCATTTCTATAGTACAGAATTTTATTAAAGCTTTGTGGTTGGTTGTAGGTCCTAAATGTAAGGAAACGGAGTTTAATTTCTTGCTATTCTTCTGTTCTCAAGTGTTTTGGAGCAAAATGTGAAAGTGAAATGGTAACTTTTGCCTTAATATATAATAGTTTTCAGTTATAGTCTTTTTTTGTTCTATGCCTCTAACTCTGCTTTGTGAGGGAAGTAGAAGTTTGGGAGGATTAGTGAGGATTTAGATTGCGTTATTGCTCTTATCCAACATCTTGAGTCTTTTTCTCAGCGATAAGTTTGTGTTTTAGTCATTGTATTTGCTCTTCTCTTGTGCTTTTTGTTTGTGTTGCCTTTTCTACCTCTGTGATTTCTTTTCTTTCTTTTTTTTTTTTTTTTAAGATTTTATTTATTTGACAGATCACAAGTAGGCAGAGAGGCAGGCGGGGGGGGGGGGGGGGAGGCAGGCTTCCTGCTGAACAGAGAGCCCGAAGCAGGGCTCTATCCCAGGACCCTAAGATCATGACCTGAGCTGAAGCAGAAATCCAACCCACTGAGCCACCCAGGCACCCCTCTCTGTGATTTCTTGATACTTATTTAACTACAGGGTGGCCACCAGGTCTGGAAGCACAGATGCACAGACAATAAATGATTTATTGATATTCCAGTACAGAATGTTAAAGTAATATCTGTATTTTAGGACTTTCTGATCACCCTGCAGACTGGAATTCTTGTAGGTGGGTCTTTTGTTTCTGTTCAGGCATATATTGCATGGGTAAATTATGGAGTCCAGTGTAAGGTATATTCTGAATAGGAAAGAGAAGCGATGCATAGTTAATTTTAGAGCGATAGCTGGAATAACATTGACTCTGCATTTTTACGAGGACTGAAAACAATCTAACAAAGATAAGTCTGAGATTTAATTCGTTGTCAGATATTTTTGCTAACAGTTTGGGAGATGCTATATAGCAGTAGCTTCAGGAGTATACCAAATGAAAAGTGGTCAGAGAAGTCGGCCAAATGGTCATGACATTAGGAAAATATGTGTTTAGGCTGTAACTCTATTATTTCAGAGTAATGCTTTATTAATAATAAAATCCTTCTTAGTCACATATGAATGGAAACCATTCTATACCCATAGATGTGAGAATGACTTGTTCACAAACATGCATGAGGCTTCTTACCAACACATTTAGATATTTCTGAATTTTTGCTGCTTGATGCATTTAGGTAATGCTGTAGGGTGCTTAGCGTAGTTTACTTGTGTGTTTTTAAGTGTATATTAAATATAAGAAGACTTTATATTTGTAATGGCGCATATTTCTGGAAAAAGCTGCAAAAAGGAGGGTGATGATTGGGAGTGTTGACACTAAAGCCAGACTATATGGATTTGAATTCTTCTCCTGCCACTCCGTAATGGGTAACTTGAAGCAAGTTACTTAACTGTCTCTAAACCTCAGGTTTTCTCATTTGTAAAGTGAATGATAATATATGTTTATATTTATTTTATTTTTTAAAAGATTATTTATTTATTTATTTGACACAGAGAGAGAGAGAGATCACAAGTAGGCAGAGAAGCAGGCAGAGAAAGAGGGGGAAGCAGGCTTCCTGCTGAGCAGAGAGCCCGATGTGGGGCTTGATCTCAGGCTCCTGAGATCATGACCTGAGCTGAAGGCAGAGGCTTAACCCACTGAGCCACCTAGGCTCCCCCTTACAGAACATTTTAATAGTATACTGAGTACCTATATACCCACCACTTAAATTCAACAGTATTTATACTTTTTTACCATATTTGCTTTATATAATCAAATATATATATTTGCTTTGCTGAACCATTTAAAAATAGATTATTTTTTTCTCCTTCTGATACTTCATCTCTAAATTCTTAAATATGAATCTCCCCCTAAAATGACATTTTCTTCCTACCTACAATACTCTTATCTTATGTAACACAATTATCTAATCCCCAGAAGTCATCTAATCCCCAATCCATAAGTAGATTTTCCCAGTTAGGTCAAAAATGACTTATATAGCTTTTCCCTTCCACACCAGGGTCCACTGAAGGATTGTGCACTATTATGCTACATTTACTCTTGTGTCTCAATTCTCTTTTAAATTTAAACACCTACTTAAAAAGTGACCCTCTTTTTGAAGAGACTGATAATCTTGTAATATACCCTGTATTCAGAATTTGTCTGGTTGTTTCTTTGAGATCTTTTAAAAACTTACTCCTTTGTCTTCCGTAAGCTGTTAAATTAGAGCTAAAGACTTGAGTTAAATTCAGGTTAAACATTTTGGCCAGGATACTTCATAGTTGATGCTGCTTCATAGTACATCATGTCAGAAGGCACAAAATGCCTGTCACACGGTTAGTCGGGCTAAATTTGATCACAGGTGAAGTTGGTGATTGCTAGATGTCCCCATGAACAAGGAACATTTTCTCTTTAGTGATTATCAGGTAAATTGTGGCATATTTGTTACCATGCAAAGCCATTTCTCCTTCAGAATTTTACTTAATGGATTTAGTGGTTTCTTTCTCTTTTCTTTTTTTTTTTTTTTAAGATTTTATTTTTAAAGTAATTTCTCCACCCAGTGTGGGGCTCGAACCCACCTCCCTGTCATCAAGAGTCACATGCTATATATCATCTGAACTATCTAGGCATTCTGTGATTTCTTTTTTGAATATGGATCTATCAGGGGTCACCTAGCTATGGCTGATTGGGCAAATTTTGTCTTCCACCTGCTTTGTAAATAAAGTTTTATTAGAATACAGTTATGCTTATTCACATAATGTGTGTGACTGCTTTCCTTTTATTTTTTTCCTCCCTTTTAAAGATTTTATTTGTCAGAGAGAGAGAGTGAACACAAGCAGGGGAACCAGCAGGCAGAGGCAGAGGGAGAAGCAGGTTCCCTGCTGAGCAAAGAGCCTGATGTGGGAATTGATCCCAGGACGCTGGGATCATGACCTGAGCCCAAGGCAGACCTTCAACCAACTGAGCCACCCAGGGGTCCCTGTGGCTGCTTTCCCACTGATTTGGCAGGTTGGGTAGTTGCAAAAGAAATCATATGGCCCTGCACAGCCCCCAATACTTACTTTTTGGTTCTTTAAAGAAAAGTTTTGCTGAGCCCTGATATAGTATGTTTGTATATAGTGTCTCCTTATTCTCATTGTAATGGTAGTAGAGGTATAATATTGGTGTTTATATATTTGGTAATCATATAATTGGTTTTTATGTATAGTTTCTGCACCCTGATGTTGTTCAAGGTATAACTGCATCTAACATGGTGCAAATTGTGAAGTTTTTGCTTATATCTCTCAAACTATAAAGTATGGTACTGTACGTGGTTCATAAAATTATGTGTTAAAAGCACAGAGATATTTCAGATTAAAAAATTTGTAAAGCAAAATGAACACCGAAGTACCCACTACCCAGCTTAGTTTAGGATATAGGACATTCCAGCATACTTGAAACTGTCCTGTTGCCCTTGTAGATTTCATCCTTTCTTTTAAATTTTTTATTTTTTATAAACATATATTTTTATCCCCAGGGGTACAGGTCTGTGAATCACCAGGTTTACACACTTCACAGCATTCACCAAAGCCCATACCCTCCCCAATGTCCATAATCCCACCCCCTTCTCCCGATTTCATCCTTTCTTTTCCCACTGTCCTGATTTTGTGCCTTCTCTCATGTATATGATCTCTGTGTATGTATCTGTGTCTAAATAGCATATACTACTCTTACATCAATCTCTTAAAGAGATTTTATAGTTTTTGTGTATGATTGTATATGGAATGTCTTTTCATAAAATTTGCTTTTTTCGCTTAACATTTTTGCGAAGTTCTTCCTTGTTGCTCTTTACCACTCTTTGTAATAGTATCCAGTATGTATTGGATACATATTATAGCACATTTAGTCTAGTCTCTTTGGATGGACATTTGGATTATTTTTGTGACTGTAAACGATAATATTAAAATGTACTTTACATGTCTTTTGATATATTCATATGTGTGAGAATTTCTCCAGAGCACATACTTAGGGGTATAATTGCTGAATTGTAGGCCTTTCTCATTGTACAACCTATGAAGGTATTTCCAGATTCTCTCCAAAGTGGCTGTAGCAGTTCATGCTCCCACCAATGGTATACAAAAGTTTCTGTTGTTCTAGATCAATATCAGACTGTCTTACATAAATACAACATTGGCCAAACATGTAACTTAAAATTTTCTTTTTCTTTTTTTTTATTTTTTTAAGATTTTGTCAGAGAGAGTGTGCCTACAAGCATAACTTAAAATTTTCTAGTAGTCACTTTAATAAAAAGGAGCAGGTGAAGGTAATTTTAATAGTATGTCTTATCTAGTATATTGAAGAAACCATTTCAGTATGTAAGCAGTAAAAATTAATGAGGTGTTTTTGGACTTTTTTAGATTAAATTCTTTGAAATACGGTATGGGTTTTGTACTAACCAGCATATCTCAGTTTGGATTAGCCATGTTTCAAATTCTTACTAGCCACTGTGGGCTGTATCAGACAGCACAGCTCTGTGTCCTTGTCTGCATTTGGTATTGAGAATTTATTTTTCATCAATCTGATGAGAGAAACCCTGTTTCCTTGTGACTTTAATTTTGCATTTTCCTATTAGTAAATTTGCATTTTCCTATTATTAGTGAGGGTGAGCATTCTCATATGTTTGTTTAGCGGCCATTTGAATTCTCTCTCCTGTGTATTTGCTAGTATCATTTGTTGTTTTCTTTTTTCCTGTTTTTTTTTTTTTTTTTTTAAATTTTATTTTTATGTAATCTCTACCCCCAACATGGGGCTGGAACTTAGAAGCCCCAGATCAAGAGTAGCAAGTTCCATTGACTGAGCCAGCCAGGCGCCCCACATTTTGTTTTTTTCCCTTAATGACAAAATCCTGTAGGCATAAGTAACAGATTTTCTTTGCCATTAGAATGCTGGTGTTTCTGTTAATTGTGTTTTAAGAGTTTATAGGGATTAATTACATGGTGTGTCTATAAAATGACACAGCCACTTCAGGGGCGCCTGGCTGCTTGAGTAGCATTTGATTCTTGATCTCAGGGTTGTGGGTTCAAACCCTATGTTGGGTGTGGAGATTGCTTAAAAAGAAAACCTTTAAAAAACAAACACCCCCCAGGGGTGCCTGGGTGGCTCAGTGGGTTAAGCCGCTGCCTTCGGCTCGGGTCATGATCTCAGGGTCCTGGGATCGAGTCCCGCATCGGGCTCTCTGCTCAGCAGGGAGCCTGCTTCCTTCCCTTCCTCTCTCTCTGCCTGCCTCTCTGCCTACTTGTGATCTCTCGCTGTCAAATAAATAAATAAAATCTTTAAAAAAAAAACCAAAAACCACCCCCCAACCCCATTTTTAACCTAAAGGTAGTTTTGAAATAACTTCAAAAATAATTTGGATTGAAGTAAATGTTTGGAATGGTCGTACTTGAATAGTAATATAGGGGGTGATTGCTTTATTCTTAAGGTGAACAATACTTTGTATATATTTTCCTCTATACATTCTTGTCTTTGCTCCGTTTAGGCTTGCTCTTTTCCTTAACTCTGAGCCCAAATACCCCTAGAAAGAGTTCAACTGAATGGATGCGGTCTAGAGCCAAAGAAGTTCTCCAGCAGGGCTTATTGGGCAAGACTGAGGTGGGAGTTGTGGGTGCTTTAATGTAGAGCATTTGGATACAAACCAAGTGATAAATTCCTTAGTATGTCCCCGTCTGCAGTAAGTGGGCATGTTTGGGTGTTTTAAGTGCGAAACCTTAAAGGTAGAATTTGCTGGAAATCACCACTGAAATGACTGCCTTGTCAGAGAGTTTATACAGGCATTGGAGACAGTGGCAAAAATACAGCTCATGTCTAAGATGGACAGATTCCTGAGGATGAAGTACACGAATGTGTGGAGGTTCTGGTGTGTTGTGGTGGAAGTGATAAGAGATTTCCTAACAGGGTGGCCAAGTACATCAGTAGGAGTAACATGCTATGTACAAACCTCAGCTCCCATGTATGAGCAAAGCCCTTGAGGAGAAACTTAGTGACCATGGTAGAATTGCCTGTTCCTGGAAATGGTGGTTGATTTGGAAAGTAAAAGCAATAAAAGATAGGAATCATAAAAATAATTAATAAAATGACTTTAAACATTTTAAAAGATTGCTGGAAATAAAAACTTCTTTTACTTAATATGTGTTACAGTACATGACAGAGGTTAATCAGTGTACCAGTAGGGTTTTTGGGTCTCTGCCAATTATTTTTGTGAGTTTCGTAATGGTTAAGATACTCTTTCTTGGGGGCGCCTGGGTGGCTCAGTGGGTTAAGCCTCTGCCTTCAGCTTAGGTCATGATCCCAGGATCCTGGGATTGAGCCCTGCATCGGGCTCTCTGCTCAGCAGGGAGCCTGCTTCCTCCTCTCTCTCTGCCTGTCTCTCTGCCTACTTGTGATCTCTGTCAAATAAATAAATGAAATCTTTTTTTTTTTAAGATACTCTTTCTTGAATATTTATTTTTTTTTTATAGATTTTATTTATTTGACAAACAGAGATCACAAGTAGGCAGAGAGACAGGCAGAGGGAGCGGGGGGAGGGAGGGAGCAGGCTCCCTGCTGAGCAGAGAACCTGATGTGGGGCTCGATCCCAGGACCCTGGGACCATGACCTGAGCCGAAGGCAGAGGCTTAACCTACTGAGCCAACCAGGCACCCCTTAAAGACGTATCTTTTAACTTAATGTGTACTTTACTTAATACGTGCTAGGTGTCACAGTCACAAGTTAGGGTAGGAAGGATAAGGAAGGCAAAAATGTCCAAAGGAGTATGGATGACTATATATAGGGGTGCCAAGAGGCTGGTATGAAGGGTTGGTGATGGTGACAAAGAGGAGATTATTTTTTCTTAGGTGCCTTGAATGATTTAGTTCACGTAAAGAAGGCAGAGCAGATTGATTAAGGTGGGAATGAGAATGATGTACTTGGCTGGTCTAAGGCCTAGGCAGGGCAGGTTATAGGGGAATGTTTCAGACTATACATTTTGTACTGTGTCACTTGGGGAGTGGAAGGCCACTGCTGCTTTTTGGGATACTTCAGGTATGTTTTAGGGAAATGAAGCAGGTGATAAATCTGCAGGGTGGCCTGAAGGAAGGGGAGACTGAAGTCAGGGAGACCTACTAGGAGGCAGTTAGATAATCCAGACAGTAGATGGTGATGCTCAGGATTGGCTGTAGGGTAAAAGAGACACTTAAAAGGGAGATTTGATGGAACATTGATTGGTGTGTAGTGATTGGATTTATGTAAAAGATTAACCTGAGTTACTAGAAGAAGGATTATGGATAGATGGATTAATAGGTAGTGAATGCAAATAGATTAGAATACGAAGGTGGTTTGGGGGCAGAGGTGAAGATTTTGGTTATGTTCTGTTTGAAGAGATACCTAGAGCAGACAAGCTTAATGATTAAAAATCTGAGAAGTCAACGTAGAATTGATGGCTAATGGGGCACCTGACTGGCTTAGTTAGTAAAAGTGTGACTTTTTGATTTTGGGGGTTTTAAGCTCGAGCTCCACGTTGGGGGTAGAGGTTACTAAAGAAAATACTTTAAGAGGCACCTGGGTGGCTCAGTTGGTTTAGTGTGCCTTTGGCTCAGGTCGTGATCCCAGCTCTGTGTTCGGCAGGGAGCTTTCTTCTCCCTCACCCTTTGCCTGCTGCTCCCCCTGCTTGTGCTCTGTCTCTCTCTGTCAAATAAATAAATAAAATCATCTAAAAAGTTTATAGAAATTAGAAAAAATGATAGTTGAAGCAATACGAATGGATCAAAGGGTAGAATACTGTGTTTTGGGTTGAGGCTAATTACCATTTTGGGGAGTGCACTTTTCTTGAATTTTGGAGGTTGTAGGAAAAAGAATGGGCCTGAATGACTCTGAGTTTTGTGTTTTGAAAGTCAGCAGAAGTGGAAAGATTTTCAGGAAAGGGGAGGAGTTATTGGTAATGTTAAGTGCAACAAAGTACTTTAACTTGAGAAGCCTCCTTTTTAGGACCAGACTGAAGAATGAGTAGCTAATTCTAAAAAAGACATCAGTATCTGAGTTTTTTTGGTGATTATTGTGGTGATATAGTTATATATTATAGCCTAAGGAACATTCCCCTTATGAAGTATTCTAGATATGTTGGTCATACTATGTATGATGTTCCTTTAGGGTGACGTAAATTCACTTATGTGGGTGTTAGGACTATGATGGTGTATTAGAGCTGTGTTCTGTACCACTTTACTAACTACTCATTAACATGGCACTAAAGATAATCAAACCTATCAATAAAATCCACTTGTAAAGCCTCCAGAAACTTTCTGCTGTCTGATTTTTTTTCTTTTGGTAATTTGCTTTTTGTAACCTGGAACCTTGTATTTGGTAGGGAGGTGAGGACAGAGAACAACTAGAAGTAAGTCGTGTAGCTCTGCATTTCTCTTGTTATTTCCAGTTGGAAAATTGTTGGGATTAGGAAGGGCATGTATTTGAGTTCTGGGCTGCTTTTTGCTAAAGTTAAAAAGGTCTTATCTGTCAATATGTTTGAATTCAGTGTTGTAGTAAAACAGTCAAGCACAGATCATGACAAAGTTCAAGGTACAGTTAGCCCCTATTTCATCCTCTACATAGTCAAATAAAGATAGGACATGAACTTCCTCTGATTTCAGCAGCATTAGCTTAAAAATTTAGTATTAGGATAGTCAAGGGGAAATAATTCTTTTATCTTAAAATATTAAACTGTTAATGGACAAGTGGAAGTAGCTAGTGATATATGCTTTCTAGGCCTAAACTGCTCTACTTAGCTTTTGCCTCTCAGTCTTCTTTCAATTCTGTTAGGACCCCACATTTTCAAAGGCCATGGAAGCAGTGAAGAGGAATAAACTGATGACAAACACAATGTGGATGGATTTTGGAGACATTATGTTAAGTGAAAGAAGCCAGCAGAAAGGGGTACAGACTATATATTCCATTTACATTAAATTCTGGAAGAGGCAAAACTACTCTATGGGCAGCACATTAATGGTTGTCTAAGTCTGGAAGTTCAGGGAAGGTTGGTTTTCAAAGGGGTGTGAAGGAACTTTTTTTTTTTTTTTTAATATTTTATTTATTTATTTGACAGAGACAGCGAGAGAAAAGAGCGCTTGTGTGCGGGCACAAGCAGGGAGAGCAGCAGAGGGAGAGGGAGAAACAAGCTCTCCACTGAGCAGGGAGCCTCATGCAGGGCTCAATCCCAGAAGCTGGTATCATGACCTGAGCTGAAGGCAATCGCTTAACCAAGTGAGCCACCCAGGCATCCTGGGTGCATTTTATTATATGCAACCACAACAGCAACAACTCTGGGTCTCCACCAGTGGGAATAAGTTGGATGGCAGAATGGAACTTTATGGATTGGACTCTAATCTGAGGTTCTTATCATGAATTAACTTTTTTTTCTTAAATACAATCAAGACATCTAATATTGGTGGTTTCCCTTCATATGTCTGACAGGGAGTTTATATGTAAGAGAATGTAATTGAGATTAATGCAGTGATTTTGCTGCATTATAATCAACTAAAGCGTTCTGGTAACAACCAGTTAAATTTTTTTTCCTGGTTTGTTGGTTTCAGAAGTCACAAAGTATTTCAGCGGTGAAAAAGCCTTTAATGAATATTTAAGTATAGTTGAGCCTCGTTGGAAAAACTTCAGAGTTCAAAATGTTATTCATAGGATAATCATCCGATAAACATCAGATATTTTCTTCTTTTTATATATGGATGGTTGATCTGGAATGTAAATTATAACTTTATTTTACTATTAGATTACATCTGATTTTATTTATGCTTAAGGTTGGTTATGGTAGACCAGTTTGATTTATGGGTTGTAATGGTAATGATAACTAATACTTTTTTTTTTTTTAAAGATTTTATTTATTTACTTGAGAGAGAGACAGCGAGAGAGAGCATGAACGAGGAGAAGGTCAGAGAGAGAAGCAGACTCCCCATAGAGCTGGGAGTCCGATGCAGGACTTGATCCCGGGACTCCGGGATCATGACCTGAGCCGAAGGCAGTCGTCCAACCAACTGAGCCACCCAGGCGTCCCGATAACTAATACTTTTAAAGCACTTACTTTATGCCCAGCACTGACCTACACAGTTAACCTGCACTTCTCATTCATTTACTATGACAACTCTGTAATGTAGGTGTTTTTATTACTCTGTCTTTTAGATGAATCTGTCACAGCTTTAGAAATTAAATTATTAGGTCAGAGTCCTACAGAGTCACACAGTAAGTGGCTGAGCTGGCCTTTGATTCAAGTCTATTTTGTGCTAAAACTCATAACTTTTTTTTTTTATGTAAAAGAAGTTGTGAGGGGAATAGTAGTGATTTAAAAGAAGAGGGCATTCTGCAGATTCTGTGACCCAT
Organism: Mustela putorius furo; assembly: GCF_011764305.1. NCBI lineage: Eukaryota > Metazoa > Chordata > Mammalia > Carnivora > Mustelidae > Mustela > Mustela putorius. The sequence goes on along the minus strand of NW_025421321.1, from coordinate 14,403,034 downwards.
AATAAACAGATCCTGGGTGAGTACCAGAGAGTCTGGCACTTCTAGATTTTGACAACTCAGGATGGCAGGCAGAGCTTCATGGATCTGAGCTAATGGCAACAATGGCCACTGGGAGTGAGGTTTCTGCCATTCCCAAGGTCATTCACCCAACAGTCCGGCTCTTTGCCCTCAGGAGACCCTTTTCTCTTCTTTCTTGTCCTCCTCCTTACTCCTAACATTCTTCTATCATGATCTCAACTCAGGTTCCTCTGGAAGTTCTCATGGCAACAATATTCCCTGAGTCCTTACAGGTTCATAAGAGTTTGTTTACTCTCTTTTATGCTTGAAATCATTTTGCTGGATGTAAAATCTGTGGCAGATATTTTCTTGCATATCTTAAAGATCATTGATTTTGGTGAAGAGCATTGCTGTCAGAGTTGACAATATGATATAACCTGAATGCATATTCACAGTTCAGACATGCATGTAGTATAATTTTTAGCCCCTGCTATATATATCCAAAGAGTGATTGGTTTTTTTCCTCATTAAAACAGTAGCTGAAGCAAAAGCCCTCTGTCGACAAAGTTATTTTCATTTCATGACCTACCTTTTCCTTATTGAAGGTGAGGGGAGGGACTGACAAGTGGTACCATTGCCCTAAGCTTGAAATTTTTAGCTGTGCATTTGAATTAGAATAAGATCTGGGGGTGCCTGGGTGGCTCAGTGGGTTAAGCCTCTGCTTTCGGCTCAGGTCATGATCTCAGGGGTCCAGCCCTGCATCGGGTTCTCTGCTTAGCAGGGAGCCTGCTCCCCCCCCCCCACCGTCTTCCTGTGTGATCTCTGTCAAATAAATACATAAAATCTAAAAAAAAAAAAAAAAAAAAAATCTGAATTATTTTCAGATCTGGTGAATCTTACAAATTCACAAAATCTGTGACTTAATTGATTCGTTTTTATAATATAATCTAGGGCTATAGCTTCCAACCTTTGGGAGATTAATTTTTCTTTGTTTTGTTTTGTAAGGCAAGCAGATATTGATTAGAATTAGTTGGAAAGACCTGGGGGCATCATGCATGAATGTTCCAAATCAGATGCTAGCTTCGGAGCCAGATTAATTGGTATTCCCATCAGTTACATCTTTCTATTACTGGAACTGGGTGTGGTCAGTGCCTAGTTATCCAACTATTATAATAAAAAATGTTATAAGTATCAATTTAATAATTGAATAAATTGTTAAGTTCAACGATTATGAACTTTGCATATCTGTTATTGTTTCAGAAATCTTAAGCAAATGCCACTAATACTGTAGTTCAGCAGAGTTGATTTGGAAGAAGAGAGAACTTTTATTCTGAAAGAACCAAGAATTGGAAGGGAGTATGAGAGAGCCAAGTGTTGTTTCTGTGAGTTTAGTGAAGGGAAAAGTATTCTTTGTTTCTCAGTCAAGTGGAGACCAGTGTTTGAAGCGGATATTTGTGAAAGAATATGCTCTTTTTTTTTTTTCTTAAAGATGTTAAATATTCATTTGAGAAAGTAAGAGGGAGAGAGCGGGAACCAGATGGGGGTACTAGGAAGGGGAGAAGGCAGACTCCCTGCTGAGCAGGGATTCCCAACTTGGGACTTGATCCCAGGACCCTAGGGTCATGACCTGAGCCGAAGGAAGATGCCCAGCTGACTGAGCCAGCCAAGCACCTGGAAGAATGTGCTCTTTAAGGCTCTGGATTGGTATTAGTACCATGTAACTTTTCAAGCATTGCTTAGAGCATGAGTTGAATATGGATTTTATTACTGCTGTTATTTTATTTTAAGATTGTAGAGAGTGGGAGAGTGTATGCACACAATCAGGAGGAGGGACAGAGGGATAGGGAGAGAATCTCAAGTAGGCTCCCACCCAGGGCAGAGCCCTATGCTGGGCTGGGCTGGATCCTGTAGCCCCAAGACTATGACCCCAGCCAAAAGGAAGACTTGGTTGCTCAACCAGCTGAGCCACCCAGGCACCCCTCTCTATTTTCTTTTTTAAAAAAATATTTTATTTTTAATCTGTATGCCCATTGTGGAGCTCAAACTTACTTTATCTCAACCGTGAGATCAAGGGTCGTGTACTTTACAGACCAGCCATGTGCCCCATACTATACATTAGCAATGTATTACACTAGTAAAAGCTCTTAACCTCTACATCGTGTCTCGCAAAAGGCTGGTAGTGAAGAGTACTTACTTTAGAGTGAGGGAGAGCATGAGGCAGGGGTGGGGGTTTGGTGAGGGGCTGAGGCACCAGGAAAAGCAGACTCCCTGCTTAGCAGGGAGCCCAATATGGGGCTTAATCCTGGGATCCCAGGATCACATCCTGAGCTGAAGGCAGACACTTAACTGACTGAGCCACCCAGGTGCCCCAAAGCATTTTTTATTAAAGATTTTATTTATTTATTTGACAGAGATCACAAACAGGCAGAGAGGAAGGGAAGCAGGTTCCCTGCTGAGCAGAGAGCCTGATGTGGAGCTCAATCCCAGGCTTTAACAAACACTGAGCCACCCAGGTGTCCCCCAAAACATTTCTTGATCACCCTTAGAAGAATGTGGCCTCAGTTAAAATGTGAAAGCAGAAAGAGGTACTGTTCTAAGCATTTCACCTGTATTAGCTTTTTAAAGTCTCACAACTCTCTGAGGGTAGGTTTTATTCCCCACGTTTTACAGAAACTTAGATACAGGAAAGCTTAAGTGACTTGACCAAAGTCACCTAGCATGTGAGAGGTAAGTGTAAGTCCAGGCAGTTTGGCTCTAGAGTCTTTGCTTTTTAAAGATTTTATCTTTATTTATTTATTTGACAGCAAGAGATCACAAGTGGGCAGAGAGCAGACAAAGAGAGAGAGAGGGGTAAGTAGGCTCTCTGAGAGCCTGATGCAGGGCTGGATCCCAGGACCCTGAGATCATGACCTGAGCTGAAGGCAGAGGCTTAACCCACTGAGCCACCCAGGCGCCTCTAGAGTCTTTGCTTGTAACTGCAAATATATGGAATAGAGTGCATTGAGGAAATACATTATATTAAGAGGTAATAGCTGAGAATTTTCCAGACTTGTGAAATCTAGATCATCTGACTTAGGAAGTAAGCAATACTTAACCTTAAAGTGTTTAAAAGTCCGGGGTGCTTAGTAGTATTCTTAGAACTACAATCCACAACATAAAATTAATCAAATTGTATGCTGTTCCTGCTTTTTCTTTCCCCCCGCTATTGAATTACAAATTTTTAGTATTCTGGCTAGTTTGAACATAACATACCAGTACTGCTGTTATGAAGGCTATAATTATTTGTTACTTGCTAGACTATTTTCTGTAAAGTTGTTTTGCCTTAGATATCTTCATTTCTAAATGTCATTTTGTTACCTTTTACAATTGACTTATTTATTTATTTATTTGACAAAGAGAGAGAGAGAGAGAGAGAAAGCGCGAGCGGGAGCACGCCCGTATAAGCAGGAGGAATGGTAGAGGGAGAAGGAGAAGCAGGATTCACGTAGAGCAGGGAGCCTGACTTGGGGCTCGATCCCAGGACTCTGGGATCATTACCCGAGCCGAAGGTAGCCACTTAACCATCTGAGCCACCCATGTGCCCCAGTTTGATTATCTATTAATAATGAGCAGTCTGTAAAGCTTAATAAAGATATGTTTATATACTTAATAAAGGTACTTATTTCCTTGTTATATATAAAAGTAATACATGCTTAGGTTTTTAAAAATTATGTGCTTAGTTTAAAAAAATTGTATAGAAGTCTTATAATGAGGAAAGTAAATACTCTCAAGAAACAATTTTTTAAAAAAGATTTTATCTATTTATTTGAAATAGAGTGAGACAGAGAGAGAGAGCACAAGCAGGGCAGAGGGAGAGGCAGAAGCAGGCTCTCTACTGAGCAGGGAGTCTGATGCAGGCTCCGTCCCAGGACCCTGGGATCATGACCTAAACCAAAGGAGATGATTAACCGACTGAGCCACCCAAGCACCCCTGGATTCTTACATTTGTGTAGCCTCAAATTTGTTTATTTCTAGCCTCATTATTATTCCTAATAGCTTAAACAATTTTTTAAATTGTGCTTAAAAAAACGCATAACATTTACCCTTGTAATAAGTTTATTTTATTTTATTTATTTTTTTTTAAAAGATTTTATTTATTTATTTGACAGAGAGAGATCACAGTAGACAGGCAGGCAGAGAGAGAGAGAGAGGGAAGCAGGCTCCCTGCTGAGCAGAGAGCCCGATGTGGGACTCGATCCCAGGACCCTGAGATCATGACCTGAGCCGAAGGCAGCGGCTTAACCCACTGAGCCACCCAGGCGCCCAACCCTTGTAATAAGTTTAAATGTACAGTGGTGTTAAGGTGTATTTACATTGGGTTGCAGTGGGACTCCATAGCTTTTTCATCTTGCAAAACTGAAACTTTGTACCTCCTAAACAACTCCACAATTCTGCTTTTTGTTTCTATGAATTTGAGTAGTTTAGATACCTCACATAAGTGGAATCATAAAGTATTTGTCTTTTTTGTGACTGACTGACTTCACTTACCACAGTGTCCTCAGGGTTCATCCCTATTGTAGCCTGTGTCAGAATTACTCTCCTTCTCCCTTCCTTTTATCAACTTTAATTCTCCTGTGTTTAACATACAGTGTTATGTTAGTTTCAGGTATACAGTACAGTGATTCGAAAAATTTCCTTTTTAAGGCTGAATAATAATTGGGGAACCTGGATGGCTCAATTGGTTAAGTGACTGCCTTCTGCTCATGTCACAGTCTTTGAGTCTCAGGATAGAGTCGCACATTGAGCTCCCTGCTCTGCAGGGAGTCTGCTTCTCCCTCTGACCCTCCACCCCCATTCTCTCTCTCTCTCTCAGATAATAAATAAAAATCTTAAAAAATGTTTTTTGACAAAAGAAAAAATTATTTTAAAAAAAGGCTGGATAATGATTGTATGTGTATATACCACATTTTATGTATCCATTCATCTGTCATTGGGCACTTGGGTTTGCTTCCTCCTCTGGGCTGTTGTGAAATGTTGCTGTGAACATGGGTGTGCAAATTTCTCTGAGACTGTGCTTCAGTCCTTTTGGATATGTGCCCAGAAGTGGGATTATAGATCATTTGGTAGTTTTATTTTTACTCTCTGGGGAACCACCACATTGTCCCTGAAAACTTTTAAGAGATTTTTTCAATTTTTGGTCCTATAAAAGTTAACAGTGATCTGTCTGAACATGGGTCCCTCCCCCTACCCCATTTCTCCCCAAGCAGTGGGCTTTGAGTCTGATTGCTTCTGTCTTCTCTTCTCCCAGCTCTGAGAAATTCTCTTTTTTTCTTTGATAATTTATTCTCTTGTTCTGTTTCTGGAATATGTATTTGGTCTTTTGTGGCACTGCCTGAGTTGAACCTCCGTGATGTTCACCTTTTTTTCTTTTATTTTTTTATTTGTTATACGGGCTGGGAGATTGCTTTGAGTTATTTAAACATCCGAAAACCATTGAGTGAGGCGTGTTTTGTTTTTGTTTTTTTGGCAGGGGGAGTGGTAGGGGCAGTCATGTATTTAAATCTGAAGGGGTGTTTCTCATCCTGTGTTCCATTTTCATAGCACCTTGTTCCTGTTTTATGGAAGCAAGATACAGTATCTTTTTTTTCCTTTCTTTCTTTCTTTTTCTTTTTCTTTTTTTTTGGAGATACAGAGAGAATGGGGGGGCCCAATACAGAGAGAGAGAGAACCTTAAGCAGGCTCCATGCCCAATGTTAATCTTAAAACACTGAGATCGTGACTTGAGCCTAAGTCAAGACTCGGACACTCAAGGGAACATTCCACTGACTGAGCCACCCAGACGTCTCCACAGTATCTTTTTGAATCTCTGAAGATTCTTATTTCTCATTTAAAAGAAATTCTCTTCATCATTGAAATTCCCATGACAATGGTGTCATCCCAGTGGTTTGCCTTTCATGCTGCTGGGTTTCCTTACGGGGTTGATTATCCTTGACTTGTCTGTTCATACTGCTTCTTAAATATGTATATGAGATTCATTTTAAATTTCTTGAGAAAACACTTCTATTTTTTGTTTGGGGTGAAAAGTCTGGCAGAAGCTTTGGATGTGGAGTAGAAGAGGGGGGAAATTTAATGGTTCTCTGCATCTTTCACCAGCTTCCCTTCCCTCTCTTCATTCTCTTGTTCTCTCCATTTTACCGTGTGCAAGCACCCTGCTGTGTTTTGAGTTCTGAACCTGGGTGGGAGTCCTCTTTCCACTTCTGATTTACTACTTGGGTATTCTGAACTGCTGATTCTTGCATTCTCTTTCATTATTCAGTCATGATGCTTCCATCTGCTCCCATCTTCCAAAGATTTTTGATATCTCTACCCATTGATGGCTTGCCTCTTTTTTCGTTGTTGTTTTATACTTAAATATCTTTACTAACATTTTGATGCTGTATTGGTGAGGGTTAGAGATAAATGGGCTGTGTTCCTTCTGTCTTGAGTGAGAAAATCCTTTATCACATGGATATATATATAAAATGCATATGTATATGTATGTATATATATATGAATGATTATTATCTTTTAAAGGTTTTATTTATTTATTTGACAGAGATCACAAGTAGGCAGAGAGGCAGGCAGAGAGAAGTTGGGGGAGCAGGCTCCCTGCTGAGCAGAGAGACCGATGTGGGGCTCCATCCCAGGACCCTGAGATCATGACCTGAGCTGAAGGCAAAGGCTTTAACCCACTGAGCCACCCAGGCATCCCTGAATGATTATTTTCATCATAAAAACATTTTATTAGGCCTGGCTGGCTCAGTTGGTAGAGCATGCAGACCTTGATCTTGGGGTAGTGAGTTTGAGCCCCACCTTGGGCATAGAGTTTATTTTAAAAAACAAAAAAACATTTCACTGAAGATTATGCTATCCTAGGGCTTTTGTCTATGTACAGATGGTTATCTGATAATAGCTAGACTATTATCAGAAATTTAAAGATAATTGGATTTGGGGAATATATTGAATCGGTAAGTCTCATGTTTTGTTTTTCAGCACTTTTGAAACTTTTCTCCTCTTCCTTTGTTCCATTTTTTAAAGCTTTCCTTTCTTTTGAAAGTAATTTCAGAGAGCTCTTCAAAACTTAGTAGGCAGATAAATTTAAATGAGTTGATCTTTTATTTATAAGTGTTAGACCAGGCGTCTGTTAAAACAGAAGTGCCATTTATTTTGGCTAAACAGTCTCTGTTCTACATATGTGTTTACATAGCATTTTCACACTCCATAAATTGAACAGAGCAAGTACTCATATTTTTGGGTTGACTAAATTTTACTGTAATATTTGTCAAGGAAATGGGTATTAATGACCATTTAATTGTAAAAGAAATTGGTGCAGAATTAGTGTGTTGAAGTGAAATTGGACTGATATGAATTTTCATGTCAGCGTATGCAGCTTGAACAGCAGGACCATTTTCTTGCAGCATGAGAATTTGATTCTTGACAAGAAGATCCATGTGCCTATCTCAGGATTTAATGGACATTAACATTTTGCTGTGTTTGCTTCAAACTGCTCTCAGAAAGAAAGAAAATGCCACCAGCTTTATCTAAATATTATCATTCCATCTCTTCTGACTCTTTTTCCCTGGAAGTAACTATTATTCAGTTGGTTTTAGTAGTTCAATAGCTTTTAGTTTTTACACTAATCAAGCATGTTTTTAATACTTTAGCTGGATAGACACCCATCTAATCTGTTTATTGTTTTGTGCATTTTATATCTTTATATAAATAGAATCCCACTGTATCTTTTCCCAGTTGGCTTTGTCTTTGAGATTTATTCATGGTGAGACATGTAGTTGTAACCCATATTTTTAACTTCTGTGGAGTATTACGTTGCATCAGTGTCGTCATGTGCTTCTCTTGTGTATAGAATTTCTCTAGGGTGGATACGCTCATAACCCAACAATTCCAGAGGAAGTTACAAGCATCTTTACTTTGCCAGATACTACTCTCAGATTTCTTATGCCGTTGTGGTTCCTGATTCTCTATTTGGGACCTGTTTATTTCCCTCTGGGAATTTTCAAGATTTTTTTTCTTATCATTGTTGTGAAGTTTCTCTTGTGTATAGAATTTCTCTAGGGTGGATACGCTCATAACCCAACAATTCCAGAGGAAGTTACAAGCATCTTTACTTTGCCAGATACTACTCTCAGATTTCTTATGCCGTTGTGGTTCCTGATTCTCTATTTGGGACCTGTTTATTTCCCTCTGGGAATTTTCAAGATTTTTTTTCTTATCATTGTTGTGAAGTTTCAGTTACCTTTTTTTTGTTGTTGTTGTGGTTCTGCTTTCATCAGTTTGGCAAGGCACTTTCAGTCTTGATACCTTAGGTGTAGTGCTGGGGAACTTTTTTCTGAATGATTTTTTTGATAAATTTCTTCTCTTTGCATTCCTTGTTCTTTCTGGAATATCTGTTAGTTGGATGCTATACCCAGTACTGATCCTAAAACTTTCTTATTCTCTCCTATATTTAATGGGTGCGGGGGGAGATGGAGGTACAGAGAATTCTACTTTGGGGTCACAGCCAATATCTGTGCAATGATGTAAGAAACCCCAAGTGGGAACTTCCCAGTTGAGCCCTCACTATTAAGGAGCCAATATTTATAATATTATTATAAACTAAAACCCATACTTATTTACTCTGGTTTCCTCATATTTTCTTAATATTATTAAAATTTAATATGTATTAAATTTAATATTTTAAAAAAGATTTTATTTATTTATTTGACAGCACAGGTAGGCGGAACTGCAGACAGAGGGAGCGGGAGAAGCAGGCTTGATGTGGGGCTTGATCCCCAGGACCTTGAGATCATGACCTGAGCTGAAGGCAGATGCTTAACTCTTTGGGCCACCCAGGTGTCCTTCCTCATGTTTTTTTTAAAATTGAAGTATAGTTAACATTATTGGTTTCAGGTGTACAGCATAGTAATTTATCATGTATATACATTACAAAATGCTCATCATGGTAAGTGTAGTTACCATCTGTGACCATACAGAGTTATTATAATATTATTGATCATATTCCCTATGCCGTACTTTTCATCCCTGTTATCCCTCTTATTTATATTATGAAGGTTTCCATAGTTTTTACCTGCTACCTTTTTTCTGTCTCATGATCCCATTGCTTATAATCGTCATGTCTCTTTAGGCCCCTCTTAGCTCTGGGAGCTGCTCACAACCTCCCACCCCGCTTTTTTTTTTTTTTTTTTTTAATGACCATTTCAAACTTGAGGAGTACTGGTCGGGGTATTTTGCACAATGTCTTTTCTTTGGATTGTTTAATGCTTTTCTTATGATTAGACTAGGGTTATGGGGGTTGGGGCAGAAGACCACAGAGATAAAGTGCTATTTTCATCACATTATATAAAGAGAAGATATTGTGAACATGATCATTGATGTTGACCTTGACCACTTGCCAGTGATATAGAATGTGTCACATCTCTCCACTGTAAAGTTGCTCTTTGTCCTGCTTTTCATTTTAAGCTCTTTGAAAAGGAAGTCATTATGCCCAGACCACACTGAAAGGGGTGGAAGGTGATGGTTCGCATATTTGAGAGTGATGGAGCTACATAAACTATCTGGAATTCTTCTGCCCTGGAGATTTATTTGTTCTCTCCCATTTATTCATTTATTTAATCATTCATTTTTATCAGTATGGACTCATGGAATTTTTATATTTTGGGTTATAATCCAGTACTGCTTTATTTTGTTGCTCAGATTATTCCAGCTTTGCCCATTAAAAAAAAATAACAATTGTTTGATCTACCATAGCCTAAAAGTGCCAAATTAATTCTTTTCCTTCTGGTTCTTTCCCCTTGTCTTCTCTTTTTAACTTTAATTTAAATTTTTTTTAAAGATTTTATTTATTTATTTGACAGAGATCACAAGTAGGCAGAGAGGCAAGCAGAGAGAGGAAGGGAAGCAGGCTCCCCGCTGAGCAGAGAGCCCGACTTGGGGCTCCATCCCGGCACCCTGAAACCATGACCTGAGCCGAAGGCAGAGACTTTAACCTACTGAGCCACCCAGGTGCCCCTCCCCTTGTCTTAATCTGTAGTTTTTACTTACATATTTTGGTTGTCCATTTGTCACTACAATTAAATTTTCTTTGTGGATTATATTTGTTGTCTTTTAAAGTGGTGTTTCCCCCCTTGAATTTGACCTAGGTTGCTATTAATTAAAATATGTATTATTGCATTTGTTGCTCTTGTTTTTTGATCTTCAACCTTTCTAGGTCTCTCTGTTGTGAATCTTTAAAAATGTAGTGTATAATAGGTATATGAGTTAGTTTTGTGTTCCAGTTTGAGAATTATTTTTTAAATTGGTTTATATTTATCAATAAGACATGTCTGTGTTCTGAATTGTCTTGTTTGCTTTTCTCTTTTAAATGTTTGAAAATCTCAAAATATTTTACAGTCTTCTAGGCATTTTTTTTCTTTCTGTGCCTTAGATAATTTATAATCTCTGCATTTCTCTGATGGTTTGCTTGTAATTGTATAATAAACTGAAATTCTTTCTTAATGATATCTCAAAGATGTGGAAATTAGTTTACTTCTAATATTTAGTACTTTATCTTCTGAGACCTAATTTTAATTACTTCTCGTTAGTGTGTCATTCATTTAATAGCTCTAAACGGATATGACCATCTTTCCCATGAAAGAAGAAATACACACATATGAGCCACCTTTTACTTTAACTAATTTCTAGTACCTTCCAGTCTGTGTTAGTTATTTTACTATTTCTACTTCATTATGATTAATGTTTATTACTAATTCTTCCATAGTCATTTCTTGTTTAGCAGAATTTGCTCTTAGTATTTTTTACAAGAAAGAGCTTAGGAAAATAAAATTGAGGGAAACTTCCCCTAGCCTCTCATATTCATGGGTTGGGGGCTTGTGAATTAAACTTACAAAATACAGAGTAAATACAGAGAAAACACAAAAGTTTATTTGTGTGTATATACATGGGAGATTAAACAAACAGTTAGAATTTAGGGCTTAGAATTTAGAGTTCCACCAATAGCGGAAGGGGAAGGAGAAGAAAGGCTCTCATGGAAAAACAAGACTTTTAGGAAAGACAAATTAGGTTTTTAGGAGAGTAGATGAGAGATATGACAGTGTTCATTTGATTTCTCATCCTTGTGCTGGCCCTTTGTCACAGGTGACAGGAGTAAATCTTTCATTATTGTAAGCCTTCCCTGAAGAGGGATTTTTTTTCCCCCCCAGTTCAAGGCTTTTGGAGGACTCTGCTTTGGAGGCAGAGAAAGGGTATGGAGTTGTGATAAAGCCTTTCAAAGTGCCTGTTGATTTATTTTCATAGGTCTTCAGCATGAAAATAATTTTTATGTCACTATGATAAAATTTGCATCCCCTTACATCTTTGATAGAGTAACGGTTTAGTTAGAGATAAAACACTTGCCTTGTGCTTTGGTTCCTGGAAGTCTTGACCGTTGTTCCATTTGCCTCTGCATTATTCTTTGGAAGACTGGGAGTGGCCTGATTTTGTCTACCGTGCTGCTGTAAATGGCTTTATTTAAGAGTGAGTGGAGGAGTGAAGGATTGAATTCCCATGGGATTCTTTATTGCCTTTAAAATTGAATAGCTCGAACATATTGTGCTTTCCCCCCAACCTAAACTGTAAATCTGTTCCCCCACATTCTCAGTAGTTATGACTGTATAGTATTTCATACTGTACATGAGGGTTTATTAGCCTCAACATTGTTAACGTTTGACCCATTAATTCTTTGCTGCCAGATGTGTGCACTGTAGGGTGTTTTACAGGCTACTTGTCCTCTACTAACTAGATGCCAGTATCCTCTCCTTGCGCCACTTGGGACAATCAAAAATGTCCCTAGATATTACCAAATGCCCTCTGGGATCCAAAATCTCCCCTGGTTGAGAACGACTGTTGTATATTTGGCCCATTCCTCTGTTGTTAGAAATGCAAGTTACTCCTATTTTAAGTAACACTGTAACAAACATCATTATACACAAAGATTTTTCTCTTTTGATGTTATGGAGAATTACTGATTTCCAAATATATAACTATTCTCCTTTTTTAAGATTTTATTTTTAAGTAATCTTGACGCCCAGTGTGGGGTTCGAACTCTGAACAACCCTGAGGTGAGTTGCATGTGCACCAGCTGAGCCAACCGGGGGCCCCTATAACCATTTTTCTATTTCTGTGTTGTAGAGGAATATATACTTTCTATATGCCGATAGATTCTATTAATATTTTTAATCTTTTAAAATAGTAATACAATATTTATGTCCAGTTTGTGTTATTTTTTAAAGATAACTTTTCAGAAATGGGATCACTGTGTCAGATTTTTCAGTTATTACATAATCTTGATATTTTTAGGATACATTTCTAAGCCACTCTATCATGATTGGCAAAGTCACAGGTGGAGAGATTTTCCAGAGCCATTTTATATCTTGCTTTATCCAACACTTTGGTTGGTATGAGGTGTTCTACCTAACCGAGGCTTACCTATTATTTTAATTTTGAAATAGTTTCACATTTACTGAAAAGTTACAAAGATTGTACAGAGAGTTCCTTTATACCCTTTAATCGGTTTCCTTTAATGCTGACTTCTTCCCAAACTGTAGTGTATTTGTCTAAATTAGGAAACAAAACATTGGTACTGTTCTATGAACTATATTCCAGACTTTATTTGGATTTCACCAGTTTTTCTAGTAATTCCCTTTTTTTATGCCAAGATCCAATCTGAGTACCACATTACATTTAGTACCCTTGCCTTTTGAGTCCCCAAACATTTATGTTACTATTTTTGATTTTTAAAAAAGAAGACAAATTTTACAGGCCATTAACCACTTAATCTTTGAGTTTAGGAATGCAAGGTCTAATCCAATCTGCTTTGGTGTGAATTCTGCCTTGCCATTTAAGTTGTATCATCTGATTTTACTAGGTATCTCAGTTTTCTTGATTGTAAAATAGGAACATTAATAGTAGTGACTTTACTAAATTGTTTGTTTGATTGATTGATTGATTTTTTTTAAAAAGTTTTTATTTATTTATTTGACAGAGATCCTAAGTAGACAGAGAGGCAGGTAGAGAGAGAGGGGGAATTAGGCTCCCCGCTGAGCAGAGATCCCAATGCTGGACTTGATTCCAGGACCCCGGGATCATGACCTGAGCTGAAGGCAGAGGCCCCGACCCACTGAGCCACCCAGGTGCCCCTAAATTGTTTGATTTAAATAACAGTGCATATCCTACTCTTCATATAAAGTCAGGAATTTAGATCTCACAAAAAATAGTAAGTTTATTATTATTGCTATTTATATTACCTTTGGTCAAAAGAACAACATGTAGTCTTCAGAAATCCTTGGGAAAAATTGTGTCCATGGGGAGTCACCTGGGTGGCTCAGTCCGTTAAGCATCTGCCTTCAGCTCAGGTCATGATCCCAGAGTTCTGGGTTTGAGCCCCAGGTCAGGCTCCTGGCTCAGTGGGAAGTTTGCTTCTCCTTCTCCCTCTTCCTTCCCCTTCTCCCTCTTCCTTCCCCTTCTCCCTCTTCCTTCCCCCCTTCACAGTCTGTTCTCTCTGTCTCTCTCTCTCTCAAATAAATAAAATCTTTAAAAAATTGTGTCCATGGGCCTGAGGGACACCACCTTATCCTTTTGATAAGAAGCAGATGGGGTTGACAGATTGTGCTGCTCTTAAGCAAGGCTTCCCAGTGTCCATGTGCCCCCTCTATGAAATAGCATGCCAGCTGTAGGAAGGAGAGGGGGAATTTTGCAGTATCTGAATATGTGTGGTTGAAATTTTATAATTTGCTGTGTCTAAAGATTTTTGGTTGAAGGTCTCTTTGAGAAGTCTTTGCTTTTTGAATATTTGTTTTTCTAAAGGGTAGAATGTTGGCGAAGCATTTAAAACAGTGTCTGCAACAGAATGAGCACCATGAAAGTATTTGCTTATTCCTTAGAGCCTCAAATAAAAAAAAGCATTTTATGATTACTTGTTAATAATGAGTCTCTAGAGCAGAAATTAATTGAAAATAGTAAGAGGCGAGAGGATCATTAACCCTCTCAAATTAGTCACCTGATTGTCCCTGGAGGGGTTTGGTTTCTGACCAGACTGCTTTGTAGTCTGCCCCCTCATGTTGTTGAGACAGCTAAAGGTTCTTACCTCTGGCCTAGGGCTGATAGAAGTATGAGTAGTTTCTGGCATTTGTAATTATGAGGGAATAGAAGTTGTTTGGGCAAGTTTTGCTTTACATGTCCTGCAATTTCTTTTTTCTTTTTTTTTTTTTTTAAAGATTTTATTTATTTATTTGACAGACAGAGATCACAAGTAGGCAGAGGCAGGCAGAGAGAGAGAGAGAGAGAGGGAAGCAGGCTTCCTGCGGAGCACGGAGCCCGATGCGGGGCCCGAGCCTAAGGCAGCAGCCCAAACCACTGAGCCACCCAGGCGCCCCTGTCCTGCAATTTCTATTTCATTATAATCACCAGTATCCGAGTGTGGTTGTTGAGGAAGAAGTGGTTTTAATTTTGATAGAACCTAGAGTGTCAACATTAAACTAGTTTAAAAAATTAGAAAATTTTGGACATAAAGGTAGAAATAATAGTATATATTGTGCTCCCATGTACCTGTCTACTTCAGTAGCATTGACATTAAGAGAGTATTTTTACTTTCATTTATTTTTAAATATTTTGTTTGGGACACCTTGGTGGCTTGGTGGGTTAAGTTTCTGCCTTCGACTCAGGTCATGATCTCAGGGTCCTAGGACCAAGGCCCACATCCAGCTCTCTGCTCTGTGGGAAGCCTGTGCCCCCCCTCACCCGCCTCTCTGCTTACTTGTGATCTCTGTCAAATAAATGAAGAAAATCTTAAAAAAAAAAAAAAGATTTTATTTATTTATTTGACAGAGAGAAAGAGCACACAGCAGGGGAGCAATAGGGAGAGGGAGATGTGGGCTCTCAGCAAGGAGCCCGATGCCTGGCTGGATCCCAGGACATGGGGATCGTGACCTGAGCTGAAGGCAGACACTTAAATGACTGAGCCACCCAGGAGCCCCTAATATTTAAAAATACTTTATATTGTGGTGAACCCTCATAATATTATCCAGTCTAATAGCAACCCCCTCTTTTTTTTTTTTTTTTAAAGATTTATTTATTTGAGAGGCAGAAGGGACAGAGAGAGGGTGAGGAAGAATCCTCAGGCAGACTCACAGTCAGTGCTAAGGACAGAGTCTGGACACAGGGCTCAGTCTCACAACCCTGAGTTCACAACCTGAATCGAGATCATGACCTGATCTGAAATGGTGAGTTGGAGGCTTAACCCACTGAACCACCCAGCTGCCCTTAATAGTAGCCATTTTAATTTTTGTATATTTTATATGTATAGATTTTTGCCTTATTAAACAAGAGTACAAATATTTTTGGGGGCGCCTGGGTGGCTCAGATGTTAAGCGTCTGCCTTTGGCACAAGTCATGATCCTGATGTGGGCTCAGCAGGAATCCTGCTTTTCCCTCTTCCACTCCTCTGTTTGCATTCCCTCTCACTTTCTCTCTGTCAAATAAATAAATGAAATCTTTAAAAAAAAAAAAAGTACAAATATTTCTGTTATTCTTTGTGTTTACTCTTTTTTTTTTTAAACACTTTATCCATTTATTTCAGACAGACAGCAGAAAGAGGGGAGAGGGACAGAGAGAGAAGCAGGCTCCCAGCTGAGCAGGGAGCCTGATGCAGGGTTTGGTCCCAGAACCCTGGGATCATGACCCAAGCTGAAGGCAGATGCTTAACAACTGAGCCACCCAGGTGCCCCCCATCCCCAATAACATCATCTTTTAAAAAAATGTCTCAGTGTTAATTAGACACCTGTCTTCCATCCACTGGTTCTAGATCTGCCCTCTGAAACAAATGCATCAGACTTTTCTTCTTTTGTAAGGGTTCAGTATTCACCACCAGCCCTGTTAGGACTTAATACCTCCTCTCTAGTCTAAGCAGTACCAGCTTCTTCAGATGTTCTTCATATGTTCTTCAAGTGTTTTTTGAGCTATTTCCATTCTTCTGCTTGGGAGGTATTTATGTTTGTCAGGGTCCCTCTTAAAATGTGGTTCTTAATGAATGCAGTACTTTATATGTTTGACAAGTTAAAGTACTGAACCTTATATGAATCTAGACTGCTGTGTTTATATTTTCTAGCCTTAATGAGCTAGAGTTGTGAGCTGCGGCTCAGCCATTTCCAGTTGTAGCACAACTCCCCCAACGTGAGCATCAACCAGGGGGTTCATTCGGTGCTCACTTGCCCATTCATTCCACAAATATTTTACAGGGTGCTTACCATGTGCCATGATTAGTTTTCGTCATTTTGACAGTGAGTAAGACAGATACAGTTTCTCCACTCATGGAACTTACATTCTTATTGGGGTAAAAAGAATTTAGTGAAAAAAATTTCAGCAAGCTATGAGTAAAGTAAAACAGTAAAATGAGCCATAATAGTGGTTGGAGAATACTTTTAGATTGTGTAGTCAGGGAAGGTCTCTCTGAGTTGACACTTGGGCTGAGATCTAGATGTCAAGAAGGAGTTAGCCATGAACAGGGGGTGTGGAGTTAATGGTGATTCCAAGAAGAGAAAACAGTACAAACAAAGTCCAGAGATGGGGAACAAGCACGACGTAGCGAAGGGATAGAAAAGGCCACTGTGTTGGGGTGCCTGGGCGGCTCAGTGAGTTAAGCCCTCTGCCTTTGGCTCAGGTCATGATCTCAGGGTCCTGGGATTGAGCCTCACTTCGGGTTCTCTGCTCAGCGGGGAGCCTGCTTCTCCCCCCCCCCCGCCCCTGCCTGCCTCTCTGCCTACTTGTGATCTCTGTCTGTCAAATAAATAAATAAAATCTTAAAAAAAAAAAAAAGGCCACCGTGGCTAGCCGGCAGTAGGTGATGATGAAAGAGTATAGGAAGTGAGGCCAAAGAGCTGGGGGTCAGATTATAGAGTGCTGCACTAAGTTTGGATTTTCTTCTAAATTCAGTAGGAGTCAGGAGTGGCATGATTTCATTACATTGGCAAAAGATCAGCCTAGAGAACGAATTGCAGGGAGGTAGAAGTGGAACTGCTAGTGAAGAGGTTATTGTAGTAGTGTGTGGGCAAGGGATGACCATGACAGAGCTAGGCTGCTGCAGCTCCAGATGGAGAGAGATGGATGGATTTGGGCTCTGTCTGGAGATAGAAGTGGTAGGGTTTGTTAGTGAATCAGAGTAGTGTGAGAGAGAGAGCAGAAGCAAGGCTCTGACATACAGATATTTTTGTTCATGTGAAGAAACAGATTTGTTTCAAGTAGAACAAACCTGGTGTACTTTTTAAAATATTAACTGTGTTGTATGTTGGTGGTGGTTAAGAGCATGGACTCTGAAGCCAGACAGCCTGGATTACAGTCTGGACAACCTGGGTTCCTTACCTCAGACAAGTTATTCAGCCATTCTGTGACTCAGTGCCCTCATAAACTGAGGACCATGATGTCTACCTCATGAGGGTGTTGTGGAGATTAAATGAATTGAGTGATACAGATGAAGTTAATATAGGCTCAGTACCTGGTCATATTAAAGGGCCTGTATAAAGGTTAGCTTTCATTTTAATGGTTTTGCAAGGGTAATTTTGAGTCTACATAATGTTCGCTGTATGTTGAGTTTATACACTACTCCCTATAAAAGATAGAATTCTACTCTTTAATTGTATCTGTGTAGTTTTGTTTTCCCTCAAGGGCATCTGTAAATATTTTGTTTTCTGCTATTGTGAAAATGTGGAAAAGTTGTTTTGTGTAGCTGTATGTTTGCTAGCTAAAATCTGTATTACTTTTGCATTTGTTTCAAATGCTCTCAAAATACGCTTATACTGCAGTCTTAGATCAAAGAAATGTCTTGAAAGAGTTTTCAGAAATAGTGGATTTCTCCTAACATACCTTATAGTATAGCTTTTATATTCTTGGTGTCTAATGAAGGATATGTTAATGTTACATCTATAAAAGTATAAAATGCACCATGAGAATTTTTTCGTCTGGTTTCTTACAGAAGTACGATTCATTTAGGTGGAATTTGATACTTGTATTTACAGTGTAGCAGCACCAGGTATTTATTCTTGTTCTAAATTCTTTCAAGAAAAGGTTTTTTCCCTTAGTTACATAGTATAGACATTTCTTTATGAATTTATGATAGACTCTATCATAGCTTGATGCTATCTTCTAACACCTCAATTTTCATCATGCATTGAGTGTAGAATTTATTGTGTGTGTGTGTGTATATATATATGTATATATGTATATATATATGTATATATTTATACACACTTTTTTTTTTTTTTTTTTTTTTTTTTAAATTTTGGTCAGAGAGTGAGCATAGGCAGAGTGGCAGGCAGAGGCAGAGGGAGAAGCAGGCTTCCTGCTGAGCAGGGAATCCGATGTGGGACTTGATCCCAGGATACTGGGATCATGACTTGAGCCTAAGGTAGCAGCTTAACCAACTGAGCCACCCAGGTGTCCTTTATTAATATATTTTTGAGAGAGAGTGTGAGAGAGAGCAGGACAGGGATAAGGGGCGGAGGAAGAAGCAGACTCCCCGCTGAGCAGAGAGCCCAGTGTGGGACAGAATCTCAGGACCCTGGGATTATGACCCAAGCCAAAGGCAAACCCTTGACTGAGCCACTCAGGTGCCCCTAGAATTTATGCTTTCTACTTATTCTTTGTAATAGTAGGACTCACCAGTGAGTTTGCTTCTTCAAGGAAATGATATATTAAAATGAGCAGGATATATCTACTGGGTCCTACTTGCTCACTCTGTTACCAGAGGTCATTGTCTCTTTGATTTATTTGCAGAGAAAAAAACCTTTGGGTGTCAGTATATCAATATTTATAAAGGTTTAGATTTTTATGAATTAGAGCTTTTCTTTTTTTTTTTTTTAAGATTTTATTTATGTATTTGACAGACAGAGATCACAAGTAGGCAGAGGCAGCAGAGAGAGAGAGGAGGAAGCAGGCTCCCCGCTGAGCAGAGAGCCCAATGTGGGGCTCGATCCCAGGACCCTGAGATCATGACCGGAGCCGAAGACAGAGGCTCAACCCACTGAGCCACGCAGGTGCCCCCCCCCCCTTTTTTTTTTTTAATATTTTATTTATTTGCCAGACAGAGATCACAAGTAGGCAGAGAGGCAGGCGGAGAGAGGAGGAAGCAGTCTCCATGCTGAGCAGAGAGGCCAATGCAGGGCTTGATCCTCTGACCCTGGGATCATGACCTGAGCCGAAGGCAGAGGCTTTAACCCATTGAGCCACCCAGGCCCCACCCCCCTTTTTAAGATTTTATTTATTTGAGAGAGAATGAGAGAGAGAGAGAAAGCACAAGGGAGGGGGGAGTCAGAGGAGAATCAGAAACAGACTCCCCACCCAGCAGGGAGCCTGATGGGGGACTTGATCCCAGGACTTTAAGGATCACAACCCTGAAAGCTGAAGGCAGTCGCCCAACCAGCTGCGCCACCCAGGCACCCTATGAATTAGAGCTTTAGATTGGTAGAAGAGGATTCACTATAAGGGAATTTTCCTCGTTGAACTAATGTTCATTTAATGGCATTAAATTCATGTAATTTAATTTTATTACATTTAAATGTTTTAAAATGGAAAGGGTACAACGTGGTGTATAACAGGGAGTATCTCTTTCAGTCCTGTCTTCCAACTGCTTGATTTCTCTTCTGCATGGTTTCCAGTTCTGTGTACACTTCCAGAAAAGGAATGAATACACATCCTCACCAACGCTTGTCTTTTCTTTCTTTTTTTCTTTTTATAAGATACTAGTGTATCATAATGTATTTATTTATTTTTAAGAATTCTCTACACCGGGGCGCCTGGGTGGCTCAGTGGGTTAAGCCGCTGCCTTCAGCTTGGGTCATGATCTCAGAGTCCTGGGATCAAGTCCCAGATCAGGCTCTCTGCTCAGCAGGGGTCTGCTTCCCTCTCTCTCTCTGTCTGCCTCTCTGCCACTTGTGGTCTCTGTCTGTCAAATAAATAAATAAAATCTTTAAAGAAAAAAAAAAGAATTCTCTACACCCAATGTGGGACTCAAACTCATGACTCTGAGATGAAGAGTTGGATGCTCTTTCCCCTGAGCCAGCCAGTCTTTTTGATACTAGCCACTTTAGCTGGTGTGTGGTGTCATTGTGATTTTGATTTGCATTTCCCTGGTGATAAGTGGTATTGAGCATCTTTTCATGTGTCTGTTGATCATCTGTATGTCTTTGGAAAAATGGATTGAGGTCTTCTATCCATTTTTTAATTGGATTTTTTTTTTTTTTTTTTTGGTGTTGAGTTGTAGAAGTTCTCTATATATTTTGGGTATTAATCCCCAGTGAGACATTTTTATATATTAGGGAAATTAGCTCATGATATGAAATGCAGTATCTTATTTCATAGAATACTCTTATTTTACTTTATGCATCTTTAATTTTTTTGTTTTTAAGTAAACATTTATATAGTTTAAAGAACCAGACAGTTCTGAGAGCCCCTCTTTTTGGAGAAAATTCCCCAGAACCCACCTTTTCAAACCCTTATAGCTGATTCCTTTGGAATTTATCTTTAAATCTCTAATGTACTTTTTGACTTTTTTTTTAAAGATTTTTTTATTTACTAGAGAGAGAACTTACAGGGAGTAGGGCCAGAGGGAGAGGGAGAAAGAGAATCTGAAGCATCCCCATTCCCAGCACAGAGCCTCAAGTGGGGCTCCATCTCACAGTCCATGAGATCATGACCTGAGCCAAAATCAAGAGTCAGACACTTAAGTGAGCCATGCAGGTGCCCCTGTTCCACCCCCCAACCCCTGCCTGGTGTAGGAATTCTTTCTCATTAGTAAATAATGAAATGTAGCTCTGTCATTCCACTACCCCTACGATACACATATGCATACTCCCCTGTACTTCCTCATTTTTTCAAAATAGGATTACCCCCAGTTGAGACCAGTTGGCATTCTGGTTCTTCAGTTTTTGAATTAAACCTTTTTCTGTCTGATAGCTTATAGGCTCTTACACGTTATCTCCTGTGTTCTGAAACTTTTGATGGACCTTTGTAATTGTTTCCATCTATTGTGCTTGTTGCAGGATGAGCTCTTTCAATTTTGAAATTCATGCCCGCCCTTCAGTTTGGAAGTTTCCTTATATTATTTTTATAAACTGTAGGCATACCTTATTTTTTTTTTTTAAGATTTTATTTATTTATTTGACAGACAGAGATAACAAGTAGGCAGAGAGGCAGGCGGAGAGAGGAAGGGAAGCAGGCTCCCTGCTAAGCAAAAAGCCCGATTCGGGCCTTGATCCCAGGACCCTGAGATCATGACCTGAGCCGAAGGCAGCGGCTTAACCCACTGAGTCACCCAGGCGCCCCTCCACACCATTTTTTTGACAGTATTTATTCCCTTTGTGTCTCTGTTGTATTTGGTAATTCTTTGACTTTTTCAAACTTTCCCATTATTATTCTTGCAGTGATCTGTGATCAGTGGTTGTGGCTCATTGTAATGGTTAGCATTTTTTAGCAATAAAGTATTTTCATTTACTTATTTATTTGCCTAAGCACTGGGGGTGGGGATCGCAGAGGGAGAGGAAAGGAAGACCGTAGACTCCCCTCTGAGCAGGGAGCCCGACCCACCCACATGGGGCTGGATTCCAGGACCCTGTGATTATGACCTGAGTTGAAAGCAGAGGCTTAACCAACTGAGCCACCCAGGCACCCTAGCAATAAAGTATTTTTATTATTTATTTATAAAAAGATTTTTATTAATTTATTTGACAGAGAGCGAGCCAGAGAACACAAGCTGGGGGAGTGGCTGAGGGAGAGGGAGAAACAGGCTCTCTGCTGAGTGGGGAACCCAATGAAGGACTCTATCCCAGCACCTGGGAATCATGACCTGAGCCACCTAAGCACCCCTAGAATATTTTAAAATTACGGTATACACATTGCTTCTTTAGACATATTGCTATCGCATACTAAATAGACTACAGTGTAGTATAAACATAATTTTTTTTGGTCTAGATAAAGATTTTTTAAAATTAACATATAATGTATTATTTGCCCCAGGGGTACAGGTTTGTGAATCGTCAGGCTTACACATTTCACAGCACATAGCCCTCCCCAGTGTCCATAACCCCACCACTCTGTCCCTCCCCTCTCCCCCCAGTAACCCTCAGTTTGTTTCCGGAGATTAAGAGTCTCTTATATGCCCTGGGAAATGGAAAAATTCATTTGACTCACTTTGTTGCGATACTTTATTGCCATGGTCTGGACCCAAACCTGCAGTATCTCCAGGGTGTGCTTGCATTTCTCCTTTTCAATTTTCTGTATTCCCATACTCCCCATTTTTTGGCTCTTGAACTTCCTGGGCTGATCCTATCCTCTTGTACAGTCTTGTAGCTGTAATTTCTGGCATTTCTTTAAACTTTCATTTTCCCGGCTTTCTCTTCCATGATTATGTTTTCACTTTACAGGAGATCTTTAAGGCCTTTGAATGTTTTATTTTTCCTTTTACTAACATCCTGTTATTTCATGGATTCAGAATCTCTCTTACCTTTCTGAAAGGAGTTTGCTTGCATGCTTCCTTCCTCCTCCTTTTGTGATTAACTTTTCTTGCGCAGCCTAGTCCCTTTCTAGGCTTTTCTCTTCCAGTCTGCTTATTTTGGCCCCTCTTGTTTTTTTTGGGTTTTTTTTTTTTTTTTTTAAGATTTTATTTATTTATTTGACACAGAGAGATCACAAGTAGGCAGAGAGGCAGGCAGAGAGAGAGGAAGGGAAGCAGGCCTCCTGCTGAGCAGAGAGCCCAATGCGGGGCTCAATCCCAGGACCCTGGGATCATGACCTGAGACGAAGGCAGCAGCTTAACCCACTGAGCCACCCAGGCGCCCCCCTCTGTCTTTTTTTAGGGAAATCCTGTGTTTGGCCATGGACTGCTTACATTTTAAAGTGGATGTTGAATAGCTGATTGCAAGCTCTGTGCCTGTCTCTGGGGTTTGTTGGCTATGGGATTCACTGTGGGGTGATTTGACCTATTTTTTTGAATAACCTCCAGTGTCCACACATAAAATCTTTCCTGTAGAATTAGTGAGTTTCTAAAGAGTATAAATAAGCCTCTTCTCATCTTTTATTTAGAGGGTATACATCTGATTGCCAGCATTTGGGAATTGACTGTTGGAAAAAGGCTAGTGTATCAAACAAGAAGTGTGTAAACTTTTACTTAATCTTATGTTTTAAGGCTAGTTTCCAGCCCTAATCTCTCCCTGGTATTCTCCAGTTCTAAAGGTCCTGTTTTACCTTCTTCAGAAATAAACTTACTTTTCTTTCTGGGATGAGGGAGTGGTATTCCTTCATTCAGCTATGCTGACCCAGAGAGGAGGGTTATGTGAAGTCCACCTGCCTCTTCCAGTCGGCTTCCGTCCGTCCGCTGCTCCACGTTCACATCCAGTCTGCAGTTTCGAGTGCGTTGCTTGTAGCCGCACAGTTAGCATCGTTTTAACCACGTCACAGTCTTGGTTCTGCCACTTCCCGGGCTTCACTGTTGTTGTCTCCACTCTTGCTCACTTGGTCTTCATGGATTTAAAAGTCCCATATCCTAGTCTTGTGGGATTTCAGAGAGGTGTTCTCAGGCGCAGTATTACTCCCTCCTTGGGTAAGCAGTTACTCTTCAAGGCAGACAGTGCCCAGCAACATGGAGAAGCATGACTTTCTTTACACAGAGTATAAAACTAAACTTTTCAAAAAGATAACCAGGCCAAAGTAGTGATTCCTTTAAAAAAAAAAAAAGTAGGGTGCCTGTGTGGCACAGTTGGTTAAGTGTCTGCCTTCTGCTCAGGTCATGATCCCAGGGTCCTACCTCGGGCCCCCTGCTCAGTGGGGAGCCTACTTCTCCCTCTCCCTCTCTCTCCTGTCTCTCATGAATAAAAAATAAAATCATTAAAAAAAAACATTCCATGGATGAATAGTGAAAACATAATAATAAGCAAGCTTAGTTCTTAATGGTAAATTTAAATTTAAGTAAGAAGAGTGTCTTTGGTTTGAAATAAAGGTTGAAATTGAAACTTGGTACCATATGACATAGGCAAATACATTTGGAATGATGTAAATGTTACATTTAATATAAGGCTTGTATATGACCCTACTTCCAGGAGTTCGGAAAGGTGGTAAATACTTTTGGTTGGAGTAGTTTGTAAGATTTCATAGGAGAGAACATGCTTGACTTAACTGAGGTTTTGTTTTCTTCATGTTGGAGAAGAGAGTATGGTTGTGATTATTTTGGGAGCCTTGGGCAATAAGCCTACAAAAGTTCTCTGACTTTCATTCAGAAAGTGAGAAAGCTGGTTAAAATCCTCAATTCATTTACTTAATTTTACTTTACTTACTTACCTTTTTCCTTTTCCTTTTTTTTTTTTTTTAAAGATTTTATTTCTTTATTTGACAGAGAGAGATCACAAGTAGGCGGGGTGGGGGGAGCAGGCTCCCCAGTGATCAGAGAGCCTGATGTGGGGCTCAATAGCAGGACCCTGAGATCATGATGAGCCAAAGGCATAGGCTTAACCCACTGAGCCACCCAGGTGCTCCTTACTTACCTTTTTCTTATACTGCAAATGAAATACAAACTTGCCCAGTGATACTGAACTATCCATTGTGAGTTGTATTTTAGTCTTACGATGTCATATAATTTTATATTTGTTGGAAGCAGTAGGTAGTTTACTTACTGGTCAGTCTCTAACCACATAGAATTTCAGAACAGGAAGAAATGCTATTGTTTTCTGCAGCTCTCCCCTACCCTCCACCAGGAAAACAGATACTTGGTAGAGCCAGGAATCAGACCTAACCTTTAGGCATTCTGTTTATTGTTTCCTTCAGTTCATTGTCTTAAGATGGTATGTTTATTACATGTGTTTGTGTTTTGGGTGCAAGTTAATATGCTTTTATTTATTATGAGAAAATACCCATTCTTATAGCCCACTACAGATTTCTTGGCTCTTTGGGGGCCATTTTGTTCAGTCTTTTGAGATTTAGATATGCTCTTTTGCTTAAGCCTGAGGTTTTCTTCCGACTAGGAGACTGTTATTACTCCTGCTTTTTGTTATTACTGACTTAAGGGAGACTGAGAGCATTGAGTGTGACGTCAAAGCCCTCTCTAGAACATGGGTGTGAGACTTCCCCCCCATAATTTGACATAAGATAATTGAGATAAGGTAGGAACTTTTAAACTATTTTCAAAGATAGGGGACATCCCAAAAGAAATAAGCATATAGTACAATAACCAAATATATAATTTAGTTGATACTTGTCTTGTACACAGTTTCATTCATATAGTGTAAACCCTGGATTGCCTTAATGGGGTGGACACCATTTTAGCATCCATTACCCCAGATCACACACCTGCGTGCTGTCCTCCCTGGAAGTCTTGCTCTGACAGAATGAGGCTCTCTGGTGATATAGGAATGATGAGTTCAGTTTTTGTTTTTGTTTTTTTTTTTTTCCCTTGCCTGTGGCCTTTCTCTTTTCAGTGTAATACAGTGCATGTCTGTATCCTTCCTGGAATCTACTTCAGTTCTTGGAGAGATATGGCCTTATGGTAAAGCTGTATAACATTTTATTTATCACTTATTGGGAATGGAAGTGTTGCTTTGTTAAACCATTTCTTTCAAACTAATCTTTTTTTTTTTTTTAATTTTTTAAAAAGATTTTATTTATTAATTTGACAGCGAGAGATCACAAGTAGGCAGAGAGGCAGGCAGAGAGAGAGGAAGGGAAGGAAGCAGGCTCCCTGCCGAGCAGAGAGCCTGATGCGGGACTGATCCCAGGACCCTGAGATCATGACCTGAGCCGAAGGCAGCGGCTTAACCCACTGAGCCACCCAGGCGCCCCTCAAACTAATCTTTAAAAATAGTCCTCTAACATTTATTCCAGTACTTGTTTTGGCAGGAAAATACATGAACATACTATTTTGGGAGTTAGGAGGTATACATAGAGGGACCATTAATTATGCAAAGTAGCATGTACTAAATGGATGGGAAGAAGTAACTATTAATGGAGTTCTATTAATAGTAACTATTAATAGAGTACCGTGGAGAAAGGATTTCTGGAAAAGGTAAGACTCAAATCTGACATTTTTGGAAGGATGTAACTTTGCATAGGCAAGGACAGTTAAGGCAGGGAGGGGGAGAGGCACTATTTTAAAATAATGTAGTGTCCAAATTATGATAGAATAGTCCTGCTTTTGAATTGAGGCTTTATTAGAATCCGTTATTACAAATGTTGGTGCAGTACTTGTTTTTTCCTTCAGTTTTACAAGTTACGTGTTATTTGAAAAAATGAAGCTCTGTTCTTTGATGACCTGTTATTAAGTGATTCCTACTGTGCTGTCAGTTTTGTTTATAAATGTGAAATGTACTTGGGCTTGATGGTAAACTGAGCGCAGCTTTGAAGTACATGTATCCCTCTTGGAGTAAGATTGATGGGAACAAATCAGCCCCGGTCTGTCAACTAAGGCAAAAGACGTAGAACTTCAAAATCAAAGGAATTTTTAAAGAACAACGCTTCAGATAATTTTTCTTGTTTGCTAGAGAGTTTGTCATCAAAATAATTGTTAATTAAGTGCGCTACGTTTAATGCTTTTAGAAATAGTAGTAAATTTAGTCCATTGAATCTTGGGTGTTTTATTATCAGAGACTAGCCTTTTTTCTTCTCCAGCAGCTACGAATCCAGTTCTTTAGATGAAGTTCTAGTCCCTAGACATGTTCAGGGGGAAGGGGAGAAGAAAGCCTCTGTCTTGTGGATTCATTGGATGGAGTAGAGATGATTATGAATGAATTTGAGGATTTAGGAAAAAAGGGAACCTGGAATTCAGTTTTGGAACTCTTTTAATTATCTGGTGATGAGTTGTGTGAGTACCCTCTTCACAATCTGTATTTGCATGTATTTGACCTTATTTTGAACATCGTGTTAAGATTTCAGTGTATTTGAATAGCCATTCAAGTCTCTTCCCTGAAATTTGACTTGTTATATGTAAAAGTTGCCCACCTCTCACCCTTATTCCCTTTTAGAGTCGGTTTGTAAGCAAACTCAAAGGTATCTGACTTTTTTATGGGGAGGCTTATTCTACAGAAGAGTGTAAACTATAGATAACTCATCTAAATTTGAGGACCTCTAGAACTTTCCTCCAGATTTGTTGTTCTCAGTGAAAAGTGCAATTGTCAGATGGGTTTATTACCTTCTGAGGCAAGAAAAGGATGGCACATTTATTGAGTTCTTAAATCCATGATTCTGAGATAAGTAGATAATGGACATTTCATTGAAAATAATATTATTCTTAGGATTTCAGTGCTTCTGCTTTTCCCCTTGAAATACCCATGTATGTGCTCACACAAACACACACCAGTTATACCAAATTAATTGTGCTCTTACTCTTCTTTTGGCTTTTGTATATGCTGGCTAATTCCGTCTCCCCTTTCCATCATGTAAGTCTCAGCTTAGGCTTCTTCCTTTAGCAAAAAAGCTTTTCTGTTTTTGTTTTTTAAGATTTTATTTTTTAGAAATTTCTACACCCAGCACGGGGCTTGAACTTACATCCCTGAGATCAAGAGTCACATGCTCCACTGACCGAGCCAGCCAGGTACCTCTGGAAATTTTTTTTTTTAACTTACTTCTTTTTTTAAAAAAGGATTTTATTTATTTATTTGACAGAGAGAGAGCGAGAGAGAGCACAAGTAGGCAGAGCAGCAGGCAGAGAGAGAGGGGGAAGCAGACTCCCCAGTAAGCAGAGAGCCCAATGTGGGGCTCGATCCCATCATAACCTTAGCCGAAGGCAGAGACTTAACCCACTGAGCCACCCCGGTGCCCCAACCTCTGGAAAATTTTTAAGTGCATGAGGCTATCTTGTTGTCATACCTGTATTTATCCCATTGTACCCTGTATCACAGTGTGCCTTCGTAATCTGTGTTCTGGTTTTTATCTTCCACCAGACGAGGAGTTGTTTTAAGAAGGGGACAACTTATTCCTAGTACCTGATACAGTGCCTGGCATGCAATAGGTACTCAGAAAATGCTTGAATGAGGGGCACCTGGCTGGCTCATTTGTTAGAACATGGAACTCTTGGTCTTGGGGTTGTGTTTAAGCCCCACATTGGGGGTAGTTTACTTAAAAAAGAAAAAATAAAGGGGGGAGGGGGAAAGAAAATATTTGAATGAGTACTTATTGTATTATTTGTAATTGTAAATTAATTGAACGAAGCTGAAGTATTCTTTTGGCAGATACATTAAAAGTTTGAGTAATTTATTGCTGTATTTTATGCACTAATTGTAAATGAGAAATTGTAGGGTCATCCCAGCATTGAATGCTATATAATATGTAAACACATGTGAAACCTTTTAAGTGATTTTAAAAATGTGATTACTTGGGGACATGGCTGGTCCAGTCAGTGGAGCATGTGACACTTGATCTCCGTGTTGTGAGTTTGAGCCTCACATTGGGCTTGGAGTTTACTTAAAAAAATCATAGTAAAAATAAAAAATAAAAATAAAAATGTGATTACTTAAAGTGATTTAGGCAAGTTACTTGGGGTAAATAAAAAGACAACAAGGAGTCCCCGGACTTCCAGGTATGAGAACCCCCCCCCTTTTTTTTTTCAAGATTTTATTTATTTGTCAGAGAGAGTGAGTGAGAGCGAGCACAGGCAGACAGAGTGGAAGGCAGAGTCAGACGGAGAAGCAGGCTCCCTGCGGAGCAAGGAGCCCGATATGGGACTCGATCCCAGGACGCTGGGATCATGACCTGAGCCGAAGGCAGCTGCTTAACCAACTGAGCCACCCAGGCGTCCCGAGAACCCCTTTTAAAGTATCACTTGTCAGATTCTTCCTTCAGAGTACAATTATTATATATTATGCTGCTGTGGTTTCATTAATGTATTTTCCTCAAAGAAGGCAATGGAAAAAGACAGATATAGATATTTTCAGTCTTTAGATAATGCTACTGTGCATACATTCTCAATCTTGCAAAAAGACTGTGGCCCACAGAGTTGTATACATCACTGATCTCTAAATGTGGGTTTGCAGAATAAGCCATTAGTATTAAGTTTTTAAAAATTAGAACTCCTATTTATTGTCTTTCATAAGGCAGAAAGGCAAATTGCACTTAATACAGTGATTGGCACTGGCTTCCCACACTGTTAGTAGGTCAGATGTGCTGGTGGGAAATCCTAAGTAGGGAAGGGTAGAATTTTCACTTCCTCACTTGCATTTGTCGTCAGTGGTATCACAGTGAGGTTTATATGTGATTGGATTTTCATATGATCAGGTTTTAATGTAGCTGCTTCAAAAAATGAAAAAGAGACAGTAAAAGATTCCTAACAAAAAATTAGATTGATTTTAGTTATAATATAAGTACACACAGGCATACACATAAAAAATGTTAGAACTCTTAATTCCAGTATAAACTCTCATTCTGGTAAAAACTATGATATAATCAGACCTGAAATATTGAAGCAAAAAAATCTGGGATTGTTGAAGACTGTTGAATACATGGATCTGTATTGGAACTGTGCCTTCTTTGAATGTACAGTGTTGCTTGACATGTAACTAAACGATAGCAAGAAATTTTAACAAGTTAGTAAGGCATTTAAAATTTAGGCATTCTGAGTATAAAAAACTTTATATGGAGTTTTTTTTTTTTTTTTCAGAGATGTTTGATAAAGCCATCAGTAGAGTACAAAACTGCACTAAATTATAAATGTTTACAAGGCCCTTTGAGGTTTCTTGTTGAACAGTAGAAGATAATCGTATCACTGGAGGAACACTTGCTTTTTTCCTGTCATGGTCAAATGACAGAAATACCATGGAATGTATGGCAAAAAACTAAAATGCATTTCTTTGTTATCACATGCCTTTGAAACATGCATAGTATACAGTGTAGGTGTGAAGAAGTCAGTATCAGAATAATTACACATTGTGGACAATTTGCTTTACGATTAATTTTATTTTAATAAAATTATTATTATGATTTATTTTATTTTAACTATAAATGTTGTAACATACTTTCTCCTTAGGGTTTACTAACTTGTGTTTCAGTAATAATGACTGTTTTTGGGGAGTGAATAGAAAAAGCGAAGAGATGCTAGGCAAATATATATTTTTAGCAGTGAATGACTTCTTTAATAAAGACAACCTTTTATGGAAGAAAATCATAGTCACTTAAGGTAAAAATCATTGACTGCATCATTCATAGGTTAATTATTGCAGCAAAGAAATTGAACCAGGAGTTTATAAAGAGCTGTTAGCATATCAGTGTAGTTAATTTTATAAAAACAAGACCTCTAACTTTAGTTTTTCATTTTTTTAAATTTCAAAAAAGCTTTATTTATTTATTTATTTATTTGACAGACAGTGATCGTAAGTAGGCAGAGAGACAGGCAGAGACCGAGAGAGGGGGAAGCAGGCTCTCTGCAGAGCAGAGATTCCCGATGTGGGGCTCCATCCAGTGATGCTGGGAACATGATCTGAGCCGAAGGCAGAGGTTTTAACCCACTGAGCCACCCAGGCGCAAAGACCTTTAACTTTAAAATACAGTTAGTGGGGTGCCTGGGTGGCTCAGTCAGTTAAGCCTCTGCCTTTGGCTCAGGTCATGGTCCCAGAGTCCTGGGATTGAGCCCTACATCGGGCTCCCTGCTCAGCGGGGAGCCTGCTTCCTCCTTTCTCTCTGCCTGCCTCTCTGCCTACTTGTGATATCTGTCTGTCAAATAAATTAAAATAAAATAAAATACAGTTAGTTTTGGGGGTACTTGGGTGGCTCAGCTGATTGTATTGGAGTCTTGATTTTGGTGCCCGTTGTGATCTCAGGGTGGTGGGATTAAGCCCGCCTTGCGCTCCACGCTCAGTACTGAGTCTGCGTGGGTTTCTCTCTCCTCCCCCCACCCCGCCCACTCCTTGCTCACACGCATACACACTCTCGAATAAATAAATCTTTTTTTTTTTTTTAAATATTCTATTTATTTATTTGACAGAGATCACAAGTAGGCCGAGAGGCAGGCAAAGACAGGGGGAAGCAGGCTCCCCGCTGAGCAGAGAGCTGATGCAGGACTCAATCCCAGGACCCTGGGACCATGACCTGAGCTGAAGGCAGAGGCTTAACCCACTGAGCCACCCAGGCGCCCCTCAAATAAATAATTCTTTTTTTTTTTTTTAATTTTGTTTATTTGACAGAGATCACAAGCAGGCAGAGAGAGAGAGAGGAGGAAGCAGGCTCCCCGCTGAGTAGAGAGCCCAGTGCACTGCTCAATGCCAGAACCCTGGGATCATGACCTGAGCCAGAGGCTTTAACCCACTGAGGCACCCAAGCACCCCTAAGTAATTCTTTTAAAAAAAAAATGTAGTTTTTACAGTGCCTATATGAGAAGTGACCAGGAAATACATTTTATTACATAGAAGTTTGCTGATCATCTCAGCAAAGTTCTTTGCTTTTGAAGAATAATACAATGTAAAATAGAAGTTGCTAATTCCACAGCAGTATGCAGATATTTTTAGATAAAAGAAAATACGGACAGACAGACAGACAGACACACACACACACACATAATCTTCCCATTCACATAAAGGTTACTTACCAAGAAGGTAACTATTTTAAAGAAAGTAGTGTTAGCAAATGAGCATTTGGAAACTAAACCTTTGGAAAGGTAATGGTTTGTTTTGTGATTTTTTTTTTTTTAAGATTTTATGTATTTGAGTGTGCACACATGAGTGGGGAGAGGGGCAGAGATACAGTGGAACAAGCAGATGCCCTGCTGAGCCTCGAACCTAATGGGGCTCAACACAACAGGGCTCTGATATCATGACCTGAGCTGAAGTCAGACGCTTAACTGAGCCACCCAGGCGCCCCTGTTACGTGACCTTTGATGGAAAAAAAGATCATGTATAGTAACTGTCAAATTTGCATACTTTAAGTACTTGGGAATTTTGGTATGTCTTTTGGGAAAACTACATTTGCATCAAGATGGTTCACAATAGCACTGTTTTATAATATTAAAAAATGAAAAACAACTCAAATATTCATTGATAGTAGGATGGATAAAAATTATACACGAACATATGGTGGCATAGAGAACTACAGCTCTGCGTAAGTGTGGATGAATCTCAGAAGTATAGTGGTGTATGTCAAAAATATAAAACTGTGCCTCAAGTGGTTAAAAACTACAAGGGATACTGATGATAAAATTCAGGATAATAGGATGCTTCAGTGGTCTTGATAATATTCTACTTCTTAAATTGTATGATGGGTACATAGGTGTTCATTTTTTTACTTTTTAGCTATATGTATATGTTATGTAATCTCTCATATGTGTGATATTTCATGTTTAAAAAATTAAATCAGGGGCACCTGGCTGGCTCAGTCAGAAGAGTGTTTGACTTTTGATGTTAGGGTTGAGTTTGAACCCCACATTGGGTATAAGAGATTACTTAAAAATAAATAAGTAAAACTTAATAAAAATAAATCATTAAGGGACAACCCCAACTTTAAAATATCAGTTTGGGACTTAAAAATGGCCAGTCTGTGGGGCACCCTGGCTGGCTCATTCAGTTACAGCATGCAACATTTATGTATGTATATACGTATGTATGTATGCATGTATGAGAGAAACACACAGCGAGAGAGTGGAACACAAGTAGGGGGGTGGGAGAGGGAGAAGAAGCAGGCTTCCCGCCGAGCAGGGAGCCTGATGTGGAACTAACTCATGGCTCGATTCCAGGACCCTGGGATCATGACCTCAGCCAAAGGCAGCCGCTTAATGATTGAGCCATCCAGATGCCCCACAGCATGCAATTCTTGATCTCAGGGTTGTAAGTTCGAACCTCATATTAGTGTAGACATTATTTAAAAATAAAATCTTGAGGTGCACTTGGGTGGCTCAGGGTTAAGCGTCTGACTTTTTTTTTTTTTTTAAAGATTTTGTTTATTTGACAGAGGTTACATAGTAGGCAGAGAAACAGGCAGAGAGAGAGAGAGGAAGCAGGCTCCCTGCTGAGCAGAGCCCGATGCAATCCCAGGGTTCCATCCCAGAACTCTGAGACCATGACCTGAGCTGAAGGCAGAGGCTTAACCCACGAGCCACCCAGACGCCCCAAGCATCTGACTCTTGATCTCAGCTCAGGTCTTGATCTCAGGGTCATGAGTTCAGACCACATGTTCCAGCTCTGTGCCGGTTGTGGAGCCTACTTAAATAAATAAAATAAAATCTTAATTTAAAAATGACCTATTTGCGAAAGAATGTAGTCCCTGATAAAGCCTGTTAGGTGTGCTGGTGACCTGAGCTCAGATACTAATTTCCTGGACTTTGAATCTTGAGCAAGCAACTTTAGAAAGAACCAGACAGCAGGTAGGAATCCTAGCAGTGAAAGCAGCAGGCTCTTCTTGGTGTAACTGCCACAGTATTCAGGAGAGTGTGTGTTGTGGGAGTACTCATTGGATGGTTTTCCAAAGCTGCCCTTCCAGGTTCCTTTTCATTCTTAATGTTCCCTGTAGTGTTCTATTGAATACCCTTTCTTCCTTCTCTATTTATTCTTCACTTAAAAACAAATTTGGAAATAGGAATTTCTGAACTTTTGTTTTAATGTCTGAAATGAGTAATTCTGGTGGTTTTCAGCTTATTTGTTGAAATGTAAAACAGTGGCACCTTAATTAGAGCATCAAGGTGATGAAAAGGACAAAACTTTTTTTTTAATTGATAGATTGAAATGAAAAGTGGTTTGAGAGGGTGTCTGGTTGGCTCAGTTGGTAGAGCATGCAGCTCTTGTTCTTCGGGTTGTGAGCTCAAGTCCCACGCTGGGGATAGAGATCACTAAAAAAACAGTAAAAAAAAACAACAGGGGTACCTGACTAACTCCCTCGGAAGAGTGTGTGACTCCTGGGGCCCCTGGGTGCCTCAATCAGTTAAGTGTCTGCTTGGCGGGGAGTCTGCTTCTCCCTCTGCCTGCTGCTCTCCCTGCTTGTGTGCACGCTCTCTCTCTCAAATAAATAAATAAATAAATAAATATCTTAAAAAAAATAATGTTACAGTATTCTGTAACATTGCTATTTTGTGTTATATTTGAATGAAAAGTAATTTTAAGTATTTGGAAAACTTTCAGAATTCCTTTTAATATATATAATATATATATATAGTTAATAATGGTCATAGCTGGAAAAGGTAACTCACAAAGATACCTAGATCCAAATGAAAGTCCACTGATCTAGATTAGTGTCTCTCAAAATGTGATTTTTTTTTTCAGTTGCCAGCATGCTCTTTTGAAGGTCCCCCATCCAAGATGTACTAGGGGGAAAAAAAAATCTTTTTTTGTTTTGAATCTGCATTTTGAGCAAGTAACAACAAACATTTTATGATTTTTATTGTTTCAAGTACTGTGCTAAGCACATTACATCAACTCATTCTTCATTGCAACTCTGTGTGGGTACTATTGTTGTAACCCCTATTTGACAGAGGAGAGAAGGTAAAAGTGGCTAATTAATCCACAGAAGGAATTTGAGCTACAAGTGACTAAGAATCTTACTTAAGGTCACAAAGCTAGTGAGTATCAGGGCCAGGATTGTAGGTGGGAAACTGCTGGGGTATCTGCATGCTTATTTGGAGAACCAGCACTCTAGACCAAGTCATTTGAAATTGGGAAAGTTTATTCTAAAACAACAGTGACGTCAGGAGGGAGAGGGAATGCCTCGTCATATGTTACAGTCCTGTGTGTGGATTGTAAATCTCTGTCAACACCGAGTAAAAATTGTCCTAATGCTACTTTATGGATTATAAAACCCACCAGCGTGTTAAGTATATTCTGTAGCACATCCCTGAGGTTACATTGTTTTAACAGAATCCAAATAATAGCTTTCAATTTGATATGCAGTAAAGCTTTGATTAAAATCAAATGTTTGAGAATGGAGATTTGATGTCTAAGTTTTGGGGGGCGCCTGGGTGGCTCAGTGGGTTTGCCTTCGGCTCGGGTCATGATCTCAGGGTCCTGGTAACAAGCCCCACATTGGGCTCTCTGCTCAGCAGGGAGCCTGCTTCCGCCTCTCTCTCTGCCTGCCTCTCTGCCTGCTTGTGATCTCTGTCTGTCAAATAGATAAATAAAATCTAAAAAAAAATTAAGTTTTGGGGGTAATCAGGATCATCGAAGGAAAATGTCTTACAAATCCATGCTTTTGGAAGTCTTCCTGAAATATACTAAATTACTTTAGTATATTAGAAAAGATGCCACACCATTCTGAATATTCTCATGGATCAGTCTTCTATATTGAACCCCAGAGTTCTCTTATAAATTGAGTATTTAAGGGATGCCTGGGTGGCTCAGTTGGTTAAGCCGATGCCCTTGGCTCAGGTCATGATCCCAGGGTCCTGGGATCGAGTCCCACATCGGGATCCTTGCTCAGCGGGGAGCCTGCTTCTCTCTCTGCCTCTGCCTGCCGCTCTGCCTGCTTGTGTTCTCCCTCCCTCTCTCTGACAAATAAATAAGTAAATAAAAGCTTTAAAAAAATAAAAAATAAGCTGAGTATTTAAGAAAACTTAAACCAGGTTGTGTTTTTAGTTTCCCTTTCCTGGAACAGTGGTTTTCAACTTACTGTACATCTAATTCACCAGAGAGGCTTAAAAAAAAAATACCGATATCTGGGTCTCACCCCTAGAGATTCTGATTTAATTGGCCTGATGATTCTAATGTGGCAGGATTGAGAAACCACTGTTCTAGAATAAGGATGTATGGGGAAAGTTTCTTGGTTTCTCTTTTGTTGTTCCAGTAAATTTAGAGAATACTGAAAAACACACTTGAGAAAGGAGTTACTAGAGAACAGATGGAATATTATAGATAATTCTCTGACAGATTTCAGCATATAACCCTTGGCTGCTTTTTGTTTTCTTTCAGATTCCTTATTAAACATGGGTGCATTTTTGGACAAACCCAAAACTGAGAAACATAATGCTCATGGTGCTGGGAATGGTTTACGTTATGGCCTGAGCAGCATGCAAGGATGGAGAGTGGAAATGGAAGACGCACACACAGCTGTTGTAGGCATTCCTCACGGCTTGGAAGACTGGTCCTTTTTTGCAGTTTATGATGGTCATGCTGGATCTCGAGTAGCAAATTACTGCTCAACGCACTTACTAGAACACATCACTAATAACGAAGACTTCAGGGCAGCTGCAAAATCAGGATCCGCTCTTGAGCCCTCTGTGGAAAATGTCAAGAATGGCATCAGAACTGGCTTTTTGAAAATCGATGAATACATGCGTAACTTTTCAGACCTCAGAAACGGAATGGACAGAAGTGGTTCAACTGCAGTTGGCGTCCTGATTTCACCCAAGCATATCTACTTTATCAACTGTGGTGATTCACGTGCTGTTCTGTATAGGAATGGACAAGTCTGCTTTTCCACCCAGGATCACAAACCTTGCAATCCAAGGGAGAAGGAGCGAATCCAGAATGCAGGAGGCAGCGTAATGATACAGCGTGTTAATGGTTCATTAGCAGTGTCTCGTGCTTTGGGGGACTATGATTACAAGTGTGTTGATGGCAAGGGCCCAACAGAACAACTTGTTTCTCCAGAGCCTGAGGTTTATGAAATTTTAAGAGCAGAAGAGGATGAATTTATCATCTTGGCTTGTGATGGGATCTGGGATGTTATGAGTAATGAGGAGCTCTGTGAATTTGTTAAATCTAGGCTTGAGGTATCTGATGACCTGGAAAATGTGTGCAATTGGGTAGTGGACACTTGTTTACATAAGGTATGTATGTCTTTTTGTTACAGTTAAAATACCCTGTTAATTTTGAAAAGGCATGGTAAGTAAAATGAACCAAACTTAAATTTTAAAAACTTTTCATTAGGGAAAACCTGTATGTTTTTAAATCATTTTCTTCACTACATATTATTTTTGCAAGGGAGGAGGGGAAGTATCCTCGTTTGCCTCAACCTTCTAGGAAAATTAAGTTTAATAACCTTGTGGCATTTGTTGTCATTTAAGTACTACTTTATGGCTTGTTGCTGTGGCTGAGACACCTATGTAGAATTGTGCCTTTTGATTTAAATTCTCAGTATTGCCAGTAGAGGTCTACGCCAGATTTTGAAGCAGTTTGATGAACTGTGTTATATGGTATACTTCTGAAGTAAACATACAGAAGATCAAAAGCTATGTATAATATTGGAAGACACACCAGAGACCTAGGCTAAGTCAAGTTTTGTAATTTAGATCTAAGCCTTCTAGCAGCTAAGATGAAAACTGAAGTAGAAGTATGAATTGTGTATTTCTTATCATTTAGTAAAAGAAGTACTTTCCTAGCAACAAAATAAAAAATGGATTTACATGTGGTTTTGTAGAAATGGTATATGCCATGGTAGAGCATACCTTAACTTTGGTAGAAGATACCAGAGTTCTTTTCATATAGATGTTTTTTGTCATTACTGATTAAAAACCAAAGAGTAATAAATAAATAAAATCTTAAATAGAAACCAAAGAGTAGTATAAGAGATAATGCTGTGACGAATTCCTGTGAATCTGTAACATTTAATTTAGTTTTGTAACGTTCTGTAAATCTTAACTTCATATAGCGATAGGGAAAGCAAATGCAGACTAACAGATATTCAGCAATTCACTTGAATTTCTTTAAAATATTTGGTAGTTTCAGGTGGGTTTTTGACAGTGCTATACAGAAGTCAGTCAAAATTTGAGTTAACTGACCAGTGCCTAGAATTTGTGAGTAGTGTATGGCTCTGATTGAAAAGATAACTGAGGCAAAACTAACTTTCAGTTATATGAAATAAAGTTTCTGACTTACTTATTCTGTCTAGATTAGAATTGTTCTGTCTCCTCACCATGTAAGTTGCTTTGGAAGATACAGAAACGGCCACAAAGTTTCTAATGAAGGATCTCTTGAGTCTGTGGAAATACCCAGGTTTTGGTGAAGTGTCTACTTTTTTTGTAGAATGGGAAGAGACAGCTTCAAATAGAGAAATGGTGTTTTCATTTGGCAGCTTTTTTTTCCAAAGGATTTTAAATGATGGTTCCTTTAGCTTTTCTGTTGTTGTTTTTATTCCTTAAGTATACTGTATGTGTGTGTGTGTGTGTGTGTGTGTGTGTGTATATATATATATATATATATATATATAATTTTATTTTTTTTAACTTAACTGGGTAGGTTAAGTATGAAAGTATCGATGGTTGTCAGTGATTGAATAGGCTCTAAAATGTCTTCTCCTTGGGCTCTACATGGAGAGATTTTGACCTGCAGCTATTTTGAGACAAAAGCAAGCAGATGTTTTTTCATCTGCCTAGCAGATGAAGACAGCATTTTCCCTGATTATAAAATAACCATATACTTAACTATTTAAAAAATTCCAGGTAATTCAGAAATTATAAAGAAACATTCAAAAATTTGCCACTCACCTGAATTAGGCTGTGCTCATTGTGTGGTGTATATATCTTTCTAGTCTTTTTTGCCTGCCTGTGAGTATGTATATTTGTATAAAAATGAGATCATTATGCTTGTTATTCTACAGTATGCTTTTTTGTTCAACAGTATATTGTAGAGAGATCTCCGTGTCTGTAGATATCAGTCTAAATCATTTGTCATGTTGTATGGTATTTTGTTGAAGGAATGTCCTGTAGTTCTGAAGGGAATAGCCAAAATCTATTAGGTCTGTAATGTGGAGTAAAAAAAGAAGTTTATATTGTGGATAAACTGCCCTCTCCCTTCCATTGAAAGGGTGTTACTAGCTTTCAGGAAATTTGGCTCCACCCTTCTGAATGGGGTTGAACTGATTCTGGTGGTGGCTCTTTGCTT
The DNA here is from genome assembly GCF_011764305.1 of Mustela putorius furo. Taxonomy (NCBI): domain Eukaryota; kingdom Metazoa; phylum Chordata; class Mammalia; order Carnivora; family Mustelidae; genus Mustela; species Mustela putorius. The sequence continues at coordinate 14,364,218 of NW_025421321.1, read as the reverse complement.
GACAGCTTTAATCTGCGATTAAATATTCCTGTTGGTGGTATTAAATATCCTGGATTCCTAGAATCTTGGAAATGATAAATGACAGTAATAGGAACAAGAGGTTGGAGGAACACATGATTCATCAATTTTAGTGGAAGTTGGCCACTATGGTTCCTTTGAATGAAGCTGCATTCAAATTGAAGTCAGTTGTTACTATTTAATTAGAGAGAGTGAGAGGTTTGCTGGAGTGTGTGGGGCAGAGGGACAGGAGGAAACTCAAGCAGATTCCCTGCTGAGCGCGGGGTGGGGGTGGGGGGGAGGGCTCCCTCTCACAACCTGAGATCATGACTTGAGCTGAAATCAGGAGTTGGATGCTTAACCGATGGAGCCACTCAGGTGCCCCGAATTGAAATCAATTTTGAGAAGCTTAGTTAACTTTTGTGTTGAAACAGAACAACCCTGTGAATATTTTGAACCTTTCTGTGTTACTTTCGGAATTAAATATTAAACTTCTTACCCCTTTCTGTTTTTCTAACTCCATCATTTGTCACTTGTTTGTGGTGTAAAACTAACGGTTAGCATTGTTATAAAACAATATGATTAAAATAGGGTATGATTGCTTTGAACTTTGTCTACAAGACTGAATACAAAATTTTAAGATCCATGGAAAGCATTTTAGCCCAGTGCTTGGCGACTGCTCCAGAGGTGCTAGCTACTTAAAACTGAGAGTGAGTAGATCTGATTTTTCAGTAGAAGTTTCCCTGATAATAGATTTAAATGATGTGTCAATATTTTCTAACACTTCTAACACTTGTCATGCCCTGATAGATTACAAGCAGTTTTATATGTTAACTCATGAAATCTGGGGAGATTGTGATAATCATCATAATCACAACAGCATCAGTAAATTGCTGCTTTCTATGTACAGCCAAATGCTGTTCTAAGCAGTTCACACATGTCTTAATACATTTAATTTTCACAACTATAAAAGGTAGTGTTATTATTGCTAATGATTATCTTTTTCAGGATTGCTGCTTAGCAATATGAAGCAGTAAGTGTTGGATGACTCTAGTTAGGCGTTACTCTCTTAAGATAATTCACTCTAGGAGAAAATAGCCCCTAAGAAAGCAGTCTTCCCATTTCATTGCCAGTGCTAGTAGCATTCATGGTATTTACGCTAATTTCAGGTTGCATAAGCCACGTAACTGCTGTTTGCATAGTCTTTCATAACTTATAAATAACACTCATTTGTCCTCCTAGTGACCTGAGATGAATGAAATAAAAATCCGTTTCCAACTTGCAAGTAAGGAAGTAAAGTTTTGACATTAAAAGATAACTGTTAAGTCATATTTTTTTTAAAGATGTATTAGTTTCTTTTTGTTTTTTAAGAATATTGAATTTTTTTTTTTAAGATTTTATTTATTTGAGAGAGAGAAATCACAAGTAGGCAGAGAGGCAGGCAGAGGGAGACAGGAAGAAGCAGGCTCCCTGCCAAGCAGAGAGCCCGACGTGGGACTCAATCCCAGGACCCTGAGATCATGACCTGAATCGAAGGCAGAGGCTTAACCCACTGAGCCAACCAGGTGCCCTGTTAAGTCATATTTTGATGAGTGTTGAAGTCAAGACTAGAATTCACATCTCCTGGTCAAGTTAGATGTGTCCGTAGTAAATGTTTTACAGAGGGTTTGATGAAAAATTTTCCCGAATGGAAATGCTAAGGGTTTGTTTTTCTTTTTTCAACAATTATAAGATTAATAAGAACATTGGTGAACAAAGCCAAAGATGTTTGTATTTATGTCCTTTTTAAAAATCTCATCCCCATTAAGCAACCACATATATTCTTCCAAACAATTCTGTTTATTCATACAAACTTAGAGAAGTATAAAAAATAGGGTTTTCTTTCTCTTGTTTTTTGTTTTTTATTTTTACAGAAATGTATCCTATTCATGTTACTTTGCCACTTGCTTTTTCTTAAATTGTAGAAGTCCATGTTCCTTTAAATTGTTCTTTTATTTTTTGTTTTAAAATACTATTTGATTTTCCTAAATTCAGTTTATGTACCACTTATCAGGAACTTTTTTTTTTTTTTTTAAGATTTTACTTGTTTATTTGACACAGAGAGATTATAAGTAGGCAGAGGCAGGCAGAGAGAGAGAGAGAGAGAGAAGCAGGCTCCTGGCTAAGCAGAGAGCCTGATTCGGGATCCCAGGACCCTGGGATCATGACCTGAGCTGAAGGCAGAGGCTTAACCCACTAAGCCATCCAGGCATCCAGAAGCTTTATTTTAAAACATAAGATAGTACCTGATAGTTGGATAAAATTGAGGGGAAGTTTCAGCTCACAACCTGAGCTGAAACCAAGAGTCAAGACCTCCACTGTCTTCAATCTTTACTACACTGAATTTTAGGAGGTGGTAGCAGAAGATTTTCAGGGCCTTTGTGTCTTTTTGGCTTATTTTCCAAGGGCAGCACCATTCCAGATTAGTAATACAGCATAGAAAATGTACCCATATGCCTCCAAAAATTGCTTAGCTCTAAACTCAGGTGTTTTTCCATTATAGCTTTCAGAAAACATAGTTCTGAATGATGTGAAAGTAGACATAGATAGTATTAGAGTGGAGTGTGGTATTTTGAAAGGGAAGGACTGAATGTAAAAGTATAGTCTATAGTGTAGTAATTCTCCAGCTTTCTTGGTCCCATGGTACCCAACTATTTTGGAATTTTTTTTGCAGTTCTACTTAGCCATATTAATACTTAGCAGATACAAATATTATATAGTTAGAGCCAAACTTAATAAGTCTATATATGTCTTTCTTGGTCCCATGGTACCCAACTATCTTGGAATTTTTTTGCAGTTCTACTTAGCCGTATTAATACTTAGCAGATACAAATATTATATAGTTAGAGCCAAACTTAATGAGTCTGTATATGTCTTAACAAAATAATAAATGTACGTTGAAAAAATATTTTATTTCATTCTTTAAGAAACTGTAGTTACAGGGACACCCCTGGGTGGCTTACTTGGTTGAGTGTCTGACTGTTGGTTTCGGTTCAGGTCATGATCTCACAGTGGTGGGATCTGTGATGGGAATGGGAGGGAGACCGCGTGGTGCTTTGCGCTCAGTGGGGAGTCTCCTTGGGATTCTCTTTCTCCTTCTCTCTCTTCCCCTTCTCTACTCCTCGCCACCTCGTACCACCACCCCCTTACCTTCTCTTTCTTTCTCTCTAAAATAAATAAACAAATTTTAAAAAATAAGAAAAGGACTACATACTAATGAGATATGGGTACTGTGTTGGTCACTGCACAGCTTCTCAAATCTTGGAATCATTGGGCATGGCCACCCTCATTTCCTGTATTACATTGATTTTTTTTTTTATGGGACTTGCTTTTTTTTTTTTAAAGAAGATTTTATTTATTTATTTATTTGACAGACAGAGATCACGAGTAGGCAGAGAAGCAGGCAGAGAGAGAGAGGGAGAAGCAGGCTCCCCACTGAGCAGAGAGCCCATCCCAGGACCCTGGGATCATGACCCAAGCTGAAGGCAGAGGCTTTAACCCACTGAGCCACCCAGGTGCCCCATGGGACTTGCTTTTTATCATAGCAACTTTCAAAACCCTGGCTTTGGAAAGATACGATGTCATTGAGAGGAGTATAGTGTTACCAGATATTAACACTGTGAACTACTACACACTGGTTTGCAGGGTGTCTGTAGATGTGGAGTATCAATCTCTTTTCCCTCATTTTTAATATTTCTTTGGGTACACTGTAGCACCCTGGGTTTTGTTTTGTTTTGTTTTGTTTTTAAAGATTGATTTATTTTAGAGTGAGGGTGGGGGGAGGGGCAGAGGGAGAAGGACAAAGAATCTTAAGGAGTCCCTGGGCTGAGTGCAGAGCTTTGGAGCAGTGGTTGGGTTTGAGCTGAACCGGAGTCAGTTGCTCAGCTGTCTGGGCACGCAGGCACCCCTGAAAGTTGTCTTTATGTAGAAATAGAAGAAACATCATCATTGGAATCACACATAGCTGAGGTATAAATGTAAATTATTTCCTTTATCTTTTGATATTTAAACTTCCCGAAACTGTATTTCAGTAATTTCCCAATTGATAAGATATAATTTTTATAACATAAGAACCTAATGGGGGGCGCCTGAGTGGCTCAGTGGGTTAAGCCACTACCTTCGGCTCAGGTCATGATCTCAGAGTCCTGGGATCGAGCCCCACATCGGGCTCTCTGCTCAGCAGGGAGCCTGCTTCCTCCTCTCTCTCTGCCTGCCTCTCTGCCTGCTTGTGATCTCTCTCTGTCAAATAAATGAATAAAATCTTTAAAAAAAAAAAAAAAGAACCTAATGGAAATTGTGTAACTTTAATATCTGTGGTATAAAGCTTTTGCCTGATCTGAACTTACATGGTCAATCATGATTCCTATAAAATGTATTGATCTTTTTTGGGGGGGAGAGATGCTATTTGGAGCCATAGTGTTTGTGTGGATATCTGTATGTATTCATACATCCAGTGCATATTTTCTAATATGAAGTCATTGTGAAAGTCTTGGTAGATTTCATTAAAGAATTAGTTTGGGCCAGTCCTGATTTTTTGGAAATCCTGATTTTTTTTTTCCCACTTACGGAGAATCTGGTTTTATATACTTGTGATATTTTGTTCCCACTCTCTGGAAAGAGTTATTCTTTTTGAAGCCTTCTTAAGGCCTGACCTCCACTGTCTTCAAGCTTTGCTACATTATATTTTAGGAGGCGGTGGCAAAAGTTTTTCAAGGCCTTTGTGTCTTTTTGGCTGTGTCATGTGGGTTCCAAAAAGGTGGCAAGTCTAAACCAGACAATGCCTGCCTAGATTCTGGCTATAATGATTGAGAAGACTAGAATGGGAATGATCTTGGCTTTTTTCACTTGGGTTGGCAAACTGCACCATCAAAGTTGCCTACCACCTCCATTGACTTAGTATTTTTAGGGGGGTTGGGTTGAAAAAATCAATGTTGTAAGTCACCGTTCTAAGAAACTCAGTTAAAGTAATATATATACCTACAGGAAAAGGTACAAGAAATTTTAGAATTTATTTCTCATAATCTCATGGTAATAATGCTACTTTTTACAATATAGATGATTTGTCTATGGTAGTATGATTACCAGGGCAACAGTAAAATTTGTCCCTAAGTTAGCAGTTTTGGTTCCCCTCTGCAGACTGATATGATTTGTGACTTCTGTCTTGGGGTGCCTCGGTGGCTCAGTTGGTTAAGCATCTGCCTTTGGCTCAGGTCATGATCCTGGGATCGAGCCCCAAGTCCCACGTTGGGCTCCCCAGCTCAGCGGGGAGTCTCCTTTTCCCTTTCCCTCTGCCTCTCTCCATGCTTATGCTCTCCCTCTGTATCTCTCTGTATCAGATATATAGATGAAAAAAGAAAATCTTTAAAAAACAAAAATCTAGTGTCTGTCCTCTGAAAGTTATTATATCTGACTACTGTATCTCAGCCATCCAGTTACCTTCCATTGTTTGCTGCTTTATCCTCAGAATAGTTTACAGTCTATTTTCTTCTCTGCTTGTAATTGTTCAGTATAGTGTCTTGGGTATCCTAATGATCAGTAATTTTCATCTGTGTCAAAGTCAATAGAATTTTGTTAGCATTGCTCTATTGCAGGTTAATTAGCTAGGTGAAAATGTGCACACTTGTTTGGTAGCATGATTTTGGTCAGAAGCCACTCTGGGAATATGCAGTGTGAGTGGGAAACAAAGTTTAGACGATGTAGTACATATGAAGATACCTTCATTTCTTAGGTTGTGGAGTGCTGGTGGGTAAGAATAGGTTTACAGAATTAAAAGTCTTTAATTACAGATCTGTCCTTATCTAGAGATTTTATTTCTTCAGGGGATACTTCAGATAGTTCTTTGGAATGGAAATGATTGTGTTGAGTGTGTACATTCTGTTCATTTAAATAAACTATAATTGCTTAATGTAATTAACTGTTTTGAATTAAATAGTAGAAAGTTGCTGGACTATGGAAATACAGTTCTTTCTTTCTTTTTTCTTTAAAATACAGGGAAGTCGAGATAACATGAGTATTGTACTAGTTTGCTTTTCAAATGCTCCCAAGGTCTCAGATGAAGCAGTGAGAAAAGATTCAGAGCTGGATAAGCACTTGGAGTCACGGGTTGAAGGTAAGGTGATCCCTCCCCACCTCCCGTTTTTGAAGGAAAGGAAGAGTATTCTCCCTTGTTTATCAAATAGTTCTTTTAGGGTTAGGAAAAAGTATTTCAACACAAGGCTTTAAAAAATAAGCATCTGTCTGCCTGAGATTTACTATCACATCTTGGACCAATGTGTGGGAATTTTTTGGCAGGGAGAAGACAAATATGTCTATTATACCACCAAAGAGAAACATGTGAAAATAGTCTGTTAAAGCTTGCCATTTTATTTCTCCTTTTGCTGATTATGCTTTTAGGAGTGAAGAGTCCAGTGAAATTTGCTTTGGGGCTTATCATGAACATCGAGTGCTGTAATTCCACTAATACTTAATTCCTCCCAAGTTAATCATAGGAATTCATTATACCATATGTTTTTATCTTACTGGTAAGAGTCAGCATTGATGTCATGAAAGAGTATTGGTTTTACATTGACCCTTGACAAGCATGGGTTGGGGGTGCAAACACCCCCACTATTTCTGCCTTCCCCTCCCACTCGCCCCTCAGTTGGAAATGTATATACGTTTTGAATCCCCCTGAACTTAATTACAATAGTCTCTACTGTTGACTGAAAGTCTTAAACAGTCAATAAACACATATTTTGTATGTTCTATATATGATGTGCTGTATTTTTTTTTTAAGATTTTATTTATTTATTTGACAGATCACAAGTAGGCAGAGAGGCAGGCAGATACAGAAGGGGAAGCAGGCTCCCTGCTGAGCAGCAAACAGCCCGATGCGGGGCTCAGTCCCAGGACCCTGAGATCATGACCTGAGCCAAAGGCAGAGGCTTAACCCACTGAGCCACCCAAGCGCCCCATGATGTACTGTATTTTTACAATAAAGTAAGACAAGACAGTAGGGGCACCTGTGTGGCTCAGTTGGTTGAGCAGTCTGCCTTTGGCTCAGGTCATATCTCAGAGTCCCAGGATCAAGCCCTGTGTTGCCCCGTGTTGAGCCCCATGTTGTCCCATGTTGCCCCATGTTGGGCTTCCTGATCAGCAGGGAGTCTACTGCTTTCTCTCCCTCTGCCCCCCACCCCGCTTGTGCTCTCTTTCTCTCAAATGAATAAATAAAATTTTTAAAAAGAAAGAAAGCCAGAGAAAAGTAAATGTTATTAAGAAAATCATGAAGAGAAAATATATTTACTGGAGTGTACTATACCAAAAAAACCCACATATAAGTGGACTCACACAGTTGAAACCTGAGTCATTCAAGAATCAACTGTACTTGTTTTTTTTTTTTTTTTACTTTCTATTTTGCAGTAATTTTAAGCTTGAAGAAGAGTTGAAACAATATAGAGAGCTCCTATATACAATGTAGAACCTTTTACCTAGATTCCCCATTTGTTTACCTTACAACTCATTTGACTCCTCTCTCCACTTTCTATAACATACACACTCATTCCTTTTCTCTCTCTTTGGCTCTAGCAATGTCTGCACACATATTTGGTGTCCTGTCACTAGCCTGGTGTTTCTTACTAGTATTTTGGAGTACACAAGACAGCCCCCCCGCCCCGCAAAAAGTCGCTGGTCCAGAATGAGTGCCAAAGCTGAGAAATCCTGTACTATAGAGATACAAGTATAAGGCTGAAAAATGACAATCATGCCTCAAGAAGCTTGCAGTCTGTGATATAGTGAACATCTGCAGTGGAAGGATGTGTGTAGCACTAGTACACAGCTTCAGGCTTGGGTTGGAGAAGAATTTGAGAAAGTGACATGTGAAGTTGAAACCTGAAGGATGAATATGAGTGAATTATACAATATGGGTTGGTTGGAATGGCGTAAAAAGTGTTTCAAGTCAAAGGAGGAGCACGTGTGAAGATCTCGAAGTAGGATAAGGCTTCTCTTAGACCCTTTGGAGATAGGGGAGTCGGGCAGAGTCGAATGGGAGTGGTGAGGGAGGTTATGGTGACGGTGAGGGCCTTGTGAGGCATGGTGGCAGCTGAGGACACTGCTTTTATGTTGTCTTTAAGTTGGCATTCTCTGATTTTTGAGGAGTTTATATCTTAATAATCATGCTCTGAAGGTGTATTTTCCATAAATTGTAAATACAGATAGAGCGTGTAAATGTTTTGTTTTGTTCTAAGCCTTAGCGAGTTCTGTGATTATTTTCCTTTTTTATTTTATTTATTTAATTTTTATTTTTATTTGTTTTTTATAAGATTTTATTTATTTGACAGAGAGAGACACAGTGAGAGAGGGAACACAAGCAGGGGGAGTGGGAGAGGGAGAAGCAGGCTTCCTGCTGATCTGGAAGCTAGATGCGAGACTCAATCCCAGGACCCTGGGATCATGACCCGAGCTGAAGGCAGATGCCCAACGACTGAGCCACCCAGATGCCCAATTTTTTTTTTTTAAAGATATTATTTATGAGAGAGAGAGAGAAAGCAAGCAGAGGGGAGAGGGAGAGGCAGAAGCAGGGAGCCTGATGTGGGGCTCAGTCCTGGAAAGCTGAGATCATGACCAGAGCCGAAGGCGGACACTCAATGAACTGAGCCACCCAGGTGCCCTGCCTTTTTAATTTTAAATTGTTGTGGAACATAACTACTTTGGGATCAAAGTGAAATAAGACAGTGTTTCAATTCCATGTGAAATTTAAAAAACAAAGCAGAAACAGACTTATTGGTGTGAGGAGAATAAACCAATGGTTGCCAAAGGAAGGATAGGTGAACTAGGTGAGGAGAAATAAGAGGTACAAACTTGAGTTATCAAAGAGGTCATAGGGCTGAAAAATCTAGGATTGGGAATACAGTCAGTAATACTGTAGTAACATTTTATGGTGACTACACTTAAACTGTGAAGAGCATTTTGTCATGTGTGTGTATAATTAATGAATCACTGTGTTGTACACCTAGAACTAATACTATGTATCAACTAATTTTCAATTAAATATGAATAACCTTATGAAACAATTCTAATTTTTCTTCTCCATATAGTCCTTACTCATCTGTCACTTTTTTTGGTAATTATAGTATTAATAACTTTTTAACTTTTGTATTATTCTTGTATAAAATTAGGTCAAAGTGTTTTTACATGTAGCTGTCCTGTGTTCACAAGGATCGCTTTTGGTTACTATAAACCATTACACCCAGTGGCTGTACCAAAAATTTCTTAACTCTTCCTGTGTTGTTGAACATTTCATTTCTTCCAGCTTTTGCTTTTATGTATGCAGATAACTTTAAAAAAAAAATTTTTTTTTTTAAATTTGACAGAGATCACAAGTAGGCAGAGAGGCAGGTGGGGTGGGGGGGAGGGGGTTGAGAAGCAGGCTCCCTGCTGAGCAGAGAGCCTGATGCAGAGCTCTATCCCAGGACCCTGGGATCATGACCTGAGCCACCCAGGCACCCCTGCAGATAACTTTTTATATTACTTTTATTCTTTGTGTGATAGTAAGTAAATGTTTGGGTTTTTTTACATTTTAAAACTGATACTAGAGAAACTAATAATACACTATATATTAACTAACTTGAGTTTAAATCAAAAAATAAATTAATAAAATTGATAACTACCGAATAGTTGCCCTTGTTTCACTTTCTCTGAATCCTGAGTAAACACATTAATTTAGGAATTCTTTTTAAAAACCTGCAGAAATTATGGAGAAGTCTGGTGAGGAAGGAATGCCTGATCTTGCCCATGTCATGCGCATCTTGTCTGCAGAAAATATCCCAAATTTGCCTCCTGGGGGAGGTCTTGCTGGCAAGTAAGTAGAACAAAAAGAACTAATTTTGAGTTTCTTTATAATTAGTAATTAAGTAATTTTGGAGAAGAAGTATATCAATTATCAAAAGATGAGATGAGTTGATGGTTCTTATACTAGAGAAGAACTTTAAAATTTCATCCAAAGGGATTTTTTTTTTTGAAGGGAATAATTTATTATGTGATTTAAAGGTGAAGGCCCTTCTTTCCTTTATAAATGAGAACAAATGGCTTGTGCTGAATCAAATTCTAAGTGAAATGTAGAAACTATGTTCTTGGCAAACATTTAGCATGACAGTTAATTTTTGAGGATAAAGTATTTTAAATACTCAGAAGCTTGGTAATTGTACGTAATTTAATAAAACTAATGCATAATTTATTTCAGGCGCAATGTTATTGAAGCTGTTTATAGTAGGCTGAATCCACATCGAGAAAGTGATGGGGTAAGTTTTCTTTTATTTCTTAAGCATTTAAAATAATTACATAATGTAAATACTAGTTATAATACATTCACATAATGAAATCTATAGCTATTAGTAATGTTTCATGTTAAGGAGTCAGTTTAAGGAACTGTCTAGAAATGGAGGTAGAGATATATTTCTGTTTTATAGTTAAGTTTGTTGTCACTTAATGGGCATCAAGTACCTTTTTGTTGGGCTGTACTTAACTTTCTCCCTGTATGTCTGCCTTTCCTTCTGCTTCTCCCTTAAATCTTAATTTTGAGGTGAAGAATATGGTTTTGAACATCTCCTTTTCTCCTTCAGCAGCCTACTACCATCACTAGAACTTAATGATAGAGAAATGGGCTATTAAAGACCTGACTTTCAGTGCCCACTATGTGCTCAGTCGAATACCTGAGGGTAATTTCTTAACCTTAACGTTGCCACTTGTAGGTATTTTGTGTTGAACTGAGATAACCATTTTTTGTTGTAACCTGCTGTGCTTCCTCAGAGCAAAACTCTATCCCTTTACCTTCCTTGGAAATACCAGGGAGCTGTCAGCTGCACCTCTTTTTTTTTTTTTTAATCTTAGCACTTCTACCAGGAGACAAAACAGTGCCTTCTTTTTTTATTTTTTAATTCCCCTACGTTTCACGGTCAGTAATTCAAATAAGTATTTCCTTAATAGGGTTTTGAAGGTTTTGGACATCTATAAATGAATAACTTAATTTTTAACATACATGTTTGAAAGATTGAAGGGAGCCAAAGTTAGTAATAAAACTCACTGAGAAGAGATGGACTCACTCTCCAAATCTCCAGCTCCTCGGGGGCAGGTCTTAAGAGAGACATCAACCACTGGTAGAAATGAGGTATCCTCTCAGTTGAGCCATTTTGCAAGTTGCACAGCAATATCCTAGCATTTCTTTATTCTCAGCAATATTTGCTTGCAAAAAAAGAAAAATTTTGCAATTTATACATTCCAGTGAGTTGAATAAAAGTAATACTGTATATTGCTAATAGCAGGCTTTATGTCTTGGTCTCGAGCAGTGGTTCTGAGTCTTTCTTTTGTGTCCGGTCCCTCAAAGTATTAAGACTTATACCTAAAGCTGTGAAAATTCATTTAAAAGTAAAGATAAGTCATGTGTTACATTTAGAGAGAACCCTGAATCGGGCAAACAAGGACAAATTGTTGACACAATTGAAAAGCCCATGGTAGTTGGCTGGTGTGGAGTGAAGGGAGACTGATCCTAGGTTCTACACAGCATCCAGAATCATGGTTAGAAGAAAAAAGCCCTCAGATGGTAGTTATTGATCATTACTAACCATTACCATTTAAGTGTTCATGTTTCCTCATGTGCTTGGAAATGTAATCCTGGTGTGTAATCCTAAAAAATTCTCATTATGCCTTGCCAAATCTCTTCAAGGTCCCTTAAGAAAGTTGGCTGCTCTTATTCCAGATACAATTCTAAAAATTATTTCACACCCCTAAATTAAGTTTAGGTTAATGTTTTAAACTTTTTAAAAAATATAAAAATACTTATTATACACAGTAGCTCTCTAAACAGTGAATAAATAAACAACAGAGCCATGAAGCAGAAGAGGAATGCTCAGGATAAAAATGCTGGCCTTGGATAGGATTATTACATGATTCTGTAAGTTAAGGAGATGCACACTTACTACCTTCCTATACAAGCTTTCGAGTAACCTTAGCAGATCAAACATAGACAGGCTGCCACGTGTTGTGAATTGACGTAGGGATGAGATGCTGTAGAAGAACATCAGGCATGGTCCCATCCCTACCATCAGTGCATCTTGCCATGGAGAGAGAAACACACAAGTTAGAAAGAAATAATAAAAGACGGGATGTGATTAATTGCCTTGTGAATTGCACAGTGATTGCTGGGAAGGTCTGAGTTTCAGAGAAAAGAGATGGGAAGAATTATCAGAGTGACAGAAATGAAATGAGGAGGATGATAGCTCAAGTGGATGGGAGAGGCAGGAACAAAGTAGGAGCTATCTTTTTAAAGAAAGGACCTCATTTTGCCTGGAGCAAGGAGAGAACTGCTATGGTGAGAAATAAGAATTTAGGATGCAGGAAGTATTTTTGAAGAGACTGGAGAGGCCTTTTGAACTTTACATTTTACAGTGAGGAGCCACCGTATGTTTGGAGCAGAAGGTTAGTAGACTCAGAGGAGTATCTGTGGTGTTTTAATCTGTTAGAAACATGTGCAGTGTTAGATTAAAGAGATGCTGGCAGTCAACTAGTGAAATAATTGCCAAGATCAAACTTCCTGATTTACTGCACAAACTAACTTGCAGCCCAGAATACTATGTGGGGAAATAACTATTTTACCCTTTCAGAATAATCACGACCTTATAAAAATGTTGAATCCCCGTAGTAGAAGCAGAAATACACTAAATGATGCACTAGCAGAAATGTACTCTAAAACACAAAGAAGCAGAAAAAAATGAAGTAATTATAGGTATTTAATTGAATTCTTAGCTCTTCTTGTGCTACTATGACAGTGGATTAGGCACGAATGTGTTCTGAACATGTTTCTCGGCTTAGATCAGTGCCATGTTGTAGAAGATGCGACCAGGAAGTGCAGTGGCAGAAGCTGACAGTTGGGAGTTTTTTTAAATAACAAAAATAAAATTTTTGTGCAGATACTAAAAAACAAAAATAAAATAAAGAATGCTGGAGTTAATCCAAGATGTATTTAGATTCCTAAAATGTCTGCTTTATGTCAGAGATAGAATTATCCTGCCATGAATGCCTGTAGGTGATACCATTAGATATAGGGATTCATTTACTTTTCTTACATTGAAAGAAAATCTTGTAGATAACGTATTTCAAAAAGCCAAGTGGAATATAAGCTAGAATTTGTTTTTATAATATGCCTTTTTGTTTGTTTGTTTGTTTGTTTGTTTTATTTTAGAGAGAAAGAGCCAGCGTGCATGCAGGATTGGGGAGGGGGCTGGTCAAAGGAAGAAGGAAAGAGAGAGAATCCCAGGCAGCCTCCATGCTCAGCATGGTACCCCACACGGGGCTCAATCCCACAACCCTGGGATTATGACCTGAGCTGAGAACAAGATACTTAACCAGCTGAGCCACCCAGGCGCCCCTTTAAGTCAGAAACTAAAATATCCAAAGTATATTCAGAAAGCTCACTATTTAGGGGAGTCTAATGAAGTTGTTTACCAAATTTGTTTTTTCAGCCTTTTGGAGTACTGTTCAGACTTCTTAATGCAGGCTATATTGACATTTTTCCAACTGTTAAAATCTTTGCAGAGTCTAGCTAGGATACTTAGGTGGTTTGTGAATCCCCAGAAAGGTTTTTAAAAATGTGTTTGTGGACATATGCAGTTCTTAACACAAAGTATAGTATGTGTGTGGTTTTCATCAGTTCCTTCCAAGGAGTCTGTGACGCCAAGAGAATAATTACCTACAGGACCAGAAAAAATAAAACTGCATTTTGCACTAAGATGTTCTTACATTTCGCAAGGCTCTGAGGTCACGGCCCTTTCCTTCTAAAGTGCTAGGTTGGGAGCACTTAGCTGGTTCAGTCGATAGAGCATGCAGCTCTTGAACTAGGGGTTGTGAGTTCAAGCCCCATGTTAGGTGTGAAGATTACGAAACCAAACCAAACCAACCCACCCCCGCCAAAATCCCACCAAAAACTGTTTCACTGATTTAGATTCTGATCTTTAGAAAATAGACTGCTAATCAGGTAGCCATATATGTTGCTGATTTCAAGGGTAAAGGGGGACTCATAGTTACCAGCTGTTGGATTATCAAGTCATAGGTGATGTCCTCAACACCCTTGTTTTTATAGGTAAGACTAAAGGTCAGTGAGAGGAAGTCGTTTCCCTAGGTTGCAAAGCTAAACAAATTGTACAGCCAGAATTTTAATCTTAAGTCAGGGGAACTCCAAAAACTATTCTCTGTACATCTTTCTAATATTGCCTAAGTTATTTAGAAATCACATGTATGTCTGTACTTCACCTCTCTATCTGCGAAAGGTCATTTCCTATTCTTTCGTGAATCTCTTCAATAGTGTTAAGATATTCTGGTTTTGATGAGGAGTATTTCATAAAGTTTTTGAAACTAAGCAGTCAAGTCCAGTTTTTTATCAGTTGTTTTTCATTTAGATAATACACATTTTTATCCTAATCCAAAATCTTTTTAAGGCATTTGGATTTTTAAGAAGGGAGGAAAGAGAGGACAAAAGCCCTAGAGAGTCTCCATATTCCCTTTTCACTTAAGTTTTATATATAGTCTTTTTATTTTGTTAATTTCGAATAGATCAGTTACAAACATAACTACTTTTACATTTTTATGTTACAGTTTCAGGACTATGGGAATACTAGGTTTTTTTGGTAAATTGTTTCTTTTTCACTTGTCAGAGCTTCTCCATTTTTATGGAGATGATCAATACTGTTTGAAAATACACTAAACTTTAGTCTATTTTTAGGGATGGTATAGCCTACCACTTCTCTTAGCTATGTGGTCTCAACCCGCTAAATGACTTTTTAAAATTATTTCAAATTCACTAAATTTTACGTGATCCTAGCAAATAACAGCTAATTATATTCTTCCTTGGTCACTGTTAATTGTATCTCATGAACACATATTTGAGGATTTTCAGCTCTAAAAATCACTTTAAGCTAATAAGCAGAAGATAGGACGCCACAAAAAATACTGTAAATATTTATATTAGCATTCTTTACGAGTTTCTCCACTGTTAATTATTTGAAGCGTTTTGCTTATGGCAATTGCATTAAAACGTGCTGCAAATAAATACTAGCTAAATTTTATCTTTTAAATGTTCTTAATTTATTTTCCCCTTCTGTTTGCTGATTGATCTCTATTCCTGTATATTATTTGGGATAAGGCAGTATTTTCACGAGAGATTTGATTCTTTTAAACTGACACTGACACCTTGAAAATTGAAACAGAGGGAAAAGTTCCATATACTCATCTCCATAATTGCCTTCAGTTTATTTTGCAGAATAGTTTAAACGATCCGATCTAATACGAATTTTTTGTCCTTTAATTTCATTAGTGTTTCTGTATCAAGGAAATACATTGTAGATTTGAATATGAAATAATTTGTGGTACAATTCAATAATTTTAAGCACTATTTCTTTAGTAAGTGTCTGTTTATGTGGGGCACTTACTATGTTACTTACCATAATGTATTCAGAAGAACATCCAGAGGGATATTAATGTTAATTACACCTGTACAGAAATGGGAGCTGTGTCACTCACTACTAGCATTGTCACCCTGACCACTTAAATCTCTCTGAGCCTATAAATTTCTTCACTTACAAAAATTAGGGTTGTGGTACCTATTATGTAGGATACCTGTGAGGATTAAATGAGATCATGTCCACAGAGTTCTAAGCACAAACATTAATTTTCCTTTCCTAGGGGTTAGGGAGGATACAGAAAGAAATGTGAAATTCTGTTTCTCTTAAAGAGTTTACAGTCTAATTGGAAAGACTTATGAACAGTAGCAAGGTGGAATTAATTGCTGTAATAGATGTGTAAACATGATGTGGTGTATACAGGAGTTCAGGTAAAAACAAAAAGTGCAGCTGAACAGTGGTTCCTTTTCTGATATTAATGAAAATCCATAAGAGAGCGGTGGAACAGTATTTTGAAGAGTCAAGTGAAATGGCTGGGGAGGAGGTCTCACCCATCCATCTTTTACCCATCACAGTAGGGAAATGTAATTTGCTTTGAGATAAAATCACTTTTAAATGTGGTCATTAGGTTAAGTTCTTTTCATTTAGTGACTCTGTGATGCCAGCCATTGTAAATTTATCCCAGTTTGATTTACAGGTTTGGTTTTAATTAAAAGTTTTGTTTTTCTTTTTTTAAAGCAACTACTCCTCCCCAGCTATCACTACTACAAAATTCACAGAAGCACAGATGCTTACTGTAATAATAGGTGTCAGAGAGTGAGTGGCGCTTTATCTTTAGAAGCCACCAAAATTGAAATACAACCAAATCACAACCTTTTTATCAATAAGTTCAAGTTAGTAGAACCTGTATTGGAGGTTCTACTATCAGGCTTTAAAAAACTCACTCCAACCCAATGCATCTGAGTATAGATTGATAGAACTTTTAGTACCTATATGATTTTTTAAAAGATTTTATTCATTTATTTATTTTAGAGAGAGAGGGAGAAAGAGTGCAAGCAGGGGGAGGAGGAAGGGGAGAGGGACAAGCAGATTCCCCGTTTAGCGAAGAACCCTTTATGGGGCTCGATCTCATGACCCTAAGAGCATGACCTGAGCCCAGATCAAGAGCCAGATGCTTGACGGACTGAGCAGCCCAGGTGCCCCATTTCATATCTGTTTAATCTTCTAAGCTCCACAGGCAATCCTGGTATTAAATGAGGGTTGATAATCACTTCAGAATTGTTTCAGTGTCCTTAGAAGTATTTTTTAATAAAAAGGGAGTTGTTGGTTTGAGTTTTTTGGGGGTAAGGTGTGAGGTGGAGGAGTCTTTATGCCATCTGTTAAAAGTCTTTTGTGATATATAATCAAGTAGAATATTGCCGTTTGGAAAACCCGATTAAAGACGAATAAGGTTTATGATTAGCAGAGCATTCACTTTGTTGCTCAATCTTAACCTTTCCTGAATAGATCCAAATGAGAAACTTTATTTGGAGGAACATGTTTATTTAGCACAAAAGGAGAGGTAAGGAAGAAAAAGTAAGCAAAATCTTAACAGTGCATTTTATTATGTTCTCCCAATATGATAAATTTTGCAAAAATTTATTTAAAAAAAAAGTTACTTGGTGCACCTGGTTGGCTCAGTCAGAAGAGCATGTGTGAGTTTGAGCCCCACCTTGGGTGTAAAGATTACTTAAATAAATAAAAACTTGGGGAGCCAGGCTGGCTCAGTTGTTAAGCGTCTGCCTTAGGCTCAGGTCATGATCCCAGGGTCCTGGGATCAAGCACCGTATCAAGCTCCCTACTCAGTAAGGAGCCTGCTGCTGCTGCTTCTTCCTCTGCCCACTGCTCCCCCTACATGTGCTTGCTCTTGCTCTCTCTGTCAAATAAATAAATAAATAAAACTTTAAATAAATATATAATCCATACTTAAAAATTTTTTTAAATGAAAGAAAAGTCATTTTACAATTAGTATACATGAGGTAGAAAATTAGAGAACTCAAAGAAAATAAATATAACTTCACTGCCCATTATGATTAATTGTATATGGCTGTATTTCCTTTCCCCACAGACATTTTATGGATAATATCCTAAAACCAGGGTGCCTGGGTGGCTCAGTGGGTTAAAGCTTCTGTCTTCAGCTCAGTTCATGATCTCAGGGTCCTGGGATCAAGCCCCGCATCGGGCTTTCTGCTCGGCGGGGAGCCTGCTTCCCCCCCTCTCTCTGCGTGCCTCTCTGCCTACTTGTGATCTCTGTCTGTCAAATAAATTAATTAATTAAGTTAAAAAAAAAAAACCCAATATCCTAAAACCAGTGGATACATAGACCTATGCATACACATAAAACATCTACGAACAGTGTCATATCTTGCTTTTTGCCATAAGGGCACTTTTTTTTTCCCTCCCAAAGCGTTCAGATGTTCTCATTTTCCTCATAACATTGCCATGTTTTAATGTGGTTATATTTGTGTTCTTTTTGTGTCTTTGTTGCTGAACTGTAGGGTAACAGTCTCAAGAGAAGGTTAAGAGTTTCTGTCAGATCATCTGTATCAGTAACCTCTTTTTTGAGTTTTATTTTCCCAACATTTTTATGAAGACTTCCAAATAGCCAGCAAAATTGAAATGATCCACCTTCTCCCTAGATTCAACAGTTAATAGTTTACCGTATTTGCTTTGTGTGTGTTGTGTGTGTGTGTTTGTGTACACTTTTTTTCCCCCTTTTTTTCCCACTGAACCTTTTGACAGCAAATTGCAGGCATCATTTTGGCATATTTTGGCATGCCTCTCTTAAAAATGAGGACATTTCAGGGCGCCTGGCTGGCTTAATTGGTAAAGTGTGCAACTCCTGATCCTGGGATCATGAGTTCAAGCCTCACGTTGGGTGTAGAGTTTACTTGAGAAAGGAGAAAAAAAGTGAGGACATCTTTCTACATGACCATAATACTATTAATCATACCGATGAAAATTAAGATTATTATCTAGTATCAAGTTCAGATTTTCCCAGTCGTCTCTAGCATGTCTGTGATAGTAGTTATTTCGAAAGATGGTCTCAGGCTGTTACAGCATATTAATAATGTCTGTAATAAGGCCCCCACTTTTTTTTTTCCCCTTGCCACTGAGAAAGAAGACTCTGAGCCAACTTTGAACAGGATGTCCTACATTCTGGATCATATGATTGTTTTCTTGTGGTATCCTTTAATGCGATTCTCTATTCCATTTTCCTGTAAATTGGGAATTCACTTTATTAGATTTATATTAAATATGTTTAGGCGAGAACATAGGATGTGGTTCTGCATCCCTAATGCATCACATCAAGAGGCACACAGTGTAAGGTTGTCTTGCATTTAGACTGTCAGCTTAGCTCTTAACTGTGATCACCTTCCATTTTAGAGCTTGTCCTGCTAACAAGGTTAAGTAGCTGCTGTTGTAGAAACCTACAAGTTTTCCAAAATTTAATAAAACATAAAAGGAATGAGTTTCCTGTTCATATCTTATTAGATTTAAAATAGTTTATTTTGATCTAGAAATGTTTTTATTAAAATATGTAAGATCAAAGAGGAAATTAAATTTTCACCCACAACAGCATTAGAATTTCCCGAAAATGCAGTCAAAATTTATATAGTTCTACATTTCGTACCTCCTCTCCTTACCTATTATTTAGCAGCAGTGATGAAGAAACTAATGTTCTAATGGCCTGCTTTTCTGTCCTCTCCTATTGCTTTAAACACTAATTTCCTTTTGTACTAAATCATTCTAGCCAATTACTGTTTTTTTTTTTCTGTTAAGCAAGTCAGTTTTAGGAAATGCTTGTGTTGCTGTTGAATTCTAATAGCCGAGTAAATTTCAGAGGAAGCTTCAAATGCCAGTGTGAATAAGATGTTAACTAGTTCATGGTAATTTGCTGAAATTAACTTGATATTTCAAGTGGAAATTTTATTGACACAAGTAAGACTTGATACTTAATGAAATGTTCTCATGCTTAGACTATGACTCGTGGTAGAGAAATGAGTGTTTTGCTGTGATGATGTTATGAAATACATGTGATATCCTGGTTTGTCTACTGACACTGGGGTCTTGAATCTTAAAAAAAGGCCTCCGAGGAAGCAGAGGAAAGTGGATCACAGGGAAAATTGGTGGAAGCTCTCAGGCAAATGAGAATTAATCATAGGGGAAACTACCGACAACTTCTGGAGGAGATGCTGACTAGTTACAGGCTAGCTAAAGTAGAGGGAGAAGAAAGCCCTGCTGACCCAGCGGCCACAGCTACTTCTTCGAACAGTGATGCTGGAAGCCCAGTGACAATGCAGGCAAGCCGTACTGAATCAAACAGTGCTCTTGCTGAATTAGACAGCTATAATGAAGATGCAGGGACAAAGATGAGTGGTGAACAAATCTGACTTGACTTCGTGGTAATATTTTTGTGATCTTTTGATTTGCTGGTTTTTACTTAGGAAGTATAATGTATGCATTTATAGAACCGTTTTGTTATTTGAATCTTGGTAAACTAGTTTTATTACACTCATATAGCCTTGTTTTTTTAAGAAGGCCTTTGCATACACCTTTATCAGATAGTTTAAAATGGGCTATTTATAGTACTTTGAATTCAATAAAATTATATGTTATTTCATATTGTATGCCAGAAATGAGGCTACTAGTTACTCAGATCAGTAGTTAACTTCATACTAGATAAGATTAGAGATTACTTACTGATAAGCAAGATGACATTATATTGTGGAAAAGCTTGTAATTGTAGAATTCTACTGCTTCACATTATTTTACATATCAGTATACTCATAGTTAGCTTTGTAATAAATTTGTGTTTCCTTTAGTGATTTTAGTTCTTCAAAGATTGGCAGATTCTGGCCTGTAATTTTTTTTTCTCCCAAGGATGATAATTTGTGTGTTCTTTGACTTGTTTATATTTTACATCTCTGTAGTTTTATTTTTAGACGTTCTGAGCTGTTGGATGTGTGGTTGTTTTTCCTTTTTCTGTATTCTTTATTGATACCTAATTTTTGAAAAACCTATGTATTATTGATGCAGCTTTGGTTTGTATATTCTGTATAGCCTAATTACATACATCAAAATGTATGTCAACCAAGTGTTTAGAATGAAATTATAAGTGTTCAAGTCCAAATAAAGCATGTGATATGGAATAATCTATGCATGTTGTACTTATTTTTAAATTAAAAATATTTTAAATAATCAGGCTTGGTATATTGGAAAAATACCTTATAGAAATTCTTTTGTACTGGTAGAAAATTTAGAGAACTTTTGGCTTGGCTTTTGTCATTAATGAAAAGAAAACATTTTGAGAAGTCTTTTTTACTCAAATCCATTCTGTTTCTTATCCCCTTTTTGTGATACGGAATATTGATTTTTGGCCAGTATGGACACACATAGACATGTCTGAGTTATCATGATGAACGTTTTAAAGAATGTGACACTATCCTCTTTGCTTTCATCAGATACTAAGAAATGCAAGAATTACAGGATATTTTAAATAGTGGCAGACACGAGTTTTGCTTTTGTTAAGATAGGTTTTTAAGATGCAGGTGGCTATCAGTCACATGGGAAAATATTTCTTAAAACAATTTTGTGAATGTAGAACATAAAACTTTTCTTCGTCATGTTTTTATTTATCATGTGTCTAAACTTGCTTCCGGTGCCTTAAGTTGAAACTTTGGATCTTCGGATGTAGCTGATGTTCTTGATCTGTTTTTCCAATGCCGGAATATTTTTAAGTGATTTGAGAAAGAGGAAGGCATTTGGTGGAGAGGGAAGGAAAAAACCCCAACTACTTACCTATCTGTATTAGATAGATCCATGTGTATGCACACAGTATACACTACCCACACCTCTCTGTAAAAGTGCCTTTTCATACAGAGAAAGGAAGGTAATTTGTTCATCTCATTTTGTTTTCTTTTGAAATTCAATCCAACCTGGCAGTGGTGGAGGTAAATAATAATAATATTCTTCCTTTTCTCTTCCTGTAGGGTGCTGGAGATCTAGAAGACCCATGGTAGCCTTATAAACCTTCTAAAATGCTTTTGATTCTGAAAATTGGGGGAAAAAAACTTTTAATCACAATTTTCTTCAATACAAGGGAAAAATATTCTTGTGGATTCCCACCGTTTTGTGATATGAGCAGAAAATCATTAGCATTTCCCATCATTTGTTCATATTTGTGTTTTCTAATAATTGCCACTTGTAGCATTGCCTGTTCTACATTTCTACAGTATTTTTTGCCGACCTCAGGCATACTGGTTACATCTGTATTTGAACTTTGGGCCCTAGGAACCAACGGAGTTATTTCACCACAAATAACAAACTCTGCCTGAGGTGCATGGGAATATAGTTAGCCGTACTCTGAAGATACATTATGTTTTTGTTTTTGTTTTTTGTTTTTTAGACAAGACACACAACATATAAGCATGTAAGAGTAAAGAATTTTATGGGATGTTCCTTTCTCAGTTCACCAAGTTGGAAGCCTTTTGCAGCTCTGTGGCTTGAAATTTCCTTTGAGCAATTTACTATAGGACATATATTTATTATTAATTGTTATTTAATTTTTTTTTTCTAATTTTACCTGTATTACCAAACTGGGTTCTCCAATAATGTCCAAATTGTAACATTGCCTGCTTTTCAAGATAAAGTGTATTTGGCAATAATATTATAAACCGTTACAAATTTTATGCATGTACCTACTACATCCTTCAGCTCTCACTAGCAAATCTTTTGAAACCAAATGGATTAATTTATGGCTATTTATAATTTGCTCTGACATCTCACTGCTGCAAATTTTTTTAAATGATGAGATTTGCCTTTATAATGTAAATTGTGATTTTGTTTTACATGTGGGTTTCTATAGTTTTAATTTTTCAGCTTTTAAGATACAAGTTTTGTGTGTAATTTGGTATAATTTTTAATTGTTTACGTTATTTTAAAAGCTCAGAATATCACATTGAAATGACTATAAATACATTTAAAATTATCTATTTTAGATCTAAGGAAATATTACAGAGATATTTTCATGGGTTCAGTAACCTTTCATTTTATAACATTGGGCACGGTACAGAGTGGCTGTCACATAAGGTACTTGAAGATTATTATTTTAATTCTATTTTTACAATAATCTTGAATTCTTTTTGAGTTTTGCATGTAGTAAATCCAATGAATGCTGAACATGAAGAGTAAAATATTTATCGAAAAGAAGCTGTTGGGGTAGGAGAAGCAATGAATGTATCCATTTGTACATGGTTTACATGTTGTGGATGCTTTGTAAACATCTTCCTATATGTTTAAATTGTGTTTCAGCAGGATGTAATTGCCCTTGTGTGTAGTTAAAAATGAGTCATCATCTGGTCCTGTGTGAAATGGAATTCATGATATGTTCTGTAACATTTTCCTGA
The DNA here is from genome assembly GCF_011764305.1 of Mustela putorius furo. NCBI lineage: Eukaryota > Metazoa > Chordata > Mammalia > Carnivora > Mustelidae > Mustela > Mustela putorius. The sequence continues at coordinate 14,341,312 of NW_025421321.1, read as the reverse complement.
AGCTGTTTCTGGAGAGCCACACATTTGAATACAGACAGCTTTCCTGATCATTTGATTTATTGTGCACCTGATTTTTGGTCTAAAAGGAATTATTGCCACAATATATTTTATTTATTCTTTAGATTTTAGCCTTGTAAGTTAAAGTGCTTTACATGATGATGTTAAAAGCTATCTGTCCCTTTACTGGGTTCGGGGAGTTGTAAAAAGATAGGGAATGAAGAATGCAAAATGGTTTATTGTTCATACTGTCCACTCTGATCCAACCCTGTACTGATAGTACCTTTCCAGTATGATATTGTGATGTTTCTTACAATGCAGTGAACATAACCAACTTGTTACCTAAATAAAGAATTGATCAAAACAGCGTGACATATTACTATTTGGTATGTTTTTGAAAGTAAAATCCAGTCTTGAATGTAATTTTTAAACATTTTACATAGTTGGGATATTTATTGTGAAATTTTTCATACAAAACCATGTAGGTGAACCGTAATTCCAAAGAGGAATTAACGAAACTGTATAAGACAGCACTAATTAACCCCTCTTCACTCCAAACCCCCCTGCTTTCAAAAAACCTTTTTCAGATGGTTTAGTGACCTTTGAAATACAAATAATGTGTGAATTAGCGAAAGAAAAAAAATGGAACTCAGTCTTTATTAATCTGCATTTTCTAGTCTAGCTGCTTTCAAATACTTTAATCTTAGGACCCATTTATATATGTTTTTTTCAATTTATATTTTTAAAGGTTAAAGATCCCAAAGAACTTTGCTTTTGTGGGTTTTTATTTTATTTTCATTATTTATCACATTAGAAATTAAAGCCAAGAAATTTTACATACTACTTTAATTCATTAAAAAAATGAAACCATTGCCTGGTAACGTAAGTACCATTGTTTTTTTGGAAAACAATTATTTTCCAAATCTAAAAAATTTAGTGTGAGAAAGTCCGCTGGTTTTCGTTTTTGTGGACCCTTTAATGTTGGGCTGGATTCTCCTATCTGATTGTGCGTTCATTTTGTTGCAAATGTGGCGCTTTGTATACGAAGAAACCTGGCCTCACACAAATGTGTGTATTTGGAAGGGAGTGTTTTAATAGTTTCAGGCAATCGCGACTGTTCTGTTTGATTCCTTATCAGAACTTCAAACTGGTAGTTTCTTGAAGGTTAGGTGAGGTGTGAAGTCTGAAACTATCCGTCCACTTAGTACTCCTACACTAAAACCCATCTGATCTATCTTGTTGGGAGTTTTGAATGGATGTCCTACTTGGGCATGATTTGGTAACATCATGGATTTATCTTTTGGAAAATATAAGTTCGTTGAATTACATGGTTCTTCTGAATATTGACATGTTATTATGCAGTGTTTAAAATTTTTTTCTTAATATAACACATCTCATCAGAAAAAATATTTTAAGTATTGGGAAACTGTCAAGCTCATGGCAATGGATACAGATTTTTCAGAATTCTGATTTTCATTTGAAAGGTGACGTTTTTGTCTCTGGCACCAAATATTATCACGTTTTCCTTGAGTGACAGGCAGCCTTCATTTACTCTCGAGAAAATGTCTGCTGACTCACCATAGTCTGTCAGTCATTCTTTCTTTCAAGTAGAAATGGCGCTCCTCGGAAGCAGCTGGTTCAGCGCACAGCTCACTATCAGAAGCGACAGCCATCGCACTTCCTGCATGCTCTAGAAAAGCAGGTGCTTCGCATGTCATCGTTTAGGATATTAAAAAGATGCGTACTCCAGGGTAGAGGTGTAATAAAAATTCTTACTGCCTCGCTGAGGGCACTGTCCCCTGAAACTGGCTTTCGTCCTTCCTTTTCTCTTGAGTGTGGCATGAAGATACAGTAGCAGCTAAAGAGTTGTTGTCTGTGTTGATTCCCACCGAGGTACCTGCAGTTTTACCTCCTGTTTCTTTTGCACAGTCAGTGCAAGCATCGGTGGGTTGAAAAAGAGTAAGTATTAGAAATAGTTCTGATCTCATAGACCTCCTGGAAAGGTTCCGTGGCACCCCCCAGACTTTCACAGTTGCTGCTCTGTCCGTTGGGATGGCTGTATTGTGTGTTCATTGATTCCAAACATCACAGTGCCCTACTAAGTGAATCTTAGCATGTCGATCTCACATAAAATTCAGATGGCGGAAGATGGTGACTGTGGTCACTGTTCTGCTTAGGAAGACGAACAAGGTGGATTTTGTCAGAAAATTCCTATGATGGGTTTCAACTTGGGAAACTGTTTTGAGGTTAAACTTAACAAAAGAATTCGGTTTTCATATTGCATATATTCAGATCACTTCAGTCTTTCAAGATGTCTTCAATGACTGTGAGTTGGTGTTATTTGAAATAAAATCATTTTGCCACAAAGGAGATGTCACATGGGGTTGGCCAGATAAAGATAGGACTTTTCCTATTTTTTAATGACCATTAAATGGGTCAGGACTTTTATGTTGAAGTTTTTCTATTAGATTTTCAATTTTCAGAACATTGAACAGAGTTGAGTAAAGTTGCCTTGGAGGCGTTTAAAAAAAATTCCTAATTTCTGTCTCATCTTTCTTGCCCAATAATGAGGCTTGGTAATTAAAATATTTACTTAAGACACTTGAGCTTTTTGTTCTAAATGTGTTTAGTTAAAAGCGATTGCAACTCTGGATTCTCCCTAAGTCCTTAAGTCAGTTTTGTTATTTTTCCAGATGTGGGGCATTCAGTTGGGTTTTGGTATCTTTTCATAGTGCTTGGTGGGCTCTCTAGCCACCTGACTAGGCACTTGGTCTTAATAAGAAACTGTAGCAAAATTTAGAACTCAGATGAAGTTTCCATATAATAAATCAGTCTCCCTAGGGGATAAGAGTTGGTGCTGTCATGCCCTCTGAGGTTTTTGTTTTGTTTTGTTTTCCTAGTCCGTCTTCAAAAATGTCTTTTAATGGGGCGTCTGGGTGGCTCGTCGTTAAGCGCTAAGCGTCTTCCTTCAGCTCTGGTCATGGTCCCAGCGCCCTGGGATGGAGCCCCACATCGGTCTGCTTGCTCCACAGGAAGCCTACTTCTCCCCCTGCTTGTGTTCCCTCTCTCTCGCTGTGCCTGTCTCTCTGACAAATAAATAAATAAAATCTTAAAAAAAAAAAAAGTCTTTTAATGACCAGGTTTCAGATGGTATCAGTTGAGGACAGATGTTTCTATAATATTAGCCCAACATTTGAGTCAGAAATTAGAGTATTACTAGTTTATATTCCCAACTAAACTATCTGAAATACTTGATGGAATGAGACCATGCATTAATAAGGAAATAAGTATTTTGATGTTATGAATGGCGTTTTTGTTTTCAGACAACAAATTGATCATCAGAAGACAAATGTGTGTGTGTTCCAGATGTCGGAAAGTATACAGTCAAACCAGAGCATTGATCTGTGTTGCTGGAGTTAAGCTGAGTTTTTATTCAGCTTCAATCACAGAAATTAACCAGAACTTGTCCATTGAATTTCTTTTGCTGGCCAAATCATACTTTCTTTTCTTGAATTTAGATCCCATTTTTCAGTGACTTCTCAAATTCACATTTCCTCTTCTAAGTTGCCTTTGTGTCTTGAAGATAATCTGGTATAACTAGTAAGGGAAAGCATTTGTTAAAGATTTTAGAACACAGTTTGTTTTGGGTGGCTAAATACTAAAGAATCGCATATTGTGATTTTTTTTTTCACATGTTAACACAATGTACAAAATCCATTGTATTTGTAAGACAGTAAAATATTAATGTAACAATCATTATGACCAGAATTTGGGTTATCTCAAAGCAGTTCGCAGTTAGTTGGTTTTGCAAATAAATTGTTGGTGGGCATTATGATGATTTCTTTTGCATTGTTGTCTATGTTCATTCAATTGCTTTAAGATTTTTTTTCTATTCAATTTTGGTAATTTTTCTGTAAGCTTTAATGAAAATACTGAGCAGGTGTTTATTTTTGCCCATTGTTTTGGATTATGTTTGTTACCTTGTGGTCTAGAAGTAAACCAGGGTAGCTACTAACACAGAATAAGTTTCTTTTCAGGCTGTGACTACATCGGTGCTGGTTCTCTTCTTGCTGGTTTTCCTGGCTGTGGTCTCTTCTCCTGCCCCTAATTTTGTTTTAGTTTTATTCCTGTTGACTAAATTCATGGTTTCCTGTTCAAATGTAAGTGATGGTTTGCTCTTTTAGTTCAGGAATGAGGGGTACGTGATCTTGGTATTAGGAGGTTAGTTATCCTTCTATCCCTTATACCTACAACTCTAGTGGGGCAAAATACCATACCTTTCAAATATGGGTGGAGTCAAAGTTTTGGGATTTTTTTCCCCCTTGACTAATAACCCTAGTCTATAATGGCAATAATGATTTCTTGAGTAATTAGATCTGTACAACAAATGGGTTTTCCATTTATTTTCTATTTTTTATTAACTTTAATATTTTACATAATATCTACTTCTAGTGAAGATACTTGGGCATGTATTTGAGGTGAAGAGTACCAGTACAATCCAAGAATTACTCTTGATGTAGGGTCTCATACCTTCTTTCCCTCTCCTGGGTCATTTGTGCTTATTTTCACTTGTGCACTCACTGTGCAGAGGAGTTTGTCTCATTAAGTTTTGAAGACACGAGGTGCAATTTATTTTGGCAGAATTCCACAGTGACATGATTTAGAGGACTGTGGAGTTTATTTTCATGAGATTTTTGCTTATGAGTAAGCATTGTCTAAGCAATTTTAAATATTTAATATTTGCTATTGAAACTGATCTTAGGTAAGACTGGCAATCAGTGGTCTAGAACTTTGATCCTATTGTAGTAACTGGATTTTATTAATCCTGGAATTACAGGTTCTTTAGGAATGTAAAAGCATTTCAGGAAGAGTTCACATTTAAAATTATATATACTCCAAAATAATCTTCACAGTCTTAAGAGTTTTCGTGTAGTTCAAACTTCCTGAAATGTTATAATTACAAGGTTACCATTTTTCAACCTCTGGAGCAGTTCTGCTTTTTTCTATGTTATTTCTTGGGATTCTAAGAAGTGATTTGAATAAAGGTGTAATGACATTGGAAAGTTTGAAGATCCCTAGGCTCAGAGAGTATTTATGTGACTTGGTGAATGAAAGTGAACAGTAAACTCTGTTACAAGGAAGGAAACAGGAGAATGTTGGCTGAGCTGTGAATGATATTTACATGTTTTGATTTGTGGTCTATCTAAAAGTTAAGATTTACCTATTCAGAAGGTGGGGAAGGGGGATGAAGTTGCGGCAAGAGGCAGATATCACCCACCACAAGGGGTCAGCCATCTCAGTATCCCTTCCCCCACACATCAACTGTTTTGTTTTGATTTGGCTGGGGGAATTATGGGGAGGAAAGGATGTTATTCCCAACCTCAGGTTTGAATTTATCTGCTCACATTATTACCTCTACATCCCGTGTTCTATAAAACAAGCTAAGGGTTAAACAAAAACTGGTATAATATTCCTTTGTATGACTGTACCACAGTGTAACCATTTTCCCCATTGAGGGATATTTAGATGATCCGTAACTCTTTACTTAAAAAACTGATGCAGTGGGCTTCCTGGCATGTGTCCCTTGAGCACGTGTACTAGAGTTTTTCTAGTATTTGCCTAGAAATAAAATTAACTAGGTTATTAGGTATGTATACCTTCAAGTTAATATTGCAAATGCATTGTACTAAAGGTATACTAGTTTTCATTTCCACTAGAAATGTACAGAAATTCCCGTTTTTCTACCTGTCTCCATTCTCAGTTAACGCTGATAGTGTCATACTTTAAATTTGCTGGTTATGTGACCGTGAAATAGTTTGTTTTAATTTGTATATCTAGTTGCATGTGAGGCAAACCTCTCTACGTGGCCATTTGAATTTCCTCTGAAATGATTGCTCATATCCTTTGCTTATTTTGGTTTGCCACTTTTTTTGTTTGTAGTTTTTTATGTGTAGTCTGGATACTAATCCTTTGTTTATATGTGTTGCAAAACATAGCCTTTTTTTTAAAATACTTCGTTTATGGGGCCTTTTTAAATTTATCAGTCTTCTATGGTTTGTACTCCTGTCTTTCTTGTTCAAAGAATCTTTGCCATCTCAAGTTCATGTATTCTTCCAGTAGTTTTCAAGTCTTCATCCTACCTCTCAAGTGCAGAATATATTAGGATTTTAATCCATCTTGAATTTACTGGTGTTTACCGTATGGAGTCAGAGATCTAATTTTTTGCATTCTGCTAGCTAATTGTGCCAACATCCTGCCAGCCTGTTGCACACCAATTTCCGACATGTGTCATCCATTTCTCATCTCTCCATTCTGTTCTATTGTTTTTGTCTAACGCTGTAAAATACTACACCATTTTAGTGACTATTATGGCTTTGTAAATGTTCCTACCTGGCAGGTACACATTGCCTTAATCTTTCATAAACTTCGTTCCTTTTTAAGAAAAATACAGCAAATAATCCACACTCTGCTTCTTAGCAGCCTGCATCCAATTTGGCACCTACTGTTGAAAATTGTTTGGCCTGCCTATGAAAATGGCTGTTCCTGTTGCTCATTTACATGTGAAGCTAGTGTGGCCGCACAGCGTCCCTGACCTCTCGTCTGTCCCTGTAAATCCGGCCAGACCAGCGACAGAGCCCTGCCTGCTAAAAGCAATTCTGTCTTTATTTAAAACCTGATCTTGGTTCTTCGTGGTGTTCACATTAGTTTTGATTTTGTGTATATTTCTTGGTTACTGAATTTTTGGGCCCTGAGGCAAGAGTATCGATAACTTGGGCGTCTCAGGCTGAGCTGATAAGTATGTCAGTTTCTGGGCCATTGAAGAGACGGCCCATTTTCCTGACTTGAAGCAGGTGTTTCCCTGGAGGAATAACTCAACCTACTAGTAAGTACCCTTCAGTACAAAACAGTTTTTCCTGGGGTGCTTAGTGAAAATGCTGGAGGGACTGGGCTGAAGGTCCCATGCTCTGGCAGCAGCTAGTTGCTGTTGGCTTTTCCTTCTTAGGCAGCAAGCCCTCTTAATACTCAAAAAAAAAAAAAAAAAAAAAAAAAACAGAGTGGAATACCAGCTTCTAGAAGGATGTCATGACCGCTTTCATGGCAAAAATTTATTCCAAAATGCACTTTTTCATGTTTTAATTTCTTCAGAATGGAGAAGCATCATACTTAGGTCAGTGGCATCTTCAGTCGTTGTAGGCTAAGCACAGTTGCCCCTGCTTGGTAACAGTGATTCCAATTTCAGTTCCGTGAGTGTGCTTTGGTTGTGGTTGGGACTCCATGTGTTAAGTCTAATGCTGTTTAAAATGTCTTCCAAATGATCATATAGGATTTAACACAGAAGCAAAGTTACTGTGTAAGCAAAACAGAAATGACAAGTTTTTTAAAAGTCTCAGCCTGTTACAGGGCACCCAGCTGACTCAGTTGGTAGAGTGTAGGACTCTTGATCTCCGGGTCTTGAGTTCAAGACCTGCTTAAAACCAAACCCAACTGTATTAACAATTGGTATAAAAAAAAAAAATCCTAAGTGTTATTCAAGCATCATTTCAGGGCGCCTGGGTGGTTCAGTCAGTTAAGTGTCTGCCTTCGGCTTGGGTTCTGATCTCAGGGTCCTGGGATCCAGCCCACATCAGGCTCCCAGCTCAGTGGGGAGCCTGCTTCTTCCTCATTCCCTGCTTGTGCTCGCTCGCTCTCTCGTTCATTCTCTCTCAAATAAAATCTTATAAATAAATAATTTCATAGTTATCATCTTCTTAATCATGCATTAAGAATGGCACAGAAAATAATGGAATCTTCAGAGTTGAGGGATGAGGGAATATGATATATAATTTATAAGTAAATAGTAGATAAAAAATATTCACAGGAATGATTTAGGATAGCATTTATTCAGAAGCATTGCAAAGTGAGATCTTTATTTCTGTACCTCAACCTGCCCCCCAAAACCAAAAATGTTAACATTGGTTAAATCTGGGTGGTGGGTAAGGGTATCTTATATTCTCTGTAATTTTCTGTATGTTTGAATTTTTTATAAAGTTTTGAATTTAAAAAAAATACAGAAACTAGGTGAATTTAGTGTTCCTAAATTGCCTTTTGGGAAGAGGGTACCAATTAATAATCCCAACAGTATACAAAAATGCATGTGTCTTTTGCTTTCTCTTTAAGAATTGTGCATTGCCAAACTGGTAGGTAAAATACTGTAATTTATTATATTTTCTTGACTTAATTTTCAATTATTTGATTATTAATGAGATTGAACATTTATTGTTCAATGTTTTTCTCACATTTCGGCTGATTTTTATATTTTATTAAAGCCTATTCAGTGTATTGTTTATTTTCTAATACAGTTATTCATTGATTTGTGAGAGCTCTTTGTATATTTAGGTCATCATTCTTTCAAATAAGCTGTGAATTATTTTATTATTTATTGTTTGTCTTTTTAAATAAGGATATTGAGGGATGGGACTAAGGACAAAGGATATCTAACAATACAGAAATGACCTAATTCCTGAAAAACTGCAAACTCAATAACATGGGTTTTTCCCCTCCCCAAAACATCTTACGCCATGATGCTTTATTTCTGTGCTTTTTTCTTACACAGTAACTTTGTTTCTGTGTCAGTTTTTCCTACAGTAAGAATAAAGTCTCTGCTGTGATTGGAAAGGCAGACATGAGAGCTAAAATAACTCAGAGTATTGGATAGTTCTCTGGTCAAAAATATTTAAAAATGACACTTTTATCCTCCATATGCCATTTGAAGTCAAATGTAGTGGGGTTTATTTTTTGCTTTACTTTTTTCAAAATTGAAGTAAAATTTATACAGTAAACTGCCAAAATCTTCGGTGTTCAATTTGATGAGTTTTGAGAAGTGTCCCTTGGTTATTTATATTCAGAAGTGTTAGAATTTGGGGCACCTGGCTGGCTCAGAAGAGCATGGGACTCTTGATCCTGGGGCCCTGTGTTCAAGCTGCATGTTGGGTGTAGAGATTACTTAAGTAAATAAACTTCACAAGTTTTAGAATTTCACTGTTTTCTTTAACAGTCTCAACCTTCAGTTGTATACATAGACAATCTTTTCACATTCTGAGTAAGTAAATATTTACATATAATTTCTTTTACAACTTTTTTTGTTATAAATAGATAATACTAGTCAAACTTATTCTGGGCTATTACTCTGTGGCATAAATTTAATGTAATATTTTCCATTATCCCTTTACACCAGCTAATACATAAGCCAATCTTTTTCTCGTTTATTTGAAAATGCCCTTTTACTATATATTCTTGTATATGCTTGTATTTTTATGGGCATTCTGTTTCATTGCTTTGTATCAGTATGTCATCATAAGTATCATAGTTTTATTATATATGTTATCATCTGGTAGGGAAAGTGCTCCCTTATTACTCTATTTGAACAAAAACTCAGTGTTATTCCTTCAGATGAACTTTTGACTAATTCGGCCAAGATTTTCCTGCCGAATAAAAATCCTGTTAATGTTGAATTGTTACATGTTTAGTTTAGTTTTGGGGGGGAGGGTGTCATTGGTATCTTTGGCAGAGAAGAACTCCATTCCAGGAAAATGCTGTATCTATTTATATGAGTGTTTTTATGCCCCCAGTAAAGTTTTATAGTTTTCTCCATATGCTTGACACATTTCTTCAGTTAATTCCTTTTTATTTTATATTTCTTATTGCTGTTATGAATGAATCATCCCCCACCATATGTTTTTAATTCATATTTTGTAGACAACGGACTTAATTACAACAAAATCATTTTAATTTCTATCATTTCCACCAGATGGCAGTCTCGGGCATGTCCATTTGTAAACCCGCCGAGGGCGCTGGTGACAAGAAAGGCAGTGGCTGGCAGACCTTCCAAGCCCCTAAAAGTACAAGGACATGAAGGTGTTTTTTGTTTTTTTTTTAAACCTGAAAGAAAAATGAACCCAACATTATGTAATTGTATTATTTATACTGCTGTGAACAGGTAATCTTACAGCCCATTAAAGGAGGCAGAGAAAAACTGCCCCTGTACCTTTAAAAATCATATTCTTCTCTGTCCCTGTGATTAAACACCTGTGGCTTTGGGGTAGTATTTTGGTTTTATTCCAGGGATTCTCACGGTTAGAGGCAGGCTTTAATCTGTCCATTATTTTCTTTATCCTAAAAGCACCATTTAAATGAGAAGTTACTAGGTTTCTAAATGTTTGTTTAAGAACATCTTTCTTTGATTCTGGTATTTGTGCTGACCAGATCTCTCTGAAATCATTTCAGAACCTCAGGTTCAGTGTCCACAGTCTACAGAAAATTCTGAACAAATTTCCAGTTTGTTCGATGTGCATACAAATCTTAATAACCCCCTTAGACACTTTTAAACTAATTTAGATGATGTCAAAGACTTGTGCTTAAGAATGTAGGAGGTAATGGATATCTTGGCTACACGAGAAACTAGCTCAAGCATTTTTCTCATAAATACTTTTCCCAGTGGCCAAAAAACTGTAATTTATTTTTGATGGCGTGTCACCTAAGTGAGCTCCTTTGTGCTTTTTATCACAATTTCATTTGTTAACTTCTACAATGGAGTAGTAAAGGACTAGAATCGTATGGCAACAATGTACATTCCCTTCCTGAGAGATTGTATTTCTATTCCAAGACTGAAAGGGGTAAGAAAGAATGATAAGAAAAAAGTAACCAATATTTGGTCTTGCTGCCAAATATAATTCCTGCTTTTCCAAAGAACTGGTAAAAATATTCTAGGAAGTAATATAGCAAATTTTTTGAAAGATGGTAGATCATTTCTTCTAGGGAGAACCAAGGAAAAGATTCATGTCTGATCTCTGGATAATGCTATGATGTAGTATGTGGAGTTGCAGATTTCTTTATTGTGTTCCATGGATTTATTGATGTTTTGGATAATCTTTGAGAATGAATGTTGAAATGGTTTTATAGCAATCTCAGCTATACAGAAGTTATATTTAGAGCTTGCGTGTAGTGTACTAAGACATACCTTTAAGACAGAGTTCGAATTGGTTAGTTTATTCTATACCAAACATTTCCAGGTAGGGGTAACCTAAATTATATAAATAAAACCATAAATTAAATGTACCTAGAAAATTGACTATGTAAAATTATCTTTGAAAAGGAATTTCTTTCAGTAACCCATGTTTGTATTGTATATATGATTTTTTTAGGGTGTTTTGCTTTTTTCAGGGTGGAACATGCATGAATATAGCAGGTAAGATAGAATATTCTCTATTACAGTGTAACAGGTACTACACTATTACTAGTGATGTGTACCATGAAAAATTTATACAATGCTGATTGCTTGAACTTGAGCAAAATAAATTTACATTTTCTAGACTGATTTCACATCAAAAACAACACATGTTTCAATTGTATGTCAATAAAACTAGGTGAACACACACACACACACACATACAGAGAAATGTCCATTTGAGAGAGAAAAAGTGGCTAAAAACAAATTCTGAATGAGTTGTAGTTTTAACTACAACTCAAAAGTTTTAACATAGTAGTTCTGAAGAATTGTTATTTGTGTGGTTTTCAGAAATGGAGTAATACATTTTGTAGCTGGTTAGATCTTCAAGTATATATTTATGGAATCTCAAGATTGGGGCGGGGGAACCATTTAGCAGCCTCTGGTCTGACCCTCCAGGAACCAGAATCTACTTTCATCTTGGGCAGCTCTACCCTCCCAGTCAGTTCAGTTCTTCATTTTTCTTATTAGCTCGAGACCGAACGTTGAACAGCAGCTACTGTGTTGACTCCTGCCTTTACTCGTTCTATTCCCAGTTCATTCATCATACATCATGGCTTTAATTGTCTTTGCCATCCAAGACCCTTTTCTGCAAAAGCTCTGGTTTTCTAAGTCTTTCTAAAAGTACACAACCCAGAGCTAAACATTTTTAAGTAGCAGAGCTGTCATTCCTTTGTTCTAGTTAATACTCTTCATCTGTCAACTCTTCAGATGTTGGACTAGCTTTTATGGCACCCACATGATACGGTGTGAGTCTTCAGAGGTTAACAATTTTTACTGCTGTTGAGTAACCCCCCCCCCCATCCCGCACATGTGTAGGTGGTGTTTTGTTTAAACTCCTTTGCAGGACCTGCATTTCTTCTGAAGTTTTCTTGTGTTATATTCATTAACCTTCTGAGATGTTTTTGGAGCCATGTAAGATCTATTTGCTTTCTTTTTCTGATCACTCCAAAGTGTCATATGTAAGTCTTTTATATTGAATGAAACAAGTCTGTGATTAATGGCCTATAGTAGACCTCCAAAACTGTCCCTAGGATACAAGTTGACCAAGGTATCAGCACCCATTAGGTAAGGATGTAGCGATTTACTGATCAGCCCATATCGCTCCAAGGTTATAAAGGATATTGGGAGAGCTTACATTCCTTGCAGAAGTCCTGCATTTCCCAGATGTTAGGCAAGTAACTGTCTCTAAAACTTCATGAAGTCACACCGTTAATTTATAGTCAGTTATGTTCTCTTTCCTGAAGAATTAGAAAACACTAGAAGGATCTATTCTGGGGTTGTCCCTGAGATTAGTGTCAAGCTACCTTCTCTGTGTGTGTGTGTGTGTGTGTGTGTGTGCATGCCTTTTCCCAAAATTGGAATGACCTTTTTCCCTTTCTGATGTTGTGGCAGGTTCCTACCCCACACTTGTCTCTAATGTACACAGTGGGCCGCTCAGAAATATTCTTAGATTTCCAGTATCATTTTCTTATTTTCCATCAGCATAAAATAGGAAATAAGTTCCTGTTGGTCTGATCACTTGTGTATAACATGGCTAATTTAAGTTTTTACTCTGACCTCATTCCCACATGTACATGCAGATTTCTGGTGGTGGTTTTTACTCATGGTGTTTCTTGTAGCATTTATGCATTTTTACAATTCTGAACTTGTTACATTACTTTCTATGAAAACTGGTGGTTTCTGGTTTTTATTTGGTTGTCTTACTCTTTTTATTTTTTTGTCTTTTTTAAGGTACATCCCCTTTTTCATCCTCTATGTATGTGATTCTTAAGTATTTTTAAAATAACCCCTATACCAAAAAGAAAAAAAAACAGCCCAAAAAACCGAAAACTATCTCTAGGCTGATAGCCTGAGGCCAAGTGCAACACGTAGATGACACCAGAGCAGAACAGTGCAGCATCCCAAAGGACACTCATTCACATTTTACGCTGTGGGACAAGATGCAGAAAGCATTCTTACTAAATAAGTACCATTATGTTGCAACCAATATCTGACTGGTGGAAGTAAAGTGTCCGGTCTTGCAGCAGCCCTGGCTGGAGTCTTGCATCTGCTCTGGGGAAGGAGAGTAGCGTAGCTTCTCTAATTACCTTCTTCTTTGCCTCTTTCCCTTAAAACATATCCTCTTTCCCTTAAGACAGTGGGAGCGGCTGGAGGCGGGTGGCAGAGGAACTCAGCTGCAGGCAGATGATGGGAAAGGATTAGCTGTGGCTTGCCAGCCTTGAGTTCGGTCCTCAAGTTCGGTCCTCTGTGCACACTTCTGTATTAGGGTGCCTCTTCTCTCTTGTCTACTTGACCTCCTCCATAACTGGGGCTGCAAAAACAGCAAATACGAAAGACAAGATGGGGAGGAAGAGAATGGCCCACATGTAGGCAGCTTTGTAAATCTCTCCAGCTATATGTATCCTATAGAATGTTGATAGAGATAGTATATTTGTGTGGATTTATGTATGTATGCTGTACTTCAATAAAAATTTGTTTTTTTAAAACAGGAACCTTCTCTGATACAATAAACTTCATATATGTTTATATTCATGTAAAGTTTTTCTCTGTTAATGGAAGCCCATGAAAATTGTTGAGTAGATGGGTCAGATGTGCTTTGGAGAGTGTGATCTAAAATATAGTGTGTTTTATGAAGAATTCCCTTTCAGAATAGTAGGGAGAGAGGGGAGCAGCGTTGTAATCCAGGAGCTGCAAACTGTAATGGTTCAAGTACTGGAAGTTCATTTCTTACTTCTGTGTACACCCGAACGAGTGTTCCTGGTAAGTAAGCTGCTCTCTCCCACGTGGGGATTCAAGTCTGAGACCTTTTCCATCTTGTGACTACATCATCACCAAGACCTTGTCATCTGTATCCCATCAGCAGAAGGGGAAAGTGAGCAAGGACAAGGTTCTCCTACTTAAAAGTCTCACAAATCTAAGGAATTGATATCCTAGAAGACTTACCCTCTGACCACAAGGGAATTAACCTGGGAATCAATAACAGAAGAACAACACACTTCTAAATAATCCACGTGTCAAATAATTTAGGAGGAAAACTAGAAAATACTTGAACTCGAGCAGAATGCAAATGAGAATCACAACATACCAAAATGTTGGGGCTTCAGCTGAGTTAATTGCTTAGTGGGAAATGCATAGCTTTAAACACACGTGAGAAGGAATATAAGATCTCTAATTAACTTTAAATTTCTAACCTAAGCAGTACAAGTATAAGGAAGGAAGTCTAGGAGCAGAAATCAGTGAAATATGAAAGAAAAAGAAAAAGAATAAACTACCTCTTGAAAACATCAATAAAATTGATAAACTTCTAATCAGAAAACAAATGATCTGTATGAGAAATGGGAGGACACAGATCCTGCGGACTTACAAAAAGGAATCTTGTGAAAAATTGATGTCTGTGAAATGGACAACTTAGAGGAAACATTTGAAAACCAGTGTGATTCAACACTGAACAGGAGAAGAGAAAACCGCATTTCATTACATTCAGAAGAAGTGTTTGTCAGATTCAGAACCTGTTTATGGTAGGAATTGTCAGCAAAGTAGAAATAAAAGGGAACTTGCTCAGCCTGACAAAGGGTAACTATGTAACACCTAACCCAACATCTTTAATACTGAAAGACTGATAGCTTCCCTCTATACATCAAACAAGGCAAGAATGTCTGCTCTCACCCCTTGTATTCATAGCGACTGCAGGTTTAAGCCAAGTGCAACAAGGCAAGAAAGGAGATAAAAAACACAGATGGGGGGAAAACACAAATTGGAAAGAAAGATAAAATTGCCTATTTGAAGATGATACTATTGTGTAAGTAGAAACTGATAAGGAGCCTATAAACAATAAAACTGAAAAGCTTACCAAGGTCACAGGATACAAGGTCAATGTACTAGAAAATTTCTATTTTTATATACCAGGAACAAACAATTGAAAGTTGAAGTGAAAAAAAAAAATTGGGGTCGCCTGGGTGGCTCAGTGAGTTAAAGCCTCTGCCTTTGGCTCTGGTCTGGGTCCTGGGATGGAGCCCCACATCCGGCCCTCTGCTCAGCAGGGGGCCTGCTTCCTCTTCTCTTTCTGCCTACTTGTGATCTCTGTCAAATAAATAAAGTCTTAAAAAAAAAAAGAAAAAATAATTTACAGTAGCATCAAAAAACAATGAGGGGTACTTGACTGGCTCAGTTGATGGAGCATACGCCTCTTGATCTCAGGGTTGTGAGGTCAAGCCCCATGATGGGCATGGAGCTTACTTAAAAACAAGCAAAAACAAAAAATCCTCTTCAAGAGACACTGTTAAGAAAATGAAAAGGCAAGCCTTAGGCAAACCATAACTGATAAAGGACAAAATTGAACAAGCATTACATCAAGGAAGATAAAACAAATGGCTAGTAAGTGCCAAAGCGTGAAGTTATTACTCATTAAGGGTGTGAAGTTATTACTCATTAAGGAAATGAAAAATTGTGACACCTCTACAACTCACTAGAATGAAGTTACAGAGACTGGCATTGGCATTGTCCCCTGTCAGTGACAAGGGAGGAATAGATGGAATGCTTATACGTTGCCCGTGGGAAGGTAAAAAGGTAAAAAGCGACTTTAGAGAACAGTTTGGCACATTATTTTAATAACTGCAGCTTCATAGTACTTGCAGTCAAGTAGTGTGAATCTTCCAACTTTACCTTCCTTTATCAAAGTTGCTCTCTCCTGGTTCAAACATTACAACAAGCTACCTCTTGTCTAACCCTATGACCCAGCAATTCCACTCCTCACTATTTACCCAAGAGAAGTAAAAACATATGTCCCCATGAAAGTCTGTATAGGAATATTTGTAAGAGCTTCATTTAGGATACTCCTAAATTAGAAACACCCCCAAATTCCATCAGCTGGTGTAAAGGATAAGCCACATGCAAACAATGAATGCTGTTTCACAGTAAAAAGGAATGAACTACTAATTCATGCAACAACACGGGTGAATCTCAAAGGCATTCTGCTGAATGAAAGAAGACACAAGAGACTACGTGTGGTATGATTCCATCTCTCTCAAGTTCAAGAAAAGACAAAATTATAGTGACTACAGGTCAGTTGTTGCCGGGGTTGGGGATTGACTGCGGAGGGGTGTGGGGAACTTCCTGGAGTGATGGGATGGTTCTATCTCATGATCGCGGGACTGGTTACATAACTACACATTTGTCAGATCTCATCAAATTAATACATCTAAAAGTGGTAAGTATGGATCCTGTACTCCATTAATCCAATTAAAAGAAAGTGTGTTAATGTAGATGTGGGTTTGTGGGTACTCGCTGTAAATTTTTTCAGATCTGTTTTATGTTTTATTGTTTGCATTTTAACATATTTCAAAAGATATGAACTTGAGATGAAGTTCACCAGAGAAGAATACTCCAAATTTTACAGACTGATTTGTTGTTCCCAGGGGGTCCCTCTATGTGACCTGCTTAGGGTAAGTAACAACAAGGATTTACTATTTGTGTTTTTATATAGTAGTTATATGTATATATGAATGTGGTTATTATCTGATTATTACTTAATGGTTTTCTTGAGCAGCTGCAGGAATGAGGGTAGGGTTGGAATGAGGGAGCAAGCTTTGCTAAGTAATCCATTCATATGGGCCGAATTATGTGATATAAATAAAAATAAATTGATTAAGTACTCTTTATTCTCTTTATTATATAATCCCATCTACTGCCTATCTCAATCAGGAAGGCTTATTAATAGAACTTTAACTTTAATTTTAACTTTAAAATGTTCTAGGGGCCAGACATCTGGGTGGCTTAGTTGGTTAAGTGGCTGCCTTCAGCTCGGGTCATGATCCCCGGGTCCTGGGATTGAGTCCTATGTCAGGCTTCTTACATGGCAGGGAGCCTGCTTTTCCCTCTACCTGCTGCTCTCCTTACTTGTGTGCGCTCGCTCTCTGTCTCTCTCTCTGACAGATAAATCTTTTTTTTTTTTTGTAAGATTTTATTTATTTATTTGACAAGAGAGAGATCAAAAGTAGGCAGAGAGGCAGGCAGAGAGAGGGGGAGGGATGCAGGTGGGGCTCAATCTCAGGACCCTGAGATCATGACTTGAACCGAAGGCAGAGTCTTCAACCGAACGAGCCACCCAGGTGCCCCTGACAAATAAATCTTAAAAAATATATATATATATAGGTGCACCTGGCTGGCTCAGTTGGTAGAACTTGCTGCCCCAAGAATTGAAGCCCCATGTTGGGCATAGAATTTACATTAAAAAAACAACAACAACAATAATATGGGTCACCTGGGTGGCTTAGTCAGTTAAGCATCTGCCTTTGGCTCATGTCATGATCCCGGGGTCCTAGGATCGAGCCCTGCATCGGGTTCCCTTTTGCAGGGAGCCTGCTTCTCCCTTTCCTGCTGCTCCATCTGCTTGTGCGCTCTCTGTCAACTAAATAAAGAAAACCTTTTAAATAATAATAAAATGCAAAAGGAAATAAAATTATATTGAAATGCAGCTATAGAAGATGCCCATGGTTGATTTTCTCTTCAAGAACCTTGGTTTTGTAGCATTGTAGGGCAGTGCATGGCATCCTAACTAATGGAGCATTGCCAAAACCAAAACCTCTTTCATTTATTACTCATAAAAAATAGAGTGCCTCCGCTGTCATTATGACTTTCAGCTTGACATCTCCTCATCTTAGGAAAGTACAAGTCTACCTTTTAAGCACCAACTGTTGCCTCGCTTTTACAAAGGTATATACGGTGGCTTAGGGTGGCATCCTTTGATCTTTTGGAGTGATACCTTTTGTAATGTTCCCTTAACATATCTTATTATTTGTCTTTATTTGATAGATCTATGGTCAACAAAGTTTGTAAAGGGCTGGAGAGTAAATATTTTAGGTTTTGAGGGGTACGTGGTCTCTGTCTCTTCCCTCCTCTGCTGTGGCAAGGAGCCACACATAACTTACGCAACTGAAAGCAGCTGTGTTTTAATAAAATTTTATTTACAAAAACATGTATGGGAGCTGGATTTGACCTGGGACAAAGTTTGGGGACCCCGGCTGTGGAAGATGAATACCCTCCAAAACAAATCTGCTCCTTGTTGTGACAGAGTTTGTGTAGTCACATACCCCAGGCATGTCTATGAAGCAGGTCATAAAAGCCTTCTGTGACATAAAGCATGCTACTCTTGATCTTTGCGTTATGAGTTCGAACCCCATGTTGGGCATAGAGATTACTTAAAAGGTAAAGAAAGACTCTTGTGAGAGGTGCCTGGGTGGCTCAATTGGTTAACCATCTGCCTTTTGCTCAGGTCCCTGGGATCGAGCCCCGTGTCAGGCCCCCTGCTCAGTGGGGAGTCTGGTTGTCCCTTTGTCCCTCTCCTGTTCCTGCTCTCAAATAAATAAAAAAATAAAATCTTGGGTGCCTAGGTGTCTCAGTGGGTTAAGCCTCTGCCTTCGGCTCAGGTCATGATCTCAGGGTTCTGGGCTTGAGTCCCGCATCAGGCTCTCTGCTCACAGGTAGCCTGCTTCCTTTCCTCTCTCTCTGCCTGCCTTTCTGCCTACTTGTGATCTCTGTCAAATAAATAAATAAATAAATAAATAAAAAATCTTAAAAGACCCTCTCGTAGAGGTGCCCGCCCCACCATAACCAGAGGAAAGGAATATCCTTATCTTGCAAGACAAAGGGGCACAGAGAGGAACCCAAATACATTTTAGCTGTGCTAGGTTTCCTGCTGCTTACTACACTTTGCTCATACCCTTTGTCCTGTCGTATCTTTCCATGAATTTTCACTCTTCATCAGACCTAGCATAAAAACACTCAGGATTAACTGTTTCCTCTGGTCTTCATTTCACATAAAATTTACATTAAATAAATGTGTATGCTTTTCTCTTATTGTATTTTGTTACAGGGGGTCTCAGGCAAGACCTTAAAAAGGTAGAGGAAAAAATATTTTTCTTCCCTTATAATAATGAAATGTTCATCAGGAAGGCTCCAGATCAATAAATGAGGGTATGCATGTTCTGGGACTCTATATGATTAACTGGTATATAAAAATCTCTAATTTTAGAAAATATGAAGATATTTGTCAAAGTTGGTTTACAAAATATTTCACATATTTGATTATGAGTTTACTTGGTAAAGTGTACTTTAGTAACAAATGTGAAATTGGGATAGTAGGAATTACTTTTACTTTGTTTACCCTTCTGTAAATTATACTTTTTAAAATATTCAGCAAGTAATGAAAAATGACCATTATTCTTGTTAAAACGTTCCAACAAACCAAATTAACTCCTGTTGAAGATTCAGTCCCACAATTTCCCATTCTTGGTTGTGGGTAGTAGTAGAGAACAAGCAACATCCATGACTAGAATTTACACAATTTAAGGTGCTCCATATAATCAGATCATTTCTCCTGATTCAAAGCAAGTTTCTAAATAAGGACTTCCAAATGATCAATGATGATTCAAGTAAAGGTACCGTCGTTCAATAAAATGGAGGTGAATTATCACAAAATTGTAACCCCAATGGCAAGAACAGTGGAGGGCACAGTCCAGCGGCAGGTGGCACTGAGGAAGTCATACAGTTAGTTTTTGGGGCATATTCGTTTCATCTCCTATAAACAGAAGGGATTAATAATTAGTGGTTCCCTCAAACCGCAACTTGAATCAAAGTTTGTACTTAACTGACACAAAATTACAAAAACTAGGACAGTGCAGCTTTTCCTTGAAACTCCCAATTCATTGTGCTTAAGGAATTTTCCTTTCATCTAAGATTTATGTCCTTCTTATATGTTTTGGCTTTACAATGTCCTTCATATAAAAAGATACTGGGAGTAGACTTTTTAAATATTCTTATTGAGGGGCACCTGGGTGGCTCAGTCATTGGGCGTCTGCCTTCAGCTCAGGTCATGATCCCAGGGTCCTGGGATCAAGCCCTGCATCAGGCTCTCTGCTTGGCAGGGAGCCTGCTTCTCCCTCTACCTCTGCCCTGGCTTGTGTTTCCTCTCTCACTGTGTCTCTCTGTGTCAAATAAATAAATAAAATCTTTAAAAAAAATATATATATATATATCCTTATTGAGCAAGTTGAAATGTTGGTACTGCGGTTTGGTTCCTCCAATTTTGGGGGGGCGGGTTTTATCCTAAAGTTTAGGGATCATTGTTCTAATTACATATAAACTAGCAGGTTGAATGTTGTTAGGGCTACAGACTTTTTTTTTTTTTTTTCATTAGAACATGTTTTCAGTTTGAAAAATCTGGTCTCTACTTAAAGCCTGTTATAGAAAGAAAGCTAAAACTTCCAACAGAGCAGACTGAGGCCAGTATTCGGTCACAAGAGGGCCCTTTCAAGAGATTAGGGTGATGTTGTACAGATCCTCTCAAACGTGGATTTGAATTAATTGCCCACAAATAAAATTTGGAGCATTCTACATGAGGATGCAGATTTGCAGCTTCTCTGGAAGTTAGATCTGTCAATCTCAGTTCTCCATTGTTGCTGGTGCTGAGTAGCGCTGCCCTGGAGACTTTGAATCTGCCATTGCCCTGTTCTTTCTGCTGACAGTCCCTCACCCATGACTGTCATCTCAGTCCTGCAGGCCTTCGTCCTCACTACCTCCTGCAGTGTGGGACCTGGACCCCAGCACCAGCCCCACCTGGGGGGTGGTGAGAAAGGCAGAAGCTCAGGCTCCACGGAATCCCAATCTGCATTTTGACAAGATCTGCAGAAGATTCCTACTGATTAGGGTTGGCTGGGCCTTGCCTAAGGTGATCCCTAAGCTCCTTTCCCAGCAAGACTTGGAGCGCTGACTGCTGGCAGAGCCCTGGCCTGCTCACCGTGGTTACAGGTACTGCGCTCAGTCATCAGAGTGGGAAGGCCAGATAAAATCATGTATTAAAGTAGCTGAAATTATGTGGATGAATATAGAAGTGAGTAGGGGGTTCTGGGAGGGCTAGATGAGTGTCCACGGGAATGATATTGGTGGTGGTTGGGGGTGGGAAGGTGGATAGAGCAGGGCCTCAGGAGAGGTGGGAACAGACGTCCAGAACTAGGTGTTCCTAGTCCTTGGGGAGGGAACAGGGAACATCACCGGTTGGCTGAAGCAGAGGGCTTGATTTGGAGATACTGAGAGAGAAATAAGATGAGAACAAAGAGTGGGCGTAGACTGATACAGACTTTGTTCTCTTTACTGTGAGAAGCTGCTGAAGGCTATAGATAGATTCACAGTACCCGGGGCTATGGAGAAAGTCAATGGTCTGACCGATTGTGCACACTCGGTGGGCTTTACTGTAAAGGGACACATTCCCAATGGGTTTATGTATATGCCTAGCTGTGGGTAAAGTCATTTCCTTCAAGGATGACATATTTTCTGTCTTTTCTACCTATATTGGCTCTTTATCCTCTGATCCATGTTCTCAGAGACCCTAATTCAGTGCCCAAACCAGGGCTGAGTATTTCCCAACTTTGAGTCAGGCCTCATGAAGATAGTGCCCTTAAAGGTCAGGGTGACAGAGCCCCATCCCTCCCCAGAACACTGGGTGTGACCGGGGAGTGGAGGGACTCACTCAGTATCCAACAACCACATGTCCCCAGCATTACATTTCAGATGATGATGTTTGTGTCCCCTAATGCACAGTGCTCTCAGATGACGGGCACTCTTGGTCCATGCTCTTTGCATCTGGAGCAAGACCCTTTGTCGCAGGACAGCGTCTGCCGTGCTGGTATTGTGTGTTTTCCGGAGTAGCTAAGTGTGTCTGAATTTGAATATCTGTCACAGGGTAGGGAACTTGGATTTAACTGTTGGGTGACCCTTTTCAATAGGACTTTGTTAAAGTCATTTATTTTGTGATTCTGGACTTTTTTTTTTTTTTTTTTTTTTTGAGAACTGTCTTTAAGCAGTAAAGCATTGAGACCCTGTAAGGTCCAAACACTTTATAAATCAGCCCGTTACACTGTGGGTTCAATTACACTGTTGGCCAAGGATGTCACATAAGGACATTATTACGCTTTTTTTGTTTGTGCGTCTGTTGTTCTGTTTTTTCATGTCTGGAGGAGAGACCACGAGGAAGGCACAGCGGCGAAGGAATGTGCTAAACGACCACGAGACCCCACTATACTCCTAACATCTAAAACACAACACTAAATGTCAGTAAGGCAGTAGAACAAGAACTCTTACTCATTGCTGGGGGCCTGGGGAATGCAAAATGGTACAGCCACTTTGGAAGACCATCGGGCAGCCGTGCAGGTTGGTAATGGTTTTGATCGTGGTGATGGTTTCATGGGTGCATACACACGTTAAACCTTACCAAATATATTTTTAAATGAGTACGGTGTATCATTTGTCCATTACCCTTCAGTAAAGCTGTTCTTTAAAGGCCAGAACCAAACAGTAACCCAACCATTTATTAATTTGCATGACAAAACGGTTGACAGGCAGTTTGACTGAGCTGGGCTAGGTGGCCTCCACTGACCCTGGCGGAGCCTGCTCAAGCATCTGTGGCCAGGCAGCCCGCTGCTCTAGAGATCCTAGATGGACGGACTCCGCACTCCCTCACACATCTCCCACATCCCTCCTTTTCCCTTTTGCAGGCCAGCCTGGACATAGTCTCAGGGTGACGGCCGAGGTCCAATAGAGGAGCAGGAATGCACAAGCAATTTTTTTTTTTTTTTTTAAGATTCTATTTACTCATCTAACAGAGATTACAAGTAGTCAGAGAGGCAGGCAGAGAGGGGAAGGGAAGCAGGCTCCCAGCTGAGCAGAGAACCCGACGTGGGGCTTGATCCCAAGACCCCGGGATCACGACCTGAGCCGAAGGCAGAAGCACTAACCCACTGAGCCACCCAGGCACCCCGCACAAGCAATTTTTAAAAGCTGCTCTTCTGTGTTGAGTTTGTTATGGTCCCATTGGTCAAGGCGAGCCACATGTCCACGCCCAGGCTCAGTGTGTTAAGGATCTAAGAAATGACAGGGAAAAGGCATGCAGGAATGCAATTCATGCATCCTGAACCTCAACAGGGTTTTATTTATTTATTTAAGATTTTATTTATTTATTTGACAGAGAAAGGGAGCACACAAGCAGGCAGAGCGGCAGGTAGAGGGAGGGGGAGAAGCAGGCTCTCCGCTGAGCAGGGAGCCCAATGCAAGGACTTGATCCCAGGACCGTGGGATCATGAACTGAGCCAAAGGCAGCCACTTAAGTCAGCCACCCAGGCACCCCCACTCAACAGTGTTTTAATTTATATTTAATTCCATCAAGAAAGTACTTTTATGCAATGACTTGTATGTGGTGTTAATTTTTTATGTATAATTTGCAACCTCTTTTTCATTTCCCGTTGAATATAATTTAGCTATTGATTTGTATGTTTGCATTAATTCTTTGTACATGAAACATGGTAAGGCTTTATTGTGACATTTTGTCACACTCTCATTCTATTCATGTTTCTTTTGCCATTTTAGGGGTTATATTTGGTCATAAAAATGTTTTAAAGTACTCTGACTTCCAGCAAAAGCGTGTTTGAAGAGCCTCCTCTGATTTCAATGGTGATGTAAGTTTAGCTGATGTAAATTTATCTGTCCCTAGCTGGGATAAACCCATTTTTTATTTCCTTCTAATTAGAACTGTTCTATTTATTTATTTATTAAAAGATTTTATTTATGTATTTGACAGGGACACAAGGAGAGAGGGAACACAAGCAAGGGGTGTGGGAATGGGAGAAGCAGGCTCCCCACTGAGCAGAGATCCCAGTGCGGGGGTTTAATCCCAGGACACTGGGATCATGACCTGAGCTGAAGGCAGACATTTAATGACTGAGCCACCCAGGCGCCCCATTAGAAGTGTTTTTCAAAACACATTTTACCCTGGACCCTACTTATAACGGTCAGCCCTGAACCAAGTTCAGTGTTACAGTTGAGGTCACAGAAGCCTTCTCGAAGCTGGTGGTGTGTCTGAGATCCAAGAGCACGTGGAGCATGGTCGCATCTCCCTTCCTCTGACTTCACATCACATGTATTAAAATGTACCGAGGCAGGAACGTTTGGCTAGGTGATAAAAATCTACAGTTCTGTGCAGAATGTACTTTCTACTTTCTCCCTCTTCCTCCTCCTCCTCCAGCATAGAGTTCCGTGTCTCTCCGTCTTCAAGTGACTATTATTTTATTCATTTAATAATGGGCTAGGTGCTGAGCCAGAGGCTGGGCACTTCGAGATAACTTTGCAGCAGGTTCCACCCTCGGTTCACAGCGGCTATAAATAGGGGAAGGCAATGTGGGAAATGGTTCTTCTCTTTCAAATGTTCGCAAACCTGGCAGGCTGTATGTTGCGTGTCGCTTTGGTGGGTTTGCCGCTAAGTGGACAGCTTTATGGTATCATGGCTTTAAAATGGATTATATGTATGCGTGTTCTCCCCCACTTATTATTACCTCTGCCTGTTTGTTTCTTTGTTTACTCACAGAGTGTTTCTGGATCCTGTGGTAGTCCTTAATACTCTATCTCCTGTTTTCTAGGTATTTCACTCTTCTTTGTTTTGTTATCACGATTTAATAAGTCACTTGGGATTTGAATTTCCGGGGGATGGTTTATCCTTTTATCTCTGATTCTTGGTTCTGATTATCTATGTTGCCTCTTAAAGCTATCTTAGTCGTCTTATTTCCTTATTCACATTTAAAAGTCCTAACAGTCTTGTGTTTTGTTTTCTGCAGTTGATATTTCATTTTAAAATCTCCTTGAAAGTAAGTGATCCTGGTACTTTTGTTGTTGGAATTCTTAGCTTTCTGGGTATCTTGTCTAGATTACTGGCAACTGCCTCTTCTGTCCAGTGTTTTGGTATTGGTTCATTGAATTATTTTCTGTTTTCTTTCTTGAAGTTTGCTTTTTTTCTTTCCTTTAGGTATGGGTGTGGGGTGTTTACAAATTTTGGGTGACTGTTGCTAGGAGAAGTCATCTTATTATTAAACTCTACCACTTGCTTAGAAGTTCTAGGTAGATTCCCAACTCAGTTTCCATAACTTAATTTTTTTCTAATAGAAGAGAAATGCATATTTATTATAAACAAAATTAGAAGTATCAAAAAATTTAAAGAACAAAATGAGTGTCAGCCATAACCCAGAGATAAACATTCTAAACATATTTTCTAATTGGATTTTGCAGATGTACATGCAATTTTTTTTTTTTCACGTAATTGGGACAATTTCTTTATATTCTGCATTTCTCCACTCAGCTTGATAATGTAAGATTTCTTCCATGTTGTTAAAAATCTTGGAAAATATGCTTAATGACTAATATTCTACCACATGGACATACAATAATTTTTTAGCTAGTCATTGAACATTTAGGTTTTTTCCAGTGTTTGCTATTATAAATAGCACTATAATTTATAATCCTCGTTATATGCAAATTTTTGTCTTTTTTTATGATTTTATTTATTTATTTGAGCAAGAGGGGAAGTGACAGAGGGAGACTGACAGGGGACTCCATCCCAGGATCCCGAGATCATGACCCGAGCTAAAGGCAGATGCTTAACCGACTAAGCCACCCAGGCGCCCCAAAGGTTATGCAATTTCTAATTTTGACATATACTCCCAAATTGTTCTATACAGAGTATGCTCTACTTTATGCATGGAATGTATGAGTGCTGGTTCCTTGTATATTTTCAGATGTTGGTTATTATCAAAGTCTTTCATTTTTG
Organism: Mustela putorius furo; assembly: GCF_011764305.1. NCBI lineage: Eukaryota > Metazoa > Chordata > Mammalia > Carnivora > Mustelidae > Mustela > Mustela putorius. The sequence continues at coordinate 14,315,408 of NW_025421321.1, read as the reverse complement.
CCAAAATGATAGTTTTAAATTGGTGTATCTTCTTTTTAAAATTTTTTTAGTTTTTTTTTTTTTTAAAGATTTTATTTATTTGACAGAGAGAGATCACAAGTAGGCAGAGGGACAGGCAGAGAGAGAGGAGGAAGCAGGCTCCCTGCCAAGCAGAGAGCCCGATGAGGAGTTCTATCCCAGGGATCATGACCTGAGCCACCCAGGTGCCCTAAAATTAGTGTATCTTTTAAATTTTTGTTTATCTTTCTCAACTTTTATATGAAATACACTTTTTTTGTTTACTAACCACTTATATTTTTTCTTGTCAACTGCTTATATCCTTTGTTCATTTTCTGCATTATGGAAATCAGCTTGTCATATGTGTTTACCATTTGCCTTTTGTCTTTGTGGATTGTTCTGTTTTTTAGTTTATTTTTAAGATTTTTTAAAGATTTATTTAATTATTTATTTTAAGATTTATTTATTTGAGAGAGAGAGAGAATGTGAGTGGGGGGAGGGACAGAGGGAGAGGGAGAAGCCGACTCCTCGCTAAGCCGGAACCCTGTGTGGGGCTCGATGCCAGGTCCCTGGATCTGAGCCAAAGGCAGATGCTTAACTGACTGAGCCACCTAGGCGCCCCTAGAACTTATTTTGATGTAAGGAATAAGGAAAGCTATATGGTTTTGTTTTCTTTTTTAAATAGCTAGCTAGTTGTCCAGCATCACTTACTAGATAATCTTTCTTTTCCTGATTGATTTGAAATGTTGCCTTTTCTTCTTGTAAATTCCCATCTGAATAGGAATCTATTTTTGGTGACTCCAATCTGTTCAATTAATCATTTGACCTTATCCATTCTTTTGTATTTGCTTTTAAAGATTTTATTTATTTATTTGACAAGAGAAAGACAGACAGCAGGGGGAGTGAGAGTGGGAGAGGGAGAAGCAGGCTTCCAGCTGAGCAGGGAGCTCAATCCCAGAGACCCAGAATCATGACCGGAGCCAAAGGCAGACGCTTAATGACTGAGCCACCCGGGTGCCCCTTATCCCTTCTTTTGTACCAACTCCTCATTTTACTGGCATTTAAAAAATCTGATAGATCTGGCTTCATTTATTACGCTGACAATGTTAAAACTCATGATACACATTGCCAAATTAATTTCTAGAATTATTATGTTAATTTACACTAGACACTGCCAGCACTATTATCTTTTATTTATTTATTTATCTATTTTTTTTGACAGAGAGAGACACAGTGAGAGAGGGAACAGAAGCAGGGGGAGTGGGAGAGGGAGGAGCAGGCCTCCTGCTGAGCAGGGAGCCTGCTTCCTCCTCTCTCTCTCTCTGCCTGCCTCTCTGCCTACTTGTGATCTCTCTCTGTCAAATAAATAAATAAAATCTTAAAAAAAAAAAAAAGAAAGAAAGTTACCATTATGTGTTTGAGAGATAAAGTAATTTCAAGACATAATGTTAAATTCTTTTGATTTTTAAAAAATATACTATGTGCATAATTAATAATGAAAGATGCCAGTCATTGGATGCATTCAGTGAGCATTTATTGGGATTTCCTCATTAAAAAATATAACTTGGACAAAATCAAATGGTTTATTCCTCTGTGCCATACACTGTTTCTAAGTCATTCTACAGAAAACAAAGACAAAACCCCAGCAATGTTAAGAATTCATATAGCTTTATTTAAAGAAGAAAATTTCTTGTTATCTGATCAAATGAGTCATAAGGTTGTTTAAATGCTTTTGATTAAATGGGAACCATGAATCATCACATTCTTGGAGGGCTTGTGGAATCTTCTAGGAAAACACACCTAATTTTAATGCCATTTCCTCAAGCCTGTGCATGCTGTATTTTACACCATGTCAATGATTAAATAACCACCCCTTTTGTTTTTTAAGATTTTATTTATTTGTTTTAGAGGGGGAGGGGCAGAGAGAATCTCAAGCAGACTCTGTGCTGAGCATGGGGTTCGACTCAGGGGCTCTATCCCCAACCCCTGAGATCATGACCTGCGCTAAAATCAAGAGTTGGCCTCCTCACTGAGCCACCCAGGCATCCCTGATTAAATAACTCTGAAGTACAGGTATTTAGTGCATTTATATTTACCTCTAGCTAAGCCCTTGAACTTGCAAGACTTAGAATCCTTTTTCTCCACCTCCCCTCCCCCACCTTCAGAAAATTCTTCCAGGAATGGAAACTGAAAAACAGAAAACAAGACTGAGGGCACCTGGGATCCAGCGGAGTGTACAAATGCTTATTTATATGGTTAGCCTGAGATATAATGAAATTAGCTTCTGTAACAAAGCATTGTTCCCTGTCTCCAGACATTCTTCCTCTTGGATTTGTAGGAAGAAAAGAGACCTTCAAAACCAAACATAAAGAAGGGTCTGTTGCCCCTTGCAAAATTCAGTGATTTCTTTTTCTTGTACCTAGCTAAAATGAACATTTTAAAGCTGTTTTTTAATAAATAAATATATATATATATTTTAATATTTCATTTATTTGACAGAGACAAATCACAAGTAGGCAGAGAGGCAGGCAGAGAGAGAGAGAGGGGAGGAAGCAGGCTCCCTGCAGAGCAGAGAGCCCGATGCAGGGCTCGATCCCAGGACCCCGGGATCATGACCTGAGCTGAAGGCAGAGGCTTTAACCCACTGAGCCACCCAGGAGCCCCTGTTTTTTTTTTGTTTTTTTTTTGTGGTGGTAAAATCTAACAAAAAATCTACCTCTTTAACTATTTAAGTGCACAATTCTGAGGCATCAAGCACATTTACATTGTTGTGCAACTGTCACCACCATCCGTCTACAGAAATTTTTCTTCCTCCCAAATGGAAGCGCTGTACTCAGTGAACAATGACTCCCCATATCTCCCTTCCTCCTACTCTCTCTGTCCCCATGAATGAGTCTAGAGGCCTCATAGAAGTGGAATCATACACAATCTGTCCTTTTGTAACTGGCTTCTTTCACCGGGCATAGTGTCTTTAAGATTCATCCATGTTGTAACCCTCAATAGGATTTCCTTTTTACAGCTGAGTAATATTCCATTGTATGCACAGATCACATTTTGTCCATTCATCTCTTGATGGACACCTGGCTTGTTTCCACCCTTTAACTATTGTGAATAATGCTGCTGCAAACATCAGCGCACTCAACAGAGTAACATCTTAAATTGTGGTGGAACCCTGCCTCCTTTTTCAGTTTCTCCTCCATGCCCCTGTCCCAGTCCAGGGCTGACTCCCTCAGTGTTAGGACTGTAGCCACAACAGCCTCCAGGGCTGATATACAGAGAATTTTTTTAACCCCCTTTTACCTTTACCCTTTCTTGTTTGGCTGGACTTTGTCCAGCCAGGTTTATTTATAAACCACAAAAGCTCATTAACACCACCAAGCATTTCAGTCAGCCGCCTCTCCAGCTTTGTTATTGCAGGAAGGTACACTGAAGGGATCAGGCCGTTGGACATGGCTGAGGATAAAGGCAAGAGAGACTCCATCGGGATGAGTCTGCGGGGATGCCGGACAAACAACGGGTTTGTGCAGAATGAAGACATCCTGGAGAAGGAGCTGGACCTGGGCAGCCCGCCAGACAGCGCAGTGGCCATTCTTGGCCCCGCTGAGCCTGCCCTGCAAGGCATCAGGCCGTACGCGGGCATGCCCAAGGAGGTGCTGTTCCAGTTCTCCGGCCAGGCCCGCTACCGGGTGCCCCGGGAGGTGCTCTTCTGGCTCACCGTGGCTTCTGTGCTCGTCCTCACTGTGGCCACCATAGCCATCATCGCCGTGTCGCCCAAGTGCCTGGACTGGTGGCAGGCAGGGCCCATATACCAGATCTACCCGAGGTCTTTCAAGGACAGTGACCAGGATGGGAACGGAGACCTGAGAGGTGGGTGCAGAGGCTGGATTGGGGTGGGGCTGGGATGAGGTTGCTTTATGGCTCTCAATCCTCAAAACCGAATTATGCCTGGCTTGTGTACTAAGCACATTCCGTTGTGACTGGTCACACTGAGTGTCTCCTTGTTTATGATATTTGAAAAGCCGTTCAGCACAGCCTAGCAGTTCTTTGCAGGACGAAGGGCTGCTTACTGGAGGCCTTTGAGCCCCCATTGAGTCGTTTCATTTATTGCCCACTAAGTACATATACTTAGCTAATCAATTTTCACTTCTGACATGGAGTAGACTTTCTCCTTGCTTGCTTCCTGCCTCTATGCACCTTACAGTTCATTTCTTCAGAGTGACCGTTTGGAATTGGTTTCCCAATATATGTAGGACCTACTTTGGTAATCTGGCTGAGAGTTTATTAGTGAATAAAGCATAAATAATGTAGAAAAAAATTAAGTCCTGTCTTTAAAAGGCATAGGCTGAGCCTTTAAAGATGAAATTGAAAAATGCATGAGTGGGGTGTGTTGGACATTACCTGACTTGAGGATTATTTAAAATAATATCCTACTAGTAAAACCAAAATGAAACACAAAGTAAAAAATCACTTTTTTAAAGTTACACTAATAATTTCTAAGTGAGAAAGAATAGAATAGGATATATTCTATTATAGATATATTCTAATGTAGTATAGAATATCCTTATACTTTATGGATAGAATATCCTTATACTTTATTGCTCAAACCAGGACACTTTTTTTTTTTTTTTAAGATTTTATTAAGTAATCCCCACACACAAGGTGCGGCTCGAACCCACAACCCTGAGATCAAGAGTCACATAGGCTTCTGACGGAGCCACTTGGGTGCCCCCAGGATACTTCTTTTTGTTGTTTTGTTTTTGGTGGTTGTTTTTTGTTTTGGTTTAGGTTTTTAGAGAAGGAGGGGAGAAGCAGAGAGAGAGGGAGAGAGAAAATCCAAGCAGGCTTGGGGCTTGATCTCACGACCCTGAGATCATGACCTAAGCTGAAATCAAAAGTCAGACACTTAACCGACTGAGCCACCTAGCCTACCCCCACCCCCCACCCCCAGGGCACTTTTAAAAGTAAAATTTTGCCAGACTGCAGGCATAAACTGAAACTGTCCTGGGCAACTTGGTTGACACAGTCACCCTAGTTCAGGGTAATGATAAAAAACAAAATAACATAAAATACTTAGTTTGAAAAAATAAAACAATGATTTAATAGGGTGTGGGACCTGGGGATGAGCTTAATCTAACTTTAAAGTGTTACAAATAGGAACTTAAATTTCTCTTTTTTGTATCTTCCCTGCATCTTCACCAATTGAAATATTATCTGTCCTTCAAGGTGCAGTTGGAACCCATTTTCTGCATTAATCTTTACTTTGCCTCCTGCTCAGAACATGCACTCCCCTCCCCAGAGCTCCCACAGGGCTCTGGACTGTTTCCAGTACCCTCTGATAGCCCTTTGTAAGCTATCTGGGTGACTGCCCTTGCACACCTCCCATGCCGCCGTGGCCTTTAGCACCTGTTGCCTATGTGTAGGAAATGCCTAACAAAAGTGATGTTTTGACAGAATAGAGCTAAAACCCCCAAACCCAAAGATAAACTTCCCCCTTCCTGCCCTCCCTTCGTAATCTTCTGATACAGCCCAAATTTTGGTGCACAGGGCAAGGCCTCATCAGCCCCTACATTTGCCGTTTCTAGTAGCTTTGCCTGGAGGGACTAGCCTGTAATCAATAGGTCTTTGTTCTTGAGGTTGAGGGGATCTGCTTGTTACTGTTCGAAACTGTTCTGGGGGGGCGCCTGGGTGGCTCAGTGGGTTAAGCCGCTGCCTTCGGCTCAGGTCATGATCTCAGAGTCCTGGGATCGAGCCCCACATCGGGCTCTCTGCTCAGCAGGGAGCCTGCTTCCTCCTCTCTCTCTGCCTGCCTCTCTGCCTGCTTGTGATCTCTGTCTGTCAAATAAATAAATAAAATCTTTAAAAAAAAAAAAAAAAAGAAACTGTTCTGGGTTTCAGTTTGTGTTTTGGTGATTGCCTTCTGCCCCTGGATTGGGGGCCTGGGATCCCTTGTTTACTTTGTGTCTGTCCAGACCCTTTTTTTAAACATCCTGTTCCTGTGGCCTATTCTTAAGATACATTGTATTGTTGTTCCAATTTAAATCAAAATCCTTCTGTTGGCTGAGAACAGTCTTGGAGGTGTCACAGACACCTATAATGGGGGAACTGAGGTACAGAGAGGACAAAAGTAAGCAGCCAGTCCATAGGGGAAGAGCTCCCAAGCCAGGAATCAGAGGGCTTTGTGTTTTGGTCTCAGTGATCTCCAGCTTGCTGTGTGACCTACGACAGGCTCTGATTATAAGAAGCCACTTATGGGCCCCACAGACAGTTACTGGAGATTGAATACTATACTCAAGTCTCTGATCTGCATTTAGGACTCTGAACCAGAGCCACACAAAAAACCATGCTATCTGCTAATTATCCTACAAGGTTCCAAGTACAAAGAGTTTCCTTCCCATGTCTCTATATAGCCATATCTAGAATTCTCTTCTGTATAAATTCTTGGCTTCAGCCTTGTCCAAAGGCTGAACCACACAGGTAATTTTAAATTCTTTAGGAGCCACATTCAAACAAGTAAAGAGAAAGAGGAGAAATTCATTTTAATAATAATTTAATTTTTGAGGTGCCTGTCTGGTTCAGTCAGTAGAGCACACAGCTCTTGATCTTGGGGTTGTAAGTTCAAGCCCCACATTGGGTGTAGAGATTACTTAAAGAGAATATCTTTTAAAAAAAAAATCTAATTTTAATTTAAAATCCATCTTAATCATATTCATTTAAATTATTTGGCTTAAGCCAACATATCATTCCAACATAAAACCAACATAAAAGTATTAATGTGATAGTTTACATTCTTATATTTTTCAGAATCTCCTAAGTCGTAAGTGTTTTACACTCATAGCACATCTCAGGTCACACTGGTCACATTGCGAGTGCTCAACAATGGCCACACGAGGCACGGGGCTGTCCCGTTGGATGGTGCAGCCTAGACCACGCGTTACTCTTCTTTATTCCTTGGCCCTTAGCCCAGCACCCGGCCTAGATTAGATGCTCAAAAACCATGTGTAGAATAAATTAATACTGTAGCCTGGTTTTATTTTTATTTTCTTTTTTAAGTCTTTATTTACTTATTTGACAGAGAGAGCAAGAGAGCACAAGCAGGGGGAGCAGCAGAGGGAGAGGGAGACACAGGCTCCCTGCTGAGCAGGGAGCCTGATGTGGGACTTGATCCCAGGACCGTGGGATTATGACCTGAGCTGAAGGCAGACACTTAACCCACTGAGCCACCCAAGCACCCCTTTTGTTTATTTTATTTTTAAAAATATTTTATTTATTTATTTGACAGAGATCACAAGGAGGCAGAGAGGCAGGCGGGGTGGGGGTTGGGAAGCAGGCTCCCTGCTGAGCAGAGAGCCCGATGCAGGACTCTATCCCAGGACCCTGAGATCATGACCTGAGCCAAAAGCAGAGGCTTAACCCACTGAGCCACCCAAGCGCCCTTATTTATTTATTTTTTTAATTGATTTTTTTAAAGTAGGCTCCATAGGTGCCCAGCACCGGACTTGAACTTACAACCCCCAAGATCAAGACCTGAGATGAGATCCAGAGTCAGATGTTTAACCAGCAGAGCCACCCAGGTGCCCCTGTAGCCCTAGTTTTATTTATTTATCTTATTTTATTTAAAGATTTTATTTATTTGTTTGACAGAGACGGCGAGAGAGAGAGGGAAAACAAGCAGGAGGAGTAGGAGAGAGAGAAGCAGGCTTCCTGTGAGCAGGACCCTGGGATCGTGATCTGAGCTGAAGGCAGACGCTTAACAACTGATCCACCCAGGCACCCTAGCCTTAGTTTTAAATATAATATATGAACAATGCACACATAGATTTTTAAAATGTTCTACATTTATGTTAAATGTCAAAGTTATTGCTAGAAGACGATTTGATGCTGCTTGTAGAGCTAGACCTTTCTATTTGAATTACACTCAAATTCAACAAAATTCCAAATATTTCTGTTTCAATATAAATACTTCAGTTTTAGGCATGTTGGTTTTATTTTTAATCCTTCAACTGAAGAAACCCAACTTTATTTTTCATGGCCTTAACTTTTTTCTTTAGGTATCCAAGAGAAACTGGACTACATTGCAAGTTTAAATATAAAAACTATTTGGATTACTTCATTCTATAAATCATCCCTTAAAGATTTCCGACACGGTGTTGAAGATTTCCAAGAAATTGATCCTATTTTTGGAACGATGAAGGATTTTGAGGATCTGGTTGCAGCCATACATGACAAAGGTGAACTGAGGGGCAGGTGGGTGGGGAGGAGTGGTGGGGGTTAAAGTGTTTTTTTTTTCCTTAACTGATGTGTATTATTCTAAAATAATTTCTTCTTAACATTTGAAATACTTTCATTAGGTTTAAAATTAATAATCGATTTCATACCAAACCATACCAGTGATGAACATGCTTGGTTTCAACTGAGTCGGAATCGGACAGGGAAATACACTGACTATTACATCTGGCATGATTGTAGGCATGACGGTGGCACAACCACACCACCCAACAACTGGGTAGGTACCAACTTGTCTGATGTACAAAGGGAACAGATTTTCAGTGATGAAACTGGCTATTTTAATAAGAAAAAAATTAAAGAAAAAATTCTAAAGAAAAAAATTAATGGATATTGTTTTGCGCAAGAGGAAAGTTTTCCCAAAGAAATAGAACTAGACTACCCAAGCCTCCTAATCATTTGGATTTGGACTTTTTATTTCATTGTAGAACAGATGTCCTGTAGCAAATTAAAACCTGTACTTCCTGTTAGCTTCTCCTTCCCTCACTTCCCACTCTGCCCAACTCAGACTCCATGTCCCATCAGGTCTGTAACTGTCTTGCTATTTACTCTCCAGACCCCTTTGCTTTTCTGATGTTGTGACTCCCCTGTCCAATAAAACCCTAGCCATAAATAAACCTGCCCATCCACTTTCTCTTCCCCTGCACCTTGGTATCTGGGCCTTTGGAGACCTCACACATTCACTGTCACCACATGAACTGAGCCACCCCATCTTCTTGGGAATTTCATTATCCAGGCCCCCCTCCCTTTCTCAAATATCCTACCTGCCATCTCCCCATCTTTTCCTGCTCAGCAGCAATCTCTACTTCAAAGGGAGAGCAGAAGTCATCTCTCCTGCTTTCTGCAGAGCCTTTTGCCCTCTATCCTCTGATCTCTACTCTGCTGACCTTCTCCATAAACTAAGAGACTGGCTTCTAGGCATCAACTTTTAGATGAACCAAGGGCACTCAGAATTGACATGTATCGAGGCTGACAGTGTAGTTTTTTCCCCATCAACCTCTTAGACCCCCATTTGAATGAATAGTACTAGTATGCAGCCTGGTGAATAGCAATCCTGGCAGTGTTAGCTCCTTAATTTTTCTTTTCTCCAGTCTGCACGCTTGTTAATGATCATGATATTAGCAAACATTTACTGCCACACTTCCTATGTGCCAGGTTCTGGGCTAAGTGTGTCATATTCATCCATTTAACCTACCCTGCAGTCCTGTGAGTTAGGTTTTAGTTCCTGTTTTGCAGATGGGCAACAGTAAGCCCTGTGTCCTCAGTCACACAGCCAGTAAATGAGAGGGCTAATGACTGCACAGTCCAGCTGCACCATCTGCTTTTAACAATTGCCACCCAGGGGCGCTTGGGTGGCTCGGTTGATTAAACATCCAGCTCTTGATTTAAGCTCAGGTCGGGATCTCAGGATCATGGAGTCGAGCCCCATGACGGGCTCTGCGTTTAACAAGGAGTCTGCTTGTCCCTCTCCCTCTGCTCCTCCCCCTGCATGCTGTGTCTCTCTCAAATAAATAGATAAAAAGCTTTATCTCTTCCTGATAGGACTGTAACAGCCTCCTCTTCTGGCATCCAGTTTTTCCATCCTATCTGTTCTCCACTGTAGCTAACATTGTAGGTTTTTTTTTCTTTTATAGCCTAATAGTTGATACATACAAAAAGTTGATACATACAAAAATAGTTGATACATACAAAAAATAGTTGATACATACAAAAATAGTTGATACATACAAAAAGATATGTATTATGAGAGATGTATAAACACCCTGTGTATAGCCATACAATGGAATACTACTCAGCCATAAAAGGAATGAACTATTTTTTTCCAAAGATTTTTATTTATTTACTTGAGAGAGAGATTGAGCACAAGCAGAAGGAGCAGGAAAGGGAGAAGCAGACTCTCCGCCGAGCGCAGAGCCTGATGCAGGGCTCGCTCCCAGGACCCTGGGACCCTGCCCTGAGCTGAAGGCAGATGCTTAATGACTGAGCCACTCAGGCGCCCCCCCAGATGTTCTGTTTAAAAATAAATGAACAAAAGTCCAAGCTAGATCCCTGAGGAATGGTCACATGGAAGGAGCCCAGGTGACTGAAACGGATTCAAGAGTCAAGCTCTGGAGTCCCAGATGGGAGCACTCCTCGAAAGAGGCGATCAGCCCCCAGGTCACACTCGGCTGGGCACCAACACTAGAAGTTGCCAGATTTCTTTTATTCCTGAGAGCTAGTTGAGTTTTTAAGTGGATGATTCTAATAATTTTCTGAGATATAATTTAAATATTCACTCTGTGGGGATTCAGACTCCAAGACCAGGGACGTCTGGATGGCTCAGTCAGGTAAGCATCCGCCTTCAATTCAGGTCATAATCTCAGAATTTTGGGATTGAGTCCTGCATTGGGCTCTCTGCTCAACAGGAAGCTTCCTTCTCCCTCTGCCCCTCCCCCTGCTTGTGTTCCCTCTCTTGCTGTGTGTCTCTCAGTCAAATAAATAAAAAAACAAACTCCCAGGGGCACCTGGGTGGCTCAGTGGGTTAAAGCCTCTGCTCAGGTCATGATCTCAGGGTCTTGGGATCGAGCTCCGCATCAGGCTCTCTGCTCAGCAGGGAGCCTGCTTCCCTTCCTCTCTCTCTGCCTGCCTCTCTGCCTACTTGTGATCTCTGTCTGTCAAATAAATAAATAAAATATTTAAAACAAAACCAACCAAACAAAAAAAAAAACCCTCTAAGACCAGTGGAATGTGTCTTTCTCCCCAAATGACCATCATTTGCATCACTTCACAAACAGGAGTTCTGAGCCTGTATAGAAGGTTCAAGAAAATATGCTAGAAATGTGGGCTCTTTAATTTGGCCTATTCTGCATTTGAGAGCATTGGTTGCTTGTCATGAACAGCTTCTACTCTACAAATCTATCCCAACCACATTTGTGCGGCACTAGGCCAGTGGGTGGCATTTTAAGGAATTGATTTATCCAGTGTTCTCCCTAGAAGGAAAACTTAGAGGATTTGTGCTCTCAGCCTGCACAGGACCAGGGGTGGTAATGATCATTTCTTTTCGGGCACTGCCATTATATGAATGCTAAGTAAGTGACTTGCTGGTTTCTGTTTGCTAGTTAAGTGTATACGGAAACTCCAGTTGGCACTTTGACGAAGTACGAAACCAGTGTTATTTCCACCAGTTTTTGAAAGAGCAACCTGATTTAAATTTCCACAATCTTGACGTTCAAGAAGAAATAAAAGTGAGTACAGATACCCACACAGTCTTCTCTACTGCATGGGCGTTGAAGTGGCTATTTGACACACTTGATGTTGAACAGTAAGTGTTCAGGCAAATCCAAGTACTGTGATTAAATTCTGTGATTATGGAGTCTGATGCAAATATAGATGTGGTGGTGGTGGTTTTTTCCTCCCTCTCACCCAGAACAGGTTACAGGGGTTGGAGGCCGAAATACCTGGTACCTTCGCCCCGAGGTGCCCCTCTGCCTGGGACACTGAGCCGATGTAGTGAGGTAGGCAGATTGTGGACTCTGGGGTCTGAACCTACATCTGGACCCAGCCCCACTGCTGGCTATGGTGGGCCCCCGGATGATGTATTTAGCTTTTCTTTGTCTCTGATCCCTCATCTATGAAACATGACTGATGGCAGTACTTGTCTCCTGGGCTCCTTGGAAGAGTAGAGGAGATAACCCATGCGCAGCCCTTCTGTATTCACTCAGTAAATATTCACTTACTGTTTGCTCCTTGCCAGGTCCTGTTCTCAGCACTGGGAATGCAGCAGTGAATTAAAGAAGCCGTGCTCTCAAGGAGTTCCTTGTAAACCGAGGGGAAGGCAGACAATTAGCAACTAAATATAGAACATGTCAGGTTATCCCTCAGGGGAAGGAACATCAGAGTGCCCGGCAGAAGTTGGTTTGGAGACCTCCGTATGTTGAGGTCCTGTTTGGACAAAGACCCGAAGTTTGAAGGGGAGCCCTGTGGAGATTTGGGGGAAGAGAATTTCAGGCAGAAGGAAAAGCCTGTGCAAAGATCCTGAGGTGAAAGTGTGCTTGGTGTGTTTCAGAAATGACCTGGAGGCGGGTGCGGATGGTTGCCAGATAGAGCCAATACGCATGCAAGACTCCAAGGCAATTTTCATTTCAGATAAATAATGAATGACATGCCATTTGGGACCTCCTTCTACAAAAATGTTACTCGTTGCTCATCTGAAATGAAAACTTAGCTGGGCATCCCATGTTTTATCTGGCAAGCCTACTAGAGCACTGGAGTGACAAGAGGGAATGTTAGGGGCAGAGATCCCCAAAGTGGGGTGGGGGTAATTCCGCAGGGCTTGCATGCTGAGCTGCTGAAGCTCCCTCTGCAGCCCCTCACGAGACATTTCCTGTCAGCTCTCACCGGGTGGCAGCTCTAACAATACCCCACCAGGAATTCATAAGTGTCAGCTGTGTTGTCCTTGCTGCTATGGCGACAGTGGGCAGGAATTTAGGTTAGTGGGGTAGTGCTCTGCGGTAGGTGGGTGGGGGAGCTGAACCGATCAGAGAGCTGTACGTCCCTGGAGTATGATTCAGGGGTTTCACACCTTCACAGGGTTATGCAACCATCACTCCTGGTTCCACAACCTTTTCTTCACCCCAACAAGAAGCCCCATACCCGTCAGCAGACACTCTCCATGCTCAAGTCCCTGCCCCCCAGCATGGGGACATCCGCTCATCGCTCTGTCTCTGTGGATATGCCTGTTCTGGACATTCCGGATAAACGAAATCCTACAATATCTACCTATATGTCAATGATATGTATCTGATGTAATCTATATTTATCAAATTGAGGAACTGCCCAGTGGCACCATTTTCCACTCCCGCTGACTGTGTGAGCATTCCGACTTTCCGATGTCCTCAGCCACATTTGTTATCGTCTGTATTTTTGAGTACCGTCATGCTAGTGGGTGTGGAGTAGTGTCTCGCTGTGGTTTGTTGTTCCCTGATGGCTAGTGATGTTGAGCATCTTTGCATGTGCTCATAGAGTTTATTTTTATTTTGTACATTTTAAATTGTTTTCCAGGTTATCTATGTATTTCCTTTGTCGTTTGTGCCTTTAGTGTCATTTGAAAACTATTGCCTAACCCAAAGTCCTGAAGATTTTCTCCTATGTTTTCTTCTCTGACTTTTAGAGTGGGAACTTTTACATTTTAGGTCTCTGATCCATTTTTTTAAATTACTTTTTATATATGGTGTGAGGGGTCCCACTTAATTCTTTGGCATGTGGCTATCCGGTTATGTGTGGGTTTTTTAAAAAGATTTTATTTATTAAGATTATATTTATAAAATATAAAAAATATTTATTTATTTAAGATTATTTATTTTTTAAGATTTTATTTATTTGTCAATTAATTATTATTAATTTAAGATTGGGAGAATGAGTGGGAGGAGGGGCAGAGGGAGAAGCAGACTCCCTGCAGAGCAGGGACCTTGACAAGGGACTCCATCTTTGGACCCAGGATCATGATCTGAGCTGAAGGCAGACGCTTAACTGACTGAGCCACCCAGGCGCACCCCCCATTATATGTGTTTTAGAAAGATTATTATTGGGACACCTGAATTGGGCTCCCTGCTCAGCAGGGAGTCGTCTTCTCCCTCCACTTCTGCTCTCTCTCAGCTTGTGCTCATGCTCTCTGTCTCTCTTTCAAACAAACAAAATCTTAAAAAAAAAAATAGGGGTGTCTGGGTGGCTCAGTTGGTTAAGCATCTTTTTTTTTTTTTTTAGATTTTATTTACTTATCTGACAAAGACACAATAGACACAGTGAGAGAGGGAACAGAAGCAGGGGGAGTGGGAGAGGGAGAAGCAGGCTCCTTGCCAAGCAGGGAGCCCAACATGGGGCTCAATCCCAGTACCCAGGTGTCAGGGCCCAAGCCAAAAGAAGAGGTTTAACAACTGAGCCACCCAAGTGCCCTGAGAAACCAATTCTTCATTTCAGCTCCAGTCATGATCTCAGAGTCCTGAGATAAAGCCCCGTGGCAGGCTCTGCAGTTAGGATGCCTGCTTGAGATTCTCTCTCTCTCCTCTCCCTCTGTCCCTCCTCCAGCTCCCCCCCTCTACTTACGAAATAACGAAATACAAAAAATCTTTTAAAAAATGAACATAAAAAAGATTATTATTTCCCCATTGAACTGTCTTGGAACCCTTTTGAAAATCAGTTGGCCATAAATGTCAGGATGTGGTTCTGGACTCAGTTTTGCTCTATTGAACTATAGGTCTGTTCTTCTGCCAAAAGCACAGTGTTTGGATGAGTGTAGCTTTATAGGAAGTTTTAAAGTTGGAAGTATGAGTCCTACAACTTCATTCTTTTCCTTCAAGACTGTTTGGCTATTTTGGGTACTTGTATTTTTCTATCTGTTTCACCCATCTCCTATCCACCTCCCCTTTGGCAACCACCAGTTTGTTCTCTGTATTTAAATTTCTGCTTTATGTTTATTTGTTTTGTTTCTTAGATTCCACATATAAGGGAAATTAGGTGGTATTTTTCTTTGGCTTACCCATTTCATTTCATTTCATTTATTTATTTATTTTTAAAGATTTTATTTATTTATTTGACAGACAGAGATCATGAGTAAGCAGAGAGGCAGTCAGAGAGAGGAGGAAGCAGGCTCCCTGCCGAACAGAGAGCCCAATGTGGGGCTCGATTCCAGGACCCCGGGATCATGACCTGAGCCGAAGGCAGAGGCTTTAACCCACTGAGCCACCCAGACGCCCCCTATTTCATTTTATGATACCCATAGGTCCCATATAATACCCATAATACCCATAGCATAGTACCCACTAGGTCCATCCATACCATGCAAATGGCAAGATCACATTATTTTTTATGGGTGAGTGTGCGTGTGTGTTTGTGTGCGCACGTGCACGTACGCACACCACATCTTTATTGATTCATCTTTTGATGGACACTTGGGCTGCTTTTCTATCTTGGCTGTTGAATAATGCTGTAATAAACATAGAGATGCATGTATCTTTTTTTTTTTTTTTAAGATTTTATTTATTCATTTGACAGACAGAGATCACAAGCAGGCAGAGAGGCAGGCAGAGAGAGAGAGAGAGAGAGAGAGAGGGAAGCAGGCTTCCTGCGGAGCAGGGAGCCCGATGCGGGGCTTGATCCCAGGACCCTGAGATCATGACCCGAGCTAAAGGCAGCAGCCTAAACCACTGAGCCACCCAGGTGCCCCAAGATGCATGTATCTTTTTGATGGTACTTTCATTTTCTCTGGGCAAATATCCAGTAGTGGAATTACTGGATCATATACAGACCATATGAATTTTAGGACCAGCTTGTCAGATTCTGCAAAGAAGCCCACTGCTGGGATTTGAGTAGGGATTGCCTTGAATCTGGGCATCAATTTCGGGGGGAGTATTGCCACTTTAACAATATTAAGTCTTCTGATCCAGGAACAGATGTCTTTTTGTTTGTTTAGGTCTTTAATTTCTTTCAACACTGTTGTAGTTTCCAGTGTACAAGGCTTGCATGTCCTTTGTTAAATGTATTCCTGTAGACTCCTTAGTTTTAAGGCTGTTTTTACTATACATATTTGATGTTTCCCAGAATTTAGATGAATTGCTTTGGGATCTGTTCTAGAAGTAGGCACCAAGTCAGGGCAGCCTTGTCCCATTGGGGTTGGGGAGTGGTGAAAGGGGACAGACACTGCTACTAACTAGGGGTTAGTTTTAAACATCTTTGGTGGAGTGTGGACTCTTTTCTCCATCACCAAAGATCATTTACACACCCCGACCTGCACCTTCTTCCCAACCTGCCCTCACACATTTATTGGGTGTTTATTTTGTGCCAAGTGCTCTACCTGGATCATCTCATTCAATGATCAGACCAAACCCAACTTAGGAGATATCTGGACCATTTTACAGAGAAGGAAGCTGAGGTTGAAGAGGGAAAGTCACCCACCTGGGGAGTGACAGAGCAGGATTCAAACCTAGAGTCCATGCTCTTCCCCACAACGCTACTTCTGACTTGAGGCCAAGCTGGTTCTGTCTCTCTGCTTCACTTTTCCTACACAGTCTTTTCAAAGGGATTCAGTTGGAAATTCACAAATGTAAGTGTAGTCCAGTGGATTTGTCCAGGCTCCTGGTGGCAACAGGGATGGATGGTCTGAAGATGTTCAGACAAGTGTGGTCAACTTTGACAAAATGTGCCAGCCAGTGCATTAATTATTTTTTTGACTAATCCAGCTGTTCCCTTGCAGGCCTCCAGGCAGTGGAGTGTGAACAGGAGCCTTATTTACTAGTCTCAACAGGATTAGAGTCCTCTTGGGATGAATCATTCCTGCCCCCAGTTGAAGATTGGACATTTTTGCAAGGCTGGTATAAATTTGGGATTAGCAGTAGATAAGAAAGGCAGAGAAGCTCTAAGGGAAGGCTCTTTGCTCCTGGGGAGCAAAAGGGAAGACTTTTTAGCATGAAGGGAACTTTCCAACACCCATCTATCCCCCAGTAGCTCTTATCTCTGCAGGAGAGCTAAGCAGGTTAATAATTTGCAACTCAGGGAGTTTGTGGTGGGGGGAGGCATTTGTATGACTCCTGTTTGCATTCCAGCTTTCACTCCTGGAGACATCTGGCTCCGGCTCCCATCAGATTTCAGATTATTGGCATAGCGGGAGGCTGGCATTCAGGGGACACAAGGCACAGAGCACCCTCCTCTCTGAACTCCCCCTTGCGCTGGCCTTCAGGGGACTTGACTCTGCCCTGAATCTCTCAGGGCTTAAGTGTGTTTACCTAGCGTAGTCTAGAATCCTTCTTGGAGAAGATGGGGGCTTAGGTTTGTAGAGTGTTTCGTAGTCACTCTTGTTTTTACTTGCCCTCAAATCCCTTATTTGACAAATGAAGGAACTGAGAGGAGAAATGACCCATTGGGTTAGCAGCAGAGTAGGGAAAAGACTGTAGAGAGCCCAGCCCTCTGCCTGAACTGTGTCAGTATGACCCTGATCCCACCAGGTGGAAAGGTTGAGCCCTGAGTGTGCCATCCTGGGGAGTTAGCATGTTTGTGGCAGCTGGGGACAGGGAGCCCCGAGGGCTCCCCTACCCTCCACCCCTCTGGTTTAAGATGGAACCTTGACTGCAAATGTCAGCTCTGCTCCTACCGAGCATGGTGTGGGCAGCTCCATCCAAAATAAAATGGACTCATACCTGCTTAATAAACCAGCTTTATGCTTGCAGATAATACCTGGGCTCTGGGCCATTACTGTACCTCCTCTATGCCAGGCACTTGGGTATAAATCCTTAACTCATTGAACAGTGTGTATTCAGTAATGACCACATGCCAGGGGTAGGATGTTTGGTCAGCTAGACACACGCTGTAGTCTTCTTAAGCCTTCTATCCCGAGGGGGGAGGGAGACAATGAAACGGGCAATTACAGTGAGGTGTATTGAGTGGTGGTGATTGTAGGAGGTAGGAGTACATAGGGCAGGCAGCTGACCTGGACGTGAGTGGGAGAGAGCAGAGAAAGCTTTCAGAGGGTGTAGTGATACCTAAGAGATGAGCCAAGTGAAGAGGCTTGGGGCGGAGGGTTTCAAGCAGAGGGAGGGCATGGATCAGGGACATTGGAGGTGCTCGGAGTCGTCCCATATGGCTGGGACATGGTATATGGAGAGAGAGCTGGCTCAATGAGACTAGAGGGGGATGAGGCAAGGTGAGGAGTTGGCTTTACAGGGTCTTAGGGAAATCATTTTCCAGTTGCATTTTGGAAGTCAATGACTTTGCAGAAGGGGTTTGAGTGGGGGCAGGTTTGGAGGAGAAAGCAGAGGAAATGGGTAGGGGTGCCAGACAGTACTAATTCTGACGCTGCTACTTACTAACTCTATGACCTTGATCGAGGTACTTCATCTCCCTGTGCCGCAGATCCCTCCTTAGTAAAATAGGGACAGTAATGGCACACACATTGTAGGGTTGATTGGGGAGATGTGTTTTATTTTACTCTAAGATTTTATTGTTTGAGAGAGAGAGAACATGAGCGGGGGTGGGGGGTTGGGGCAGAGGGAGAGGGACAGGCAGACCCCCTGCTAATCAGGGAGCCTGACACAGGACTCCATCCTAGGGCCCTGAGATCATGACCTGAGCTGGTCAGATGCTTGACTGACTGAGCCATCTAGGCGCCCTGGGGTAAGTGTTTTAAACTCTATAAGCCATATAAGTCATCGTGTCCCTTGTTATTTGAATGCTTGTTAAATAATCAATATGTGGGTAGATAAATGAGTAAATACTGTCATGAAATGGAGCACAAGAGCCCCCAAAGAGTGCTAATATTTAAAGGGCTGCAGAGTAGACAGAGAAGAGTGGCAAACGAGGAGCAGGTATCTTGAAGCCAAGTGATATGTGTTTTTCTGGAAGATGAGTTTGGTCAGCAGTGTCAAACACTGCAGAGAGATCAGGTTATATAAAGACCCACATGTGGGGCACTTGGATGGCTCAGTGGGTTAAAGCCTCTGCCTTTGGCTCAGGTCATGATCCCAAGCCAAGGTCCTGGGATCAAGCCCCGCATCGGGCTCTCTGCTCAGCAGGGAGCCTCCCTCCTCTCTGTCTACTTGAGATCTCTCTCTCTCTCTCTCTCTCTGTCAAATAAATAAATAAAATCTTTAAAAAAAAAAAAGATTCTCTCTTGGGAAAAAAAAAAAGACCCACACGTGAGTCGACTCTAGCAGCAATACCTTTAGTCCAGGGTGGGTTGGTGAGGTTGTGCAGCTGATGCACAGTGGGGAGATGGGATGGTATCTGCATGGGGCAGAATCCTGAGCTCTTGATCCTTCCATCATACCCTGCTCCTGGAGGAGAGAGCCAACAATTTTACTAAGATTTCTGAACAGCAGTAGAGTCCGTTTTCTTTCCTTTGCTTATAAACAGAGGATGTAGTTTTCCTTCTGTACTTCTAAAGTATCCTACACTGTCTTCTTCCTCCTCAAGATGGATGCCATGGGGTTATGTCAGTTGCAAGACGATGTCTTATACACACCACATGTAAGAGCAGAACTTTTCTATTTCCCAAACTAAGCTTTTCAGGCAAATGGGCCCAGTAACTTCACAAGGAAAGGTTTGCCTCAATTGTGAACTTGGATATTAGTAATGCTTAATTGATTGCTTTTTTTACTCAGAGCAGTGAGTTAAGGAGAAAAGAATGGAAAGGTGCCCACTAGAAAAATGGGGACTCTGTGATGTCACGGGAGTGCTACAGGAATTGGGGACACAATGTACTGTCCCAGGAGTCCCATGGCGCCTTGGTGGGTCACCCAGACCTGGCGGAACTAGGCTCTGTGCCCATTTCTACACCCGGCACCCCGGGAGAGCTTAACTGGAGTAAAGAGAGGGTTAGCGATTAAGATCTGGAGCTCCCTTTTCTCACCTAGTTGGGAGAATAAATAGCACAAAGCAAATTAGTTTTCAAGAGCAAATTTTGAATTATCTGTCATTTACACTGACTCTCAATAACCATCCAGCTTTTACTGTTTTATCTCCTTAAACAATGACAGTAGCTCTTACTGGACTAAAGTGGAAAACCCCTGCTGGGGCCCGAAACCTTTGCTGGGATACACATTTCTCATTTTTTATGGCTGGGTCAATGGTTAGCAAGGCTAACTATTCCCAAAAAGAGGATACCACAAAGAAAGCAGATTCCCCTCCACCCCCATCCCTCGTAGGAAATCAGTGCTCCAAAGCTTAATGTTTACAACGGCGTGGCGTTTAATGTTTCCCCACGTTTTTGTCAGAGGTGGTTGGGGTAGATTACAGCTATTTGTCATTTCCCGCCCTGCCCCCAACACCTCCGGTGTTCCCTCAAGTCTAGCGCCACCTGGGGGTGGACGCGGGTTGTGTGGGGTCCGAAGTTTGTGAAAATTTGGGACCTTCTTAAAAGTGTAAAATTAGAGTGTTTATTTAGAATGGAGAAGAAGGTAGGTAGGAAGGGGCCCAAGTAAGTGAGGGGTCCTGAAGCTTAAAGCTTGTTAGCTTCACGCTGAACTGACCCCTGGGGCCACTGAGACCATTCTCAGGGTAGAACACATTAAGGGGCATGTTAATATCTGTTGACTTCTCTCTCGACCTCGAACCCATTGCTCTCACTTCCTGCCGTCCTGCTGCACTCACCTCAAGGGCAAATCCTATTTCACCTTTTCTGTACTACCATGTTCCTCTCCTTTAAAGCTTTATCTACCTGTAACTTAAATATTTTTTCATTACTATTTGATATCTACTTGGGGATTCTTTTTTTTTTTTTTTAAAGATTTTATTTATTTATTTGACAGAGAGAGAGATCACAAGTAGGCAGAGAGGCAGGCAGAGAGAGAGAGAGAGGAGGAAGCAGGCTCCCTGCTGAGCAGAGAGCCTGATGCGGGACTCGATCCCAGGACCCTGAGATCAAGACCTGAGCCGAAGGCAGCGGCTTAACCCACTGAGCCACCCAGGCGCCCCACTACTTGGGGATTCTAAATAAATTCAGGAGACCTAGGGCCAGGTCTGTTGTATTTTGCTCATCGCTATAGGGCTTAGCTAAGTGCCTGGCCCATAACCGGAACACAAATACCGAATGAATGAAAGTATTTGGTAAGAGTAAGATGATAGAACAAATTTGTGGGTTTTGTGTGGCTAGAGCCAGCTTACCGTTATTTGGTTCAGTTGTGTCCATGCTAAGATTGTAAACAGTCTGCTTTTTGATTGGAAAATCATTTTCAAGCTTTGTTATTTAAAAATGTCACCTTAGTGCTCGCTTCGGCAGCACATATACTAAAAATGTCACCTTAAAGTGACCTGACTTCAGCAGTGCTAACCCTTGCATATAGCCTGTAAGGAACTCTCGAGACCCTTGAATGGCAGCACTCTGGAGACCCCATATTCACATGTAGATACAAGAAAGACTTCAAAGGAAACATGTGATTTGGGGGATAGTCTTCATTTGGGAGCTTTGCATCTGTTGCCCCCCATAAATTTGGTACTTGAATCTAGTACTTTGAATTGTGGACTGTGTGTTCTAATGCGGTATGTTCCTATAAAACCTTCCATTCAGCAAGGGATGAGCTGAGCAAAGTCAGGAGATCCACTGTTCCTTTGCAGAAGGGCAGCTTGTAGTTGATGCTCCAGTAAGGGCCAAGCTAGGAGGGGTGGGGAGTTGAGACCTAAGCCCTTCGGCTCTCCAAGGCCACTTGGTCCTCCACCTGCCCTGATATATAGGCCAAGTCAGTCTCTGCCTCTGTGCTTGGCCATCCTGTCCTACAAACAGTCCAGAATGTTCTTTGTAATCTCACTCCCTGAAAAAACTCCCACTGGTCAAAGTAGAACTAGCTCTTCTTTCTCCAGGTATGTCTGCTCATGTTAAATTTATTCTTCTTGGAGCTCTAACACCCTGCAAAGGAATCTCCTTTCATGATGTTGAGCTACATACACCCCACCTTGCATTATTAGGTAACTTGCTCCTGTCCCCAATTATTCTGTAGATGCCCTGAAGCCAGGGAACATGTACTTTTAGGTCCCAACAGTATCACAACATGTTGGACTAACTTGGGCTTGATACTGTGTACTTTCACTAAGGACCTGGGTGCTATGTCAAAGGCAAGGGAAACAAATGAAAACTGCAGTCTTTCCTTCTAGAATCTCCCAGTCTGGTGGAAGAACCCCTCATGACCTGATGCTTAGCTGGTTATTTTCTCTGTTTGGAGTGACCTTTAAGGAACTGGGGGTAAGGGGAGAGAGATACGTTCCCAGTTTCTCCTGAGTCCTTTCATTGTGGCTTCATTCCTTTTGAGTGATTAAGCTTTGTAAATGTGCTCATGGCATAGTTACCAATGTAACATTCTGGAT
The DNA here is from genome assembly GCF_011764305.1 of Mustela putorius furo. NCBI lineage: Eukaryota > Metazoa > Chordata > Mammalia > Carnivora > Mustelidae > Mustela > Mustela putorius. The sequence goes on along the minus strand of NW_025421321.1, from coordinate 14,293,307 downwards.
TTGAAGTTGAGGGAAGTATGGGGGTCCCAAGTTCGTTATATTAAGACACTGCTATGCCTAATAGGTAAAAATATATTGTGTGAGTGCTGTGCTTGCTCTGTATGTGGATTTGGCTGTTTTCTGATGGGAAGACATTACAGACACACACTTTTATTAAACATTATGATGATAATGTAACCAAAGGATTTTGCTTCTTTATATTTAGGAAATTATACAGTTCTGGCTCAAAAAAGGTGTTGATGGCTTTAGTTTCGATGCTGTTAAATTTCTTCTAGAAGCAGAGCATCTGAGAGATGAAGCCCAAGTGAATAAGGCTCAAATACCGGTAATGTTAAAACATTATGTTCCCCCCTTTCTGAAAAATGTCATCTGTGTTTTCTTTTTTAGCATGAGACAACAATGACCAGAGATGATAATGTAGTTAAATTTATTAATATATGCATCTGAATTTAAAGCATAGTTTTGTTTTTTTTTTAAGTAAATTCCACATCCAGCATGGGGCTGCATGGACAGCATGTGCTTTCGATCTTCAGGAAGTACAAGAGTTTCAAATCCATATGCCTAGATGTTTCCATCCATTGGTTCCCTCTGGTATAGGGCATCCTTGAGGAGTACTTTGGTGACAAGGGTTCTGAGGGCTGGACACTGGACTCTGCCAACAGCTATAACTACTCACTGTGATTTTATCATCTCATTCAAGCTACAGTGAGGAGGCCTATTAATTCCTCAGGTGCTTCTGTAGTCGTTAAAGGACACACAAAAGGGAATAAACACTTGCTGAGTATCTACTATATGCTGTGTGTTAGGACAGTCCCTTCAACTCTTGCAACAGCTCATGAGAGACATTTCATGATCCTCATTAGGAAATCTTAGAGAAGTTAATTTTTCAAGGGTGGTAGAGATGATAAATAGAATTGCAAACCAAGCATATCTCACTAGAGTCTGGGCTCTTTGTGGTTCCACACCAGTGGCTCTCACCTTTCCCCCCATGTCACGCATAAGAACCAGGACGCCACTGTGCTCTTCTGACCACCACTCTACAGACACTCTATGTTCAATGGAAGAGTAGACAGGAGTCCTAAAATGGGTTTCAAAATAATGGATTTGTAGATTTACACAATGGAATAGTATACATCAGTAAAAATAAATGAATTACAGTGACACAATATGGGTGAATATTAGCTGTATAATGTTTAGTGAAGAAAACCTTAAATAATTATAGCATGATGCCCTTCTTATAAAATAAAATGAAATTGTTGTTATTACCAAGTATCTAGCTTCTGTCCTGAGTAATAGACTTATGGGTAATCTCATTAAACCCAGTCAGTTAACCAAAGAAAAGCTGGCAATGCAGGGACTAGTTACAAGAGCATGTCATGAACCAAAGGCTGTTTTTTGTGGGGTAGGTAAAGCACATGATTTCCGATATAAAAAATGAAGAAAAAGAAAATGGAGCCGGAAAGTGTTTTATTAGTTAGTCCCAAAGAGACACACTTATCTTTGGAGAAGAAATCTCAAAGTAACCTTGCTAATTATGATGAAATGTAAGAAAGGCGTATGTTTCCAGTTATGATCAGAACAATAGGTTTTGTGTGGCATTCAAGAAAAAAACTAAAGAAAAAGTTATTTCAGGTAGACAGTGAAGATTCCAAAAACTTTAGATCTAGCAAGTTCATTTACTAAAAAGGGGTCCACTGAATGAACGGCAATGCAGGTTTACACTGTCTAGTCTGTCCGTGTCCCAACCCTAGAGCCTTGGCTTGTGTTAGACAGAATCTTTGACTTTGGATTCTAGATTACTGTAACCCTAGGAAGACACAGAATGAGTATCAGGAATAATTACTGAAACCCTGGCAAAGTGGCTCTTTACCACTTCTAACCTTTATTCTTACTATTACACTTTGGACAGAAATTTTGTGAGCAGATCAAGCATAGGTGTAACAGTTCTATATATTTGCTTTGCTTTTAGGTGCAGCATTTAGGAGAATTAAATGGGAGAGGATTCTGCTAAATAAATAGACTATTGGTAGTTAACGGTCAGATGTTCAGTAAAGTCTGTTTACTAGATTTACAGTTGATAATAGTCATGAATGTTATTCTCCAGTCACTAAACTCAGTGAAAGTCTTAGGATCATCTTTCAGGTTATATGCCTTGGCTTGAGCCCTTTGAAGAGACAGTCTATATTCGCATAAAGCCAGTTATGGACATCTGACATGGGAAACGATGGCAGCTATGCTTTTCTGTCTCCAAAGGACACGGTGACACATTACTGGGAGCTGTACCACGACTTCACAACCACGCAAGTGGGAATGCATGACATTGTCCGGAGCTTCCGGCAAACAATGGACCAGTACAGCAGGGAGCCTGGGAGATACAGGTAATCACAAGACAAGCTTCTGTTCTTCAAAGGCATAGGGTGTGACCTGAAGTTAATCCTTCACAGCCAGGCCTTCTCAAGAGGTTTAAGCTATTTAACAACCCCCCATGACTACAGTGTATTACAATTTGGTTATGCAGGGGCCTAGTATATTCTTTTGTGTTGCTTAACTTTGATTTCCAGTTTCCTCTTTTGTAAAATAATGCCCATCACAGTACTTATTTCACAGGAATTTTGTGAAAATCACTCAAAAGGTAGCATATAATCTAAAATCTTTTAAAAAAAGATTTTATTTTTTTATTTGACAGAGAGAGATCACAAGGAGGCAGAGAGGAAGGCGAGTGAGAGGGACATGCAGGCTCCCGAGTGGAGAGTCAGATGCAGGGCTCCATCCCAGGACCCTGAGACCATCACCTGAGCTGAAGGCAGAGGCTTAACCCACTGAGCCACCCAGGCACCCAAGTAGTCTCTTTTTATCATTACTATTTGGTCTATTAGTGTCCAGGATACAGTATGAATTCAAATGTTTCAGCTAAGCTGCTAGTAGGTCACAACGGTTTACTAACACAGCTTTGGAATCAGATGGGCCTAAAGCAGCATTCTGTGTAACAGCTGTGTGACCCTGGACTGGTTTGCTGACAAAATGTACCATTTTCTCATCAATGAAAAAGTGACAGCAACACCACGTCAGGGTTTTGTGAGACTGCATGAGATAATGTAGATGAAACACTTAACTGGGACTAACACATAATAAACACTCAATAAATCTATATGCATACAGATCTATATGTATACAGATCATCCAATAGCATGAACAGAAATAAAGAAAATTCTCCTCCTTAAAGTAGGTCCTCTGATTGCTATCTCCATTCTATAGATGAGGAATCGGAGACTCCAAGCTGTGAGACTCCCGTCACAGACAGTAATGGCAGGAATGGGACTGGAACGGAAACACCTGGGCTCTAGATACTATGCACTTGCACTTACCTCAAACATGTAAAGCCAGCACTGATGTGGGTCACTGAGGCTAATGTGTCTTTCCTTGACAGTGTTTGCTTTTAAGTAAGCTCTACACCCAATGTGGGGCTTGAACTCATGACCCTGAGATCAAGAGTCATGTGCTCTACCAACTGAGCCAGCCAGGAGCCCCTAGAGTGCACCCCAGTAATAAAGTGAGACTTTACAGGGATTCCTGTACAAGAGGTTTCTGGGGAAAACCCCCTTACATGATATGCAAACATACACTATAGATTCCAAGCAGAACGATGAGAATTGATGAAGTCTTCATGGAAGTTACGGAGTTTTTTTTTTTGTTTTGTTTTGTTTTTAAGATTTTGACAGAGAAAAATCACAAGTAGACGGAGAGGCAGGCAGAGAGAGAGAGGGAAGCAGGCTCCCCGCTGAGCAGAGAGCCCGATGCGGGACTTGATCCCAGGACCCTAAGATCACGACCCGAGCCGAAGGCAGCGGCTTAACCCACTGAGCCACCCAGGCACCCCAGAAGTTACAGAGTTTTAATCAGACTTAGGAAGGAGAGAACCATATTGACTGAGATTCAAATGTGTTCTTTAATTCTTACACACAGCCTAGTATTAGGCTAGTCCTTGGGTTTATTGTCCATGAGAAATGAGAAATTGTCCAGGTGGCCCAGCATGCTATTACTTGGCCATCTGGCTTGATTATGCTTCCCAGTGAGTCCAGCCAGATACGGTTAAGTCAGGCAGACTGAAGCAGCTGCAGAATGCTCCCCAGTCTTCTGACAGGCCCTGAGGACACTGCACCCTGCTAACTCTTCCAGGTTCATGGGGATTGAAGCCTATGGAGAGAGCATTGACAGGACCATGATGTACTATGGGCTGCCTTTTATTCAAGAAGCAGATTTTCCCTTCAACAATTATCTCAGTAAGCTAAACACTCCTTCTGGGAACAGTGTGTTTGAGGTTATCACATCCTGGATGGAAAACATGCCAGAAGGAAAATGGCCTAATTGGATGGTAAGTCCTCATGCCCGAGTCAGGATATCTGGTGCCGGTGTGCTTGCTGAATAGTCAGCCCTCAAATGAGGGGTATGTCTGTCTGTAAGGGACCTTAACCTTTCCTTTAATTGGTGATTATTTAGTAAGCCAGGCCAGGCCAGGCCTTTTTGTTATTTTTCATTTTTTTCCTTCTGGTTCTCAGACTAGATAATCTCGATTGCACAGTGTTCAAATCTGTCAAGCCCATCTAGTGAACTTCTCCTTTCAGTGGTCATACTTTTTCAACTCTGAAATTTTTTTCTGGTTCTTTTTCATATCTTTTTATTGATAATATCTATTTGATGAAACTTGTCCTCACACTTTAAATTCTGTGCTTTTAGTTCTTTGAACATAAGTGTAGTAGTTCATTTAAAAATCTTTGTCCACTAGTCCAATGTCTGGACTTTTGTTTTTTTTCTGTTGCTCTGCATGCCTTCTGTGTTCCTTTTTGTTGCTGAAAACTGGGTATTTTAAATATTGTAGTAATGTAGGAAATCCCATTCTCTCCTCCCCAGTGTTTGTTGTTGCTGTTTATTTAATTTTGTAAAATCTGTGTTCTTTGTTGGGTATGGCTACTTGGTGAGTTTGTTTATTGTAGGTTAATGATTGGAAGAGATTCCTGAACTGCCCTGAACCACTCATTCCTCCAGCAACGGCTGGACTGTGTGTGTGTGTGTGTGTGTGTGTGTGTGTGTCAGTGTCAGTCAGACTTTCTCGGAGGCCAGTATGGTCATCTCTTCCCCAGCTTTTAAAGTTTTTGGTCAGTCTCTGTTGAGCCCCAGTTGGTACCACCACTTCAGGCAGGTGTGATGCTAAACAATTGCTGATTCTTTCTGCCAAATACCTTGGGGATAGGGGATTTCTCCGATGAATAAGAAAAATCCAACTAAAAGTGAGTACTAGAAAGGTCAAATAGTGACAATTCTCTAAATGGAGCTTTTGGTGAACTCTAAACTTATTCTCCCCCTCCAGTGGCTCCTGTTTCATAGCTATAGTAGTTCTAAGACTGAGGTTTTCAAAGCTATCAAGGATCTGAGGGGGATGAGTTCAAGGCCTGTTAAAATGACACAAAGCTTGATGTTTTTCTTGAATAAATGCTTCTTGGATTGTTGAAAGCCTTTAGTTAGTTTTCACAGTTATTGAGAATCCACAGTTTCTTATCAAAGGCTCTCAATAAAATAAACAGAGGCAAAATTTGACTTTTCTGGTCATAAAAATAGAAAAGTAGCTTATAACGGTCTATACAAAGATACCTGTAAAGACAGTTTCAGTACATCTTAAAAAAAAAAAAAAAGGCAACCTCCATCCAAGTTCTTATTCTCAAGGGCTGGTTTTGCATCATACCCTGCTTTGAGTAAGTGATGGAGTTTCTCAGAGAGCTTGTTTCATCATTTCTAAAATGGAGATAATACCTGAAAATGGAGGAGGGCAATCAGATGTAATGTAGGCATGAAAATATTTTTTTAAAATTTATTTAAGTAATTTTTATATCCAACATGCGGCTCAAACTCATGACCCCAAGACCAAGAGTTGCATGCTCTTCTGAGGGGGTTAGCCAGATGCCCCGTAAGTACTTTATAATAATAAATAGTAAAATGCCAGGCTATTGAGATTGAGTTGTGGTATATCTTAACAAAAGCTATGATGTTGTAAGGACTAGATAATATGCATTTAACAGAAATACCACATTTTAAAATAGAAAGCACTTCAGAAAATTTCCTCTTGGACTATGTACTTTTCTCTACAGAAGTTGATTTATCTTTAAAATTTGTTTTGAGTATTTCAAAAGACACACACACACCCCTCAGAAATCTCTCCTACTTCTGTGCTTTTCACCTCTTCCCTCCTTCTTGTGTTATGGGAGAACATTTTCGTTTCCTTCCTTGTCCATATTCTCTTATACAAATGTGTGAAAATACTAACATGCACCCTCCTAAATTTTGTATTTGCAATAACTCTGTGAAATAACTTGTTACCACTATCTTGTTAATCATAATGGCCAAGACAGTAAATTGGTCAGTTGAACAGTAAGTATCAGTGTTGGGACACAAATCCAAGTCTGCTGATACCAATGTGTACCCACAGCAAACTTGGTTTTATTGTCTAATGAACTTTTTGTAGAATAAATATTCCAGAAAACTGTATACTGAGCTGTGTTCTTGAAGTATCTGCCTTTCAGATTGGTGGACCGGACAACGCCCGGCTGACTTCTCGTTTTGGGGAAGAATATGTCAACATCATGAACATGCTTATTTTCACACTCCCTGGAACTCCCATAACTTACTATGGGGAAGAAATAGGAATGAGAAATATTTTAGTCACAAATCTCAACGAAAGCTATGATGTTGTAAGTTAACATTATCTAACTATGTGAAACTAGAGAATCTACTATTCCTATTCTACTGCTGAAAATTAGATTTCTGCTTTCCTTTCTTACTATCACACAGCTCACTTGCTTGTGTTTCCTAAGCCACACAACTGAATTGTAGAGCCCAGGAATCTACATTTTAAAGATGTTTTCCATCTGATTCTTGTGAGGCACACTAGAATTTGAGTACCCGTGTTTTGAGTTTGGAACATTAATTATAGTGCTTGTCTGTAGTACCAGACTTCATCTGAACACAGCACAGGAGATTCTTCCTTTCATCTGGACAAATGTAAATGCACAGCTTCAGACTTGACTGGTTTTTATTATTTTTTGTTTGAGGCTATGGGTTTCAAAATTGTGTTGTTGGATGAACCTGTAATAATCTGTATGGTTAGCTCTCAGTGTAGAAGATCCAATTTTCCTAACTTTGGGTGTGTGCTTTCATGTGCGATCACCAGGCTGGGTAAAGAGGACGGCACTAGGCTTACTCGTACGTGCTGCACACCTGAACTCACCATCACTGCAGCATGGAATGAACTGGCAGTGATACATCTTAAAATCCTACATTGCTCATTCTTAGGGAAAAGCAGTAAAAGACTCCAAGCATGTACCGAAGTCCAGTTACTATAGTTTATTGAAACTCAAGATGTCACTATTTTCCAGTTAAAAGTGTGAAGCTGGCTTACGTACTGAATATTTAAGTCTTTTCATTATGAATGCTCACGAATACAACTATTAAAAAGAAATACAGGAAATTAAATAATTATGAAGTAGATCATGCCCAAATGACATTTCTTTTACTAACTAAAGTACTGTTTTCTTTTGACACAGAATACCCTCCTCTCAAAGTCACCAATGCAGTGGGACAATAGCTCAAATGCTGGTTTTTCTGAAGCCAGTCACACCTGGTTACCCACCAATTCAGATTACCATACTGTGAATGTTGATGTAAGTATCACTGAAAATGTTATACTGATTCCAGAAACAGGATATGAGTTTCTGCGCTGCCAACATATACTCACCATGAGGGTACCTAAAACCTTAACTGATGTATCTTTAAGTCAATCACATAGACTTCTCTTATAGTTAAGTCATGTTTTTGTGAAAATACAAACTGGTACAGAAGTGAACCATTGGATTGAATATATATATGTATATATAATTATTCACTGGAATTACTTAAAAAAAATAAAAGGAGCTCAAGGCTCTTAAAGATTTTATTTATTTCAGAGTGAGAGAGCATGAACTGGGGTGGGGTGGGGTGGGAAAGCAGACCCCCCACTGAGCAGGGAGCCTAACACAGGGCTTGATCCTAGAAGCCTGGGATCATGACCTGAGCTGAAGGCAGATGCTTAACCTACTGAGCCACTCAGGTGTCCCCTAAGATCTGTTGGCTCTTAAGGAAATTTTATGGAGGTCTTTCAACAAGCTATCTGTCTTCCTTTCCTGACCTCAAAAGGAAGGAGAGGAGGAGATCCATCAAGACTCTTTACCTGGAGAAACCAAGACATGAGTAATTCCCAACAGTAGCTGTTCTGGAAAAGCACACCCTTTGGCTTTTGCTCTTTTGCCTATACTATTTTCTGTTCTCAGGTGATCAAGTTTGCCAAATTCTGCTGAAATTGCTGGAATCTGTGCATTCCTGTTTAGAAAATTTGTTTGCTCAATACATTTCCTTAGACCAGAACAATAATGAAATGGCTCCAGGTGGAATCATGTACCAGTGAAAATGGGTCACTGGAAAACTCAGGAGAAGAGAAATTACTGGCATTCCATGAGAGGCAAAAATTTCCCCTTATCCCAATTTACTATTTGGTAATTTTAAATTACCAAAGTATAGCTGACACACAATATTATATTAGTTTCAGGTGTACAATGTAGTGATTCGACAATTCTGTACATTTTTCAGTGCCTGCCACAGTCACTGTAGTGTTCCTGGGTTATTCTGTTTCAAGCTTCATGCAAACCCTCCTATGCCTACAACTCCCTGCTCTCCACAGAGACTTTTGGGATAGTATTAGTTTTTGTTTTATATATTCATAGGTCCTTGAAAACAAAAATATGCATTTTAACATTTGTGCTTTGGCTTTAATACATCTCTTGATTTTTGTTATGTGTAAAATATATACCAGAAGATGTGCAAAATGCAAATTAAAAGTTTTTTCCTCTAACATTCACCAAGCCTTTCAAATGATTATGAGTAATATTTGGAGGGATGCTGTTACCAAAAGTCAGGCAAGGCTATTTAAAATACATCCATAAAAGCCCTAGAGATAGGAAAGAGTTTAAGTAATTTCTAAAAGAAAGTAAAATTAAGCTTCCCATAATTACTAGAGGTAGGCAACTGAAGACAAGGAGTATCAGAATGCAAAAGGAAATGATCACCAAGAGTTGAGAAAAACTGAGATGAGAGACACCACTCTTAACACTGTAGAAAGTAGATTCTTGATTCTTTGCTTAGGGGTGGCTCAGTTGGTTGAGTGTCTGCCTGTGGCTTGGGTCATGATCCAGGTTCATGGGATCTAGTCCTGCAATGGGCTCCTTGCTCAGTGGGAAGCCTGCTTCTCTCTGACAAAAACAAAACAAAACAAAACAAAACCAACTTTTTTTTTTTTTTAAAGATTTTATTTATTTATTTGATAGAGATCACAAGTAGGCAGAGAGGCAGGCAGAGAAAGAAGGAAGCAGGCTCCCTGCTGAGCAGAGAGCCCAGTGTGGAGCTCGATCCCAGGACTCTAAGATCATGACCTGAGTTGAAGGCAGAGGCTTAACCCACTGAGCCACCCAGCCGCCCCTGACAAAAAAAAAAAAAAAAAAAAAAAAAAAGATTAGGTATCTTAGAAATGTAGAACATTGTGAAACACTGAAAAAGAAACCCTAATTAGTGTGCTGGAAGACTGACCCAGAGACTCCCCCCAGAATGCACTGTAAAAAGGCAAATAATAGTGTAAAGAGAAAAATGTTGATACTTCTAGAAGAGAAACCAGAAGGAAACATACAATCCAAGAAATAAAGAAAACTCAGATATTTATCTTTTCTAGAATGGTAAGAATAAAGGCAGAAGCCAAAACAGATTGCCCAAGCAAAGGACTGAGAGTTGCACTGGCTTGTCTAGTGGATCCTAGAACACCTTAGAACTTTAATTTTTAAAGCTGTGATCAGAAACTTGATTCTAAACCTATAATCCTAAATCCATTCCAATAGGCATTCAAGAATATAGACCTAGAAAAGCAAGGACCCCAATTTTTTCCATATATAGCTACTTTCTGAAAGAATAATAAACTCTAAACAAAAAATGAATCTAAAAGACATGAGACTCTTGATTTAAAGGTTTTAAGTTCGAGCCCCACACTGGGTGTAGAGATTACTTAAAAATAAAAAAAAGACACGATGTAGAAAATACAGTAAGGAAAAGAACTTAAGGATATTTTTTGATACAGAATGTAAAAGAAGGTATTCTGGAACAAAAATTTTACGAGATTGACTTCTGTATGGAAGATGGCAGGAGAAAGAGAGAGAACGTATAAGCAAGCAGGCAGTCTTTTCAGGGCATGGAAACAGAGTAACTCACTCTAGGTTTGAGCTTAGTGACCATTCACCACTAAGACTATTAAATAGAACGTAAAATTCACTTCCCGTGACACACTAGCACCACTTCTAGTGGCTACATTAGAGCAAATATAGAACACTTCTGTAGCACTTCAGGCAGTTCCAAATGTTAAGTATATTTTAAAGTGGTTATTACGATTTTAAGGGTGGAGTTTTCCTTCTCTCTTTATCTGTCTTTATTTGACACGGACAGAGAGGGAGAAAGCAAGCATAAGCAGTGGGAGTGGCAGGCAGGGGAGAAGCAGGCTCCCCAATGAGCAAGGAGCCTGATGGAGGCTTGGTCTCAGGACCGTGGGATTATAACCTGAGCCAAAGGCAGCCACTTAACCGACTGAGCTGCCCAGGCAATTTTCAAAGAACATTAGAAGGAAAAGTATTATATATATCAGATCAACTTGATGCTAAAAAGGATGAAAACAATAGTGCAATTATAAATGAAAAATAAAAAAAAGGCTGAGACATGGGGTGCCTAGGTGGCTCAGTCATTAAGTGTCTTTGGCTCAGATCATGATCCCAGGGTTCTGGGATGGAGCCCCACATTGGGCTCCTTGCTCAACAGGAAGCCCGCTTCTCCCTCTCCCACTCCCCTTGCCTTTGTCCCCTCTCGTGCTCGCTGTCAAATAAATAAAATCTAATTTAAAAAAGGGGGGTGCTGAGACAAAATCTGACATAAAAGACATAGCTAAAACAATTAAAAAATTAAAATAGCTATGGTGGCTATAGCTATCAAGCAAACAAAAAAAATGCATATAACCTTTGCACTAGTAATTTCATTCTGGGAATACCTGTGTATGTGGAAAATGATGACTCTGGAAAAAGTCAGTTGAATCAATTATAGTTAATTTATGTAATTTATATAATGGACTAGTATATAGCTTTTAAAAAGAATGCACTGATATGAGACCATCTCTAACATATATTAACATGTATTAAATAAGAAATAGTGTCCATCATGGTATCATCCCACTATTTGTACAATGAAAAAGTATACCTACATACGTTTGCAGAGGCATAAAATGTACTATGATACATAAACAGTAATAATGTCTATTTCTGAGAAAGGAAGTGAAAAGCTAGGGGACAGTGTTAAGAAAAACCTTATTTTATATATTCCTCATAAACAGATTTTATATTGCATGCATTCCTATTAGAAAAATAAAGTTACAAAAAGCAGGTGTGGAAATATTTAATAGCAGACAAAATAGAATTCAATATGAAAAGCATTATGACACAACTGCAATTTTCAAAAATTGATAAAAGAACATTCCACTACAAGTCATGAATCTATGCATCTAACAATAGCTCCAAAATTTATAAAACAAGTACTACAAGAAATGCCAAGAGAAACTGACAAATCCACAATTACAGAGACATGTCAACATACTTTTAGGAAGTAGACACAAACAATAGTTAACACTTACTGGGCACTTCTTCGTGAGTGGCACTGAACTATGCTTTTCCATGCATTATCTAAGGCTATAGAAAATGTTAATAGTAGTTTGACAAGTCATATACATATACCATAAATACCTTTGTACCTGATAACAGAGAATAAACATTTTTTTCATTCAGCAGATGTTCACTGAAGACCACACATTAGGCACCTGCCCCCAAACAACAATGATAACAGCAACAACAGCCACCACCACCGCAGTTAACAGAGTCCAAGGAAATGAACACTACCACTGATTTGGCAATAGCTCTTATGAAGACTAATTTGGCATTATGTATCAAGTGTTCATATTCTTTGACACAGTAATTATTTTTCTACCCTAAATAAATAACCCAGATATGGGGGAGGCACTAAAAATATGAGAAAACATTAGAAAGCTAAATGTTGAAATGAGAGAGATGGTTAAGTATGGTATATCCATCCAATATAATATTATCCTGTTATTATTAAGATGACATTTTAACATAACAGAAGATGCCTGAAATGTTAAAGGAAAACACAACATTAAATTGTTTATGTTTTATATAGCTGTGAAATAAAGCCTAATCTTCCTTAATGGACAGACATTAAGAAGTATGATTTTTAATTTTCCCTTTAGGCAGCATTTTGCTTTGCACCTTTTTGCGACTTTTGGCTTACCATCAGCTATGCAAGGAACACAGGTCTGCTAAAGTTAAAGCAACCAACCCACATTTCTACAAAAGTGAACAGACAGGCCCTCAGAGTCCGTGGCCACAGTACCTGCGTTTCTGCCAGTTACAGTGTAGCATAAAGGGGCTGTATTTAGGCACGTTAAACACCAGATGTCTTAGACATGGACATTCGCTTTGGAATTCCTAAAGTGGAGTCAGATTTGGTCCCTCATCATCTCTGGCCAAGATGTAGCAGGGCACTGAGCAAACAATGACTCCCTGCATTTGCAATCTGTCAGTAATTAAACTATTCTTATTACCTATCATTACTTAAAATTTGGTAGTCATTTTAAGGGGCAAAACTGAGGCAAATTTTTTTGGGAAATAAGTTCTGGTTGATACTAGAAATTTTTTTCTTTTTAAATAGGTCCAAAAGACTAAATCCAGATCAGCACTGAAGTTATATCAAGACTTAAGTCGGCTTCATGCCAATGAGCTGCTCCTCAGCAGGGGCTGGTTTTGCTATTTGAGGAATGACAGCCACTCTGTTGTGTACACAAGAGAGCTGGATGGCATCGACAGAGTCTTTCTCGTGGTTCTGAATTTTGGAGAATCAACAACAGTCAATCTAAAGGAAATGATTTCTAATATTCCCACGAGAGTGAGGATAAGGTTAAGTACCAATTCGACCTACGAGGGCAGTGAAGTTGATACGTATGGCATTTTACTGGACAAAGGAGAAGGCCTCATCCTTGAATACAACACGAAAAATCTCCTTCATCATCAAACAGCTTTCAGAGACAGATGTTTTGTTTCCAACCGGGCATGCTACTCCAGTGTATTAAACATACTGCACAACTTGTGTTAGGCACCTTTATGAAAGAGATGAAGACACTGGCATATCCTGTTCTATTACAAGCATGTGCAGTAACTTCATGCATAGCACACTGCTGGGTGAATACAACTTGAATGTAATGGCTTTAGAAAAGGTTCCCAAATGTTTTTTAAAAATAATAAAATCATCGCTTGTAGAACTTGTAACTTTACTGAGATAGCATCAATATAAGAGATGATCAGAACACCTTAGGACTCCAGAATATTAGATAGATCTGGTGAATTCTAATGTGAAAAAGGTTATCGTTTTTCATAAAATACAGGCATAGAAATTGGAGGATGACTTACTGCGGAAGTGTCTAAATACGTTTACTAGCAAAGAGGCAGGACCTTGATTTGTAAACTTTTCAAAGAAAATGTTAGAACAGACAAAAACAAAGCTGTTCTGAAGGGGTGGGGAAGAGTTGTGCTGTCACCAATCCTTCCTTCACCCCCAAGTCCATGTCCTTCTGAGAAGTGTGGTTTGAAAACTACTTTCTTAGGGGAAGGGACATGTGCACCAATGGAGAGAACAGTATAAGCAAGTGAGATGTACACCAGACAAAATTTGGATGCAGAAGCAAATTTTAAAAAAATTACTTACGAACTTAAAAAAAATCTCACTTTTGCTTACCCAATTGGAAATAAGACTATGAAATATTTCAGTGTGTTTCCAATTCCCCTGGAATGCAGCATTTCAGAATTTTAGATACTTCTTAAGATTCTCAAAAACACTGGTGCTGTCAAGTCCAAGTTCCTCGTACAGGAATTTAATTTGGGCTGTGATCTAAAAGAAACACATTTAAAAAATTAGAGGGCCTTTGTGGTAGAATTCCAGTGCTAAATCTCTATCCATCTTCACCTAACACTTAAGTCAACAGTTTGTGGCAAGGGTATCTTTATTATTTGGGACAGAGGCAGAAGGTGCTCCCATTACCTTAACAGAGCTCACAAGTGTTACGAGGGAACCCTTTCTCTGGACTGTCAGGGTTCCTCTTCCCACCTTGGGCCTCAGCCACAGACCAGACTGCTAGGAAGCAGCGGTCATAAGACCCCCTGCAGCCACTGAAGTGCGGACTACAGCACAGCTCTACCTGGGGACCTGGCAACCGAGAAGAGCTTGATAACATACCTTTTTGTGAGAGTCCTCAATCACATGATTGCCTCCAGGCTGAATATCTAACACAACATTGGGGGCCTGATAGCCTGAAAGAATTAACATGAAACAATTAGGTTCTTTGAGAACTCATTTCTCCCCCTCTTCTCCCACATATGCTATTAAAATCATAGTGAAGGAAAAAGGCATAAATTATCATCGCCAAGAAAGAGATGGGAAGGGGCAACCAGAAGACAGATTTCTAAAACAGAGGAAACAGAGGAGGACGACCAGTAGCTGAGGACACTGGATGGAAGATACTCGTAGGGTCACATTGAGAAAGTTGTGATGCAAGAGGAAGCCAGACTGGCCCTGTGGAATCCGTTTTGTGATCCGGAAACAGTTGTATTGGGTAAGTATGAGGCATGAAGGTGAAAACCAGTTGACTTGAGACTTGTGTGTGGGCCCCTCCCTCCTGAGTCCAAAAGGTCTTGCTAAGGAAGAAAGGTAAGAGCTCTTATCTAATGAAATAGAAAGACCTAGAGAAAATCAGCTAGTTTGGGCACCGAGGCTCCAAAGCAAAAGCTTTAGAATTTCTTTTTCAGAAGTTACCAAAAATAACAGGTCAATTATTATTAAATGAATGAGTGTTTTATGACAGTCACCTCTAAGTTATACTGGATGTTTAAATTTTTCTTTGTGCCTTGCCTTATTTTAGTATTTCCTTTCAAAAAGAGACAAGGCAGGTATAATTATATAGGCTATATATATATTTAGTCTAGAGCATAAAGTGTATTACTGAGTAGTATGTGGATGGCAGTAGTCCATTTAGCTAGGTTCCCTGCCTACAGGTGGTCTCCTACCTTCACCAGCATCCTTAGCATGCTCCGTGATGGCTTCCTTGAGTTTCTCGGTATAGTTTACAACTCCTTTCAGAGGTACACGCTCATCGTTTTCATAAGCTGTGATGTGAATGGAAGGATAATGCTGAAAGATAAGAAATGCAAATTTTACATTATTCTCTATGGTCCCTTTCTACCTTATAGATTATGAAAAAGAACTACCTCCAATTTTTTGATATAGGTGCTAGATTATGTTCTTCTCATTTGAGAGAGAGATCTATGGTATTATAATACTAGACCACCTGCTACCTGGAATAGCTTTTCCTTGGCTAGCGAGGCCATGACCCTAACTTAGCTGTTCTCCTGAGCTATTAAATTGAAACAAACATGGGACTATGAGCAGAGATGGGAGCTCACTGGTATTTGGATTTTATAAGCAGAAACAACCTAAAGCCCTAGTAAATTCCTGCCTCGGCATGGGCAAGTATCTTTTTGATTATCTTTTCTATCATTTTAGGATAGATAGTGTATCAGAACTGTCTTTCACTACCTGTGGTTTAATATTTTGATAGGGACAGTAACGTTTTATGTAGTTCTTGTGTTTTTCATCAGATGAAGGATTCCCCCATTCTTCTAATTCTTCTAATGTCAGAGGAAGTGTGGTGTCCATCATGGTGTTGAGAACATCCAAGAAAGGTGCCTTAAAAAAAAAAAAGCCAAAGAAATTTAAACTTTGTTAGGAAACTTAAAATATATTTTTCTGAAACTCATTTTAACAACCTTTATGAATATACATGCAGACATGAGAGAACAAAGGTCAGGAAGCCAGGTGGATTTCCAGGGGGTGGACTAACTACTCAGTCCTTACCTAGGGCCCGTGATATATAACAGGCCTTTGTGGTTTTCAGACTCTGAAAGTGCTAACTTTATGTATCATGTTTATATATATACACATATAAAAACATGTGTGTATATGAAGAATTTCTTTTCTAATTTCACAATTTTTAGTTTGATACATTTATACATATATTTTATATAAAAGTAACAAATGCTACCACCTTATAGCCATTAGGATGGGTACCATTAAAAAAAAAAGTAAGTGTTGGCAAGGATGTGGAGAAATTGGAACAGTGCACACACTGTTGGTGGGAATGTAAAATGGTGCAGATGGTATGCTAGTTTCTCAAAATACTAAACTTAGAATTACCATATAACCCCACAATTCTATTCCTAGGTCTATATCCCAAAGAATTAAAAGCAGGATCTTGAAGAGTATACCCATGTTCACAGCAGAATTATGAACAACAGCCAAAGGGTGTTAGCAAACTGGCGTCCACTGACGGATGAAAGAATAGGCGAAGTACATACAAGGGATATTATTCAGCCTTAGGAAGGAAGGAAATTCTGACATATGCTATGATAATGCATGGACCTTGCGGAACATTAAGTGAAATAAACCAGTTACGGAAAGACAAATAATGATTCCATTATAGGAGATATAGATAGTTTAATTTATAGAGACAGAAAGTAGAATGGTGGTTCTGAGGGGTAGGGAAAGGGAGTGCAGAATTTTAGTTTTGCAAGATGAAGAGAGTTCTGGAGAGTTCACAACAATGTGAACATATTTAACACTACTGAACTACTGAACTATATGGTTAAAAATAGTTAAGATGTTAAATTTTCTTATTTTCTCACAATTAAAAATGAAAAACTTCAACATGAGTAAAACAGCAGGACATTTTATATTTAAAAAAAGGCAATAAATGTTAATTGAAGAAAATCTGGGATATTTATTTATAACCAGTGTTAAAACATTAATAAAATGGCAGCTGCTTTTTTCACTTACCTTGTAGTCTTCTGTTAACATGCTTTCCACCTTTCTCTTGCATTAACATTAACCTAGTGGGCAAATGCAATTCTTTCTGGCTGCCTAGCATCTGGACTATTTTTCTGAATTTAAACTATTCCTAACCTTAATGAGGCGGAGCTTGCCTCTCACTAGGGAGGGGCTCAATTTCTCAGTTTTCCCAGCACCCGGATAGCCACAGGACTTGGGTCTACCCAATCAGACATAATGTGCTCCAAACTTTAGATGGGAAGTTTGTGGCTCAAAATAGGGGCCATGAAGAATTTCTTCTGGTAAAAGTGCCACATCTATATTGAGTTTTTAGAAGCAGCTGTGGCAGTATGAGGTGACTTGTGCCCAGCAGGGATGGCAGTGATAGCTTCCCTGGGCCAGTTTTATGGTATATTTTGGAACCAGTTTCTGGCTGTGTAACCTCTATAAGGCTGGTTTTATACTTGCCCTTACTCAGTATTTTTTAAGAAGCCCCTTTTCTGCCTAAATTCATCTAGTATTTGGTGCTTCTAATTAACACTATGCATCCTCTATTGTTGGATATCTAGGTTGATTCCACTTCCTCACTATTATAAGCAATGTGGAGTAAATATTCTTATACATACATTTCTGATTATTTCCTTTCTAATTTCTAAAGGCCACAGATTAGTTGTATTTTTTTTTTATATTGTAACTCTATTATCTTGTATATAGGTTTTCTTCCTTCTATACTTAGTATTTCTACTTAAAAAAATAGATTTATAGATCAGGATTACTTAACACTTATTTACTTAATAGAAGCCTACAGTGTATATCCCTCATCCTTAAAATAAAAGAAACCTGAAAATAACTTACTCTCTCCCTCCCAGTCATTATTTTTTAGCGTATCTGACCAGGAGAATGATGAAGGTGAAATGAGTGGCTATAACGTAATTACATAATTTTGGACACCAGGGAAAGACTATACAGTTGACCCCTGAAGGACACAGGTTTGAAATTCGAAAGTCCACTTACACCTGGATTTTTTTCAATAGATATACATACTGTATAAACAAATTTATTTTCCTCATGATTATCTTAATATTTTCTTTTTGCTAGCTTATTTTAAGAACACAGTATATAATATATACAACATATAAAATATGTGTGAAAATTCACTGTTTATGTTATTGATAAGGCTTCTGGTCAATAGAAGGCTGCTGAGTTTTCGGGGAGTCCAAAGTTAAACATGGGGTTTTGACTGTGTGTGGGGGTGGGGTCAGGGGTGGTGTCGGTGTCCCTAGCCTCCATGTTGTTCAAGGGTCACTTTTTAAGATCAAAGCAAGCTGTTTCAATTACCGTACAGAAAAACTATCCCTTATAAAGATCTTTAAGAATGGAGTATCTAAAAAAGGAAAGCCGCTACAACTAGGACCGAAATGTTGATGGGCAATGATCATCAAAGGATTTCGTGGACTCCAGTCACAGTGCGCTCTGCTTGACTCCCTGGAACTAGTGAGTCATAAGTGCTGACTCTTTTCCACCAATTCTAAAATGTTTTTAAAAAATGAGAACTAATGAGAAAAGCCATTAATATCCTTCAGTGGAATTCTCAAAAATTAATAAAGAACACCATCAGGGAAGAAGGACAAAGTAGTTAAAGTAAACTTAGAAGTTCTCTCAGAGCTATAATTCTGTGTTTAGAACTTAAAAGCTTTGTTATTAACTCCTGTGCTATGGTAAAATTGTAACAAATATTTTTCGTAAAGTCGCCAATGGCTTCATGCCTCCCCACTCTGTACATAGAAGAGAACAGAGTATACTCACCTCCAAAGTCACAGCTCTCAGCAGCTCTGGATTAGAATTACACAATGCTCCCACAAGCACCCCTCCAGCACTGAAAGCAGTCAGGGTTGTTAGACTTGGCTGAGAAAAGCCTTGGCCATGAAGCGTCTTAATGCAAGCCTCTAAGTCAGCAAGGCCATTGAGTTTTTTAGTTAGACGGCCATCAGCGTGCCACTGGAGGCCTAACTCACCACCACCTCTGAAATTAAAGGGCAGAAAAATCTTTTAGTGGGGGAAAATATTGATATAGGTCAGGGTCAGCAAACTGTAGCTGCTAGGCAGTATTTACTTAGAGGTCTGTTTTATTGTTTTTGTTTTGTTTCGAAATGGCTTCAGAGCTAAGAATGGAATTTACATTTTTAAAGGTTGGGAGAAATACAATAGAGAGCACATGTGGTCTACAAAGCCTTAAATGTTTACTAGTTTTCTAGCGAAAAGGTTTGCCAATCCCTGGTATAGACAGTCAAAAATGGATTTACCAAATATGTTTTTAAAAAAATTAAGATAGGTTTTTTAAAAAAATTAAAAGTCATTATCATTTTTTTTTCCATTCACTTAAAGTAAGCTCTATACCCAATGCAGAGCTTCAATTTATGACCCCAATATCAAGACTGCATGCTCCAACTAAGCCAGCCAGATGCTCCACAACAAATCAGTTTTGGGTGCTCCCTACGATTTATCAGGCATTCTGCTAAAATGCCAGCCTTAAAAATATAAAAAAAGCAAAAATCTGCCCTGGAGATCATAATTTTGGGGGAAAAAAAATAGCTGCCAAGCAATGTGGTTGCTGCTTTCACACAATTGTATTTATGGTTATCCTAGAGGTGGCAGAAAGAACATCCGGGTGGATGGTCAGGGATGTATACTTAAAGGAGATGATACCTAAGCCGAGGCTTGGAGGAATAGGAGTTCCCAGAAGTGCAAAGAAAGGGAAAACATCAAGACACAGCGGATGCAAAGGCACAGAGGGGAAAGAGTTTATCATCCGAAAGGATGTAACAAAGCTGGATATGTAGGATGTGTATGTCTGCAGTGTAGGCCGTGTCTGGGTTAACGGTAACTATCACTACAGAGGTAAGCCAGATCACAAGGATGTGAAATGAGGAGTTTGGATTTTATTCTGGAGATGGGAAAGTAGAGAAGGATTTTAAGCAGAAACAGAAAACAATATTTGTGTCTTGAAAAATACCTAAAGTAAAATGGAAGTTCGAGTGGAAAAAGGATCTAGTTTGAGACACTATTTTAGAAAAGCCGGGGTACCTGGGCCTCTGCCTTTGGCTTGGGTCATGATCTCAGGGTCCTGGGGGTCGAGCCCCATGTCAGGCCCTCTGCTCAACAGGCAACCTGCTTCCCTCTCTCTCTGCCTGCCTCTGTGCCTACTTGTGATCTCTGTCAAATAAATAAATAAAATCTTAAAAAAAAAAGAAAAGAAAAACCTAAACTCAAGAGAATGGAAATAACATTACTAAGATAAGGAAACAGACTGGTACATCAATTCTACAAATCTGGTGCAATATCCTAAAAATCTATCCCTTTGCTTTATCAACTAGTCTATTAAATCCACTTCTACCAGCATATGTTTAGGAATACATAGATTCAATAACACAAATGAGAAAATAAACTTTGTTCCCTGATACACGGTTGCGCTGGACCTCTGGCACAATGTTCTAAGCACTCACATGCCAGGTAAAATGTTGTTGACTCACCGAACATGGCAATATGCTAATATCCATCCATCGTCCACCAATACCCGCCTTTCAGGTCTGAAATTCATTTTTAAATCCATTCCATAAGCTCCATATACATGTACTAGGAGAGGTTTCTTCTGCAAATCCTCAGAATCAGTTTTGTGGAAAATGGTCATGGGCACTGATTTTCCATCCTGGAATGAAGAGTTACTATACATGTAAGAAAAAGTCTTTTGAAACTGTTTATCCCTAATTTTATGCATTGCTTATTGATGTTGAACACAAACTTCATTCAGTGCAACAGAGAGGTACCTAGTTGAACATGTGAACATTGAAGAGGTGGAACATGTGACTCCTGATCTCAGGCTTGGAGTTTGAGTCCCATGTTGGGTACAAAAATTAGTTAATAAAGTAATAATAAATAACAACAACAACAACAACAACAACAGAGTTATGGTTTTTAATGAAAATCATGGTTTATCCCCATTTTCAGCTCTATTGCTGACCTGTAATGTGAACTAGAAAAAAGGAGTAAGACTGTTGAAAACAGTTTATTAAATGCCGCTTTTTCAAGACAGTAAAGGGATTTTAAGGAGTTCTTTACTACCTATTATTACTGTAATTTTTTTCTTTCAAAATTAGTCAAAATATACCTGTCAAGGATAGATATCCAGCACATTTTTCCTACACCTATGACAAGATACTGACATTTTTTATCTTTGAATATTTATAAATATGCTGATTAAAGTTTTAACAGCTCAATTTTCTGTCTTTTATAGGCAGTCCTCAACCATTAGAACCAGAATTTCTTTTTTTTTAATTTCTTTTTTTATTTTTCAAAAACATATATTTTTATCCCCAGGGGTACAGGTCTGTGAATCGCCAGGTTTACACACTTCACAGCACTCACCAAAGCACATACCCTCCCCAATGTCCATAACCCCACCCCCCTTTTCCCTCCCCCCCTCCCCCTAGCAACCCTCAGTTTGTTTTGTGAGATTAAGAGTCAGTCACTTATGGTTTGTCTCCCTCCCGATCCCATCTTGTTTCATTGATTCTTCTCCTACCCACTTAAGCCCCCATGTTGCCTCACCACTTCCTCATATCAGGGAGATCATATGATAGTTGTCTTTCTCCGCTTGACTTATTTCACTAAGCATGATACGCTCTAGTTCCATCCATGTTGTCGCAAATGGCAAGATTTCATTTCTTTTGATGGCTGCATAATATTCCATTGTGTATATATACCACATCTTCTTGATCCATTCATCTGTTGATGGACATCTAGGTTCTTTCCATAGTTTGGCTATTGTAGACATTGCTGCTATAAACATTCGGGTGCACGTGCCCCTTCGGGTCACTACGTTTGTATCTTTAGGGTAAATACCCAGTAGTGCAATTGCTGGGTCATAGGGCAGTTCTATTTTCAACATTTTGAGGAACCTCCATGCTGTTTTCCAGAGTGGTTGCACCAGCTTGCATTCCCACCAACAGTGTAGGAGGGTTCCCCTTTCTCCGCATCCTCGCCAGCATCTGTCATTTCCTGACTTGTTGATTTTAGCCATTCGGACTGGTGTGAGGTGCTATCTCATTGTGGTTTTGATTTGTATTTCCCTGATGCCGAGTGATATGGAGCACTTTTTCATGTGTCTGTTGGCCATCTGGATGTCTTCTTTGCAGAAATGTCTGTTCATGTCCTCTGCCCATTTCTTGATTGGGTTATTTGTTCTTTGGGTGTTGAGTTTGCTAAGTTCTTTATAGATTTTGGACACTAGTCCTTTATCTGATATGTTGTTTGCAAATATCTTCTCTCATTCTGTCAGTTGTCCTTTGATTTTGTTAACTGTTTCCTTTGCTGTGCAAAAGCTTTTGATCTTGATGAAATCCCAATAGTTCATTTTTGCCCTTGCTTCCCATGCCTTTGGCGATGTTCCTAGAAAGATGTTGCTGCGGCTGAGGTCGAAGAGGTTGCTGCCTGTGTTTTCCTCAAGGATTTTGATGGATTCCTTTCTCACATTGAGGTCCTTCATCCATTTTGAGTCTATTTTTGTGTGTGGTGTAAGGAAATGGTCCAATTTCATTTTTCTGCATGTGGCTGTCCAATTTTCCCAACACCATTTATTGAAGAGGCGTCTTTTTTCCATTGAACATTCTTTCCTGCTTTGTCGAAGATTAGTTGACCATAGAGTTGAGGGTCTATTTCTGGGCTCTCTATTCTGTTCCATTGATCTATGTGTCTGTTTTTGTGCCAGTACCATGCTGTCTTGATGATGACAGCTTTGTAATAGAGCTTGAAGTCTGGAATTGTGATGCCACCAACTTTGGCTTTCTTTTTCCATATCCCTTTGGCTATTCAAGGTCTTTTCTGTAGAACCAGAATTTCTTACGGATCCCTACTGACATCTATACTCATCCTCTTCAAAGGCCTACCTTTATTTTTTAAAATGTTTAATAGTGGTTTAAGAAAGTTTTATAAATTTTAACATCTAAATTATTTTAGAGCAGGTTAACTATTCTCCAGTGTAGGTCACATTCATTAATCGCAAACTGACTGAAACTAGGCATCTCAGGACAAAATTTACATAATCTGAACTATTTCTGATCTTCCTTTCAAAAGGGCAGAGAAGCTGGTTCTGTCTACTTATATAAACTAGTGAAATAGTGCTAGTTTACATAAAATAATAATAAAAGGGAAATAATATAACCAAGCCACTCTCCCTACTGTTTTCATTTTCATTGTGAAAACCTTAACTTTGGGGCACAGGAGTATTATCAAATAAGGAGGCTATCTTTCATCATTCCTATCACACTCAACTTGTTCTGAAAGTGTAACTGGAGTTTCACTTCTCAGATTCATTCTTATAAAATGAGGTAGATTAATTTCTATAAATTATCTTTGTCTTTTCATCTCCCCAACTTAAATCAAACAATCAGAGAAAAACTTGCTGTTTGAAAACTTATGAAAAGAAAGCGGTGAAAATGGTACCAAATCCTGTGATGGGCTGGATCCGAGTTCATCAGCAGTGTGAAAATGCCTGTGGAGGGTTATAGCAGCAGGGCACCTGGGTGGCTCAGTCAGTTAAGCATCTGACTTTTGATTTTGGCTTGGGTCATGATCTCAGGGTTGTAAGACTGAGGCCTGTGGTGGGCTCCCTGCTAGCTGGGAGTTTGCCCGAGATTCTCTCTCTCCCTCTGCCCCTCCCCGCATGTACTCTCTCTAAATTAATAAATCCCCAAAAAACAAAAACAAAAACATAGTAGGTTCCACTGGGCACCTGTCTCCCTTCTTCCTTAATTCATAAAGCATCCCTGAGTTCCCTAAGAACTAGGCTCACTGTTCTTTCCATTAGGGGCATGATAACTACAACATTTTGATAGATTGGTATAATCCCACATTTCTAAAGCAGAAGAAAGCCTAAATATATATTTTGTTGACAAAAACCAAACACAGAAATCTCGAAGGTAATACATTAAATGGTAAACAATTATATCTAAGAGGTACAGCAAATGGGACTGAATAGTAGTTATCAGAACTTTTAATGTTCTGCATTTTTGCATTTCTTCTAAGAAGTGTATTGCTTTTGTATTATTGAAAAATACATATTTAAATAAAGCTATTAAAAGAAAATCAATGAGTTAAAAAATTCATAAGGACAAAAAGCTTTGTTACAACTCACTGCCAGCACATATGAAATTATCTAATGTTTGATATGCTAAGGTCTGAAAAGTCTTTAAATACATGGTTTTTAATTTATTAATTTATTTTATTATTTTTATTAATTCATTAATTTTATTTTTATAGTTTATTAATTTATTCCACAGTTTATTAATTTACTCCTCATTGCACAAACTTTCTTTTCCACTATTTGCTCTCCTCTTGGTCTTCCCTCTTTTACACTGTACTTTGGCTGTATTGCCCTTCTTTATATTTCTTTCTTTAAATCTTATTCATTTAAGTAAGCTTGACACCTAACGTGGGGCTCAAACTCATGACCCCAAGGATCAAGAGTCTCGTGCTCTTCGGACTGAGCCAGTTAGGCGCCCCGTCCTTTACACTTCTTGAATGCACCTTTTTTCCCTCAATATAGGGCCTCTACATAAAATGGATTCCTCCTTCCCATCTTTTAGCCTTTTTTTAAAAAGATTTTATTTATTTGATAGGGAGAGAGTGGGCAAAAGAAAGAGCACAAGCTAGAGGAAGGGCAGAGGAAAAGGGAGAAGCAGGCTCCCTGCTGAGCACAGAGCCCGATATAGGGCTTGATCCCAGACCTGAGCCAAAGGCAGCTGCTTATCCCACTGAGCCACACAGGTACCTCTCAAGCTTAATTCTTAATCATCTTAGAGGTCCTACTTGAGTCCTCACTTCCTCAGAGAACCCTTGCCTGATCTCTCCAGCCGAAGGAAAGGTCTCTGTGTCATGTTTCCACTGTACTCAGTACAGCTTTCTTTGCAGCCATCAGTACATTAGCAATTACTCCTTTGACATCGGTCATCTTCCCTGCTCGAGTTAAGCTCCATGAAGGCAGGACTGTATCAGTCCAGCTCACTCTAGTCAACTGCTTATTGCCTTCACAATTTTTGCCAACTTTTACTATTTAAGTCAACTTTAAAGATTCAAATGTAAACAACCTGTGAACTCAAGGGCTTGAGATGTGCTAGTTATACATTTTCTAATCCATGTTAAAATAAATATATCAATATTAAAGTAAAAAAAAAAAAATTCCAGGTAGCCTCTAAAAATCGTTTGAGTCTTACTGGGGACGTGAGATCCACTTTACAAAACCATGCTAATGCAATACCAGCGGCAGCAACTGCATAGCACCTGACAAAGAGCATGCAGTAGATGGGGGCTCAGAGTTGAGATTATGAAGACGTACCTTGCTTTTGGCTTCCAGACGTAAAACACGACTGGTCTTTGTGATTGGGTCTTCATGCCCAGTTTCCTCAAACAGTTTGCCCTCTGCAAACTTGTATGTGTAATATTTTGGGGGACGTATTGGAGAGCAAAGCTGGAAGGGGCAGTTCTTTGGGTCTGAATTTGTATCCATTATGAATCCACAGGCCCAAGGAGGGAGCTAAGGAAATAAGAGTTATTTTTATTCTTTATCTAGACATTAAGTATCATTAATTTAATTTCTGAGTTTGTTACAAACAAGATGAGAAGGACATCAAGTTTAGTTTCATCCATTATACATAATACCTCATTTAAATATTTTAGTACAAACAAATATATTTCAAATAACAAGTGAACAGAACTGTACACTGATGACCAATAAAAATGGACAAATTATAGGAAAATGATTTTTCATGACTCTGGATTTACATGAAACCTCTTTTAATAAAAAGGATTATTTTAGCTACAGTTAAGAAAAAGAGCAAATCAAATCCCAATTCCAGAAGCTAGCCACATCTCCAGATCTCTGTTCTCCTAGAACATAAAATCTCTCTCATCTGTTTTTCCTCATTTACCCCCAGCCCTCCCCATGCGGCCCAGACAGCCATAGTGATGACAGTTATTATTCCAGGGCTACAAACTGGCTCAGCAGCACTAAAGCATTTACAATTTGTTTCTAACTTTAGCTCCCAGGCTAACCATTGTGCAGAACAAAACCTTTCCTGGCATATCCACTTTGAGAGACTCACAGCTATTATGATTAGGATTCTTAACTTTAAGGAAAAAAGGAAAGGAATCAAAATTTATTCTCTCAGAGCAGCAGGGTCCAGTTTCAAGCCTGCCACTAACATCCCTCTTACACCTTTTAAAGAACTCTGGTAAGCAGGCTGACGGAGTGTAAGAAATGGTGCTGAGAGTCAGAACGTTAAAAGAAAATTGCCTTTCTTTTCCTGAGTAATTGTAGAAAGAACAAATTCCTTAGAAAATCAGAGGTCTTGGCACAGCAATGTCCCTGGTGGGCACTATTCAAAAAGGGTAGGTGGGGGCTGTGTGTGTAAAAAGTACACCATCTAACCTGTAGAAACCATAGCCAAAGATCTTACGTTCTGAGTGCATGTGTCTTGCAATTAATGCAAAGACTCTAGCTTCCTGAAAAGCAATAAGGATATATATTCATAATGTCTCTTAAAGAGAGTTCCTAATTTACTGTCCTCAGGTTAAGGATTATGTTCAAGGATAATGTTTATTTAAGTGCAAGTCATAGAACTAGAAAGCAGCATGTGACACTTCAAAGCTGGGAAGTCTGGCAGCATAAATGGAGTAAACAGAGACCTTAGTGGGAGAGAAGCACCGCCACTACTCATCTTATAACCAGGTTTCAGAAAGAGTATACACGGTGACTCAGTCCACAGAGGCACAAGCTTTTCTGTTCTTTGGTGAAACTTAAAAAAAAAAAAGGGTCCATGTGCCCCATGTGGTAAGTGGTCATACTTTTAGATCAAGTGGGTTCCAATAAACTCTTCAGGTGCATTTTTTAAAGTATTGGGATCAAGGTTAAAGTTCACCATAACAAAACTGTCCATGGCTATGGACTGCTTAGTTTGTCCAGCTCATGTGGAAAGAAGTATTAACCATCTCAAGGATATCTTAAGTTACATTTCCTACTGAGAAAAACCTGTAGTACCATCTAGGTATATTAATGGACAACACCGGAGAATAATTTTAAGTTGGCTAGTTGATATGCAGATATTTCTTAGATACCTGAAAGAGTTTCAGCTTTAGCATTCTACCAGCAAATCACAGTCATTTATTTGACTGAAAGAAGGTTTAAGACACACATGCTGAAAGAAAATTGGCCCAGGTATATAAACACCTCCAAGTAAACTGACGTTAGTACAGAACAATTCCCAATTTGCTTAAATTAGGTATCATGACCAATTAAAATATCATCACTTCTTTTGCGAAAAAAAAAAAAATACCAGGAAAAACTGATGATAGGATAGGAGGCAAATATATTAAGGATTTTACATTTCTCTTGCTCAGATTGAGTTTAAAAAAGCCTTTTAGTCACGTGCCTACTGGGCAGAGATGTTACATACAAAAATGCTTTATAATCCACTCAGTTTGGCCTAAAGATTTTGTCCTTTGTGATTGACACTGTCTATGCATATTAATCAGAATTATCCAGTTTACGAAAGGTGCTGATCTATAAAATTTTCTTTAAGTACAATCTGGTATATAATGTAGTATTTGATTCCATGTGTTGATGACTCAGAACATTATAACAAGGCTTAACAAGTACTACAGGTTGGGAAGGGTCAGGGAATGAAGAGACAAAGGATACAGTATAAATTAAAGACATGATGTTCCATAGGAGACACTCCTAGAAGCCCCAGACCCTGGGGAACAGGGAAAATAGACTGTAGAGCACTACATAAAGCCATTACTCTCAAAAACAGGAGACATACCTGACTTTCCTAACACACAGAGATAGATGCAGAGACTAGACAAAATAAGAAGACAGGAATCTGTCCCAAATGAAAGAAGAGGACAAGCCCACAGCCAGAGATCTAAGTGAAAAAAGATAAAAGTAACATGCCTTATGGAGAATTTAAAGCAATGATCATTAAGAATAGTCTTGAGAAAAGAGTGGAAGACATTAAATGAAACCATTAACACAGAGGTAAGGAATAACAAAGATAAAGGGCTCAATAAATGAAGTGAGAAACATACTTGATGGAATGAATGAAAAACAGGCTGGAATAAGCAGAGGAATCAATTAATGACCTAGAAGACAGAGTAATGTAATCAAGAAGAGTAAATGAGAGAAAAAAGAATACGCAAAAAAAAGAACAGACTTAGGGAACTTAGTGACTCCATCAAACATAGTAACATTCATATTATAGGAGTCTCAGAAAACAAGAGGAAAAAAGGGGGCAGAGAATTTATTTGTAGAAATAATAGCCAAAAACTTCCCTAATCTGGAGAAGGCAACAGATATCCAGATCCAGGATGCACAGAGAACCCCAATGAAAATCAACAAAAGCAGATCCATATCAAGACATTTTATAATTAAAATGACAAAATATAGTGGTAAAGAAAAAAACATTAAAAGCAGCAAGACAAAAGACTGCTACATACAAAGGAAACCCAATAAGGCTATCAGTGGGTTTTTCAGCAGAATCCTTCCAAGCCAGGAAGGAGTGACATGATGTATTCAAAGTGCTGAATGGGAAAAACTTGCAGCCAAGAATACTCTACCCAGCAAGGCTATCATTCAGAATGAAAGGAGAGATCAAGTGTTTTCTAGACAAATAAAAACACAGAATTCATGATCACCAAACCAGTCCTGCAAGAAATCTTAAGGGGGATTCTTTGAGTGGAAAGGAAAGATCAAAGGGACAGCATGACCACAGGAAGCACAAAAGCAGTAATAAACATTTCTGTTAAAAAAAAGAAAAAAAAATCAGTCAAGGAACTCACAAAATAAAAGGAAATAAAATGATACCATGTACCTAAAACTTGGGGAGGAGAGGAGTAAAGAATGGTTCAAACTTAAAAGACCATCAACTTTAAATAGAGACCTCTGCTATATGCAGAAGAGGTTATATAAAAACCTAATGGTAACTACAAATCAAAACCCATTCATAAGTATGCAAATAATAAAGAGAAAAGAAATCCAAACACATCACTAAAGAAAACCAGCAAATGATGAGAAAGGAAAGAAAGGATGAGAGAGAAACTCCAGAAAACCACCACAAAACAAGTAATAAAAAGGCCATTAAGTACATACTTATCAATAATTACTCTGAATATAAATGGACTAAATGCTTCTAATCAAAAGATATAGCGTGACAGAACAGATAAAAAACAAGACCCATCTACTTCTGCCTACAGGAAACTTATTTTTTAAAAAAGATTTTATTTATTTGACAGAGACAGCAAGAGGGGTAATACAAGAAGGAGAGAAGGAGAAAGAGAAGCAGGCTTCCCATTGAGGAGGGAGTCCGATGTAGGGCTCAATCCCAGGGTCCTGGGATCAAGACCTGAGCCAAAGGTAGATGCTTAATGACTGAACCACCCAGGTGCCCCCACGAAACTCATTTTGACCTAAAAACACCTGCAGATTGAAAGTGAGAGGATAGAGAAACATTTATCATGAAAACAGATGTCAAAATAAAGTTGGAGCAGCAATACTTATAAAGAACAAAATAGATTTTAAAACAAAGACTGTAACAAGAGACAAAGAAGGACACTATATAATAATAAAGTGGACAATCCAACAAGAAGATCTAATAATTGTAAATATTTATGTACCCAACAGGGGAACACCCAAATACATAAAACAGTTAATAAGAAACATAAAGGAACTAATTGGCAATAATACAATTATAGCAAAGGACTTTCATGCCCCACTTACATCAATGGACAGATCACCTAAACAAAAAAATCAATAAGGAAACACTGAATGACACACTGGACTAGATGGATTTAACAGATATATTCAGAGCATGCCATCCTAAAACAGCAGTATATACATTCTTTTCAAGTGCACATGGACCATTCTATAGAACAGATCACATATTAGGCCACAAAACAAGCCTTAATAAAGTTAAAAAGATCTAAGTCATACCATGCATCTTTTTTTGGACCACAGTGCTAAGAAACTATAAGTAAACCACAAGAAAAAGTTTGGGAAAGATCACAAATACATAGTGGTTAAATAACATGCTACTAAACAATGAACGGGTCAATCAGAAAGTAAACTAAAAAAGTACAAAGAAACAAATGAAAGTGGAAACAAGATGGTTCAAAATCTTTGGGATGCAGCAAAAGTGGTTCTAAGAGGCAAGTTTATAATACAGGGCTATCTCAAGAAGGAAAAAAAATCTCAAATACACAACCTAACTTCACACCGAAAGGAGCTAGAAAAAGAAAAAAAAATCTAAAACCAGCAGAAGTTGGGGCACCTGGGTGGCACAGTTGGTTGGGCATCCAACTCTTGATTTCAGATAGGGTGGTGACCTCAGCGTCATGAGATCAAGCCCTGTGTTCAGCTCTGCACTCAGCAAAAAGTCTGCTTGAGACTCTCTCCCCCAAAAAATAAATAAATAAATCTTTAAAAAAACAAAACAAAACAAAACAAAAACCAGCAGAAGAAAGTGAATAATAAGAGATCAGAAAAGAAATGTGACATAGAGGGTCGCCTGGGTGGCTCAGTTGGTTAAGCAGCTACCTTCGGCTCAGGTCATGATCCCAGCATCCTGGGATCGAGTCCCACATCGGGCTCCTTGCTCAGCAGGGAGCCTGCTTCTCCCTCTGCCTCTGCCTGCCATTCTGTCTACCTGTGCTCGCTCTCTCCCCCACTCTCTCTCTGATAAATAAATAAAATCTTAAAAAAAAAAAAAAAAAGAGAAAAAAAAAAAGAAGAAATGTGACATAAAAACTAAAAAAAACATAGAATAAAAATAAAAACAAAACAAACCCCAACAGATCAATGAAATGAGGAGCTGGTTCTTCGGGTTTTAATTATTCATGATTTAAAACAAACAAACAAACAAAAAAGACAAAAGAAGACCAAAAAACCATCAACAAAATAGGTTTAGAGGGAACATACCTCAACATAACAGAGGCCATTTATGAAATACCCACAGCTAACATCATCCTAAGTGGGGAAAAACTGAGAGCCTTTCCCCTAAGATCAGAAACAAGGCAAGTACGTCCACTCTCACCACTTTTATTCAACAGAGTTCTGGAAGTCCTAGCCACAGCAATAAGACAACAAAAAGAAATAAAAGGCATCTAAATTGGTAAGGAAGAAGTAAAATTTTCACTATTTGCAGATGACAAATACTATAAAGTAGAAAATCTGAAAGACACCACCAAAAAACTGCTAGAACTGATAAATGAACTCAGTAAAGTTGCAGGATACAAAATCAATGTATAGAAATCTGTTGCATTTCTATATACAACAATTAAGAAGAGAAATTAAGAAAACAATCCTACTTACAATTATACCAAAAGTAGTAAGATACCTAGGAATAAACCTAACCAAAAAGGTAAAAGACCTGTACTCTGAAAACTGTAAAATGCCAGTGAAAGAAAGTGGAGATGACACAAATGACAAGACATTTCATGCTCATGGACTGGAAGAAAAAACACTGTTCAGATGTCGTACTACCGAAAGCAATCTACACATTTAATGTAATCCTTATCAAAATACCAACAGCATTTTTCACAGACCCAAAACAAACAGTCCTAAAATTTATATGGAACTATAAATGACCCCAAACAGCCAAAGCAATCTTGAAAAAGAAAAGCAAAGCTGGAGGCATCACAATTCTGTACTTCGAGTTACATCACAAAGCTGTAGTGATCAAGACAGTATGGTATTGGCAAAAAAATAGACATATAGATCAGCAGAACAGAATAGAATCCAGAAATAAACCTACAACTATATGGTCAACAAAGCAGGGAAGAATGTCTAATGGGAAAAAGGTAATCTCTTGACTTCAACAAATGGTGCCAGGAAAAGTAGACAGGCACATGCAAAAGAATAAAACGGGACGGCTTTCATATACCACACACAAACATAAACTCAAAATGGATTAAAGACCTAAATGTGAGACCTTAAACCATTCTAGAAAAGAGCATAGGCAGCATCGGCTACAGCAACATCATTCTAGACAGGTACCCTGAGGCAAGGGAAACAAAAGCAAAAATAAACTATTAGGACTACATCAAAATAAAAAACTTCTGTACAGCAAAGGAAAAAATAAAACTAAAAGACTATGTACAGGATAGAGGAAGATATCTGTACATGACATATACAGTAAAGAGCCAGTATCTAAAATAGGCAACTTATAGAACTCAACCCCCCCCAAAACAATGAAATTTAAAAAACGGGCAGAAGACATGAGTAGATATATTTTTTAAATCATTTTTATTAACATGTAATGTATTATTTACATGAGCAGATATTTCTTAAAGAAGACATGGCCAACAGACATGTGAAAAGATGCTAATTTTCACTTATCAGGAAAATACAAATCAAAACTGCAATGACATATCACCTCATGCCTGTCAGAATGGCTTAAATCAAAAACAAAAACAGCAAGTGTTGGCAAGGATGTGGAGAACAAGGAACCCCACCCTCTTGCACTGTTGATAGGAATGCAAACTGGTGCAGCCACTGTGGAAGACAGTATGGAGGTTTCTTAAAAATTAAAAACAACTATCCTACTACCAAACAATCGCACTACTGGGTATTTACCCAAGTATACAAAAATACTAATGCAAAGGAATTCATGCACTCCTATGTTTATGGCAGCATTATTTACAATAGTCAAATTATGGAAACAGCCCAAGTGTCCAATGACTGATGAGCAGATAAAGATATGGTGAGTGTACACACACACACACACACACGGATATTTTTCAGCCATAAAAAGAATGAAATCTTGCCATTTACAGCATGGATGGAGCTAGAAAGTATAATGCTAAGTGAAATCAGTTAGAGAAAAACAAATACCATATGATCTCCCTCATACGTGGAATTGAAGAAAGAAAAGGAGCACAGGGAGAAAAAAAGAGACAAAGCAAGAAAGAGACTCAATATATAGTACTGGCAGTTACCAGAAGGAAGGTGGGTGGGAGCAGTGGGTGAAATAGGCGATGGAGATTAAGGAGTGCACACATCCTGACACATCCTGAGCACCAGGTGATTAAAATAAAAACGTAAAAAACAAAATAAAAAAAGACATGATGTTTGTTGTAATGGCAGCTAAAACCACAGTAACTGAGGCATATCTTTAAACTAGGGATATTTATAAAAAAATGTAAAGGTCATACTTAGTGAGAAGTCAAATTTTATCATAGTAAACTCTCATGACATTCCCAATTGCCTTGACATACAATTTTGCTGTAAGAAAAGCACTGCTAGAAATTATACATTCTTTCTCATCCCTATTTATATAGGCTATAATAAGAATATATGGTTTTGGTGTCAATTAGCAAGTAAAAAGAAACTTTGGATCTAGTAGATGAAGGCAGTAGGAAAATCACTAACTTTAAGTCACCATTTTTATTTTAAGGACATCTACACAGTCCTCTAAAATACAAGAGGTTATATTTGATAATTTGATTTTAGCTCAAAAATTTTGGTTGTTTTTGGAAACTCAGTATTTCTTACATATACCATGATAACAACCTTGAAGCTAATTTCCCTGTGCCTTATCTCTGTTTGCTTTGGAGGAGTCTAAAATGGCCACCAGATAACTTCATGAAGTATAACCTGACTTCTCAACGCACTTCCCTGCCCCCAAACTTCAAATGTTCCTCCACCCATACCTTACGCATAAGTTTCTCATTTTGGAAGTCAAAGAATGTCAAATTATAGCTTCATTCTACATACATTTATTCTGCTTCAATAAAATAGAATTATTAGCAGTTTTCAGAACATTTTCTAACTTCTCCAGCTTAGAGCTTTATTTGATGGACTTTCTCATCCTAGAATATCATTTTGCTCTCTCTCGTCAGAATTAGACCTATCCTCTTTGGTTTATCTCAAATTCTACTTCCCCTACAAAAGCTTTCCTGGGTCCTCTCTGCCTCTCAGAGACCCATAGCACATTTTGTATGTTTGATACCACTTATATAAACCCACAATATACTTAATCTTGGTGTACAAAAGTTCAATAAACATTCAGTGAATTTACTGGAATTGCATTTTAAGAGACTGTGACAATACTGCAATTAGGGAGGTATAAGTGGTCAAATAAATGGCTTAACAACTTTTTCCCTATCAAGTGAGATGGAGGCCTTTCCCCTTCCCTTCATCACCTGTTATCTGACCTACATGTTAATGCTGCTTTAGTACTGGGCAATGAGGTTGGCACTCACCAATTTTAACAAGTTCACTTGTGGAGGCAGACCATCATTCCTGGCAGCCACACGCAATACCAGCAAGTCAGTCATACTATCACAGCTATGCCGTAGAGGAGACAAATGCTACTCCCTCCCCCCACAAACCCTGACAGGTAAGAAAACTGGCAAACAGAAGATGGTGCAGACATAATGGCGGAAATACAGTGGGCACAACTACTGTCCCTACAGGGGGGTGTAGAATGGAAGCAGCAAGCAGTGGTTGGTTAGGCACTAGCTGGCAAGTTGACCTAAGCTATTAGCCAACCTAAAGTTGTAGAGCTGCATGATATATAGAGATATGTAGAAAGAGAAATAGGACACTGAGCATTACTTCTGAAGTTCATGCTGTTAGACAGTATTTTTTAAAGATTTTATTTATTTATTTGACAGAGATCACAAGTAGACAGAGAGGCAGGCAGAGAGAGAAAGGGGGAAGCAGGCGCCCTGCTGAGCAGAGAGCCAGATGCGGGGCTCAATCCCTGGACCCTGGAATCATGACCTGAGCCGAAGGCAGAGGCTTTAACCCACTGAGCCACCCAGGCACCCCTGTTAGACAGTATTTTAAGTAAAACTTTTTTAAAAGCAAGATTCTCAAAGAAAAATAAAAGCAAGGTCCTCTAAATAATTCTTAATAAACCTCCTAAATATGAAAAAACCAAGTATGCTATGTTTCCTTTAAATTAAACTTCTTTAAAGAAAAAGTACATTGCTCTTATTCAAATTTGATGTTCTGGTAAACTAAACTCTACGGATTTTGATTGACAGTACTGTCTTTTGAAAGTTAAACATACCTTTAGAGAACGAACTGAATCATCAGCCAGACCAATGACATTAACGTAAAGTAGATTGCTGTGCTTCAGGAATAGAACACAGTGATCCTTAAACATGTCCAAGTCTACAACTTTGGTATTTCTCTTCATTGTGAAAAATAAATCCCAGTTCATAATAGCAGGGGTATCAGCAGCTGTTCTCATGAGCTGTACAGAACAAAGTCAGAAGAGATCTAGGTAACAAAACATGATGACTCTAGCACCCAGAAAACTAGACGATAAGAACACCAAAACTAGACCATAAAGAGCCAAAGAAATGAGCTGCGCAACAGGGCTGCAGTGTGACCATGATCATGTGAATGAGCCCAGGCTAGCCTGCCATGCGGTGAGACAGCATGGCCTAGTGCTTACCTTACAGCAATGAATGTTTCAATGAAGGCCTGAGAAATGGCTTACTGGGACCAGAAGAACTGCCTAGCTGAAATCAATCCAAATTGCTAAATTATAAAATCATGAGCTTATAAAAGTTTGTTCTTTCAAATCATTAAGTTTGGCTTTGATAACTGATAAGATCAGGATAAAGTATGTTTCATTTACTAACCTTTTAAGGCACAATTACAATATGGAGAGGCATTATCTCTAATGGAAGAGAAATAGGATTGGTTATGAATAAGAAGGTAGTATCAATTTCTACATGTCACCAAAAGCCTGCAAAACGGTTAACTCTTAGAGCATGGAATGTTGTTGATGGAAGTGTGACAATTTTTAACAGCTCAAATGGGTACACAGAGAATCCAGGATTACCTTGAATTCTGTAGGCTCACCAACATTAGTGAGAATGTATAATTCATCATCTCTGTGTTCAACGTAGTAAAGGACTCCATGTATTCGCTTCTGGATAAGTACTGGTGGGTCCCAAGGGCTTAGGCCATCTATCAACCACACTTCAGAAGTAGTCTTGTTCATAATATTTATGGTGAGGAAACGACTGTCCTTCGTAAGATAAAGGAAAACAAAATAGCTGCATGTGCATGAGAGAGAGAGTGGGAGAGAGAGAGAAAAAAAAAATCCAGTAAATTTCTAAGTGAATTTCAAATTACCAGAAAACCCAAGTAAATCTTTAGCTACCTTAAAGATGATATACAACTACCTTCTGTACATATGTTGATTTATAATGCAAATAGGAAATAAAAACTCCTTAGTGAATACTGCTTATAAATTTAGAAAACTATTATTTTTCTCATTTCGCCCACCAAGGTATTTAAAATCATTTTTTCTCTAACATTTTATTATGAACATTTTTCGGACCTACAGAAAAGTTGAAAATGTCCAGTGAATATCCATACATCCACCACTGAAATTCAATTATTACCAAAAGTTTGCTATATTTCCTTAATCACATTATCTGTGCATCTATCAATCCATCTTTTTCTGAATACATTTTAACATAAACTATAGACATCGTCTAACTCTCAATCACATTAACAGTTTATAGGACTTCTTGCTGGGAAGAGGAAATAAACTTACTAGAGGAGATATGGAATTGTCATGAAGGAGAGAGGCAGAGTTTACTTTGTTCTTCTTCTGTAGGCATGTTGGCTTTTTGCCCCCTCTCAGTTTTTACAACAAAACAAATAAAATAGAAATAACAATAATGGAAATAGGAAGAAGAACCCCTGAAATCTCAACACATTTAAAAAATTAATATAACTTCTACTTTTTTCTATTTTTCCTTCCCGTTTATTTATATTTCATGCATTTGTTTTTATTTATTTATTTGTGTGAGAGAGAGAGAGTGCGTGTGCACACACAAGCAGGCAGAGTGGCAGGCAGAGGCAGAGAGAGAGGAGCAGGCTCCCTGATGAGCAAGGAGCCCAATGCGAGACTCAATTCCAGGATCCTGGAACCATGACCTGAGCCGAAGGCAGTGGCTTAACTGACTGAGCCACCCAGGTGTCCCTGCATTTGTTTTTAAATTAAAAATTTTTTTAAAGTATTGAAGTATAGTTGATACATAATGTTCTTTAAGTTCAGGTATACAATATAGTGATTAGACAACTCTATACATTACTCAATGTTCATTCCATGTGGTTACCATTTGTTACCATAATTATTTACTTTTTTAAAAAAGATTTTATTTATTAATTTG
Source organism: Mustela putorius furo (assembly GCF_011764305.1). Lineage (NCBI taxonomy): Eukaryota > Metazoa > Chordata > Mammalia > Carnivora > Mustelidae > Mustela > Mustela putorius. The sequence goes on along the minus strand of NW_025421321.1, from coordinate 14,255,954 downwards.
ACAGAGAGAGAGATCACAAGTAAGCAGAGAGGCAGGCAGAGAGCGGGGGGGGGGGGGAAGCGCAGGCAGAGAGAAGGGGGGAAGCAGGTTCCCCGCTGAGCAGAGAGCCTGATGCGGGACTCGATCCCAGGACCCTGAGATCATGACCTGAGCCAAAGGCAGAGGCTTAACCCACTGAGCCACCTAGGCGCTCCATGTTACCATACATTATTACAATATTATTGAGTATAATCCTTATGCTATGCTGTATTTTCCTCTCCATGATTTATTTTACTCATGCATGTCTTTAAACTGATGTAAGTGAAATACAGATGCAATTTTGTATTCTGCATTTGCGACTTCACAGTATCTCTATCTCCCCCCAAACCCCCCCCCAACTTTTTAAAGGTTTTTATTTATTTGACAGGAAGAGACACAGAGAGGGAACACAAGCAGGGGGAGTGGGAGAGGGAGAAGCAGGCTTCCTGCTGAGCAAGGAGCCTGATGCAGGGCTTGATCCCAGGACCCTCAATGACTGAGCCACCCAGGCGTCCATAAGCACAGTCTTTATGATGGTTATTTTTAATGGCTACCTAATATTCTATCAGGTTGCACTGTCATAATTCTTAAAACTCTGGATTTCAGAGGCGCCTGGGTGGCTCAGTGGGTTAAGCCTCTGCCTTCAGCTCAGGTCATGATCACAGGGTCCTGGGATCAAGCCCCGCATCGGGCTCTCTGCTCAGTGGGGAGCCTGCTTGCCGCCCCCACCCCCGCCTACTTGTGATCTCTGATTGTCAAATAAATAAAATTAAATTAAAAAGCCCACACCACCTCTGGATTTCAATGTTTCACTGTAATAAAGAATCTAACAGAAAACATATTCATGAAGACAGTTCTTCCTCCCTGACCTTAACAGTTATTTCCCTAAGACAAATTCTTAAGAATGGAAATACTAATTTATTTATTTAAAAGATTTTATTTATTTGACAGCAACAGTGGGAGAGGGAAGAGCAGGCTTCCTGCTTAGCAGGGAGACCGATGGGGGGCTCGATCCCAGGACCCTGAGATCATGACCTGAACCAAAGGCAGATGCTTAAGGAAATAGTAATTTAATGATACACAGTAATTTTTAATGACTCTTGATATATATATATAACCAAATAATATCCCAAGAGCCTTATATTAATTCACACTGACCTACTGGATGGGTTTAAATGTTATGTTTACATATTTCCTTATTATAAAAGTAATCCATAATAAAAATATGGAGAAATACAAAGAAAGATGATAACCCTAGATCTCACTACAGAGATAAGCATGGCTAATATTTTAGTAAAATTCCTACTGCACTGGACATTAACACATTTGTCAATTTTATTTCTGTGATGTGTCTTTGTCCATTTTAAACTTGGGATATGGTTTACATTATTAGTCTATAAACATCTCTTCATAAATTAAGGATATTAATTTGTCCTTTTGCTGAAAATACTTTTTTCCATTTTGTCATCTGGATTTTATTAGTTTGTAATGGTTTCTGACTTGAAAGTTTTAATATTTTAGGTAGTCAAGAATAATGTCACACCCTTTGTAATTTCTTCTATTGATTTTATGCTTTGGGACTATTTCAATCAAACTGAGTACAGTACTTATATTGTCATCTAGGTTTTTTGTTTTTGTTTTTGTTTTTTTTACTACTAAGTTTTATTTTATCAATGGATTCTTTAAATCTTTTAGGAATGTATGCTGATAGATGAAGTGATGAAAATTCTTTAAAGGGGGGTGGGGCAGAGAGAGAATCTTAAGCAGGCACCACAACCAGCATGGAACCTGATGTGGGGCTCCATCTCACAACACTGAGATCATGACCTGAGCTGAAATCAAGAGTGAGACACTCAACTGACTGAGCCACCCAGTTGCCCCTGATGAAAATTATTTTTCTCCAAATAGTATTTCCCACAGTATTAAAAAATAATACCCATTCAGGGGCAAAGAAATAAAAGCAAATAAAAAATATCTTCAAACAAATGAAAATAGAAATACAATATACCAAAACTTATGGGATACAGCAAAAGTACTTATATGAGAGAAGTTTACTGTGATAAACACCTACATTAAGAAACATTTTGGGATGCCTGAGTGGTGCAGTGGGTTAAGCCTCTGACTTTTGGTTTTGGCTCAGGTTGAGATCTCAGGATCATGGGACTGAGCCCCGCAATGGGCTTATTCTCAGCATGGAGTCTGCTTAAGTTCTTCTCTTCCTTTGCCCCTCCCCACCAGACTCTCTCTCAAATACATAAATAAATCTATAAATAAATAAATAGATAAATATTTCACATAGGCATGCCTGGCTTAGTTGCTATGAGTATGCACCTCTTAAATATCAGGGTATTGAGTTTAAGCCCCACCTTGGGTGTGGCACCTACTTAAACAAACAAAAACAAAAACAACAAAAAAAAACCCCCAAAACCCCTCCCCCAAAAAAGAAAAAAGGAAGAAATATCTCAAATTAACCATCTAATATTATGCCTCAAGAAATTAGGAAAAGAAAAAAATAAGCCAATGTTAGCAGAAGAAAGGAAATGCAACAAAGACCCGAGCAGAAGAGACTGGAAAAACAATAGAAAATATCAACAACACTAAGAACTGCTTTTTGAAAAGATAAAACCAAAAAACTTTTAGCTACAGTACACAAAATCAGAAAGAAAAAAGGACACATTACAACTGATACTCTAGAAATAAAAAGGAGTATAAGACTACCATGAACAATTATATGCCAACAAATTAAATAAACCTAGGAAAAAAATGAATAAATTCCTAAAAATGTACAACCTACAAAGACTAACTCATGAAGAAATAGAAAATCTAAACAGACCAATAAAGACACAGGTGAAATCTACCAAACATTTAAAGAATTAGCACCAATCCTTCTCAAATTCTTCCAAAAAAATTGAAGAGAAGGAAACACTCCCAAACTCATTTCCTCAGGCCAGTATTATGCTATTCAAAAGCCAGATAAGGACACTACAAGAAAACTACCCGATATCCTTGGTGAATATAGATAAAAAAGTACTCAACAAAATGCTAGCAAACCTAATTCAATTGCTTCTTGGCCTTTTGGCTAAGCTCAAGTCTAATTCAATAGGACGTTGAAAAGATTATTCATGCAAGCTAAAAATCTGTGAGATATGAAAATGGTTCAACATATGCAAATCAATGAATGTAATACATTAATAGAATGAAAGATAAAAATCACATGATCTCAATAAACACAGAAAGCATTTGACAAAATTCAAAATCCATTCACAATACAAATTCTCTCAACAACTGGATATGGAACGAATTTTACTCAACATTATAAAGCCCATATATGACAAGTCCACAGCTAACATCATATTCAATTATGAAAAGCTGAAAAGTTTTCTTCTAAGATCTAAAACAACACAAGGATGACCACTCTCACTACTTCTCATGAACATAAATACTGGAAATCTTAGCCAGAATAATCAAGCAAGAAAAAGAAATAAAAAGCATCCAAATCAGAAAGTTTCTGCAGGTGATATGATTTTATATATAGAAAACCTTAAAGATTCTGCTGTAGCAGTAATAAACAAATTAAGTTCAGGGTGTAAAACCAACATCTAGAAAAGAGCATTATCAATGTTTTGATATACTAATAATGAAATATCTGAAAAATATACACACAAACCACTGTCATTTAAAATAGTATCAAAAACAAATACTTAGTAATAAATTTAAAGATTTTATTTATTTATTTGACAGAGATCACAAGTAGGCAGAGAGGCAGGCAGAGAGAGAGAGGAGAAAGCAGGCTCCGCGCTGAGCAGAAAGCCCGCTGCGAGGCTCGATCCTAGAACCCTGGGATCATGACCTGAGCCAAAGGCAGAGGCTGTAACTCACTAAGCCACCCAGGCGCCCCAGTAATAAATTTAACCAAGGAGAGAAAAGATCTATATATTGAAAATTTAGACTCTGGTGAAAAAAAATAAAGACACAAATAAATAGAAAGATATGCCATATTCATGATTGGGAAGAATGAGTATCACTAAAATTTCTAAACTACCTAAAGCCCAAAGGCATATTTTACAGAAACAGAAAATATAATCCCAACATTTGTACAGAACCACAAAAGATCCCGAACTGCCAAAACAACCCTGAGAAAGTAGTAGAAGGCATCACACTTTCTGATCTCAAACTATATTATAAAGTTATAATAATCAGAACAATATTGTACTGACATAAAAACACACTAGGAGGTTCCTGGGTGGCTCAGTCAGTTGAGCATTTGACTCTTGGTTTCAGCTCAGGTCATGATCTCAAGGTCAAGATACTGAGTCCTATGTCAGGCTCTGTGCTTGGTGGGAGTCTGCCTGAGGTTGGTTCTCTTCTCACCTTATACCCCTCCCCACTACCCATGCTCTCCTTCAAATAAATAGATAAATGTTTAAAAAATATAGACATTTGGACCTACTGGAACAGAATTGAGGGCACAGAAACAAACCCCTGAATATATGCTCAACTAATACTGGATAAGGGGGCTAAGAATACTCAAAAGGGAACAGAAAATCTCTTCAATAAATTGTGTTGGAAAACTGGATAATCACATGCTACTGAAATTGCTGTGTTAATAAAACTAGAACTCTACCTTAACACTACTCACAAAAATTAACTTGAAATATATTAAAGACTTTCAACTTAAGACCTGAACATATGAAACTCCTAGAGGAAAACATTGGAAAAAAGTTCCTTGACATAGAGGCCTTGGCAATGATTTTCTATTTTTTTTTTTAATGACACCAGAAGTACAAACAAACAGATAAACAAGTGGGACTAGATCAAACTAAAAAGTTTCTACATAGGAAAAGAAGTGAAAAGGCAACCAATAGACTGGGATAAAATATTTACAAACCATACATATATTTGATAAAGGGTTAACATCCAAAATATATAAAGAACTCCTGTAAGTCAAAAGCAAAACAAAAACAAACAAGTCTGATTTAAAAATGGGCAGGAGACCTGACTAGACATTCCTCTGAAGGCATACAAATGGCCAATGGGTACATGAAAAGATGCTTGCCATCACTTATCATCAGGGAAGTGCAAACCAAAATCACAGTACCACTTCACATACGTTAGAATTATCAAAAACAAAAACAAAAACAAAACAAAAAACAAAAAACAAAAAAAAAACCAAGTGGGAACTGATCTTAGTGAGGATGTGGAGAAAAGGAAACCCTTGTGTACTGTTGGGGAGAATAGAAACTGATACAGAGATTACAGACCAGAAAAGTAAGGTTCCCTAAAAAATTCAAAAAGGAGAGGCACCTGGATGGCTCAGTTGATTAGGCATCGACTCTTGGTTTCGTCTCAGGTCATGATCTCTGGGTAATGGGATCAAGTCACATGTTAGGCTCTGTGCTCAGCAGGAGTCTGCTTGGGTATCTCTCCCTCTGTCTCCCTCTCACTCTCTGCCGCTCATCTGGCCACATAAAAATTCTCTCTTAAGTAAATAAAATCTTAAAAAAAAAATTAAAAAAGGAACTACCAAACTACCACATGATTCAACAACCCCACTTCTGGTACTATCTAAAGGAAATGGAGTCTGGGTCACAAAGAAGTTATCTGTACTCCTAAGTTTATTACAGTATTAGTAATACTACCTAAGTGTCCACAAATGGATGAATAACGAACACACACACACACACACACACACACACTGTGGAGTATGATTCAGCTATGAGAAAAGGGAAGTTCTGCCATTTGCAACAACATGGACTGACCTTGAGGGCATTATGCTAATAAGTCAGACAGAAAAAGACAAATATCTTATGACATCACTCATATGTGGAATCTACAAAAGCTAAACTCACAGAAACAGAGTAGTAGAATGGTGGCCAGGAACTGAGAGCTAGGTGAAATTGGGAGATAATGGAGAAAGGGTATATGCCTTCAGTTATTTATTTATTTGAGAGGGTGAGCCAGAAGGGAGAGGGAGAGAATCTTAGGTAGGCTCCATGCCTAGTGCAGGGCCCAGTCAGAGCCCAATGTGGCGCTTGATTTCACAACCCTGAGATCACCGCCTGAGTGGAAACCAAGAGTTGGACGCTTAACTGAGCCACCCAGGCACCCAAATATCTTTAGTTATAGAAGGTGAATAAGCTCTGGGATCAGATGTCCAGCAATGGTGACTACAGAATTAGCAATTCAGTATTATGTACTGGAAAGTAGCCGAGACAGAAGACTTTAAATGTTCCCACCATATATAAAAAAGGTGGTAATTTGTGAGGTGACTGAGATATTAACTACCTCTCTTGTGTTAATCATTTTGTGATAGGTATAACATATCAAATCAACACATACACCTTAAACTTTTTATATATATCTCAATAAAGATAAAAAAGATAAATTTTTAAAAAGGCACGAGTGCATTAACAAAGTTACAGAATAATACCAAAGTACTTTCAGTTCAAAAAGAGAGAAGACAAGGAATGTAAAGAACGAAGGTCAATCCATTTTCCCATTTATTTCTATTGATATTTATTTTTAAACTTAAAATATATTTTACCTCTGATTATGAAAATAATTATGCTCACTATGAAAAATAAGTTGACATCATACCACATACTTTTTTTCACTTAGCACAGTAATACATTTTTTAATTAGTTTTAATTTATGGACTTAGTAGCAACACATACTCTTTTTTTTGAGTAAATGTGACACACAATGTTCCATTAGTTTCAGGTGCACAACAAAGTGATTTGATAAGCTTACATGTTATGCTATGCTTACCACAAGGCAACACACACTTTAAATTCTGCTATACACTAAGAATTCAATGGCTCAATGGTACTCACAGTCATCACTGGACTAGGGTTTTAGTTTGAAAGAAAAGTGCACCATTTACTCAATGAATAGGCTAGATGAGTGGCAGTAATACAGGCCTGGTATCCTAGTTATCAATAAAGACATAAAAGTGACTAAGTCTCTGCTCATAATCTAGCAGTTCTAGGCTGTCTTATGAATTTACATGTAGGGACCATGCTATAAGGCACAAAATCAACTTCAATTTTAATAAGAAAACAGGTCTTTTTATTAATTACCCTGGTTGCAATCATTATGCCTACATGGGTAGCAAACTCGAATTTTCCCATTCTGTAGTATTACTGGATATGTAAGTGATGAGTTTGAACTGATTTGCAAGGATTTTTAATTTGTATAAATACATTTAAAAGATAGGTATACTCAAAAGTATGAAAGAACGGTAGAAACAAAAAAAACTCAGAAAGACTTTTGGAATTAATATGCGAGTATCATTATCCAAAGCCCAAAGCATTACCTAGGTAAAACATTACCAAGGATACGAAATGAAACTGAACAAGAAATGGCTTGTCCAAGATCAAACAGTCTATAGAAGAAATAAGACTAGAAGCATCTGCCACATCAAGGAAAAGGGAACATTCCAGGCTAATTCCATTTCTCACACAAGAATTTAAGTTCTACTAAAAAGGAAGAACAGAATCAAGTGCCAGAAGATGAAGGTATCTATTTTTTTCTAATCAACTGTATTATTTCATGTAGATCTTTAACGTCTCTATATTTTAAAAGACTTAATTTCTAAAAGAAGCTAAAGGTCTACCTCTAAAATTCCCTTTACTTGAAATTTCTAAGATGTTAAATGTTTGGTGTAGCTTAATATATTAGAGGTGACCCTGAGTTGTCCTTACTGGGATCTTTGGGGTTTAGACCCCCAGTCTAAATGACCAGGCCAGTTTCAGTAATCTTGCAGGTTTTTCTAATTTAGCCCTGTTCTGGTCTCCAGTAATAGAACCAAACTGTAAATCATATGATAAATAGCATTTGTGTCCGTGATGGTTTTTAGTGGTGGTGAGGGCATTGTTTTTTCAGTGACTTAAAAAGTGGGTCTCCTAATTCTGGTCAGAACTTTCCTTTTGGAGTCTTTATAATTCTGCTTTACCTAGAATGTGTGAAATTAAATGGTTCTGGAAATATTTGAAAATGGAAGAATATACAACAATCTTTAAGAATAGTGGAGAGGCATTTTCCTTGAACATGATTCTCAGAGGCATTCTACTATCAAAACTGAAAGCTACCTTTGAATAACCAAATTTACTCAAACAATGGAAATAAAGCAGCTGGAAGAATCTGGCTTGTAAGGGTTCTTAGGCACACTGATGAAAATACCTTTTTAAAAATCAGGTACCCAAAACTGGGCCACCAGAGGCAGGTAAATGGAAATTACACACTTTGGCGAACTTTACTATGAGAACAGAAAACTAAACCCTGAGGATCAAAGCAAACACAGTAAATAAGCAGCTCTGTGTTTCAGAAGTTCTTTGGAGAACTTTACTCCATTTTCTCATTAGGTATGCTGCTCTTACCTTTTGGTCCTACCCTCTGAATTTGGGGATTATAAGGTGTTAAGAACTTACAAACTAGTTTGTGTTGTAGATCAGGGTTCTGAATGTCAAATGAGCCTTAACCACAGATGGTTAGTTCCTTATTGGGCAGAAAAGCATGAACAAGTCAAATAGCTTCCACTTAATCTTAGAAATTAGGATGGTACCAATATATGCCAAACAAGTATCTTCTTTAAGAGTATAGCTTACTGTGTTAATTTTGAGCTTCATTCACAAGACGGCTAATGGTTTGTAATCATAAGTTATTGATAAAACGTAATTCCTAGTTTAAACTATCATCTCCCCAAAAGATATCCTTGATGAACAGCACATAAAATGGTAGAATTATATGAATAAATAGTTCTGATAATTTTTTTTTTTATTTATTTGACAGAGAGAGATCACAAGTAGGCAGAGAGAGAGAGAGAAACAGGCTCCCCACTGAGCAAGGAGCCCGATGCGGGGCTCGATCCCAGGACACTGAGATCATGACCCGAGCCGAAGGCAGCGGCTCAATCCACTGAGCCACCCAGGCGCCCCTCTGATAATTTCTCATCAAAAAATTATCATCAGAGGGTGGGAAAAAGGGCAATGATAGCATTACTAGACCAAGAATGCTAGTTCTATGGGCTGGAATAACGGAACTTCTCTAGACCTCAAATTCTCAATATAAACTGGAGGCCATATAAGATTTTCATTAAGATCCTTATCAGTTCTGAAATTGCATGAAATGATGGGTTAATTTCTTGTTTTGAGTATCAACTTCACTGACATGGATGTCATTTTTTTTCTTATAAAATCTGTCCAGACATTGTCCAAGCTATACTGTGAAATGACATATAAGGTGATAGAATCCTGGTGTTAGGGAAAATTTATTTCTCATAAATCATTTGGAAAATATATCTGGGTAAGAGTCAAGGGATTTTGCCAGATAAACTTATTGTCATTTCCTTCCAAGCCTGCTAAGTGGCAATATGAGGCAGGAGTCCTAGATTATAAGGAAGTAAAGAGAATTAGCTTTAGGAAGGAATTACCAAAATACTGGGGAGAGCAAAATTTAAAGATCAGTGGACATCATGGCTCAAAGTAAAACAATTTAAAAGGCAGGTAACTTATTTGAAATGAGTAGTGAATTCTGAGCAACTGACACAATGGTATTCCAGTTATGGCTTATAAAGGACTTAAAAATGTAGTATGATAACACTATTAAAGATTTAATTAACAACCCTTTTCACAGCCCCCAGAGAATATTAAAAACTTAGTATTTGCAGTCTAATGGTGTATTTGTGTTCACTGTGGAGTCTTAATATGAATAGATTCCAATTTTAAATCCAAACAACTAATAAAAAGAATGATTACGTTCATCTTAGCCTATTATTACCTGGTTCTAGCTAAAATCAACATTTTATGTCAACTAAGAACAGCACTTTAGAAAACTGGAGAACAGCCCTGGAGAAAAAAATTTAATAGCATTATTCTAGTACCTTGGGTCCTTTTCTGTGTAAAAACGTTCATTACGTTTGTTATCACCAAAAGTTGCTCGATACACATCGTGGCAGCGAAGGTTCCTCTGGAAAGTATAGAATAGGACATCTTCCTCTTCTTCATCCTTAACCCATTCTGAAAGAAAATAAAGAATTACACATTTACAGTTGAAAAAAGGGCACAGTGCATTCAAATTGTGAGTGCCACAAAAAGAGATATTTATAAGTCATTCCTGGAAATGTAAAACTGAACACAAGTTTGATTAGCACTAACCAATGTTATACAGAAGTCAAAGAGCTTTCTGGAGAATAAAATATCACTACATCAATTTCAAGTAGTTCTCATTCTCAAGTTTCTAAATAAGAGTTGTGTTCAGGGGGCGCCTGGGTGGCTCAGTGGGTTAAAGCCTCTGCCTTCGGCTCAGGCCATGATCTCAGAGTCCTGGGATCGAGCCCCGCGTCGGGCTCTCTGCTCAGCAGGGAGCCTGCTTCCCCCTCTCTCTCTGTCTGCCTCTCTACTTGTGATCTCTCTCTGTCAAATAAATAAAATCTTAAAAAAAAAAAAAAAAAGTTGTGTTCAGTATCTCAGAGTCACATGCTTACAGGAGATAAGTTATGTTTACATCTACAATCTCTAACTTTGAGTCTAAAGAAACACTGGATCACATTCTCTCAGGCCTATCTACTTTCTGTCTGTCCTCAATCCACAGAATATCTCAAACTACCAAATACATTTTAATGTTGGAGTTTTCTTGATCTTACCAGAAGCTGTCTAGGAAGTTTTCAAATGATCACATCATGACTGCCACCTGGCTGACAGTGACTGTAAGACATCATTGTATAATACGCATCTTGATTTTAGAGAGGTTAAAATGTACAAGATGTATGTCTCAGGGTGCCTGAGTGGCTCAGCTGGTCAACATTCAATTCTTGATTTCAGCCCAGGTCACAAGATCTAGCCTCACACGGAGCCTGCTTAACATCCTCCTTCCCTCTCTCTGCCCATCCCCTCGCAAAGTTTGTCTCAGAATAAATTATACTATAATTTCAATTCACTGCAAAAGCATTAGTTATTAAACAATGGGGAAAATTATGGCAGAAAATGAAAAGGGAGGATAAGCTATAAATATATGTATCACTCAGTGATAAAAGATAAAATTCGAAGTTGGTTCTCTGAATCAAAACATCACTTCTGGGGTGCCTGGGTGGCTCAGTGGGTTGAGCCACTGCCTTCGGCTCGGGTCATGATCTCAGGGTCCTGGGATCGAGTCCCGCATCGGGCTCTCTACTCGGCGGGGAGCCTGCTTCCCTCTCTCTCTCTCTCCTGCCTCTCTGTCTACTTGTGATTTCTCTCTGTCAAATAAATAAATAAAATCTTAAAAAAAAAAAAACCATCACTTCTACTGATGAGTAAGTTAGTTCAACAGGTGCCAAAGTTTGTTGACAGTGACCTGGGGAAATTTAAAAAATTAAAAATGCCTAAATTTAAAGTTCAGTAACATATTAAGATACAATTTATCTTAAATGTATCTGAATGGTATATTTGCAAAGAGCTACTGATCTATCGAAATACACTGTGCAGCTTGGATTCTGACTGTAATTCTTTAAAAAACATGAATATTAATTTGGATAGACAATTAAAGGAAGGTCTCCCAAATAAGAGACACAAAGGAGGGACGCCAGGGTGGCTCAGTTGGTTGGGCAGCTGCCTTCGGCTCAGGTCATGATCCCAGCATCCTGGGATCGAGTCCCACATCGGGCTCCTTGCTCGGTGGGGAGCCTGCTTCTCCCTCTGCCTCTGCCTGCCATTCTGTCTGCCTGTGCTCGCTCTCCTTCCCTCTCTCTGACAAATAAATAAAATCTTAAAAAAAAAAAAGAGAGACACAAAGGAAGCTGTGGAGTCCATAGGGATAAATGGATTAGGCATTCACCTTCTCATTCACATGGACAAGAAAAATGTTTCAAAGATGTGGACAATTCTTTTCAGTTGCCTTTTAACACAGAAGACTGTTTTGTTTGGTAGCTTACCAAAACTGGACACATTTGGGAAAGAGGCTTCCATTACAGGCTGATCACTGAGCTTCACAACTATACAGGTAGATGCTTCAGAATCTTCAGTTCTTATCTTAGCAGCTACGTATTTTTCATCAGGAGCAACTCTGATACAATCAATGAAGGGCTGGTCTAATTTAAGTTCCTCCAAATTGAATAAAACTTCATAATTATCATTATCTGCTGCATAAAGAAAAGTATGAAAGTGTTAACTCCACAAGATGTACTTAAAAAAAAAAAATCTTTAAACTGTATTTCAAGGTCTTGAATTAGAATTTCCCTTCTATGAGAGGCTTACACTCCAGCTTCCTTCAGGATTGGCAGCAGCTTGATTTGCATAGAAGCTGGTATTTATTTAATATTAGTCTATGCTACTCAATATTATTCTATAAATCAGCCTATCTGATATTATTTCATAGATATAGTCTTGTATTTATAGACCATGGAGAAACTAGAGAGTTAACAAACAGAATGTAAATGACATTGAATAATCTATGCAAAAGGCCCAGCATACTATTTGGGATATAGGAGATGCTCAAAAAATACTGGATCCCACCTCCATTCAAGCTTTTGGGTATAGCTGTTAACTGTATCTTGAACAAACCCAGAAATTAACTAGTCATTTTTTTTTTAATGTAGAAATAATCTAAAAAAATGCATACTTTCTATACTTTCAAGAAATTAATACTGAATTTCTTACAAAAAAATCTAAAATACAAAAAATCAGGGGGAAAAAAAGGAAAAACTATGGCGTACCTTCTTCATCTTTGGAACGAACCAAGCAGCAACCTTCTTGATAATAAACGAAACCACCATGCTTAACCTGACAAAGAAAAAAAAAAAAGGTTTATTTAATAATTAATTTAAACAATTTTATTAACTGTTTGATGGTCTGACCATTTAATTTTTTAAAAGACTTTTTGTTTATTCATTTGAGAGAAAGGATGAGAGCACAAGCAGGGAGGAGAGTCAGAGGGAGAGGGAGAAGCAGGCTTGAACCCAGGATCCTGAGATCATGACCTGAGCTGAAAGCACATGCTTAAAAGACTGAGCTACACAGGAGCCCCTGGTCTGACCATTTAAGATAAAGAAGAAAGGAGATCTTTCCTAAAAAGCAGACCCATGTCTATGAATGAACACATAAAAAATATAAAATGGATCACTTTTTACAATACAGTAAGATATGGTTTTCATACATTCACAATTGCTGGAAGAGTTTCTAATACATAAATGTAAGAGGCAACAGAGAGAAGGCATAACAAAACCTCTTATGATGGTTAACAAACTGGTAACAAACTTTAGTTATATTTTGGGAGTATCTGACATTCCTATGGTGGGATTCAGTTAACAAAAGACTGAACAGCATCTTTAAGGTAATCTAAAATGAGGCAGACAAAGAAAGAGTGGTTCAGATTAGTCTGGAAACACAATAACCTGATGAGATGCTTTCCTCTAAAATACGCAGTCACCACCAACTGTCCTGGTTTCAATTTTATTTTTTTAAAGAAAGATTTATTTATTTGAAAGACAGAGTGCAAGTAAGCAAGCAGGAGGGAGGGCCAGAGGGAGTGAGATTCTCAAGCAGACTCTGCACTAAGCATGGAGCCCAAGACAGGGCTCCATCTCATGACCCTGAGATCATGACTCAAGCTGAAATCAAGAGTACAACACCCAACCAATTGCACCATCAAGGCGCCCCTCAATTTGATTTTATACAAAGTTTCTTATGGGCTGACAGATATACACAATTTGAGACTGAGAGACTATTACCCAATATGTAAATAGTACTCTTGTCTAATACCTACATGGTATTAATTAAATTAATCAAATGAAATTGATTGATATGACTTCATCATATTCGAGCCTGAAACACATTTATTACCTGCTAAATTAATGAGTTATTTTGAATCTGGAATTCCTGATTCTTAACCTACTGTTATTTCCACTATACTATGAATGTGATTTTCATTTTAAGCTGTGGTTCTATTTTCCAGTCTTACTGAAAAAGTTGCAACATGCATGTCAATCTGTTTCAACTGGTTATTTATGACTGTGGTAGCACCATTAAATGGTCAAATACTTGGCCTTCATGGTATTATACTACTTAAGGTATACTTCCTTTTGTTACAAAAAAAGTGTAGATACAGCAATCAAATACTTTTCAAATTAAATAAAAAATGACAGCTGATGGTTTCATATGAACTTCTCCTTGGAATTATTTAAAACATTTTAAAACAGAAATAATCGTTTCCAAAAACCAGAATTAACAAAGTAACTTGGAAGTTCATTTTGATTTTGAAATTCATTTACAGTTTACTTTAAAAATCATACTCTTCTTATTCTTTGTTGTTTAAGTTTTTCAGCATAAAGGCAAAAGCAGTTTTTACTTTTGTTGTGGGATTATGTCTAGAATAACAAAGTACTTCATTTGCATCCTAACTGGTAATATCAGATTTAAAAAAAAAAAACCAAAACATAAGGATATCCTACCTCTGCATTGATGATTTCATATTCTTCTTGTGGCTGTGTTTCTAACTTTGTTCTCACTTTTTCGAATGCGTCCATGTTTTCTGAAAGTGATTTTTCGTTTTCTTGTTTAATAGGCAGAAAATCCTGGAAAAAGTTTTACTGGTATGATCATAATATTTCAAACTAGAAAGAAAAAAACCTTTGCTTTTCCGAGATCATCCCTATTTCTTTTTCATGCAAGTACTACAAGGGTAGGTCTATACCTATGAAATGATATGCATTTCACAGATCTTAAATGCTTTTTAAAAAGTCTTTTATTTATTTATTTTTGAAGATTTTATTTTTAAGATTTTTAAAGATTTTATTTATTTGATACAGAGAGAGCACACATGCAGAAGGAGGGGCAGGAAGAGGGAGAGGGAGAAGCAGGCGTCCCATAGAGCAGGGAGCCCAATGTGGGGCTTGATCCCAGGACCCTGGGACCATGACCGGGGCCAAAGGCAGCTGCTTAACCAACTTAGCCACCCAGGAAACAAATGTTGTTTCTTAAGCTCTTTTTCATTTAAAAATGTAAACAAAGAAAATAAGGTGAACACCTGATGGCTATACTATTAACTTAAGCTTAACAGAAGCACTAAAAAGCACTGGAGAATATTTAGATCTACTAGAAAGGCTTATACAAAACTAAGCAGTAAAGGAAAGGATGTTTACATATTTAATACTCTGGGGTAAGAGGGAGAAAAAAATGTTTACTGAGTTATAAAGTACTACAATACCTCCTAAAAGGAGGGAAACTTCAAAGGGAGAGGAAGACATTATCTTTATTAATAAATGTTCACTATTATTTTTATACATAGTAAGAATTTTAAGAAATATGTCTTACTTTATATCTTCATTAACCATAATTTTCTTCTCTCGTGGGGATAAGGAATCCCCCAAGTAGAACAGTTTATCAGGTCAAAAAGTTAATACTTCATAAGTAAAACAAAACTTTAGGTTTAAGGAAAAAGTAATATGTTTGCTGTATAAGCAGAGTAAGAAAATAGTGGACAATTAATGAACACGAGTAGAGACACAGATTAAGCCTTAAGAAGCATTCAGTGTCTTATTGGAAGTATGTAATAAGCTAAGAGCTTTAGGTGACCTCTGGTGAGCATGAAAATGCCACATGAATTATTATAATTTGGCAAACACCACTTATCAAATCACAATACTTGACAGGTTTGCCTTGGTTATGCAGAAGAATTCTAACCAAGATTTTCAACATCAGCTTTCTGCCAAAGATGACAACTGTATAGTGATTTGTGCCAGAGGGGCACTAAACTGTTGGTAAGGATTTCTAACAGCTGGTAAATATTTATTGCACAAGTGTGTCCATGATACTTTACCAACACTGTAGAGAATGTAAGCTATAAATACAGTTTACATCACAAAGAGTTTACCATCTACAATTAAATACAAGAATAGAAATACCACCCAAACAAATTAAATGGAAAAATGATCATTTTCATGAATTACTTCCTTTGGACTTTGAGATACTTTATGATTTGGATTAGATTCCACTTACGAACAATTGTTATGGTAGTCTCATTCAGTCTCTACTTTAACCATATACTTAATATGCTTGAGTAATTATTTGAAATCCAAACACTGGAGGCTCTTATGTTTTTCATCTATTTCTTACCATTTTCACAAAATCTAGAATTGATTTTTAGAGTAGTGAGGTAAAGTATCAATAACTTCCTATTATCATCTGAAACACAGATCAGAAGATCACTAGAAATCTATCCTGAAACTATAACTTAGCAGTAGGAACTGCCTTTCCATTGCCAGATAACCTTGCTTATTTGGTCTGTAATTCCGCTGGAATCTTTGAAGTAGAGTCAGGGTAGCTATGAAGAGTACCTCTTTCTACCTTGCAGTTTCTAGCACATTCTCTGTCATGGAGCTGGGCCCTGCAACTTTTAAATAATCATTCTTCTTTTTTTAAAAATACCCATTCTTATAGAGCCATGGCCAATGCAGGACTAAAGGCAAGAGAACTGTAGGAACAAGGGAACAATACCTGTCCTCTTAGTCAAATTTATTTTACTTTCTTGATTAACCTTTTTCTGGGTCAAGAATCCAAATAAACTGAGCTAATCTGAACCAAAATAACCCTGCAAGCAAAGAGGACTTTTAACTGCTTTAATAAAATGGAGGTAGTATTTGGAGCTTTATAAATAATTCCTCAAAAGGAATTACTCCCAGGAAAACTGAGATTTTATATAATATTCATAAATCCAAAATACTCCATATCCAAGTTGTTTTTGCTTTTAAATCTGTCCCAACAATATCCAGTGGGTATTTTAAGCTTTCATTTCAACGCTAGTTAGCATTATCACTAGAGTACACAGCTAAACCTATCTATTTTAGCCAAGTATCTTAATACATTAATAGTCTATTGGTTTGAAGGGCATATACTACCTAATGGAGCTGAAGTGAGGACAGCTTTAAAGTTTTAAGGTTACATGAAAAGTATCACTCCATTAGAGGAAAAAGGCACTCTTTGCTACCTTCCAGGTGACCTGTCATAAAACCATTTTAACAATGAAACACATGAAAACAGGAGGATAGAATATGTAAACTTCCTTATAGCAAAAATGAATTCTAAAGACAGAAAAATTACACAGAAGAAACACACCGGACAGCTTTTAGTCAAGATGGTACCATTAATACATGTCTAATTCCAAGTCCAGGGCAGAAGAGCGAAAAACAGGCTTGTCAGAAAGCAAGCAAATGCCCAAAGCTTAATGGAGAGGTGTTAAAAGGGCCAGTTTGTAGAGGTTCCTATATTTGGGACAATTTGAGCATCAAAAAGAATAATGATTATAACTGATACTACCCTGAAAAATATAAAAATTCATAGTAATTTGAAAACAAGCCAAAACAAAAAACTCCAAACATACCAAACTAGAATTAAAAAAAAGAGGGTTCAACAAAAAAGAAAACTCTTCTTTACAGAGTAGTATCAGCTAATAAATGTAGAAATAATAAAGTCAGAATATCATTAGCAACCCTAGTGACAAGTGACTAGGGTAAAGATCAATTACTCTTAAACATATTAGGTGAAATGATGTTCAGTAACACAATGCTCATGCAGTACCAAGTACTACCCTACTGACTACCTACTTAGTAACTAACTGCAAAGAGAATAAGGCCCCTTTACTGATGGAGAGAACCAGCAATTATCACCTTTACCAAAATTATCAAGCTTTACATGATTAATAGTGGGATGAACTGACATTATAGGTCTCCTGAAATATAACATGAAGTGTTTCAATTTAAGAATAAAGAAAGTAAACCTAAATGAAGTAGAAGAAACAGAATAAAGTGATCAATTAGAGAAGATCAACAAAATAAAAAGCTCATTGCTTTTTATTTTTTTATATTTTAAAAAAAAGTTGGTCCTCTGAAAAATGTACAAGATATTTTTTAAAAAGTACTAAAAAAGACATGTAGAAAAACAGATTAAAAAAAACCCCACAATAAAGTTCATGCCTAACATTTGAAAAAACAGATAAAATGAATAATTTTCCAGAAAATAAATGAATTATCCAAACAGATAAAAACAGAAGGGCTATATAAGCCAGTAACTATCAAAGAAATTAAACTGGTAATCAAGTGTCCTCTTCTTAAAGGAGACACCAAACCCACATGCTTTCCAAGATAGCTTTCTGACATCTTCAAGGAACAGTTTTCTCATATGCTAACCAAGAAAAAAAATGTCAATTATTTAAAAGTACTCAACTTACTTTATGAGGCAAATATTATTTGACACCAAAACTAGACAATGACAATGTATGACAATTAAATACTAATCTTATTGTCAAACATGGACTAAAAAAATGGAAAATAAAATACAATGAAACAATGTATTTTTAAAAAGCACAAAACAAAAATAGTAAAGTAATAATAAAACCGTATGTGACCAAGTAGGGCATATCTTAAGAATGAAAAGATGGTTCAGCATTAGAAAAATCTACTAATGTAATTTAACACAAATAAAGGAGATAAATCTTAGGGCCAGTTTCATTAATGCAGAAAAAAACAGAAAATAAGACACTTTAAAAACCTTAAATTAAGAACAAAGAATTTAGAGAAATTAGGAACTTCTGACTTGATAAATGGTTTCTTTGTTGTTTTACACAGGACCATACTAAAATCTGTCATTAACATACCTGAAGTGTATTCATATTAGTACACATCTTATTTAGTATCCATGAAACACTTCTCAGTAATCTTAATTATACTCACTTAAAATTTCTAGTTCTATTTACTGTTTCATTATTCAATGGTTTCCTATGCCCCTTGCTTCCAATTCCTTTCCTCCTTTTTCTTGAGCCCCCTAAGATTTCTGCCCTTTTCGTTCAACTGACTACTCTTGTCAAAGTCACTGATGGCCACAGGACTGCAAAATACAAACGTTATTCTATGCACTCCTATTACTTGACCTATAAGCATCACGATACAATTGATAACTTCCTTCTCCTGAGAACACCTTTTCACTTGACTTCCAGGACCCCTCATTCTTACTGTTTTCCTCCTATCTCACTAGGCCTTCTCAGTCTCCTTAACGATTCCTATATCTACTTCCTGGCTTCTTAACATCAGCATGCCCCGGAACACTTCTTCATCTGCCGTCTGCATTGATATCCTCAGTAATCTCAACCAGCCTCATGACCTTAAATGCGATTTATATGCTGAAGACTCCCAAATTTAGATCTCTACCCTGGACCTTTCCCCTGCACAAGTTGAACCTGTGTATCCAACTGACTTCTCAACCTTTCTACTTAGATCACTAATAGGTATGTCAAAAAATGTCCCAAACCAAACTTCCAATCTCCCCATGTACCCTCTCCCCCAACAAAACTCTGCTTCTTCTATCACTCCTATCCTGATAAATGACAATTCTATCCTAGCTGCTCAGGTTTAAAACCACAGTCTTCTCTGTCTTTCTCTCTTGATACAACCAGGTATCTTTTCAACTTTTAAGATTTAGAATCTGACTACTTCTTTCTCTGTACTGGTATTACTCGGTCTGTATTGTTATCCTTTCTCCTTTGGATAAAGAGAAAGCCTAAATGCTGTTTCTGCTCCTGTCTTCCCAGGCTATTTTCAAAAAAAGAGGCAGAGTGAGCCTAAAGTCAGATCATATCACTTCTTCACTGAAAGCCCTCCCATGATTTCCCATCTCACTCAAGAGGAAAAGCAAAAATCTTTGCAATGGTCTAGAAGGTCCTAATTCCATGACCTTGAGGACCTCATCTACTACAACACTCTTTCCACGCTCACTTACTCTGAGCCACACTGGTTTCTTTGCTATTGCTTGAATATGAGTGGCTTCCCCCTACCTCAGTTTCTTAGAACATGCTATGTCCTGTGCCCAAACACCTTCTTCAAGCTACTGCTCAAATGTTACCTTATAGTTAGGCCTTCTCTGACCATCCTATTAAAATAACAATCCTCCCTATCTCAATATGGTCTATTCATTCTTTCCCTGTCTTATGTTTCACTATCCCTACGGTCTCTGACATACTTTATGTTTAATTCATATGCATCATTGTTCTTCTCTCTTCTCTTAACTAGAATGGTAAGTTTCATGAAGACAGGGATTTTTGTTTCCTTTGCTCATTGCTACATACCCGATTGCTAGACTGGTGCATAGTAAGTGTTCAACAAATAATTGCTGAGTAGAAGGAAATAAAGCACAAAACATAAAAATTTAAAGATCTATTTAAACAACAAAGTGAAAAGACAGCACAAATTATAAAAAAGATACCTACAGCACATAAAAGACATGTAAAAAATGCTTATGAATCAGTAAGAAAGAAAACACAGTACGAATGGTCAAGGCATATGAATAAGCAATTCAAGATAAAACCAAAGGAGTTAATGAACACAGAAAAGCAGCTCAACTTCATGATTAATCAGGACAATGAATACTAAGCAATGACATACTTGCCACATTTATCTGTTGGAAGGGCAAAAAGAAAGTCTGATAATGTAAGTGAGATATAAATCGAATTCTTATATATTCCTTGTTTGCACTTAAGGTGGTTATCAATTCAGAATTCAGCCTGATAAAATAACATTAGCTTGTGAATACAATCAGGATTTGTAATTTTAGGTATAAGATTCTAGAGAAAGTCTATCACATATGAATAAGGAGATACACAAAAGATTGTGTTTTGCAACTTTTTAAAGTCTGGAAACTGGAGAAAATATACTTGCCTGTCCAAAGAAGATGGATTAACTGTGATATGTTATATAATGGAATATTACATAGTAGTTGTATTAAATGAACAAGCAATACACATATTAATGTGGAATCTCAAAATCTTAAGTTGAACAAAAAAATTATACAACTTTATGTACAATAATATATAAAGTTTCAAAACATGTAAAACACTCCTATATGTCATCTGTGGATACAAATACATGTGTAATTTATAAAAAAACACACATGGATAGATAAAGGAAAATGATGACCCCTAGGGAGGTTAGGGAATGTGATACAGAAGTACACAGGAATCTTCAAATATACTTGTTGTTTTTTCCAGTTAAGAAAAGTCACACCGAGTAGTGGGTATATGGGTATTTGTTATGGTATTCTGACTTTGTTATTATTTGTAATAATTTATAATAAAAGGTACTAAAGAAGAAAGGTACTAGGAATCAGGCTACCTGATGTCTAGTTCTGACTCTAATTTTTTCACTTAACTTTGGACTGTGTAGCTCTGATTTTTTCATTTGCAAAAAAAGAGCTCATACACTATGTGATTTCAAAACTCACTACAAAGCTATAGCAATAAAGACAGTGTGGTTGTGGCATAATGACAGACATACGGATCAACAGGCTGAACTCAAAAGAGTTCAGAAATAAACATTTCTGAACTATAAATTACATTTATAGATGATTTATGTTTTGACAATGGTGTAAACAAAATTCAATGGAAAAAGAATAGTCTTCAACAAACAGTGCGGGGATAACTGAATATTTCTCTACAAACAAATGAATGAAGGTGGATCCCAATCCCTCACACCATATATAAAAATGAATTTAAAACAGATCATAGGGGCGCCTGGGTGGCTTAGTGGGTTAAAGCCTTTGTCTTCGGCTCAGGTCATGATCCCAGGGTCCTGGGATGGAGCCCCGCGTGGGGCTCTCTGCTCAGCAGGGAGCCTGCTTCCCTTCCTCTCTCTCTACCTGCCTCTCTGCCTATATGTGATCTCTGTCAAATAAATAAAAATAAAAATAAAAATAAACAACAAGCAGATCATAGAAAGAACTCAGATTGGATGATTTCTGGGGTATTTCTTCAGTGATAAAATTTGTAATTATGTGAAAATAAAAAATTTATTCATTCAACTATTAATTCATTCCATAAACATTTACTACTTATCGAATGTGAGGAAGTCATTATGCCATGTGTTGGACTTATAAAGATGTACATTATAAAATTCTTGTCTTTGGGATTTCACAGTCTAATGAAGAAAGTTCAAAATGATATAATTAATAGCACAGAGTTAAATACAGTATGGTTCTTGTGGCCTCAACTCTACCTACATATGGGTAACTCTTCCCAAATTCCTGACTCATACATCCAACTATCTACTGAAATCTCTACCTTAGTAGTGAGTTACAATTATTCCTTCTCCTTTCTCACTCTTTTTTCTATTTCTTTTGATGTGGGGAGGGCGGGGGATGGGAGGAGGGCAGAGGGAGAGAATCTTAGATCCACGCCCAGCACTGAGCCCGACTTGGGACTCTACCTCATGACCCTGAGATTAAGACCTGAGTGAAAAATCAAGATCTGGACACTTACCCAACTGAGCCACCCAGGCACCCCTTTTCCTTCCTGTCTTAAGATGTAAGTGACAATAAGCATATACTTGTGCCTGTGACATAAGTCCAACTGAAACAAAATGAGGACCTAAATGTGCTTTGGGATTTAATGATTTTGTAAAGTTAACATGGTGCCTATCTGGGTAAGGGGGGGGAGTGGGTAGGGAACATTACTTTGTAACAAAACACAGGAAGATTCTGGAGCAAAACATCTATTAAGTGGGATAGTAAAATTAACATTTTACAGCTTTGTGCCAGTTTGTGGAGGATGGGGGTTGAGTTAAAAACAACTTTTGTAAGAGGGTTTTGAATTTTAGAATCCAAACAGAAGAAGGATTATCATCCTACATTCTCTATACTAAGAAGTCCCCAATAAAATGTAATCACCCTATGAAGATGAAGTTTGACTGATTCTATCTCTAATCTTCCCTCAAATCTACTTCTCTCCATTATCAGGGCAGATATATCTGAAGTTGCCTATAGGCACCAACTACTTTTTTTTTAAATTTTGTTTTATCTATAGGAGTGAACAAAGTTGGAACGGAGTGGATGCTTGCTGAAAAAAAATGTGCATTGTCTATAGGTCTCTTCACAGATTCCCTGGGTCCCAGTGATCATAAAAGACAGACAGCACAGCTTTCCTATGGTATCATTTTTTACAGATGAAATGGTTGATGTACCGCATGCGAAAGTAGGACCGGTTTTTCAGGTGGACAATTACTAAAAGAGCTACTAAGTCAAGTTAAAGTTTCTAGGTGACAGGAATCTATGAAGGAGAATTGAAAAGTTGCTTCAGGGACAAGCAGAGGGAAAAAATAGTCAACCTCCTGTTCAGGGTGTAAGCTAATCCCAGCTGTCACTCTGATGGCAATTCCTGCCTACTATTTATAAACTAGGACTCAAGATAAATGTACTAGATGACAAATGTTCTAAACAAAGTGCAAAATAAAATTATCTAAAGATCCAAAATTTTTCAAATGAGTAAAATTTAAAGTTTATGTTTCTTAAATAGAATAAAGCTGCACACATACACACGAAGGTAATAACGAAATAAAAGGCAAAGAATTTCTGAGTAAAGAAAGCATCAAAGTGTTAAACTAAGCTAAGACTAAAACGTTGAGAGTAAAAAAGTCTAGGAACCACAGATGAAAAGTTAAAAGCGAAAACAAAAAATAGACAAAAACCCAAAACCCACAGGCATGAGCTAAGAGCAAACATGAAACAAAGAATCCAGTAAAATAAGATGAAAAAAATCATTTTTAAAACAAGCCACACAAGTATCCATTGACAGACAAATGGATATGGTATACACGTACAATGGAATATTATTCAGCCATAAAAAGGATGAAGTGATGTATTCCACAACATGGATGAATGTTAAAAACATGTTAAATAAGTCAAACAAAGAAGGATAAATACCATGTGACTAAAATTACATGAATTGTCTAGAATAGGCAAATTCATAAACATAAAGTAGATTAAAGGTTGCCAGGGTCCTGGAAAAGGAGGCAGTGGGCAGTTATTGTTTCATGGACCTATTTCTTTTGGGTGATGATAGGGTTTTAGAAATAGTGGTGATGACTGTACAACACTGTGAATGTAATTAATGCCACTAAATTATACACTTGAAAGTGGCTAAAATGGCTAATTTTATGTCACCGACAATTTTACCACAGTAAAAAAAGAGGTAGTCAAAACAGTCTAAAAATAAAAGTCAGTATGTAACAAAACAATTTAAACCAGAAACTAAAATATTAAAATAATATGGCAAATTATTGCAAAAATATCATCCCCAAATGTAATTTAAGGAGTCTAAGGAACATAAGTATATGGTAGAGGGATATGTCAAAGTGGTGGCAGCATAAATAGCTTAATCTCAAACAAGTAGGATGACCATTTAATATACCATCCTAACCAGAACATTTCTGAGAGGAAAGGGAACACTATTAATAATTACACAGGAACAACAGGTGTAGACTGGGACTGTCCCACGCAAATAGAATGTGTGGTGACTCTACATGTAATGACAATCAGGTCCTCAAGGTTTAGGCCCATAGCTTGGGGTCTGGCCAAAGTACAACAGTCTGAAGGCATCTTTCTGAAGGACCCAAGTGGTCAAAAATGCCTTTTTTTCATTTTTTTAAAAACAAGGAATTAATACACAATTACATGGAGTTATTGAAGTTTACCAATTTGAGACTCATCAAATAATTAGCATATTATCAGATTTTGTTAAAAGCTATTATGGTATTCTAGGAATTTCAGAAAGCTTTATTATACTTTGAAATATACTGGTAGGCATAAGGATTTCCTAAGGTGAATCATTTTCCATAAATATATATTTTTATATATTACAACTATACGAATACATATGCATATATTCTTTTATACTTAAATAGAACTACAGACAATTGAGCCTTAACATTTTAAAAATCAAACCAGAATTACTGAAAAAATTAGTAACGGATATCCTACCCATTCTTTATCTTTAAAATAAAATTAATCTTAATGTCCTACAAATAGGTTAACTTAAAAAGTCCATACCTTACTTGAGAAGCTCCGACTTGGGATGTTTCTTGCTAACTCTGATACCGTGGGTTTATTCTGCAGACACTTGGTTAGGTGGTATTTTTTCAATTTTATTCTATTGTAATAATGATCAGCGAAGTTATAGTGATTCAAATGCTGTTTCTGCATGCATTTCCCAAGGTGAGGAATACTATACTTCAAAGCCTGGAGAAATAATTTGCTCTTCCGCTGCATGATATCAGAGTCCCTGGTTTATGCTCCCTTTGGAGCTGTCAGCACATGATTTCATAGGTAGGATTACACAGTAGTGGGTTCTCAGAGTATCTACAATCCGCAGTTCTTATCCCTCCCCTTCAGGGCCATCCACCCTTCAGGTTATGAATAACTGCAGACAGCTGATAACTCTGGTTAAAAATACCTGAAAACTTGTATAAGTTAAGGTTTCATTCAAATCACACTTCTCGCCAGACGTGACTTAAATGTCTCATTTGTAAAGTCAATCCTATCAGGCTCAAACTATGCAGCACTGATTCTCGTACACATGGGCAAACTAAAAAATAACAAAAAACAAAAAAACAAAAATAAAAATTTGCAAACAAATACACAGACCTAATGAGGGCATCTCCAGAACTCGAGGGCATTAAAAGGCAAAATGGCTTTCTTATGAAGTTGAGAACACAATCTTTGGTATGTATATGAAGGATAAACTGGAAAAGCCTCCTTACTTCATAAAGGTAGGGGAGCACTAAATGTTCATTAGTGCCAGATACTTTTATATACTGTCTAATTTAAACTTCATAAGGACCTGCTAGATTAGCCATTACAACATTCATTTTCCAGGTGAGCAAGCTGTAGCTCTTGGAGGTTTTGGCAAGTGCCCTAGGTCACTTGGAAGGAAGGTAGTAGAGCAAAAAGTCCAGTCTGGTTTCGCTCCAAATCTTGGACTAATAACTGGACTTAACGTTGAAAAGCTATTTAGCTCTTTAGTTAAAACAAAACACATCACTTCAGGATGAACAAACATGATGTGAGACCCCCACCGGTTTCTGTTGAGAAGATGATTCTCATTAACCCATCAAAGTAGGGCTCGTAAGTAATTACGAGAGACACCTGGGCTGAGGTCATCACTCTGACTCACCACCTGTGCCTCAGTTCCCTCATCTGCAAAACCGAGATAATGACACCATTTACCTTACGGGGTTGTTGTAAGAATAAAACTGGACAATTTATGTAAAGGTCTTAATACAGTGCCTGGCACGTAGTGTGCACTCAATGCTGGCTACTATTATTACAAGAGAAATCAAAGTTATCTTGCACACTGTTGCATGTCATCATGGAAGTCCTCCACAAAGACACCGCCCCTCGGTATTAAAGATACAATACTGCGTCAGATTTACTAGAGATCTGATCTGCTACGCTGCCGCCACCCGCGAACCTGTGTCGCAGCAAAATAACGGGCGAGTGGGGAGAGGAGATCAACAGCTAACTACCCCCAACCCGCGCCCCCAAGGCCCTGTAACAGGGGCCCGTAAGGACCTAGATCATTGTATCCATGCCGGCAACCTCAACGCATCCATCTTTCACCCGCAGGGAGAAGACACTATGCAAACCTAGAGGACCGCGGTGGGTGTTCCCTGGGGTACCTACTCCCTTTTCCTAAGCACCCCTCCAAACCAGGGATGAGGCGGAGTGAATGCAAGGAGGTTGGGGATAGACAGTGGCTGCAGTTTGTGCCACACGGAGAACGGACGCCAGGCAAAAAGGGAGGACCAGGGAACTGAGGCGCCACTGGGTGAGGGGAAATTGGGGAGAACCCCTCCTGTACACAGTATGCCCCTCCATACGTACGCAAGTTGAAGGACAGACGACTGGGCTCTGCACACCGAAACGAGAGAGGCAAAGTCCGGCAAGAAGCTCTCAGGAAGGAGCACGGGTGCTACCCCAGTGGCGTTCAACCGAAGTCTGCGTTTTTTAAGCCGCAGAAAGACAACCTATCCAGAGCTGCCCAGAGCTGGTTTGCAGCACGCCGGTCTGCGTAACCCCAGTCAAGCGCCAGCCCTAAGCAGATTTCGCCATGTTTATTGTGGTCATGAATAGTAGCTTCTCCTTCTGGGTTTCTTAAAAACCTAGAAATTTTAAGACTTTCCGTTCTTCGCTAGTCTTCTGGGCTCGAAATGAGGCAGGGGACAAGAGTAAAAGAGGAGCCAGTGTCCCGCGAGTTCTGCCACCACTCCCTTACTTTTCGGTTCGCCCTCACTAAAGATGGCCGCCGACAAAATGGTGCAATGACGCGAGCCGCGCCGCCCTGGTTGCCAAGGAGACGCGAATACCGGAAATGCGGAATTCGGGGAGGGTGCGCTTGCTGGGGCGGTCCGAGGGAGGTCCGGCTCACAGGTCCTGACTGGGAAGAAGTCGGCAGGTCCTGGCAGGGGAGAGCCGTGGCCGTGACAACTCGGGGTATATTGGCGGCTTTAACGGGATGGAGTCCCAAGTTGCGGATGCCCAGGCCGGCGAGGCTGAGCGAGCTGTGGGCGAAGGCCCAGCAAGCAGCGGCGCCTCTCGGCGGCTTCAAGTCTCGGAGCCCTTGGGAGCCGCCCGGTGGAAGCTCCTGCGGCAGGTAAGGGAGAGCCTACTGGCCTCACCTTTGCATCTGGTCACTTCCCTCGCAGGTGCGCGGCGAGCTACCGGCGGCGACTCTCTCCTCTTGGCAGCTCCCGGAGTTCCCTTGTAGTTTTGCCGGGAGCCACCTGAGAAGCGCCCCCTCGCTTCTACTAAGGGTCCCACCAAAAGGGAGGATATAGGGTGGGGCGGGGAGGGGGCAGCCAACGCTGAGTTCCTGGGAAACTCAGATGTAAGTAGATCTTCTTTTGGGTATTTGTCTGCTTCTGGGGACTTTGCTCGCCAGTCCCATTGGTGGCTCCCCATCCTATGCTGCTTCTCTTTCCTGCTTCTGTTTTACTTCTTTCCCCGGGTTTCTTCATGCTGCTTATCTGCCTGCCGGCGTCTAGTTCAAAGTTTGGCCCCTTTCTTAGAGATCAGCGTGGTTGACTGTGTTGGGACTGTGACGTTGCACGTGCTGTCCGTACAGCGGGGGTGTGGAAAGTGTATTCACAGCTGCCTCTGTCTTTCACTGAGATGTGACGTTTTCATGTTGATCTTGTAGTTTGAAGTGATCAGCGAGATTCTTGGTGTCCTAGGTGGACTAGTCCGGGTGTGGTGTTTTGTTTAATGCCGGTTATTTTCTAGCACTTAAGAGTTGCTGCTATTGCTGGTAACTGTAGGTGTATGGAAGTTTGACAGATTTCTGATTTGACATCACCGACCGACCCTCTTTCCAAACTTTTCACTCCCTCTCCCCTGCAAACTTCTTAAAGTAAAATCTGTTTACTGTTTTGTACACAAAGTTTTCTGCCTCTGCTGAGGTTCCTCCTGAAAACTTGACTCAAGGGAACACTTTCCATTTCTGACTGCTGTTTTTCGAAAAGAATTTTCCAGTAATGGCCACTTTATTTGAGACTGTGTTTAGCCTTTTGAGGATTACTTTGTTTGTAGTTGTCTCCAGTCACCTTTTCTTATAGTGTCATGATATAACTCAGTGATCATTTCTTTGCAGATGCTTTGAAAGTCTTTCCAAAGCATTAAAATTCTGGTTTTGTTATTAATGTTACAAAATTATAGGATAACAAATGCATGTCCTCCTAGGTCATTATCATAGGAACTTTCTACAGTGAAATAAAGATCACATAAAGTTGAACTATAGACGTAGTCAGTTAGGGCCTTAAATTAATCAATCAAATCTTATTGTGATGATTTCAGTGATTCTTAATATAGTAAGAACTACAGTTGACCAGTGCATATGTTCATTCTTAGTTGCTGTCTACATCAAAACCAGGACAAGCTTTAGCTATGGCTGCCATTTGTACTCCCCACATGTTTTGACATTTAATGTTTTGGTACACGTGTGTACTCTGTTTAGAGTCTTCTTATCTTCTTTCCTACTTGTTGCATGACTGTTCGTTTTTCAGAACTACATTTTAATGTTTTCTATGAAGACTCTCCTGTCTCCTTGGCTGAGTTAGACCCTCAGCTCACTCTTATCAGTGAACCCCGTATCATATCGCCTTATGATCATTTGATCAGAGTCTATCTAATATACTAGAATGGGAGTTCTCCCTGGGAAAAGATGATATTTTATTAATCTCCATCCCCTGCACATTGCATGGGGCCTGACTAGTTGGTTTTTTAGCAAATGTTGTTAAGTGTTGTGGAAAGCTTGAGAGTAAGTGGCCCATAGTATCAAGTCCTCAGTGTATTGTATCAGTTAGCTGTTAATGAGTGACAAACAACTATAACATTAAGATGGCATACACCACTGAGCATTTATTTTGTTTGTGCGTCTGTGGGCCACCTGGGAGTTGACTGACAGAGGCTGTCATCAGCAGACTGGCTCTAATACTCGGACCAGTTGGCTGACATATTCCCCTGGTGATGGCAGAGGTATAAGAGTGCAAGGGCAACCATCAAAACACATTTTAAGCTCTTGCTAATATCCTGTTGGTCAAAGTTAAGTTACTTGGCCAAGCTTAAAATCAAAGGGCAGAGATATATACTCTTTCCTTGAAGGGGGCAAGAAAGGAAGTGAATATTTTTCCATAATCTAATCTACCATGTATATTAAACATTTGCAGGTACTCAGTAAATATGTCTCATACAAACAGACCATCCACATCTTGTATGCATCCAGAACTGGAAAACTCAGGAATCTAAACAGGGATAGGGATATGCAGCTCTCTCTCTCATGAGACATTATCATGACATCTACTTGTGTCTGCTTGTTTTCTTCTTCACAGTTCTGTCATTCCCTTACACCATAGGGCTTCAAAGCTATCTAATGGGTCCTTCACTTTAACTGTTCAATATTATTTTTGGTTTTGTAATTAACCTTCTTTTATTTTTATTTTTTAAGGTTTTATTTATTTATTTATTTTTTTGACAGAGAGAGGCACAGTGAGAGAGGATACACAAACGGGGAGTGGGAGAGGGAGAACAGGCTTCCTGCAGAGCAGGGAGCCCAATATGGGGCTCGATCCCAGGACCCTGGGATCATGACCTGAGCCAAAGGCAGAGGCTTAACCCACTGAGCCACCCAGAAGCCCCTGTGATTAACCTTTTTTTAGAAAAAACAAAAACAAAAACAAAACCCATTGACCTAGTTCATCATTTGATACCAGGTCACATGATAAATTGCTGACTTTTGAGCCTAGTGCTCACTTTAATCAGATGAAGACTATGGATCAATATTGATAGAGGCTTTGGATAGTAGTCTCTTTTCCTCTTTATTTTTTCTCATTACCTGATAGCAAAGATGGCTTTTGGCAACTACAGGCTTTCATCATTCACTCAATTAGTGATCCAGAAGAAATGGCCCTTTTCCCCAACACCCAGATGATGTCCATTAATGACTCTACTAGGCCAAGCTTGGACCAGTTGTTGGATCCAGGAGAATGAGGCACTTTGGCTACCTGGGACATTAGCCCACCCTGTGGCAGAGAAGTAACAATCCCATCATTATCTCAGAGAGTGAGACAGGGGCAGTTCACAAGAGGATAGGATGTAGGGCAGGTGAAAAACTAGCAATGACCATTACACACTATTCACAAATACCTACAGCATAAATACTTACCTAGAGGTCTAATACTTGACTTAATCTGATTGAGGGACTATTTCACAGTATGATACAAATTAAAACATGATGCCATATATTTGAAACTATCAGTGCTGAAAGAGACAGTGTGATTCTTTGCTTTTTCCTAGCTCTTTGATGTTCATCAAATTAACATCCCCTTTCATATAACTAGTATCTAGTCCATAGGCTTATTTGAAGATTTAGTGAAGAG
Source organism: Mustela putorius furo (assembly GCF_011764305.1). Taxonomy (NCBI): domain Eukaryota; kingdom Metazoa; phylum Chordata; class Mammalia; order Carnivora; family Mustelidae; genus Mustela; species Mustela putorius. The sequence continues at coordinate 14,225,221 of NW_025421321.1, read as the reverse complement.
TGTGGTAAGACATGCATTAATTCTTACTTGGACATTTGGTGTAATTCACTGATGAGCAGTCTGGGCCTGGAGTTTTCCTTGGTAAGATTTTTATCTATGTATTATATTTTTATTTTTAAAATTAGTTTTAGAGGTAGCATTTAGCAATTCATTAGTTGCATATAACACCCAGTGCTCATTACATCAAGTGCTCTCCTTAATGCCCATCATCCAATTATCCCTCCCCCCACCACCCACCTATGCATTGTATTTTTAAAATAATTTAGCACTATTTGGACTTTTTGTCTCTTCTTGTGTCAGTTTTGGTACTTGTAGTCTTTTAGGAACTTGTTCATTTCATCTAAATTTTCATAGTTTTTGTAATATTCCTTTGCTATTTTTTAATGCCTGCTGGATCTATAGTAATCTCCCTATGTCATGTTCATATTTATATTTTCTCTCTTTTTTCTTATTAGTGTTATCAAGGATTTGTCAGTTTTACTAATCTCTTCAAAGAACTAACTTCTGGTGTTTTAATCCTTCTAGCTATATTTTTGTTTTCTACTTTATTAATTTCTATTTTTTAGGGAACTTAATTTGCTTCTTTTTGTAATTTTTGCAGCGGATGCTTAGTTTACTGATATTTAGCCTTTTCACAAGTTTTCCTTTAAGCACGAATTTATCTGTATTTCATATGTCTTGAAATGTATTTTTATTATTCAGTTCAAAATACTTTCAGATTTCTATTGTGTTTTCTTTTTTTTGGTTCCTAAGTTATTTAGAAGTATATTGCTTTATTTCCAAATATATTTGGTGGTTTTTTCTTAAAGACTTTATTTATTTATTTGGCAGAGAGAGAGAGATCACAAGTAGGCAGAGAGGCAGGCAGAGAGAGAGGGGGAAGCAGGCTCCCTGCTGAGCAGAGCCTGATGTGGGGCTCAATCCCAGGACCCTGAGATCATGATCTGAGCCAAAGGCAGAGGCTTAACTCACTGAGCCACCCAGGTGCCCCTATATTTGGTGTTTTAGGGAACTTTTTAGTATTTTTAATTTAATTATGAATATTAGGATGTTCTGTATCTTCAAAAAAAACTTTCTATTATGGGAAATGTCAAACATATACAAAACTAGAGATAATAGTATAATAATCACTCATATATCTGTAAACTTTAACAATTTTTAACTCCTGACCAACTTTATTTGATCTCTGTTCTCTCATCACACCCTCCCATCTCAGATTATTTTGAAATGAATATCAGATATATTGTTTTTTTCCTACAGATATTTCAGTATATACCTGTACAAGATGAAATTTAAAAAATAATTAAAGGGACACCTGAGTAGCTCAGTCAGTTAAGTGTCTTGGATTCAGCTCAGGTCATGATCCCAGGGTCCTGGGATTGAGCCCTCATTGGGCTCCCTGCTCAGGGAGCCCACTTCTCCTTCACCCTCTGCCTGGCGCTCCCCCTGCTTGTCCTTCTTTCCTCCCTCTGTCAAATAAATAAAATCTCTAAAAAAAGAAAATAAAAAAATAAATCCTCTTCTGACTGAGCCAACCAGGTGCCCTGTTTCATAAGTCTTTTTAATCTAAATGTTACCTCTGCATATGTCTTTTTTTTTTTTTTTTCAAGATTTTACTTATTTATTTGCCAGAGAGAGAGTGAGAGAGAAAGAGCACACAAGAGCACAAGCAGGGGGAGCAGTAGGCAGAGGGAGAATCAGGCTCCCTGATGAGCAAGGATCCTAGTTCAGGCAGGACTCCACCCCAGGACCCTGGGATCATGACCTGAGCCCAAGGCAGATGCTTAATTGACTAAGCCACCCAGGTGTCCCTCTCTGCATATGTCTCTTTCACCTCTTGCCATTTTTTTATTGAAGAAACTGAGTTTGTTGTCTCTCAGAGTTTCCCATAATTTGATTTTTGCTTATTGTACTTGAAGATGATGTTAATGTGTTTCTTCATGCCTGATTTCCTATTTTCTGTAAGTTCCTATTTCCTACATATAGAGGCTTGACCAGATTCAGATTTATTGTTTTTGACTTGCTTTGGTTTGGTTGGTCAAGATGATGGTAGAGTATGTTTTCACCATCAATCATCAATTGATCAATTTCATTAATTACAGTGGTGTCTGGTTATTGCTCTTCTTGATGATGATTGTCTAGGTTCATGAATTCATGAGGAGGTTGAAAATGGTTGAAAATATTCTAATTGTGTCATTCCTTCTGCATTTATTTCTTGGAATACTGCTATAAACACAGATTTCTCCTTACCATCTATTTGGATATTCTTGGTTACAGTTCATATAGGAAAGACAGAAAAATACTTGATTCTTTCTCTTTGTTTACTACTAGTTTTCCAAGTAATAGGTTGGTTCTCTAGCATCCTTTGAAGATCATCAATGGGGTATTTTTTAAAAAAATGGACTTATATGTTTCAGTTCTGTTACATTTATTACCTTTGTTAATGCTTATACCGTCCCATCTTTGGCCAATGGACTCTATTCAAATTGGCTATGGAGTTCTTTGCATAGAACTCTTAATTCTTTATGGCTTTCTTGTGTGCAGGATGTCCTATACATGTACAATTCATGCCATTTCTCCAAGAGGTCTTACTTTGTTTTAATAGAAAATGATATTTAGAGATAGCAATATGGGTATTGTGTCCATTGCTACTAGTTTGATTGTTGTTTCTAGAATTTTTAAGTGGTAGGAGGTAGGAAATATATATCTTTTTAAAAATGTTTTAATAAAATAACCATTAGTTTCTATTATACTTATTCAAATTCAGAGCTACAGAGTTTTTGCTTTAACATCATTAATCTTACAACTATATTTGTTTCTCCCATAGTTAAAAATCCAGTTTTCAATGACCCCCAACAAAATTATTCATTTGGTTTATCTTAAAACAGATACACATACAAGCACGCATCAGACAGGCTCAGAACAATATACCTTTCCCTGCCTAGGTAGTAAGCTTTGAAATTCAACTTTTATCCCCTAAGTCCACAGACTGTAAAAGGTGCTGCTTGTCTTCTTAGCTTTTTTTATTGGAACTGGATCAATGTCCCCACAAGGAAATGATTGTAAAAGCCAAGTTCACCTCTCTAGATTTATTTCCTTTTTAAATTATTACACTGGTAAATCTTCAGTAGTTCTCAGCTTTGTTTTTTGTTCTTTACTACCTTTATTTAAAAAAAATTTTTTTTAAAGATATTATTTATTTATTTGACAGAGAGAGATCACAAGTAGGCAGAGAGGCAGGCAGAGGGTGGGGGTGGGGGAAGCAGGCCCCCTGCTGAGTGGAGAGCTGGATGCAGGGCTCCATCCCAGGACCCTGAGATCATGACCTGAGCCCAAGGCAGGGGCTTAACCCACTGAGCCACCCAGGCACCCCTCTCTGCTACCTTTAAATAATGCTTTAAGATATCCTGTCCAGGGGTGCCTGGGTGGCTCAATTGATTAAGCATCTGACTCTTGGTTTCAGCTCAGGTCATAATTTCAGGATCTGGGATTGAGCCCCACATCAGGTTCCTCACTCAGCATGGAGTCTGCTTTTCCCTTGGCCTCTGCTCCTCCCCTGCTTGCTTTCTCTCTCTCTCTCTCTCTCTCCCTCTCACTCTCTCCTTCTCTGTGGAATAAATAATAAAAAAAATCTTAAAAAAAAAAAGATATTCTGTCCATTTTCTCTAGTTGTCTCCAGTAAGAGGTTGGTCTACATTGTCTAATCTGCTGTCTTTTGGAAATGAAAGTCCCCTTATCACTTAAACTTGGAATGCCTAACCCGTGTTTATATGATATGAATACAATATTTGGTTTTATTTCAAAGGTTCTGAAGCAAAAGCACCTGGATGTTTGCCTGCGGCATGTATCTGTAAGAAGATTTGAATCATTTAATCTGTTTTCAGTAACAGAAGCCCAAAAAAAGGCAACTGAAGAGGAAGTTGGTGCTTGGGTCCAATACACAAGTGTTTTCTATCCTGAGTACAGTATTTCCTTAAGGTAAACATCTTTGACAATTTTTTAAAAAGTATCTTTCTCTTGTAGAAGAAAAGCAGTCTAATAAGGATCTCATTATTCATTCTGTTGTGTTTGCAGGTAATCTTGATCAGAACTTGGGTTTTGCAGCATTGTGTTAGGAAATCCTGCTACTTTAACTGGGTTTTGTTGTATTCTCAGAACTAAAGAAAAAAAATTTCTCAGGAATGTAGCAGCATTTCAGGACAAAGTGGCTTGCAAATCAAAGGTTCTTTTTAACCATTCTCTCATAGCATTTGACAAAAAACCAAGTTCTTTTGAGGAGGCAAGGAAGACTGAAAATGAAAACAGAATTTTTTCAAACTACTCTTTAAGTAGAGTTATCTGAAAAACCAACCTTTGGTATTTTTCCCATTCATGTTTTGTCACTTTCAGAATAGAATCTAAAGAATAGGAGGAGAAAATTCAGCTGAAAACACTGATATTGTGAGAAGCATACACTGTTCTGGCTTTAAAAATCATTTAAAAAGAGACAGGAGAGTTGCAAACTGAAGTAAGAAGATACAATTTTTACTGAATTAATTTTCTCTCACAGTTATAGTCTAGCATATTGCAATATTACCGTAGGTGTTTGATTTTATAAAATCTTCCTTTTTTGACAAGATTTCACATCTTGAAAGGGAGGGAGGAGCACATTTACAGTAACTGTAAGAAGAGCAAAAAACATTTTAAGTGGAATGTGACTGAATAAGGTTTAGGTGAGGCAAGGAATGATTTTAAGAAAAAAAGTTTTCACAAAGGATGTCTATTTATAGTATATGTTTCTTGAACTATTTCAGTTTAAAATATGTAAGCTTTAAAAGACATCATAATAGCTTAAAATTTGGGATCTGGATAAAAATTGACTAGGGTAGGCAGGGAAGAACAATTAGGATCTGGCTTCATAATTATTGAAAACTCCAAAAAGAAGATAAAAACCTAGGGATTTGTGAGCTTGCCTGTATATTCATTTTGAGATTCTGATCTGAATACCTCAACTGCCTCACGTTCTCATGGAGATGATTAGTTTAGTTCTTGGTTAGGAAGGGAGGAAAAACGCATTACGTGCTTGTTAGATGCCCTATACAGAGCAAGGTGTTTTCGTGTATGCTAATTCAGTAATCTTTACAGTAACTCTGCAAAGTAGTAATGAAGATGATTAAACAATTGGAAGATAGTGTCTATAAGGAAATTAAAGAGAAGGAAGAACCAAGTGACCCAGTAGCAGTCTTCAGGTGTAAAGTTCTAAAACTTACCCTCTACCTTCACAGGTGACAAGATGCAGTAAGTGTAAAATGTGCCAATAATAATTTCCTGACATCTTTGAGGTCCTGGTAAGGGTTAGCTGGAGAGAATGTGACATCTTCTATTCTTTAACGTTTCCAAACCAGGGCACAGTTCTGTTGCAGATGACACCTATGTAGCAGGATCCCAGGCTCCAATGTAAGCTGAAATTCCTTTCCAATGGCATGGTTCTTTGTGATATAGCTGTTTTTCAAATAAATAAATGCCAGTCTGTCGTTGAACCCTCATTTATGGAGAGAAGACAGGTGACCAAGTTAAAACATTGGCTGCGATGGCTACCAAGATTTAGCCTTTTTTTTCTAACTAGTTTGTTTCTTTCCACATTAATAGTGCAAAAATAACAATAGCTTACATGCATTCTAGAGCTGAACACAATCTTAGAATAATTTTGAACAGATCATAACCACATTAATAAAGGCTGACCATTGAGGGACTACTATATGACAAGCACTGTTGTGAGCGATTTACATGTATTAGTTTATTTAATCTACACAACAGTTTATGAGGTAAATACTGTTATACTCATTTCACAATGATCATAGTGAAACCAGAGAGGTTAAATGACTTGATCGAGGTCATACAGCCAATGAGTGTGCTTCTATTCAAACCCCAGTGGTCTGGTTCCACAGCCTATACTTTTTAAAAACTTTTATTTTGAAGTAATTACAGATGTTCAGGAAGTTGCAGAAATAGTATGAGTTCTCATACCCTTCACCTAGCTATCTCTATTGGTAACATTTTATATAATGACAGTCACTGTCTGTACTTTCAACTTCTGCACATACTGTCTCTGCAGAGGCAATCATGTATCCACTTATTCATTTTACAGATGAAGGGATTGAGGCCTAGATAAACTAATATCCTCATTGATTATTCTGGGCATTCTATTTCTTACTCCATAATTCTTACTGTATAGGAAATCACTGAAATTACTACAATTGCTTAGGTAGAGGAGGATATCTGCCAGGAATAGTTCATTCCATTCCATTGCCAATTTTGTTCACCTTGATTTCTTTTACCACTTCCTCTTGTTTTCTGTTATCTGCCCAACATGGATCTCGATTCTTGTTCCTTTAATATCTCATATCAACTCTTCTCTCAGCCTGCCTCCATGACATTTCTTTAGCTACCTTTATCTTCTTCAGCATTGTTTGAATTGTGAGCATTCTGAAGTTTAAAAAAATTATTTGCAGCAGCTAAAGGTAGTGATTTAGAAGGTAGTTTTGGAATGGGGTACCATTATTTTCATCTACATTTTTGAAACTTTCTTAAATCAGCACTAAGGAATGATTGAAAAAAAGGTGGTGAATAGTTTTAAATAAATTTAAATCAATAAATATTTAATGGCACTGTCTATATAGGTTAATAAAAAGAAAAGTAAGACATATTATCCTCAAGGAATTTTTTTATTTTTTGTTTTTTCTAAAGATTTATATATTTATTTGACAGGGAGAGAGAGCACAAGTAGGCAGAGTGGCAGGCAGAGGGGGAGGGGGAAGCAGGCTCTCCACTTAGCAGGGAGCCTGATGTGGGGCTCCATACCAGGACCCTGGGATCATGACCTGAGCTGAAGGCAGCCGCTTAACCAACTGAGCCACCCAGGTACCCCCTTAAGGGTTTTAAAAATGTGAAAAGTTAAATAATAAAAATATTAAATAATATTTATGCATCCATTCTCAGAGCTCTCATTAGGCAGTGCATAAGTAATTTCCAAAGGAGTAGGAGACTTCATACAAATTAGGAGTTTAGAGGTAAGACTGATTTTCTGAAGTCCTTGAGGGGCAGGAATTTAAACTGGATCTGGAAGTAGTTGGAACTTCTGAGGGAAAGTGAGAAGTCATTTCAGGTGAAGGCAAAGGCACTAGAAAATATCCAGAGAGGGAAGGTGCAGAGGAGTGTCTCTGAAGAACCATCACGTTCTCTAGGGGAACCGTGGTCAATATGTGTTGTATGACGACAGCTCTGCTTCTGGATTTTCGTTAATGGCAGAGCATTTGGGATGTTTTGATCCTCACAGAGTATAAATATAAACCCCGTTTTCACTTTCTCAGTTCTTATCATCTGATGTCACCTGCTCCAATTCAATAGGGATGGTGCGTGTAGTGATTAATACTTATCCGTGCTGGGCCGCCTGGGTGGCTCAGTGGGTTAAAAAGCCTGCCTTTGGCTCAGGTCATGATCCCAGGGTCCTGGGATGGAGCCCCACATCCGGCTCTCTGCTCAGCAGGGAGCTTGCTTCCTCTCTGCCTGCCTCTCTGCCTACTTGTGATCTCTGTCAAATAAATAAATAAATAAGTAAATCTTAAGGAAAAAAATACTTATCGGTGCTTGTGGTTTTGTCCTTAAAATTTCCCTGTATATTAATTTCTGTCTCTTTAAAGTTTTATTAGTTTGAAATAAGTATCCTAATAGGGTAAATAACTAGATATTTGTGCATTCAAAGTAGTTGATTTTGTACATATTATTGAAAGGTATATAAGCAGTGGCCTAAATTAAAACTTGGACCATTATTTTTTGTCAGCCTTGTACAATGATACATAAAAGGAAGGAATAGCAAAGAGAAATAGGCGAGTGGGAATAGAGAAATAAAATGAAGGAATGGAGAATTTCCTTTAGTGACTTTTCACCAGAGGCAAAAGTCTGGACAAGGTAAAAGTTAGACAGCATCCTCAGGATGTGTTTTCTTTTCTGTGTATCTGAGGCTAGTTGACTCTTTGTTTCTAAGTAAAGTATTGAAAGTTAGGGAATTAAAATCCAAGGTATGACTTCTACTTTATTCCTTGGTAAAGTCTTTTTGTCTTTCTGGTACTTCTAGAACCTCATAGAAGAAGTTCCTATAATTAGATAGATGTTTGTATAGAGAACATCTAGGAGATGTTTATATTAAAAGCTATGCCCCCCCCATCCTACTGTCTTATAATCTGCAATTTGTTATAGTATTTTGTTATAAACAGAGTTTATTCTATCGATGCTAGAAATTGTTTCCCACTCTCCAGATTTCAACTCAATTTCAGTGCAGTAGGACTTCGCATATTTTGGAAGATTTAAATACTTACATTATAATTGAAATCAGATAAGTGCCCAAGTTATTAATTTATGAATGTGAATATGTCACAGTTGTAGAAAAAACTGAGAGGTCTGAACTCTCCTCCTTTCTTTCAATAAGACTACTGTTGCCATGGTAATTGCTGAATTAGAAGCCTAGAGCTTTTAACTTTTGGCTTGTCCTGGGAGCTTAGAATGGACAAGACACCAGGAATGACTTTGTCTTTGACTGTGGTTCATCTTTCTAGTACAACATATGCTCTGTGGTGTGGTCATGTATTGCTTCTTTATGGAAAGGTAAACATAAAAGCTTCATTCCACTGAATTGAGTATGTACTCTGAGTGCTCATGGATGAGAACTAGTGATGGGAATCGTATGCTTATGAAATTAGACATTTGGCAGATTATCATAACATATGTGGTATATCATAGGTGCCCATTTAAAGTTTGGCAAGGCTGGCATCTAAGACAAATATGAATACTGAATTTATTTTTAAAAGGATAGTTTTGGGGTGTCTGGGTGGCTTAGTCGGTTAAATGTTTGACTCTTGATCTCAGATCAGGTCTTGATCTTCAGGGTAATCTCAGGTAAATCTCATGACTCAAGCTCTGCATGGAGCCTACTTTAAAAAAGAAAAAGTAGAGTTTTATGTTAGTAGTGATATTAATAACAGAGGTGAGTGTAAAAACAGTTTTTGTTCCCTTGCATTTTATTTTATAATTTAGAGGGAACTTTATAGAACATTTCAAGTATGATCCAGTGTATGCAGAAAATTAAAAGACTAATCCATTGAGTCATGTTTTCATAGAACTTAAATCATAGGTAAGTGCTAATATAACTAAGGTTTTTAGCTTGTTTTAAACTCCAATCATGACTGGTTATGTCATTTGCTTACATATATATGTATGCATGTAACTGTCTTTATCTCTCCTATTAGCTTCAGATGTACATCATAATGATTTGATATTTTTATACTTTATGAAATAATTCCCCTGATAAATCTAGTCACTATCTATCACCATACAGAGTTATTACATTGTTAACTATATTCCCTATGCAGTACATTACATCCCCATGATTTATTTATATTTTATAACTGGAAGTTTGTTCTTTCTCTTAAAGATTTTGTTTATTTATTTATTGAGAGCATGTGAGGGGGGGAGGGACAGAGGGAGAAAGAGAGAATCTGAAGCAGACTCCATGTTAAGCTCAAAACCTGATGCAGGGCTCTTGATCTCATGATCCTGAGATCATGACTGAATCTAAATCAAGAGTCAGATGCTTAACGGACAGGGCCCTCATAACTGAGAATGTTATGCCCTTCACCTCTCCTCCATAAGCAAGAGTTTGTTCCTACCTCCATGAGTCTGTTTTTGTTTTGTTTTTTCAGTTTTCATTTGCAGTCCCCTGATGACTAATGATGTCCATCCTTTCATGGGCTTTCACTTATATGGGAAATCATATGGTATTTGTCTTTGTCTGACTTACTTCACTCTTTAGCCATTTATTTTTGAAAGACCTCTGAAGCACGTTGCATCTAGAACTGAGTTTTTCACGCCTCTTTCTTCTAAAAACCTCTCTTTCTTCTTCTTCTGAAACCTTTGAGGGCCCGTTTTACTCTCTGGCTTTTCCTTTCTTTCTTTTTTTGGGGGGGCAGTTTTCCTTTTAATCAAGATAAAATTCAGATAACATAAAATTCACCAATGTAATTAACCATTTTAAACTGAAATTCAATTTTTAAAAAAATATATTTTTATTTATTTATTTGTCAGAAAGAGAGAGAGAGCACAAGCAGAGGGAGTGGCAGGCAGAGCAGGCAGAGGGAGAAGCAGGATCCCCACTGAGCAAGGAGTCCCATGCGGGACTCGATCCTGGGACCCTGGGATCATGACCTGAGCTGAAGGCAGCTGCTTAATCAACTGAGCAACTGAGGCGTCCCGAATTCAGTGGTTTTTAGTATATTCATAATGTTGTACAGTCATCATTACTGTCTAATTCCAGAGATTTTTATCACCCTATAAAGGAACCCCATTCTCATTCATAGTGATTATCTATCCTTCTCCCACCTCCCAAACCTTGGCAACCACTAATCTACTTTCTGTCTGTATGGATTCGCCTATTTTGAACATTCCATATAAATAGATAATATATGGACTTTTATGTCTGGCTTCTTTCAGTTAGAGTAATGTTTTTGATTCATCTGGGTTATAGCATATATTGTTATTTCATTCCTTTTTTTATGGCTGAATAATATTTTGTTATATGGATAATACCACATTTTGTTTATCCATTTATCAGTTGATGGACATTTGGGTTGTTTCAACTTCTTGGCTATTATGAATAATGCTACTTTGAACATTCATATGTTAAGTTTTTGTGACTATAAAACTTTTTAATTCTCTTAGGTATGTACCTAAGGGTGAAATTCCTGGGTCATGTGGTGAATCTTTATTTAACATTTTGAAGAATGGCCAAATTGTTTTCCACAATGGTTGCACCATTTTGCATTCCTACCAGGAGTATATGAGGGTTTCAATTTTTCTCCATGCTTACCAGCACTTATTATTTTAACTTTATTATTATTTTTTATTTTAGCCATTCTAGTGAGTATGAAGTGATATCTCACTGTGGTTTTGATTTGCAGTTCTGTGATGATTAATGAAACTTTCATGTGCTCATTGGCTATTTGTGTATCATCTTTGGACAAATATCTGTTCAAATGCCTTGCCCATTTTTAATTGGGTCATCTTTTTGTTGCTGAATCATGAGAACTCTTTATCTATTCTGGACACTAGACCCAGTGATTTGCACATATTTTCTCCCATGCTGTGGGTTGTCTTTTCACTTTAATCATAGTGTCCTTTCATGGACAAAATTTTTTAATTTTAGTGACATTTAGCTTTGTGTGTGTGTGTGTGTGTGTGTGTGTGTGTGCTTTTGATATCATATTTAACTCTCACTTATTTTTAACCTCTAGTTCCAACCTCTTGATGTCTTTAGACTTCAGACTTTTTTCCTTTATTAGCTTTTTCCCCCCTCTTCACATAATTATCTCCCACAGTGACTTGCTCATTAGTCTTCCTTACTTTATCATCCTTTCTTGGGGAAAACTCAAAAGTCCTCAGTTCTAGGCTAGCTTAAAGTGCTTGTGAAAAAAAAAAAAACAGGTTGACTTTGAGAAGAAACTGGCTATTAGTAATTTTTTCCCCAGCTTTATTGAGATATAATGTTGTGTAAATTTTAGGTGTATTATGTGTTGATTTGATACACTTACATATTACCAAAGGATTATTACCATAACATTAGCTAATACCACTATCATGTCACATAGTTACCATTTCTTTTTTGTGGTGAGAACATTTATGATGCTATTGTTATTAAGGGCTTGGGAAATAAGTTAGAGCTTTAGAGTTTAGGAGAAAGGTAGAGAGAACTTTTTATTCCTTGCTATGTTGGCAAAAAATTGTCACTGTTATATAACATTAGTTGCCAGTATAATGCTAAGATTGAAGTTTCAGGGTCCTTTCCTTGTAAATACTTTTCCATCTAACCACATTGTCCAGGCAGAACCTAGGAAGACTGTTGAAAATTTAGGGGTAGCAAGATCTTACAGATTTGACACAATAAAGTAGATGACTCAGTGAACAAAACAATAGTCCTTGAGTTTAGGACAAATGAAAGGAACTTGAAATAATCAAACTGGATCCTTACCACATTGTGTGCATGAGTTTTCCAATAGTTAGCATTAATTCTTATGCTATTGAAGACAATGATTGCTGATGTTCTTTCATGAGATGCCTTCTTTTAGGAATTCTAGACTTCATAGAGAAATAATTTTCATTTTTTGTAAGCTATTTAGAGGTATAGGGTTAGTTTTATACTTTCTCTACTTCCTACCCCATTTAGAAATGTCATAGGCTCACTCTCTTTTTTGGCTTCAAGAGATGATGTTTTCAAGAATAGACAAGTTCTGTTTCAGTGGTAACTCTTGAGAAATCCACTTTTTATTTTTAATAATGCTTTTTAAATTTCAAATATGCATTTCACTTTAATTATCCCAGTTTCTGTTTTTTAGAAATATTTAACATTTTTCATAATATATATTTAATTTCAAATGTTTATTTTACCCTGAATTGAGAAAGTTTCAGGAATTTATCATAAGGCAGTAATGAGAAATGGGTTCAATGATATTTCTGCAAGGATGCTCAGTATAAATAGTACAAAATTGGACACAAACGAAAATCCAACATAAGACATTGGTTAAGTAAGTTATAGTACAGTCATTCATTCATTTGCTTGGCAGCCATTAAATTAATATTGCAGGAGGATATGGTGATGTGGGAAACTGTTTATAATATCAAAACACAAATTGCAAGACTGTGGACATTGTGCTCTCAGTTATTATGAGCATGGAATAAATTTGGAGGCTATGCATGATAGGAATAGGAGTATTGTTTTTTCTCTTAAAGGAGCTGTATATTGCTTTTATATTTATGAAAAAGATTTTTGAGGAGCGCCTGGGTGGCTAAGTGGCTTAAGCCTCTGCCTTCAGCTCAGGTCATGATCTCAGGGTCCTGGAATCGAGCCCTGTATCAGGCTCTCTGCTCATCAGGGAGCCTGCCTCCCCATCTCTCTCTCTCTGCCTGCCTCTCTGCCTACTTGTGATCTCTCTCCCTGTCAAATAAATAAATAAAACCTTTTAAAAAAAAAGATTTTTGAGTTCTGTGCCACGTTGCTGATCATTTTAATAGCTCCATCTTGCATTTTAGATACTAAATACTTCATCCTTTCTTCACACCTTGCATTTTAGATACTAAATACTTCATCCTTTCTTCACACTTGTTCCTCACATGTATACTGTAGTTTTCTATGATAGGTTACATAACCTCATCTCTATGCAGAATCTTGTATTATTGATAACACATTGTTAACTTTGTTTTCTTAGATTAGGATACCGATGAGCCCAATGCTAATTTGGCCAGTAATGATTGCACATTAACTTCTAACAATCTCACTTAGTCACTGTATCGAAGAACTAGGTCTGTGTGATGCTAACTGAGCCACCCAGGTGCCTCTGATTTATTTATTTGTTTTTTTAAAATCACCGCTGGAAAAGTATCTCAAACCCTATGACCTACTGACATTTGGGCCCATTTGTATCTGAAGAATAACATTATTAAATTATTAAAATATCAGTATTTTATTAAAATTATCAGTAATTATTAAAATATTAAAATATCAGTATTAAAATATCAGTACTAAAATATCAGTAGTCAAATTAGATATTTCAGGAGCTGTCAAGTGAATAGAGATCAGAATTAAAGAGAGTGGAATTAAGGTTAGTTGAAAACGATACAAAACACTTTGCCCCCTGACATTTAGAACTTTCTAATTGTGGATTGTGCAGACTTGAAGGTTGGTTAGTTCTTTGAAAATTCTGAATTTGTTGGTCTGGTACAGAGGAAATCTATTTATTTTTGAGTTTGGTTCTGGAGGTTGATTAATTTTTCTTTTGAGATTCTCAAAGGTAAGGTTTTGTTTTGTTGTCTTTAATAATCTACCTCACTTTTATATAGCTAAAACAATAAAAATTATTTACTAATACTTTAAAACATATATTAATCATCAAGAGTATCATCATATTGAAAATCTGAGAAATGTATTATATTATTTCTTTTCCTTCTCCCTCTAGTGGGCAGAAAATATTTTGAAAGTACAACAGGAAAAGGTTTATTGGTCTTGGGTGGGTATATCACAATACACAGTTTCACCTTTCTGAAAATGTAATAATTGTTAATATTTCAGAATAATTTAAGAAAATGCTTTATTCTTTCCTAGGCATAATAATGGATCTTTGAATGTTGAAGATGTTCTTACCAGCTTTGACAATACAGGAAATGTTTGTAAGTTATATGTTCCCTTTGTGGAAATACTTTTATTGTTCTAAAAAGTGAATTTATACTTAGTATATATTTTAATTATATATATAGTATATGTTTTAATATATTATTAGTATATATTTATTATAGTGATGTGTGTGCATAAGTGTGTGCGTGTGTGTGTAATATAAACTCATGGTTTTTAGATGTGAGATAAGTGTCATATAAGATGCACCTACAAAGTAGGAGAAGGCTGGGACGCCTGGGTGGCCCAGTGGGTTAAGCTGCTGCCTTGGCTCAGGTCATGATCCCAGGGTCCCAGGGTCCTGGGATCAGGTCCTGCATCATGGTCCTTGCTCAGCAGGGAGCCTGCTTCTCTCTCTGTCTCTGCCTGCTTGTGTGCTCTCTCTCTCTTTCTCTCTCTCTCTCTGACAAATAAATAAAATCTATTTAAAAAAAAAAGTGGGAGAAGGCTATTTTTATACTTTGCAGCTGTGTGTGTGTGAGTGTGTGTGTGGGTGCATGTGTGTGTGTGACAGAATGTAGGTCAGAAGGAACGCTGGACTCTCTAGTACTACCCTTTTGTTTCTTGTTTCCATTTTGACCTTCTCAGTTAATTCAACAGATGGGCTGTCTCTTTCTTCTTTGCTGTTTTGGGTACTTTCTTTTCCATTTCCTGCTTCTCTTTTTCACTATGGAATAAAACCAGAACATTTGTTTTCCTTACTGTTAATACAGTGCCAGAAGGTTTTTGTTTTATGGCATATTATATTATAGAACACGTTGTCTTTTCATCTAAGCTTCTGATTGTAGTGATAGATTTCTCCATTGAGAGAATCATTTAGATAATTATCATGTTATATGATGAAAGAAATCAGCCAAGAATATCTTTATATCCCTGTGTTAAACAATATACGATGATCAGACCTGTGTATTTCTCCATGTGTGTTGCATAAGATATTTTTCTTAAGAGAGTGAATTATCGGGGCGCCTGGGTGGCTCAGTGGGTTAAAGCCTCTGCCTTCGGCTCAGGTCATGATCCCAGGGTCCTGGGATCTAGCCTTGCATCGGGCTCTCTGCTCAGCAGGGAGCCTGCTTCCTCCTCTCTCTCTGCCTGCTTCTCTGTGATCTCCATCTGTCAAATAAATAAATAAAATCTTTAAAAAAAAAAAAAAAGAGAGGGGCGCCTGGGTGGCTCAGTGGGTTGAGCCGCTGCCTTCAGCTCAGGTCATGATCTCCGGGTCCTGGGATCGAGTCCCGCATCGGGCTCTCTGCTCAGCGGGGAGCCTGCTTCCTTCTCTCTCTCTCTGCCTGCCTCTCAGTGTACTTGTGATTTCTCTCTGTCAAATAAATAAATAAAATCTTTAAAAAAAAAAAAAGAGAGTGAATTATCATTGTAGTATGGTCTTTTTATTTTTATTCTATTTTTAATATGACCTTTTTAAATGTAAAAATTATAGTCATACTTTTTTCCTCAAAGTAATTTCATAGCTGTAACTATTCTCTGAACTAAAATAAATAACATACTTTGCTAACAGTACTACTTTATCAGATGCCCTCTAATTTTAGATCTGCTTAGAATAATATTCAGCAGTACTCAGGCAGTAATTTTGTTTTTATGCCCATTTATGACCAGCTTTTGATAGTATATAAAAATAATTATATATTTTGTCACTGAAGAATCTATAAGTATCCCCAAATTGCCCAAAAATATTTAAATAATATGGGTTTCTTTTTCATAGATAGTGAGAAGTGTGCCTTTTAGTTTCCACATGTTGGCACTTGCTGAATTCTTTTCCACTTAGGCATATCTCATTTTATTGGGGATTAGGGCTAATGGTGATTGAGGAGACATTCTCCTTTAGTTCTAGGGTAAGGTGAAATAACATTAAGTCAGGCTTATGCATGTATAATTTAGGAATATGATCCTAGAATGTTAAATGTGGAATTTTTGATTCAGTGATGTAAAAATCAAGCATTGTTCCCAGTGGTTCAGTATGAATAGGGCCACTAGCTGGCAGCATTATGTATAATAAAAACACATTCCTAAAGGTCTATGCTATTGTTTTATACATGAGTAACTATCTATCTTGTTCTTCTCTGACATTTTTTCTCATTAAATTGTTCCACACTTCCCTCATCCACTCCCGTTGTTGCATTGACAAATGGAGAAATTGCATGCAAAAGTATTTTTTCACTGATGTTGTTTTGTTTGATGTAAAAATTTGAGTCTTTAGAATGAGACCCATTTATATTTGAATCTTGGCTCTGACATTCATCTTGACTCTTTTATATTAAGTCAGTTTATGTCAATTTATATTGTCTCTTAGAATTGGATAAAATATATAGCAAGTTTATAACGTATACTATATTCCTCATTATTGACAGTAAATGGAAGCTATTTATTATTACTGGTGATGAGTACCTCTAAAATGTTCTTCCATCTTTTTCTAATAGTGATGATAATATTATTAAGGGTTGTTCTCGTGTTTTAAAATAAGTTATTTTGATTGAACTAACAAAGCAGGAAAAAATAGATCAGATTACCAAAATAGTAATTTATTAAAATGTCTTCTCACAAATGTTACTTCAAAAAGCTGAGTATATTGCCAAGTGAAAGAAGTAGTGACAAAAATAAGACATTAAAACATGTTGTTTGGTGTAATTTTACATTATTGCTATTTTAAAGGAAAAATCTATACTGATATTTCACTTAATGATAAATTGGCAAAATCCTGTTACATAGCATAAATGTTGATTATAACTTTTATATAATCTTTGCCAAGGCTTAAAAGTAATCAGTGACTGAAAAAGTGATTTATTGCTTGACCCCTCAAATGTTTGATTTTACACTAATAGTGATATTAGGTTGAGTCTGTGACTAGAAATCCCAGCAGAGGGCACTACAATCATAATTCTGTCTCACAGCCCAATATAATTGGAATAAATAACTTGAAAAATAACGATAAGTTTTCATCATGTAAACATATGAAGATGTGTGCTTAAAATTTTCCATTTGATTTATTTCTCATATATTTAATACATCAGCAATTCATTAATACAAAAAGTAGATTTTCCTGAGTTATTTTTGAGTTAATTTTGTTGTCTTTTGTTTTAAATATCAGTTTAACTTTTATACTTCTGGACTTTAAATAAGGAATACTTTTGGTCTTCTTAATCTTGATAGCAAGAGTTCTATATAAGAATATCTATTCCTAAATCACCACATGGTAGTACACTGATGGTACACTGAAAGATATTTAAATGAGGAAAAAGTTTCTAATACTATGAGAGAACCAATGGATGGAATTGTTCATTTGTTTTAATAGTCCCCAGGTTAATTAAACGTCCTGATAATAGGAAAAAAATAACAGAAATACTATATAGTTATAAAAACCTGATATGTGTGTATGTACAAAACACACACATGTACACATACACACAAAATATATTTATGGCTTAATAGAACCAGTCATCTCAATTTTAAGCTAGTTGTTAAAACCAAGTAATGATTTTATGCATTGTAAAATTTTAAAGATAAGAGGTTCAGTCTTACTTCCTGAATTTGTTTTCTAACCAAAAAGATATGGAAAAACCTTTAATTTTCAGTAATAAGTGAAGCTTCTAGGTAGTTTCTTATTTCCTGATATATTAGAAAAGAAATATTTTTAATACTTACCCCTTTTATTTAGAAGCATTTTGTATTTTTAAATGTATGACCTGTAAAGCGTTCTGTATTTTTGAGCTTTTCTTTCAGAGTGTGAATTCCTTCGAATGTTGTAGGAAGAAATTAAAAATGAATCTCATACAATCATTCTGGCATAATGATTCACTGCTCCATAGAATATATTTGCTATTATGGAAAACACATTATTTTGAAAGCCAGGCTCTCTTTTTGCTTACCTCTCTTTAGGAGTAGGTATTCATATTTCATTCTTTGGGTTGTGCTACTTTAGAATGTACTTCCTTTTCAAGTATCAAAGCTGCTCTCTGAGAGGTTATGTCTGCTATTGATTCATCATGCCTGGAGAGAGATGCCATCCTGCTAGGGAGAATTATAGGTTGGCATCCTTCAACTCAAGGAAGTGCTGGCTGCTTCGGTGTTTCACGTAACAGGTCACTCAAATACTCTGATTAGCAAGGGAGTACTCTGCAAGTACCAGGGCAGATCACTTGTTTTTGTTTTCCCTGTGAGCACAGTCTCCTTTCCAGCAAGTCCCTGACCTCTAATCAAAGAAGCCCCAATATGGTCTCTTCCAAACCCACTTTCTCCTTCTCCAAAGTCATCTCTTTCCTCTACTGAAATGAATGTTTTAAAAATATGATTCTCTCCAAGGCTTAGTTGATTAAAATTTGGTTGTTATAGTATATAATATAACTGTTTGGTATTTGTAAAATCCCATTGGTGCTTGGGATTATAACAGCTCCATTTGGACTCTTTTTAGCTCATCATCCATCCTTTGACAGCTTGAGCAGATGATGTGGTACTTTTTATACAATTTATAGTACATGGTATATGCAATATAATATGTATTAGCCTTTAAAGGATAGGGAGTCAGTAATAAGGTATCATTGTAGTAACCTAGTATGAATCAGGATCCCTGGCTAACATTAAACAGCTTAAATTTGGGGAATGTATTGGTAAGACCCCTTCTGCCATTCTTTGAAAAAAGTTTTTTTTTCTCCTGGCTGGGCTAAATGACATGGTGGTTGGTATCTCATAGTCTCCTGGAGAAATATGTGGACCCTCTGCCTTATACACTCTCACATGTGACAATGGTAATTCTTTTCCCACCAGTGAATCCCAGGACCTACCTGGACTTTTAATGCACACAGCTACAGTCTCCTGCTTCTAGATCCTTCCTAGTGTCTGATAGTGGGATCTGTTTTGTGATATATCCAAAATGGATCTCTTTTGGTTTAGTAATAATTATTACATAAGGATCTTATGTATTTTAACTGCATTTGGGAAACCAAGAGACGGTAACCGTCTCTTAGGAAATACAGTCCAGATTTTTAGTTTTTATTTCATTGTTTTTGTGTTACATAGTTAAGCTGTAATATTGGTGGAATATCAAAAGCTTCAGGTATATCAGCTTAGATTTAGAAAGATTTTCCTCATTCAAGTTAAAGTGTGTATGTACATGCACATGTGTATGTATGTGTGTAGGTGTGTAATACATATATGTGTATCCATGTGTATGTAGATATACATGTGTATATATAGAATATCTACTTGGTAAGGTACTTTGATTAA
Source organism: Mustela putorius furo (assembly GCF_011764305.1). Taxonomy (NCBI): domain Eukaryota; kingdom Metazoa; phylum Chordata; class Mammalia; order Carnivora; family Mustelidae; genus Mustela; species Mustela putorius. Next base: position 14,205,741 of record NW_025421321.1, on the reverse strand, counting down.
AAATGAGAAATTTAGGCTTTTATAGATAATTGCTCTATTTTTAACTTAGTGGTTCATGGAAGGATCATGGAATATGAAGTTTAGGTTTTAGTTCTGCCATTTACTAGGTCTAGGCCAGTCTTTGAACAAATTTTAACTCCTTATTACAGTTGAATAAGAAACAATAACTTATAGTACAGTGAACAAAATATTAGGTAATGTCTAAATTATATGTGCCTGTCTAAATTATGTGTGTATTGGTATTAATATCATTTGTCTCATTTATTATTCTTGAGCCTTTTCAATATATTTGATACTGGAAAATAACACAATATAGGAAATATTTTTAGTGTGTGCCGTCCTTAATATTTTTACATTATTTGGTTATGTGAAAACATGGTGCAAAACTGCTTAACTAAAAGAGTGAGTGTCAGTAGCAGAAATACACACATAAAGCAGTGTTTTAGAATTGAGAGTTCAGAAAGACATAAAGATATGTGATTTATCATATGATGAAGATGGAATTTCAGTAAGAGAGGAAAGGATGGATTCTTCAACAAATGGTGTTTAGGGCCATTGGTTAGAAATTTAGAAAAAATATGGGGCGCCTGGGTGGCTCAGTCATTAAGTATCTGCCTTTGGCTTGGGTCATGATCCCAGAGTCCTGGGATCAAGCCCGGCAATCGAGCTTCCGGTTCGGCAGGAAGCCTGCTTCTTCCTCTCTCCTCCCCCTGCTTATGTTCCCTTTCTTGCTGTGTCTCTCTATCAAATAAATAAAATCTTCAAAAAAAAAAAAAAAAAGAAATTTAGGAAAAAAACCAAAGCTGAATCTTGCCTTTGTGTTATGTACCAACATAAATTTAAGTTGGATTAAATATTTAAGTAAAAATCCTCACTCATAGATATTTCAGAGGAATAATTTTATAATATTAAAATAAGGTCCAAGTGCGACCCAACCCTATGAATTTAAAGGTTAATATATTGACTGAATAAAGACTTAAAAAGCATCAAAAAAATTAAAAGACAAATGGCAAACTGATTATTATTTGTGATGTATATACAGACAAAGATGTATTTTCTTTATTGAATAAAGAGCTCTAATAAAGCAATAGAAAAACCACACTGCAAATCTATAAGAAAAAAACAAAACATAGCCAAAAATTAGGACAAATTATTTCACAAAAGAAACACCAGTGTTCCACAAACACATCAAATGATTATTTTACTAGTAATGAAGTAATTAAATGCAATTAAAACAGTGAGATATCATTTTAGTTCATGAAAAAGGCAAAGATGAGAGAAGATAGGCAATAATCAGTGAATATAGGGAAGTGGGTCTTTTCAATTACTGTTGGTTGGAGGGTAAATGACTTCACTTTTAGAGGTGATATTGTTCATAAATATTTTTTCATAAATTTTCATAAACATTTTTCATAAATTTAAGTACCCATATCATTTTGACTAATAATTAATTTCCTAAAAACTAATGAAGCCATTAAAGAAAGATGGAATGTAAATGAATTCATTATAGCACAAAGAACATCTGGAAAAAAACATCAATCTGTAATTTTAGATGACTAGTTGATCATGGATAGTCTATGGAAATGTAGCATATAACTGTTCATGATCTCTAAATCATACTAGGTTAAAAAATCACTTTAAGGAATATGATCTTATTTCTGTAAAATACATAGATACCCATTAAGTATGTGTGTACATAGGTACATGGATAGAACTATATCTTAATGTTCATCATGTTATGTTGGGACATTGGGATTATGGATGATTATTAGTTTCTCCTTTATACTTTCTAGTATCATTTGATTTTTTTTCATTTGATTTTTTTATGGCACATATTCATTTTATAACTGGAATAAGCAATGTTCTTTTCATTTTGAAAAAAAAGTAGATACCCCTCAACTTCCAAATTGAGTATTAATTTTTTTGAGTGAAAGCTGTGATAAAATCTCAAATAGCTAAGGACAGCTCTGTGGGGAAAAAAAAGGGAGCAATTCATTTTACCAGTGAAAAAAATTTAAAATATTTTGTTCAAAATAGCATGTTTCTCCAAGGAGATCAGACCATGTTAGATGTCAATGTATTAGTCTTCCAATACTCTTTTGAGATAAGAAATCGGAGATCAAATCATTCTAGCCCCATATTAGGTTGGAGGAGTACAAAGAGGCTCAAAACCTCAGTCAGTGGCAGAATATTGGGCTTGGGCATAGATAATTTGTAAGTTACATTAAAAAATAAATCTTAAGTTTCAGTGCATTATACAGTTTTTACACATGTGTGATGGTCAGTGGCCCTGAGATTGTCGTGGGCCTGTGTCAGTGGGGAGCTGGTGGTATGCATCACTGGCACTGTCTTTGGCACTTTGCCCTTCTTCTTCTTTTCTTTCTTTTTTTAAAGATTTTATTTATTTGAGAGAGAGAGGGCACAAGTTGGGGTGGGTACAAAGGGAGAGGGAGAAGCAGACTCCCCATTGAGCAGGGATCCCAATGTGGAACTCGATCCCAGGACCCTGGGATCATGACCTGAGCTGTAGGTGGAAGCCTACCTGACTGAGCCACCCAGGTGCCCAACACTTGGACCTTTTTGAGAATCACAAGGTATATGTGGTTTGTAGTCTTTATGAGAGACTTCTGAAGAAGGTTAGAAAAGATTTCTGGAGGGTAGGCTAGGTTTCTATGTGGTAGTTTTCCTAGCCATATATCTCCAGCTACCTGAATTCCTAGCTCCGTTGTTTTGTCAGGGCAGTTTTCTCTTTTGACACAATACTGGGTAAGCAGAGCCCCAAGTCCTAAATAGAGTCGTACTCATTTGTTATTACTATTTACCAGGGAAGGAGTTTTTAGAAGACCTCTTATTTTAGTTCACTCTTAAAATTTTTACTTGATTGAAAATTGGGCCTGAATAGACTTTTTTCCAAAGAAGACATACAGATGGCCAAAGGCACATGAAAAGATGCTCTATATCACTAATCATCAGGGAAATACAAATCAAAACTACTAGATAATACCTTGTGATTGTCAAAATAGCTACAGTCAAAAAGGCAAGAAAATAACAAGTGTTGACAAGAATGTGGAGATAAAGGAATCCTTGTGCTTTGGTGGGAACATAAACTGGTGTAGCCACTGTGCGAAACAGCATGGAAGTTCCTAAAAAATTTAAAATAGAAATACCGTATGATCCAATAATTCTTCTACTCAGTATTTATCCAAAGAAAATGAAAATGCTAATTTGAAAAGCTATATGCACCCGTGTTTACTGTGGCATTATTTATAGTAGCCAAGATATGGAAGCAACCTGTGTCCACTGATACACAAATTTATAGGGGAGATGTGATAAATCTACACAATGGAATATTATGCAGCCATAAAAAAGATGCCAATTGTGACAGCATGGATGGAGCTGGAGGGTATTATACTAAGTGAAATAAGTCAGCCTTAGACAACATATGATTTCACTCACATGAATCTTAAAAAACAAAACAAATCAATGAACAAACAAAAAATGGAATCAGACCTGTGAATCGAAGAACAGATTTGTGGTTGTCAGAGGGAAGGAGATGGCAAATGGGCAAATGGGGTAAAGGGGAATCAGAAATACAGGCTTCCAGTTATAGGGAAAGTATTCATTGATATTGTAATAACGTTGTATGGTGACAGATGGGAGCTGCACATATAGTTAGCATAGCATAACATAGAAACATGTTGAATCACTGTTGTACACCTGAAGCTAATAAAACATTGTGTGTCAGCTATACTCAAAATTTTTCGTTTGAAATAAATAATCAAAGAGTGGGGATGATTCTCTTTGATAATAGGAGGTACTGCTATCATGAAAAAAGAGTGAAATAAACCCTATAATCCGTTCTAGATTCATCACATATATTATGCTTACTCACTGCAGTAACACTGGAATGTAGTTCTTATCTTTGCTGTAAACCTGCTAGTTTTTTTCTCTTTTAAGTAGTTGAAGGAATGTTCCTCATTTAGGTGCCTCCAAGTTTTAGCAGAAGAGATATATGCCAAACAAATCTTTTTCCTTCCTTCACTGAGCAAATACTTTTTTTTCCATTTTCTTTTAAAGAGCTACCATTTTTTTGCCCCCCTCATAGGATTTATCAGGAACTTCGTGAATATTATTCCCATTTAGTCTTCTTAGCTTTGCAAGGGATGAGGAAACCGATACTCAAAGATAATTTGCTTAAAAAGTAATATTTAGTAGGTTTTTACACTTGTATAAGCTATTCTATAGTTCTTAAAGGTAGCATTTCCCCAAAGTGGCAAGAAATGAATTTTAAAAGTTCACTGTGGGAATTGGAACTAAAAGTGGTAACTTGGAGTGCTAGAAAATAACTTTGGCAAATGGAAAAGAATTCTGTCCAGTGGATTGTGTCTCAGAGGAGACTGATTAAAGGTCACTGGAAATGGGCTCTGTAGGGTGCCTGAGAGGTAGTTGACAATCTAATGGAGTGGGGATTTGGGGAGTGAAGATGGGGCAAAAGAATGCATTTTCTTTTAATAGTCTGAAACCTAATGTGGGTTTTGTTTTATATCAGGGTTTTCTTTTCTTTTCTTTTTGGGAAATGTTGCTTTTTTTTGCACAATAATACAGTAGTACCAGTGATTTTTGTTTTTACATAGCCCCTTCTCTGAGGTACTCAAATTTCTCAAGCTTAAGGCTATAGTGATATTTAAGAATTGCTTAACATAAACATAAGTCACATAAAAAGCTTGGCTGAAAGGATTTTCTTGTAGTAAAATTGTTTGGCTTGTGGCCAGCCTTTCCAAAGGGAATTATGGATATGGGGCACTTGTATGGCCTGTGTGTGTTATGCTACTCCCTGAATGCTTGATGTGGACAAAATAGTGGATGATTGAATAAATTTAGTGTTTATGCATACGTGTGTCATCTTTTTCACTTTAGCACTCTATTTTGTATTATATAGTATTCTTTGTTAATCTTTTTCCTCCCAAAAGAGAATTTACCCCTCCCCCTCAGATTCCAGGGATAGTGTCTTATACCTCTATAATATTCATAAAATCATATCCTCTCTGGTTCAGTCTTATAGGATGTTAGTCTTAAGTCTGTGCAAAGGAAGGGTTTTTCAAATCACTTGAGTGTTTTACCTCTCGATTAAATGACATGAAAGCAACTTGCATTCATTAGCAATTTTTCTTTTCTTTTTTTCCCTTACTCATCTGCTACCTTCTCACATTGCTCCTGGTTCTGCACCTCTTAATTACAAAACAAATCGTAGACAACAGTTTTAATGCTTTCTATCAAAAGACAGCTCTTGTCTTTCTTTTTTACCCCATTTCTCTCTAATTCTTTGTCACAGTACTGAAGAGTTAGCCTGACAAGACAGGATCCTCCTTGGACAGTGTGAGCCTGGGGTGGGCAGAGGGGAGGCAACTGAAGCAGACCAGTTCCTCTTAGGTTGGATGACTGTACAGCCTGGTTTGTCTGGCAAGGTCCCAGTTTGCACCTGTCTTTCTTAGCCTAAGAATTAACACAGCTCTTTCCACTCCCAAGAATGTCCTGGTTTGGATGATAAAGTATATACCCATTTTTAGAAGATTGGAAGCTTACATTAATTACTTATATCCAGTCATACTTCTTTATTCCACCATAGCGACTTGTACAAGGTCTGACTCAAGTGGTATTCAACAAGTATGCATTGAATCATTTGAATTCTTAGTCACATCCGCATGAATCCATCTGTTCTAGACAAGTGTATTTGTGTTTGATATACTGTTCTGCCTTAAATATGGGTCTTACTGTTAGAGGACATCTACTACAGGCCCTACAAACTATAGCAGTTGAATTCAGAACACATAACTATTTTAATTAGGTAATAAAAAAATTAGCTAGATAAAAAAATGAATTATTGCCAAGACTTGAAAATAGGAACATTCACGTAGAATTTTCTCTTAGAGAAACATAATGGTCTAGCTGTCTGTCTCAGAGCACATGGTTATTATTATCTGTGTCTCAGCACATTCTCCATTTTGGACCCTTACCACTCCACCCATGGACATGTGAATTTGCAACCTCTGTTATGTATCATACATTTGGAGAACATAAAAGCATCTTTGTATATTTTTCAGATTGTTTATTTATCTACTTAGGAAGAGTCCATTCTGATTAGTCATTCTGTTTATCAGAGTTTATTAAATACTTGTAAATTCTTTTCCAATAGGCCTTTTTAAAAAATTAATTATTTTGAGTGTAGTTGACATACAATGTTACAGTAGTTTTAAGTGTACAAAGTAGTGATGTTGCAAGTTTATACATTATGCTGTACTCCCCACGAATCTAGCTACCATCTGTCACCATGCAACACTATTACAGTATCATGGACTATATTATGCTGTGCCTTTTATTCCAGTGATGGAGAGAAGCCTTTTTTTGCACATACTTTCCAAAAATGGCAACAGCTATTATAAAATACTTCTGTTGTTCTGTTTAATAAAAAATAAGCTGATACTATTTACAATATTTGTCAGGAGCCACTACCTTTAAGAAAACATATTTTTGAAACTTAACCATTTGAATTAAAATTGTGAAATATGGTAAAAAATGAAATTGGAAATTAATGTAGAGCCATAGGAGGAATTTTGAATATTTGTGAATGTATGTTGTATGTGTACATGTGTATGTATTTCTGTGTATATGTAAATATAGTTAACTCTGTCTTCATCTGCCTCTTCTTGTTTATATATTGGAAAAGAAGGAGCAATCTCAACAAGTGTTTTTATTAAGGGCCTATTATGTGCTGTCCTGCATTTTCAATTCACAAATGATTTTTCAACTTTGAACTACCACAAAGGAATAAAACATTCTTGTCTACACGTTGAAGAAACTACTGTGTATTAAAATATGGATACATATCTCAGTGTCTAATGCATCCAGGTACTTGGATGATCTGTGAATTATGTCTTAAATCTCACCAGCAAACATCTTTTTAACATAACTTAAAAGAGCAACATCGCTTCATCAATAAAGAATTGAGCCTGATGATTTTTAGAATATTGGCAAGATATGGCTTGACTTACTCTAATTATGCTAAATTAAATAAATCTAATGGTTGAACGTATTGTCTCAGGACACAAAATATTCATATATTTTTAAAGTTTAATATATTTTCATTTAAAATCCTCCATCTGTACACGATCCACTTCACATTTAAGAAGTTTTTTTTTCTGCCTTCTGACTTGGTCTCCTCTTTAGTAATAGTAATAGTAAAGGCTATTAACCTTTCATCCTGAAGTCTTCCTTTGCTATTATCCTGGGGATTCTCTTCACCTCTCTTTTTTGTTGGATCTCATTTCTCAAATCCCATGACTTCCTTTTTGTTTATACCATCGCTGTGAGGATTAGGAACTCCATTAGCTTCCTGAGAAAGTAAGGGAAGTAATTTTTTTGAGACCTTCTGATACTTTGGTTGTATATAAAATAATAGAATTTGGGGCACCTCAGTGGCTCAGTCGTTAAAGTGTTTGCCTTTGGCTCAGGTTGCGCCTGGAGTCCTGGGATCGAGCCCCACTTCCCTGCTTGGCGGGAAGCCTGCTTCTCCTTCTCCCACCTCCTCGCTGCTTCTTCTTCTTCTTCTTCTTCTTCTTCTTTTTTTTAAAGATTTTATTTATTTATTTGACAGAGAGAGATCAGAAGGAGCAGAGAGGCAGGCAGAGAGAGAGAGGGAAGCAGGCTCCCTGCTGAGCAGAGAGCCCGATACGGGACTCGATCCCTAGACCCTAGGATCATGACCCGAGCCGAAGGCAGCGGCTTAACCCACTGAGCCACCCAGGCGCCCCTCCTCGCTTCTTCTGTTCCCTTTCTTGCTGACTCTCTGTCAAATAAATAAATAAAATCTTTTAAAAAATAAAATAAAATGACAGAATTTAAAATAGTTTATTTTTCACAATCACAGCAGTGTGTTGCAGCTTCAAGTGTTGCTTTGGGATGTTTAATGCTATTCTAATTACCTTTTTATGAAATCTGTTCTCTCTGGTATTTGACAGAATCTTCTCTTATTTTCAGTGTTTTAAATTTTTAAGATATACCTTGGTGTGGCTCTGTTTTTAAACATTTTGTTGAACATTTGGTGGACACTTTCAGTTTAGAAAGTCACATTTTTTCAATTCTGAGAAATTTTCTTGAATTATTTCTTTAATGATTTCCTTCCTTCTGTTTTCGCTGATGTCTTTCTGGGCCTTCCATTTCCTGGACAGGTTCTCAAAATTATCTTTTCATCTTGTATTTATATATTTTAATCTTTTGTCTTTACTGTGAAGATTATTTCTATAACTGTATCTTTCAACCTTCCTGTTAAATTTTTCATTTCTAATTTTTATATTTTTTTAATGACCTTTTATTCTTAGTTGTCGCCCCCCTTGCTACTACTGCATTCTTTCTGTATTTCTTGATTGCCTAAATATATTATTGGAAGTTTTTTTTTTTTTCCTTTTTATTGTCTCCGTTTCCTTCAAGATACTTTTTCCATTTTGTTTCTTTGGCCTCTGTCTTTTATGATAGAGGCCTTCATCAAATATCTGGTGATTTTTAAGAGTTGTATGCTGTACAACTAATTGAGTACTACTGTGATAGCCTAGCTTATTGATTGTGGGTTTCACTGTGGGATGATTTGGCAGTTTCTTAGGGAATCCTTCATGTCCATATGTTTAGGTGTTTCTTTTAGGCTTGTCTGTTTCCCAGAGAACACTTTTGAGTCCACTGCCTTAGTGACTGTGTACAACTTAGTAGTTAACATGTTAGGAGTTGGGTAGGAAGAAGAGTCTCAACATTCAGTTACTCAGTCTCCCTTTTTTCTTTTTCTTAAAGACTTTTTTTTTTAAGATTTTATTTATTTATTTGACAGACAGATCACAAGCAGGCAGAGAGGCAGTCAGAGAGAGAGAGAGGAGGAAGCAGGCTCCCCGCGGAGCAGAGAGCCCGACGTGGGGCTCAATCCCAGGACCCTGGGATCATGACCCGAGCCAAAGGCAGAGGCTTTAACCCACTGAGCCACCCAGGCGCCCCACTCAGTCTCCCTTTTAAAAAATATTTTACCTTACCCTTCCCCTCCACCAACTACCCTCCCCCTACTGTGCTAATGCTGTCCAGTCCAGGACTCTTTTACTTTAAAAGTATTTATACTCTTTGGAGGCTAGACTGGATGATATCTAAAAGGATGGAGGAGAGTTAGAGTTAGTTGCCCAGTTGTCTGGAGTGGGAGATAAGATTTCAAGGTCTAACGGCTTTGGAAATACATTTCCAAATATCTATACAATCTATAAAATAGATCCTGTATTTAACCCATTCTTAACTCAATTCACAGAGATGGAAATGGCTTTTCTCAGTGCTGATGAAGGATTCAGCTGCTTGCTGTCATTTTCTCATGCATTTATGAACCCTTGTTTTATTTTCAAATCTACTTGTTTTGTTGTAGGTGGGGTGTTAGGAAGGGCATAGAAGCTAAAATGTGGATTCTCACTGACGTCTTTAACCTCCATCGTACATATGCATATGCACACATGCACACACACATCAATCTCATATTAATGTTGTAACAGCTTACAGTGGAATAAAATTTTTAAAACCTCATGTCAGTAGACCACATACGGTTCTTGTCAAATCTACACTGGAAAAATATTTCCAGTTTAAGTGTGTTGAGATGAATCACCAAGCATTGCACAAGTTCTAGAAATTCTTTTCTTCCTCATTTCTGAATTACTCTTCAGCCTTCAAGATTCAACTTATAAGCCACTTGCTCTACAAATCCTTTCCCAAGCTACAGTTCGGTGGTCTTTCTTGTGTTACCTGCAGACTTAAATGAAAAAATGTACCATTAAAGCATATCACATTGTATTCTAGTTGTGCCTAAGTCACTCACTAGATTGTAAGCTCATAGGAGTGTTGTTTTATTCTGTATGCACAGTGCCTGGTGCATAGTGAACAATCAATAAATGCTTTGTGCATTAGGGAATTTTAATGTTCTAAAAAGGGAAAACCACACTTTAAATAAATTAGGATATAATTTTTTAACAAAATGTTCATTGTACAAAATAATTGACTTTAGGATTCCTTTAAATGGCCCTTCTTGCTAGTGCATTTAAAAATTTCTTTATATGCTATTTTTTGAGGAACATATTTAGGTGTAGTATCCCTTCTGCGCATATGTGTACATATACACTCATTTCATATTGTTCTTTTTTAGTTGGGATGTTACTTATATTTGAAGAGAAATAAATGTTGTTTTGTTACACATTGGTGATGTTTTTCCCTCCAAATATCTTTTGCTGGCTGAGCACTAAGTGGCTATTCCCCTAGCTTTCTGATGATCAGTGCAATATATTTTAAGCAGCTAGTTCTAAAATACATTCAAATAGCATGTACTGTTCCTCATGAATTGCTCTTTCTTTGCTTAAATTTCCCACTCAGACCACCAGCAATCCCTTAAGTACTTTCCCTACCAGCTAATGCTAGCTTTTAAAAATCTACTTAATGTTACTCCTTTCTCTCTCTTTGTTGCCTCTGTCACTTAATATACCTCTATGCCTGCCTGATATTTTCCTTTTCAAGGTCTTTTTATGCTTTTAGGATGATCTTTCGTAGTGTCTTTTCTACTATCTTAGATGCTTTGATTCTGCTGTTTCTCCATTGCAAAGAGCTTAGTAGAGGGAGGAAGTGAATATTATGGGTGACTTTTTTTTTAAGTTGTTATGTACTGTATTAAAGAAGATACAAATGTTGGTGGTTACTATGTAACTAGTGTTCCAAAAAGGATTTTAATAAACTTCAGAGCCATTCATGGGGACAAAACTTTTAAAATGGGACCTGTTTAAATTTCACAGATAAGGGGAAAAACAGAACATTAAAATTTGGCAACTGTTAAAGTTGAATGATGGGTAAATGGGAGTTCATTATTTCCTATTCTCTTTATTTTTGTGTATATAAAACATTTTACATATACAAGGGTTTTTTTTTAATGAGGTATTTTTTTATTCGTTTTGACCTAGCAAGCCCACTTTTTGATATCTGTCTTCTAGTACATCAGGACACATGCACATGGATGCTGATTACAGCATTATTTGGGTTGGAAACAGTCTGATGAGTCTGTTACCATCACTACTAGAATTATTGGATTAAATTATATCTATACAATGGATTATGATTTAGTGATTTAAAAGGATGAATTGAATTATATGCTATATACTCTGGAGGGAATGTCCGAGAGGTATTCTTAAGTGCACTGAGTAATATGCGTAATGTCATTTCATTTTTATAAAAAGAACCTGTGGTAATATTCCAAAAGCTCTGAAAGCATATATAGCAAATTATCAATATTGGTTATTTTAGGAACATGGGACTTGAGGGGATGAGCTAGAAGAAAGAATTAACCTTTTCTGTATTATTCTTTATATTGTTTGATTTGTTTCAAGTGTGTATTACTTTTGGGGGAAATGTAGTAAAGATTTTTAAGATAAATATAAAAATAAAATATTTTCAAACCAAGTTTCAGTTCACATGTAATAATAAAAACTAATTTTTTATGTTTTAAAACTGAAAAGTAATGTACATAGGAAACTAAATGATGCATTAGATCACAGTTTGCCTTCAGAAAGAAAAATAACTGAATTGATACTCATGTATATGCAATATATATCGAATGCTGTTTCTATTTCCAAACTTCCAACAGAAATTGACTGGTGATAATTAGATGACTTTGGCCTTCTCTATATTAACTCAATAGCCCCTCACCTTCCTATCTCCCCCATCTGACTGTGCCTAAAATTAAATATTTTTTTGTTATGGTTTTGAACTAATCCATTTCATAAATAAAGATGAATAAATTCATAAATAAAAATTTCATAAATAAAGATGTCCCATTTTCAAGAGACCACATTAAATTAGAACTAGGGTACCTAGTTATATCCCTTAAGCTTCTTTGATTGCTAGCAAAAAAAACCCTTACTTTGGCTAACTTAGGCAAAAAGAAATGTATTAGAAGGATACTAAGCAGTAATAGAATTTAAGTTTCTCTTGATAATTGGGCATTTTGCTTTATGATTTAGTATGCCTCTAATTATATTTCCTGCTTTTAATTAGAGCATTGCACTGAAAGTTCCTAGCCAAACACTTTTTTGTCATCTTGTCTTTTAAGAATTAAATTTAGTTAAGTCTTTAAAAAAGACATTATAAAAAAGTCATTATATAAAAGGGAAACTTACATAGAATCCATTGTTTAAATTGTTCTCTAGTAAATGGTGAGTTTGGGATTATAATTAGTTTCATTTATTATAAGAGGTATAACCATTTAAATGCGTACAGATAGTCTCAACCTACATATATTATTTTAGAATTGTCACCATTGAGTTTCTCTTTAATGTCACATTTCTTTGTGACATAATTTTTCCATAAAATTATGATTTTATAATAATATGCTATTATTTATCTTTTCTATATATTTAACTGGAGCACACTGATTTTATATTATGATCTGTGGAACAAATTATTCCAGAAGTTTCTCACATACCTTTTTGAAATAGCACACCAATTTTGACCATATTTTTCAAGTTAATTATCTGGCTTTGTTTCACAGCAGACTCTTTTAAGCAATTTAACACCATTTTTATTATAAACTATAAATCATTTATGTTATATATACAATTATACATACAAATTTTATGTCGCATATGTTATATAAAGGCCAGCTTAATGTTTTTCATTTTGAGAAGCGTAAAATTCTCCCTATATACTAGATATAGGCATCACTTGTACCTACATGGAATACATTGCACTTGTTTTAGAATCTGCCTCATGGGATGCCTGGTTGGCTCAGTGGTTAAACTTCTGCCTTTGGCTCAGGTCAGGATCCCAAGGTCCTGGGATCCAGTCCTGCATTAGCCTTTTTGCTCAGTGGGGAGCCTGCTTCTCCCTCTGCCTGCAGGTCCACGTGCTTGTGTGCACTCTCTCTCTTTCTCTGACAACACATAAATAAAATCTTAAACAAACAAACAAACAAACAAACAAAAACAAAGGAATCTAGCTAATTTTTCTCCTTATCCACCTTTGGGGTCAAGTTTTTAACTACTAGTAGGAGCAGGGGTATAAGTGGCATATTTGGGGCCAGACTTTCTTACTAGCCTTTCTTCCTACCCATTTCTCCCTTCCTTATTGTTGGAGTCAAGGTTTAGGTTCAAATATGGGTAGAGACTGGGAGGTGAGAGAGTAGTGGGTAGGTACATCTAGGGTTAAGTTTTCTGCTTTATAGCTGAGACATTGATTATCATCAAGGAATGGAGTTGAGCAAATACATTGAGTATAATGGGAGCTAAGTTTCTCAATGTCAACAAAGGGAATTACAAACATGGAAAGGGGGAAGGCTAAAACAAACTGTTGTTTTGCATTAGAGGTAGCAACATGGTCTCATTGCTTTGCTAGGTAGGTAGGTAGGAGTATGTATGAGTGTGTGTGTGAGTGTGTGTGTTTCCTGCCTGTGTCTGGGTATGATAGCAATGAACACACCTGGCACCCAGACCTTGGTTTTTAAATATTCTCCACTAAAAAGAACCAGGGATCTTTGAAGAAATGGCTGACTGCTAGCACTGGGCATTTTAGGTCATAAAGTAAGAAGTCCTCAAACAGTAGGTGACACATGCCCGAAGAACACATTAACAGGTTTGAAGGGTTACCATTGACCCATTTTGAGACAATTTGAATATCAAAATAAATATTGTAACCTTTTCAGGAAACCAGGACTCCCTGATTCCATGCTAATATTAATAAAAATATAAATGAGAGAGAAAAGAGAATTCTCCATGTCATTTAATAATCTAGAACCTTGACACTAATCACATTTTGGGCAAGAAAATTCTTTTGAGTGGGAGAGGAGCTATCCTGTGCATTGTAGGATGTTTTAGCATTATCCACTTTTGGGGTCAAGAGACCTCTACCTACTAGATAGTAGTATCCCTCCTACTCCCAGCCTCTAGTTGTGAAACACAAAAATGTCTTCAGGCACTGCCAGATTGCAATGAGGAGGCAAAATTGCATCCCATCCTCATTTGACAATCACTGATCTGGAAAGAATGATGGAATTGGAAAATTACCATTTGGTAACTATCATAGTAATATCCAATAAGGCATGAATTATCAGTGGATGCTAAAACAAGTAAGTGAACATTTGATGGGGAATAAGATATTAACTTAATCTCAAAACATCTCCACAAAACACTAACTACTTGATAAATACAACATGAATATAATTAGCTTTATAGTAGGAAAAGCTTAAAGGAAAACCTTAACCAAGTAATAAAAATTAACATCATGTGCCTCAGACAGAACACAGCATTGCTTCTGTGGTATTCCTGCCAAAAACCACAAATCATGAGGAAAATCAAACTGGGGGACATTTTACAAAGTTAAATGGACTGTACTTTTCCAAAATGTTAAGATCATGGATCCTGATTTTGATAATTTAACTGTGGTCATACAGATGAGTGTCTTTTATTCCTCAAACACACTACATTTCCTTCCTTGAGGATCTTCAGTTTCTGTTCATTGTGTTTTTTCTCAGTTTTTCTGGTGGGTGGCACCATTTCATCATTTAAGACTCAAGTTTTCACCTTCTCAGAGAGGCCATCGCTAATTACCCTATCTGTTGTACCCACATTTCTCAAATCTTTATCACTTTATGTTAATTATTTTATTCATAGCATTTATTGTTGCCTGTCTTTATCAGCTGGGTCCCTCTGCTGAAAGAAAGCTCCTGAGAGCAGAAGCTTTCTCTGTGCTGCATCCTCAGTCTGAAACAGTGCCTGATACCTTAGTGGACTTGCAGTAACCATTTATTGAATCAATAACTACAACTGTGAAATCTGGCCTTCTGTGGTAGGCACTTGGTCATATAACCAATCTGGGTATGTTAAGGAGGACCAGGGGCATTTCCCAAATGTAGAAGTTAGTATCTACTGAGAAAAATGATAAAATGGTATGGTTTGGGTGTGGGGGCCGATGGGGAGAGAAAGGGAAGGATAAACAGAAAAGAGAAATTTATTTGTTTGTAAAATAAAACTATAAAATAGCTTCTGGGGATTGCTTGGATGTGCTTAAAGACTTGGATTGAATATGGTTTCTCTGGGGCATATTTTTCCCAACCACTAAATTAAAAGCCAGTGGTTGTTGGGACCTAGTCCTTCTGCTCTCTGTGCCAGTTAGGTTTACTTGAAGTCTATAAATAATACAATCCTTTTAAGATATAGAGGCTAAACATTGTTCAACACAAAACTAAAAGATGGAAATAGATGATGTTGACTAATTCTGATCTCAAGTTCCCATGTCTTTAGTTATTAAAGAATATGTATATATCTTTTCCTTGTGAATTAATTTGTAAACAATCACCCCAAATTATTTTCAACATTGTAGTGACCCTAGATCATTGGGAATTGAGACTGCCCCCAAATGGCAGATAAGCTGCAAAATTATTGCCATTTTAACTGATGAACAACATGTAATTTTGTTGCCTTTTACATAGGTATTTTCCATCTTTAAGGTGGAGCTATATGAGCGAGGTCAAGGGAATACTATTACAATGAAAAACTTCACCTCAAAACCTTGATCAGTTGAAAAATATATTTTTCATCTTATTAACATTTTAATGTGCCTTCTCCTGAACCCTCATTAGTTTTATCTATGTTTATAACTTGAGAGGTTGTGTAGTAAAAGAGACTTCAGACATTCAAATGAGAGAAACAGCCTTGAATGTGATGACTATATAAAGACATTGTTTTGGGAAAATGTGAGACCTGAGACCATAAAAATCCTAGAAGAGAGCACAGGCTGTAATGTCTGACATCAGCCATAGCAACATTTTTCTAGATGTGTCTTCTGAGGCAAGGGAAATAAAGGCAAAAATAAACTGTTGGAACTACATCAAAGTAAAAATCTTTTGCACAACAAAGGAAATTATCAGCAAAACTAAAAGGCAACCTACCACTGGGGTGACTGAGTGGCTCAATTGGTTAATTGTCTTGGGGTCATGGGATTGGTCCTGCTTGGGGCTCCATGCTTGGTGTGGAGTCTCCTTGTCCCTCTCCCTTTCTCCTCCCCAAGCTTGCACTCTGTCTGCCTCTCTCTCTCTATCTCAAGTAAATAAGTATCATCTTTAAAAAGTAAATAAAATGCAACCTATTGAATGGGAGAAAATATTTGCAAATGACATATCTGATAAAGGGTTAGTATCTAAAATCTATAAAGAACTTATACAAACCAACACCCAAAAAACAATACAATTAAAAAATAAGCAGGAGAAATAAACAGACATTTCTCTAAGGAAAACATACAGATGGCCAACAGATACAGGAAAAGATACTCAATATCACTCATCATCAGAGAAATGCAAATCAAAACTAGAATGAGTGGAATGCCTGAGTGGCTCACTTGGTTAGGCATCTGACTCTTGAATTTAGCTCAGGTCATGATCTCAGGGTTGTGGGATCACCCTGTGTCATCAGGCTCCACACTGGGCATAGAGCCTGCTTAAGATTCTCTCACTCTCCTTCTCCCTGTGCTCCACCCCCTGCTCTCCCTCTCTAAAAAACAAACTACAATGAGCTACTACTGTACATCTTTCAGAATGGCTAAAATTAAAAACACAAGAAACAAGAAGTATTGGTGAGATTGTGGAGTAAAAGGAACACTTTTGCACTGTTGATGGGAATGTAAACTAGAGCAACCACTGTGGAAAACAGTATGGGTTTCCTCCAAAAGTTAAAAATAGAAGTACCCTACAGGATGCCTGGGTGGCTCAGTTGGTTAAGCAGCTGCCTTCAGCTCTGGTCATGATCCCAGCATCCTGGGATCAAGTCCCACATCAGGCTCCTTGCTCGGCAGGGAGCCTGCTTCTCTCTCTGCCTCTGCCTGCCATTCTGTCTGCCTGTGCTCGCTCTCTCTCTCTCTGATAAATAAATAAAATCTTTAAAAAAAAAAATAGAAGTACCCTATATTTTAGTAATTGCACTACTGACTACTTACTCAAAAAAATCCAAAAACACTAATTCAAAGGAATACATGCACCCTTAAGCTTATAGATGTGTTATTTATAATAGTCAAATTATGGAAGCAGCCCGTGTCCATTGATAGGTGAGTGGGTAAAGAAGATGTGAGATATACACACAATGTGATATTATTCAGTCATAAAAAAGAATGAAATCTTGCCATTTGCAATGATGTGGATGGAGCTAGAGAGTGTAATGCTAAGCGAAATATATCGTCAGAGAAAGACAAATATCGTATGATTTCATTCATATAGAATTTAAGAAACAAAACAAATGAGCAAAGGGAAAAGAGAGAGAGAGAGATAAGCCAAGAGGTGGACTCTTAATTATAGAGGAAAAACTTATGGTTACCAGAAAAGAGATGGGTGGTGGATGGGTGAAATAGGTGATGGGGATTAAGAAATTCATTTGTTGTGATGAGCACTGGGTGATGTATGGAATTGTTGAATCACTAAATTGTACACCTGAAAATAATACAACACTGTATGTTAACTATACTGGAATTAAAATTCAAAAAAGCAAAAAAAAAAAAATTAAAAAAAACACATTGTTTTAAAAAGATAGGTATAGAAAAATTGTGTTTTTGGTGGTGTTTGATGAATTGCTTTGTGAAGTAACTACTGAGATAGAGGCCACTTTCTTTACTGTCCCATTACATTTTCTGCTTTGTCTACTATTTCTTTTCTAGCAGTTCAATCCTAAAGAAACAGATGTATAACAGATCCTTTCTTAATGAATCAGTAAGTGCTTGACTGTGCATCGTAAGGAAAAAAAAATTTTAATACATATTCTCTGCTCTGAAATTGTATGTAATTAATACATTGTTTATACAATATAATATACATTATGTCGATTTATACAATAGCATTTATGATGTGCAGTATGTGGTAGACACAAGGATGGATAAGATCTTGACCTTAAGGGACTCTGTCTAAAAGGGCCCATGGTCAAGAAAACCAGAGATTTTGGTGCATTGTAATGAATACAATAAAAGAGATATATGTTAAATATTATCAGAGCCTAGGGGAAGGAGGCTACCTTTTAGAAGTGGAAGGTAGATTCATTAAAGGTTTCTAAGAATGATGTAATGACTAATCTTTAAGGGCATTTGAAATAATAAGAGAATGACATGGCCTCCTATTTAAATTTAAGTGCAAAATTGTATAAAATAAAATTTAGAAGTTAAGTACCTAGGACTGCAACTGGTACAGTAGAAACAACAGAAAGAGGAGGCAAAAGTATAGGACTGAAGCTAAAACATCTGACTGCAAGCCATGTTCTGACACTTCTTGGTGGAGAAGTCTTGGCCAAGTCCCTTGCATTTCTTGGATAAGCCTCATTGATTATACTTTTTATGTATTTCTAGATTTGATTTATTAATATTTTGTTAAGGAGTTTTACATCTGTGTTCATGAGGAATATTGGTCTGTCATTCTTTTCATGTAATGTCTTTTTGCTTTGTTTTAGCAAAGTTCAAAATTTTTCCTGCAGTTTGTGTTGGATTATTATTTCTTCCTTAAATGTTTGATGGAATTCATCACTAAAGTCATCTGGACCTGGAGGGTTTTTTTATTTTTTATCTTTTTAACAGATTTATTTATTTGAGAGAGAGAGCAAGCAAGCATGAGTACACATAAGTGGGAAGAGGGGCAGAGGAGAAGGACAGAGAGAATCCTTAAGTAGATAGACTCCCTGCTTAGCATGGAGCCTGATGTGGGCCTTGATCCCAGGACCCTGATATGACCTGAGCTGAAATCCAGAGTCCACCGCTTAACTGACTAAGCCACCCAGGTGCCCCATGGGCCTGGAGTTTTCTTTGTGGGAATGTTTAAATCTCCAAATTATATGTTCTAAAGTTCGCTTTGTCTGAAACCAGTAAACCCACTCCAGCTGTGGTTCCCCTGCTTCCTTGGCTGCTGCTGTTCCCCGCTTTGGCTGATTTTTTCTTTATTACTGTTTTTCAGCAGTTTGAATATGATTTCTTTAGTGTGGTTTCGTTTAGGCTTATGCTGTTTGGATTTGTTGAGCTTCTTCTTCTTCTTTTTTTTTTTAAGATTTTATTTATTTCTTTGACAGGCAGAGATCACAAGTATGCAGAGAGGCAGGCAGAGAGAGAGGAAGGGAGGCAGGCTCCCTGCTGAGCAGAGAGCCTGACATGGGGCTCGATCCCAGGACCCTGGGATCATGACCTGAGCTGAATGCAGAGGCTTTAACCCCTGAGCCACCCAGGTGCCCCAAGCTTCTTGTATCTATAGGTTTATAGCTTTTATCAAATTTGCAAAATTTTCTGCCATTATTTCTTCAGGTAGTTTTTTTCTTCCTTCCTTAGTGGGACTCCACTGTAATTACATGTATGGTAGAATGCTTGCTATATTGTCCTACAGGCCACTGATGTCCATTTTTGTCTAGTGTTTTTTTTTCTCTTTTTTAAGATTTTATTTATTTATTTGACAGAGAGAAACACAGTGATAGATATACAGAAGTAGGGTGAGTGGGAGAGTGAGAAGCAGGCTTCCTTTGGAGCAGGGAGCCGAATGCAGGGCTTGCTCCCAGGATGCTGGGATCATGACCCAAGCAGAAGGCAGGCACTTAATGACTGAGCCACCCAGGTGTCCCTAGTGTTTTTTTTTTTTTTTTCCCTCTATGTATTTCATTTTGGGTAGTTTCCATTGGCATTCCTTAACGGTCACTGATGTTTTCTTTTGTAGTTTTTAATATAGTTAATTTCATTCAGAATTTTTTTCATTTTGGATACTATATTTTTTATTTCTGGAAGTTCCATTTGGTAATTGTCTGTGTCTTCCATCTCTCCATCTCTCTATGTTTATGTTTTCCTCTACCTTCTTGAACATGTGCAGCATATTAATTGTTTGATATCTTTGCCTGCTAATTTTGTCATCTCTGTCGTTTTGGATTCAGCTTCTGTTGATTGATTTTTTCTTTTCTGTTTATGGCCATATTTTCCTGTGTCTTTGCATGCTTGATGATTTTTTTTTATGAGATGCCAGATAGGATGAGTTTTCTATAGTTTTTGCTGGATTGTGTTGTATTCCTTTAAATTGTGTTGTACTTTGTTCTAGTGTGCAGTTAGAGTCAGGTAGATCCTCTTGAGGCTTGCTTTTAAGCTCTGAGCTGAGAGCCAGAGGAGCCTCGGGGTAATTCAGCTCCCATTTCTTTTTTTTTTTTTTTTAATTTTTAATTTTTAATTTTTTTTGTAAACATAATATATTTTTATCTCAGCTCCATTTCTAAGGTGAAGTCCTTCTGAGGATTCTAGTCAATGTTGCATGTACTGCAAGGTTTTTCAGATTGGTTGGTGAGAACATGAACTATTCCCAGCCCTGTGTGAGTCTTGGTTGTTGTTGTTCTACATACACTTTTTTGATGTTTGGTGGTTGTTCTACATACACTTTTTTGATGTTTCTTTCCCGCCTTTGGATAGTTTTCTCTCATGTATACACAAATCAGTTCTCAGCCAGAGAGAGAGCTACACAAGACTTCTCTGCAGATTTCTAGGGTTTTCTTTGTGCAGCTTCCTCTTCTCTGGTACTTTTGTTTCACAAATTCTAGCTGCTTTGGCCTCCTCAAAATTGAATTTCTACCTTCTCAACTCAGACTGTTGGGCTATGTTTGGGCCCTCACTCTCTGTGTTATGGCTTAGAAACTTCTGTGGGCAGTAAGTTGTTGCAATTCTAAATATTGCCTTCTTTGTTTTGTTTTGTTTTGTTTTCCTTGGGGATCACAGACCGTGCTACCTGTTGTCCAATGTCTCAAAAATATTGCCTCCCATATTGTTATCTGGTTTTCTAGTTGTTTAAGGAGGGAGTGTAAATGTAGTCCCTGTTATTCTATCTAAACCAGAAGCAGAAGTCTCTTGCTTTCATTTTATTATTATTATTTTTTTTTTTTACTGATTTTATTTATTTGTTTGTTTGTTTGATTTTAGAGAACAAGTGGGACGAGGGGCCAAGAGAGAGAATCTCAAGCAGACTGTACACTGAGGGCAGAACTCAACACAGAACCAGATGTGGGGCTCAATCTTAGGACCCTGAGATCATGACCTGAGCCAAAACCAAGAGTGACGCTTAACTGACTGAGTCACACAGACAATCCTCTTGCTTTGATTTTAAAAGATATTTTCGGAGTGTCTGGGTGGCTGAGTCAGTAGAGTCAGTAGAGCATGCTCCCCTTGATCTCAAGCATGTGAGTTCAAGCCCCACATTGGGTGTGAAGCCTATCAGAAAAAAAAAAAAAAGAAAGAAAAAGACATTTTTGCAGAGTATAGAATTCTCGTTTGCTTTTTAAAAAAATTTTTAGTATTTTAAATATTTTGCTCCATTGTTTTTCAGCTTGTGTGGTTTCTGACGAAAAGCGTGTTCTAATTTTTATCTTGTTCTTCTGTCTATAATATTCCTTTCCCCCCAGATGCCTTCAAGATTTTCTTTTTATGTTTGGTTTTCAGCTCTTGATTATGGTATGCCTTGATATGTTTTTCTTTATATTTATTCTGCCAGATGTTCTGTGTGTTAGACTCCATGGTTGGTTGTCTCATTCATTTTGGAAGCTTTTTGGCTCTTATCTCTTCACATGTATATTCTGCTTTTTTCTCTCCTTTCTTCACTGATCCAGTTACACACATGTTAGCATTGTTTGATGTTATTCCATAGCACTTGAATACTCTGTTCAGTTTTGTCTCATTTCTTTGTCTCTTTGTGTTTCAGTTTGGGTGATTTCTATTTCCCTATCTGTAGTTAAATTCATCTTCTTTTTCATTTACTGTGTCCAGTCTTTCAATAAACTTATCAAAGGATTTTTTGGGATGGGTGTTTCTGACATCATGTTTTTCATGTCTAGCATTTTCATTTGACATTTTAAAAAGATGATTTCCCTCAATTTCCTTTTGTACCTCAAAATGCCATCCTTCATTCTTTCATTCCTTGTCTCTTGCTGCACTTTACCAGAAGCTGGGGTTTCAGAGGCATATGGCTTAACTGTATGAGCAGCTGGTACCTGATATGTTTCCTAATACACTGGGAATGATAAGGGAAATTTAACTGAGTCCTGGGTTAGCTTGGAGGCAGAAGACAACAGTAGAGGGTCCCTTTGTCTCTTTGCAGATATCTTTGTAGAAGTAATAGCAGCTCTGGTTTATAGAGAAGTTTGGTTCTGCTGTGGCCATACACTGACTAGATACTTCAGTCACAAATCTTTCTAGTCTTTACCAGAGCCTTGCAACATATGGATTATTCCCCATTTATTTATTTATACACACAGGTGATGAAATTGAATTTCAGAAGGGTTAAGTGAGTTGTCCAAGACTGCTCCATGAGTTTAAGCTAGAATGGCTTTGACCAAGGTCAGCATGATTTTTAAAGTCTGAGCTCTTTTCATTATATCATTCTGCCCCCCGCCCAAATCATAGATCTAGTAAGCAAAAGCAGTATGCAGAAACCTGCAATCAAAAAGCTCCTATATATTTTGTTTTTAGATGTTTATTTTACCTGATAACCTTTTAATGTTAGATAAAAACACTTAACCAAGGGGTACTGGGTGGTTCAGTAAGTTAAGCATCTGACTCTTGGTGTCAACTCAGGTCATGATCTCAGGGTCATGAGATCCAGCCCTGCATCAGGCTCTGCTCTGGGCATGGAGCCTACTTAAGATTGTCTCTCTCTTTTTCCTTCTATTCCCCCATCCCATCCCCACACGCCCTCTCTCTAAAAACAAAACAAAAAATAGCCAAAATTCAATGAGGTACTTATTAGGTGTCCAGTATTCTTTTTAGGTATGTATTCTCTCAGTAGTTTCCATCTGATCCTTCAGAGACAACCACGATCTGTCGGTTATGCCCAATGTGACATTTCTCAACTTCTCCTGGGTCAGGAACATTTAAACTCTCATATCATGCTGGGTTACATAATTTATAAATTAGGTATTGGTCTTTTTTTTTTTTTTTAAATCTCCTCTTGAAATTTCATTTGAATCTTGGCTTGCTTTTAAAAGTAGATGTTTAGTGTACTATCACAAATGAGCAACTTGGAATTTTGTCAGGTTTTTATTTAATTATTTTTTTTTGGCCCAAAAGCACATCCTAAAACCATTTAATAACAAGATTAGCAACTATTACAGTGGCAGATTTGGATGGCTAAATATTGAAAATCAATGAAGACTTCTTCATGTTGTTATAAAAGTATAAAATTATTCATTATAATTTAAGATTGTTATATAAAATATTTTATATTTAATTTTGTATATCATAGGATATAGGTTTTTTTTTTTTAAATTATATATTTATTTGACTGAGAGAGAAATCACAAGTAGGCAGAGAGGCAGGCAGAGAGAGAGAGAGAAGGAAGCAGGCTCCCCGCTGAGCAGAGAGCCCGACCTGGGGCTGGATCCCAGGACCCTGGAATCATGACCTGAGCCGAAGGCAGAGGCTTTAACCCACTGAGCCACCCAGGTGCCCCGGATATAGGGTTTTTTTTTTTTTTTTTTTTTTTTAAGATTTTATTATTTGAGAGAGAGAGCAAGAACGAGCAGGAAGAGGGAGAGGGACAAGCAGATTCTGCACTAAGTGTGGAACTGGATTTGAGGATCCATCTCAGGACCCAGAAATCACGACCTGAGCTGAAATCAAGAGTCAGACACTAACTGACTGAGCCACCCAGGCCTCCTGGCTATAGAGGTTTTTAATAAAATAGCCTATGTATAAAACCACTTGGGCTTTCTTGGTTCTCAAGATGTATAGAAGCAATATGATGGAGGTTGTATAAGGACTGGGTTGGTTTGTTCATTCAGTCACTGTTTGACAAATACGGACTGTGCTAGATACTTTATCAGCTCTTGGGATACAAAGGGAAATAATATCTGGCCCCTGTTCTTTAATTGTGGAGAGTATAATAGGGTAGACAATTTCTTAATTATAATGTTTGGACGTTGTAACAGACATATGAGAGAGCTGCTATGGAAGCAGCTCTTTTTTAGTACAATTTTTAGTACTAAATGTACTTTAGTGTACATTGTATCCTTTTTAAGTAATTTTCTTTATGTTTTTTTTTAATACCAATTTTTGTGGAAAAATCTGAATCTGTTAGAGAACATGTTTCAGCACTTCCATATTATGTGCTATCAAAGAAGCAGAATATAAGAAACCAGGAATCCGGGTGCCTGGGTAGCTCAGTTGGTTAAGCACCTGCCTTCGGCTCAGGTCACTGTCCCGGAGTCCCAGGATCGAGTCCTGCATCAGGCTCCCAGATCCATGGGGAGTCTGCTTCTCCCTCTGACCTTCTCGCCTCTCATGCTCTCTCTCACTGTCTCTCTTGAATAAATAAATAAAATCTTAAAAAAAAAAAAAAAAGAAAGAAACCAGGAATCCAGCAATCCTGACAAACTTAAATGTTATCTCTAGGTGGAAATGTTTTTAGTTCCATAAACAATGGATATTAGTTAGATATTGGTTTATTTCACAGCCTCTTTAATTCATGTAAAGGATGTTTTCAAGCCAGTGTAAAATGGGGAGGATCCTCTTAAAATTGAGAGTTGATCAACTCTGAAGTTGAAGTTCCAAGGCTATTCACAGCTCACGGTAGGCTTTCCTGACTCTTTTTATCTAAATGAAACATACTCTAATTTATTCGAAGCCAAATTTCAGTTGCCTGCTCTTTAACATGCCAAAGACTAGTGTAGTAATTTGAAGAAACAACTTTGTTAACAAGTGGAGGATTGCTGAGGCAAAGAGCAATTGCCTGATGCTAATTGGGGTAGCAGTATACCCAGAGATTAAAGGGGAATTTTAAGAGGTTAAAAACAACAACTGTGTTTAAGGATTAGTGAATTTTAGCTCACCTCCAGAAAATGAAGCAATTACTTTTTTGGTGAAATGTATCATTATGTATAATACTAATTTTAAAAAGAAATTGATAGTTCTAAAGTATTAGGGAACTTTTGGCTAAGAATATCTATTGGAGTTACATACCTTAACAAAGGAAACCTAATCTTTTGAATACCGACCTTGATTACTGAGTTCTCAGAAATAGTCTTTACTGTCATACTCATTAGTTCCTGCTTGTCAGAGCTTCAAAAAGTAGGAAATTGGATTGCTTTATTTTATAAACGCTTCTTTTGTTTGAGCAAATATAATGTTTTAAAAAGATTTTATTTATTTGAGACAGAGAGAGCATAAGAAGGGGAGGGGCAGAGGGAAAAGGAAGATCCTCACTAAGTTGGGATCCTGAGCCACCCAGGCGCTCCTGAACAAATATAATTTGTAATCTTTGCAAACAGTACTTTGTCTATAATACTCTTCTTGGGCATCTACTTTGGTTAAGGTATATTCATGATTAATTTAATATTCTGGCTAACAAACTTCATTTATTCATTTATTTGCTACATGTGTACCAAATGTTAGAGTAGGCACTGGGGATATAAAGGTAAAAAAAAAAAAAAAAAAAAAGGACACTATCCTACAGAAAAACTACATTTGATTTTTGACGTTTCTGAATATTTAGAATCCAAGGGAATACATATTTTATACTCATTATATTAGAAATAATTACATTTTTTAGATGATTTTACTTTGTGCATATAATTTCATTCTTCTAGATTTTAGGTTCTTCATCTATAAAGCCATGCATTTGGATTATGTAATGTGTAAATTACCTAGTGAGATTCTTAAGATCCTTAATTATTTGTGCTTCATTATTTTGAAGAAAGGCATGCTTAAAAAATAAATCCTGGGGCGCCTGGGTGACTCAGTGGATTAAGCCGCTGCCTTTGGCTCAGGTCATGATCTCAGGGTCCTGGGATCGAGCCCTGCATCGGGCTCTCTGCTTGGTGGGGAGCCTGCTTCCCCCTCTCTCTCTGCCTGACTCTCTGCCTACTTGTGATGTCTCTCTCTGTCAAATAAAATAAATAAAATCTTTAAAAAAAAATCCTGGGTAGCAGATTTTTTGTATTTTCTTTATTAGCATTTTGAGTATGCAAATGAATATAGCTTTTGATGTAATATGGTTACTTTTCTGTCATACACTATATCCACTACTGGAACAATCTTTCCAAGCTTCTTCCCAAGTTTCTTTTTAAAAATTCCATTTATTAAACTATTTTCCTCCTTCCTCCCTACTAAACTACATTTAAGTGGTTTTTGCCAGTTATAATTGTTTTTTTAAATTATCATTCAATGTAGTCTTCTTTTTTTTTAAGATTTTATTTATTTATTTGAGAGAGAGACAGTGAGGGAGACCATGAAAGGGGAGATCAGAGGGAGAAGCAGACTCCCTGTGGAGCTGAGAGCCCAGTGCAGGACTTGATCCTGGGACTCCATGATCATGGCCTTGAGCCAAAGGCATTTGCTTAACCAACTGAACCACCCAGGCACCCTCAATGTAGTCTTTTTTTTTCCTTTTTTTAAAGATTTTACTTATTTATTTGACAGACAGAAATCACAAGTAGGCAGAAAGGCAGGCAGAGAGAGAGGGAGAGGCAGGCTCCCTGCCGAGCAGAGAGCCCAATGCAGGGCTCAGTCCCAGGACTCTGGGATCAGTAACCTGAGCTGAAGGCAGAGAACCCACTGAGCCACCCAGGCGCCCCAAATGTAGTCTTTCAAATAAATTTTTTTCATTGACATCCTAGCCACTTCAAAATTTCAACTGGCTCTTTTGATCTCACTTTCATTGTTGATTTGCTGCCCAAGGCATCATCATTAACATTGTTAAAGAAACTTTGGCTTTGGATATATAAACCAGTCAAGATTTACATGAAAATTATTTTAAAATTATTTTCTACATCAGACAGTATAGATTTGCACTGAATCCTCCATAATTCTTCAGCCAGGACTCCTTGAGGGTAAAGGCATGTAGGTCAGAGAAGACAGGATATAAAGGTAACCACAGAGAGATGAAACATCATAAGCATTAAGTCCAACCATGAGCAATTGAATGCAACAGCTAGAGGTAACTCACAGTCTATCCATTTATTCTTTATATCCCCTGTAGCACCTGCTGTGGTCCTATACATGCAGTGGAGGAGCAAATACATGTTGAATGAATGAATGAATAATCCAAAAAATGGAGAGTGTAACTTCGACACAAATTGATTTGGGGGCATTGGAGTATTTAAGTTATATACTCTACGAACAGAAGTATGGAGGTGCTGAAGAAGAGGGAATTTACATACAAAAACCTGTTGCTGTTTTTCCTTTTCCATTCTGATATCCTTCAGTTTTTAGCATCTTTTATATAAACTTAGCTCTCTGTTATTTTCAATATTTATTAGTTACGAACTATTTCAAATACACAGAGAAGTATTGAGGATATGAGAAACATCCATGTAGCCACTATCCTGATTTAGCTAGAGTAGACATTGAATTTTTTGATAACTGTATAGTTATAAATCAACTTGACAGTCCGATGTTAGTTATTTCCACTGCCTCCAGCCTATGGTGATAGTGATACAAATTAAAGAATCACATAGGTAAATTAATGATTATACTTCCTTTTGAGTTTTTTCTTTGGTCTTAAATTGGTCACTTTGCGTTACTTGTAGGAATTTCTAATGAAAACAGAGCAATGCGTGTGTGCATATATATATATATGTATATATATATGCATGTGTGTGAAATCTATAATGAAATCACAGTTTAGAGAAGGAATTATACGTTTAAAGTCTTCAATTTTGTGAAAACAATGATTCCACATTTCTTCAAGTGGCTGCCGTAGAATGGAAATTGAAATCCCTGGGTGGGAAGTGTGCTAGAAATCATAGTATTCCTTTTCAAAGTATTTTGCATCCCCTTATACTTATATTCAGTACTTCATTTCTAACCCCTACACACTGAATCATGCTGTGATTCATAATACTGTGTTATGTTTTAAATTCAAATATTGTTTTTAAAGGGAAATTGCTACTAATGTTGGCTAAGCTGCACATAATAGTTTAGAAAATGGTTGTACGTTTGATTCTTCTCATGTCAATCTAAATGTGAACTAATATTGCTCAAAATCCTTTCAAGACATTGAATAATTGTTTCAGTTAACTAAATGCTTCACCAGATAACATCGATTTATGAAGTATAGTTGAATTTAGTGCATTTATTAAAGAAGAAAGTAATAGGTGCATAGCTACATAATTAAATGTTAATGGATATCTTTTTTTGTTGTTGTTAATGGATATCTTTTAGGTGGCCTTCTGTTCAGAAAAAGAGACAATTTAGTATCTTAACAGAACAATTAAATTATAGATTATTGAAAATTTTCAAAAGTATTATATGACTTAATTTGCTCTTTTTTATATGAGATATAATTCACATAAATAAGATGTACCAATTTTGCTGTACATTTTGGTGAGTTTTGAAAATGTGATATACTCATGTAAGAACTATCAGAATCTAGACAATAGAATGTTTATATAAAGTTCTAAAAGCTGACATGGTTCTTTTTCCAGTCAGTCTCTAGTTCTCCTCCTAGACAAGCACTGATATATCTTTTGTCACTATAGATTTGACCAGAAGCTTCCAGGGTTTTGTATAGATGCAATCGTATATGCATTCTGTTTTTTCCCCCCTCTAGCTTCTTTCACTCAGCATAATGTTTTTGAGGTTCATCAATATCGTTTTGTGTATCTGTTCATTTCTTTTTTTTTTTTGGTAAATAGTATTGTATGAACAGACCCACAATTGTTTATCCATTCAGATGTTGATGGATTTTTTTTTTTTTTTTTTTTTTTTTTAGTTTGGGGATATTTTTAATAAGACTGCTGTGAACATTCATGTACAAGTGTTTTTGTGTGGACATAAGCTTTTGTTTCTCTGGGGTAGATGCCTATGAGTAGAATTTCTGGACTAAGTGTATGTTTAACTTTGAAAGGTAGTACCAAACTGTTTCCCAAAGCTGATGCTATTACAATTTTACATTGTTTCCAGCAGTTCCAAATGAGAGTTCCACTTGCTTCATTTTCTTGTCAGAGCTTGGTAATGTCTTTGTAGCCATTCTACTGGATATGCTGTGTATCTCACTGTGATTTTACATGTACCTGATGACTGCACTATTAAGTGTCATTTATGTGTTCATTGGCCATTTGTATATTTTCATTTGGGAAGTAAATGTCCAATCTTTTGCCCATTTTACAATTAGGTTATTTGTCTTCTTACCAATGAGTTGTAGGAGTTCATTATATATTCTTAATACAAGTCCTCTGTCGGGTTTGCATTGAAAGCACTTTCTCCCAGCTGGTGGTGTTAGCTTTTGCATTTTCTTTTCTTTTTTTAAGATTTTATTTATTTATTTGAGAGAGGGAGAAAGGATGTGTGTGCAGGAGCAGGGGGAGGGTCAGAGGGAGAAGCAGACTCCCCACTTTGTAGGGAACCTGATGAGGGACTTGATCCCGGGATCCTGGGATCATAATCTGAGCTGAAGGCAGATGCTTAACTGACTGAGCCACTGAGGTGCCCCACTTTTGCATTGTTTTTAATGGATTTTTTTAAAGAGCAGAGGTTTTTAATTTTGATAAAGCTGTTTATTAACTTTTATTTCTATGATTCATACTTTTGTGTCCTAAGAAATCTTTTTCTATGCTAAGGTCATGAAAAACTTCTATGTTTTCTTTTAGAAGTTTTATAGCTTGGCTCTTATTTTGGTATATGGTCCATTTTGAGTTAGTATTTACATATGGCTTGAGGATAGGAGCTCAAAGTTCCTTTTTGTTGTTGCATATGGATTTTCAGTTTTTCCTACACCATGTGTTGGAAATACTTTCTTCATTAATTTACTGTTGCATCCCTTTTGAAAATCAACTGAATATGTGTCTATTTCCAGACTCTTTATTCTGTTTCATTGACATATCTTTTATGTTAATGCTACATTGTTGTAATTATCGTAGCTTCCAGTGATTCTAGAAATTGGTTAAGTCCTCCAACTTTGTGTTTTCCAGAATTTTTTGGGCTATTCTGGTTTCTTACATTTCCATATAAATTTTAGAACCAGCTTATCATTTTCCTCTAAGAAATTACTGGATTTTTGATTGAGATAAAACTAACTCTATAGATGAATTTGAGGAGAATTGACATCTTAATATTAAGTCATGCAGTCCATGAATATAACATGACTCTCTCTTTATGTAGGTACTCCTTAATTTCTCTCAGCAAAGTTTTATAGTTTTCATTTGACAGGTCTTACATGTATTTTGTTAAATTTATTCCTATAAATTGCATGTTTTTAAAATCATATTTTAAATCACTTGTTTGTACATTTGAATTTGTAATTGTTTTAATCAGGAAGTATGTTTTAAATACAAGTAAGGTAAATTATTAAAAAAAAAAACCCTCCCTACTTGTGCGATCTAAATAATTTGGCCAAGTCAAACAAATTTTACCAATTTTTATTTGTAGTTAACTGAAAAGATGTGGATAATTTTTAAGAGGGTAAATTTTCTATCATTTTATGGCATATGCTTTTCAATACATACATTTTTTAAAAAAAATGTATGTATATTAAATGAAATACCAGTTAAAAAATTTGGCTACTTTTGTGACTTTTTGCAATCAATAAACCAGACATGGTACCTAGAATTATTACATCTAGGTACATTATTGCTTTTAGCATATGTCTTATAAATTCTTGATTGTATTTGTCTTCTTTACTACTATATTACCATATAAGATGTTAACTTGATCCCACCTCAAAATGTGTGAAAGTGGGGGCGCCTGGGTGGCTCAGTGGGTTAAGCCACTGCCTTCGGTTCAGGTCATGATCTCAGGGTCCTGGGATTGAGTTCCGCATCGGACTCTCTGCTCAGCAGGGAGCCTGCTTCTCTCTCTCTCTCTCTCTCTCTCTCCCTGCCTCTCTGTCTACTTGTAATCTCTCTCTGTCAAAAAAAAAATAAATAAATAAAAATCTTAAAAAAAAAATTTGTGGAAGCATATAATTATAAAATAACATAGTATAAGTTCTAATAACTTTCATAAACATATCAATATCTTCAATAATAATAAATTATGTATAGATTTTTGAATGTAATCTTAATGAATAATCCAATGGTTATATGTCAATGTCTAATGACAAAAATAATATCCGAAAGTCATTAGCATTGTATCTGTTAATATCTGTTAGCTCCTCCCTCCTTTCCATCATCATTCATTTTTAACCCTGAAATGAAGTTTAAATGAAGTTTAAATGGATCTTTCTTCTTAAATGAATTTGTCTATATGAATAAGAGAATGGTTTCACATAACAGCCCTAGCACTTTAGATTCTTTGCTAATTAACCTTGAGGTCTGTTTCTAAAATCTGAGTGAATATAAAGATTTGAGGATTGACCCTTCAATATTTAAACTTTCATCATGGCCTTGAGAGCCCATGACTAAAGCATTTGACCAAATAGGACATTGCCTGGACTCATTCTGAATTTAGCCAGTGCTGTGAAATGTAAACTAAGTGTTTACAAGTGTTTACTTTTAACTGAGTAATTAATTAATTAATTAATTAACTAACTAATTATTTTTTAAAGAGAGAGAATGAATGAGAGGCAGCGGAGGGGCAGAGGGAGCAGTGCAGAGCCCAATACAGGACTCAGTCTCATGACCCTGAGATCATGACCTGAGCTGAAATCAAGAGTCAGACACTTAACCAGCTGAGCCACCCAGGTGCCCCTAATTTATTTTTATTTTAAACTCTTTATTTTTATTTTAAGCTAATTTATTTTTATTTTAAACTATTTAAATTTAATTTTAACTGATGGTTTATTTTTAAAATTTTAGCCGATTATTTTATTGCCATAGCTCTCTAACTTACTGAGACATTAATACTACAGTTTTTGCTTTCCTAAGAAATAATCTGAACAAAAACTGCATTAAATTAACATAGTTTGAGTCACTTCCATCAGAGGTAAGATATTTCCACATCTGGGTAAGATTTAGAAATGGTATATCCAATTATTTATATTTAAATTCCATAAAGATTATAGAAATATTAATAATGGATAAAACTGTATTTAGTTACCTGTTTAAAAATGGAAATATATTTATTAACTTCTCCGTGTAGTACATTCTCATTGAAAAAAAAATCCAGCAATATAAAAATGGGAAGGTCGCCTTGAAATTCTGTCTTTACCCATGAAGCTAAAAGCCACTGGCATGGTTTTGCAGAAAAACCCAGCAAGTCCACTGTGCTTTATAATAGCAATAGCTAGTCAAAGCATTGTCTTACATTCACATTCCAAATCTTGCGTAAGTGTATCTAAGTGGTGCAACCTCTTTTACATTGAGACCCTTAGCTGCAGTGGAATATGGGAAGGTAGGTTGCCTGCTTCTGCAGTACAAGAAGTCAGTCTAGAAGAAAGATGGAATGTATGCTGGATATTTCTGTTTTACCATATCTTGCACACTAGATAGCTAGCTATGCACTGAAATGTTAGTACAATGTGAGTTTGCAGCATGGATTTTTGACCAGGAGCTAGGAAGGAGAATCCTTTTACGTGAGTCAGGGTTCTTAGCTGCGAAGAACAGAAATCCACACTAGTTGGATTAGCTGAAAAGGAATTTATTAAGTATTAAGAAAATAATGGAATCCTAGGAGAGCCAGAAACTTAGACTGGGGTTGGGGGTTGTGGTGGGGGGAGGGAATGCATCAGGTTCAATACCCAAGTCACAATGGGAAACCACTTGGCAATAAACCGACAGTCCTTGTTGAATCCCATTGGACATTTGCTTCTTCAGTTTGCTTACTAGTAAATTAAGTAATGTGCAAGTGTGTTTCGCTCAGCCTGCTCTTTTAGCAAGATAGGATGGGAGAGTGATTTCTAGTTTTTCCTCTGGAAAGGAGGAATTCACAATGTGGGAAATTTTCCAGACCTTAATGGATGCTTAGAAGATGGAGGGTATTCACACCATGAAGATGTCCATTTAAGTGAGCAGTAAGTTGAAGACATTTAAGTATATTTTATAAACTGAATGATCTGGTTTCACATTATATCTAATCTCCTCTTCATTAACTTCTAACTTTTTTACAGATCTGGTTTAAACAGTTCAGCCTGTCTCAGCGGGGTGATCCAGGACTGTTTTAGGACATTTGTAGGCCTTAGGAATTCTGATTTTTGGAGGCAAACTCTATCATGGTCATTATAGTGCACCCATAGCCCACATGAAATACAATTTAATTGCAACCACATGTGTTAAATTGAAGTTTACTGCTTGTTATGTTTTGTAGACATTTGTTTGAACCTTCGTTAATTTTGATCCTATAGTTTCTGTTTTTTATGTTGGCATGATATTATTTTAGACTTTAGATATTTTTGTAAGATTTTGGAAAGCACACAGACCCTAAGCATTTCAACTGTATTGATTGCTTAATGCATCAAAACACCTTAATGCTCTGTGTGCAGTCCAGTGTTCAAACTTGGACCAAAGGGTTACGTTGGTAGCCTCCCCCACCAAGACAGTGTTGTAGCAACTATGATAATAAGTGATTAGAGCCCCAAGGGGAAAGGAGGAGGTAAGTGTCAGGCTTTTAGGTATCTGTATGCGTATAGCATAGTAAGAAGAACAAACTGCTAATGCCTTTTGTCATAGATTAGAAACTGTAACTTTGTTTTATTTAAGTAATTTATTTAAGAGAAAAAGAGAGCATGAGCATAGGGGAGGGGCAGAGGGAGAAGCAGGCTCCCTTCTGAGCAGGGAGTCCGACACAGGGCTCTGTCCCAGGACCCCGGGGATCCTGACCTGAGCCAAAGGCAGATGCTTAACTGACCAAGCCACCCAGGTGCCCCATAACTCCGTTTTATGAGTATTGTAAAATTAAGAAATAATGCGATATGTAAAATAGTTAGTGCCTCATAAAATCAAACCAAGCCAACATAGGTATTTTTAAACAGGTAGCAAATGATAAATAATCTTTGTTTACCATGGAATCCCTTTAAGTAAGGATCTATTCAAAACGAGCAAATCATTTCCTTGATCTGCCCTATCAGTTTAATGTAGCAATTTCATTAGAACTTGTTTTTCTGTGGGTTTTCTTTTTTTTCATGGTTGATAATAACCATTTTTTAAAGAGCAAGGAATGTCACATTCATCAGATACAATAGATGATGTAATGCCATTATTCTCTATTTTTCTCTATTTTGATATTTAGAGCTTTTTGCTATCTGAGAGATACTCAGACAATGTCACCAATTGTCCAAGTGTAGGTGAATACTCAGAGGAAATTACAGAATTATTGTAGGTAATTTTATATAAAGATTTACTAATTGTATGAGGCCAGCATGAGTTTAATAATGATGGAATATAGCTTAAATCTCTGGTTTGTATTTTAAAAATTTCCAAGGATCACATCCAGGTATATGAAACAAAAGGTGACCTGTTCATCATGTGTAATTTGCATATTTCTGCATAAGTTAGACAGTCAAATCTCCAGCTGTTTTCTAATTAATATCTGCTGCTGCTTCCATAATTTCTTTTCTTTCTTTAGTTTTAGGACCTATAGTACTTTCCTGCCAGTTGTGAGAGAGGGAATGTGTATGCAGAGGGATAAGTACAAAAAACCTGGTGCAGTGAGGTGCATCCAAGACATTATCTGGATTATTACTAGGCCCTTGAAGGTTGTATAGGGAATTTGGAGCTAAAATCATTTAATTACATCTTAAATATATTAGTTTGTTGGTGTTGTTCCCAGGACATCTGTTTCATAGCCTGCATTCTGCTGGTGGAAGCTTACCTTTTCTTACCCACTTGGGGTGAATTTTTTTTTTGAAAATTGCCTAAGGGATTAACTTTCACCTCATTATCGTTGTTAATCGCTTCCAGAGCTTTTTGCATTATCCATTGCAGTGGTCAAGAGGTTCACAAAGAAAGTGCTCAATCTTTATTCACAAAGAAAGTTGATGTTGGCTGCTGCCTGTATCTGCTGTATATTTCCTTTGAATATTTGTGGGATAATCTCTTGAGATTTGATTTTTTTTTTTAAAGATTTATTTATGGGGCGCCTGGGTGGCTCAGTGGGTTAAAGCCTCTGCCTTCGGCTCAGGTCATGATCCTAGGGTCCTGGGATCGAGCCCCACATCGGGCTCTCTGCTCAGCGGTGAGCCCGCTTCCCCCTCTTTCTCTCTGTCTGCTTCTCTGCCTACTTGTGATCTCTGTCAAATAAATAAATAAAATCTTAAAAAAAAAAAATAAAGATTTATTTATTTATTTATTTGATAGAGAGAAATCACAAGTAGGCAGAGAGGCAGGCAGAGAGAGAGAGGGGAGGAAGCAGGCTCCCTGCTGAGCAGAGAGCCTGATGCGGGACTCGATCCCAGGACCCTGAGATCATGACCTGAGCTGAAGGCAGCGGCTTAACCACTGAGCCACCCAGGCACCCGAGATTTGATTCTTAATATTGTGTTTGTGGGAGATTTGATACCTTAACAATACTGAATATCCAAAAAAAAATAAGACCATAGAAAATAGAACACAAACCAGTAAGATATATACCTAATGTTTCCTCAGAATGGTTTAGAATATTCTCTTGTTCATACAGTTCTTTTAAGCAGTTTTCTGGAAAGTGTTTTTTTTTTTTTTTTAATAAAAAATTTATTTATTTATTTGAGGGGGGAGAGTTAGAGTGACCATGAGTGCGGGGAGGAGCAGAGGGAGAGGGACCAGTGTATCCATGCTGAGAGTGGAGCCTGTCACCAGGCTTGATCTCATGACCCTGAGACGAACTAGGCTGAAATAAAGAATCAGATACTTAACTGACTGAACCAACTAGGCATCCCTGGAAAGCTTTAAGAAAGACATTTTTCTTGTTGAAAAACCTAAAGATTTAGGTTTTTTAGGGTGCCTCAGTTGGCTGAGTGTCTGCCTTCAACTTCAGTTGGGATCTTAGAGTTCTGAGATCCAGTCCCATATTGGGCTCTCTGCTTAGTGGGGAGTCTGCTCCTCCCTCTCCCTCTGCCCCTCCTCCCGACCCGTGCATGCTCTCAATCTCTCTCTCTCTCAAATAAATGAATAATATCTTTAAAAATAAATAAGTAAAATAAAAACTGAAAGACTTTTGATAATATGAAGATAATTTATTTACATTTTTTATTCTTATAAGCTCCTTTATTTCATGTGGTTCCCCTTCCCGGTATTATTGATATATAATTGACATAGAACAGTATATAAATTTAAGGTGTACAATTTGACTTGTCTATATTGTGAAATGATTACCATAATATATTTCAGTTAATATACAGCACTTCATATAGTTTTGAAGAGTTTTTGCTGTCACTGTGATAAAACTTTCTAAGATTTACTGTCTAGCAGCTTTGGGATACATAAAACAACAGTGTTAGCTGTAGTTACCATGTTGTACATTATATCCTCAGAACTTCTATACCTGGAAGTTTGTATTTTTTGGCCACTTTTATCTAATTCCGCCCCCCCCCCCCCCCCCCAGTCCCATACCTCAAACCCCTCATCCCTGTCTTCTGGCGACTGCAAATCTGATCTCTGAGTTTGGTCTCCTTAGTATCCACATATAAATAAGATCATACTGTATTTGTCTTTCTCTGTCTGACTTATTTCACTTAGCATAAAGCCCTCAAGGTCCATCTATTTTGTCACAAATGGCAGCATTTCCTTATTTCTTATGGTTGAAGTATATTCCATTGTATATCTATACCACATTTTCTTTATCCATTTGTCTGCCTATGGACACTTAGGTTGTTTCCATGTCTGGGATATTGTAAATAATGCTACAATAAACATGGGGGTACGGCTATCTCTTTGGTGATTGCCTTTCCTTTAGGTATTCTACACTCAGAAGTGGAATTGCTAGATTATATGGTATTTCTTTTTTTAATTTTTTGAGGAAACTTGTTACTCTTTTCTGTAGTGGCTGCACCAGTTTACATTTCATCAGTAATTCACAATGGTTCCCTTTTCTCCACATCCTTAGCAGCATATGTTCTTTCTTGTCTTTTTGATGATGGCCATCTTGACATGTTTGAGGTGATATCTTACTGAGGTTTTGATTTGCATTTCCCTAAATATGAATAATGTTGAGTACTTTTTCATGTATCTGCTGTCCATTTAGATATTTTCTTTGGAGAAATGTCTATTCAGGTCCTTTACCCATTTTTATTGGAATTATTTATATTTTTCCTATTGAATGGTATGAGTTCCTTATATATCTTATGTATTAATCACATGCCAGATGTGTAGTTTGCAATATTTTCTCCCATTCCATAGGTTGCCTTTTTATTTTGTTGATCATTTCCTTTGATTTATGAAAGTTTTTAGTATGATAGTCCTAGTTTATTTTTTTACTTTGTTGGTTGTGCTTTAGGTGTCATATCCAAAAAATTATTGCCAGGACCCATGTCAAGAAGCTTTTTCTCTATGTTTCCTCTAGGAATTTTATGGTTTCAGTTCTTATATTTAAGTCTTTAATTTATTTCAAGTTAAATTTTATGAATGGTATAAGATAGGGAATCTAGTTTTATCCTTTTTCATATGAATGTATTTACATGTTTGATAAAAAACATCCATGGACTTTTCTTTCAAAGATAAAAAACTGTGAAAGTTAAAGTTATAAAGTGAATATGCTCTCACAGCTAAGAATGCCTTTCTAGAAACATATAAATGCAATTATCCTTTAATAAATAAAAACATCCTCAAATTTTTTTAGTAATGTGTCATGAAAAAAAATTAAAAGGTGACATTTCTACTCACAATACAAAACGAAAGCAATTGTAACTTAGATCCAGGATGTTAGAGATAAATGAAAAATTATCTTGCTTTTTATAATTAAAGTTTGCTAGTTTAATATTCATAACAGACTTATAGACTTCTTAATTACTCAGGTGAAATATTTCCTTTGTTTTGAAAGCATTCTCTTTTTCTTTCTAAATCAAAAACTGAGAAAACTTAAAAGCACATGACTCAGTTATAGTTTTTAGAACAACAATGGGTAAGAATTAGACTTAGGAATCCTTTCATCTCTTTGACTTTTCATTGTTTTCATTCTGTGTCTAGTTTCTGGTTGCAAAATAATAGAAACTGATGCTGAGTAGCTTGAGTAGAAATAAAATTTATTGGATGTTGGGCTGTTCCCAGAATCTGTGGGGAAGACTGGAAAGTCAGGCTTGGGGAATGAACAGGAAACAAGGCAGACTGGGTCCAATCCCTTCTGCCCAGATCAACCCAACCTGGAGGGTAAGTCTTGAGCCTTCTTAGAGGTGAACTGCTTTTTGAAAAAGGGTTACAGTGATGATGTAGGAACAGTGAATTCCCTGGGTTGGCAGCCCCCGGCTTTACTGTTTTCACTGCGAAGTGGACTCCTGTTTTCAGAATCACTGTGGTGAGACGTACCACACGTCTGGTACACCTTGGGTCTCAGCATTTCTTTCTTCCTCCTCTTCGGTCTAGTAGTAAAAGTTTCATAGGGCATCTGGGTGGCTCAGTCGGTTAAGCATCCGACTCTTGGTTTTGGCTTAGGCTGTGATCTCAGGGTCATGAGATTGAGCTCCCTGTTGGTCATGGAGCCTGCTTAAGATTCTCTTTTTTCGGAGTGCCTGGGTGGCTCAGTGAGTTAAGCCTCTGCCTTCGATTCAGGTCATGGTTTCAGGGTCCTGGGATCGAGTTCCACATCAGGCTCCCTCCTCCCCCCACCCCCGACCCCCGCTGCCTGCCTCTCTGCCTACTTGTGATCTCTCTCTCTCTGTGTCAAATAAATTAAAAAAAAAAAATTCTCTTTCTTTCTCTCCCTCTGTCCCTCCCTGCTCATGCTCACTTGCTATTGCTCTCTCTCTCAAAAAAAAAAAAAAATCATAAATAATTTTTAATGGATTTCTCTAGGGAAACACTGGTTGTCCTGGTTTTAATGGACTTACCCCAGGAGTCAGCCTAGATGTGAGGACAAGTAATTATATGCTCAGGTTCAGATTCAGTGATCTTTTAAGGCTTTTAACTCAAACAGCATTTTCCCTTTTTCTCTTTTTTACGGTGCTGCAGAGATGCCATCTTGTGTAAATATTCTATGAGCACAGTTATCACTCTGAATTGTAATTTTAAAAAATATGTATCTTATCTTCCTCATGGACTTTGAAATCCTGGAGAATAAGACAGACTTAAATGCATTTAAATTTTATTTATTTATTTGAATTTATTTTTACATGTATTACAATTTATTTTAACATGTATTTCAAATTTACTTTCTGCAACTAATGCCATGTTTGCGATATAGTAAGGCCTCGGGTTTTAAAAACTGAAGTGACATATGCATATACATGTATAAAATCAAAATATTTTATATTCAATTTGATGTTAGATTTGATATATTTGATACTATTTTGAAGAGCTTATAATGAAAATCAATAGTACCTTTTCTTACCCTGTCCTTCCCCTGTCCTGCTTCTCAAGGCCAACACTTTTAACTTCTCTAAGTATTTTTTCTGTTAGTTATTTCCATATTTCATTAAAAATGTGCTTATCCTGGTATTTCTTGATTCATTATTTTAGACAGCTTATTGACCACCCTCCAGCATTCCTGAGATATAGATCACTATTTTTGGTTTTGTAAATAATCAGCCTGTACTTTATTTTTATGTAATTATTATGTATACTTATGTACATATATATAATATATTTTATGTATGTGTATTTTATGTATATATATGTAAACAATACTCAATATAGAGCTGAGTAGTTTGTTCTTTAATCATATTGTCTCTTATACAGCTTTTTCTACCCCACCCCTTTGCACAATTTCCTCTCTATAATTATAGCTCCTTTCTTATACCATTTTTCTCCTGCTTCTGTATTGCATATATTTCTTAATTTTTTTAAAGCCAGTCATCCTTTTTCTCCCCTTTGTCTTCCTGCATTCGTCTTTTAAGCCCACAATATGGCTAGCAACAAGGACTTTCTTTTACTGCCTAGATCGAAGCTCTTGTGTTTTGATCTGTGGCTTCCTTCTTGGTATACTTGGTATACTTTTGTTTTGTGGAAATACTTCTTCATGTGACTTAATAAGAAAGGGAGGGAATTTTTCTGAGCCCTTGTGTATCTGAAGAATTATTCTACCATCACACTTTATTGTTTATTCTTGCGTGTAAATTCTAGCTAGAAAATAATTGCCTTTAAGAACGTAAAGGTCAGGAAAAAAAAAAAGGAACATGAAGGTCTTTAGTGTTGCTAGCATCCAGTATAGTTAATGAAAAGGCTGTCATTGCTTTTGTGAGAAGCTTTTAGGATTTCTTTGTGTCCTTGGTCTTCAGAAATTTCTCAATGAAAAGCCTAGATACATGTTTTTTTAAAAAATAATTTTTCTGCTGGTGTATAGGTCCTTTGAATCTGAAGACCCATATCCTTCAGTCCGAGAAATTCTTTTGTATGAAATTCTTGGGCATGACCTCTTTTTCCTCTCTTCACTATTTTGGAACGCCTATTAATGTGGGATGACCTAGATGAATCCTTTACTTTTCTCTGTCTTCTATATAATTGTTATTTTAAAAAATTAAAATAATATGAAAGGGTTCACAGGGAAAAGTAAATTTGTACCCCTGATGCCATATGTCCTAGTTCCCTGAGGTGACCCTGTATCAGTTCTCTGTTCTCTCTAGAGGTATGCCATGCCCGTTGGGGCAGAGACTATACACCAAAATACTTGTTTTCTTCTTCCTGGGACCACAACTGAACTATCAGTTTCCAACTTCCCTAGCAGTTAGATGCAACTATGTGACTAAGTTCTAGCCAACAGAATATAGTAAAAGTAATGTGTGCCATTTCTAGACTAAGGCTTTTAAGGAGAGCCTTGGTCTTCTCTTTTCCTCTCCTACCAGGAAGAGGCGGAAAACAACAAGGCCTCTAGGGGAATGGTAGAACTACAGATAGAAAGATCCTGGACCCATAAATGATTGCTTGAAATTGTACTTGAGCCATTATATACTCTTGGGCCTGATGGTGATCCTGATGTGGAAATACTGGGGTTCAGAGCAAACCGCCAAGAAAGAATTCTTGACGTGTCTTCAGTGCAAAAAGGTGGTTTTATTAAAAGCACGGCGACAGGACCTGTGGGCAGAAGGAGCGGCACTGGGGTTGTGTGGAGTGACTTGATTATATACTTTCAAGTTGGGAGGGGGTTACTGATAGCATAAGTCTCGAAGAAATTTTGAAAGTAAGGTTTCCAGGACTTTGAGGGGGCTAGCTGTTGTTAGGAAAAGATCATTTATTTACTGTCTAGTAAACCCTTAGTCATGAGACTATTCAGATGTGTATCATGGGCCATATGCCTGGAGGATGATTGCTAACTTATATCCTGGGAGGGGGTAGGGATGAACCAAAGGAATTTTTCTACATTAAAGAAGACTCATAGCATCCTGGGGGTTTGGAATAATGTTAAGCTAAGATTGCCTTTTGCCCTTAGCAAAGTGTCAGTATCTAGGCAGCTGAGTTCCTAGAGGAAGGTCAATCTGCCTGTTTCAAGGACTTATCAATGGGATCTAAGTAGAAAGGAAATTTAATTTTTTCCTTTGCCTTTGTTTCCTACATCAATACCACCTAACATTACCTAATACACATATGCAGTCATTTCTCTGCCTTTTTAAAAAAACTGTTGTGATAATTTCTTTTTTTCATCTACCTTTTCTAACATATTATTTCTAAGAGCTCTTTCTTGTTTTGTAATTGTTTTCTTTTTCATTCATCTAATTTGTATTTTATATATGCAGTATCTTCTTGAATTTCCTTGAGACTTTCAGAATTTTTCTTTCTGATCTGTTTCCAAATTCTTCTTCTCCAATTCATTTTTTTTGTCCGTTTGCCGTGGTCATCGTCTTTTACCTTTTTGCTTTTTCTCAACCACTTGTTGAACCTCAGTTGTGCTGTCATATGTAAGAATGAGGCGACCGAAACCACTTGAGAGCTCTGTGCATATATGGGTAGGGATTTGCCTTGGAGTGACCAAGTGGAGAACTCCCACTATATCAGAATGGCAGCATCTCTTCTCTGTAGGTTGTCTGGTTTCATTTTCAGTTGGGTAGACCCATGCTGCTAGGGGATCAACTACCCCATATACAGACTCTCAGTTACTCCCTTTGGTTTTAGCTCTGCTCTTACATCTCTCCCCTTATATCTGGTGCTTCCAAGCCTGGAAACTCTCTGGGATTCTGATAGTCCATTTTCTCCCATCTCCATTTTTTAGTTCATCTGCCTTGCTTTGCTAATTGCCACTCTTCCATTTGGTTTCCATCTTCCATAGGAACATAAAGGGGCCAGTCTTTTCCTCCATCACTAACTTCTTTCTTACCCTTCACTGTTGTGGGTTTGTACTTAATTCAACTCCTCTAGAGGAAGAGGAGATAAATGTGTGCTTTTCAGTCTTCTGAGTTCTGTTCTTGACTGCTGCTGCTGTGTGAGATTTGCAATTTGTATGAGTCAGCCAGCTCCGCTTAGAAAACTGAGAGCAGGATAAGTCAAAACTCAACCTTTAGGGATTTGGTTTTTAAAATTTGTGATCTAGAACACTAAAAAAGTCATTTAATCTAAACAAATTACCCCCCTTGGTAAAATAGTAAAATCTCACACCTTTCTTTAATATTACTCAAAATTAGAACACATATAATATTGTGGCTCAGAATTAAGGGACAAAGTATTGCTTTGTTTTCAGACCACACAGATTTTTTTTTAGAGACTTCTTTTCAGAATCTACTCCTTACTACCATTCTATCCTGTCCTTAGAGGACTGCTAATTTCAAGACTGCATTGCATATCATAACCTTTGACTTAAAGAAGTAGATGTTTATTTGCATCTATTGAGAAAAATTAAGCACATATTTCAAAGGAAATTTTGAACAATTTCTAAGCAAACAATATGCATTATAAAGGTAAGAATACCTATCGTTCAAGTTCTTAATTCAAGAAAATAGTTTAGCTGTCCTTTATATTGTCTATTAAATTTGCTTCTGTGCTATATAATACTCAGAGAAAAACCTGCTTTATGTACCAATTCATTTATTTTGGACCTTTGTTTACCATAACTTAAATTGTATTTTTATTTTTAAATTTGGTTGCCTTCTAGAAGCAGGAATCCTTTTTAAAATGAACATCAAAAAGGAATTTGTTTGAAGAATCTTTCATCCCATGATTTTATTTTATTTTTTAAAAGATTATAAATTTTAAAGCGAGAGAGAGCGAGCACACGCAGGAAGGAGGGACACAGGGAAAAGGAGAGAGAAACCCAAGCAGACTCCACTGAACATGGAGCCCAAGGTGGGGCTCGATCTCACAACCCTGAGCTCATAGCCAGACCCCAAACCAAATGTGGGACCCTCAACCGACTCTGTATCTAGGCGCCCCTCATTGCATAGATAT
The DNA here is from genome assembly GCF_011764305.1 of Mustela putorius furo. Classification (NCBI taxonomy): domain Eukaryota; kingdom Metazoa; phylum Chordata; class Mammalia; order Carnivora; family Mustelidae; genus Mustela; species Mustela putorius. The sequence goes on along the minus strand of NW_025421321.1, from coordinate 14,162,368 downwards.
TAGTCATTCTTTTCTTTTATTACAATTTTTTACTTTGATTTTACTTCCTTTCTAACTGTATTATTCATCTATTCTTTCCTCTTCCATCCTTTTAATAAAGTGACAGTCATAATAATAATGCTAGGATATGTCACCAGGGTTATATATGTATGCCTCTGTACTTCATCTCATAAAAAGGGATTCAACCTAAAGTTGATAAAGAAAATGATACTTCTATTTTTATAATGACTTCATTCATATTAGTTATAAAGATAAAGAACAATTAAAAAGAAAGGAAAGCTACTGAAGCATAGATTGTGGCTGGGTTTTTAAATGAATACAATTTGTCTTACCAAAAGACAGCAATATTTCAAATCTAGCTGAGACTAATGATCTGCCTATCTAGTATCTGTTAACCGTTGTTATAACACCCATTTTGATGGAGAAGATTTACTCACATTGTGAGAAGAAGAATATCATGTCTAAAAGAAGAGAGCAGCGATTGCAAATTATCATAGGGATATAAAGATGAGGTCATTATGGACTCTTTGATAGTTAATGGAGCAATCAAAAAACAATGACGTTTGATATGAACTATTTTGATTACAGAAAAGGCTGTGACTCATTTTTACATTCATATATCTACAAGAAAATTTTCAGATTTATAAGATTGACCCTTCAATTATTACTTTTTTTTGTAACATACAATGAGTAAATGAGGTTACATTTTTCAAAGGGCAAAAGAGCTGTTAAATCAAAAGCCGTATGTGTAAAACGGAGACTGTTTCAGGGAGAATGATTTAATTCTGTCTCTGGGTCTATCTAGGATTAAATCCATTAAGCAAAAAACTTAATAGCTTTGTCCATGACTTAAAAAACACACATGCACACACATGAAAATCATTTTACCAAGTAATTTGCTTTGCAAGAATAATTTGAAATTATGCCAATTCTAAAGCATAGTTTAAAATTTCTGAAAAATAATTTTAGTGTTTGTATAAAATAGAGCTAAGTAAAGGCAAAGGCAACTCAACATAATTGTTAAAAGGAAAATGTACTTAGTGGAAGGGTTGCTTAGTCAGAAGAAAAATAAATATTTGAATTTCTGTACAAATAGAAATTTGTAGTTAAACCATTGTGAATGATTTCCTGGCAATTAAGAAAATCTAAATACATAGTGATTAAGGATATCTGGGAAAATATTCAGTGTGGAGAAAAATGCTAAGAATTTATGTTAGTACAGATTATAATCAAATACTTTCCCAAGATCAGTAGTTTGGTGAGACTCAAGAGTACTTATGGTTCATGGTGGTCAGGTCACCACCACACCACACCAAAATGAGACTTGTTCCTAACACTTTGGCATAAAAATATTGACTACCAAACATTAACAGTTACGCTTCAAATGTGAATTAACATGGAGCCCAAGATGCCAGTAGCTACCCTAGCATATACTAGATTCATGTTATTGAATATATGACCCAAATCAGACCATATCTTTTCCTTTTTGATAAAAACGTGGAAGGGTTTGTAGATATAGCAACTTCTCTTAATAAACACAGTACAAGATTTTTCCGGAACTTTTGTGTGTGTGTGTTTGTGTGTGTGTGTCCAATTTTCTCAGGCCTCACACCAGTTTAGAGGCATAGGGTCACATCATAATAACTGACTCTTATAATAACTGCCCCTGCAGGACCTCTAGCTAGTGTGCTCCTGAAACATTCCCGTGAGTCCCCAGGAGTATCAGCGATGCGCGCACACAGGACCTGTCTAACCCACTATTACTCTGCCTGTCAGGAATTAGATACCTAGTACCATTCTCTTACTGTGGTATCTTGCTTACCCCTTCTGGGCAGTATATTAGAGAAGATACCATGGAGGTATAGAATGTGGAGTGACTGGTAGTAAAGCAGAGGAGCAAGGATTTCTCCCATTTGTATTTCTCTCTGTTATTCTAAAACTGTGCTGCTTGTTTCTCTCTTGTACAGAATCATGTAAAGAAACTGTTTTTCCAGTGTTTTTCACGGGTGTTTTGGAGGATGCTCAACATCCAGAATCATTCTTCCGGTCCAGTAACCCTTCAGGGTCACAACAGTGTGCCTCGTTTCTGCTCTCTTCTACTTTTTGTTGATCTGTTTACTTTTAGGACCCATTTCTTAGAAGTTTCCTCAGTGATCCACTCCCATCTCCCCACCCTGCTGCCTTCACTTGGTTGGCTTGACATACCCATAGCTGTCTGGGCTGCAGTTCTCTCCCTCGAGTCTCCACAGCTACCACATATCAGCCTCTCAACCTTGTTCCTTGTGTTAGATTGTCTCCTCCCGCCCCCTCCCCCCACCATTTGGAAAGGATTTAATGGCTTTAGCTTGTGTTAGGGAGCCATAAATTTGGGGGATACAACTCCAGATGCAAGTTTGTCATGGCTCCATGAGTTTGTAAAACTATTACAGACTTTCAGGGATCTCAAAGCAAGGGTGTCCGTGTGCCATGTGCCCTGCCTGCTGGAGTGACAGTCTGGACATGGGTATTATAGTGGCAGGAGGTTATTTTGCCTTTTCTTGTCTTTTCTCCATATATTGTGGGCTTTAAGAATGTTGTGAGTTTGAGGAGGGGATTTGAAGTATAGGCTGTGATAATCTTTGTTCCAGCCATCTTGAACTTAAGGTCAAGTCAGAAAGCCTGGATCTTTTTATAGGGCCCTTCGAGCCATTTACCAAAACAGGTCATGTCAGGTGGGTTTGTTAACCTTAAGAAATAATACTGTCAAGTTATTTTACCAGCAAAAATGGCTTTATTTGGGAATAGCAGAGAATTACAATTTGGGACTTCCAGGTTGTAATAAAGCCATAAGCATGCCTGGAGAACAGAGGAGAGAACTGCTCTAGAGAAAGGAGGGGGTTGGGAGGGGCTGTTTTAAATAAAAAGTCCATTTCAATAAACTGGGAGTTAGAAGTATAGTGACTTTTCATCAGCTTTTCATTGTGAGTCTCTCTTTGGCTGGGCTGTTGCCAGGAAAAAAGAAAACCTTTCTTTCTGCTCCCCTGGACGTTGAAAAGTGTTATCTACTTGCAAGGTACAGTTCTTGCTATGGGGTATGCGATTTGCTAGGCCTGGTAGGGAGTTAGAGCTACCCCTTCTGGTCTCCCAACTCCATTTTAGTGAGGTTTCCCTTTATTAATTTTCACAGGTCCACCTTACCAGCCCAGAAACATTTGAATATCTCTCATACTCAAGCTGGCATCCCCACCCTCCAAGCTATGCAGCTGACTTTGAAACAATGTGGACTGTGTTAGCTTGGTATCTTGGTAACTTTAATATATTAAAAGAAATTTTCAATATTTTATGGATAGAGAATTATCATGTATTATTAATATAAACTAATATTTCTGGATGCATGTCATATTCCAAGAGTAGTTTTGGATGTTGTTCAATCCACAATAACCTTAGCCAGACAGTATCTTTGCCTCTTTCTTGGTCTCTTTCTTATCCTACTTACTTCGTCATTTACCATAGTGGGGCTGGCTACTAACACTTAACTGGGTCTCCTTCCAAGGTTTGGGTTTTGTTTTATTTTGTTTTCTGTTTTTTCGAGTGTAGTGTTTTAATGGGACTAAAAGAGGAATGTGTTAAAACCTACCAGAGTTAGGTCAACTTACCATGATAAGGCAGTCTTTCATCAAATTGGGTTAAATAGAGTTTGTGACAAATACATACAAATGTATGATGTGTGTGTATATAAATATATTAAAACAAAATCCCCTAAGTAATCAAATACTAAGTTACCAAGGGAGAAACTGCCCCTTAAGTGAGAGCTTTGTTTTGGGAATTGACTTGAGTAACAGAGTGGCCATCCGGCTCTGAATGTTTGAGATTCTCCTGTTGTAGGATCAAGTCAAAGTGTTCCATTTAGAACAAAGATACTGTTGGTGGAGTCTGAGGAATAACCTGCCTTCTAGTCTCCAGTGTTATAGAAGCATCTGCTCAAATGTGTGATCTCTATCAAATGTAAAGCTGGGGCCAGGAAATATACCTTTCATTTTCTTTTTCTCTCCTTTAGCAGCCCTGAAGAGTTTTCACCAAATTGCAAATTGGAGTCAGGTAATAATGTTTGTTTCTGAGCTTTCAGAGGAAGCTGTTTATTTTAGTAGGCAATTTTCATGTGTGATGAAGTGAAATGTTGAGAAGGCAGCCTCTCATCAGTGGACAAACAATGCCTAAGAATTTAGCTAATGGCCCCCCTTCAGTGCAGAGAATAGATGGCAACAATTGTACTTGCAGACTAGACCCGAAGCTACTTGTTTGGCTGCTAGGTGTTAATGCAAATTTGTTCTTCAGCTCATTCAACCCTGGGGCTCCCATCCTTTGATTTAATTAAATGTAATTGGTTACATTGCTCCTCCCAGGCCCCTGAGGTGTTTTTGTTTATTGCTTACTCTTTGCAATAAAGCTTCAATTCATGGCACAAAATGCTGGATAAATAAGACCCTTTTTTCCCTATGTTGGATTTGCAGGGAGATTATTTCCTCCAAATAGTTTGGCTTTACTGTTAAAAGTAAATGACCAGTGAAATAAACTCATTGGGTGGCAAATGTAGCATATCCAAAAGCAAGGAATTAAGTAGGGTAAATTACATGAGATTAAGAAAAGATATGAAGTTGTAATGTTAAATTAGTAAAGATTTGCTAGACTATTATAAGAGGTATCAACACTAAATAAATAAGGCTTTAATAAGTAAGATTATCATTGTTGTATAGCACATAATAAAGATTATTAAAAAGTTACTTGAAAATGCCAGCTCTGAAAAAGTCTGTAAATTCACTTTTAGCCATCCAGAATTCTCTTACTCATAAATATGCAAGTAGCATTGTTCGGGACAAAAGCGAGAATGATATTGACTTAAATGAAGTTGGCACAATTAACCTATTCCTTTTTAATGAAAGATTTTTTTTCTTATTGTGTAAGTTTTGTTTTTAAGCTTAAGATATTATAAATAACATTTTTTTGTAAAGTGATATTTTTTGAAAATTTTCATTTTAATTTGAGAATGGGATAAATTATCTTCATGTATTAATCTATAATGTATTACTTTCTGAGGAAGAGCTCAGGAACTTTAGGGAAATTAGAAAACTAGCATTAACACTTCCCAATTCAATTTTAAGTACCAAACCATATAAATGACTTTTCCCCCTTTTGTCCTTGTGAGCTGGATAAAAGAGCCTGCCAAAAACTAATATTTATTATAACATTGCCTGGTTAGTTCCTGGCCTTTATTTCTCCCATTTTTACTATAGAGGTATAAGTTACTGCACCGATGACATTTTCCGAGATCAGACGAGATCGGGCGTGTTCAGGGTGGTATGGCCGTAGACAACATTTTCATTAATGCGGTAGGCCTTCTAAATCTTGCTGTGTCATAAGTCTAATTCCTATCTCTTCTGATGGAAAATATGAAAAATCTATGATAAGAACACAGGTATTCTCAGCACAGTATTTTTCAAAGCCTCAGTGCCTCACAATAGGATTGTTTTGCAGGAATTTTTTCTAGGCTCCTCTCATATCCAGTTGCTGAGGTACTGGGGTTTTACTCTTATCACACTGTGCTGTCAGTAAGTTAGGTCTTTCTTCTGGAGGGTGACCCTGACAAAAACCAAGTGGTAATTATAATAGAAAACTGTAAGAAAAAACGCTCCCCCAGAGATGTGGAAACAAGGGCCTCAGATGTCAACTCAGAAGTAGGTGCTGAGAGCAAAGATGGAGCACCATATGCACACGTTGGAAATGAACTGTGGAAAAGGCTGTACTTCTCTTTCAGAGGGAGTTTGAGTTAGCCTCCAACAACTTAGCTGTAGGCAGAAAACCCAGTTGTGGCCCTAGGTCCAAAAACCTGCGGTGGCAAGTATGGGCTTTGTCTGCTGGGTTCAGGATGATTTCACTTCTCGCCTAGTTTATACGAAGCAGTCACAGTTTAAAATAACTAGTGACCCACAAACTGCCAAATAAGAATGTTTAACATAATGTGGTGGGTACTGAGTGTTTCTTTTGTAAAAGGAAATGTAATGTCATTGACAGATAAAAAGGGAAATATTCCAGTGGTCTTTGAGATAAAACTAGATTCTCTTGTACTTGAGTAATTTTCCTCGCTGGGTGCTGGTAATAATAAGCCCATTGCCCGTCCCCTGACTGTGACTCTCCTGAATCCACAGCTTTGATTGGAAACTCTCAACCCCTGACTGGCCTCAGGAGCACTGATTACGGGAGGCACCCCACACACTTCCCTCGTAAACATTTGGCAGATCAGGAAGTGCTGAAAAGCGATGCCCCTGGCTCTCAGAAGAGGGTACTGGTGGGAGAAGAAATAGAACATTTTCCCTCTTGCAGCTGTCAGAGAGTGATTATGTCAAATGGGTTTTCAAGGAGCCACAAAGTAATTACAGGGTAACTTCTTGACATTATTTTCCAGTGTTTGACTCAGCAGATGATGATGATTAATTGATGTGTATTATTTTATGGCTCTCTGAAACTTTGTTTGATACTTTATATAGAGGTCAGACTAAGTCTTCATTTAGACTAACATAGCAAGTCTGCCTTAAATTTTAACATGTTAATGCTCCCTTTGTGATAGATGATTTCCTAAACTTCTGGTGGCTAAGAGACGCTATATTTTGGACTGCCTTTTTCATGTTGTTTTCATGTGCTTTAAAGTAGCGTTTTATGCTTTTATTAAGCTAATACTCTGGATTTGTGGGGTTATGGTGAGACATAAATGAGCTAAATCACAAAATTAAAAATACTTAATATCTGGCACATGGTGAATTGCAGCTATATTGAAACATAATTTCAAAAAGATGTTTTAAACTTCAAAAAGGTATTTTCTTGTACACTTACTAATGTTTTGGTTGAATTAGCAGAGAAGATTCTGACACCCTGCTTGTTTTCTGTAGTTATGTAGTTATGTTAGAGCTGGCCTGTTGGTTTACATGCTTTTATTAATTTTAAATAAATTTAAAATAGGTGGGATTGTTTAGATACAACGGACTTGGAATACATTTTTATTTCAGGTCCTTTTCCAGGGCGTACCTTGTATAAATGTCTGTAATTGATCTATTCCAAGCAAGTAATTCCAAGTTCAGATTGGCCAAGATCTGGACACTCATGACAGGTATAATAGAAATTAAGACCTTAATTAAAAATAGTAAGTAATAAATAGAGTAGAGCTTTTATTATTTTACTGTTTGTAAATTGTAAACATTTTTTCAACTCAGAGTTGTCAGTGATATGAGAAGTGTTTCGTGATCTTCTTAGACTTTCATTAGCTTGTATACTAAAAGATGTCTCATAGGCAAAATGTTTTTTATGAGAAAAATGGAAGTGTCTGATACAACACTTTACATTCAGCCTAAATAGAAAAAAACTGTCTTAAGTTTCATTTTTGTCTTTGTTCAATATCAGATAATTTCTATTTGCTGATCCCAAACTAGTCACCAAAAAATAACTACTGCATGGGGTGCTTAGCTGGCTCAATCCGAAGAGCTTACGACTCTTGATTTTAGGATTGTGAGTTCGAGACCCACACTGGGTGTGGGGATTACTTAAACATAGTCTTAAAAATTTTTTTTTGAATTACTTTTTAAGATTTTATTTATTTGACAGAGAGTGTGAGAGAGCACAAGCAGGGGGAGCATTAGAGGGAGAGGGAGAAGCAGGTTCCCGCCAAGCAGGGATTCCAATGCAGGGTTCAGTCCTAGGACCCTGGGATCATGACCTGAGCCAAAGGCAGATGCTTAACCATCTGAGCCACCCAGGTGCCCCTAAAAATAAAATCTTAAAAAAAAAAAAACCAAAACCCTATTGTATGAATGACCCGATTATGGCATAAATGCTGTTTGAGGAACTTTTGGAAAACAATGCTTGAATATCATCATGTAATTAAGTGCTTTTAAGTTGATTTTAAAAAAGTTTTTAGGTATCAGTGTTTTATTCAAAAGTATTATTTTCCCATAAATTTAAGAAAAATACTTTAGAATTAGATATCTTGCTATACTAGGACCCGCCCATATCTTTTTATACATTGACTACATTCCTTTATGTGGCGGTGTTTGTGGTACGCGCATGCGCATGTGTGTTTTGTAAACAAATGATACAGGTGAGCTATCTTTTGGCTGCCTTGCTTCCACTTGCCAACTGGATATATCATCAACATTCCAGGTAGAAAAGATGTTTAACCATTTCAACTGAACAGTCTTCCTTTGTCTCCACATGTGTTTCACAAAGACAGGATGTTGCTCTCATGGTAACAGAAGGATGGCAGTCTAGGGTTTGCTGTGCCATCTTTACTATGTGTGAATGAATGAACAGAAACCAAGTATTCAGCTCTGGGATGTGTGATTGTGAGGGTTTTTGTTTTTTGTTTTTTTTTTGTGTGGGGGGTGGGGCTGTTGGTTGTGGTCTCCATTGATAAGATGTTTTAGACTTAAAAAAACCATCTGTTTATAGGAAGCACTGGGGGTGTACCCTTCTGTTGAATTTATTACACATATTGCAAATAACAGATGGCTCAGCAATAGGTTTACCCTTCTGCAGGATTTTGTTGCTTCTATAAGTAATAAATCTTTGTTTTTCAATATTAACACATTTTAGGACATTTGAGGTTTGTTTTCCTTCTAAAATAAGGCTCTCCTTGGCCATATGGTCTATATATCTCTCATCACCTGGTTGAATCTTGCCTTGTTGCTCTGAATCATCAGCTTCCTTGCTCTACTCAATTTCTACTTTTGACACGTTTAATATTTTTTATTCTTTACTTGAATTATTGTCAGGAAACATTAAGTGCCTAGGACCTTTTCAGGTCCTAGAGTTATAAATATTTACTCTCTATCTCTGTAATTGCAGTTATGGCAAATCAACATGGATTATTTATAAAAAGGATTATGGCACACAGGTGACTGTATTATTGTATATATAAGTCAGCTTCCAGTGTTTCTCTTGTTTAAATTTTTAAATCTTTTTTTTTTTAATTTTATTTATTTTATTTGACAGAGAGAGAGATCACAAGTAGGCAGAGAGGCAGGCAGAGACAGAGGGGGAAGCAGGCTCCCTGCTGAGCAGAAAGCCCGATGAGGGGCTCAATCCCAGGACCCTGAGATCATGACCTGAGCCGAAAGCAGCAGCTTAATCCACTGAGCCACCCAGGCGCACCATCTCTTGTTTAAATTTTTTACAGCTCTTGTGTTTCCTTGAAATTTTTTCTTTCTTGAAAATTATGCTATAAGGTCCTCAGTGATCCCCTTCTTCCTTTCCTTTCTGTAAACCTATTTAAATATGTATATATATTTTTAAGATGATAGATACAAAATAATCATATAATATATATAAGAGATAAAGATGGCTAGAACAACATATATCCATGAATCCACTACATTGAGTGAGTGCATTATCTAAGGTAGAATGAAGGTGGCATATGTCTGGATACTTAGGGGCAAGTAGATAATATATTCAACTGGGCTGGAACCAGAACAGTCTTTCATTGAAATGGATACTCATCTGAAGTCTAGCGGGTCAAGTTTCCATAGGGAACATCCCTTTTCTCTGAACAAAGGTTTTGGTCATGGCATCTGAGTGGCAGGCTGTCAGGTAAGTATGATGGTTACAAGCTGGCCAGCAAACATTTTAAACATTGAACCAACTGCAGGCACTTTCCATAGCATTCCATGTACCTAGCTAGATGAGTGTTCAGTAAACAAGCCAGGTTATTTTTCATGGTGATGTAATTATGTATGATAATATTAATCTCTATTTCTCTAGTTCTTGCTTCTATACACTTTTTTATATAAACTTTTTTCTAAAGATTTTATTTATTTATTTGCCAGAGAGAGAGAGAGAGAGAGAGTGAGCACAGGCAGGCAGAGTGGCAGCAGAGGCAGAGGGAGAAGCAGGCTCCCCGCCGAGCAAGGAGCCCGATGTGGGACTTGATCCCAGGACGCTGGGATCATGACCTGAGACGAAGGCAGCTGTTTAACCAACTGAGCCACCCAGGCGTCCCTTATATAAACTTTTTAATGTATACTCTAATTCCCCAAGTTTTTGTTTCTTTGATCACTCTTACCTTTACATCTCCTGAATTTTTAAAGCAGAATTATCACGGCTTAATTCTTCTGTGTGATGTATCTCTATCCATTCCAGGTTTGTTTAGAGGTATCCCACATTTCTTACTTTTCTAGCATGTGTATTTCTAAGTCCTATAAAAACTGATACTTGAATCTGAATCCAACTTATTTTTTAAATTTAAAGTTTCATGCTTAATAAAATTTTCATTCAGGTGTTTTTTTTTTAAATTCAGTTTTGTTTTTTACCCCTATCTGTCCTTGTCTAGTATTTTCTGAATACAAATGCAAGCTGTTAACCTAATTCAAAATAGTCTCAATTTTGTTTAAGTCTTTCATGATTTTTTAAAAAGATTTTTATTTATTTAACACAGAGAGAGAGCGCACAAGCAGGCAGAGAGAGAGAGAGAGAGGAGGAAGCAGGCTTCTGCTGAGCAGAGAGCCCGATGTGGGGCTCGATCCCAGGACCCTGAGATCATGACCTAAACTGAAGGCAGAGGCCCAACCCACTGAGACATCCAGGCGCCCCAAGTCTTGTATGATTTAAATGAAATTTGAGGTTTTTTTTTTTTTTTTTTTTTTTTTTAACTAGAGGAATATATACATACTCAGAGGCCTGTGAACTTCACCATCTCTTCCCTCATTCTCTATTCTCACTGTTCCCTGCACGTGTCATTCCATCTTCTCAGGTGACGGGAACTGGAAAGTGTTTCTTGTCTGTGTGGCTTATCACTTGTCCCCTAGCAGAGTTGATGTCTGGCTTCTCTTTGTGCCCAGAGCTTTCTGTTTATACATTAATTGTAGCACTTGTCCTGTTATATTGTAATTATCTGCTTACCTGCCATCTGCTCAGCAGACAGGGCAGTGACTTTGTCTTACTCATTTTGCCTCCCAAGCCCAAAAAACACAAGTTGGTTGAATGAATGAAGTAGTCTTGTGTGTGTGTGTGTGTGTGTGTGAGAGAGAGAGAGAGAGAATGAGAGAGAGAGAATCCATCAGAGGACATCCAGAGATGCTGTTAATATTTGATGCAATTCAGCTGTTTTGTGAAAAGACTCCTCCCCTTTTTAGATAAAGGTTGCTAATAGGTTTCCAACAAAAATGGCAGAAACCTAGACTGCTAATTTACTGTTTATGTTTGCATATATTAAACTAGGACCCCAAATGAAAAAATTAGAGTAGAATGTTAATCATAATTTGAGGTCAAATCAATTAGAAGACATCATAAATAAGTTTGTTGTTATTTCCAACTTCATATAAATGACATCATGTTGTCTCTGGGGCACGTATGTTTTGGAATATGAGAATCGTTAGGTTCTTTTGAACAACTGTACACCAGCTCATAAATTTACATATATAAATACCCCTAATTAACATTTGTTTATTATTTTGCATTTCACTGCTATTTACTAACAGATTTCAAGACAATAGACAATTTTGAAACCTCAGTTTTATAAAAACCACTAGTATTTTTGGTCCCTAGCAACCATTTAGTATGTAAATTAGGTATTCTCAGGCTTAATGTACTTCATTTTTATAAAACAAATACATCATTAATCTGATTAAGTTCTTGGATGGGAGTGCTGTCCTCAGATCATTGTGGATCATTTATTGTTGGGCATGCATCCAAAAAAAATTCAAGCATGGCACTTACAGCCTAGGTTTAGGAGAATTGTTGAAACCTCCTAAATGACATTTTCCAGAAGAATAGAAAGGCACTGCTTACTTACAATTGCAAGCATTACCTAAAACTTAATGATGTTCTTATCCTTAATTGCAGCTCAGTTTGATGATGATTCAGTGCCTGAAATTATGCCATGTTTTGCTTTGATGTTATAAAATGTATAATGAAATAAAGGTGATCCAAGTGAATCAAAAATAGATTCTGGCTTTCCAGTAGTGACTTAATCACTATGTTTCTGAATTCAGAAGTTGCTTGACTGTCATGGCTATTATTTTGTGTGTCTTTAGCTTTTAGTCAAATTTACTCCTTAAAAACTGAGAATGTTTAGTATTAAGGTTAAAGAAAGTTCATGATGTTTTAATTTATCTAGAAGAGGACCTTTTTAAGAAAATTTAAAGCAAAGTTTATTGAATTCTGCCTTCTTAGTTCTGTTTACAAAGTTATATATCCTCCATTTGGAGGTAGTCTTTGTATAATGCAATACAATTAGAATAGGTTTCACTTACTGAATGTCAATCTATAGTACCTTATTCATTCCCCTAGAAAGACTTATGAAATTATTATGTTTATTCCCATTTTGCAGATGATTGAATAAAGGCTCAGAGAGGTTAAGTGAATACCCAAAGGCATATAGGTAGTGTGTGATTAATCTAGGACTCAAACACAGTTTTCAGTCCAGAACCTCTGCTGCCTCAGAAAGGGGAGGAAAGAGAACAATGGACAGGGCTTGGCAAACTTTCTGTAAAGGGTCAGAGAGTAAATATTTTGTGTCACCCTTACCGCATATACTTGTTTTTAATTTTTTTAAACAAACTTTTAAAAATGTAAGAACCATTCTTAGCTTGAGTGTCATCTGGAAATGACAAGGGTCGGATTTGACTAAAAGTCCTTAGTTTGCCAATCTCTGATTCAGGATAGTGTTAGTAAGCCCTCTATTTTCTCTCAGCCCTATGTATATACTATGTAATTTTAGTTCATGGTTAAATAATTTATATCTACAGCAATAACTTTTAAACATCAAGAAAATCAATAAATTTTTTGTTTTCTGTGCCCAATTTGAGAAAGCATGAAAGCATGACATCTTAGATTTTCATCAAAGAAATAAAAATAAAGTTTTAGTATTTATAGTGGTATTTTTAGCTATCTGGAAGATTAAACTTTTTGAAGCTATTCATTTTAGAACAGAAAAAATGAAAGGTTATATTGTAAGTAGATTTTGACAGTTACAGAATTTATAATGTACCATTTTAATTTCATCCTTGAATGTTTAATTTTATTTTTAAAAAGTCCTACCTCCTTGATATTCGGGTGCTTACTCTTCTGTACCTATATATATATATTTTTTTATTTATTTGAGAGAGAGAGTGAGAGAGAGCATGAGAGGGGAGAAGGTCAGAGGGAGAAGCAGACACCCCATGGAGCTGGGAGCCCGATGTGGGACTCGATCCCAGGACTCCGGGATCTTGACCTGAGCCGAAGGCAGTCGCTTAACCAACTGAGCCACCCAGGCGCCCCTGTACCTATATTTTTGAAATTGCAGACAACTGATTCTGTTTTTCACAGTATACATTTTATTGAAGAATACTAAAGAATAGCTAAGTAAATGATTCTTGACTTTTTTTAAAGTTTTATTTATTTGTGTAATCTCTACACCCAACATGGGACTTGAACTCACAACCCTGAAGTTAATAGTAACATGCTGTTCTGACTGAGCCAGCCAGGCGTCCCTTTACTCTTAAGGAAAAGCATCTTGTAACTTAGGTGCTGGACATCTACGATTTTCACTGATAGGTTAATGTTTACCTAGATGGAAATGTTTCTTTCTTCAACTTTTTAATTTATGTTCTCGTTTCAACTGGCCTAAGACACAGACTCTAGTCCCTTTCCTTAAGAAGCCCCACGCAGGGTCATTGCAGGGCAGCTGTCCTCCTGGTGGGGCACAGAGAGTAGTGGTAGACATGAGGCTGTCAACCCTTTGGTGGGAAACTTGTTTTTGTTTTTAAGTTTTTTTATTTAAAGATTTTATTTATTTATTCGACAGCAAGAGAGGGAACAAAAGCACAGGCAGAGGGAGAGGGAGAAGCAGGCTTCCTGCAGAGTAGGGAGCCCAATGTGGGACTTGACTGGGGTGGTGATGTGAGCCAAAGGCAGACGCTTAATGACTGAGCCACACAGGTGCCCTGGGAAGCTTGTTTTGCTCAGCTTCCTGGTGTCCATGTTTTCCTAATTTCTTTGTATTTCTTCAAGCCATTAGTAATATTGCTTTTGAAAAATTCAGTATTATTTTGGTCAAACAAAAAGGTAAAGAGGTATTTGTATCTTTTACCAGACTGGATCATGGATGCCTAGGGGGGTAAGTGTGGTGCTAAGCACATGGACCCAGTGAGTTCTAGTCCTTCCTTCTTGGAGAGCAGCCTTCTCAAAGCTTTTCCTCTGGCTCTCAGATGGCTGCAAGGACAAAACCAGTCCCACAGATCCTCATAAATGACTTTACAAAAGGCCCCCCAAAATTAAAAAGATAAATATTATTTATAATATCAAATTATAAAAATAAGAATTGAATCATTATTTGGGTAGTAAGGATAGCTTTGTGTTCATATTTGCTCTTCCTTTTTGTTTTGTAAAATTTTATTGTTTTTTTATGTTAACTCCAGTATAGTTAACATACAATGTTAGTTTGTAGTTTAAGGTATATGATATGGTGACTCAACAATTCTGTACATTGCTCAGTGCTCATCATGATACGTGTACTCTTAATCCCCACCACCTATTTCCCCCAGCCCTCCACCTGCCTCCCCTCTGGGAACCCTCAGTTTGTCCTCTTTAGTTAAGAGTCTGTTTCCTGGTTGTGTGTCTTTGTTTGTTGTGTTTCTTAAATTCCACATCTGAGTGAAATCAAATGGTGTTAATCTTTCTCTGACTTATTTTGCTTAGCATTATACTCTAGCTCCATTCATGTTTTGCAAATGCCAAGATTTCATTCTTTTTTTATGGCTGAGTAACATTTCATTTTATATATATAACATATATATATAATATATATGTGAAATATATGAAAAAATATATATATGGCATCTTCTTCATCCATTCATCCATCAGTGGACACTTGGGCTGCTTCCATAACTGGCTATTGTAAATTGCCCTTCCTTTTATAAAAAAATAATATCCAGTAGACCAAACACACAATCTTGCAATAGTGGGGATACCGAAGGACTTGACTAGTTCAATCACTAAACCAAACTGCCAAAGTCTGATGTGCAGATGGTTTCAAATGATGTTTACCAAGCACTTACCAGGTACCAGGTTCTGTTCAAAATGTTTTACATTGATTATCTCATTTAGTCGCAGCCACTTTAAGAGCAAACTGAGTTTAGAGTGGTTGAGTAACTTGTTCACAGTTACACAACTACTAAGTTATAGAGGCAGAATTTAAACATGGGAAATATGACACCAAAGTCATGCTCTTAAGTGAAAAAAAAAATTTATGTTTTAAAAAAATGTCCCATGTAACAGTCCTCATTTGAACTGAATAAGAACTGAAGGGCAGACATTGGAGTTACAAACAGAGGCTGTAAATACCTGAAACTATGTCCAAATAATTCTATGACCAATCTTAGGAATAAACAAAAGGAAACAAAATAAAATAAAATACAATTTCTTGAGTTTAAAGTAGCTCCTCAACTGATTAGAATTGTATGTATTATGATGTGACTGCCTTTAATTCATAGGTAATACTTTTTGTTTGTTCTGTGAAAACTAATACTTAAGAAAATTTTAGTAAGATTAAGCTAAGTGAAAGATAAATTAATTCAGCAAATATTTGTTGAGTGCATATTATATGCCAGAGGCTATGTGGATTAATAAGACACAGCCCTGCCTACGAATAACTCACAGTGTAATGAGAGATAGGCGAGTAGAAAGAGTCAATTTTAGTATAATGGGAGTATCCAGTAAGCATGGCCGGGCAGAAGTCAGGGAAGGCATTTTAAAGGCAGGGACATCAATGTTGGTACCCGGAGATATGGGGGAAGGTAAGTCTGCCCCAGTTAGTAGCTGCTGCACAAGCAAAGGCCTTGAAGTGAAGGAGAGCTTAGTGAGTTGCCACCACTCACCATTTAGTGAGGTTTGAATGAGAACCTTTCAGGGGTGGAAACTAGATGAGTCTGGAGGAGCAGAAAATCCAGACTGTGAAAGGCTATTTGAACCCAAGGCCAAATAGAGTGAATTTGATCCTGAAAGCAGCAGGGAGCTCATAGAATGATGTGATCAAATCTGTGCATTAGAATCACTTTTACTCTTGCTGCAGTGTGAAGAGTGAGTGGAAGAGAGGAAGCAGGGAGAACAGTTAGGAGGCTGGTGGTGTGGCAATAGGGCGAGATGAGCAGGCGAATGCCAGAGATTAAGAGGGTGCCACTACAGAATTTGGTGAAGGAGTACACTGAATGTGGGGAGAGAGGGAAGGGGGAGAAGTTACAGATGACAACTTGAAAGGGGCAGTGGGACACAGAAGTGAAAAGGGAGACTGGAAAAAAATGTATAGAATTAGTAGGAGTTGAGTTGAAGATGGAATGTCAGCAAAAGGTCCTTGTGTACTGTAATGGGATTGTCTCTAAAACTCTGCTTTTCTACCCAAATCATTAGCTGTCTTGTTTGCAGAGTTATGCTACTCATTCACCAGTCAATCTTGACAGTGTAGATTCTAGGAAAGCAGTATTTTAATATGTTGGGGGCATTTTTAGGTAGAAAGCTTTTATGAGCCCGTGTTTCTAAAATTCAAAGCATGGACTTTGTTAGTTTAGTATTTCAAATGCCGGTATGTTATTAAATATTTTTTACTTGGTGAAGTTTCAGATGATTGGTGCCTGATAACAGTGTTACTTGAAATGAAAGTTTTGCTTTCTCTTTAATTCCCCCAACCAAATAGGTAGATGAGTGTGTGTGGGTGTTTGTGTTTGTGTACACAAATATAAATATGTTTTTCTGTTAAAACAAAATCCAAATGCAAGGTGGATGTGGCAGGGTGATGACAGTATTTTGTAGTGTTTACAAAAGCAAACCTTTGGAATTTTTAACGCTCATTTCTCTTTCTTTGTATTTTGTTTCTCTGGGACTTGAGCACAAGGTGTCACAGATGTGCAGCTCATGGCAGTATATGACCCCGTTCATCATATCAAACTTTATTTTTTTTTAATTTTTATTTTTTATTTTTTTAAAAGATTTTATTTATTCATTTGACAGAGATAGATCACAAGTAGGCAGAGAGGCAGGCAGAGAGAGAGAGAGGGAAGCAGGCTCCCTGCTGAGCAGAGAGCCCGACATGGGACTCGATCCCAGGACCCTGAGATCATGACCCGAGCTGAAGGCAGCGGCTTAACCCACTGAGCCACCCAGGTGCCCCCATCATATCAAACTTTAAAAGACTCTGACCTACTTTATTTGTTTTTTAAAAGATTTGTTCACTTATTTAGGAAATCTCTACACCCAACATGGGGCTTGAACTCACAGCCCCAAGATCAAGAGTCACATGCTCTATTGAATGACCAAGCCAGGTGCCCCAAACTGATCTACTTTAAATTTTATTCCAGATTCATCTACTTTATCATTGTCAGTCGATACAGTTAGGATGTGTGCCTACATAGGATTCAGAGAACTACCGCATTCTCCAGTTCTGGTTTTGTGGACTTCTTTTTCAATTCATCTGCTCCAGATAGACACAAGCATATGTAGTCTTTTTCTATGTATAAAGACATATAAACATATTTGTCTACATATAAAGGTTTTATATGTAGGTTGGTTTTATTGAAGTTAAAAATACGGATAGCTAAACTTTATGTGCTGTTTAAAGATTAAAGCACATGAAGTTGGGGCGCCTGGGGGGCTCAGTGGATTAAAGCCTCTGTCTTCAGCTCAGGTCATGGTCCCAGGGTCCTGGGATCGAGCCCTGCATCAGGCTATCTGCTTGTTGGGGAGCCTGCTTCCCCATATCTCTCTCTGCCTGCCTCTCTGCCTACTTGTGATCTTTGTCTGTCAAATAAATAAATAATAAAATCTTAAAAAAAAAAAAAAAGAAAGCACATAAAGTTTAGCTATCTATAGCTAATGTTGGTTTTATTGAAGTTAAAAATATAGATAGCTAAACTTTATGTGCTTACTGTTACATTGGTCTCTGTTTTTTACGTATATAAATTCATATTATCTTGATAGTAACTCTATGAGGAAGGAACTTTTAAGCCCCATGAGGAAACTGAGGCATACACAGGCTTAATAATTTGTCCAAAGCCACTCAGCTAATAAATGGGGGAATGGGATTTGCATTTAGGCAATCTGGCTCCAAAGTTTGTCCTGGTAACCATTCATTGTACACTGTTTCAAATTAAAGATAACATGAGATTTGCGTCTTCCTACTATGAAATCCAGTTTTAGTAAAACATTATCCATCACAATCAGTTGATGACTTCCTTTTGAATTTAATTGGTCTGGTAATTTTGTTTGTCTTTAATTTGTAAACTTGTTTTGGTTGTGTAAGAGGTATAACGATGGGTTGCCTCAGTGGCTCAGTTGGTTAAGTGTCTGATTCTTGGTTTTGGCTCAGGTCATGATCTCAGGGTTGTGGGATTAAGCCCTGCCTGAGGTGCCATGCCGAGCATGGAGTCTTCTTGATTTTCTTCTATGTCCCTCTTCCTGCTCCTCTGATCCTCCTCCTACTTGCGTACTCCCTGTCTCTAAAATTAAGTAAGTAAGTAAATAAATAAATAAAATATTTTAAAAAATGCATAAGGAGGCTATACTTCTGTCTGTACATATATAATTAAATTTACAAAAATAATTTAGTGGGCAATTAGAGTAGTCTTCAAATCTTTTTAAAGTTTCTTTTTTTTTCCTTTTTAAATAATATTATGTTTAAGAAACACTGTGACATAAAATCAAGCTTCTAATATGGTATAGAGATCCTTGAGATATGCTCCTTACTTATGTCTTCTGTTTTTATTTCTTCCCATTTCCAACTTTATACTTCATACTTTATGCTTCTGGAGCACTAAATCCCACCCTAGTGATTTTTCTTGTCTCATGTGTTGTGCATACATAGAATTATTTATTTCCCACTCCGAAACCTCCTGTCTGACTTAGATCAGAAACTACTTCTTCTAGGAAGACTGAACAACATCCCCTCACTGCCTCCCTAAACTTGGTTGGTGCCCTTCTTTTTATAACCTCACAATGTTCTATACACCGTTCTATCATTTTAGTCACCAGATTGTTTTAAAATTGTTATAGCTATTTCTCATTGGACTGATAACTGAAGCAAAGGGAGAGGTGCTGAATGGACACTTATAGTTAAAGGTATATTTTGTTGGCCCAGTTGGCCTCATTTCCTGAAGCTGCCATCTTTTTTTTTTTTTTCCCTCCCAACTGCCTTTTGGAGTCCTAAATTGAAACCACCATCCGCTGTCATTTTAAAGCATCAAAAGCTCTCATGCTGGGGCACAGTTTACTATAGTACATTATTTCTTGCATGCCTAGATCTTTCTCGTCTTATCATGCCAATGACTTTATCCTGTAATTAATCCTCTCTGTCCCACATACTTATTTCTCCTTCTCTATAGAATTATTCTCATCAGCAAACAAACAGGCCACAGTACATCTCTTGTTAAAAATAATTCCCTCTTGGGGCGCCTGGGTGGCTCAGTGGGTTAAGCTGCTCAGGGTCCTGGGATCGAGCCCAGCATGGGGCTCTCTGCTCAGCAGGGAGCCTGCTTCCTGTTCTCTCTCTGCCTGCCTCTCTGCCTGCTTGTGATCTCTCTCTGTCAAATAAATAAATAAAATCTAAAAAAAAAAAAAAAAGATAAATTCCCTCTTGGGGCGCCTGGATGGCTCAGTGGGTTAAAGCCTCTGCCTTCGGCTCAGGTCATAATCCCAGGGTCCTGGGATGGAGCCCAGCATGGGGCTCTCTGCTCAGCAGGGAGCCTGCTTCCTCCTCTCTCTCTGCCTGCCTCTCTGCCTACTTGTGATCTCTATCTGTCAAATAAATAAATAAAATCTTTAAAAAAAAAAAAATTCCCTCTTTACCTGATTTCTATCCTAGTTACTGTTCTAGTCTCCTGCCACCCATCGTCTTTTTGGTTCCTTTTCACAGAAGAACTTCTTGGTAGAATAAGTTCTAATTGCTTCTCCTCCCTCCTGGTGCTGGATTCAAAAGGTATCAATATACTGGGAGTTGTCTAGAGATACCTGAAAACTTTTTTTTAAAAAAATTTTATTTATAAATAAATAAATATTTATAAATATATTTTCATTTATATTAATATAAATAAATAAATTTTTATTTATTTATTTATAGTCAGAATTCTCCATTCATCTTTTAGCCTACACTTGCTGTGTTTTCCAAATGGCCTATTTTATATTAGTGTTGCCACTTCCACATCATGAGATGGTTGAAAGTTAGCATTAACTTGAATAACTTGAATTCCACATCATGAGATGGATGAAAGTTAGCATTATACTTTGTCTTACCCGGCCAGCACCTCAGGGATTCACCTACTAGGTCATGTTCTCCCCTTTGAGATATTCCTTTGGTTCTACTTTGTTATCCCCCACTTATTTGTTCCCTGGTAAATATCCAACACTTTTCTTGTCTTGTTTCTCTTTACATGTTTATTTTCAAGTCTCCTTTTCAATCTGAGGTTTCTGGATACTTGAGGTTCATGCCTTTTGATTTGACTTGCTGGAAAATAAGGGGTTTCTTTTTCTCTGTATTGAGTTTTCAGGATCAGACAGTTCTTTGGTCTTTAAATTATGACTAGTAATTTGCCTAAATCAGTGTTTTTGAGTTGATAAGATCCAGACTAAATCAGAATGATGTCACTGAGGTCTTCATCCTTGGCCTGTGTCATTGAACTTGCAAATAGAAAAAAGTCTTGAGAACTAAAAACTCTGGTTTTTCCAGGTTGTTCTATTGGAACAATTGGAACAATTGGAATTGTTCCAATTACCTAGCAAAAACATCAGCTGCCTAGCAAAAGCCTCAATGGCCCTAGCAGAGGGCAGAACAGAAGCCCAGTAGCATTGGTTATAATTCCCGTAGAGCTGCATGTTTATGTGTGTGTATATAAATGTATATATTTGTTACATGTATATATTTTATATATGCATAAAACTTCCTTGGGTGTCTCTATATAAAACAAATATATACATAACAAAACTATATATAACAAGTGCATATATAACCAATGTAGAAAACATATACATATATAAATATATGTATACTAAAGTTAAGTATTTTAATATAACATATTCATATTATTAATATACACATTATATGCTATTCATATATATGAATAGTTTATATCTGTTCACTTTTCTCTAATCTAGTGCCAAAGTTTTCATGATTATGGCACTCTTGGAGTCTATTCCTAGTACAAACTTGAAACCTACGATTTCTAGACACTAAGTGTCATCTCTTGCCTATAAGCCCTGTTGTATTTCTCAACACTCCTTGAACAGGTCACACTTTTTGACGACGACTTGTATTTTAATATGATACTACCTTTGCCTTGAAGATTCCCTTCTCAGTTTTCTGACAGATGTTTACTACTCCTTCTAGATATGGTTAGTTGAAATGCTGCCTGCTTGTTAAAGCCTTTCCAAATTCCTTTGGGCCAGTGGTTCCTTCCCTTGTGCTTCCATAGTACTATTTTATCCTTCTATTACAGTATTTGGCACATGTTGTAATTAACACTGTCTATGTGTGTCATCTCTCTTTCTGGTAAGCTGCTGGAGCAGGGGGTGTTTTTATATCCTTAACATCTAGCATAGACCCAGACTTATAATAGGTGCTCAATAAATGTTAGCCTGAATGAAAGAGGAGATGAATGAATAAATACCACGTCAGGTCTGAGACATGCTTGAGTTCCTCCAACTACCTTTTCTTTTGTGCTGCTTTTCTTTATCTTCTTCCCTGCCATGTGTTCTTCTGTCCTACCTGGTAGATTTTAGAGCTTAGGAAATACGTGTTTGAAGATTTAAAATATAGTGCCTTGAATTCCTTAGAGGAAAAGTCTATGAATAAATAATTAGACTCATTTCACATCAAAATCTAAAGTGTGAAAAAATGTTCGCTATCATTTGGTGCTTTATTCACTTGTATGGTAATCTAATGGCATATCCATTGTTATCACAGAACTATACTGAAATATTTTACTCTTGGGGCTTTTCATCTGACAAAAGGAAGCTTTTCGAAAATGAAAAAGCATAGTTCCTGTCCCTGGTATGCCAAGGGGCAATTTATTAGTTTTGTAACGCATGGGTTAATATTACCATGTTTTATATTGAACAATTCTTGAAAAAATTACTATTAATATCACTGCCGCACATATGTATATAACTCCTGTCATCTTTGGGGTATGTAAATCAGGAATGTTGCTGAAGAACTACTTAGCATTTTCTTGGGGGTGAAGTGCTTAGTTTTGGAATTTAATTGTAGGTTTTACATTTAAGCTGTTCAGTATTACTCGTATAAAGGTTCTATAAATTTCTTGCTTTGTAGTTTAACAGGTTTAGTCACCACAGTTGAAAGGCATCATCCTCATAATGAAGCCAGAAAAGAATAAAGGTTGATCATGCAGGGCTGGCTGGCTGTGACATTGAACAATAGAGCTTGACTTCTTCATGTCTGTTAAATGAGACTATGGGGTGTGCTTATCTTGCTGCAATGATATTGAATTGTAACAAGAAAATGTTATGTTGTGCAGCTCTGCAAAGGGGGTGTGCATCTATTCTTACTTCATATGTATGGGGAAAAAAGCTTTAAAACACAGCCGAAGCAGTCTCGTGAGCTTAAAGTCTAATGGCACAGACTGGCTGTAATACTGAAACAAAAAATAAAGAAAGAGAAAAGTGACAAGGCTTTTAAGTATCCTCCAAAGTTTTGTCTGATACAGTCTTTCTTTAAAGGTCTAAAGGCAGCTCGGGAAGGGTAAGCTAGAAAAATTCAATTTTGAAGTGGTATTTGAAGAAGATAAATGATATGGCATCAGGGAAAAAGTAAGAGAGCATTATGTTGCCCAGATGGCAAATTTATTCTAATCTTTTCTGCATTTATAGTTGGTAAGTTCAACTCCAAGTCACTAAACATTAGTGAAATACGGTCTATGTTCCCAACACCGTGATGGATACCATAGGAGGTTTTGAAACAAGGTGTAATTCAATCCTGCCCTGATGAATTTAGTATCTTTTTTGAGGAGACAAAAATTAACTCCATGAAATAACTTCTTAGAATTGTTGGATATATGGATGACTGTATTGCAAGCTGTCAAGATCATTTAAAATTTTGATTCTCTTAGTGTATGTATCATTCCCAGATGTGTCACACGAGCATTTGGTACGCATCCCTTTTATGTCTTAAGTCACTGCTTAAAAATCTTGAAAACTCAAGGGCAATGTTAGGGGCAAGAAAGAGCATTCTGACACTTCCCACACTTGTGCTTAGCACAATTTTGGTCTATACTTGAATAGTGCATCTCTTCTAAATATGTATAAACTACTTAGTTAATAATCAGTTATAAAATTTTATCATGGACTTTAAGCTATTGTTCAGGTTTGTTTTTTGCTTTTGGTTTTTTTTTTTTAAGATTTATTATTTATTTATTTGACAGAAAGAGAGATACAGAAAGAGAGCAAACACAAGCAGGGGGAGTGGGAGAGGGAGAAGCAGGCTCCCCGCTGCGCAGAGAGCCCGACTCGGGGCTCAATCCCAGGACCCTGGGATCATGACCTGAGCTGAAGGCAGACGCTTAATGACTGAGCCACCCAGGTGCCCTTGTTCAGGTTTTTTATGTGTACTTATTTATCTTTTCCAGAAAATCATAATAGCATTTCCATCCTCCTGTTTTCTTCTTTTAGTCATTTGTCATGATTCCTCAGTGTGATTACTGATAGCAGATTATAGATAACAAGTTTTAAATTTAGTTAGCTATGGTGAAATGTAGATTGCTTTTGCTGGAGATTTAGACCCTCTTAAAGCAGCTACTAGATCTTCTATTGTTTCGTTACTTATTGTGGGCTATGTTTTCTTCTTTATGTTGTTTCTTTCTCTTCCTTTCTGAAGATTGTTTTTCTTCCTGGAGAGGACTGAATTGAAGGAGAAGGTGAGCAGCTGCGTATCTGATGTCCATTTCCGTTCCTTTTTTCCTTTAAAACAGAACCAAGACTCAGATTTTTTTTTTTTTTTTTTTTAAAGGACAAAAAAGTACGCAATGAAAGTACTACCTCAACTCCCTTGGGTCATTAGCCTTGTGACACGTTCTGGCCATTGAGAGTTAAGGGGAGTTGTGCACATAGTTAGCTGATGCTGCCTAACAAATTACCCCAAAACTTAGTGGCTTAAAACAACAATAGACATTTATTATCTCACAAATTTTGAGGGTCATTAACTCAAGAGCTGAACTGTGTGATTCAGGCAATCTCATGGGATTGAAGTCAAGATGTCAGGTGGGCCTGGAGTTACCTTTGATTTGACTTAGAGGATCTCTGAACCACTATGTTTTCTGTCTAATAATAATAAAACAGTAAAAACAGCATCAACAACAATAGCAATATCTGCTCCAGGGTGATAAAGCTAAAACATGTGGAGCATTATTGTAGGTCAGATGCTACTATGAACTTAAAGATGTTGATTAGAATTAAGCCTATGTTAATTGTCCCATTCACTGATTTCTCTGCCTTTTGAAGTGTTAGGGTACCTCGAATCCTCTCTCATTCCTAGAACTTGTGTGCTTTTGTACAACTTTTGTAATCTCTCTAAGAAAGACATCCTTGCCCTCCATCTGACCACACAGCCTTTCCATACTCACTATCTGAGTTAAAACAAACAAATGAAAATAGTACAGGATAATACAAAAGTAGAAGCTAAACTGATGATTATCCAATGTAAAATCTTCCAAAAACTACGTATGCTGGGTTGAGAGAAATCAGGAATGACTAGAGTCAGGGAGGGCACATGGTTGTGTGAAGAGTAGACTGCTTGAACCATGACTAATCCTGAAGCAAGAGATACCTGAATGATGACAAAGAGACTTTATAAAGAAAGAATTGATAATAGACTGTTATTATACATAACTTTGAGGCAAGAATTCATTTGCTGAACTTTTGAATATGAGCTTAATATGCATATATTTCTTTTTCTTTAAGCAAAATTTCTCTCTTATACCAGTCGCTAGACATGTAAGTGTATCAGGAGGCTGCTAAGCATGGCAGGTAACTAGCATGATGGTTATGGGCTAGGGTTGGGGATGGTGTGGGACATCGGCAAGTGGGCATGATGAGACACATAAGGCATTAAGTAAGTAGCTTGTTTGTGAATGGATCCTGTTCTTTGCCTGAACCAAGAACAAAGGTAGTAGAAAAAGCCTGAAACAGTTTATTTGGGGTCTTAATCTCATGGGAGGTACTCATTACTGGACGAGAAGGGGTCTTGGTAATGTGATGCATCAATAAATGGGTCTTTATGTTTGGTTTGGGAATATTTGGAGAAAGTAAAATTTCTTAGTTTTTAGTAAAAGTTCTTAGTTCAAAAAAAGTTGCATGATCTGTATCCAGTGAACAAGTATTTATTGAATGTCAATTATGTCAGGTTCAGTGGTGTTGACTATTTGTTCTCGGAGTCTCCTGGATTTTTTCTTTTCCTTATATCCTCATTTACTTTGACAACCTAAGTTCAGACCCAGGGGCCTCCTTCCACCTCTGTTTTCCACCTCTTGTGTACCCTGTATGCTTTTGGTCCAGATCAAGGTTTTTTTTCAGTCAGTCTTTGCCCTAATGCTTATCGTTGGCCATTCCTCATTGTAAGTCAAGGAATTATGGCCTCACCGATCTCTTTACTTTCACTGTCATGCATATTGATCATTCCCATATCTGGACCTTTGCTTATTCCCTTTCCACTTTAGCATTTATGAAGGCAGTCTATACTTGGTTACCCAAGTGTTCTGTGTTTAATATAACTCATATTTCTGATAAGTGAACAAAATTTTTATATAGCAAACCATTTATGATGAGAATAAATAATTTTAACTTATCTCCACTTGAAGTTCTATTTTTATTTAGTGGATATATGACTCATCTAAATATTACTTTTTACAGAAACGTAGAACCTCAGAATTGGAAAAACCTTGGAGCTAAGAGTATTCCCTTCCTCCCAAATTTTCAGATAAAGAAATGGAGATTCAGAGTGGTTAAGAGATTTGGCTTAAGGCATTTGAATAATGTGTAGTAGGATTAAAACCCACATTTTATAGGTAGTGTAGTAGGATTAAAACCCACATTTTATAACTCATCATCGAGATGATTTTTCACTAGGATAATTGATTCCTCTTATTCTCCTCCGGTTTTATGTATGTCTTTAATAAAACCTCTAGAGGTAAGGGCTTTATTTTCTCTCTCCCCCCGACCTGTGTCCATCACGTTAGTACTGTGCAGTGGTTTTGGATGAGTAAACTTGGAGGAGATTTACTTATCATGTAGATGCATGTGAATGTATCAGTCATAATGAGACATGTATTGCTGCAGTAACAAACAGCATGAGCCCTGAGTTTAGTGGCTTGCAACACCAAAGTTTTTTGTGTGTTGCATGTTTATCTTGGGTTTATTGTGGCTCTGGTCCATGATATCTTCAATCTGGGACCCAGGATGGTGAAGCAAATTCCAGAACAATTGCATGAGTTGGAAAAGAAACATACTGAACAATGTGCTGGGCCTCAAACACTTGCTTTCACATGTTACTGGCCAGAGCAATTTATATGGCCACACTTATTGTTAATAAGGTGGAAAAGTATCCTCATTTACCAGGTAAGGACAGCAGATGTTTTTTGAAAAATAATAACCCCCTACATTTTCCTGTAACCCTAGATACAGAGTGTTCCCACTATCATCATGGGTCCTGCATGGCCACTTTCTTTCTTTATTCTTGTTTGTTTGTTTTAATGTGTCCTTATAAAACACATACTGTTGATTGAGTTGTATATTTTGAATTTATATAATGGGTATTTTGCTGGAGGTTGTATTCTGTATCTTAGTTATTTTCATTCAATGTTATACTACAGGATTTATCAACATTTCTGCCTATTCATCCAATTTGTTGCATCTGGTAAATACATGGTATTACGTGATACCACGCTTTGCCTCTCCACTCCCCTAGATGGCCTGCAGTTCTCTATCACAGTCAGTAATGCTGTGTGAGAATCTCTTTGGGCTGTAGACCCGGGAGTAAGATTGCTGGGTCATGGGGTATCATGCATATATATAATTTAAGTATACTTAAATGTTGCTCTTTGAAAATTTCCACTAACTTTTCAGAACGATTAATTCTTGGTGTTATTAAAGTTTAGTAATTTTATGGTTTATTTCTTATAAGTCAATGTTACTAATTCTGTAAGTCAATTAAGTTCACCCAACTGAGAATGTGCAAATAGCTAATATGACATGTAATTCACATCTGTAAGGTGATTTTTCACTAATGATTATCTATATGCATATGTTATAAACCATCGTTCTTACCCATTATTTTGTATTGCGGTAAGACCCAATCGTAAATGGCTAAACAAAATGAGGTGTAAATATTCAATGAAATATTTTTCAACAACAAAATGATAGGGATGAGCCTTGAAAACGTTTTGCTGAGAGTAAGAAGTCAGTCACAAAAACCCACATATTACATGATGCCATTTATATCAACTGTCCAGAACAGGTAAATCTATAGAGACAGAAAGTAGATTAGTAGTTGCCTGTGGCAGGGATGAGGGAGTGAGTGCTAAACAATACAGGATTTCTTTTTGGAGTCATGAAAATGTTCTAAAATTGATTGTGGTAGCAGTCACACAATTCTGTAAATACATGATAAACCCTTCACTTGTACACTTTAAAGGGGTGGACTTTTATGGCATGTAAATTATATCTAAATAAAGTTGCTATAAAAAGGCCAAACCTCTCAATTGGATCATTTTCCAAGAAGCAGGTCGGAAGTGAGCTCAAGGCTGACCCCTTAGTTTCCTTCTTCCTTTGTGGAAAGAATAAGGGAACATTTTCTCCTCTTGTGGAAACCTGAAGGGAAAGAATCAAGACAGTTTTGTCCCTGAGCTCTATCCTCAAGTATTTAAAAATAAACCTACACATGTTATTTAACTAGCAATCTCTATGCTGATAGAGCTCTCGGGCTGGGATCTTTTAACCGTTTACAGTTATGCACAGGGCATTTTTACTTGTATTACCCACCGCTAGTTCCATTCTTAAATATCTCATTTTGGCTGTGCCCTCAGTTTTTGTATGTCGATATCTAGAAAGCTTGGAGGTTTTTTTCATTTACTTTTTTCTCGTTTTAGATCCAGTCTTTTATCATGTCTTATCATCTTAAAGTTATTTTTCAAATATATCTCCTTTTATTCATTGGACTTTACCCTGCCCAAAAGGAGAATATTTTCAAAATTTTAGAAAAGATAGGATTGGCAGATTTGTGCTAATTATAGTTGTTTAAAAATAGCAAGGAAATTTCTTCTTTTGAAAGTATTAGCAAATGTTTCACTTACCAGTTTTGTGAATAAAACTGGAAAATTCAATTTTGATTTTTATTTTGTTTTGCATAAGGCATCTCATAATCACCATAACATTTGTGTTTGCCAAATCAGCTAAATCAGTGGTAGTTTTTAAGTAAAGTAACAAAATCCATGATAACCAAGGGGTGCTCAAGTGACTTGAATGCTTCAGCCTGAGATAGGTCAGCTTTTGGGGTCAAGTTGCGAAGAGAAAGCCATCACACACACTTCATCAACACTGTGGAATGAGAGACCAGTGCATTTACTGAGCAGTGGGTTTCTAGTGAGCATATAAACTAATTGGTGGATGAACATGCCCCGGGAGCAATGATTTTAAGGTCATAGCAGGCTCAGTGAGTAATGCTGACTTATCCTGTGTCTCACTGATAGCTGATCTTACCAATGAGCAGTTGAGAAGCATTGAAGCCTGAACTCTCTTCCATGTGCCTTGAATGGCATGTCAGCGGTCACTGTGTTTGACATCCTTTATGTTTGTCCAGTCAGCTCTAAATCTTTAGGTTGGGCTTCAGAGTACTCAGGAAAGAAAAGAGAAGCAATTATTTTCAGTCATTGAGTTTTGAAGATCTTAGCGTTAATTATGCCAAACATTGTTGATTCATCAACAAATAAAAACGTTAAAAGGCTGTATGAAGCATTCCAAACTTGCTTAAACATAGTTTGTGGTGATTAAAAATATCTTGTATACACTAACATATTTTTAGATACACTTTTACCCATGCATGTTCATGTATACTTTCAAGGCCAAATAAAAATCACTTTCAACCTTGGAGAAAAAAATATCGAAAAGCTTATTCACTTCTAATTAGTGTATACTTTTTTATCTTTTGCAAAAAGGGGAAATAAATAGTGCAATTCACTCTTTCTTTGTGGACCCCAGAATAATTTGGGGTATGAAAAATATTTCAATAAAACAGAAAGTGTTCTAGTTTTAGTAATACTTGTTAAAATTATTTAAATAATAGTGGCCTTTGAGATTTAGGAATTTTTCTTCCACGTAAGTCTTTAATGTATAAAAGATTATTTGAGCATTAAAAATGTGCTTTACCTATTGTTTTTTCAATCCCTATGCTCTCTGACCTGGTGAAGTTTTGCAGGAAGTGCCCAATCAAAGGATTGGAGGAAGCAGTACTGAACTTTCTTTGCAAATATTCCTCTGAGAAAATGAAAGTTAGAAGCTAAGCTGTTATTCTTGTTTGTGACTCCAATTTTAAAACTTCGTTCTTACATAAATAAAGTGAAAAGCAGAGGAATATTAACTCTCCAAATCTGCTAGAATTTTATATGTTAATAAAAAAAATAATTTTATTGTAGTAGAAGAAACAATTTGGTTCCTAGAGAGAGTACCATGGGTGGTATTCTTTTGCTGAAGCAGATATTTGAAGTAGAAGAGTTGTTTTTCATAACACAAATATTATGCAGACGTAATGTTAAATTAGAATAGTTTTAGTTTCTCATATACTAATGATGAGAAAAATTAACCTAATTCTTGGTTTGTAATTAAAAAAAAAAACTAGAATGATGTTTTTGTTTCTTGGTCTATATTCTTTCCAAATGATGAAGTGTGTTCCAATACTACAGTCATATTTCCCTTCAAATCAAGATATAATAATCAGAATTTAATGTAGAATTAATTTAGATTTATTTGCCTTTTATTAAGACCAAGGGATATCATAGTTTTTAAAAATGGAGATGACCATTTATGAGAATCTGACTGCAATCAAAAGTAGTAACTATTAACTTCATAGGTTCATTATTCAGTAAAGCATTACACTCTTTTTGCTATCCTTTATTTAATTTATTCTTCTGAAACATGTTTATCTTTGACTAAAAATTTCTCTGTCAGATTGGTCTGTAATAATTCAAAGATAGTAAAATGTTAATGGTAGCTTCTAGGTGTGTTGGGTATATGGGTCTTCTCTGTAAAATTCTTTCACATTTCCTATATATTCAAAATTTTTCATACTAATGTTTTGGAAAGAGGATTTCTATTTTGACTGCATGTCATAGCCAAATGGCCACAATAATTTACTTCATTTTTGAAAAAAAATAAATATTTTAATTTTCTCTTATTTAAACAAAGCGACACGGATACAATATAGTTTATGTATTGGCATTAACACCTACTTAACCAGTTGGCAAAACACAAAACTGATTCTTAATTATAAATCTGTTCACTACACCCCATTTATATTTGGTTGGTGGTTGAAAAATTTAGGCATTTTTAGCTGAAATAGGGCTAAATTATGTTAAAAATGGATTTTTAGCTGAAATCCTCTTCCATGTTGTTAAAGGGGCCATGATGGAATGAAGTGTTTGGAGAGTTTTAGGAATAAAATATAGATGTATCTGAGGATCAAAGTTAGTTTAAAATAGAATAAATTTTCTTATTTTCAGTGTATCTTGGAGTGTGAAGAACATCAATATATCATGTTGATTAGGCTTCTAAGTAGGCATAGTTCTGATTATCTCAGATTTTATTTTATTTATTTATTTATTTTTTAAAGATTTTTTTAATTTATTTGACAGAGAGAAATCACAAGTAGTCAGAGAGGCAGGCAGAGAGAGAGAGAGGGAAGCAGGCTCCCTGCTGAGCAGAGAGCCCGATGCGGGACTCGATCCCAGGACCCTGAGATCATGACCTGAGCCGAAGGCAGCGGCCTAACCCACTGAGCCACCCAGGCGCCCCTGATTATCTCAGATTTTAGACAGAATATTTTGTCCTCAAAGTAAATGAATACAATAACTGCATATTTGGGGTGTTTTTCTTAGTGTTTTTATTCAACTGTTAGCCTCACATGCACCTGGTGTATTGGTGACTCACAGAAGCAACATTGAAATATAATGTGTGTATGCTTACCCCCTTTTTCTTCAACACATTTAACAACAACAAAGAAACATTGTTATTCTTGCCACGAAATATTCTCTTGGGCAGATTTGGCTTACAGAGTTTTAATCTTGCTGAAATACTGAAGTTTATTTTATCTTCACCAACCGTGGAGCCTATGGGTGTGCAAATCATTATAGCTTTGAAATAAGGGGGGTAGGAATCTGGAAGTGATTTTTTAAAAAGTAAGATTTATTTTTGAATGTCGTGACTACTAGGATCTCTCCTCACATGATGCTCCCAGTAGCTACTGTGTATTAATGAAAATAAAGACTTGTGAAGATTAAAAAAAAAATTATTAACCTGGTCCTTGCATTCATTACGTGTATTTACAAGTCATTTGTGACCAGTTTAGTTGCCATCTATTTGATATCCCGTAGCTGTTGTTGCATGCCTTTGGGGTTATGCTATCATGCTGTGGAAGAATGATCCAGCTGCGGATTTTATGTGCTTTTTTCGAGTTGTTCGCAATACCCCATACTCAATTATATGGTGAATTATTATGCATTAACTAGTTAAAAAGATGTCTAATTGATTCACTAGGCTGAAATATCAAACACTATCTGCTGTAGGAGTGATGCTTCCAGTTATCAACCTATCATGTATTCATGGAGACGACAATGCTTGCTCACATGTTGGCGACATTATCTCATTTGGTGTGCCCGGTGTTGTAATTCAATCATCTATTATTAAAAATAGATAAGACGACAGGGAGCAAAACCACACATAAACCTGTAAACACACGTATGTGCGTGTTCACTTACACTCATGTATTCCATGAGTTGTTTTTTTTTTTTTTGGTCTTACCTCCTATGAATGCTTGCACTAGCAAGTCATAAATGGAAAATATGTATTAGCTTTAAGGTAAGATAAAATAGATTTTGAGTTAGTTCAAGTGAACCATCTCATTTAAAATTAGCCCAGGGGTCTTGTAAAGAATGCAAGTAATCTAAACATAATAATGCACATTGCCCAATTGCTTCTGTGTATGATACAGGTTCAGTGCTGTAGTGCTTTGACAGCCCATTACTGAATGTAATGAACAGCTATTTTTAAACAGAAGAAATTCAAGTTGACAGCTTGGCAATGAAATTCAGCTAGTGGGATAATTTTTGTCATCTTTAGTACAGAGAATGGATTCAGGTTAGTTTAAGGAAATTTGTATCATGTAGTTTATAGAGCACACATTTTTATTAAAAGTAAATTTATTGTCCATTTTGGGGGACAGATGTCACTGTTAGAGTATGGAATTAGCTTTTAATGCATAGTTTAATGAATTACTTAGATATCATCTCTAGGACCTAGGTTTTAAATCAAATTTCCTCTTTTTTTTTCCCCTTTGCCATGGGTGATATATTCAGTCTAGTAAAATGACTTTAAGAGTGACCATAAAACGTGTTTTTCAGTGCTGCTTTTTAGTCTTTCAGAGTTTCAAAGAAGTAGCCTTTTAGAAATAGGAGAGTCTTTGGAAATGAGCATAAAGCTTGAGGCAGTGTTTTCTTAATGGAAATAAGAATTAGAATAGTATGGAAGGAAAGATGGAAAATAATATGCCTGACTGCATATTTTGGAGAAATTCTTTTAAGGGGATGGTAACGTCTGACTTTTACAATTCTTAGAAAAGATGGAGAAGTTTGTTCTGCAATTCTTAAATAAAATGGGTATATTTAAAAACTCCTAGAAACAATTGGGTAAATCACAGTAAATGACTTCATTTTTTTCCTGTTTTCAGCAAAAATTGAGAAATTTAATTGTTTTTTACATGCAACTAACTATTAGAGCTTTTACAGTAGAAACTTAGGTTCAACATTGATGATTTGTGTTAAATGTAGTCTGAATAAAGTAGCAATACATTATTCGATGAAATTGGGTGAGTTAAGTAAGTACATTGAATATTTCACCTAATATCCAATCACATTCCAACCAATAAAAGAACCTGTAAGTCTACCCTTCCAAATACACTGCCAGGAACCTCCATTCATGGGTCTTCATTGCCTTTCCATG
This sequence comes from Mustela putorius furo, assembly GCF_011764305.1. Taxonomy (NCBI): domain Eukaryota; kingdom Metazoa; phylum Chordata; class Mammalia; order Carnivora; family Mustelidae; genus Mustela; species Mustela putorius. The sequence continues at coordinate 14,129,119 of NW_025421321.1, read as the reverse complement.
CTTCCAGAGTATCTCCTTTGGGTCCCCAAAGGCCTAGTGACTGAGTGCTAGCCTTGCTTAGGGACTAAACCTTAAATTAGGAAAATAAAGCAAATGAGCTTTAATAGCCAGTAGACTTTTTTGTTCCTGATCTATTTCTGTATCTTACTTACCTCTCAAAAGGCATGATGTCCCCAAGCACAATGTAGCAAGGAATCTGTGTACAAGTCAAGCATTTTTGGAGAGGCTTTCCTGTTAGGTCACTACTGTGCTCTCATTTAGAATTGTATTATATCAGTGAATCAAAGGAATTTCCTGACATGAAAGAATTGGTGCACCTCAATAAACATTTTATTTAAACTTCAAGAGGATATTCTTCGTCTAACAGGATCTAGTTTACTTCTAGCAACATTGCCATCAATTTGTAGCCTGAACTTTAAGCTTTTGATTTTGTTGTGAAGTGACTCTCTTGAAATCTTGGTTTACTTGTGGATAGTGGTCCTTGTATGACGCAGAAGGTCATTATCACATTAGCTCTGCTTCTGTATGGCAACCTGGGGTGCTACCCCCCCCCCCATTACCTGAAGGGTGTTTTTATTTTTGTGACTGAGGAATAATTTGAGAAGGCACCCACAGGTACCCAGGTGCTGAATTAATTAGGTAATGTCACATTTGGTGATACTGTTCTTGGGGAGGAAATCAGTAAAATGAAAGCAGGGCTGGTGATGCCAAAACCAAATCTAGAAATAAGACTTCTAGAAGGAGGCTTAGCTCTAAAGACGGGCAGGATAAAGGAAGTCACCGTAGTTCTAGTAAGTGCTTTCTGTATTATCTGGCTTAATCCTTTCTGTCTACTCTCCCTTTAAACTGTACTTTGAAGTCTAAGCAGTGCAGGAAAAGGTGAAGAATTTGTGTTGCCATGATACACTATGGAGGACTTGAGGAAAACATGATATGGCAGTGGTTTGCAAGATACTGAAGGTTTCCAACCCAATTATCATCTACTGCAGCTGGAAGAATTTAATGGGATATGGTCCAAAGAAACACACCCGTTGAAAAGTTCTTAAAGTAAACTCTAGTGTCTTGAGAGTGAATATTGTGTGATGGTTAAGAAATGCTCTATCTGGAGCCTGATTGCCTGGGTTTCAGCCTCGTCATTTATTAGCTGTAGAACTTTGACTAAGTTATTTAACTTCTTTGTGCCACAGTTCCCTTATCTGTAAAATAACAAAGACCATGCCCACCTTCCAGGGTTAATATAAAGATCAAATGAGTGTAACATTTAAAGTTCTTAGAACAATGCTTGGCGTTTAGAAAGAGATTTATACAACTAATCTCTTATTTTTGTTGTTTCTAAATTCATTTTGTATTCCTACTTACATTGTTATAATTTAAAAAAAATTCAGAATCCATTATAGCTGGAAAGCTCCTTGTTAAAGACCTGGCTCCTTAACTGAAAGTTTATAGTTATCAATCCTGACTTTGAAAAAAGAAAGTCAAAGTGAGAACTCGGTTTAATTTGATTGACATTTATCAGTTGTAAGTATTAAGTAGCATGGGGTGGGATGTATAAAATGTTGAAATCATGGCTTCTACCCTTTATGGTAAACTCCGTGACAGTAGGGGACTTGCTGTATGCTGCCTGTCTTTGTAACCTAAATTGTGCTTTGTATAATTCAAATATTTGTTCAATGAAAGTCAGATCAACATGAATTCTAACACATTGCTAGTAGATAGTAGACTCTTGAAATATGCAACTTGAACAAAAAGATATTTATGTCTCTGTGCTGTGTGTGTGTAAAAATAAGTGTTCAGCGTTTTCACTAGTGATGGAGAACTTATAACAGAAGAATTAGATTATATATGATTGGATACATCCTGACTGTAGGGGTGGGAAACATTCTAGTCCTTTATTAGAGAAATAACAGAATCTATGTAGTTGAAAAGAAAGGTTATTAGTGGATATTTAACACTTTATTTGCTGTAGAAGAATGTTTAGGTCTTTCTTGATCATCTTAGATCTCTTACCCTCTAATTCTCAAATTTATTACAGAAATTTGTACATTCCTATGAAGGAAGATCTTAGAATGAAAACATTTGTCTATAGCCAGTTTTCCTTTTCTACATGTCCTCTCTCTTTTGGAGGAAAGGAACTAGGGGAAAATTAAAGAAATCACCACCAATAACTCTCCTCTTTTTTTGCTTTACCTGTAAATATGGTTAGGAAGATGGGGCTCATAAGAAAAAATATTTTAGCTGAGGCACCTTGCCTATCCTGGCCTCATGATCTTTACTATAATTGAAGCAGAAATCCTCACGCTTAAATGTTTTTCTTCTTTGGAAGATCAGTAATCAGTTATTCTTTCCCGAGTATAGCAGTAAGGCAAACAGTGGGGCAAGAATATCACTGAATTTTAAGTGACAGATAAACAAATTGAAAATTCACCACCAACTTTTTGAGTTTGAGTTATACTAACTCGCTATGGGATCTGGGCTGGTCACTTCACCTTTGTAGTCCTTAGATTACTTCTAAATTAAAAAGAAAGAAAGAAAGAAAGAAAGGTTTGGAAACTGTACCCTTTTCAGATTCCCTCAGAATTATAGCTGTAAGCACTATGTAAATTCATAAAAAATAGTTTTGAAGACCAGCTTTAGAATTTCAATAGTTATTGTATATTCAAAACAGCTACCAAAGCACTTTATTTTCATTTTAAAGATTTACAATTAAAGTGATTTTATGTATACCTCAAATGCCTGATTATATACAAACCCATTACAGGGTTTACCACACATTAAATCCCTTCTTATTATGGGGTTTTGTGCACATTAAATGCCTAGTTGTTATAGATTGTTGTTTTTCTTGTTACCGTTAAATGTAACATTTCCCTAGGTGATGAAATGTATTATTACTGGGAACATTTATTTTAGTGTGTGTTCTGTATTTTAAAAAAAGAAAGGTATTTAAGCAGCAAAGACATAGCTGTTATGAAATTTATTTTTTATAAATAGCTTTCAGCAGAAATCAGAGCAGTGCTTTAAAATTACAGTTAAAAAAATCATTTAATCATTACACTCCTTGTTGGCTAATAGGGTGCTAAGTGACTTTTTTCCCCCTGCAATGGGCTATTCTTGATATGCTCACTAAGTGGACCTAAGAGTACTAGTATATTTTATGTTAGCAAGCCTTGATAGCAAAGTGCTGAAAGTTCAGGGGGCATTTGTCTCCTTTCTCACAAATTCATTTAAGTACCAGTCTTGCTGGAGCTTTAACTGGGGCAGACAACCATACAAATGACTTGAGATAAAATGAAAATAATGGACTGAGCTGGGTTCTGGGGGTGGTAGTTATGCTGAACACACATCAATAAGCTTCGAGTGTGATTCTATGCTAATGCAAGCCTGATGGATCAGCTTTCCCTTTTAGCCTGGAGGACCATTAAGCTCTGGAAGCTGGGTCAAACTGATAGAGTCTGCAAATATAGCCCATCGGTTAGCTGCAGTAGTTAACTGACTGTGATTCCTAATGTGTGAAACTAACATTGCTTAAAAACCCTCTATGATCAGGACATAGATCAGGAAGAAGATAATAGATTCTGTTTTAATTTGCATAATCAAAGCTTCTCATTTTTCCACCTATAGATAACATAACAGGGGGAAAAAACAGCTGTGACTACTTCCATTATGTTGTTAATCTTCAATCACAGCAAATAATTTCCATAAAAATGTAAATAACTTGTTTCAAAAGAAAAGGGTATAATTGAAAGATTTTATGTGTTATTTCTTTGGAATTAAACTGTAGGCACAGTTATGCAGGTTAGGTAATGAGGATCTTGGGGCTATGAAATGTGAAAAGGTTTTTTAAAAAATTGTCTTTAGTGATTTGATTCAAACACTAAAACTTTGCTGCTTGTGGTTAAGTCAGATTTCTTTTAATATGTGAGCTTGAAATGGATGTAAATTAATGCTATGACCAAAACGACAGGGAACTTGATCATTTTATTTTCTCTCAAAGAAGAGAAAATGAACTAATTTGTTTCATAGCAAAAATTAAAATGAGCAACACCAAAATGGAAAGAATCAAGACATACTGTTTATTTTTATGGAACAGAAATGCTAAGAAGACTCTTATATTTTCAAGAGCATATTCAACTCACATATGCCATTCTTTATTCCTTTTACCCCTCCCTATTTGTATTAGGATATACTACAACTATGGTGAACAATCTTGTTTTTAACTAATGATTATTTTAGTATATAATATTTAAAGTTCCCTACATTTTATGAGGATTTGGACTTTGCAAACTTGTCAAAAACATTTACTTCAAATCCGATTGAGTTCACAGTTTTGTGTTATGGGAACTTTCTTTGTTCACTCATTTTAAAAAACGTTGATCCCGGGCGCCTGGGTGGCTCAGTGGATTAAGCTGCTGCCTTTGGCTCAGGTCATGATCTCAGGGTCCTGGGATCGAGGCCCGCATCGGGCTCTCTGCTCAGCAGGGAGCCTGCTTCCCTCTCCCTCTCTCTGCCTGCCTCTCCATCTACTTGTGATTTCTCTCTGTCAAGTAAATAAATAAAATCTTAAAAAAAAAACCACAAAAACGTTGATCCCATTTATTTCAGGTATTGTCTTGAGCACTGGCAGTATAGTATTCTTGGAACTTACTTTTCTTTTCTTTTTTTAAATGGGAAATACAATAAGCAAACAAAGACATGATTTCAGAGAATGATCGGTTGTTAAGGAGAGCTTTTTCCATCTGGGAGTATGTTTCTGACAAACAGGCCCCTTTATCAAATATGATATTATTTTTTCAATCCCCAGTTTCCAGACCATCTCAAAAAACTTTGAATACAAAGAAAATAAGGATATTTTTGTTAAAGAAAAATTAAGTGCTTTCGTGCTCCTTGTTGTAATCCGGGTCGGTACCTCTATGAAAAACCCAATAAAATCCTATATGTTTGAATTTTTTCCTTAGTCTTTAATGTGTGTGACAGCTCTCTTCTAAGCACTTTACTTCTTGATTAACTTACTTAAAAACTCTGAGAAGAGGTATTATTATTCCCAGCTGAGGAAACTGAGGCAAAAGAATGTTAAGTAACTTGCCCAAAGTTGTATAGCTAGTAAATGGGTGAAGAGGGATTACTACCTAACAGCTTGGCTTCAGAGTCGGTGTTCTTAATCACTATTACTCTGTGGCAACCAGAAGAAATTTATTTAGCTGAAAAATGTGTTATTGTATTAAAATGCAAATTCTAGGGGCGCCTGGGTGGCTCAGTGGGTTCAAGCGTCTGCCTTCGGCTCAGGTCATGATCCCAGGGTCCTGGGATTGAGCCCTGCATCGGGCTCTCTGCTCGGCAGGGAGCCTGTTTCCTCCTCTCTTTCTTCCTGCCTCTCTGCCTACTTGTGATCTCTGTCTGTCAAATAAGTAAATAAAATCTTTTAAAAAAGTAAATAAAAAGCAAATTCTAGGAGGGCAGGGAATGTCACTGTCTTGCTTGTCACTATCCTTGTACTTAGCACTGAATGTGCCCTATAGAGGGTGCCCAATAAATGTTTTTTGAATGAATAAATGTAAATGAGTATTAAGTTTATACCCAAAGTAATGTTCTTTATCAAGTCTTTTAATAATTAATTTTTCTACTTCTGCCTTGTTGGTGCTTTAGGTATATGCCTTGGGTGTACAATCCAGCACTATTTAGAATGGCAACATGACCTCTTATTAATGATGAGGTAAAGGTAGAGCCAGAATCCCTTGACCTTGTTTGGTTTCATACCCTGTCTATGCTAGGTATGTGGAATTTCTCTATCACATCAGAATGAGTTCATGCTGTATCCTTGCACAATAGTTCCTACACTTGTGTTCTGAAAGGGTTAATTCATTTCTAAAATATAAGCAGTTTCTTTTGGAAGTGAATTTACTAATAGGTAGAGCATAATATGACCTCCCAATGTTTTGAGTAAAATGGAATAGAAGAATGGAATGCATACCTTCACTTTCAATTTATTTCCTTTCTCCATGTGTCTTTGGAGAAGACAGTAATATTTTTTAAGCATCAAATTGATATTAAATGATTGAGTGAATGGAGGGTATTATTTTATGGTTTCTTTTAGAAGATAAAAATAAAACATTCTAAAAATATAATACACATACACACTCATTTGAATTTTGAACAATACAGAAGAGGTTAAATAAGAAAGTAAAAATCATATTCTCATGACAAATTAATTCATATTCCCATCATTTAAACCTATTAACTCTCTATTAACATTTTGATTATTATCCTTCCAGAGAGCTATGTATGTTTAGGTACTTATATACTACTTTAAATAAATGAATTTATATTTTGCATGTTGGGTAACTTGCATATTTTCCCCACTTACTAGTTTTAGACTTTTTTTGGTAACAAACATCATATGAACATCATTAATACAATTTTATTTTAAGATTTTATTTATATATTTGACAGAGATCACAAGTAGGCAGAGAAGCAGGCAGAGAGAGGAGAAAGCAGGCTCCCTGCTGAGAAGAAAGCCCGATGTGGGGCTCGATCCTAGGACCCTGGGATCATGACCTGAGCCGAAGGCAGAGGTTTAACCCACTGAGCCACCCAGGTGCCCCTACAATTTTCTTTTTTGAGAGAGAGAAAGAGAGAGAGAGAGTGTGTATGGGAGCGAAGTGGGGGGAGTGGAGGGAGAGGGAGAGAGAGCATCCCAAGCAGGTGCCACACCCAACATGGAGCCCAAGTTGGTGCTCGATCCCACCACCCTGAGATCGTGACCTGAACCAAAATCAAGAGTTGGACATTTACCTAACTGAGCCACCCAGGTACCCCTCATTATTACTTTTAATGACTTCCTAACATGCTTTTTGGATTTATCTTTCTTTAATTGACTTCTTAAGAAGAGACCTAAATTCCCTTCTTTCTTTTATTTTTGGTATTCCAAGAAAATTGCAATTAATACACACACACACACACACACATACACACACATGGATTGTTGCTGGATGAAAGATTTTATTTTGTGTGTCATTGTATAAAGTCCTTATATTCATTACTTAGAAAATGTTTGTGTGTAAGAACATTATATGAAAGAATAGAATTACAACTTAGGTATTTTTAAAAAGTGCTTCTAAATCTCTAGGTTTCTTTATATCCTTTTATTTTTTCCTCTTGCACTTTGTCATAGACACTGATTTTTTTTGTCTTGTAGATTTTCATATAGAGTCTGAATTTTGCCAATTACATGTCCAGATTGTCATTTAACATGAGCTTCTCTTTTCTGTAGTCTCTATAAATTGATACATCTAGAGGCTTGGGCTGTCAAGCTTGTTTCTTTCCTTCCTTCCTTCCTCTCTTCCCACCCACTTCCCTCCCTCCCTCCCTCCTTCTTCCTTCCTTCCTTCCTTCCTTCCTAGAAGAGGTGACTGTATTTTCAAATCATATATCACAACGTGAAAAACAAAACACAGGAATAAATGGAAACATGGCCCGTATGGCTAGAATCAAAGGGAAAATATAAATATCCAGAAATTGACTCTGGAGAAATGGAGATCTACAGATTACTTGACAAAGAATTCAAAATAATGATTTTAGGTTCAATATGCTACAAGAGAACATAGATACAATTAGGAAAACTAATGCATGAACAAAATGAGAATACCAATAAAATGATGCAAATTATAAAAAATAACCAAAAAAATTCTAGAGCTCAATAACTGAACTGACAAATTCACTAGAGGGTGATCAAGATCAGACTTGATCAAGCAGAAGAAAGAATCAGTGAACTTGAAGATAGGTTATTTGAAATGATCAAGTCAGAGGGAAAAAAAAATGAGGAAAATTGAAGAAAGCCTAAGGACTTATGGGACAGCATTAAGTAGACCAATATCTATATTATGAGAGTCCTAGAAGGAGACGAGAGAGAGACTGGGTCAGAGAGTTTATTTGAAGGAATAATGACTGCAAACTTCCCAAATCTGAGGAAGAAAGTAGACCCCTAATTTGAAGAAACTGAAAGGTCTCCAACTTTGATGAACTCAAAGAGGCCAAATCAAGACACATTATAAGCAAACTGTCAAAAGACATACATGGAGAATATCTTGAAAGCAGCAAGAGAAAAGTAACTCATTATGTACAAGGTGGCACCCATAAGATTATCAACAGATATCTTACCAGAGAGTAATAGGATAATATATTTGAAGTCCTGAAAGAAAGAAAATTGTCAACCAAAAATAATGTATCTGGCAAAACTATTCTTCCAAAATAATGGAGATAAACAAAAGCTAGACCTGCCTTGCAAGAATTGCTAAAGGGAGTCCTTCAAATTGAAGCAAAAGATCACTAGACAGCAACACCAAAGCTTATAAAACTCTCTGATAAAGTTAAGTATATAGATAGATACAGAATCATGTAATATTGTAATGGGGTATGTAGGTCACTTTCAATTCAAATATAGAATTTGAAGGTAAAAACATAAAAATATAAAATTTTGTTACTGACTATAAAATATAAAAAGATGTAATTTGTGACATCAGTAACAAAGGGTGGGAAATATAAAAGAAGAGTAGTGTTTTTGTTTGTGGTTGAAATTATCAGTTTAAAATAGATTGTTATAAGATGTTTTAGTAACCCCAATGGTAATCACAAAGAAATACCTACAGAAGATGCGCAGAAGAAAATTAGAAATGAATCAAAGCATGCCATCACAAAAAATCAATGAAATCAAAGGCAGCAAGAGAAGAAAAGAGAGACAAGATAAGCACAAGGCATATGGAAAATAATTATCAAAATGTGAATAGTAAGTTCTTTCTTATCATTAATTATTTTTTTAAAATATTTTATTTTAATCATTTTTATTTATTTGACAGAGAGAAAGAGAGAGAGAGAGATCACAACTAGGCAGAGAGACAGGCAGAGAGAGGAGGAAGCAGGCTCCCTGCTGAGCAGAGCGCGACATGGGGCTCGATCCCAGGACCCCGAGATCATGACCTGAGCCAAAGGCAGAGGCTTAACCCACTGAGCCACCCAGGTGCCCCTCATTTATTATTTTAAATGTAAATGGATTAAACTTCCCAATTAAAAGACATACTGTGCCTGTGCCTGCATGGATTAGAAAAAAATAAATCCAAGTATATGCTGTCTATAGGAGACTCACTTTAGATATGAAGTATCTATAGTGTAGAAATAGATATATGAGAGTCTCACTTTAGACTGAAAGTGAAAGGTTGGAAAAAAACATCCTATGTGAATAGTAACCAAAAGAGAGCAGGGCTAACTATATTTATATTAGACAAAATAGATTTTAAGTCTAAAACTGTCATAAGAGACACAGTAAAACACTATATGATGATAAAAGTTTCAATTCACCAGAAAGACATAATAATTACAAATATATATGCACCCAACAGCAGAGCACCCAAACACATGAAGCAGATATTGACAGAACCAAATGGAGAAACAGACAGTAACATAATAATAATAGATTTCAATACCTTACTTTCAATAAAGCAAAGATCATCAAGACAGAAGATCAATAAGGAAAGAGACTTGTACAAACTGGACTTAACAGACATATATATAAAATATTCCACCCAACAACAGAATACACTTTCTTTTGAAATACACAAAAAATGTTCTCCAGGATAGATCACATGTTTGGCCAAAATCAAGTCTTAACAAATGTAAGAAACTGAAATCATACCAAGTATCTTTTCTAACCACAGTGGAATGAAACTACAAATCAATAGCAAAAGGAAAACTGGCAAGTACATAAATATGTGGAGATTAAAACAGCACGCTCTTGAACAACCAATGTGTTGAGGAAGAAATAGCAAGAGAAATCAGAAAATATCTTGAGACAAATGAAAATTAAAACATAACATACTAAAATGTATGGGATGCCCAAAAGCAATGATAACAGAGAGACTTTTAGCAATAACACATATATTAAAAAAGAAGAAAGATCTCAAATCAATAACCTAATTTTACACCTCAAGAAAATAGAAAATAAAGAACAAACTAAACCTAAAGTTAGCAAAAGGAAGGAAATAAAAAGAGATTAGAGCAGGAATAAATGAATAGAAAATAGAAAATAGAAAAATAATAAAACATCATTGAAACTCAGAGTTGGTTTTTTGAAAAGAAACAAAATGGACAAATCATTCTTTTAGAAAAAAGAAAAATCTAGGGGCATCTGGGTGGCTCAGTGAGTTAAAGCCTCTGCCTTTGGCTCAGGTCATGATCCCAGGGTCTTGGGATCGAACCCCACATTGGGCTTTCTTCTCAGCAGGGAGCCTGCTTCCCCCTCTCTCTCTGCCTGCCTCTCTGCCTACTTGTGATATCTGTCTGTCAAATAAATAAGTAAAATCTTAAAAAAAAAAAAAAAGAAAAAAAAATCTCAAATAACAAAATCAGAAATGAAAGAAGAGGCATTACAACTGATTTCACAGAAATAAAAAGGATCATAAGAGACTACAACTACTACAATTATACACCAACAAATTTGTCATCTAGAAGTAATGAATACATTTATGGAAACATAATGTATCAAGACTGAATCATGAATATGTAAATATCTGGACAGACTTGTAACTAGTAAAGAGATTAAATAAGTAGCCAAAAACTTTCCAAGGGAGGAATACCTATGACCAGATAGCTTCACTGAAGAATTCTACCAAACATTTAAAGAATTGACACTAATTCTTCTTAAGGTTTTCCAAAAACTGAAGAGGAGGGAACACTTCTGACCTTATTCTTTGAGACCAGCATTGTCTGATACCTGTATCAGACAAAAGATACTCTAAGACAAGAGTACTCTAGGCTAATATCCTGATGAATGTTGGTGCAAAAAATTCTCAACAAAATACTAGCAAATTGAATTCAACAGCATGTTAAAAAGATTATACATAAACACCAGGTAGGATTTATTCCTGGAGCTCAAGGATGGAGCTTAACATATGAAAATAAATCATTGCAATATATTACATTAACAGAACGAAGGACAAAAGTGACGTGATCATCTCAATTGACACAGAAAAAGCATTTGACAGGGGCGCCTGGGTGGCTCAGTGGGTTAAAGCCTCTGCCTTCGGCTCGGGTCATGATCCCAGCGTCCTGGGATCGAGCCCCACATCGGGCTCTCTGCTCAGCAGGGAGCCTGCTTCCTCCTCTCTGCCTGCCTCTCTGCTTACTTGTGGTCTCTGTCTGTCAAATAAATAAATAAAAATCTTAAAAAAAAATTAAAAAAAAGAAAAAGCATTTGACAAAATTCAACAGACTTTCACAATAAAAACCCACAACAAATGAATATAAGAAAAGTACCTCCATGTAATAAAGGCCACATATGAAAAGCTCACATGAATGTCATACTCAACAGTGAAAAACTGAAAACTTTCCCTGTAAGATCAGGAAGGCAAAGATGCCCACCCTTGCTACTTCTACTCATCATACTACTAGAAGTCCTAGTCCTAATCAGGCAAGGAAAAGAAATAAAAGACATCCGAATCAGAAAGGAAGAAGTAATATTATCTCTGTTCACAGATGGCATGATCTTATATGTAGAAAACCCTAGAGATTCCACAAAAAATATATTAGAATTAACAAATGAGATGGCAAACCTGCAAGATACAAAATCAACACACAAAAATCATTTTGTCACTAACAATGAGCAGTTTGAAAAAATTAAGAAAATAATCCCATTTACAATAGCATTAAGAATGCTAATGTAATTAGGGATAAACTTAATAAAGAGGTGAAAGACTTGTACACTGAAAACTATAAAATATTGTTGAAAGAAATTTTAAAAGACAAAAATAAATGAAAAAATGTCCTGTGTTTATATATTGGAAGAATTAATATTGTTAAAATGTCCATATAGGCATAAAATATTGGGGCTTCTGGTTGGTTCAGTCAGTTAAGCATCCAACTCTTGGTTTCAGCTCAAGTCATGATCTCATGGGTCATGAGATCAAGCCCTGCAACAGGCTCTGCTCTCAGCAGAGAGTCTGCTTGAAGATTCTCTCTCTGCCCCTCCCCCCAAGTGTGCTCTCTCTGTCCCTCAAATGAAGAAATAAATCTTTTAAATGTCCATACAATCTAAGGTGTTCTACAAATTCAATTTAATCTCTATCAAATTTCCAATGACTTTTTTTTTAAGAAATAGAAAAGAAATCCTAAATTCATATGGAATTTCAAAGGACCTCAACTAGCAAAATAGCCTTGAGACAGGAAAGCAAAGCTAGAGGCCTCTCACTTTCCGATTTCAAAATACATCACAAAGTTACAGTAATCAAAACTGTATGGCCCTAGCAGAAAGATGGATAGGTAAATGAATGGAACAGAATAGAGAATCCAGAAACAAACCCTCACATAAATGGTCAAAATGATAATTTTCAAGGTTTCCAAGGCTACACAATGGGAAAAGGATTGTCCCTTCAACAAATGATGATGGTAAAACTGGATATCTGTATACAAAAGAATGAAATTGAATCCTTACCTTACACCATGTACAAAAATCACTCTAAATGGATTAAAGTCATAAGTATGAGACCTAGAACTTTAAAACTCTTAGGGGGAAATCTTCATTTTATTGGCTTTAGGAATGATTTCTTAGATAGGACACCAAAAGCATAGGCAGCAAAGGCAAAAGTAGACAAATGAGACTATATCAAACTTAAAAACTTGTGTGTAGCAAAAGAAACAATCAACAGAGTGAAAAAGTAATCTATGGAATGGGATTTTTATGAAAGATTTTATTTATTTATTTGACAGAGAGAGATCACAAGTAGGTAGAGAGGGAGGCAGAGAGAGAGGGGGAAGCAGGCTCCCTGCTGAGCAGATAGCTGATGCGGGGCTTGATCCAGGACCCTGAGATCATGACCTGAGCCAAAGGCAGAGGCTTAAGACACTGAGCCACCCAGGCACCTCTTTTTCTCTCTTTCTAATAGTAACTTTCCATGAGATTCAACTCCAGTCTTTTTTGTGGCTCCTAAGTCCTTATCCTAAACATTCAGATAGGAGGGTTGGGTCAGAATAGCTCTACTAGCTTTATGGCTCTAGAACTATCAATTCATGCCTTTTTGAAAATATGACCTCATACTCTGTGAGATTTCTGTTTCTTTTCCTCCCCCATTTTTATCTGGGTTGTCTCTTTCCTTTGGTTCTATTACACCATTCTGTCTAATTCGTATCCCACTTCTGGCCATTTGTCCTTCACAAGACCATTCGCTGGAGTGGGTTAATAGTCTCTTTCAGGGGGTGCCTGGGTGGCTCAGTGGGTTAAAGCCTCTGCCTTCAGGTCAGGTCATTATCCCAGGGTCCTGGGATCGATCCTCACATTGGGCTCTCTGCTCAGTGGGGAGCCTGCTTCCCCTTCTCTCTCTCTGCCTGCCTCTCTGCCTACTTGTGATCTCTCTCTGTCAAATAAGTAAATAAAATCTTTAAAAAAAAAATAGTCTCTTTCATTTTCAGCTGTGGTTTTCAGATTGGCCCTCTCTGCTTTCCAGGAAGTACCTGCTAGTGAACTGAGATGTCCATGGTTTGTTTCCACCTGTTATAGCTTCTCATTCTGGAGATACCTTATCAACCAACTTTGTCATAGTTGTGACCATGGGTTTTAGTCTATGCATTTTTTCTATTGTGAATTATTTTTTCTTTTGCCCATTTCCTCATTGCTATATTCATCTTTTTCTTACTGATTTCTAAAATCTCTTTGAATATTAGGGATATCAAGTTTTTGTTTTTCAACGTTTTGTTAATGTTTCTTCCCCAGCTGTTTTTCTTTTAGACTTTCAAAAATTGTTTTAAAATTGTATGTATTTAGGGCACCTGGGTGGCTCAGTCAATTATGCATGTGCCTTCGGGTCAGGTCGTGATCCCAGGGTCCTGGAATGGAGCCCTGCATGGGGCTTGCTGCTCAGTGGGAGTCTACTTTTCCCTCTGCCTCTCCCCCTGGCTTGTGCTCTCTCTCTCTCTAAAATAAATAAGTAAAATCTTTTTTAAAAAATTGTCTGTATTTAAATGTATCAGTATTTTCTTTTTTTTAAATTAAATTTAATTTAATTTTTTTGTCAGTGATCCATAATTCATTGTTTATACACCACATCCAGTGCTCCATGCAATACATGCCCTCCTTAATATCTACCACCGGGCTCACCGAACCCCCCACCCCCCACCCCTCCAAAACCCTCAGTTTGTTTCTCAGAGTCCACAGTCTCTCATGGTTCTTCTCCCCCTCTGATTTCCCCCAACTCACTTCTCTCCATCTCCCGATCTCCTCTGTGTTATTTCTTATGCTCCACAAGTGAATGAAACCATATGATAATTGACTCTCTCTGCTTGAGTTATTTCACTCAGCATAATCTCTTCCAGTCCCATCAGTATTTTCTATTATTTCTTATCTTATGAAAGAGCAGTATTATATATTATTAAATTACTTAAATTACAAATGGAAAGCTTTAAATCAGTGAAGTTCAAAGATTGGCTAAAATGTTGGTGTTGGAAATTCATTTTTTTAAAAAGATTTTATTTATTTATTACTGCATGCATGCCCACACGAGCTGGTGGCAGGGGAGGGGCAGAGGGAGAGGGACGAGCAGACTCCCTGCTCAAGGAAAGATATAGTCTTGTGTAAATTTTAAAGATAATGAGCAATATAACCAGGAACAATGAAATATTCTAAACTAAGGAAATAATTAAAAGGTTAACTCAAGGAACTGATATGTTATGGATGGTACACATGCATAGTGCTTGAGATATAGATATAGGAGGGGTTGGTAAAGTAAATGGGATTTAGTTTAACTGATACACATTTATGTATATAGACACACACATACATATACCCATACATGCATTTATGTGTATGTGTGTATCTAAGAGCTAATATATAGCAGGTAAGAATATAGATTTAAATAGGTAAGGGATATATTACATATATGCATATATTTTATATATATAAAATATATATTATCTATATAAAATCTAAAATATGTAAAATATATTTGGGTATTTATTAGACATTTTAGATCCACAAAACAAGGGGTGAACAAGTTGGGTGATGAAGGAAGAAAACTAATATATATTGAATGTTTACTCTGGGCAGCCATCATGTTTTCACATATTTCTTTATTTATATTTGTTTATTTATTTCATGAGAGCAGGCACAGGAGTTGGGTAGGGAGGGGCAGAGGGAGAGCGAGAGAGAGTCTCAGGCAGACTCCGCACTGAGCATGAGCCCCACACAGAGCTTGATCTCATGGCCCTGAGATCATGACCTGAGCCAAAACCAAGAGTCTGATGCTTAATTGACTGCCTACCGAGGCGTCCCCATATTTTTTTAAAAGCAAAATTTACAACAACCCTGTGTGGTAGACATTATTATGCCCGTTTAGTAGGCATTGGGAAAATAAATTGGTATATTGGAAAGAACATGGACTTTGTCAGTCACCATTGACTAGTTGTGTGACTTCAGTCAAATTACTCCTATCTGAGTACTGATATGTACTTGATATGTAAAAAGGATATGTAAAAAGGAGATAAAAATAGCACCTTAATTCAAGGGGTTGTTGTGAAGATTTTCAAAGGAATTATTTATGATTTTTCCAAAAAGAAGAAAATAAACAATCCTGTTTTAACCATTGCATGAAACTTGGTTTTGAAGTTCATTTGAGTGGTTATTTCTTATTGTGAAGATTGAATATGATAATGTTTATAAAGTAGATACCATAGTAGTCATTTAACAAATGGTAGCTATTACTACTGCTGTTGTGAAGCTTAATCTAATAACTTGTCTAAGGTTTGAACTTGTGTATCAGCCTTCAAAACCCTCTTCATACTAAACTGTACTTTTTCAAAACATTCATAATACAGATATTCCATATCTCCTTTTTCATTTTAACAAATACTTATAGTGATACAATGTAAACTTGGCCCTGAGGATACAGAAAATTAAAGCATGGTTGATAATCATGTAGGAGCCACAGTTGGTAAAGAAGGCAGGCAGTTTTTAGAAGAGATTGCTTTCTTGAAATTAGACAAGTCAGAAAACAGCATTTTGGAACCTGGTTTTTAACAGACTTTGATTCTCCAGATAAAACAAAAATTACACTTTGATGGTATTAAATGTTGGAGTCAAATAATAAAATATATTAACTGATATACATTAAATACCTTATGTAATCATCAAGTTGTATTCTTCCCAGCTGCTTTGAAATCTATGCACATTTTTTTCCTAATTCTTCTGAGATTGATAAACAATCATGGACAGTTCTACCATGATGTTTTTTTCCATTCCTCCTGAATTTGCGGGAGGGGGCAGAAGGA
This sequence comes from Mustela putorius furo, assembly GCF_011764305.1. NCBI lineage: Eukaryota > Metazoa > Chordata > Mammalia > Carnivora > Mustelidae > Mustela > Mustela putorius. The sequence goes on along the minus strand of NW_025421321.1, from coordinate 14,112,823 downwards.
ATGTTTCCGTTGGTGAAATAGTGGTACCGCCTGCTTTGTGGCACATGCTATCATCTATTACTAAAAAGAAAACCAGAGACATGGATTGTTATTGGCCAAAGTATATGCTATTGTGGGCATTACCTTTCTGTTTTGCTTTATGAAAAATATATGCCTCATAGTAAGAAACCAAATAGTTTATATAGTTGAAACCTCCTTAGTAGGTTTTACCTTTTATTTACCATAAATGCTAATAATCTATGTTTGAAAAATTAAACATTGAACCACTAACAGATCAGAAATAAATAATTCTGTTGTTAGAGAAGGACCAGCAAAGTTGGACCACTGATATATCAGATCTTTCTTTCTCTTTTTTCTTTTCTTTTAAGGTTTTTATTTATTTATTTGAGAAAGAATGAGAGAGCACGAGCAGGGGGGATATGCGGAGGGAGTGGGAGAAGCAGACTCCCAGCTGAGCAAGGAACCCAATGTGGGACTTGATCCTAGGACCCCAGATTCATAACCTGAGCTGAAGGCAGACACTTTATCAACTGAGCCACCCAGGCCCCCAAGACCTTTCTTTTTAAAAAGAGCACATTTTAGAAATAATTTAATAATACAGTTTAAATGTAAAAATGTGATTTGGAGAGAAAAATTATTTAGGGAAGATTTAATTTACATATAATACATTGCATTTCATATGGAAGATCCACCTTCCAGACAATGAAGCATTTACATCCCATGATTTTTCTCTGTGTTGAATTTTTTAGTAGATGCTCTGAGGTTACAAAATAGAAAAAGAATGCTCTGTCCTTGGGGAATTTACAGTTTACAGTGGAATAAATAAACTATGTGGTAGAAACCCAAATGACAAAAGCTAAAACAGTTTACCAAGAGAAAATTCAACTGCCCAGAGATATGGTAGGCTTGCTAGGATTGTAGTCTTGGTTAATGGGGTTCCCATCATTTACTTGTGCCCCCTCCCCTTTTTTACACAATTGCCTTTCATCCAGCAAACTGGAACGACTGTTCTCTTGAGAGATTATCTGTGAGGCACCATCCAAATTGACTACTATCAAGCAGCAATTACATGAATCTAGCACAGGTTATCTGGAGAAGAATGATGTTTTAGAACTCCATTAATTTCATCACATGAGACATGGTAGATGAGCCCCATAATAAACGTCATAGTTCTTTGAAACTATGACATGTCTCTTGAACTTAATAGAAAATTAGAGTATAAAAAAAAAAGATAAGCATTTAGAGAAAGAGAGACAAAGACCTAGTCACATGCTGGGGTAATTTATTATTTTTTTTAAAGAATATAACCAAGTCAACATGTTCTGTTACTATTTAATTCCTGTATGTCTGTCAATCCAATGAGATCTCAAATCTCTAAAGCAGTGACTTCCTCAGATTCAAATTCAGCAGACACCTGAGCTCGGTGTCTTTCCGGGTCTGTCACTTCGCTAGTCCAAGTGTTCCTCTGTGTTCCAAACAGCACTGTATGTTATTTCTATCAATTGTATCAATACCACTGTAGATGCATTGAAACATCTATTCAGATCCCAATTGAAATTTTCTTTTTCCATGTTTCCTCTGCTGTGTTGCTAAAAATGCAAGCTCCTCAAACTAGTAACTTTGCCTTATTCAGTATCTGGTACATAGAAGGCCCTAAGTAAATGAAGGCCAAATACACTGAATACTTACAATCAATGACATAGATACTCAGTGCGAAATACTAGCCAGGCACAAGAAAGAGAAGACCTGAGACATAGTTACAGACACGATTCAGGTGTATTATTTTTTGAACAAACTTGATTCTAATATTTATCCCCCCACCATATATATATATATATATATATATATATATATATATATATTTGAAAAGATCCAATATATAATCTTCCTGATACATGTGGCATTACTTTAGTATTTATCATGTTCTGTATTTCTTTTGTATCCCCTTGAGCATTTTTTAATAAAAGTTATTTATTAATTTTAAGTAAGCTCTATGCCCAATGCAGGGCTTGGACTTATGACCCTGAGATAGTTGCATGCTTTTCCGACTGAGCCAGCCAGTGCTCCTCTCCTTGAGCATTTATTATATTTTATTAATATCTGATTTAAAGTTAAAGGTAGATAAATAAAACCTTAACAAAAACAAAACGAAAATCTTAGTAAATGGTAGGACCTTGTCATCTGGAATGTAGAAATATAAGACTGGATCTTACTTGAAAAGTAGGAGTTTGTAAACATGGCTAAGAATAGATAGACACTGGGGGACCTGGGTGGCTCAGTTGGTTGGGCGACTACCTTTGGCTCAGGTCCTGATCCTGGAATCCTGGGTTGGAGTTCTACATCGGGCTCCCTGCTCAGCGGGGAGTCTGCTTCTCCTGCTGACCTGTCTCCTCTCATGCTCTCATTCTCTTTCTCTCTCTCAAATAAATAAACAAAATCTTAAAAAAAAAAAAAAGAAGAATAGGTAGAAATTTTGGCAAGAATCAACTGGCAGTGCCCAAAGCAGAGACAGGAACATCCCACGTGTATTGCTACGATGCTCCCACAGGGAGGAGGACTGTTAAAAGGGTGAGATTGCCCACTATTTTAAAGGAAAATTTCATTCAAATAGCCTCTTGCATGATATTATTTTCATTTTGATTTACTAGAGGCATATGGTGGGCAAAGCAACAGTACCCTTCAAATAAAAAATGCATCATCATTTAGGAATCTTTGAAGGGAAAAGTCTGTGCGCTCTCTGAGAACCATTGGCGTACCTACTTACTACGCCCCTTAGAACTGAAGCTTTAGGATATCCTTCTAAACCTTTTCCTTTGTTTCTCACTATATAATGTGTGATGACTGAAATGTTATTGCATTTGATTTTTTTTGTGTGTGTAAAACAAGATTCAAATCGCTTAAAAAAAAAAAGAACGAGATGACTTTACTTGATGATTTAAAGAAAAGGCTGCTCTCTAATATACTTACAACATCTAAAATGCCTTTTGTCCTCAGGCTTGCACTGTAGTTCTTTGGTGGTGAGTCGATAATGCATTTAATGATGCACCTACAAGGAAAATTACAGTTTTTAAACTGTTTATTCCAAGTGTTTTCAAAATGAAGACACTGCAAAAGTGGTAAAAGTATGTTGTTGAAAAAAAAATGAGGTAGGAGATTATTAATTCCATAAAGATCAAGAATATTATGAATTCAGATGATCCCCCTCCCTATCAATATAGAGTCCCTTTACAGGCTTGCATATTATAATGTGTTATTGAAATGAGATAGATAATGACTTTGTAGCATCAACTATTTACACTTTCCAACTGCTGAATCCTTTTTTGGCTGTGAAATGTGTTCATTTTATTGTTGTAGTAATATATATCAAGAATACAGTGAAATTTTAGATCTTGTCATATTCAGGTTTTTTATAGTACTTTATGCATTTTTAAGAATTTTGAATGATCGGTTTGTAAAATAATTTGTCTTATGAAAAAAATGTGTTTGCCTCATGTGTTCCATGTAGCAATTGCTCAATAATTTTCTTCAAAGTTATATCCACAGTTGCTTAATGAAATGAATGCTTGATTTGTAACCTGTAGGCCTCATGGCCTTGGGCAAGTCATGTGATTTCCTTGTTCTTCAGTTTCCTCATCTGTGAAATGGGGATAATACCTCATAGTGTTGGTTGAAGGATCAATGTTTATGAATAAAATGCTCCTAGCTCGTGGCAAATGGTGGATACAAACTATATCATAGGTATTATTATTATCCAAATGGCTTATTGCTGAAGTAATGAAAGTAAGTTTTCATGTAATTATATCAAAGAGAGTTCTGAAACATTATAGTGAGGATGTAAAGAATTTAGGAAAATAAAAAGAATATGTAAACAAAATTTGAAGAAAACTGTGAAAATCTATTACCTCATACAATTATATCTGTCCATATATCAAATCACAATCTTTAAAAAAATACCATAAAAGTCCAGTTTAATACTGTTCATTATTGATTTAAAAGGAACTTAAAATTTGATCTAATAAAGCACTTCATATCATCATAAATTTCCAAGAAACCGAGGATTAGGGTACATACCTGTATCCCTCCTGAGAAGCAGTAGATATTTATAGTATTGCTGTATTAGGTTCACTGCAATGATTTTGTTTATGTATATATATGTTAATTTTGCTTAACCCTACTACAAGTAAAAACTTCTTTTTAAAAATTTTATTTATGTATTCATGAGAGACTGAAAGAGAGAGAGGCAGAGGGAGAAGCAGGCTCCCCAAGGAGCAGGGAGCCCGATATGGGATTCTGTCCCAGGACCCCAGGATCATGACTTGAGCCAAAGGCAGACACTTAACCAACTGAGCCACCGAGGTGTCCCATAAGTAAAAACTTTTTAAACCATGATTTGGAAATTGAAAAAAAAAAATCATGGCCGAAACTGTAATGATTAACTAAACAATTTTAAAATGGCTCATGTAGGTAGCTGGAGGGAAAAAAAAACTTGTTAAAACTCAAAAGTATAAATGTATAAATGTAAAGCCCAGTTATCTAGAATTCCTAGGGGCCAGTACATTTTTAATTAAGCACTTACAGTTTTCTTTTTTTAAAGATTTTTAAAGATTTTATTTATTTATTTGAGTGAGCAAGAGAGAATGAGAGAGAGCATGAGAGCAATGAGAGAGAGGGGAGAGGGTCAGAGGGAGAAGCAGACGCCCCATGGAACTGGGAGCCCGACGCGGGACTCGATCCCAGGACTCTGGGTCCATGACCCGAGCCAAAGGCAGTCGCCCCACCAACTGAGCCACCCAGGCGCCCCTTACAGTTTTTTCTATGCCTTCATTTTGCCTAGTTGCCATTTCTCAACTTTGGAAGGGATTCAAAGTCCATCAGAGCTTTTATCCATAGCACAAAATTGATTTGAAGAAGATGGTAGCAGGTTAGACACATGAAAATATGAAGGGGATAGGCCTCAACTCAGGACTGTCAGCATATTCTTGATGGTGAGGTGTGGGTCAAGCCTCATTACAGGTAAACTCATGGGGTTAACAAACTACTTCACACACAAGGAGGGATAATACTTTTTTCCTACAGGTCTGCATGGTAAATACAGGCTATGCAGTGACAATTTATTTCAGTGGCCTTAAAGAATATATGCATAAGAGCAGTTTGTATTAAATAGATTTTAGAAATCTGTGGTTTTGTGACCAAAGATTGAATGATACTCAGAAACAGATCCCAAGTTTTCTTCTACAGAAACATGATAAACTTACGGAGAGTTGGCTGAATTTGTCGATATTCATCTAATATTTTAGGAATAGTCAATATTTCAATAATAGTTTTATTTGCTGTTTCATAGCTCCAGATTCAGTATTGTTTGTTGCCTTATTTTGTCCTCTAAGTCTACTTTTTTCCTTGCCGTTTGAGGGAATCACATTTAGAGGTTTAGAGTTTAATAGTGGCGGTATCTTGCTGTTGAATTGAAATTGTCAGTTAATGGCATGTCTACTGCAGTATATGGGGCACTGTTTTCATAGCATGAATGCTACTTGACTTATTTTTGAACACTTAAAAAGAATTCCCAAATCTTTACAGTAATAAAGTCGTTGGCTATTTTAATTAATACAGACAAATTAAAAACAAAGGGAAACCCTTTGTTGCATCATTTGATGGTTACCCTAAAGCACGGAAAAGTTAATTTGCTTTTCTAAGAAAAATTATGCTGACATCTTTGGTATATATTACTACCCGTAAAGGTTTGAATTTTTGAATCCTCAACAGTGAAAGACTTTTAAAATGTATAACCCCAGATTGTCATAAGAAGCTGTCAGCTTTATAATTATTTTGTTACAGAGCACCTGTATAATAAATTCTAGGAAGATGGGACTAACTGTGGTAACTGGCCTTCTACATTCTATAAATACTTTCCTTCATCTTGTCCCTTTGCAGTGACTCTCAGCAGAAAGCCTCTCTCGTTTGTGGCCTTGTTGTTACAGCGTGGCACTAAGTGACATCAGATTAGCAACTGGGGAACGACTTTGTAAAACTGTTTATGGAAGTGAATTTGCAGAGTTCAAGGCTGTGTTTTTTCCTTCTCAAATCACCTAGCAACTTTAGATTCTGGCAGAAGTTGGAGTTTATTTTACAAAACACGAAAAAGCTTTTAAACCAACGTCTTTGAGGTAAAATCTGCAGCAAAAGTGAGGCCACCTGCTGTTAAGAAAAGTGCTTACACGTTCAGCACATTTCCGTCCCCAATAGAGGGTACTGCTGAGTAAAACACTGCCATTATTGTTCAGCTCCTGTAGGTGGCAGCAGTTCCCACAGTTTCAGGGCGTAACAATGGCTTGATTTGTGGGTCTAAGAATAAAGCTGTCATGAACTCATGGGATCCTTATACCGTAAGGGCTCTTCTTTGGAATGTGATACATGAGAAAATTACCATTAGTTTTTAGTTTCTCTTTGAAGATTTAAGTAGCTTATCTTTCTTTTAAATTCCACTTTATATTTTAAATCGTGTCCCCAAACAAGTGTTCCCAGACTTAATTTTACATTATGTTACATTAAGAAGTGTAAACCTTTAAGTAAGGGAAAGACATGATAGGAACTATTTTTTTCCCTTTTCCTTCCCCTTCCACCCCTCCCCTCACAATTACCAGAATAATTCATTGTTAATTTTACTGCTGTGGCAATCTTGGGAAGGAAATCCTACTTGCTATACAAGCATAATTTTCCTTGTGTTCAGGAGCTGAGTGGTTAATGGTTTAATGTTGTCATTGAACTTCCAGGAGGCTTTGAACCAAACTGTAGCACCTATAAAAGAGTGATTTTGTAACTGTCTTTAGTAAAAAGGAGTTTTGAATAATACTGTAGTTTCCTATTAGTTGACTCAGAACTTAGCCAGTAAGTACTCTTACTTAGAGTGATTCACTCACCTTCTGCTCTGAGGAGAAGCAGTCATTATCACGATGGCTGGTCACACACACACACACGCACACACACACACACACATGCCCCTCCACTTGTCCAAAATAAACCCACATTAGTTATAAAGATTGTTATTCATTTAATTGTAATGGTCAAAGTGATTATTTAAAAACAATTTTCCCTGCCTATTATTTTGTTTAGATCAGAGTTGTAAAATCCTGAATGAGACTCGTTTTTGGTTCAAGTTAAAATAGAGGTAAGCCTTTCTCTGATATGTTTATTGAGAAATTTAGGCATGTTGTCTTATTGTTCAAATTAGTTATCCAGAACTTAAAAATGGTAATTTATTCAAATTAACACCAAAGTCTGGCAATCCTATCTCTTTTTAATTTCTGTATTTATTATTTTAGGTAGCACAATAGTAAATAAATTATACTATATAAGTATCCTAAAAAGATATATGTATTTGTATGTATATATATATATATATATATATATATATATATATATAATTCTAATATATTTTGAAGGGAATAGGTTAAACTTATTTGCAGCTGATCTATTTTTATTAATTAGGTAACTTTTAGTTCTGTTGAATCTTAGTTTTGGAATTAATCTGCTTCTGTTAAGTAAATATATTATTCAGCTCTTAAAACATACAGATTTATATGCATTGTGCATTACAGAGACATGCATATGTGCATTCTTGCAGATAAAGGAAATGTAGCTTTATGAGGTTTGGCATATTTGGATCGTATCAGAGATATATGCCTATATTGTTCATCTATATATCAAAACATTTATTTTTCTGTGTTCAGAATGGTGTTTTTCATAAAGAATGATGAGTGTTACATACACCTACATATCCCATTTGATGGGTGTGAAGAGAAACAGAATTATAAAAGCAAAAAAGTTTGCTAGGAACCTTCCATGATCTGAATAGTTACTTTGTATGTGTATCGGCTGCCACTTAAGAAACCTATGTGGTTTTTTTTAAAGCAGATCATAGGAGCAAAAATACAAATTAATTTCTTTTTGAATACTTTTAATATTATATGCTCATATAAAACCCATTTTTGATTCTCATGTAAAACCTATTTTGAACCTATTATGTGCAAATATATATTTTTTGTTCTTGTTGTTTTAAGCAAATTTAAAATAGCTAGCTGCGTAGCAATGATCCATCATTTAAGAAGAGGCTCTCTTGGTTATCTGGGAGCATTATGGCCTCTCTAAAAATATTTCAGACAGATATACATGAAGATACTAAGAGATACATTCCATTTCTTTTTTTGCAATTCTTTTTTTAGAAATTTATATTAAAATCAATACCAATTTGTTAGTTTCTCTTATAAATTGTAAACATGTAAAGGTGATCACCTTGTTCTAAATTTATAATTTTATGTTCATAAATTTTATGAAGCATTTTAGTGAAAAATTTCTGTCCAGTGAATTTACATTGCTATTTAACAAGATATTTCCTACTATTAATGTTGATTTTTACTTTTTGTAAGTAAAGTTATTTTGATGAATGAAAAAGCTTTTGATGAGTCAGATACTGTGAATTCTTGGAGTTGTTTTCAGCAGCTAAAATGTACGTAGGTTTTAAAAATATAGTAAAAATTTTAGGTATCATAAATGTGGAAAGGGGAAATGAACTCTTTGGTTAAGCTTGAATGGTTTAGACTCATTTAATCCCATATTTTAGCATTTCTCTCTAATTCCTTATAATTAAAACTCTTGCTAATTTATTTAAAAATGATTTTGTATTATTTTACCATATTCAATAATAGTAAACTTTAATATTAGTAAAATTAAAAATGATGTTCATAAAAACTAACATTTGAAAAAACAGGATAAGATTAACTCACATATGTTAAGTGGTATTTTAGGGCTTATAGGATAGTATAATTCACTGATAGGGAAAGATTTTTGAGAGAGAAAGCAGAGTGACTGGTATGTCTGACTTTGAGAGAACAACAGATAGGATAAGCCCTTGATTCTAAGTAAGGGTTGGTGAATGGAATTTCTCATTAATTGAATTTTTCTGTTTAACTAGTTTCCTTGTGTTTACTATACATGGGACCAGTTTTATAATCATTAGAATATAATAACATAAACAACCTTAAACACTAAAAATAATCCCCTCTAAAAAAATTATTCAGGAGCCCCATTGTGATCTTCAGTCTCATTGATTATAATCATGAGCATCTATTGCTATTTTAGAGCCTGTCTTATGGGAAAAGAATTTAATAATGATTGAATTTTCTGGTTGCTTGGGTTACAAATAAATGGGAGTTTGTTAATATTCTGTAAATTTAAGTAAAGATGTTTATTATAAACATTTAGCTAAAATATTATTATATAAGCATAGTTATTTTCTGAGTCATATAATTTAAAATAACAGGACCTCAAGAAACTTTCTCTGTATGGCTTTCTATAAATTCCCGGACTTTCAAAATGGTTTTATTATTTACCCTAGGAGAACCCTATTCTTTCACAGGTCTGATGCTCTATAGAATCCACATTGGGTATTATTATTATTATTATTATTTAAGATTTTATTTATTTATTTGACAGAGATCACAAGTAGGCAGAGAGGCAGGCAGAGAGGGAGAGGGGGAAGCAGGCTCCCTGCCAAGCAGAGATCCTGATGTGGGGCTTGATCCCAGGACCCCGGGACCATGACCCGAGCTGAAGGCAGAGGCTTTAACCCACTGAGCCACCCAGGCACCCCCACATTGGGTATTATTAACGAACATGCCTTTTTTTCTGTCTAGGGCAGAATGATTGTTAGAAAGCTCATTTAGTATCATAAACATGCCAGGTATTCCAGTATATGGGGAAATTCTTTTCTCCCTTCATGGATGGCACATTGTCTCCATGTGTATCTGGTTCCATGACCCATAAAAGGGACCTTCCAAGCCATGGACATATAAAATTAGGCTCTGCCTAACATTTACATTTTAAAAGGTACCACCTATATCATAAAGAATTGTAATGTTAGTGCTCTAGTTTTGAATGCTCTCAAATCAGCAAGTATGCATAGCACGCATGTTGTGGGCAAGACGTGCTTACATGGTATGAAAATACAATGAAGACTCCTGCAATCAATATTTTGCCCTTTAGGCCTGACTGACTAGCCCCATTCACTATCTCACCTAAGTGGATATACCACCATCAGCCAGTATGAGGAGAATGAAACCCAATGTGAAATTTAGTTTCCTTCCCTACTTGACATTTAAAGTCAACTTCCCATTCAATTTAAGTTTTTTTCTTAGTCTCCCTTATGTCCTTTCAGAAAAACAATGATGAGATAAAGATTAATTACTCATGAATTCACACAATTATTGCATTTTATCATTCTTACTATGTAGGGATCCAACAGTCCCTGTCCTGAAGTCCTTTGTAGTTTATTGGACTATACTAGCCTTAAAAATCATCATTCGGTTAATAATAAGTGAAACATAGGCAATACAATTGCTCTCTTATGTATAGTAAATCTGTATATGAGTAGTTATAAATACTAGATGGCACAGCTCAAAACTGGAATCCTGGATTCTTTTTTTTTTTTTTTTAAGATTTTACTTATTTATTTGACAGAAATCACAAGTAGGCAGAAGCAGGCAGAGAAAGAAGGGGAGGCAGGTTCCCTGCTGAGCAGAGAGCCCAATGTGGGACTCTATCTCAAGACCCTGAGATCATGACCTGAGCCAAAGGCAGAGGCTTGACCCACTGAGCCACCCAGGTGCCCCGGAATCCTAGATTCTTGACTTGTAGGTTTACACTGTTGTACTTCTAAAGTTTGCCTGTAAGTTGGGCATTGAGAATTCAAAGCTCTAAGAACAAGGGCGTCTGGCAGTCTCAGTTGGTAGAGCATGTGACTTTTGATCTCAGGGTCATGAGTTCAAACCCCGCATTGGGTGTAGAGATTACCAAAAAAGTAAATAAACTTAAAAAAAAAAAACACATATACACAACAAAGCTAGAAGAACATATGAAGTCATTATTTAGCTGAAGTTCTAAGGTTCTTAGGAAATATAATACTGTTCCAGTTCTCATAATAATATAAAACAAAAATGGTTATGTGAAAACTATTCATTTAAAAAACTGACATTCAGGGTGTGTAGGAGGCTCAGTTGGTTAAGTGTCTGACTTGATTTTGGCTCAGGTGGTGATCTGAGGGTTGTGAGATTGAGCCCTGTGACTGGCTCTGCACTGGGCTCAGGGTCTGCCTAAAATCTCTCCCCCTGCCCGAAAAGAAAAAAACAAAAACAAATAACAATATTCAAGTAAAACTGAATTTATTTATTTATTTTTAAAAGATTTTATTTATTTGAGATAGCCAGAGCAAGAGCCAAAGAGAGCACTGGCTGGATGAAGGGCAGAGGGAGAACCAGACTCCCCACTGAGCAGGGAGCCCGATGAGGGGCTCTATCCTAGGACTTCAGGATCATGACCAAAGGCAGGTGCTTAACCAACTGAGCCACCCAGGAGGCCCGTATAGCTGGATTTAATTAAAAGAAGAATTATTTCAGAAAACCTTTGCCTTCTAATTTTTTTTTTTTTTTTGGTAGAGAGAGCCCCTGAGTGGGGCGGGGAGAGGCAGAGGGAGACTCTTAAAGCAGATTCCGTGTCCAGTGTGGAGCCAACCTCATGCTCAGTGTCATGATCCTGAGATCATGACTTGAGCAGAAATCAAGAGTCGGGTGCTTAACTAACTGAGTCACCCAGGTGCCCCCGACCTTGTTTTTAAAGAGTGAAATGAATGGAACTTCTGAATATACTCTGAGACTCTAGAAGTATATGATACTGGTAATTATCATAAAAATATATTTCTAGAGAAGTCTGAATAGTCGTCTCTTTAAAAAATGTTTCCTTACAAAAATCTCTAAGGGACACAGCAAGTTTCTAAGAATCAAGGGCTTGCTCCTCAATGAGTGCCATGTACCTTCAGTCTGAAACACCTCATACATTCTCATGTCTTCCTGCAGAACTTAGTGCCCCTTATTAAACAGAGTCCTAATGGGAGAAACATACTCCAAAGCTATCTGAGGTAATTGAGACAGAGACAGAGAGGTTACTCTTAGCAGTAATTGACAAATGAATCTAATATTTATACAGAAATGCAAAGGACCAATGATAGTCAAGATAATCTTGAAGAAAAAGAAGTTGGAAGATTTACACTACCAGATAACAAGGCTATTAAATAGGTATAGTAATAAAAAAGAGTGTGGTGTTGGTATAAAGACTGACAATGTCTAAGATGAGGAAGTCTAATAGAATAGCAGGGAGTCCAGAAACAGATCCAGATGTATCTGGAAACTTGATTTATGACATAGGGGTCACTGCAGAACAAAAGAGAGAGATGGAATTTTCTTTTTCTTTTTTTTTTTTTTAAAGATTTTATTTATTTATTTATTTGACAGAGAGAAATCACAAGTAGATGGAGAGGCAGACAGAGAGAGACAGAGGGAAGCAGGCTCCCCGCTGAGCCCGATGTGGGACTCGATCCCAGCACCCTGAGATCATGACCTGAGCCGAAGGCAGTGGCTTAAACCACTGAGCCACCCAGGCGCCCCAAGAGATGGAATTTTCAATGAAACATCTACACCTGATCTAAGCCAGAAGGCTGAGAACCATTCAATAAAACATTCTAAGCTAACAGGATAACCTTATAGAAAAAAAAAAATCATGATCCCTTACCTCACATCATCTACAAATATCAATTCCAAGTGGGATAAGAATCTAAATGCAAAGCATGAAACAGTAATGTTTACAACAAAAATATGTAAGAGTATCTTCATGACCCTTTACAAAAGAGTTTGTAAACAGGAGGAAAAAACAACCATGTAGAAAAAGATTGATAAATTGGTCTATACTATAATTGGGAACTTCTATTACTGAAGGACCCTGTTCAGAAAGGGAAAAGGTAAGTTACAGAGTAGAAGATATTTGCAATGCATATAACGAACTAAGGACTTGTTTCCAGAATATAAAACAGATTCTTACAAATGAGTGGAAAAAGAAAACCTAATTTCACAAATGCAGAAGACATGATCAGGCATCACAAACAAGATAGCCAATGGCCAACAAACAGAGAAAAATATACTAAACCTAAATAGTCACAGGGAAATGCAAATTAAAACCCCAGTAAGATAGCAGTACACCCACCCCCAAGATAATGGCTAAAACAAAGACAACAACAACAAAAAAAGCCCCAAAACTTTATAAAACCAAGTGTTGGTAAGGATACAAAGCAAACGAAACTCATACTCCTGAGAGAAGTGGCAAAACCATCTGTTTGACAGTATTTTCTGAAGCTGAGCAGATACACAGCCTGTTACCTGGCAGTTTCATTCCTAAGTATAATAGACCACATAGAAATGTGTATGTATGTGCACCAAAAGACAAACAAGAATGTTCATAAATCCTTAATACAGCTGAATACTGCAAATAGCACAAATGCCCATCAACACTGAATAAATATTGTGGTTCTTTCATACAATGGAATATTTTACTTTAAAAGCAAAGAAAATGAATCAGGTATTTCCACACACAACATCCTGAATGAATGTCACAAACTTAAGGTTGAGCATAGCCTACTATGTGATTCCATTTATATAAAGTGGGAAGAATGTTTCGCAAAACTCTGGTCTTGAAGTCAGGATGACGGTCACATCTGGGGGGTGGAGAGAAAGGGCACAAGGGAAGTTTCAAGGGTGCGGGGAATATTCCATTTCTTAGACTGGGTAATGATTGTGTGGGTGTTCCACTTGTGATAATTTCAGCAATTTTTTTTTTCAATTTTTTGTATGTAGGTTGTACTTCAACAAACATGTTTAACAAAAAAAGAGAGGTGACGGGCATTTTTTTTTTTGCAGGCTTTGAAAGTAGAGAGCAGAGGAAAAACAGGCCAGGACGTGGAGACGGAGCTGCTTTTTTTCTGACTGCGGGAAGTAGTTCACAGATTAAGCGTCAGGAAACAAACGGAGGGTTGCTGGAGGGGAGAAGGGTGTGGGGATGGAGTAATTGGGTGATGGACATTAAGGAGGGCATGTAGGTGTAATGAGCACTGGGTGTTATAGAAGACTGATGAATCATAGGCCTGTACCTCTGAAACCGGTAATACATTATATGTTAATTAATTGAATTTAAATTTAAAAAATTTAAAAAAATATATAGTTCAGTGTCATTCACTGAGCCAAAAACTCCTAGTGCATGCTGATTTTTTTTTTTTTAAGATTGCATTTATTTATTTGACAGAGAGATCACAAGTAGGCAGAGAGGCAGGCAGAGAGGGGATGGGGGAAGCAGGCTTGATGCGATGTGGGGCTCCATCCCAGGACCCTGAGATCATGACCTGAGCCAAAGGCAGAGGCTTAACCCACTGAGCCCCTTAGGCGCCCCACATGCTGATACTGTTCATAGAGTGCCACAATGCTGTAACGCTCTGTGGGTTCTGGGTCCGACCCTACGTAGATCGGTGTTTATAGAGTACTGAAATGCTGTCAAAGGCTGGGCGCCTGAGTCATAGTACTTAAAGCCATTGAAATCAGCAGAGACACCATTTCCCTCTAAAATCTTTCCTGACCATCATTTTGGGCCAAGGACTCCTTTTTATGCTCCCATGGTACCAGTCCTTGGGGTATCCCACCTCTCTGTCCTCCAGACTGTAAGTTTCTTGAGGGAGCAACTTTGTCTTGCTTACTATTCCAGTCTCAGTGCCCAGCACGGTGATTGCTGTACAGTGATCACACAAACGACTGCAAGTCAGTGGTGCGCATGTGCGAGGTGCCCCTGTTTATTTTGTAGATAGATTTGATCAGTTTGAAATGCATCATTCCTGTCAGCACTCAAAATTAGGATGAAGAGTTTGGGACTGCTTTTTAGGCACTTGTCTCCTTTTGTTGTTGTAGTGAAATTTTTACAATAAAGTAGATGCTTGAAAGGGCCCAGTATTCCTGGTTCTAAAAAAGCATTTTTTTTTTTTTCCAGAATAACAGTGTGACCTTCCTGAAAGTCTCTGCTTACTTTATAAAGACATGAAATCATTTCTTTTTCCTGATAACATAGAGTTTATTGATATTTTCAAATTGCTCTTGAATCCTAACTAAAAAAGAACTTGATAGCAAAGTTATTGTAGATGATTGTTTCACAAATGTTTTGAGTTTTGGTGTTTTTTTTTTTTTTTTAATTGTATAAAGTTGAGATACGAACACCAGTCATAATTATAAGCAGGTAGTGAAGCCAGGCTTGAATCTCATATTTTTGCCAATTGTATGCTTTCTCTCAAATCAACTGTGTTTTTAATAAGTGAAGTTTCTACATTGGAGTCATAAGGACAGATGTCTGTGTCATACCATGAATACAAACTGTATGATTTAGGGACAATGCCCAAAGCAGATAACTAGAGTGAAGACAAATGAAATTCTTCTTCTGTATTTGTTGGTTGTTGTGTGAAGGCAATCACAGACACAATCTGTGTCCTGGGATGTGGTACGTGAAATGGATAGAAGTTCTTGAATTCCATCATTTTGTGCATTCAAATGGATAGAAGACCACGAGGCCCTTTAATTTAGAAATTCCCACAGTTCTCAATACAGTGGCTCTCCAGTGGTTTCAGTTGTCACCTTTCCTAAGGGCTTTGACATCACATCTTCTTCAATGAAGTAATTCGCTTAGCAAGGAGATTTTCATATTTATGACCTATCGGCTAGATTCCAAATGCCCTTTGGTATTTTCTTTATATTGTGGCACACTTGGCTTTGGGTGGTTTCTGCCTCTTATTCATGGTAGCTTTGTAAAGCTTTCTCAAGTATGTAAGAGAGCTCTAAAATTGAGGCTTCTCATGTATAACTGAGAAATATTTTAGATGTATGAAGGAATGTCATGAAATATGGATCTCATACCAACATTAATGGCATTAACTCTCCAAAAACCACATGTTTTGTTAAAGAACTATGTATCACCTGTCTATCTTTACTATGAAATGTGTAAATTGTATATAATGCAGTAATATCTGAATAACTTATAAAGTGCTATTCAATTGTGTTGCTATAAAATATGGCAGGACTTTTTTTAAGCTTAAAGATATTTATTACACATTAGGAAAACCCTTTGTTTTATAATATATGTTTAAAATATTAATATCTCAAATTTTGATTTATTTTTCAAAATTTGAGTTGATTTCACTGGGCAGTGTTTCCTTGTTTTGCTATGCTATTTAATTTTGGAAGCTCATCAGTTTTCCTTTAGCCTACTGGGTTCCAGATCTATTTGTCCATAGAATACTTTTTATAGTGTGATGTCATGGCAGAACTTCAAAATCCATTCATGAGCTATAATAGTGGATTGTAATACTTGGACCAAAATTATGGAAAAATAAAGAAAAACTCTACAAACTAATTCCTGTGAGAAGTACCAATTGTGATTCTTTTTTTCCTTTTAAGATTTTTATTTATGTATTTGACAGAGTGAGGAGAGAGAGAAAGAATGAGTGTGAGCATAAGCAGGGGAGTGGCAGAGGAAGAGGGAGAAGCAGACACTCCTACTGAACAGTGTGTTCAATGTGAGACTTGATCCCGACTCTGAGATCATGACCAGAGTCAAAGGCAGATGCTGACTAAGCCACCCAGGTGCCCCCCAATTGAGATTCTTACGCTTTGAAAACTTTATAACGCAATGGAGGAAATTATGGTAACATAATAGAAAAATTAGATTATTGTATAAAGAACAATAAAAATTCAATTTAAAATGAGGTTTTATAAAGCCTTTCAATGAGAACAGTGTTTTTATATCTTATCACACACCTATTTAATATAAGGGCAGTGCTTCATAGTTGGATCTGCACAGTAGGTATAATATCCACTTATATTATTATATTTTGTTTTTTAAATTTTTATATTCTTTGCCAGGAAAATGTGAAAATCCTTATTCACACATGTATGTTGTATGAAAAGGAAAAAAAAAACATAGGGATTATTTTGCAACAGATAGGTGCTCTTGAATCAGGCTGTTCCAAAAGTATTTAATCATTTAATTTTCAACAGCCATTTCCCATTCTTCTTGCAACTAAAAGCTCTATGTATCTTCCTTTTGAAATGTTTTAGATTTTGAATAAAGATTTTGTTTATTTTGGAGAGAGAGAGTGTGTGTGCATGAGGTGGGGAGGGGCAGAGAGGGAGAGAGAGAGAAGCAGATTCCCCACTGAGCACGGAGCCCTTGATCCCAGGACCCTCAGATCATGACCTGAGCTGAAGACAGATACTTAACCAACTGAGCCACCCAGGCGTCCCACAACGTATGTCTGAGAGCAGTATATTACTAGATGAACAGTGTTCTAGTTTTATTTCTCCCCATTTCAACCTAATAATTAAATAAGATCTAAATTCAACTATGCTATCTCCTTTGTAAAATGCTTGATATTGAACCAACAGGAGAAAAAGGAAAGAAGGGAATGGGGAGGGGGCATGGGTGTGAGGTCTAGCCTAGGGCAAAAAGGGGTGTTAGAGAATTTTTATAAATAGTAAAATTGAAAGTTGATCTGCTTTTAATTATCACCACATGCCAGCAAGTTTTTAAAATGCCAATGTTAAAATATTTCTCCCCACGAAGGTGGACCACTCCTACTACACTCTACTCCTTGGCACACCATTGGTTTCCATTGTATTTTAAAAAAAAGAAGAGGAAAATGTCAAAATAGGGTTCTAAAAATTGTGGAAAATTTAAAATGTCTTAATTTAATAAATTATTTTAATATAAAATCAATTAAATTGAACTATTCATAGGGTAATTACATAACATAAAAATATTAATTCACAGGGACCTGTGATGAATGGCTTGTCTCTCATTTCTGTCAGTGTATCTCTTACGACTGTGCATATGACCTCCTTTTGATAGTCTTTGTTACTGTGAGGGTTGAATCATAAACTTTCCTTACTACTGCTCTTTTACCCATTACACCCCCCAAACTAGAATGAGCTTTGTTTAATTGATAACTAATTGCTTTAGGTACCTTGAGAATAAATATTATTTGGCTCACCAACAAATTTATAGCAAAATCTTGGAAATCATGAAATTCAGAAAATTCCTTTCTTTCTTCCCTCCCTCCCTCCCTTCTTTCCTTCCTTCCTTCCTATTTTTATTTCTTCCCTCCCTCCCTCCCTCCCTCTTTCTTTCTTATTTATTTTATTTTGTTTATTTATTTTATGGCCAACCTCCATCCCTAGTGCAGGAACCAGGCGCCCTGCCTACCACATTGCCATGGCAACTCAACCACCCCCTACACTGGAACCAGACTCCTTTCTTTTTTAAATAAATTAAATATCCAGACTTAGTTCTGCTAACATTATTGGTTCATCTCCCCACCCCCCAGCTTTACTGAGGTATAACTGACATATAATTGATTCATCTGAAATCCAGACTCCCCCTGACCAACTTTTTGAAACGTGATGCATCAGTTAGTAGTTTGAGTACTAAAGGTGTGAGACTGTTATCTTGATCTTAATTATGACTTTATTGCTCCTTTAATTTTGACAGGCAGAGGAAAACAGGCAGGGATTAAATATAAACCTCGCAGAGACTATATGAAGATTAATGAAACTCTTTTAGAAATAATTTGGGTTTTCATCTGTCTACAGAATGCCGGCATGTGAGAATAAAGGAGGAGATTTACTAATATCTTCCACCATTTATTTGAAATGTTAACAGAAGCGCATCATATTTGCAAATGAAGCTTAGTCTATGGTTAAAAATTGATCTCCACCTAAAATTGTTATCAGCTTACATAAACTGTTTTTTTTTTTTTTAATCTTGTATTTTTTTTATTTTTTTGATGGTCAGTCAATACTTATAAACTCCAACTTGGACAATATTAAACTGCAGAGTTTCTAAGGTGCTCTGGGTTTCTTAACTCCTCTTATTTTTAGATTAAGAATACAAATGTAACATGTATTTCAGAAATTTAAAAAAATTGATAATGGTAGGCAATGTCATATAATATGATGTAATATGTCTTGCATCTGGACATATACTTGGCCACTGTGCAAAAGCAATGATTGACTATGATGATCACATCTCTTGACACATCATCTTGGACCAAGTGTCACTGATGATGTTGGTTTGTGCTTTGGCTCTTCTTCACCATCTTCAGTGCCGATCTGTGATGATGATGAAATTAATAACAAAATATACTTTTTAAAGATTTTATTTATTTATTTAAGAGAGAGAGAGAACAGGAGCAGGGGGAGAGGCTGAGGGAGAAGCAGACTCCCCGTTGAGCCGGGAACCCAATGCGGGGCTCCATCCCAGAATCCTGGAATCATGACCCAAGCTGAAGTCAGACACTTCACCGACTGAGCCACCCAGGTATCCCAGCAAAAAAATTTTTTTAAGGTTTTCTTTATTTACTTGACAGTGAGAGAGAAGGCGAAAGAGGGAATACAGGCAGGGGGAGTGGGAGAGGGAGAAGCAGGTTTCCCATTGAGAAGGAAGCCTGATGCAGGGCTCGATCCCAGGACTCTGGGATCATGACCTGAGCCAAAGGCAGACACTTAATGCCTGAGCCACCCAGGCACCCCCCCCCCCCCGACAAAGTATTTTTAATGTAACATTTATAATTGTTCAAAGTGGGCTGCAATTCTCCGTAGAATACATGAAGATAAAAGCTTCCTCTTAAGGTACTTGTACCTACTTTAAGGATTTGCTGTAACAAAACATGCTTCCTTGATGTATTTATTAGAACCAACTTATGTGATCTTTTGCAGATGTACTAGATCTTACTTTGGCAATGATCAACAGAAGAGAAAATTATTTTGAATCCTAAATAGTTATAGAAAAGAACATTAGAAGAAAATCACCGATGCCAGAGACCTTAGTCCTAAGAAGCTAATACCTAGGGGTTTTTTGGTTTGTTTTTTTGAGAATATAATACCTTTGGATATACTGTGTATTTAAAAACCAAGTAACAAAACTCCAAGTTTTAGTTCTGACCTTCTTCTAATCTTCTAGTCCGATTGGAAAACCTGTTCTTTCTCTGTCTCTAAACAACTTGAGTACATACTCTTGTTTTTATTTGCTTTGCAAAGCAGTAATCAAACTCTTGGTGGTAAAAATAATTACTTAATAGAAATGATTTTTGCTTTTTGTTGATGTTTTTCTTGATGAGATTTTTCCCAGGGCCAGTTGATGAGGGCATTTGACCATCTGATTTTTACCTGCTGCCATTGACTTTTCCTTTTTGAAGTGAGACTAAGCTTTTGACAGCTCTTTCTTTGGTAATTCATAGAAGAAAAAGCCTTCAGGAAAAAACATTTGTACTTGATTTTAAGGGGTAACTAAATTTCTTTGTTGTTTGCTTTTTTGGAATTGTGTTAAAATTGTGAAATTGTAATGACTAAGTGCATATTTTTGAAGGTTTTTACTTTATTTTCTTCATCAAGAAACAAAACAAAACAAAACAAAACAAAACAAAAAAACAAGCAGACCAGTAACTGTTAACCCTAATTTATTTTTTACTCTTCAAGTGACATTACTTTTAACTGGCAACATTTGGATAATAAAAGCCATGGATTTTAAACCACTTAGTAATTTGGTTTCATTTTTAACACAAATAACACCTTTTCATCCATTTTATATAAACTTCAAACAACATATGTTTTAACTTACTGCCAAATAAGAAGAAATGTGTTACATTAAAGTGCATGTTGTTTGCTTGCGCATTTGGAAATACCATTCATTTTATAGCAATTTTGAGTTATTTTTCTGTCACTTTGTATTCCTATTCAAAGAGACATACAGAAACCCTCACTCAAAACAACTCCCTTAGGGTTTACTCCTGGATGTCAGCAGACATGAGCGGGAGGTACAGTATACAACAAGCTTAGGTCATGGAAATGTCAAGTCTTGGTGACTTGCATTTATTACTATCCTTTGAATTGTGTCCTCTTGAAATTCTGTGAGTGGTATTTTAATATATTTCTTTTGTGTTGAGGTGGGCAAGAAAGAGATGCCATGTCACTTTTTTTCCTTCCCTCTGTTGATATAAAAAATTGAGATGCTCTCCTTCTCTAGGATTTGGTTCAAATTTTAAAACGTGTGTTGCCAAGGGATAGTTACATACAGAATGTGAAATGTTAGTAACATAAGAGACTAGGGCATAAAAATGGGAACTTTTTCAATGTTAAGATGCAATTCAAAGGGTAGGATTTTTTAAATTTAAGGATGTGAAGCAGACATTAGAGAGATTCAGAGCAGATAGATTTTGTTCGGTTCTTCTTCTTACTTTTGGGAACTAGAGGCAGTTTTTTGATTGAGAATTCTGAGGAATAAAGGAATTAGCAGGCACAGGTAGGAATGTTTTGGCTCTAATCAGCTGTGTGACCTTGGATAAGTCATTTTATTTTCTGAGCCACAGGGGCTCAAAGTTTAAGTTCTGATATGACACCAAAGACTGGTAGGTGCCTGACAGGATGGGGTGGAGATCTCACGGTGCTAGGAGGGATGAAATGCAGAAGAAGTCCTGCCTCAGATTTAGTCTCTTTAGGCAACATAAAGATATTGGGGAAAGGGGAAGCTATTAAAAATAACTGATACTATGGAAGTTCACCTTTCCCCCCTTTACATTCCTTATAAACTGCAACAAATTAAGTTTAGTAGCCATCAACAAAAGACGGGTTAATACTCTTCTCAAAGACAAAACAGCACGGCTGTTATGTAGATGGGTGTACTCCCTATATTTGTTTTATGTCAGTTTCTGTATTTTCCTTCAACTTGAACAGTCTGTTAAAGAGTGATTGAAATTTTCTCCAGTGTTCTACAGCAGATTGTAAGGCAAGAAAAGTGGTGGCAAGTGTATGGCAAGAAAGGGTGTTTTGTAACCTAAGTATTCAGTTTGCCGGTTTACTCCCCATACTGCCTATTTGTCTATCTTCTATATTTAAAGTGATTAAGGCGTATTGCAGGATAAGATGAAGAAGAATAGAAAACAGCTCTCCTGGAGCTTCACTGTGGTTCTAAGACAATGGCGCCCTGGGAGGTTAGAAAGGAATCCCTTCCTGCAAAAGAAAAAAAAAATTTTTTTAGTCCCTCTTCTTTACCACTTTAAATTATATTGCGAGAATATGGTTTCTTTTAGAGAGACTACAGATTAGAGTTATCTGAAACGTATCAGTGAATATAGGAGAGAGAGACTCCTTCGTGGCAGATAAGGTTCAGATAAAATTTATAACTAGTAAATTAAAAAAACATCCCCTGGAAGCTTTCTCTGACCTCTCTTGTCGCCTCTACCTGTTGGGTTAGATGCCCCTCTGTGAAGCTCTTGTAAGCAATACTCTTTGTCTCCTTTTCACTGTGTGAGACATAAATCATCACTAGCACATCACCACTAGCTGGAGAGCTCCGTAAAGGCAGGGGCTGTATGTTATTTGGATTCGTGTTCTCACCCTTGTCACACAGTAGTTGTTCAGGAAATACCTGTTGAATGAATGTCAGAGATGATGGACAGACCTTACTTACATCCACAACCCTACATCAAAATAAGCAGTGCGTTTAGGTTTGACAATATCCTCACTACCTTGTCATTAAGAAACAGATGCCTCAGCAGTCTTCCAGAAGAATTGATATTTATTACCTTTGAAGGCTATTAAAAATTACATATATGTAGGGGCGTCTGGGAGTCTCAGTCGGTTAAGCAGCTGCCTTCAGCTCACTCAGGTCATGATCCCAGGGTCCTGGGATCGAGGCCCGAATCGGCTCCCTGCTCTGTGGAGAGCCTGCTTCTTCCTCTCCCTCTGCCTGCCTCTCTGCCTACTTGTGCTCTCTCTCTGTGTGTCAAATAAATAAATAAAATCTTCAAAAAAAAAAAAGATTACATATATGTAACACTTGCATGTCAAAAAATTTTTTACAGTTTTGTAGTATGTGAAAGTTTCATAAAAATATATTGTCAAGAATGTCGTCACTTGATTTGGGTAACTTGACTGCTTTGAGGCTTTTAAAAGCCTTTTTAGTGTTGATTTAAATACTGTCCTTTACTGGTGGCCAAGGATGTCACTCAGAAGCAATTGTTACTCACCAGTAGTTGTTGGCCAGTGATGTGAGCAAGACAGATCTGGGCCCAAGCCGAAATGTCTAGTCAGGCCCCATTCAGGTCACAGTGTGGTTCAAGCAGACCGTGCACGTCTCTCATTCCCCATCGGAATGAGGCCACAAAGAAAGCTGCCAGTGAATGTACACCAGCCAAAATTTTTACTGTCGTTCTTTCGGGCTGCTGTTGAGTAGATCCAGTTTCATTTCTATTAATGATTAAACTAGATTTCTTCCATGTATAATCACTTTTTGGCAGAATCTCTTCCTTTCTTATGAACTCTAGAATCTCAAAGTAAAGAGTGATACATAATTCTATACCCTAAATGCAGCAAGTTTCCCCCACTATCTTGTATTCAGAATCAGGCCATAGTTACATAGGGCCATAACCAAGTTCATAATTTTCAAAATGTCAAAGCATTTGAAGTTTTTCAGGTTTCTGTGGCAAAAGTCCTCAGTACAATTTTACACAGCCCTTTATATTGACTAATCTAAAGATTTGACTGTTCACTTAACAAGCATTATTACATTTTTCTCCTAGAATAAGCCGAAGCTCTTTAAATAAATTGATCCCTTACTGTCCCATAACAATAAAGAGTATTCAGTAGTTAGATTTTTCAGACAGTACCACACAGTATTGTCAATACTTGAAGAGCAGCTGTTGTCTCGTGAGTGAGGGCTGAAAGGTGAACATTCCCTACAGATTCAAAGAAGCACAGGCACCCTACTTTATTACCCATGCATAAGTGGAGCTCAGTCGAAAATGTGGTCAGATTTCATGTATATTTCATGGAATAACAACAGCATTTTCCACTGTTGACTAATACAGCCTTTAGAGCCCACCCTTGTAGGTGACTTGTACATTGCCATATACCCTGCAGACACTCATTACATACCAGCTGATGAGGAGAGAGGAATATCCCTGCTTTCCAGTACTGCACGTGAGATAACCAGGTCTTTCTGGTAGAGTTAATTAGTATCTGGTGGTCTTCTACATTCCAAAGAGAATATGACTTTGAATTAACTCTCTTCATAGATGCATTTGTAAGGTCCCCAAAGTAGTAGTCCCATGTTGGGACTTGGGAAATAACATTTAACTGAGTAATGATAACCCAGAGTAATGTAAATGCTTGGTTCTGCTGGCCACTTAAGTCTAAAGTGTAGGCATCTGGGGACTCTGATATACTCACTGGCTTGTGAGAACCTTCCGTTCTTCTGGCACTGATATGTGCTGGCATCATATGTTGCATTATTAGTGCGATGGTCGATGTAGAAGTTAAGTGTCTGTCTTTGTCTGGAATTATTTGCTAGCCAGAGAAACTTAGCCATTTTCAGGTATGGGTCTTTTTAATTGGAAGAGGGAGAATATCCTCATTTATTATTCATAGAGACAGTACATTTGTTATGATTCTTTTCTTAAAGATGAGACAGAATATGAATTAAAACTAAGTACAGGTTTTTTTTTAAAACTAAGTACAGTTTTAAAGGCTTTTTGAAATAAATTAGAATGCTGGTTTTACATATCTTCATACAAAAAATTATTATTTTAAATTTTATTAGCTGATTGAGTATTTCACCTCAGTTAATACTGGGGATGTTGACAAATAACTACGCATTTCTGTTTTACTGGGGATACTTTGTCTTTGTTTGTTTTTAATAATCATCAAAATAAATAGCATAGAATTGGACATATTTCTCAGAAAAGTAAATGGTATAGTATTAGACAAGTGTGGAACAAAGTACATGGGGTGAGAAATACGAAGTGGATATGTACAGCTCAATGTGTGGGATGGGATGGATTCAGGGAATTCACCCTTTTATATTTTATAATCAAATATTTTATATTTGATTTTTTAAATTCAGATTTCTCCATGTCGGCAGGCCCAAAAGGTAAAGAGAATAAAAAAGACCCATTTTATGAAAAAAGAAGTTTTATGTAGGAAAACATATACCTGAAAACATATATAGGAAAACCTATACCTGAAAGTTGTACAACAAAATTATTAACAATGATTGCCTCTAGGAAACAAGCCTCTAAGCAGACGGCCTTTTCTGTTTTTTTAATTTTATATCCCTCTCTATTAATGTGGTTTGTTTTGAGGAGCATGTACTATTCCTATAATTTAAAAAATTAAGAAGCAAATGGGGCACCTGGGTGGCTCAGTTGTTTAACCGTCTGCCTTCGGCTCATGATCCCAGGGTGCTGGGATCGAGCTCCCACAATGGGCTCCCTGCTCAGCAGGAAACCTGCTTCTCCCTCTCCCACTTCCCCTGCTTGTGTTCCCTCTTGTACTGTCTCTCTGTCAAATAAATAAAACAGAATAAAATGTAAAAAATTAAGAAGTAAAAAGAGAGAGACTAAGATGGGGACAGGGAGAATGTGAAGGGCTCTAGAAGTCAGAGAACGGCAAGAAAGGTGAAGATTGTGGTTCATTAGAACTGGATCCTAACACAGATCGATTTAGACACTTGCTGGCTAATGGAATCTTCTTCTCGGAAGAGAAATCTGGAGCCCAAGACAGTGGTGGTGAAGAGGGTGCCTGTGTGGAGAGGCAGCAGGACTATAGAAGGAACGTGGTAGTGGAAAAAATTGGGAAGGTAAGGGGATTGTTTATGGAGGTAATGAGAGTGAAATGGAGTATGGCTACGATATAAGTATTTTGTGGCAAGAGTGTTAACCTGGGGAGCTCTTGGGAGTTTCAATATGTGTCTCTATTGAGAAACATCAGTCATAGTGAGCCTTTACTAATTTTATTATTAGTATTCTATTTTTATTTTTATTTATCAGAAAATGAATGATACTTAACCTGTCCAGACAGCCTCAATGCAACAACATGACTTCAGGCTGCTGAGTGGACCAGGTTATACTAACATTCAGGACTGGAGCTATTTATTTTCTCAGTTTTGGTAATGACCTATGTAAAATATTTTTAGAATTGTCTTACACGAGGTTAGACTCTTACACCTAGGAATCAAAGCATAAGAAGCTGTTTATTAGCTAGTGGGCTGATTAGCCATTAGCTAAGCTAGACATTTGGAATTACATATATATATATATATACATACATATATATATATAGACATAGAAACATATACACACACATTCTCTAAGGAAGGTTAAAATCTATAAAGCTAAATATATTCATTAGTATCACTTAGGAGATATTCTCCTTTGTCATGTTTCTTTGGCAAAAGCTAGCAGCTCTGTTAGCAGTGGTTTTGATGATAAAATCCTGCAATTCAAGAGGTTGGCTTTTTCAGCAAGACTGCTACCTTGGGCAATGCTGGACCAACTGTGAGAGGTCTGTTTTCTTGAGACCTGGAAAGCTGTTCTGTTTGCTAAACAAAGGAATTGTTGATTTCAGTGATTTAATTCCTCTTTTGGCTAAAGGCTGCTGAATGAAAACAGTGCTTATTTGGGAAGGAATCTGTTGCTAAGGCAACTGATATCTCCTTAATTATTGGCCAATATTCCCATATGAGATTGGTCTCTTTTGATTGTTGGAAATAACCAAATTATCCTGAGCACTTTCAAGTCTTGAATTTGGTGTTGATGATGGGGGTGGGGATGGAAAAAGGATTTTTCTCAAGTTTATAATCAGAAATCTCCCATTTGGGTTGAGATAGTGAAGGTACTATGTTCGAGGTAGTGGTGGTAGTAAAAATATAGGTAACCATGTCATTTTTGCAAAATCTGCATTGTAAGAGATCTTGTTACTTAAGGCTGGTTGCAGTTATGAGATTAATGACCTATGTTCATTAAATTCAAATTGAATTCTTTGATGTCTAAGAAAATATCTTAATCAGTTGTTTATGTACTTGTAAGTACTATTTGAGTAATTATGCTAACAAGGGCTGTCTTCCGAACTATCCACAGCCATTTATGTGAAGTTCTTTTCTTGAATGTATCTAGTGGTGCATATGTTGACCTTGGAGACTGACCTCTTTCGCCTATTACTTTGTAGGATCATATAAAAGGCCTATATGGCTTCTTGTCTCTTGGCCGTGCAGTTGTTTGATCATTTAAAATTAATTGAAGCTTTGAATATAGCAGGCAAAATTCTGTTGTATTCATAACATACTTACTTCATGATTGTTCTCTAGTCTGAAGGACATACTGAGAAACCATTATAATTCTTACAAAATAGGAGTTTGTCTTTATAATTTTATTGTATGTCTTTTAAATACTGAACTGTGGATAATAGAGATCACATATCTTGTGTTTTACAACAAAATGGGGATTCACTGTACTTGCCCTCTGCAAGCCTGGTGAGCATTGATGAGGTTCTCCTAAGATTACTCAGGGTGTCCCACATCTTCTAGCTGAGTGAATGTGAGGTTCTGAAATTGATTGTGATTTTTATGCTGTGGAACCACGTGGGTTTTTCAGGACTCACATGAAAGGCTTTTGGTACAATAGGACTGAGTCAATCTCTTTTGGATGGTTATAGTTCTTACTCAGTATTCGTCTTTCCATGTTTCATTCATGGGGGATGACATTGGTTTTACACCTTGGGTTGAATTGAATATGAAAAGCTTGCACTATGTATTGGACCTATACTTAAGTTGGATTTTATGTACATATTTATTATCTATTCTAGACTTTTAGAATTTCACTCTTCATTTTACTCTTCAAGAAGTAAGTACAAATAAGATTCACTTGATGAAAATATTAAAATACATGAACAGGGACAATAGCCTGCAACACCGTTGACTAAAACATAAGCACAAAACTACAGAATATAGGTTCAAAATGGTTGCTGTCCCCACATGTGCCTTCAACATCATTAATCTGGTTCTCAGGTGTGGCTTTTGCATTATCTACTGAAGTTCTTCCATCTAAGGCTGCAAATATAACTATACAAGTTAATCCAGGATACATTTCAAATTGGCCTCCTTTTAAAAGGAGAGGAAGAAACAGGCTCCTCACTGAGCAAGGAGCAAGGAACCTGATGCCTGACCTAGGATCATGACCACCTAGCCATCCTAGTATGCCTTATTTTTCAATTCCATCATATTTATAAAATTTTCAAAGCTATTGCTTTAGTCATTTATCTTAAGAGATTACTTTTCTGGATTATGATGTGGAAAAACAAATTTTCTTAAGATTGTACAGAGAATCGATTCTTTGTGTTGATTAGATTGTAAATACTTGACCCAAGTTAAGGCATATGTTATCCTCTGTGCATGTCAGTCTATTAGTTTGTTTTGTCACATAACATTTGATTCCATTTTCCAACCAAAATACAGCATTTCGGGGCGCCTGGGTGGCTCAGTGGGTTAAAGCCTCTACCTTCGGCTCAGGTCATGATCCCGGGGTCCTGAGATCGAGCCCCACATCGAGCCCCACATCGGGCTCTCTGCTCAGCGGGGAACCTGCCTGCTTGCTCCTCTCTCTCTGTCTGCTTCTCTGCCTACTTGTGATCTCCATCTGTCAAATAAATAAATAAAATCTTAAAAAAATACAGCATTTCACCATTTTCTCAAATTCATTGAAGATCAAAGATATAGAGAATATTTTGTTAGTGTTTTATTAGCTTTTTTTTTTTTTTTTTTTAACATCTGTTTTGGGATGCCTTGGTGGCTCAGTCAGTTAATCTCTGGCCTTAAACTCAGGTCATGATCCCAGGGTCCTGGATCAAGTCCTGCATCAGGCTCCCTGCTCAGTGGGGAACCTGCTTCTGCCTCTGCCTGACTCTCTCCCTGCTAGTGCACTCTTTCTCTCTCCCTGGCAAATAAATAAATAAAATCTTTAAAAAAAAAAATCTGTTTTCTGGGGATTATGCTTAGATTATGCTTAGTACTAACTTTCAATTTGCATAACACATAAATATATTTTATGTAAATATTTTATATAGGTATTTATGACAAATCTTAGTCTTTCTATACATATATATGACAATTTTTTTCTTTCTGCAAAGTAGTCTTCTTTTCCCCCCAGTCTAACTGTGGTTAATTTGTTAGTCAGTAGTTTATTTCTGTGCTTGGTCTCTTTCTTTTGAGAACGCATTGACACGTTTTTACTACTGGACATTTTCTTTGAGGGAGGTAGAACCATTGACTGTGTGTGCATGTGTGCACCAGAGAACATACAAGAACAAAAGAGAAACATTCCATCACTTCTTGAAGGGTCTATTGAAAATGCTACATATTTCTATAGAATCTAAAACTGTAATTTGGAACAGGAATGAGGAAAGAGACTTGTAAAATTTAAGTTTTCTATTGCTTGGTGCATATGGTACATTCCATTCCATCTTTCTTGATATTTCTCCAATTGATAGAGTAACTTCTACATAAGCTTTAGCCCAGCCAAGACTTGGACAAATTTGAACACTGGTTGTACTCAGGGAACACGCTAAGGCACACTTCAAATGTCTGAATTAGACCATACATTAGAAAATATAAAGGTTATAGGAGGCTTGCCTCTAGCAAAAATCATCAAAGAGATACACATTTATGTTTGATGCTTCCCAACTTACCAGCCATACCTCATCAATTGAATTATCTTTTTCCTCTCATAAACGCTGTCCAGTGCTCTTATGCACCCTGTGACTGGTAAGGATCCTTTTCTCATCACTCCCACGGCCTGTTCTTCTTCTCCTGTTCTCTTTCTGCACTCCAAGCCTTACCATCTCCCATGTCCTTGCACCCTGTCCATGCCTTTAAACATTGCCAAGGGTGCATTTCAGTCCCTCTGTGCTGCATTGTCTTAGGAATTAGTTCAGTGCACTAATCACCGTCAGATTGGTAATGGCTGATGATGTGTTAGCCTTTTCTAGCTTGCTGTGTTAATGAGAATTGTAACTTACTCAGTTGTTAGTGAAGAACCCTTCAAAGCACATCCCCTCACTGGTTGGACTTTGATGGTTTAGGTACTATTTCAAGCTGGTTTATTTAGGTATTCATTTTAAAGGAAAAAGAACAGTGATAGCCTATCAGTGCATATCCACTTTCAAAATTAATTAAGTATGAGATTGTTACTATTCCGTAAGGAACACTGATTTTAGAAGAGAAGACAAAACTTTATTCAATAATTATCCACAATAAAATACCCTCTAGTTGCATACTCTTAGCCAATTAAATGAGAATATTTAAATGAAAATATTTTATATTAATAATATACACAATTTTGGAAGATAGAAAGAATTTCCTTTTTAAATCATCTAATTATTATTTTATTTTTTTAGAGAGAGGAAGGGCATGTGCATGTGCGAATGGGGGTGTGGGTAGAAGGTGGAGGGGCAGAAAGAGGGAGAGAAAAAATTGCACACAGTCTCCACAATAAGCACGGAGCCCCACAAGGGCTTGATCTTATGATACTGAGATGCTGACCCCAGCCCAAATCAAGAGTTAGATGCTCAGCTGACTGAGCCACTCAGGTGCCCAATCATCTAATTATTAATTATTTTTAATTTTTGTGATGATGACTGCTGATTCACCCTGTTTTATAATGCTCTTTTCTTTCAATTATAAGCATGTATGTGTGGTGTGTGTGTGTGTGTATCCTTATATAAAACATTTTAGGGGGGCGGGCTGTGGATCATGGACAAAAGGTTGAGAAACACTAGACTGGATATTTTGCTGGGGTCCAAAGGTGTAGCTTAGCACTGCTTTTGACTAATGACTACATGCAGCCCTCAGACTGGAATCTGGAGCTGAGTGATAGAGGACTCCAGGGGTAAGAGACTAATATCAGAATCAGAAAAAAACAAAACAAAACAAAACAGAATTAGATGTCCTTGAAGAGAGCAGAGTATTTTGGTAGAAGACATGTATCAGGAAAGAAGATGGTCCCACTTACCCAGAGGCCAGCCTATAGAGGGAAGACATCTAGACAAAGGGCTTGTGGGCTCTGTCCTCTATTTTGGTTTTCTATTGCATATATAATCAATTGCTCTGAAACTTAGTGGATTAAAGCAACCCTTTTATTTTGCTCATGGGCTAAGGATTTGGGAAAGGCTCAGCTGATCAGTGATGATGGCTCATTGTCACATGGCAAATGTTTTGGTGCTCTCTGTCCAGTCTGCGTCTGCATGTGTTGTCATCCTCCAGGATGTCCCCATTGTGGGTTGATCTTTTTTTCTTATAGCATGGTAGTTCCTGGGTAGTCACATTTCTTACAGGGCACTTGGCTTCCAATAGTGAGTGTTTCAAGAGATAGGAAGTAGAAGTTGCCAGTATGTTAAGGACTGGGCTCAGAAACGGGTACATTGTCATTTCCACTGTATTCTGTTGGTTAGAGGAGTCACAGAGCCTACCCATATTCAAAGGGAAAGGAAGTAGACCTTACTTCTCAATGGGACCATTATCAAAGAATTTGAGATTACTTTTAATATGCTATATTGGCCAATCCACTTGGCCAAACAATCTGATTGTTTCTGAAGGGTAGCCCTGTCCTAAAATAGCCTAATAAGGTTTTCTTTCTTTTTTTTTGCTACTTTTATTGGGATTATTAATCAGAAATAATTATATTGTTAAACTATTTTGAACATTTTAAACTTCTGTCCTTTTTCTTTTTGCTTATTTTATTTAAACTTTTAAAATAATTGTAGATTCACATGCAGTAATGAGAAGTAATGCAAAGATATCCAGTGTACCCTTTACCTAGTTTGTCTTAATGGTAACACTTGCAAAATAATAGTATAATATTACAACAAAGAAGTTGACATCGATATGGTTCACTAACCTTATTCACATTTTCCAGTTTTACGTACATTCAACTATATGTGTGCATGTGTCTATGTATTTAGTTCCATGCACTTTTATCACATGTAGGTATGTGTATCCACCACCCCAGGCAAGATTCAAAACAGTTCCCTCACTGCAAGGATGGCTTTTTATAAACATTTCTTCCTCTTCTCATCCTTAATCTCTGGCCATCACTCATCGATTCTGTATGTCTGTAATTTTGTTATTTCGTGAATGTTTTGTAAATGGAATCACACAATATTTAAAACCTTTTGGGATTGGCTTTTTTCACCTAGCATAATTCCCTTAAGGTTCATCCACATTGTTCCATGTATCAATAGTCTGTTCCTTTTTACTGCTGTCTGGTGTATCATGATATGAATGTACCACAGTTGCTTTAACCATTCACCTGTTGAAGGACCCCTGGGTTGTTTCTAGTTGGATGCTTTTATGAATAAGGCTGCTGTGAATAGTCACATACAGTTTTTTTCTGAATGTCAGCTTTTATTTCTCTGGGGATGAATACTTAATGGTACAATTGCTGGATTATATGGCAATTGCATTTTTGGTCATACATGTTTTCTAGAGTGACTCTACCATGGTTCATTCCCAGTGTATGAACGATCCAGTTTTCCCACATCCTTCTCAATATTTGGCAGTGTCATTATTTTTTAATTTGGCCATTTCGATAGGTGTATGTGATATCTCATTAAGGTCTTGGTTTGCATTTCCTTAGTGGCTAATGATGTTGAAAGTATTTCATGTGCTTATTTGTCATCCATATATCTTTGATGAAATATCTGTCCGTGTCTTTTGCTCGTTTTCTAATTGGATTATTTGGTCTTTTTCATAATTGAGTTTTGAGACTTCTTTATATAGTCTACAGACTAGTCCTTTGTCGGGTAGATAATTATTTTGCAATTATTTGCCTTTCATTTGCAGCTAATGTTTTCATCCTCTTAAGAGGGTCTTTTGCAGAGCAAAGGTGTTTAATTTTGATGAAATCCAATTTATCTGTTTTTCTTTGTGGATTGTGCTTTGACATCAAGTCTAAGAATTCTTCTCCTAGTCCTAGATCCTGAAGTTTTTTCTTCTGTGATTTTGTCTAAATTTAGTAGTTTTATGTTTTACAGTAAGTCCATATCCCATTTTGAGTTGATTTTTCATATATAGTATGAAGTTTTACTTGGGATTTTTTTTTTTTTTTTTGCTAATGGATGATCAGTTGCTCCTTTCCTTAAGTTTTTAAATACAGTTGCATTTAAAAATGCCAGGTTTCTCTCAGTTAAATTGGGGAGAAACAAAGAGTTTTAATATGTGTTTGTTCCAAGATAAAGACAGAGCAGAAAATTCCTACTCGCTGAGTGGTAGAGGTATCAGAGCAAGATAACTGAATAAAGAAAGTTGAAACTTGGGGTACCTGCATGGCTCAGTCATTAAGTGTCTGCCTTTGGCCCAGGTCATGATCCCAAGGTTCTGGGACCGAGCCCACATTGGGCTCCCTGCTCCATGGGAGGCTTGCTACCCCTCCTCTCCCATTCCCCCTGCTTGTGTTCCCTCTCTGGCTGTCTCTCTCTCTCTGTTTCTGTCAAATAAATAAATAAACACTTAAAAGAAAATAAAAAGAAAGTTGAAATTCGAGGAGAAAGAACTTATTCCTTCTGCAGAATATATTTATTTCTATTTAAGAAATTTTTTCATTCCTTAAGGATTTTGTAATATAAAGGGATGATTCTCTTTCTGGAATATGAGACACTTTTCAGAGATTTTTATTTGAATATAGTAAATTATTTTTCTTACTTGTTCCTGATTATACTTGGTTTTTGACACTCGGGGATTATGGTGGTTGGTTTTGGTCAATATTCATGTAATTTATTCTTTGTTTTGGATTTGAAAATTTGTTAAAATCCTGATTATAGTTTAGTCAGAATTAAACCTTATTTCTCATTTCAGAGGGACTCTATAAATACAGTTAGCAACAGTCTCAGAATTTTAGTACTAATAATGACTAATAACATGACGTATTTCTTATAGTATAAATATGGTTCAAGAAATCCATCTCTTCTTATCAAATTGGATTTCTGTAATAAGTCTTCTTTACTGACTAATTTTCCTCCAAAATTAACTCTGTTTAAACCATTCTTGCTTTTTGTCATATTTCAAAATGTGTTAGCTAATATTACTTTAAATAATCAAGGTATCATTTTTATCTTGCAAATTTATGCTGATCAAAAAATCTTCAAATTTGAAATGTTTATAAAAATGACTATGTGACAGAATGGCAAACATACTCTTTAAGTGTTTTAATTTTAAAAGCTCACAAGGCATTTAGAAAGGTAGTGCCTACAAAAAAAGCGTTATCTTCAATATTATTTACCTGTTCATTTTGGAATTCATAAAATTTGTTCACTTTTTTGGGGGAAATTTGAATATGTGGGTCCTTATCATCAGAAAGGAATAGAAAAATTGAAGGCAGTTTGGAGCTGAATAGAAGTTATTAATGAGCTTAGCTTTGACTGAAATGACAGATTAATGGCTAAATTTTCTTCTATAGCAAGTCTGTTAAAACTTCTAGCTTGCTTCAGTAAATTCTTTCTGTCATTACAAATTGAAGGCAAAAAGCAAAGTAGTTTTCATTTCAATTTTGAAATTCAGACCTTAAATCTTTAGTGACCTTCATTCAGAACAAGGACTGGTTGTATTTCTTTGGAGCACCTTAAAAAAAAAAAAATCTGATGACATTATGAATCCTGTAACACATAACATTTTCTTCTTTGTATTGACTACAAAAACCCACTGACCCAAATTTATAGGCTACCTTTAATTAGTAGACCATACAATGTTATGCCCTTTATGTACCTACCCTTACTTCATCTCATTTTTTTCTTATGTTCTTTGCCCTGATTTCCTCTTCTATTCTGATAGTAGAAAAAATCATCATGATCTTTTATGTTTAATGCCTTTTATAAGCACTTCATATAGGTTACATTAACTTCATGTTTAATATCCCTTTGATAGGTATTTTCATTACCTGCCTTTTATTGAGGAAGTGTAGAGCAGTTGCACTCCGAGTACCAGTCTGCAATGAAATTAGGAGTTTCTACCAGAATTAAGTCAACTCCCTTCTTCTTTCATAAAGAAAGTTATTCTATGGAGATGCCTGGCTGGCTCAGTCAGAAGAGCGTGTGACTCTTAATCATGGGGTTGTGAGTTCAAGCCCCCCATTGGGTATAGGGATTACTAAAAAACAAACAAAAACCCAACCTTACAAAATAAAGAAAGTCGTCCTATAAACAAAATTTCTCCCTTTTTTATGTGTGTGTATGTGTTTTCTCTTTGAAGAGTCAGTAGTTTAGTGGTTAAATACAGAGCATAAAGTTATTCTCTCCTCCCCTTACCCAAAATTTTAACTTTGGACAAATAACTTCACCTTTCTGTGTGTGTGTCTCTCTCTCTCTCTTTTTTTTTTTTTTAATAAACTGACGCTAATAAATCATAGGTTTACTGTAGGGATGCAATCAGAAAATGCACAGAAAGCACTTAGCTTGGCACTGAGCGTGTCAGTGTTCAAGGGGTGGTAGGTGTTACTGTTATTACCTAGCTTTTACGGATGCATTTTAAACATGGGACAAAATTATACTTTCATTTATCTCATTTTGACAGTGTACCTCTTCTCATGACCTACACGTACCTAAAGTAAAAGAATATTTTTCCTAGCCTTTCATTATTGCTATCCTTTCAAGGATTCCCTACCTTTTTGCCCTGTCTCAATTCCTGGGATATGATGTATATGAGCTATCATAAAATAAACTCATAGTTTTTCTATATTAGAAGGTCAACTGGTTTAAGATAGCATAAAACATATAAAACCTAAATCTGTATCTGTATAAAATTTTGAAAGGTGTGTTGTAAAGCCAACTTAAAATGCTTTTATTATATTTGCTTAATGTGGAATTTTTATGATGTATATTTTTTTCTTAAAATAAGGTGAATAAGATAAAATTCCTTTCTCCAAGCAAGTAAAATGAATGTCGGTATCCCTAAGATCTCTAGAAGGACTTGCAGTGGTAGGATACATGCTATTCCTCATCTCTGTGTGTGGAACCACTACGGGGTAATTAGAATCCCATCTAATTACATTGGTGTTAATATTAGTCACAAGAAGCTATGCATTTTCATGGAACTAAAAAGCATTCTGATGAGAGTTTTAATAACTTCTCACATGTGTTTATTTTCATGGTTGGTGCTAGCTGATGATCATAATTTCCAAGCCCTGTGGAGGGAGAAATGCCCTCGGACAGCTCTTCTTTTGTGGTCCACTGGGGACAGTTCACCTGAGGACTAGGCCCCTGCCTGTCCCCAACCCCTTCCGTTTCTCACACAGAATTAGATGGAGGCCAGAGGAGAGGGCTCCAGAACATAGGAGTATGACCAGTACATAATAGTGACCCAACGATTGTTATTGAATTAATGAATGAACAGATATAAGTACTGTGTTTCCGTGTTCGCTTTGACTATTAGAAGTGTCTGGGCTAAATTTATTGTTCAGTTATAGC
The DNA here is from genome assembly GCF_011764305.1 of Mustela putorius furo. Classification (NCBI taxonomy): domain Eukaryota; kingdom Metazoa; phylum Chordata; class Mammalia; order Carnivora; family Mustelidae; genus Mustela; species Mustela putorius. The sequence goes on along the minus strand of NW_025421321.1, from coordinate 14,076,584 downwards.
AAGGAGGCAAGGTGATGATATATTGTAGTTCTACTCCTAATTCTTTGAAAATTTTTGAAGCAGGATGCTTTCATATTGGGAGCAACCTTCCACATCTGGACTATGAGATTTAAGAAAGGCTGGTTTCAAGTGCATGGTGCAAGTGCAAGGGGAAAGGTTCTCTTGGGGCGATGGGCCAGCCCATCTCGTGCATTCTGCAATGCCCGCTCCTCCCTCCCTTCTTGGGAAGGAGCACTGGAAAGGATTTATTCTGATGAGTGTGAACCTCAGTTTACTCTGACAATATAGAACAGAACACTGTACAAGATAGGGCAGATGTTCCCCAGCTCCTCCCTCCCGGCTTCCAAGACAGAAGTTAAAATGAAAATCCGACAGTGCTTAAAGAAAGCAGAGGGTGAATGGCTATGTGGAGACCAGTGAGAAAAACACCATGAGAGGAATAGAAGGTGCTGAGTAACTTGTGCAGGGTTAGGACCTGGATCCAAGAAGGGCAAGTGTATTCAGGAGTAAGTTAAATTTACTTAATGTTTGTGCCAGGCAATGTACTAAAAATGGAGAGGTTGGTAGAGGGGCAAGGTTGCTGAGATGAAGCTTTTTAAGGATAGTATGCCTTGGATGTCCCTGAATGTCCAAACAGATCTGAGATCTCTCCTCTCTAAGGACTAAACAAACCTAGAGCTAGCTTGCTCCAAGATCAGGTGAGCAATGGTTTCTGGGAATTGCCAGTCTGTATTAGGTAGAAAGTCAAAAGAGGAAGTGTGTGCAGATTAATCAAGGGTGTCTAATTCCAAAGCAATGGATGCCAAGATGGTGAGAAAGGCAGAGAAAGAGCTAAAGAGATTATAAATACCATGAGAGCAGGGACCTTGTCTGTCTTATTCATTGCTCTGTTTTCAGCTCTTAGATGAGTGCCTGACACATGGCAGATGCTCAGTAAATAGTTTTGAATGACTGTATTAACAGGAGAAACTTCTGACAGATTAAGTGCAAGGTCAATTTTATGTAAGGATTATTGCTATATCAATGATATGTATGCCTAGATTTCTCCTCATATCCTTCCTTAATATTGAAGGAATATGTTAGGTAATCATAGGATATAGTTGCTATGATTTATGGGATAGGCCAAGGAATGGTTTAGTATATTCACAAGGGAGGATGCTATTGAGTGTGAGTCCTGCACAACCTCTGAGAAGTTGGGTAGTCTGTGTAGACCACTAACTTATCTGTAAGTGGCAAATAGAGCTGACCTGATATATTATGTCTTAATCTCTACATAACTTAAGGGATGGGAGAAGCGAGTGACCAGGGAAAGGCAGAGGGTCCTAGATTAACATCGTAATATTATCTATAAAGATTATACCTAGAAATGGTATATATATTCTTATGATTTGAATTTCTGTCTAAGAGGAGCTTTGATCTACGGCTAGATCATTCTTCAGATGCTGGCTTTGTGTCCAAAAAGTTTTTTGGGAAAGTAATTCTGGTGGGCAGGCTTTTCAGGGGGTCTGGGAGGGGTTTGGTGGAAATTTGGATATGGGGGGCATCTCGGTAACTCTGTTGTTAAACATCTGCCATCAGCTCAGGTTATGATCACAGGGTCCTGGGATGGAGCCCTGCATTGGACTCCCTGCTTGGCGGAACAGGGAGCTTCTCCTTCTCCCTCTGCCTGCTGTCCAAAGAGAGAGAGAGTGCCCAGTCTCTCTCTGTGTTGAATAAACAAATAAAATCTTTAAAAAAAATTTAGGTTTTGGTACAAAGAGACTAATGATACTGGGTCAAAGTGCTCAGAGTCTGACAAAAATAGCCCTTCAGGCTTTGATGAGGGAGCTGTACAATGTTTATAGACTGTCCTAAAACATGGGGGCTTTTGGGGGAGACAAAAGACCAATGGAACAGGCAGTTCATTCCCCTGTCTGTCATGGAGGTCTTACTTCTAAGGAAAATCTGAAATTGAGGGATCTACTCTATTACGTGAATCGGAGATGTGACTTGAAAAATTGGGAAAAATAATGGCACCAACGAATGGGTCAGGGAATTTACAAGTAGGAATTGCGTTGGGAGGAAGGTTCGCCGTTTTGGTTTTAGAAATCCTGACTGGGAAATGACAACTCAGCATGTTGAAATTTGTGCTAGAGAGCTGAGAAGAACAGAGGAAAAGCTTAAGTGAGAATAAAGTTGGGGGTCATTTGCTTTGTGTTCAACCCCCTGGGAAAGCAGTGAACCACTGACAGTATCGACAGTTAGCCTCTTGCTGTGAAGGGTGTTAGGCCCTTTGCCTACGTGTGGTCTAAGCGCGCGAGGACATGGCTGTGACAAATGGCATGCAGAGAACCCAAAACAGTGACTTCTGTTTATTAGAAGGAGAATCTAAAGACCGAGTCACAGATAAGCTATTTTCTTTTTTTTTTCTTTGCCATTTTTCCCCCCTTTGAGAACTTACTATTATTAGGGTTCTATCAGGAAATATATGCCCAAGTCCAAACAAAAATGTCTCATTGCTTATGGTGAAATGTACCAGGGTGGCTGACAGGTAAAAAAGAAAGCCTCATATAGGAAATCAAATGTGCCAGTAATCCTGCTTCAAACCATGCCAGTTTGCTTCCTTCCTAGTTTCCTTCCTAGTTCTCATTAGACTCTTGCAGTAAATAAATTAAGTATCTTTCCCACTGGGAATTTTTTAGAAACACTTAATGAAGTAAATGCCACAGTGTTTGGTCAGAGGGCAGCCTTGTTATTGAATTATTTTTAGCATGCATTTTTAGTATAATATTGGTTTGTTTCTTTTGATCTGGGCTTAAGTCTTGGCCAGATAGTATGGTTCAGAGGACAGAGTGAGCGAGAGATTTGGGTTTAGTATGTAGTACACATAACCAAGGGAAGCATCTTTCTCAAAGGTTAAAAAATTTAATTTGATAAGAATGCCTCTGTATTGAAATGGCTGTATTTGGGACAGCTAAAAAGACATACTATTAACTTATTGCCCTTGAATGTTTGAAAACATTTTATAGACTTAATTTTAACTTTATAGCCTTTCAAGAAAAATATTATGTACTATTACAAAAATAAACATAGTTAACAATTAAATTACTTTAAATGCAGCTTAATCTTAATAATTAAGGAAGCTTTTGGGGAACTTGAAGGGCTTTGAATCATCATTATAAGAACAAATTGTTTTTATATTGACAAAAGGCCAACAAGTACATGAAAAGATGCTCAACATCACTAGTCATCAGGAAAATGCAGATTAAAACCACAAGGAGATGTCACCTCACACCTGTTAGAATGGTTCTTATTAAAAAGTCAAGAGATAACAAATATCGGTATAGATTAGAGAAAGGGGAACCCTTGTGCCCTGTTGGTCACATTGTAAATTGGTATACTTAATGGCATGGAGGATCCTGAAAAAAATTAAAAAATTAAAAATTTAAAAAATTAAAAAATTAAAAATTGACTACCATATGATCCAGCAATTCCACTTCTGGGAATATATCCAAAAGAAACAAAAATACTAACTCAAAAGGATCTATACGCCACCATGTTCACTGCAGCACGATGTACAATAGCCAAGACATGGAAACAATCTAAGTGTCCATCAGTGGATGACTGGATAAAAAAGTTGTGGTCTATTTATAGCCTAGCATTTGCTACAGCATGGATGGATCTTGATGACTTTGTGGTAAGTGAAATAAGTCAGACAGAGAAAGACAAATGCTGTATGATTTCACTTATGTGTGGAATCTAAAACAAACAAAACCACACTCATAGAAAAAGAGATGAGAATTGTGGTTACCAGGGGTGGTTATGGAGGTAGGGGATTAGGAAGTTGGAGGAAGGTGGTCAAAGGCACAAACTTCAGTTGTAAGATAAATAAGGGCTGGGGATATAATATAGCATGGGGACTATAGTTAACACTGCTGTGTGGAATTCAGGAAAGTTGTTAAGACAGTAAATCCTAAGAGGTTGTTTTTTTTTTTTTTTTTAAGATTTTATTTATTTGTCAGAGAGAGAGAGATTGAGAGAGTGAGCACAGGCAGACAGAATGGCAGACAGAGGCAAAGGGAGAAGCAGACTCCCTGCTGAGCAAGGAGCCCAATGTGGGACTCCATTCCAGGACGCTGGGATCATGACCTGAGCTGAAGGCAGCTGCTTAACCAACTGAGCTATCCTAAGAGGTTTTTTTTTTTTTTTTTTTTTTAAGATTTTATTTATTTATTTGACAGAGAGAAATCACTAGTAGTCGGAGAGGCAGGCAGAGAGAGAGAGAGGAGGAAGCAGGCTCCCTGCTGAGCAGAGAGCCCAGTGCGGGACTCGATCCCAGGACCCCGAGATCATGACCCAAGCCAAAGGCAGCGGCTTAACCCACTGAGCCACCCAGGCGCCTCCAATCCTTAGAGTTTTAAGGAGAATATTTTTTCCTGTTTTTCTTTTTTTTTTCACTTTTATTGTATTTATATGAAAAGGTTGATGTTAGCTGAACCTATTGAAATAATCATTTCATAGTGTATGTGAATCACTACACACCTTAAATTTATACCTTGATATATGTTAATTATTTCAGAATAAAACTGGGAAAGTTCATTATAGCATACATGTACATAAGTGATGTTACTCAAGTTTCTGGTTAATAAAATTCCTTTAAAAAAACTATAACCATATTCTTTGGACAACTAAAAGCAGTTGCAAAAGAGACCAAAAATAAATAAAAAAAATATTTTTTGGAATAAAGACAATGCAAAAATGCGTCACAGAAAATGCATTATGTCTAGAAATGATCTGTATCTGGAGAGGAATTATCAGTTTTGATTAACTGAGAATTATTTTCTGAGTAACTTAAGAATTAATGAAATATAAAGTTAGATAAATGACAGCAATAATTTTCCACTGCCGAACTGTTCAACAGACTCTTGTAATTTTCCAGTGGTGTGCTTTTAGAAGGATGGGATTTTTATTCTGGAGGAAAGAAAACCCCAAAAGAGAGTTTTCCTTTTGCACAGAGCTCTGTAATACCTCTGCATACTGTCTCAGTAGGGAAGACGGTGCCCTTCATTTTATTTTATTTAAAAAAAAATTTTTTTTTTAAAGATTTATTTATTTGACAGACAGACATCACAAGTAGGCAGAGAGGCAGGCAGAGACAGAGAGAGGGGGAAGCAGGCTCCCTGCTGAGCAGAGAGCCTGATGCGGGGCTTGATCCCAGGACCCTGGGATCATGACCTGAGCCGAAGGCAGAGGCTTTAACCCACTGAGCCACCCAGGCACCCAGTGCCCTTCATTTTAACACATGGCCTAGCATGAGCACGATCCAGGCTTTTTGCAATCCCCAGATAGTCAGGAAGTATTGAAGGGTGCCAGGGGAACAAAGTGGAAAATGGCAGTATCCCAAGTTACAAGCCAAGTGGGTAACCCCAAGAGAAAGACTTTGACAGTCATAAATATTTCATCTCTCAGGGCCCCGATGCTACTACGTGAGAACAATTTAGCTAGAAAGATCATCAACAATTAGGTGACATCTCTATCACACCTATTACTGAGTTGAAATTTCACTGACATGAATAATAAGGGGTCTTGGTTGACATTGAACAGTTTAATTAATTTGTTTCCTAAAGTGAATGATGTTTTACACTGTGATTTTTCAATACGCCATCTCCATACACTTGAATTTTTTTCTTTTGCTCTTCTTGGGAAACCACTTGGTTTTCCTTTTCACTTAATAAATTACCTACCCAGCTTGAGTCTGGTGCTAGCTAGTGTTCGGTCAGGCTTAGCGGGAGGGCTGGGTTTGCGAGATTGGGGGGCTATTGCAGATGTTCGTCCGCTAATCAGTTTTAGAGGGGAGAAACTGTAGGAGTATGAAAAAGAAAAAAGAAAAACACATTTTCCTCCTTTTCTTTGTCTTTTGGAGAAAATGTAGTGCTTTTTTTGTTGTGAGACTGAGACACGAATGCTGTCTCTGGTCACTGGAGTCATGGAGGAGCATCAAGAGACCATTACATGACCCCACTGTCATGGGGCATGTCTTTTTGTGCTGTTGCTTATATGTTACTGGCTCTACTGATTTCTGCACACCCTCAAGATACATTGTACATTAATGTGATATCTGTAGTGCTATTTTTGAAAATGAAACACATCATGTTTGCTAAAGGTCACTTCTAAAACAGCTGCTGTGAAAAGCAGGAGGAATAATCCAGCATGACAATAGAAAGCATGAACCTACCATGTGTTCTTGCCAATAGAGACTTTTGAAAAATTAGTCAACTTAATTAATTACTTACTCGAATTGCCCCTATACAAACCTCAAATCCCCTACCCTTATCTACTTCCTTTTGCAAAGAGTTATTTTTTTAAAACCGAAGATGTATGGGAAAGCTCCTCCTCTCCCACTCGAACCTGTAGGACATCAAGTAAACGATACTCGGGTATTCCTTAACTGTCTGATTACGATGTATATTTCTGACAGATGGAGCTTAGCTAGGTAGACGTGCCCAGATGAAATCAAGTGAGTGAGTGCATGTTCGTGACAAATGTGAGTGGGAAGAATGTCTTAGAACATGTCATCCTGAAGAGACAACGCTAAAGTGTTGCCAGTTGAATACTGAAAGGGAAAGAATAGGCTCCAGCTTTGGGGGGGCTGGGGATAGTCCAGGACACACCTCCCACGTGATACTTCTTTCCTTGTTATCTGTTCTTGTTGTATAATGGTGCCTAAAAGGTAAAACAGATGCCACTGCTTTTCTGAGCTGTTTTAGGGCCAAATGTGATGAAAGTGCTACAGAACTAATTTTTAACTATTAATCCTCTGGGCTGGATAAACTTTTCATACTGTCACAAAACACCATGAGATGCTTCAGCATAATAGAGTGCTAGGGAAAGTTGAAATTGCTGCTATTGTGTATGTCAGACTTGTTAAAACTGTTCCAGACCCATGGCGAAATAGATTGCTTCCTTCCACAGATGGAAATTGAACTTTTTTCCCCCTGTACATGTGTTTATAAACAAGCTGGGACATAAACTCTTGTAACATATTTTGAAGCAGAGATGTGTGTTCATAGTATTATGTATATCATTAACTGTTTCTTTTTTCAAAACAGGGGGTTTTCAGTTTGTAATTTTGAACCTGTATAATTTTTCATCATTATTTTCTCCTCCTCTGAACAGAAAGGCCATCTAATAAATAAAAATATTTTGTATTTACTTTATTAAGTATTTTTCCCTCTCAGCCTTAGTACATGTGTAGCAAAGTGTCAAGAATAATTTATGAAAGATAATTAACCACAAGCCTTGAGTGGCTTTCTTCTACCACAAAGACTTAAGCAGTGAGACTTGAGTCAGCATGGTTTGGTTAAAAAAAAAAAATCAGTGCATAGGAGGGCATAGGAGATATGTATTACTAAGTACTTTTACTATGTGCCAGGCACTGCTTAGAACGCAATACCCATGATCTCATATGGTTCCAACAACCCAGTGAGCTAGTTAGTGTCTTCATTTTGTGCAGGTGGAAACCAAAGCATTTTTAATCACTGTGCAATACTTCCATTCATCAATTCATACCATCATGGGTGAGTTATTTTGGGGGAAGCAATTTCTGTACCTATTAAGTGATGGTCACAGTACCTGCTCCTCTTATTTCAAAAGCAACATAGTACAGTGGAGAAGCCATTAGATTTAGAGTCATAAAGTGTGGATTCAAAGACTGACTCTAGGAGTTATTAGCTGTATGACCCTGGATTATTCACCTAATCTCTCTTAACTTATTTCCTCAGTATGTACTGTGGGGATAATGATATCTCCACAGGGTTGTTTGAAGGACCAAATTGAAAATGAGATAATGTAGGTGAATTTGCTTTGTGGTAAACTGTATTTATGGACTGCTCACCCCACATGGTTGGGGCTGTTAAAAGCATTTTACACTTTATCTCTTATTCTGCACAACAGTCTTACATGGTCAGTGCTGTTATTATCCCAATTTAATAGGTGATGATCCTAAAGCATAGAGCAGTTAGGCAACTTTCCTAGGATTATGAAGCTACTAAGTGGCAGAGCCACTTAATTTGAATTTAGTGATCTGTCTCCAGAGCTCATGCTTTCAACTACTTTTAATTTAGCCTTCTATAAAGATAAGTTGTGTAGGAATAGCTCTCATTATTCAAATGAGTGGCTGAAGTAATGTGAGACTGCTCCTTTTGAGGGAAGAAGAAGGTGCCTGAGGAAAGAAATGGAAGGGAGAAAAGCCAACGTCGGTGAATCCTGGAGTATGAGTCTTCTCAGCTGGTCTGGCCAATGACCCTTAGTGGACTGGGGGAGTTTTAAAAGTTAGTAAAATTCCAGGGTTCATGTTCTGGAGGAGATCTTGAACCTCAATACTTAGAAGAATTCCACTGAAGAGAGTCGCTAAAAAGGTATCCTATCCTCAGGTGAGCTGGAGACAGAAATTATTTACGGTTCCCCTTAAGTTAGAATAGACTCATTTTGCTCCCTATGTTCTCATGTCATCCCTTTGTGACAACTTGACTTCAGGTCTAGGAACTTATCCAAATTAAGTTTAAGTGCAGATAAGGTCCTTAGCCATGTAGTTCCTTGAGTATGGTTTCTCTCTTTCTAGAGTCCTGTGAACCAGAGAGATGCTATCTGCCCCCAACACATGTCCCCATACAGTGGTGGGATAGGCACTGGGTGACTGCGGAAGATATTCCTACTCAGAAAGGGGAGGAATGGGACCCACATGACGATCACGGATCCATAGCCTTGCATCCTGGCATGCGTTCTGTGTTCTATGCTCTCTGTGACTCTTGACTCTGCCCTGTAGGTTATAGGTCCCACTCTGAGTCATCCTTTCTTTCCTGTAGGAAATGGCCTATTTACAGCTGAGTAGTCCTAGCCTCTTGCTTCCTTCTTGTAAAAACTTAGGGGTCCAAAGTCTTGTTTTCATTTTGTACTCTATGTGTCCTTTTGATTTGAACTAATACCGTTCCTTTAAAAACTTTGTCAACTTAACTGTATATGAATTTATAACCCATTGCATGAGACAAAAGCCAGACATACTAAGAAGTCCTTCTCTTCCTTAGAATCCGTGTGAGACTGCCATAGAACAACATCTTCGAGATCCTTAGAAGCTCTTTTTTTTTTTTTTTTTAAACCGGAGGAAGTCTTCACCTGAAGTATGACCTTAGGAGGTTTAGAAGTTCTTTGTCTGAAAGGGTTTATGATGCGCCACCTTAATAAAAGTCCTTTTCTTTTCCTTTTTTTTTTTTTTTAAGTGATCTCTGCACCCAAGGTGGGGCTCGAACTCACGACCCTGAGATCAAGTGTTACATGCTTCGCGGACTAAGCCAGCCAGGTGCCCCTTAACAAAGGCCTTAACAATGGGATTACACTCAGTCAGTCACTCTCTGTGGTGTTTTCTTAAAGCACCCTAGATTAAATCTTTATCCTGAAGGCATTTCTTAATCTGTGAAGTGTTCGCTGTCTAGAGAGACTGGGAATAAGAAACAAATTTAGTCTGTCACAGCAGCCAAGACCCGGCTGCTTTATGCTTGCTTTAACTTTTGCCTGAAAACTGAGCAGTTCATCTCTCTCCTCTCCCATTTTACCAGAGGCAGCAAGAAGGAAGACAGGTAACACTTTCAGTATTCTTCAGATCTCCCAAGCTAGATCATCAAATGAATTATGTGTCCTATTTTTCAGGCCTCTGCAGCCTGCAGTATTGCCACATTTTAAGCCACTCTACAGCAAGGGCCTAATTTTCTCCAGGTTTCTAGGAACATCTTTGTTACATTCACCTTTTAAGCCTTCACTCTTAGCCTCTAGAGTCCTGTTCCCAAACCAGTACCATGTGTTTCAGATTTCAGTACAGCCATGTCATATTTCCAGTCACCAAAGTCACCCTGGTTATCTTTGTTACATTAAAAAATAAAACCAACTTTAATGGTAGTCATGGGAAACCACAACCATTTTATTGTGCTCATACATTCAATGGGTCAAGGATTTGGGAGGGGCACCACTGGGATGGCTCTTCTCCACTCCACAATGTCTGGGCCTTCACTGGTAAGGAAGGCTGGAGGATCCACTTCTAAGATGGTTTCTTTGCTCACAAGTCAGGTACCTGAGCTGGGATGATTAAAAGGCTGGCTTAATTGGCACTGTTGATTGGATTACCTCATTAGGGTTTCTCTATGTGGCTTGGGCCTTTTGTAGCTTGTGCTGGGTTCTGAGAGGGAGTGTTCTGCAAGGGGCCTCAAAATAGCAAGAGTTGTATACTCTTCCTTACTTAGCCTCAGAAGTCACATAATGTGTCTCCCGGTGAATTCTATAGATTGAAGTGATTCCAGATATGCCCAGATTCAAGGGAAGGGGATGTAGAATTCACTGCTTGTGGTGCAACCATTCTGGAAAACAGCATGGAGGTTCCTCAGAACATTGAAAATAGAGCTACCCTATGACCCAGCAATCAATACAAATGTAGTGATCTGAAGGGGCACGTGCACCTGAATGTTTATAGCAGCAATGTCCACAATAGCCAAACTATGGAAAGAACTTAGATGTCCATCAACAGATGAATGGATAATGAAGATGTGGGAGATAGATAGATAGATATATCTATAGATAGATAGATGTATATATATATAGATATACATATCCATATATATATATAAAATACTATGCAGCCATCAAAAGAAATGAAATCTTGCCATTTGCAATCACATGGATAGAACTAGAGGGTATTATGCTGAGTGAAATAAGTCAATCAGTGAAAGACAATTATCATATGAAGAATTTGAGAGGCGGGGGGTGGGCTTGTGGGGGGGTAGCAAAGTTAAAAATGAAACAAATGGGATTGGGAGGGAGACAAACCATAAGAGACTGCTAATCTCACAAAACAAACTGAGGATTGCTGGGAGTTGGGGGGGTAGGGATAGGGTGGTTGTGTTATGGACATTGGGGAGGGTATGTGCTATGGTGAGTGCTGTGAAATGTGGTAAGCCAGATGATTCACAGACCTGTACCCCTGGGGCAAATAATACATTATATGTTAATACAAATAATTTAAAAAATAAACAAGGAAGCCACCTGCTCCTACAGAACAAAATCGGCATTCCAAGGAGAGGAGAAAAATTAAATCTATGAGAGTAAAATGCAATTTTGTGAACATTTAACTATTTACTACTAAGTTCCTTTGAAATTTTTTCCACATTGTGAAATCCAAGATTAACCTAATACTTTACAACAAATATTCATGATAAAATAATAAACAATATAAAGTCAAGGAACAAAAAAGAATTCACTGTTTGATGTGAAGAGTATCAAAGAATTTTGGATTCATGCCTTAAAACTACCACAGGGATGGTAAAATTCGGGGGTAGGTGATACAGTTTGACTCCAGGGTCGGGTAACTTGTCTCCCATCCCCCCTATTCCTCATCAAGGAATTTCTACTACTCTTCCAATTGGAGATTTGAGGATCTTTTATTGGGGCACCAGTCTGGCTCAGTCAGTAGCACATGCGACTCTTGATTTTGGGGTCATGAGTTCTAGCCTCACGTTGGGCAAAGAGATTACTCAAAAAATATTTTTTAAAGAGGCATCTGAGTGGTCCAGTCAGTTAAGCCACCAGCTCTTGGTTTCTGCTCAGGTCATGATCTCAGGGTTATGAGATGGAACCCTGAATTGGGCTCTGAGCTCAGCACAGAGTCTGCTTCAGAATCTCTTTCTCTCTCTTCCACCCTGCTCATGCATGCACTCTCGCTCCAAAATTAAAAAAAAAAAAAAATTAAAAAGATATTATTTGCATGCACTCTCCAAAATTTAAAAACAATTTAAAAAGATATTATTTTATTAAAGATGAAAGTGCTTCTGTCCAAAGATGGTGTTACTATTAGTATTATAGCCTTCCTTTTGCTAATGGTCTAATCCTATTTATGCTTTTCATTATCCTCTTCTTTTTTCTTCTCTGTCCTCCTCCTGCTGTGCCTTTCTTTTCCCTTTTCTTTTTTCCTCTACTTCTCTTCCTCCTTCCTTTATGTCGTCATCTTCTTCATCATCAAGTGATGCATACTGGGCATCCCTTAGTATCTGTTTTTATTTGGTTATTGGTGGTGGGTTTTTTTTGGGGGGGGGGTTGTTTTTAGTTTTAAAGACAATCTGAAATCTATAATACATCTCAAGCTATAAAATTTGAAAAGAAGACGAGTACAGTGGAGAAAATAAATAGAACAAAAAGGTTAGAATGAATGTTGGGAGAGCATTTTCATCCTATGAGTGCACTGTATCAGTAAGGAGTAAAGCTGAAGGAAATTCTTATTAAACAACATACAGTCTGTTTTTTGAACTTCCAGGGAGATAAAGTATGGGTACACAGTAAGGGTAGCCAGGACACAGTATTTCTGGTACAAATGGGAGAAGGAAACTGCTAAAACCTTGCACAGATCTCTTTGCACTGTCAGTGCAAATCACTTAAAATGAGAATGGAATTGGGGGAAGGTGAATTGGCCAGAAGTATCTGTGAGTATTCCATGAGTTTAGAAAAACATGTTTAGGGTATGCATTTCCTGAGCTCTTAATGAAGTCTTTTGTGAGTCCATGTGTGCTAATGGGGGAGTATAATGATACTGGTACTCAAATATCATTATGTTAGGGTCATGCTTTGCTTGCTTCATGTTATTTGAGCTTGTAACAATTTCTGTGGTAAGGAGTAAGCACAAGGACTCATCTAGAGAGCAGGTAAGTAATCAGTAAACTGTTTAAGTCAATAATCCACCAAGTGGACAATGCCTTTGTAAAAAATAGGAGAAATTAAAAAGTTTGGAAGTGAACTAGGTGAGTCAGAATGGCTCATGTGAAAATTTTTTTAATTTAATTTTTTAAAAGATTTTATTTATTTATTTGACAGAGAGAGATCACAGTAGACAGAGAGGCAGGCTGAGAGAGAGAGGGAAGCAGGCTCCCCGCTGAGCAGAGAGCCCTATGCGGGACTCGATCTCAGGACCCTGAGATCATGACCTGAGCCGAAGGCAGTGGCTTAACCCACTGAACCACCCAGGCACCCCGGCTCATGTGAAATTAAGCAGGAATTTTATTTATTTATTTATTTTTAAGATTTTATTTATTTGACAGACAGATCACAACTAGGCAGAGAGAGAGAGAGAAGGAAGGAAGCAGGCTCCTCGCTGTGCAGAGAACCCAATGCGGGGCTCAATCCCAGGACCCTGAGATCATGACCTGAGTTGAAACCAGCATGACACCAGCGTATTTGGGTAACTCAAATAGCTTGTTTCACCAAACTCCACAGTAATTAAACATGTCAGTGCAAATTTACTGTCTTGGCATTCTTCTGCCAGATACTCCTGTTAATACCTCTTATGTGCCCCACTCTAGCACTTCGAAGACATTAATGTAATTATTTCCATTGTCTGCTTTCCCTGCTAGACTGGAAGCTCCTTGGGGAACATTAGGTCTACCTTGTTTGCTTCTGTATCCTCAACACCTCCAGCCATGGCTGGAGCCATCTGCCCTTTATCCAGTCACTGCACTCCATGGTACTGAAGGATTCCTTGTTTCTGCAGCTAGCCATGCCCTACTTATGCCCCAGGAATACTTTGTATATCCTTCTTGTTACCATTTATTTCATTCTATTGAAATTATTTGCTTACTTACCAGTGTGTGACAATGGATTGGGAACTCCCGGTGGGCAATATTCATCATTAATCCACCAGACCTGGCATGATGTGTGCAATTCAGAAAATGGTTGTGGAATGGTTCATCGAATGAATGATTTTATTTTTCTGCTTTTCTTCAAAACAATAGCCACAGTACCTCCTAAGATCTTTTCTTTTTACTGGAAGCAGTTTAGGAGCCTTGAGATGAGGACAAAGTATCATAATAATAATAAAAACAAAAAAACAGTTTGGGGTGCCTGGGTGGCTCAGTTGGTTGGTTAAGCATCTGACTCTTGGTTTTGGCTCAGGTCATGATCTTGGGGTTGTGGGCTCTGCACTTGGCATGGAGCCTGCTTGAGATTCTCTCTCTCCCTCCCCCTCTCTGCTCCCCCCCCCCCCCCTTGCACTTTCTCTTTTGTTCTAAAATACATAAAAAAAAAAAAAGTAAATAAACCAGTTTAGCTTGTTAAGCAACCTTTGTATTATTTTTATCAAATACTCATTTAAAACCTTTTATTTTATGTGAGAGTAAGTTGAATTAAGATGTTTGGTGTAAATTAGGAGTTATAGTAATAACAGTAATAGTACTGGAAGTATTTTTAGGCATTTATACAAACATCTCAGGCTAGATGATACAAATATATATGAAATTAGATTATTATTATTAAAACTGCCCATGTTTAGCTTGTTGGTGACTGCAATTCAATTACAACCATTAGAAAAACTGTACTGATAAATAAATAAAAAGATATTACCTCCTCTCAAAAATTTCACTGTGTATTTTCACAGAAATATTATGATTACTTTCATTTTTTGAGCATTAGCTGAGGACATTTACAGATAATTTTCAAATTTTTCCTATATATAGATACAAAAATCTCTCAACTTAAAAATAAGAGTTTTATTAAGGTATAATTCACATATTATACAGTTTACTCTTTAAATTATATTATTTAATAGTTTTTAGTGTATCTGCTGGGTTTTATAACCACACCCACAACCAATCTGAGAACATTTTTTATCACCCAAAAAAAAAACCCTCTACCCATTGGCAGTCCTCTTCATTTCTTCCCAATTCCCATCTCTAGGAAAACACCCCAATCTTTTTTAATGTCCTAAAATATTTTAAGATTATTTACGCTTAGAGAAAATCTACATCTTTAAGAGCAGCAATATGCTGAATTTGTGCAGCATTATCATGAGTGTTTTATAGTTCTTTTTTCTTTGAAATCGACTACTTTTTAAGAGTACTTTTAGGGGCGCCTGGGTGGCTCAGTGGGTTAAGCCACTGCCTTCGGCTCAGGTCATGATCTCAGGGTCCTGGGATCGAGTCCCGCATTGGGCTCTCTGCTCAGCAGGGAGCCTGCTTCCTTCTCTCTCTCTCTCTCTCTCTGCCTGCCTCTCAGTGTACTTGTAATTTCTCTCTGTCAAATAAATAAATAAAATCTTTAAAAAAAAAAGAGTACTTTTAGATTCACAGCAAAATTAGGCAGAATGTACAGAGATTTCTCATATATCATCTGCTCTCACGGATGCATGGCTTCCCCACTATCAACATCCTGCCTTAGAATGGTACGTTTGTTACAACTGATGCATCTATTCAACAGAATATTGTCACCCCAAAATCCTTAAAGGTTTACACTGGCGCTCACTCTTGGTGTTATACAGATACATATATATCTGTCCACCATTGGACAGATGTATCCACTGCACCACTGTACGACATCCACAATGTCGTACAGAGTAGTTTCCCTGCCCTGAAAACCCTCTGTGCTCTGTGTATTAATCCCTTATAGCCCTTTTTAAAGCTGTAGAATTATAGACATTCATAGTGGAAAGGGATTTAGAGATTATTTAGTTCAACCAACCAACTGGGAAGGATCTAGTAAGAATTTTGTCTTTTCGGCTGAATTTATTCTTCCCTTTCTTGTTGACTGTCAGAGGTAGAAACATTTTCTTCTTTTTTTGTAGCTTGTCCCCCTCCTCATTTCCCAATTTACTATTATATTAGTTGGGCAATAAATTTTAGAATTTTACAAGAAATAAAATTTCCTTAGTTTTGTGTGCAATAAAAAATTTTATAATAGAAAATTTTGAAACTACTCAATAGTAGAGAGCTATTGAGTTACACTGAACCCCCATATAGCTACCCATTCCCCAGTTATCAACACATGGCCAGTCTTTTCCATCTGTCCCTCTACCCAATGCCGCTTCCTACCAACTGAACCATTTCTGATCAACAGACACCACTTATTTCATCACTACATATTCTGGTATGTATTTTAAAAGATAGAGACTTTAAGAAAAAAAATTAACAAGTGCTATCATCATACCTCAAAAAAGACCAAAAATCTCTTAAAATCATCAAATATCTAATCATTGCTCAGATTTCCCCAAATTGGTCATAACTTTTTTTTTTTTAAACTGTCAGTTTGTTTAAATTGGGAGCAAGACAACATCCCCCATTGCATTTTAACCTCTGGTTTTAATCTATCAATTCCTGTTCCTCATTTCTCCCTCTCCCTTGCATCTTTATTTGTCAAAGACACTGGGTTGGTCTTCCTGTTGTTTCTCACATTCAGGATTTGCTTATTGCATCTCTGTGGTATTGTCTAATACCTTTTTCTCCTGGGAACTGGTAGTTAGCTTAAGTTTTTTGGGGTGGGGAGACATGAATACTCCGTTGGTTGTACTCCTCATTTTTATTTCAATTAGGTATCTGATTGTGTTGTGATGTTCGTGGCCAGTATTTCATTAGGGGTTTGGAAAGTGGTGATATTCTAATACATTTATCTTTCTTCATTTATTAGCTGGAGTATTTCTATATGGAGAAAGTTTCTCTTATCAATAACCTGAGGTACAGTTCTCATAGGAAAAGCAGATTAAATCCTTGATTTCATCCCCTTTATTTACCAGTTTTCAGAGTTTGTTCCCTAGCATACTCCAAAGGAGACCAACAGGTTGTATTTGGCATGTTTTTCTTCTTTTTTTTTTTTCTTTTAAGATTTTATTTATTTAATCTTGAGAGAGAGAGAGAACAAGCTGGGGAGAGGGGCCGAGAGAGAAGCAGACTCCCCACTGAGCAGAGAGCCGGACATATGGCTCCATCCCAGGACATGGGATCATGACCTAAGCAGAAGGCAGACACTTAACTGCCTGAGCCACCCAGGCATCCTGGCTTGTTTTTCTAATATTGTTATGCACTCATAGATTTTTAACCTGTTTGATGTGTTTCAATCCACTATCATTATGATTCTATTGATACGCAAACTTGAACATAAAACTTGAAAATTAAGTCAGCAATGGGTGATTGCATTACAAATGTTTTCCTCTATGGAATTTATTTAAATAAAAAGCTTCCCTGTGTAGTTACACTTGACGTTTCTAAAATATATCTAATACATAAAGTGGGTCGAACATGCAAGGCTTTTATTACACATGGACACTTAAACGAAAGTGCTCCTGTGTGTCTCTGGGACTTTGTATGGTATCCTAAGGAATGACTCTGTGTTCACCTTTATCAGAAAGATCCCAACTCGTCTGCTTTGGGCCAGAATCGTTTCTGTGGTGGCAGGCATTCTGCAGCAGCCCTTCCGGGCCTTGAGAATGAGCACAACCTCCTTCAAATATGTTCTTTGGCTCTGACCACAGGAGGGGAGCTAGGCTAATGCTCAGTGATTTGTCAGGTTTACCTGCATTTTCATAGTATTCCTATCAGAGAAATTTGTCCTAAGTGTCAAATTGCTGATTTTTCCAGTGACTGAAAAGGTTTCATGGGGATTTCTGTTGTTATTTACATGTATATGGAGAAAATTGCAATCTGTGAGTAATTTGAGAAATTTCAACAGTTTCAGCAGTAGCGATCTAGAAATTGAATGGGTTTCAAATACAATATTCCAGTGCAGTGCTGCATATATAATGTATGTGCAGCATATGCTGAGGTCTTTTTCAAAACATTTACATTAAACCTGTCAGGTATTTATGAATAGCAAAAATTAATTTCCCCTAGTTCTGTCATCAGTTAGAGAAATGGATTTTAGCAGAGAAGACTGTCAGTGTTGCCTGCGTACCAGAACAGCTCACTTCAATGTCATAGTATTACACCAGGTGGCCTTCTAAGAGTCAGCTTAATGTGATTTCAAATGATAGGGTAGAGAATGTGAGGGAAATTAAAATAGTATCATACTTATGATTTAAAAGCAAGTTAATTACAAGGGCTTGTTAATAAACAAAGAAAAATCCAGAATGTATTATTTGTTATATAGCATATCAATAACAAGTGTGATGCTTTGAAAACAAAAAAAACTACCCCTATGTGACTTCGAGATGACTTAAAAATATTTAATTAAATTGTTGACAAATGTGTTCGTCTACTAATGGCCTGTACAGCGTTTGAAAGAATTTTTAGATACTCATTTTAGTTCTTAAGGCACTTTTAAAAGCATTGTTTAACCAAAAAGATTAGCCACACTGTTGGCATTTTCTCTAGAAAATCACCGATGATTTGTTTGATGTGAATGATTCTAAGAGCACTGTATTTTGTCAATGTTTAGTAGGTGTGTTTTCCCCAACTGGATACTTTTAAGGTTCTTAAAGGGCTAAAGCACATGTCATATCACTATTCCTAAAACAAGACTCACTGCATGGTGAGTGATTTCAAATTTTTGATGGTCAGAGGTGATGGGCCTCCCCAGTGCTCCTGTCTCATGTGTTAGAGAAAAGGAAAGGAGAAGGTATATGATGTATTTTAAGAAATTATTTACATTCTAATTTTAAGAAGTCATTCTGAAATGTGTAGAAAGTATTTAAAATACCCACTATTTATCAGCCTCTGACAATATCACAATACTTGCAGGTATATGTTCTTTGTAAAAATTTATTTATTTATTTATTTATATTACTATTGCCTTTTTTTTAGAGAGAGAGAAAGAGGGAAAAAGAGAGTGTGCAAGAATGGGGAGGGGTAGAGGGAGAGAGAGAATCTTAAGCAGGCTCCATGCCCAGCGTGGAGCCCGACGCAGGGCTGAGATCATGACCTGAGCTGAAATCAAGAGTTGAGTGCTTAACCGATTGAGTCACCAAGGTACCCCAACAAACCTATTTGTTTAAGATTATTCCAAGGAATTTTATTTTTTTTTTTAAAGATTTTATTTATTTATTTGACAGAGAGAAATCACAAGTAGCCGGAGAGGCAGGCAGAGAGAGAGAGAGGGAAGCAGGCTCCCCGCTGAGCAGAGAGCCCGATGCGGGACTCGATCCCAGGACCCCGAGACCATGACCCGAGCCGAAGGCAGCGGCTCAACCCACTGAGCCACCCAGGCGCCCCATCCAAGGAATTTTAATAAATTTGTTCCACTCTGTTTTTAAGGTTAAGAATTAAGTCCAATTCTTAACAGATCTCCTTTTTAATAATGGATCCAATACAGGGTTACGTGGAGTTCAAACCCTGGAAATACATACACCTCTCCTTACACAATGTTTTATATGGCTTTCCTTGTAAAAATTGCCCGGTTTAATATACCATGGTATAATTTGAGACTGTACTACCCCATTATGAAGGATTTCTTTGTAAAATCCAGCTGTTTTAAGGTTCTTTAAATGTCCTGGCTGACAGCCTGCAACTGCTGTGCTGCTGTGGGTATGAGAAATTTCATTTGAATAAGAAAGACAACTGACATTATAGTCACAGTTTTATCAGAGGCTGAAGCATTATTCGTCACAGGAGATAGTTCTTTGGTTCCGGTTGTATATTCCTTTTTCCATTGGACTTCCTGCTTTATGAGTATTGTTCATTCACATCTTCTATATCTATTTTATGTAAAATAAATAGTAATACTATCAATTCCTTTGGTATGTACTGGTGTCTACTTGAGGTTTGTCTGTGTCATAGCAATTTTGATCAACGTTTGAATCTCATGATATTATACTTGTGTTTTTTTCAGTTACACACAGGTTCCCTTTAAGAAAAGGAAGCCAAATGTCTTTGAGTACGCTTAAAAGAGCATCGTTTCTGCCTTTTCTTTTCTTTTTTTTTTTTGGTCTTATCGCAGTGTTACAGTGTGATGCCATCATTCTAAGGCATCTTCTACAGGAGCTTAAGCATTAGAAAATAAAAGGCATGAAAGGGTATTTTTAGAAACTATTTACCTAACTTAAAACAAATGTATGTCATAGTTACTGGGAAATAAGACTCTTGGTTCTTTTCCTTATAGTGCTTTCCTACAGTTCAGTGTGTAATATGTATGTATGTACATGCATTTTCTGAATCTGGCTGCTTGCTGATCCAGTATCATTTTGTGTCAATATTTTAATCAACTGACCATTAAAAATTGGTACATACAGCATAGAGAGAGGCTAGCTACTTGCTTTTGAAGTGTCAATATGTTGGAACAATAAGATGTTTTGTGGATCAATGTTATAATTACAAATATCTCAGAAATCACAATGATTAATACTATCCCATATAGATTATGTTGACAAATACATGGGCATGTGAATTCAGAAGGAAGTAAGTCTGATGATGTGTTGATATATAGAGAGAAAATATTTAATAAAATAGGAAGAAATCCAGAAATCCAGAAGTTTAAATATCTGATTGCATGCGGTAGCACTCGGAATCATACTTAGACCTGTGCCACAAACACTTACTGAGTTCCTACTGCAGGTCACGTTCTGTATCTGATACATGAGATGAATTTGACAATTTCCCTGCCCTCGTGGAGCTTAAAGTATGTTGGAGAAACCTGGCATGCAAATAAATAATGACAATACATAGTAGATATAATAAGATGCATACTTTGAAGGGGAACATTAAAAAAGGGGGAAAATTTATTTTTCTATGGGAGACATCACTATTTTTTAAAAAAATATTTTATTTATGTATTTGACAGAGAGAGACACAGTGAAATAGGGAACACAAGCACGGGGAGTGGGAGAGGGAGAGGGAGAGGCAGGCTTCCTGCAGAGAAGGGAGCCCGATGCAGGGCTTGATCCCAGGACCCTAGGATCATGACCTGAGCTGAAGGCAGACATTTAACGACTGAGCCACCCAAGCACCCTAGGGAGACATCACTAATTAAGGCACACTGTTTGGGTAGGCTGAAAATTCAAGTATCAAAACTGAGAAAATTCATGAGGACTTTGTAAGGTCATATTAAAGAATTTTACTTTTATCCTAGTTTCATACCATCAAAGATTGTTTTTTAGCAGGGTTGACGGATCACATTTTTGTGTTAGAAATACAGTTTTGAAGTGGTAGAGTAAATATGGTAGTTACCTCCACATTTACTCTGAGGGGCAAATCCAAAAATATTTTAAAATCATGGGAATGGATGCATAGATTTCCCTGAAAATTTTGGCATAAAGTCTTGAGAAACAAGATGAAGCATGTTGTAGGAAGCAGGCTTTCAGGAAGGTGGAGTTGAGGAAAGAGAGATTATATCATGAATAGCCCTGGAGTGCAAACTTCAAAGGCTCAGAGAATTTATTTAGTCTTCTGTCCTATTAGATATCCCAAGGGGCTTCTGGGTGGCTTAGACAGTTGAGCAGCCAATTCTTGGTTTCCACTCAGGTCATGATCCCAGGGTCATGATATGGGGCTCCTTGTCTGGCTCTGTGCTATACGTGGAGTCCGCTTCAGATTCTCTCCCTCTCCCTTTGCCCTACCCCCACCCTGCTCACTCTTGCTCTCTCTCTCAAAAAAATAAATAATTCTTAAAAAAAAAATTCCCATAGCTTAACAGCCTGGAATGTGGCTCTGGGCCTCCCCAGAGGTGCAACCTCATGCAAATATCTAGTCTTGGAAAAATTCACCTTGCTCAAAAATGAGTAACTACAGAAAAGAGTCAGCAATATCAATATAGAAATATTGCAAGGAAAATGAAGAAAAGAAACAAAAAAAATTGGCAAATAAACTTATCAAAAAAGTGTTGGAATAGAGTAGAAGCAAGAACTATATTTGATAATGAATTTAAGATAGAATGAAAGAATAAAAAATAAGCAAACAAAAACTTAATGAAGTAGTTGCTTCTATAAAATAAGACCAGAATCAGAGAGAGAAGAAATCAGAGAGGATATGAATCAGTGATTCATCTGAAAGAAATGAAACCTGAGTTGAAAAAGTTTTAAAAAAGGAAAAGGAAAAACCGATACAAAGATCAAAGCCATATGGCTAATTTTCTGTAAAATGATCATATAATTTGTCATCCAAACTTGAATACTTTTGGGTCTTATGAATAACATGCCAGGACATTGGCATGAATCAGGATGTCTGAGGTAAAGCAGGACTTAACATTACTCATTATTTTGCCATCTTCGAGTTCCTTTGAATATTTTCTTCTCTTACTGGTAACTTGTTTTCGGAGGGACTCCATATGGATAACTGACTATAGGCCATTTGGTCTCTTGGGTTCTCATTGGCTTTCTTTTCTTTTTGTTTTTTATAAATTTATTTTACAGGAAGGCGGCCAACATATTCAATGTATTCTAATGGCTTTCCTTTCTTTGGGTGTAGATTGGTCTTTCCTTCAAAGTTAACTTCCAACTGACCTGGAGTTTCTCCGTGGGAAATGAACCCTCCCAGGGAAGTAGTATTTGGCGCCATGTTTTTTACACACACAAATTATATATTTATGTACATGCACACACTTGAAAAACTTCTTAGTTTCAAAACTTACAGACCTTGAACTCCTATACTTTGTACTTGAATACACAAATTATTTACATTTTGCCTCATTTACAATTAACATTCTTTTTCTCTATCCATCTATCTCTATAATCTTTATATATTAAAATATTTCTTTTTATATATTTATATATTTTTATATATTATATATTTTTAAAAATATATATCTATTATCTATCTATCTTGCAAGTCAAAAACATGGTATCTTTTTGCCCTTGAGTACTTCACTGTGAATTGTCTAAAAATGAGATGATTCTCTTAACGTAACCACAACATAGTTCTCAAAATCAGGAAATTTAACATTTATATACAACTGTTATCTAACCCACAATCCATATGCAGATTTCAACAATTATCTTGATATTCTTTATAGCTATTTTTCCTACAACAGTATCCAATTGGAATCAAGTCTTTAATATACTTGTCCTCTCTTTGTAGTCCCCTTTAATCCAGAATGGTTCCTCAATCTCTCTTTTCTCATTTGATCTTCACATTTTTGAAGAGTAAAGGCCAGTTATTTCATTGAATGTCCTTCAACCTAGGTTTGTCTTCTTTCCTCATGATCAAATTCAGGTTATGCTTTTTGGCAAGTATATCACACAGCGATGATGTCTCTATCCAGTGCCTGTATCAGGTGATAACATCATATTGGTTTGTGATACTGACCCAACCACTTGGTGATGACAAAGGTGATGACTTCTAGGTTTTCCAATGTACAGTTACCATTTTTCCTTTTGTGATCAATAGGTACTCCTAAAGAGTAACTTTGAGACTATTTAAATATATTATTTCCCATCAAACATTCACCTACTAATTTTAGCATTCATTGGTGAATCATGCTTGAATCAATTATTATTGTATAAATAATTACTTCTACATTTATTAGTTGACATTCTGTTGTAAAGAAGAGCTTCCCATTTCCCCTTTCTTTTATATGTACATATGTATGAATGCATTTTAGTATGGACTCATGGATTCTTATTTTATTCAATGGATTAAAATATTTTGTTTTCATTATTTATTCTGGTGCTCAGATTGTCCCAGATTTGGTCAGTGGAAGCCCCTTTAAGCTGACCCCTTTTTCTTTTTGATATGGCCCTATCTTTTTCTTATTCTTTTTTATTTTTTGATAAAACAAAATATTCCAGGCTCATTTTATACTTTCCTGGTCCAGCCATGGCAGCAACCAGTTCTCCAAGGAACTCTGGTTCTTTTTAGTAGAAGTTATTCTGAAGCCCAGAAGTGGGTTCTAGGTGTGCTTCTTATTACTGTGATGTTATTGCTTTTGGATTCTCACAGGGAACAGAGCTACAAAAATTCATATATATACATATAAACTCAAACTGATATCTTCAATACTATTCCAATACCATATTTCGTACTTGAAACTCTCTTATCAATGAAACACCTGGCTCCTATTGTCCTCAATATATTTCTTTATTTGCTGAGTCCTAAATACAGAAAATAGTTGCAGAATTGTTAACCCGTAAATACTGCAAAAACTAAACCCATTTACTAGAGTTCAATGTTTGTTTAAGTTCTTTCTGTCTGTAGATTGAGGAATAAAATTAATCCTCACCTACCCTTTCCAGCCTCTGCCACCTTCAGTGTAGTTATGCTGTTTAATTGAAATAAGGTTATGTTCACTTGTTTTTATTCATGTTGCATTTTAGGGCTTTCCTCTCACCCTTGCTGGTTTTGTGCTATTTTATCTTTTTAATACGTAAAGTATTACTATGGTCCAAAAGTATATAACACAAAGAAGTGTCTTTCTGGTCCCTCCCCACCTTACCACTCTTCCACCCATTCTTACCTGCTTCCTCTAAGAAATTTATCTCCTTAGCCTCTGATTTATCCTTTCTTTATTTCTTTTGCCAAAAAAGGCAGAGTAGTATTTACTTATTTTATCTTTTTTTCTTATACAAAAGATAACCTTTCCATATATACTACCGCATTTTGTTTTTTTCACTTAATATATCCTATAAATCACTGTATTGATTCACAGAGATCTTTCTCATTCTTTTTTATAGCTACAAATCACTCCACTGTGTTGCTGTATCATGGTTTATTTAGCCATTTTACTATTCATAGGCCTTTAGATTGCTTAAAAGTATTTTAAATTTAACAAAGGATGTGGCAAGGGATAACCCTACATATATGTATTTTTGCAATGTTCAGGTGTATCTTTAGGGTGAATTCTTAGAAGTAGCCATATCTTTATCTCTGTGAATGTAAGCAGCTCAAATTTAAGTTTGTATTACTTTCAAATACTATTTGATTCATAACTTCTTTTGATTCTCTGGAGTTTCTTTATCAAATGTTGGGTGAGTATTATATAATTCCTTATAAGACCCTCAGCCAAAAAAAATCTAGAATAAATCCTTACAGAGCTGTTGCCATGCATAAACACTGCTATGCTTTTGGGGGTTACCAAAAAAGCAAGAGGAAATTGACAACTAAGACCTCCACTCAACTTGCTTAGTATCCAAGGACATAAGACTCACTCTTCTCTTTTTTATACATAGACATACATGTACGTGTCTGTATGCACATATGTGTATCTATGTATAAACTTGGCGGTAGGTCAAGGAGGCATTACCTAGAAAGAACAGAATGAGTAGGTCAGAGGAGGAGGAGGAGTGTGCACGGAGAAGGTAGGATCAGTGCCAGGCCCAGCAGCGGGCCTGGTGTTCAAGATAGCGGTATGGAATGCATAAGGCTAAGGACCAAACAAAAGATCATTCCAGCATGGCTTCATCCAGCGAGAGCTGTCTGTGGGAAATGAAACTGGAACTCTAGACTAATGCTCAGATGGTGGGAGGCCCTGGGTACTGGGTTAGAGAGCTGGGATCCTCTTTCTCTTCAGCCTCCATTTCTCACCCTCACTAGCTTTGAAAAAGCCATAGGGTACTTTCCTTTCTTATTATAAAGAGAGAATGTGGCTTATGTACCCAAGAGTTTGTTTCATGCAAATTATCTCTTATTAGCTGGTAAATAGGAGAATGAAGTAGAAAATGATGGGGAAATTGTGTTGGTTTATATGAGATTTTCCTCTGTTTTTGATTTATGTTTTAAAGCCATTGGGGCAAGTTCTCTTTCAATTAAAGAGAAAACTTTGGTGCCTTATGAAGACCTCAGGAGAGAAGCTGACCTCTTCAGAAGTGCCTTCTTTTAGTGCAAACAGTGGCTCACATCTTGGCTTTAAGAACCCCTGTTCCTTCCACGAGGATAAGCCATCTGTGAGGATGATGGTAAGGGAAGGCGAAGAGGTTGCACGGACATTTCCCTCTATTGAAAACATTAATTAGTGAAGAATGCTATGCTCTGGATTATCCATACTTCTAATTTTCATGAAAATAGTCTCTTTAAAATCAAATGCCCGCAAAGACCCATATCTAGGAGGAAGTATGAGCCTCAAGGTTTAAGGCTGCAAAGAATAACTGTGAAGCCAAGTGTATCAGTAGAGGTAAACTGTGCTAGTACTTTTAATTTTTAATAATTTATCATTTTCATTTGTGCCCTGGTTAACATGTTTTGAGTGGTCTGACCCAACCCTCATAAGCCCAATTATTTTTTAGCTCATAATTTTGCAGAATGCAAAGACTTTCAGGAAGGATTATGTGGTTGGTTTTATAAGGCTGCAAATATTTACCAAATATTTACACTACCTAGTTGATCTCATGTAGTAATTATGTAAGTTATTTCTCTTAAAATTATATCCTTACTTATGAGAATTCAGAATACTAGTTTAGTCTAGAGTCTCACATCACTGACCTTACTTGTTGACTGATGTGTCTTAAAATGAAAATCAATAGCAATGAATAATGTGATTGAGTTAGCACTTATTTTAATGTCTGATCAGAGGGTGGTGTATATTTGTCAAACCAAAGCCAAGGGGCCAAGATAGGTCAAATGAAATTTATGAGATCCCATAAGCATGCTAGACAAAATCTGATAGGCTACTGTGGGTGATACATAGTTTTGGGCAAGATCTAGTATTTTAAATTTAGTGCTCCCCAAAAGGGGAGTATGAGAAAATAATTTCAGTTTTGGTATTACATTAAATATATTCCAGGCTTATTCCCAAAATAGTCAATGAAACTCTTTTATTAACAGATGGTTTTACGATTACCTAGCCATTTGGGAAACAGCATTTAAAGTTCAGGGTTATTTATTCTAGCGCTGGTTCAGAAATTCCTATTTCTACAAATCAAGAGGTATTTTCAGCAGCTTGAGCCTTCTTTTTCTTTTTCTTTTTAAGCTGGCAGAGTCAATGGCTAAAGGACAAAAATTCTAAATTGATTGAGTTACAAATGAATACAGTGTTAATTAAGCCAGGCCATTGTCTTTAAAGTGGAGTTAGTACATTGGAAGTCAGATTTCTCTTGCTGTTTAGTCAAACTGCCTAGGGCTGCAACTGCTTCCTTATTAGGTTACTGGCTATGGGGAGATGTCATTGTTTGCTGCTGTAGCTGGGCTTTCTGTTAAAAATCACAGCATGGGGCTTAAACTGCTGCAACCATTATCCAGTGCTAACATGTCACTAAAGGTCTGCTAATAGAACAAGAGGAAAAATATCAATCTTTAATTTTAGAACAGCTCAGTAACCTGTAGCACCTGTTCATTTTCTCTCATCAACCCATTTAAAACAAGACTAGAGCGGTCCTTTGATGGACAGTCTATAGGATCCTAACACCTTTTCTTCCTTTTTCTGTTCTTATCAGAGGAAGATTTAGAATTTAACTGAGAACGAGGAAAAGAAACAATCGATCACATGTAAGTTTCTCTTAAAAATTATTTAAAAGGTAGGATAAGCTGATATAATCTAATGATGACTAGGTTTTTAGAAATAATTTTTGAAAAAGGTAGTTTTGTATGATTTTCTGAAATACCTTTTGTGGATAAAAGCAAATCAATGAGGGCATACTACAGTGGTCAAAGGAGCAAATTTCCTCTAGGAAGCAGAACTCGTTCCTCTAGAAAAGAACTCATATAAGCTGTAAATAAACAAATTTACATTTACCTATTCAAATATAATGTACAATTAGAACTTTGCAGCTGCTAGCTTTCCCTTATTGAGAGCTGGAGGCTGTAGTCACAGTATAGGGCAAAATTAAAGAAGGCATTGTGATCTGCTTTGAGGAGACGTGACAGCACAGTATGACTTCTGCAAACTTTCATTAAGCAATGCAAGTTTCAAAACATTTCCAGTGATGCTAGACCAAGTATTAAATACTTAGCAAACAAATATAAAATAATAAAGGCAATAAGAGTAATAGTAAACCTTTACAGTCTCAGAGCATCTCCATCTTTCCTTTAGTTAAATTAAAAAATGAATTATTATTCTGAGCCAATCACTCTGCTAGGTATTGAGAACATCAAGATGAATGTTACCCTGGTCTCCATTATGGAACTTGTGATCTATTATTGATCCTCTACCTAAAACCTTTTTGCAGAGCTCGTGCACATATACTTTTTGCTTGGTTTTGGTTTTTACTTTTTTGCAGGTGAGGAAATAGAGATATCGGAGGTTGTGACTTGCCTAAGGTCACAAGATATATAGCAGAATAAGAATTAAAAAAAATTTTAAAAAAAGAATTAGAAGAATCTAGTATTCTGACTTCTAATCTAGGGCTCCCTCCCCCCCCTTCTTTCTTTCTTTCTTCCTTTCTTTTTTTCTTTTACTCTATCAAGATGAAGGGACTAGGGGAATTACAAAAATTACAGTTTTAATGGACACCTTGTGGAATAATGAGAACAGAATAACGATATGGGAGTATTTGATTCAAAAAATTAATTCTAGCGATGGAAATCCAGAAGCCAGATATATTTTAAAGTGTCTTAAGAAGGAGATGTCAATAAAATAACAAACGGCAACCCTTCACATAGACAATTACCTTTTGTTTGTCATATTCATGGCAGCATCTTAACACATTCTTTTGGATTTGGTTCTTGGAAATACATTAGATTGGTAAGACACATGCGTGCGCACGCACGCACACACACGCACACATGCACATCCCACATACACCTTTGGCCAATTTCACATCTGAGATCTGACATTTAGCCCCCCAAATCTCCTTAGCCCAAAGTTGCTGTTGTCCTTGTCCCGGGCATTCCAACTTCTAGCATTTTCTTCCATGGTCACTTGTCTGTTGCATCTATCCCGAGGTCTACATCAGAGCAGGCTCAGCCTCATTCTGCCATGACCATTTCCATCATCACAAGTACTTGATCTGTTTCACGTTTTATGGAATCGATAAATCTCATCCCTAAAGAGTCCAGCAGGCCTTTGATTCCTGACCTGACATTTGCTAATGCTATTCCTGATGACCTGCCACTACGGATCGGCAGCACTGCACTCTGTGTTTGACAACACTCATAATATGAATCAATATTCAGCATTCAGTAAGTGAGCTGGGGAGTCATTTCACCGCTGCAAAAGGCAGCATTGCCCCTGGGCAGCTGTCAGAAATGGGTAGTTATTAATAGCCCTCTCTTTTCACTTAGCATAGTCAGTAGGGGTCAGGCATGAAATGATTTAATCAGTTTATGATATCTGTGACAGAGAGCACTTAAAATGTAATCACAAAATTTAGGTAGAAGTGTCCCTGGGCTGTTGTAATGTTTTTCTCACTTAATTTTCCCTAATGCTGATACAGTGCAGTGCGCACTGAGACTGACCATTCAACGGCATGACACGTGACTTGGTGTTGCTTTCATTTTTCTCTCTCTGTAAATGTGCCTTTTTCCTGGGATTTTTCTGCTTTAAAATATAGACTGTAAATCCCTGAGGGTAAATCAGGATAAATCTCTCGGGTTGGCTTGTCTGGCTCTGCAGAAATGTGTCGGTTGGTGAGGGGGGGGTCTCGTGGGTGGAGAACAGAACCTGATTGGGTGGAAGGAGCTCGGGCGCATCTGTTTCTCTCTGCTCCCCCCGCCGCAAAATGTGAAGTGTGCTAGAATTCGGAGAGTTCTATGATCCAGGTACAGAAACCTCCACTCCAGGTCTGGTGGTTTCGTCCGGCCTTTAAGCAGCCTCTTGGAAATTTACTCCACAGAAGTAAGAATAAAATCTTTTCTCAGCTGATGGTTTGAGAAGACAGTGCCTCAGCAGGATTGATCGAGATGGGTCTTAAGAGTTCAAGGAAGAAGAGTGGCCAGGGAATGGTAGGTGAAAGATGAACCTAAAACCAAAAGGACAGTTGGTGAAATTGTTACAAGTTGACAGTTAGCAATACATGGAACAGGACTGGCACAGTGGTTGGAGCTTAGAATCGGAAAGACCCTGTTTTTGGGTCCCATCTCTGTACCTCAATTGATTCAGTAGAAGTAACATCCATTTCATAGGGTTATTGTGAGAGTTAAATAAGAATAATTAAATTAATTAAATATTAAGTTACTAAATAATTACATAAAGTGTCACACAGGAGATGTGACAGGAGATGCCACAGGAGGTGCCATAAAGTGGCACACGGGAGATGCTCAAATTATATTACTTCCCCGTCTCTTTCCTTATCCATTAAAGCTTAAATTTAGTTCATTATAATGCAGTGGGGAAAACGGGGCTGAACTAAAACTCAGGTGGAGAGAGATCATCCCCATAGCTGTCCGTCCCTGACTCTACCTACTGTTGCATTGTCCTGTCACTGGCATACCTGCCCATCAGAGGTATACTGGTCACTCTAACTATCCTGATGGAAGAACAGGGAAAAAGCCTTAGCTCAGGACATTTTCCCACAAATTTGGGGACATGGAAGAAAGACAAAAGCATAGAGATATGCTAGGTTTGGATATGTGATTCTTTTTTTTTTTTTTTTTAAGATTTTATTTATTTATTTGACAGACAGAGATCACAAGTAGGCAGAGAGGCAGGCAGAGAGAGAGAGAGAGAGAAGAGGAAGCAGGCTCCCTGCGGAGCAGACAGCCTGATGTGGGGCTCGATCCCAGGACCCTGGGATCATGACCTGAGCTGAAGGCAGAGGTTTGAACCCACTGAGCCACCCAGGCGCCCTTGGATATGTGATTCTAATGTTAATTAATGTTTACTCCCAAATAAGCTGAGTTCTTTTATTCAATAAATGTTTACCTAGCACTCTACTCTATGCTTCCTATAGCATAGTTGGTGGGGACAGCCAGCTCCAGGTCCCCTCCTTCCTCATTCCTGACTCTATTGGATATCACAGAATGAATGTTAGACAAATACATGCCACTTCTAGTCCCAGTCCAGGGTTTTCTGTGAATCTAGAGCCTTGGAAGCTCCGCCTTTGTCCAAGATGCATTTCTTTCTCTGTACTTTGGTTTTCACTGGTTCTAAACCAGGAAGTCGTAGTCTCACATGAAACCACAAACCCTGATCACAAATGTGTCCCGTGATAAGCAGAATTCTAGAATGGCCCTCACAATTCTTGGCTCTTGGTGTGTGCACACCTACTCCCAAGTATTCAGTCAAATGCTAATCTAGGTATTGCTGTGGAAGGATTTTGCAGTATAATTCAGGCCCCAGATCAGGGGCCTTAAGGCCTGACCTTAAGGCAGGGAGATTATCTGGGTAGACTTCATCTAACCACATGAGCCCTTTAAATATGAGACTAGAGGTCAGAAATAGGATGTTAGAGATTGGACACATGAGAAGGACATGCTGACTTGAAGACGGAAGGAGCCATGTGCTAAGGAACATGGGTGGTCTCCAGAACTGAGAGTGGCCACTGGGTGACAACCAGCAAGGAACAGGGGACTTCTGTCCTACAAATGCAAGGAGCCAAATTCTACCAACATGAATGAGCTTGGTAGTGGATTTTTCGCCAGTCTCCAAATGAGAAAGTCTGGTTTATGCCTCGATTTCAGCCTGTGATAGGCCGAGCAGAGAACCCATCCCATGCCATGCCAGACTTCGGACCTATCAGATGATGAATAAACCAGCAGGTGCCGTTTTAAGCTATGAAATCTGTGGAAACTTGTCATGCAGTAACAGAAAACGAACATGTCTTCTCTCTTTGAGTTTTGTTCCATATTAGTTCCTCCTAGGGCAGAGGAAAACGTGGTCTCCTTCTTCTGTTTTCACATTTGTTAAGTTCTTCTTCCCATTGGAGGAAAATGTTCCTATTTATAGTAGAAAGAGATGGTTGTGAACTTCTGAAGCTAGTGAATGATGGAGGCTTTCTTTAGTTTACCAGTCCTGTCCACTTCTTTGGGCTCTTTGGTGACTAATCACTCAGGCACCCCCTGGGGGAATTTCTCGCCAGAGTACTATGATTATAGTTCTGTAATCCCCCAAACACGGAAAATGTACATTGAGTGGCAAACATAATTCGCCCCAAGGGAAGAGAAGAATCTTTTCTCACAGCAGGAAAACTCCATTTTTTCCTGTCAGGCCACCTGCCACAACCTCTTGAACTACTCATGTATTTTAAAAACATTTCTTGACAGAGGATCATTATCCTTTTGTTTATTGACTTATCTTAAGGACCCTGAAAGCTTCAAACTCTAGTTAACCTACATCCTATGTGTTGTCTTCCAACCCCACCTTCTGCCAGGCTTTCATCTTAGAAGGACAGAATGGGTCTTCTTGAACTTCTTGAACATTGACCACACGTTTTTGTTCCTGATCCCGCTCTGTCACGTTCAAACTCATGGTGTTATGTGGAGAGCATCTTTACTCCATCTTTCCCTTGCTTAGTGTGTAGTTCTAATTAGCGTTGGATTCTAGGATTTTTTAAATATGAGAGATTCACTTTCATCTGTCAGAATTGGAAGTAACATTAAAAGGTGGGCAGAGAATGGGAGAGGGGAGCATGTATGCGGCATCAGTTACAGAAACGTCTTGCTAAAGAGACAGTGCCAACACAAAGAACATCAGCTTACATATATTCTATTTTTAGCATATGTATTAAACTGACAACCATATGAGTGTACTTACATATAAAATGCATATATGGAAATTCCATACGTGGGATAGTAAATGATTTAAGTCGATTATGAAACGTCTGCTAGAAGGTTAATGTTGGGAAGGCTATTTTTAAGTCAATTATGAAATGTCTGCTAGAAGGTTAATGTTGGGAAAGCTGTGAACGCAGGGAGTTATGGGCCCTTCATCTTTTTTTCTATTTCCAAGGGGTGAATATGGGAAGAAGTCAGTAACCAAATGATAGCTGTTGAGCACTGATTCTCTTCTAAACCAAAAGAATGCTCTAGGAGCTTGCAGTGTCTGGATGACTTACAGTCTGTGGTTCTCGCTTTTCCACTTGTCTTGTAGTTTGGGACTAAGACAGTGCTGTATTGCCTCATACCTTGCAAAACATGAGGGGAACTGTGGATGTTTTATGTATTTTTTGTATATCTTCACAGGGGCAGCCAGGAATGGGGCTTGGGGCTAAATTTTAAACTCCCTACTCAAGGAATGCCTGTCTGTTCCTGTACATAATGTAGGACATCTTGCAAGACCTTAAAGCCAATGAAATTTTGAAGCAGTTTCTTCAGTGTTTGGTTTGGTACAAAGTTATCTATTCCCTGTAGCCACAGAATTCCAGGTGACATTCCAACGTTTCAGGCAGAGTACACCCCAGTAGTCTAATCACAAGATTACAGGGTACTGTTTAACTTGGGGGCAGAAACCCACATCTGCAAGATCTTATTCTCTCCCTTAGATTGTCCAGAAAAAGAACTTAGTTGTCACATTCATTGAATTCATAAATTTACTTTAGAATTCTGAGTGCAGAGACCTCAAATTCCCATTGTCCAGGTGACTTCAAGAAGATGGCTTCTGCATAATGTTGGAAGGGTTGCAAGTTCTGGAGGGAATTGTGCCTGTTGCCCTTTGTATTCCCCTGGCCCTTCCTGATGGGCCTTGAAGCTCCCTGGAGTTTCATGCCTAAAAAAGAGAAGTGTCAAATTTGCTTACTTGGGTCATTTTATCAGGGTCACCTGTGATTTGTATTTAATATGCATTTGCAGGAGAGAGTTCCCAATAAAAAGATGCTGGGACACAGCTGGTCCATTAGCATTGAGGCCGTGCTTTCTTAAAAACACTCTGGTTGGGCTTTAAACCAAAGAATGCTTTTAAATGGCAGCAATGGGAAAGATTTGTTGAAATTTTTTGTCACTATAGATGAATTTGTGTGGAAGAATAGAGATCATTGTCAGCACAGTAAACTTGGGGACATGACAGGGAGGCATTGTGCTAAGTGCTTTTGCATGTTACTTTGTTTGATCTTCAGAACATCTCTGGGAATCACATGACATTACTCACACTTTACGTAAGAGAAAACTGAAGCCTGTGCATGAACTACCTCTGTACAGCTATGAAGAACTTTCCTTAAGGACATCTTGGAATTTCTGTCAGAACCAGTTTAACATACTCTGGGCCAAGTGCACATAAGTTTCTAACATATAGTGTGGTAAGTGTTCACAGTGATACATACATACTGGTTATTTTGTCTACAGTCATTACACTCTGAAGCTTTTTATTAGAATTCAGAAGAGAGGGGTACTGGGGTAGCTCAGTTGGTTGGGCCACCAACTCTTGGTTTCGGCTCAGGTCATGCTCTTAGGGTCCTGGGATCCAGCCCCACATCAGGCTCCCTGCTCAGTGGGGAGTCCCACTTCTCCCTCTTATTCTGCCTTCTCCCTTCCACATTCCCTCCACCTCATGCTCTTTCTCTCTCAAATAAATAAAAACTCTTAAAAAAAAAAAAAGAATTCAGAAGAGAAACTTTCAAAACTCCATTTTACTTCTGGCTTTCTCATTAGCAAGCTGTACACACTGAGCCAAGTCACTTACCTGTCTAGGGCTGCACATTGTTCCCTAGACATGGAGGATCTTACGTGGTGATTGTTACAGACCATAACAACTCTAAGATTTTGGAATTTTTTACAGCTGGTGTCCTTGCACACCAGTACTGTAGCCATGCTCCAAATCTGGTTTGAGGACGGAGACAACTACTCACCTTCATAGTTTCCCTTTCTTGAACACTTATTATGTTTCAGGAACAACACTAAGCAATTTGCAGGCATCATCTTATTTAATCCTCACAACTGTCCTGCTAATATGACTCCCATTCTACAAACAAGGAAACTGAGACACAAAGAAGCTAAGTGATTTGTCCAGAGTTTACACAGTTTATGGTGAGAATGCTGAGATGTAAAAACTAGTCTGTTTCATTACGAGGCCTGCCTCTTAGCCATTGGCTGAGTGCCTCAGGAATAGAATAAGTTTATGTAGTTTAGGTAGAACCTTTCCCCCTGGTAGTCATTCGACAAAGCTGCAGTGATTTTAAAAGAAAGAACAATTTGGAGAAAGGGGATAGGAGAGTTGGAAAGAGTAAGAGAAAAGCTCTCCTTTTAGTCTACATCTTCCTAACCTAGGACAAGGAATATTAATATGTCGTCCATTTACTGATGTTAATATTAATATTGAGCTGAAACTGTTGTCATACCTGCCATAAATCTTCAGGTTTATTGGCGTGTGTATGATTGAGAATGATTTTTCTTTCTTTATTATTCCTCTAGATATTACTGAGGGTGGTCTGCCTGGTATCTTATATCCATCTCTGTGCATCTAACAGACAAGGCAAATTTGGAATGACCATATAATTTATCATACCAACAGGGACACTTTTGAGAGTGAAAGGGGGTGCTGTTAATAATTGTGCCACAATAATAGCATGAACTAGGGCTGTCGAGGCACAGCAGCCGATATAGTCATACTGGGCTTAGGAGAATAGGTTTGTGATTCTTATTCTGGTTGGCAGGACAAAGGTTTACAGATATTTAACGTAAAATATAAAATTCTCTTTTGGACTCATTAAAATTTATATTCCTGGCATACATTTGTGGAGCAATGTCCGCATGCCAGATTCCTCTTGGCATTAAGTCTGTACAAGGCAAAATGATGCTTAGCCAAAGAGTTCAAGGACAAAATGAATGTTCCTTTGTCATAGAAATTAAGTACCAGACGTGTGCTATGATTTAGTTCCATGACACATCAGAGTCCAGTTTAAAATTGGTAACATCTTCAGCAAGTAGCAGATGGTATTCAAATAGCTGTAATTGACCAACACAATATTACACTATGGGCACTCTGGTGACCATTGAGCCAGAAAGTCACATGTGTAGGTAGATAGCACATGAACCTTCCTCATTTTATATTCTTATCTAAGTGCTGTGATTCTGGGATAACTACATATAAGTACTCCTAAGAAAAGACAAGTTGACTTTTAATCTGTATTGTTTTGTCCATTAAAGGGACATGGCCTCCTGAGGCACCCAGATGGCCCAGTCAATTAAGCAGAAGAGGTCTTTCTTAATTTCAGCTCAAGTCACGATCTCTAGGCCATGAGGTAGAGCCCCAAGTGGGGCTCTGTGCTGGGCATGGAGCCTGTATCATATTTTCTCTCTCCTATTCCCCCCTTTTTTTAAAATTACAAATGTGCTGAAAGAATGGTATTTTCCCTCTATGGCCTACCAAAGTTGGATGGTGAGATATTCCACAGTTGTATCATTTTTTGCTCCATTCCAATGAATGATACAATTATTCTCAAAGCTCAGATGGAGTTTTTAATTGTAATTTTACACTGAAATAAAATAATTTACCAAATGAAGACATTTTAGTGGATTTAAATTTAAGACATTCCTCTTACAAAGTATCTTTTATTTAATTGGTTACTTTTATTATTTGGTTGGGTACTCTGGTACCCAACAGAAACTTTAAGAAAGAGGCTCTAGGCATTAATATTAAGTGACTTGCAAATAAAAGTGTGTGGAGAATCTTTAGAAATGGATACTTTTTTAGGTTTTAGAAATACTAAGTTTGCTTTTCCATTGTGACTTTTTTTGCTAGCGTATTCATTCATTGAACAAGTATCTAGTGTCTGCATATTCAGTAGCAATTACTAGGATAACCACTAGACTTTCAAAGATGAATAAGATATAGTTTCTGCCTTCAAGAAACTGTTTCGTGGATGAGATGAACTAAAGAATGGGAAAAACCAATGGTTAGTTAAGCATTATGACGGAGGGATGCATTCAATGGTGTAGGAACACAGAATTCTTCCTAGTAGTTAAATAAATGGAAGCTGGACCCAGATTGTTTGGGTTTGAATCCTGACTGCCACTGTGCTCTTAGATAAGTTACTTCAGCTTTTTGTACTTCATTTTTTTCATCTATAAAATGAGGGTAATAAAAATGGGTTAATATCCTTAAGGCTTTTAGAACAGTGTCTGGTACATAGTAAGTGCAACATTATAGGCTATTAAATAAGA
This sequence comes from Mustela putorius furo, assembly GCF_011764305.1. NCBI lineage: Eukaryota > Metazoa > Chordata > Mammalia > Carnivora > Mustelidae > Mustela > Mustela putorius. The sequence goes on along the minus strand of NW_025421321.1, from coordinate 14,039,994 downwards.
TAAGTAAAATCAAACAGACGAATAGAAATTAACCAGATGGAGGTAGTTTGCATTGGAGTTGGAGTAGGGGAAGAGAGGGAAGTTTCAGCAGAGGAAACTGCATGTGTATAAAGACTTGACGAGAGTGGTCTTGGAACTACCAAAAAGAGTCGAAAGGGGGTAGCAATGAGAGAAGAAACTGGAAAGAGAAGCAGCAACCATATTCGACAGCCTCATATAAAAGCATGGCCATGAGTTGCATTTTCAGAGTCATATTTTTACAATATTTTCATGGAAGATAGATTGGAAGGGGGGTTAGTCCAGAGACAGGGAGTCCAGTTGAAGGCTTGTTGACATAGTTCAGATAAAAGAAAACAAAACATTGAGGCCTTTTAACTAAAGGGATTGGTAGTAGGGATGGGAGAGTAAGGGGACTGCCTAGAGATCTAGTAACAAAGTAGAATTACTTAGGATTTGGAACTATTTGAATGTGTAGGGAGAGGGATGAGAGGGAATCAGTTGTGACTCCTAGGTCTTTGGCTGCTGTGAGGGGTAATGCTGAAGCAGGGATCACAGGATGAAGAACAAATTAGAATAAGTTGGAGGGCACCTGGGTGGCTCAGTGGGTTAAGCCTCTGCCTTCAGCTCAGGTCATGATCCCAGGATCCTGGGATCGAGCCCTGGATCAGGCTCTCTGCTCAGCAGGGAGCCTGCCCCGCCCTCTCTCTCTGCCTACTTGTGATCTCTGTCTGTCAAATAAATAAATAAAATCTTAAAAAAAAAAAAAAAGAATAAGAGGTGGGGTAGGAAGGTAGGTTTCATTTTAGGTATTTTGAGTGTGTGGACTCTGTGGGACAATTAGAGGAGTTGTCCCAATAACCTTCAGGTGTTCAGAGGTCTGGGGGTCAGCAGAGAAGTCTCAGATGCAGAAATGGATTTGGGATTCTTCTTTTAGTGCATGTGAGTTGAAGTCATGTTAGTGGATGACATAATATGAAAAGGAGGAATAAAGAAAGAATAGAATAGAGCTTAAGATAGATTCCTAGTGATCACGAATTTGGAGGGTGGATAGTAGCAAACAAAACCATGGGAAATAGACTGAAAAGTAATGCCCAGAGAGGAGGAAACCCAGGAGAAGGTGTTGTCATAGAAACCAAGGGAGGAGAAACTTTCAAGAGGGAGAAAGTGGTCAACCATGTCAAATCCTGCAGAGATGTTGGTAAGATGAGGACAGAAAAGTGTCCATTGAATTTAGCAACAAAGAGGTCATTATTGATTTTGGCCAGAGAGGCTTCCAGGGGGTAATAAGGAGTGGCAGCCAGATTGCAGTGGGTTGAGGAGTGAATGAGAGGAGAGGAAGCCTGTCTGGTCTGGAAAGGAAATCAAGACCTGGGAAGCAGCAGAAAGGGGAGTATAGGGTCATACCTGCCTGTGTAAGTGGCATCTTGATTCCAGAATGAAAGGTTATTAAAAATAGATACAAGTTAGAAGGCTGTAATTGTATTTCAGGGAGAAAATGTGCAGAAAATATCCACCCCACCCCACCCCCATGAATGCAACAGTATGCAGAAAATATCTTTTTGACTTTCCCTTATTAGATTTTCTTTGTCTCTTTTCACAGAGGAGATGCCTTTTTTATTAATTTGCCTAGACATAAGATTCATTCATAATTAATGGTAATGTGTTTTGTAAGCATTATTTGTCAAGCATTATTTGAAATGTCCAGTAGCAATGATAATGGTAGTAACTGCTGTTGTGTTCTCTTTCTGGCATTGCTTCAGTCGTATTCACAGCTCTGCCAGAACGCAGCACTGAAGGAAGCATTGGGAATGTTTCTGGTTTGTTTCTGTTTGTGTGGGGGGGGGCTGTGCTTGAATGCTAGTGCATTCTCTCATTTGAAGAACTAAGACTCACACAGAAAACAAATAGCTAGCAATACTAAACTGTGTTTAATAAGGCATTTAATTCTGCAGTACTCTGAAGGCAATCCTTTTGTTGATTTGGCAATCCATTTTCCAAGAGGGGGGATACTAGTGGAATGGTCTGATGGTGCTGCTTCTAATCGGGAGTTGACCTGTTGGAATACCTCAAAGAACTCACCTTATTCCTTCCTTCTTTCTCCCATATGTAAAATAGAAACAGGAACAGTTGTGACAATATCTTTTGGAAAGGCTTGGGAGAAAAATGTCTAAATAATTAAAAGGATGGTTGGTGCCATATTTCTGAGTCATTGTCCATTTGCTTGTAACAGCAGGTGACAACTCTATGTGGAAAGATGATTTTTTTGAAGTCACTTTTGATTATTTTCTGGATGTTTCCATTCTATGTTGATGTTTTTATTTATTTTTATTTTTTATTTTTTTTAAGTTTTATTTATTTATTTATTTGACAGAGAGAGAGAGAGATCACAAGTAGGCAGAGAGGCAGGCAGAGAGAGAGAGAGAGGAGGAAGCAGGCTCCCTGCTGAGCAGAGAGCCCGATGCGGGACTCGATCCCAGGACCCTGAGATCATGACCTGAGCCGAAGGCAGCGGCTTAACCCACTGAGCCACCCAGGCGCCCTCTATGTTTATGTTTTTAAAATATAAGGGATAGACAAATGTTCCTTGTATTTACTATATAATATATAATAATATATTAGAGGAGAATACTAATACATTAAAGGATAGGAGAAAGGCTAAGAATTAGATTTGTCATTGCTGTCTTTTATCAATTTAGGTTGCCCTATCCTCTCACATGTGAGTGAATTTACTATGTTGTTTGTTGTCGTTTTTTGTTGTTGTTTTTTAAGTTGGCTCCCCAAACAGCATGGAGCCCAACACAGGGCTTGAACTCACGGCCCTGAGATCAAGACCTGAGCTGAAATCAAAAGTTGGCACTTAACAGACTGAGCACCCAGGCACCTCCCCACCATGTCAGTCAATTTAATATACTTGTTAGCAGGACATTGCCTGGCATTAAAGGAAAGTGTATGTGGTGCATCCCGTCTTGAGATTATCAACTATAGTAGTATTGTCAGTTGGGTGGTTTTTTTTTTTTTTTTTTTTTTTTCAGTTCTTTCTCACAGTCACAGCTTCCTTGGTACTTGCTAAGTTTAGACCTTGGGATGGTCCAGTTTACATATGTTGAAGGATATAAGGAATGCTTGTACCTTCTGTTGTGGCCTCAAAGAATGTTTCCCAAGGCAAACGTCCGTCTTCAATAGACAAGGTTTGGAGAGACTCATTAATTAATTCTCAGTATTTACAACAGGTGATTCTTCAAAGGCTTCGGCCCACTAGAACCATGCAACCTGAGAGCTGTTGGATTAGAAGCACAACCTAGCGATGGTGTTGTTTTAATTAGGACATAATATTCATGGGATCATAAAACCATAGTGCTGAAAGGGGAGGGACAGTCTTCTCTTCCATCTATTCCCCCCAATCCAGGAACTCCTCCAGTAAGCATCTTGACAGATCTGTGAACATTTTCACTCTGAGGAAGTGAAGGCCTTTTGAGGGAGTGCATGGTTAAACAATAGTTTACCTGGTAATGAACCTCATGGGCCTGTCTGTTATAATATACATTTTTTGTCCTCTCTCTGGAGCACCAGCCTATTTTCATGAAACTCCCTCAAATATTTAAGGACAACTCACATGGCTTTTTGAAGTTTTTATTTCTTCAGAGTATGAATTCCTATTTTGTACGCCACTTATTTCTTTTTTTTTTAACATGGTCTTCAAACTTTTCACCCTCTTCTCTATCAAATCTTTCATCCCTTTGAAAGATATGCCTGGCTCAGGGTCCAGTACAGCAGACTATTACATCTGTGTATCTGGGCCCACTACTTACTGAAGCCTAATTAAAGAGTAGGTAAGAGTGTCATACAGTACCTGGAACAGTTGATTGAATTAGAATTTTAGAATTGGTTCATGATAAAGCACTTTATGACTATTGAAAACTACCTTTTTCATTTGAACTGTTAGCAGGCTGGGTCTTCTCGAATTTCTTTTGTTGTTCTAGGATAAATAAGATTCTTTATATTTCTACCTGCCAAATTTCATTTGAATTTGAATCATATTGCTTTTAACTCATTTTTATGCTAATGAAAATCAATTAAATTTTTATTCATCATCCAGATTATTAACTAACCTTCCTGCTTTGGCTATTGGAAAAACAGCCAAAAAGTTTGTCTTTGACATCTCTTTCCAAGTTGTTAATAAAATTTTTGAATGGGCTAGATCTAAACACACCATTCTTGGAGTTTCTCCTAAGACAGATTGACATCCGTCAACTAGCTTGGCTGGTTTTTCTTGAATTTGTCCGTAAGGATCTTCCCGAGGCTTAGTTAAATGCCTTCTTGAAATGAAGAGATGCTCTGTGGCATTCTTCTAATGACAGCCTGATTGTTCTGTCAAAAAGGAAAAAAAAAAAAAGACTATGAGATGAGTTTAGCATACTTTCCTTTATTAATATCTACAGCTTAAGGAGGGGAGGTATTGCAGTTACACTCTTCTGGCTCTAGTTTTAGCTAATCTTTTACCTTTTAAAAGAATATGAACAAGGCCTATACTTATCTCCATTCTCCTAGCACCTCCCCTGTTCTTCGAGATGTCTCAAAACTCCTAATACTGACTCTGCACATTCACCCTTAAATTCTTTCAGTATTCTGGGTTGTAGATGGTCTAATCTTATATACTTGAATTCACTTGAAGTGACTTTGTGTTTGTTTGTTTGTTTTAAAATTTATTTGTTTATTTGACAGAGATCACAAGCAGGCAGAGAGGCAGGCAGAGGGAGAAGGGGGGAAGCAGGCTCCCCACTGAGCAGAGAGCCCAATGTGGGGCTCAATCCCAGGACTCTGGGACCATGACCTGAGCTGAAGGCAGAGGCTTAACCCACTGAGCCACCCAGGCACCCCATGTTTGTTTGTTTTTAACTATTCTACATCTTAGGTGGGGCTTTGAGTCCTTTTTAATTTGTTGTATCCTTCCCAGAGAGAAATTTAAATCAGAGCAAAAAAAGGAATTGATAAATACTGCATTCTTCCTGTCATCCTTCAGTATTATATCGCACACCCTGGACATTTGGTCTATAACATTCTTGTTTATTTTCTTGTTCCAACCAATGTTTTCTAATATTTAGCATTTTTTTTTCTTTCTTCTTGCAAACCCCAGCACTCTGGAATTTAGCCTTTCTGACATGGTTTTTTTTTTTTTTCTTTCTTTCTTTAAGATTTCATTTATGTATTTATTTGACAGAGAGAGATCACAAGTAGGCAGAGAGACAGGCGGGGTGTGGGTGGGGAGCAGGCTTCCTGCTGAGCAGAGAGTCCGATGTGGCCCTTGAGTCCAGGACTCTGAATGACCTGAGCCAAAGGCAGGTCATGACCTGAGCCACCCAGGGCCCCTGACACAGTCTTTTATAAGTTCTTATCAACTTGGCAGCATAAGTCTGGCAAGGTGAAGCTCCCCATTACCACTTTATCTTAGGAAAATATCAATTTTATATCTAGATTTAGACATAGATCATCTTAATTCTCCATTTGACTGGTGATTTATAGTGTATGTATTCTCATAGGACTGCCATTGCTGGTTTCCTTTCTTAATCTTTGCTTTATTTTCATATGGTTGTATTAGATTTTTATGTAGATAAATACATTTTTTACATATAATTTAATTATTGATCCTCTTGATAAACTGGCATATAGGCATATTAGTTAGGGTTCCCAAGAAAACAAAACCAATAGGAGTATCTCTCTCTCTCTCTCTACCTTTCTATCTCTATCTTTATATAAGGAGATTGATTATGAGGAATGGGCTCCCATGATTGTGGAGGCTGAGAAGTCCCAAGATTTGCAAGTAGGTGGTGTGATTCCAGTCCAAATCTGAAGGCCTGAGAACTGGGGCTGCTAGTGGTATAAATCCCAGTCCAAGGGCAGTAGAAGACTGATGTGACAGTGCAGTGGTCAGGCAGAAAGGTCAGGAAACCTCCTTTTCACCTCTTTTTGTTCTTTCAGACTCTTATGGGATTGGATGATACCCACTCACATTGGGGAGAGCCTTCTTCTTTACTGAGTCTACCCATTCAGATGCTAATCTCATCCAGAAACATGTACCTCATAGATTTACTGAGAAATAATGTTTAACCTGGGAATCTGTGGCCTAGTAAAGTTGACACATAAAATTAACCATCATAATAGGCAAAATAGGCATTTGACTTTGTTCTCCCAGTTGTTTTCTCCTGAGATGACCTGGTGACCTTTCCCAATATAGTTCCTGTAAGTCATGCATATAGGCCTTTTTATTAATAGTCCCCTTTTCCCTCAATCAGTTCAGCCAGTTTTTTTTGGTAAACTGCCTCCTTTTTAGAGGGTGAATGGAATTCCTCCTCAGGGGGTTTTCAGTCTGCAAGGTCAAGCTGCAGATGGACAGGAAGCAACATACAGGGTAGAGGACAAGGGGCCACTAAGGCATTAATGATACATCTGAAGATCTGGTCACACTCGGGGCCCCTCACGCACTTGTGACAGAGAAGGTAAAATCAGTCTGATGCTGCTAACTATACAGGGGAGAGGAATTGTGTGGTGTAAAACCTCAGGTCAGGGAATCATTAGGAAAGTTCTGGGAAATTAACATTAGGAAAGTTCTTGGGAAATTCCCAAGGAGAGAAGTGAGCCCTGGACAGGACAGGAAAGTGTAAGCAGAAGAAACTGAGTGTTGTTGTTGGTGGTGGTGGTGGTGGTGGTGAGGAGCAGCATAGTGGAGTTGCTTTTTGCAGGGAAAGAACTTGTACAGAATGAAAATACAAGATCGAGTCCACAGAAGATTTGCTGGGATATTCTGCTGAGGGCTTTGTGACAGTCCACCTAGCTGCTGATCTTAGTCAGGGTTCCTCTAACAAACTGAACTAGTGAGAGGGACTAATTAATGGCCCCACCTCCTCCCACACCACGCTGGATTATGCATTAGAACGTCAGACCCTGAGCGGTTTCACAACAAACGAGTCCTCTTTTTCTTGACTCCGTCAGGTCTCTGTCTTTCTGGTATGTGTTTTTTTAAAAAAGATTTTGTTTATGTATTTTAGAGAGAGAGAGAGAGCGCGTGCACAGGATCAGACGTTTAATGGATTGAGCCACCCAGGCGCCCCTAGTGGCACAACTTTTAACAATGATCATGGTTTATGAGCCTCCATTACATGCCAAACAGAAGTATTAACTCATTTAATCCTCATGATGGCCCTGTGGAATACACTTTTTTTTTTTTAAAGATTTTATTTATTTATTTAACAGAAAGAGATCACAAGTAGGCAGGAAGCAGGCAGAGAGAGAGGAGGAAGCAGGCTCCCCGCTGAGCAGAGATCCCGATGTGGGGCTCCATCCCAGGACCCTGGGATCATGACCTGAGCCGAAGGCAGAGGCTTTAACCCACTGAGCCACCCAGGCACCCCTGTAGAATACATTTTATTATTATTTCCATTTCACAGTTGAGGAAGCTGAGGCCCAGAGAAGTGAGGTAGCTGGTCCAATGTCACATAGCTAGTAAGCCAGGATTTATATCTGTCCCTAAAGCCAAGCCCTTAACATATCACGTCCCCCACTGCCCAGCCTGTACATCCATCAGTACTGATGGTGGAGGTGGAGATGGTGGGATATGGATAAAATGAGAAGTATTCATTTCGTTACATACAAAGATTTAAAATATTTTTAAACAGACATTACACCATTTGATTTAAACAACAATCCTGTGCTGTTAACTATCGTTATTCCTATTTTATAGAAGGGAACAATAAAATTGTGATGAAATTTAACCTTATCAAGGTTACCTTTATTGAATTTTTTTTTTTTTAAAGATTTTATTTATTTGCTTGACAGAGAGAGATCACAAGTAGGCATAGAGGCAGGCAGAGAGAGAGAGAGAGGAGGAAGCAGGCTCCCTGCTGAGCAGAGAGTCCGATGCGGGACTCGATCCCAGGACCCTGAGATCATGACCTGAGCCGAAGGCAGCGACTTAACCACTGAGCCACCCAGGCGCCCACCTTTATTGAATTTTGAAAGTATTTTTCTTAGTATAAAAATAGTCCTAAAATCTTTCTACTTAGAGGTATTTACTCTTTATTTGGGCTGTATTTCCCACAAGTGTATAGAAACATCATTGTATAGAAAAATTTCTTTAAAAAAAACAGGATTATACTACACGTGCTGTTTTATAATTTAACTTTTTTTTTTTTTAAAGATTTTTATTTATTTGACAGATCAGAAGTAGGCAGAGTGGCAGGCAGAGAGAGAGGAGGAAGCAGGCTCCCTGCTGAGCAGAGAGCCTAATGTGAGGCTCGATCCCAGGAGCCTGGGATCATGACCTGAGCCGAAGGCAGAGGCTTTAACCACTAAGCCACCCAGGTGCCCATAATTTAACTTTTTAATTATTTTAATCCAATATAGTTAACATACAGTGTTATATTAGTTTCAGGCGTACAATATAGGGATTTGAAAAGTCTATATACTACTCAGTGGTCATCATAATATGTGCATTCCATAATCCCCATCACCTATTTCCCCGATCCCCCCACTTGCCTCTCCTCTGGTAACCATCAGTTTGTTCTTTTAGTTAAGAGTCTGTTTCTTGGCTTGTCTCTCCCTGTCTCTCTCTTACTTTGTTCATTTGTTTTGTTTCTTAAATTCCACATACGAGTAAAGTCATATTTGTCTTTCTCTGACTTATTTTGCTTAGCATTATACTTCCTAGTTCTGTCCATATCATTGCAAATGGCAAGATTTCATTCCTTATTATGGCTGGGTTATATTCCATTACACACACACACACACACACACACACGTCGTCTTTATTCGTTTGTCCATTGTTGGACACTTGGGCTGCTTCTGTAATTTGGCTATTGTATGTATCCTTTGAGTTAGTGTTTTTGTATTTTGGTATCCAGTCATGCTAACTATTGAAATTTTAACTTTTTGAGACACCTCTGTACCATTTTCCACAGTGACTACATCATTTGCATTCCCACCAACAGTACAAGAGGGCTCCTTTTTCTCCATATCCTCACCAACACCTGTTGTTTGTTGTGCTTTTTTTGATTTTAACCATTCTGACAGGTGTGGGGTGCTATCTCATTGTAGTTTTGATTTGCATTTCCTTGGTAATGAGAGATACTGGACATCTTTTCATGTGTCTTTTAGCCATCTGGATGTCTCTTTTGGAGAAATGTCTATTCATGTATTCTGCCCATTTTTAAATTGGATTATTGGTTTTTTGAGTGTTGAGTTGGATAATTTCTTTATATATTTTAGATACTGACCATTTATCAGATATGTCATTTGCAAATACCTCCCATTCAGTAGGTTGCCTTTTAGTTTTGTTGATTGCTTCCTTCATTCTACAGAGACTTTTTATTTTGATGTTGTCCTAATAGTTTATTTTTGCTTTTATTTTCCTTGCCTCAGGAGACATTTTTAGAAAATGTTGCTACAGCTGATGTCAGAGACATTACTGCCTGAGCTCTCTTCTAGAATTTTTATGATTTCTGGTCTCACATTTAGGTCTTTAATCCATTTTGAGTTTATTTTTTGTGTATGGTGTAAAGAAGGCGTCCAGCTTCATTCTTTTGCATATAGCTGCCCAGTTTTCCCAGCACCATTTGTTGAGGAAATAGCCTTTTTTCCTATTGCATATTCTATCCTAATCTGACTTTTTTAAACTTAAAAATATATTTTGAACATTTCAATGTGATTAAATATTCTTCTGTAATTTTATCTTAGTAGTTGTATTATTTTTCATCAAGTGAATATTACCCTTTATGCTCTGACACTGTCTCATAGGGGAAAAATAGTAAAGATAATAATTTGAAGGGGGAGTATAGAGTCAGTAGTTTCATATTATTAATAACGTTGAGGTTCAAAGCACATTAGTGACTGGAACTTAATTCAGGATAAATAACTAATAATTAATTAATTCAGGATGAACATTTCTCTTATTTATCAAGCTGATAGTACTTTAATTTTTTCACTGGACCTTGCAGTATCATTGCTATTATGGTTGTGCGGATGAAATCATAGTCCAAAGAGCTGTCCCAGGGCTATCCATTGTTCCCTCGCTTGGTCTGCCTGATGCCAGAGTAATGGGTGTTCTTGCCCTAATTTTTTCTACTAGACTGTAGGATTCTTTGGAGAACGCATCATCTTTCTTGCCTTTGTGTGCCACATTTTCTAGCAGAGTACAGTTTAAGAGGACCCCTCCAAATGGTTTAACTTTTATAATCACTTAATATGGCAGAAGTAGCTTCATGGTAATGGCTCTAAACACTTTTTTAATCCATAAATTGGGTCAAGAATGTTCAGAAAAAGAAGTAAAAATTTTTTTTTTTTTTTTAAAGTGAGTACTCAGGCAATGTAGTGTCTTGGAGAGAACAGCAGATTGGAGCAGGGAGGTGTACCTGTAAAATTTGCCACCAACTTACTGAGGGAACTTGGGGAAGTCATTTGACACCTCTGAGTCTCCATCTCCCATTCTTGAAAATGAAGACACCACATGGGATGATTTTTTTTTTTTTAGATTATTTCCAGAACTGACATGTGAGGATGCTGTAATTTAATATTGCTTTAGTTTGTACTTATTTTACATAAAGAGAAACACAGACCTTGGAAATAAACAGATTCTAAAGCAGTTTTTCTAAAATTTGGCTGCCCATAGGAATCGCCTGGGGAGCTTTGGAAGAAAACCTGAGGTCTGGATCTTACCCCAGAATACCGATTTAAGTGAGCTAGAATGCGGCCTGGGTCTGGAATTAAAAAGCAAAACAAAACAAAACAAACCCCCCTAAATTTCTCCCAGGTGATTTTATGTTCAGCCAAAAACCCTTTTAAAAGGCTTCCCCATTGTCTTGGTCATAACAAGTGATCAAGTCTTGGTCATGCCACAGGTATCACTATTTCGGCTCTACAAGTAAGTGGGAAGGCTGCATTCTTGCAAGTTGATGATACTTTTTTCACAGCTCGTTGGCCACACAATATTGTTTTGTCTTACAACAACATGTATTTGTGTGTGAGTGTGTGCTCTATAGCCAGTAAATCTGTTGGGTAAATTACACGGGGCTAAAAAGGAATTGAGGATTACAAATTATCTCTACCGGCTGTTGAATATTTCATGTCAACTAAACATTTGCAAAAACCAAGTATAGTGTTATGATCCACTCATAACCATTACGAGACTGGCACATCTCATCCAGCAATAGCCATTGCTGGGCTACTGTCCTTACTCTGGCAGAATCAGAATAAATTGGGGTTCCCCTGGACAAAATGAACAGTAATATAATTTTGTAATTATTCTCCTAGCATGGTGAAGCAGCAAGCCAAACTGAGTTTCTAGATAAATTTTGACATATGGGTCTTACTCCTAAGGAAAAAGAGCTATTGTTGCTCTGGCTTTGTTCCAGAATTCTGCAGAAATCCACATGGTGGCTTATTGTTGCATTACAAAAAGGTACTACAAGTATTTTTTTTTATGAAAAAGAACAAATTGCTAAGTTCAATTAGTCCTTTGGGGCAGAATTTGGAATTTCCTTTCAGTCTGGCTGCTGGATCCTATGTGAGCTATTATTTGACTCACACACAGGGGCAGCCTTAAAGGCCTGTGAACCGTGAGGCCACCGTCGGGGCTTCTAGTTGATGGTGGAAGGATTGAGCAGCTCTCTTCGCTACAGCAGTGAAATATGACGTTTAACATCTTTTTTTTTTTTTTTTATAATCAGCTGTAGGAAAGGAGATTAAGAAGTTGTGGTAGAATCAAAACAAATATTGGCCTTTCAGTTGGCAGTCTGAGAAGTCCACCTGGCACTTAGGAGTGGATGTGGGTTGAGGAATTGTATAAGAATAAAGGATTAGAATAAATATTTTCTATATAATATATTAAATATAATAAATATATTTCTATATAAATATTCTTATAAAGAATAAAGTTAAAGGATACTTTCAATTAAAAAATTTTGAGATAAACAGAAAACATACATGTTAAAAACATCTCAGGGTAGCCTGGGTGGCTCAGTAGGTTAAGCCTCTGCCTTTAGCTCAGGTCATGATCTCAGGGTCCTGGGATCGAACCCCACATCTGGCTCTCTGCTCAGCAGGGAGCATGCTTCCCCCTCCCCCTCTGCCTGCCTCTCTGCCTACTTGTGACCTCTCTCTATCAAATAAATAAAAATAAAATCTTTAAAACAAAAAACAAACAACAACAACAAAACATCTCAGTTGGCATTGTCTCTTATGCTTATGCAAGGATTCACATAAAATGTGTACTTAAGAATTGGACCCAGATCTGTAAATATTTCTCAGGGAGACAAGACTCTAGAGTTAAAAGCCTAGTGGTAGTAGAAAGCAGCCTTGCAATGTCATTGAACAGCCCCAGTCAGATGCTGGAGGGAGAAGGACAGGCACCACACCACAGCAACCAGTATTCCAGAAGTAAATTCTGCTCACGTGTTACCAGTTGTCCAAAAGGTTCCTGTGTGGGTTTGTAAAAAGTGTCAGATCTAGTGGTCTCAGTTTGGAATTACTGGATGATGTAATAGAGAGACAGAAATTTTCCTTAGTAGTATTGACTCAGTCCTGGGTTGTTCAGAGGACTCTAATGGTCCTCATTACCATTAACTCAGCCCTAATGTCAGGCTTACGTGACCGACCATCAGTCAGTGGCATACTAAAATACCGTCTGCAGGACCACAGAGCTGTGGGTGACCTCTGCATGGACATGATGTCTGCGGAACAGGAACATTCCTATTTCTTCCCTAAGCACTGCACAGAGCAACAGCTGTGAACTGGGGAAATGATGTTCATTCTGGAGAGTCTGGAAACATCTCACTTCTCTCTTGTGCAAATCCTTTGTCATAAAGTCAGGGAAGGAATAAACACAGAGTTCCGAGTAATGGTACCTAAGCAGGTGCACTGGCGGAAGTGGGTCCTACCTGGAGGAAGCTCAGTTTAGGGTTCAGTCTGCTTTCTGGAAGGAAAAGTTTCCTATTAAGACATAGGGGATGGGACGCCTGGGTGGCTCGGCTGGTTGGGCAGCTGCCTTCAGCTCAGGTCATGATCCCAGCGTCCTGGGATCGAGTCCCACATCGGGCTCCTTGCTCGGCAGGGAGCCTGCTTCTCCCTCTGCCTCTGCCTGCCATTCTGTCTGCCTGAGCTCGCTCTCTCTCCCTCTCTCTCTCTCTCTCTGATAAATTAAAAAAAAAAAAAAAAGACATAGGGGCACCTGGGTGGCTTAGTTGGTTATGCATCCAGCTCTTGAGTTCAGCTCAAGTCATGATCTCGGGGTCGAGGATCGGGAGATCCGCACTGGGCATGGAGCCTGTGTGGGATTCTCTCTCTTCCTCTGCTTCTCCCCACCCTGTATAAAAGAGAAAATAAATAAATAAACATTAAAAATAAAAAAGACATAGACATCGGAGGGATGAAAATTTAAAGAAGATAAACAGGGAGGCTTTCCTGTGTTAAGTTTCTTCTGTAGTTATGTCTGCTGTCCTAACACAACCCTGCTAATGTGACTTGTGGTGGAGTCCAAAATTTGGGGGCCAAACCAGGATTAACTCTTTCTTTGACAGCACAGCTGTGGAAGCTGGTTTCAAAGTTGGTGGTCACTGCCCTCGGTGGATCTATTCATTCAACAGATGTTTTGTTTTGTTTTGTTGAGTGCTTATTTGATCCTGGGGAAACTGGTGAATGAGACCAAATTTCATTCTTGCCCTCATGGAGTTTGCAAGTTGAGTCCTGGAGAGGTTAATTGCTTACTTACAGTTGTGGTAAATGTTGCTATTAGAGCTTAAAGTAAGGATATATCTAACCTGGCCAGGGTGGCGCTAGGGTGATCAAGGAATACGTTCCTGAGAAAGTGTCAGTTAAACACCATTCTAGAGGATGCACAAGAGATCAAGACAAAGAGGTGGGGCAAAGCAGACAGCTGGAAGAGCAGGTGCAAAGTCCCTGAGGTAGCAAAGAGCTTGGTATTGAAGGAACTAAAAGTATGAAAAGGCCAGCCTAGATGGAGCCGGTGAGCGAAACGGGAAGGAAGGAGAGAGTGAGGCTTTGCAAAGCCTCATAGGCCATGATGGGGGGTTTTGGCCTTTATCCTAAAAGCAATGATATTGACGGCACAAAACCCAGGGATGATATGCACAGGGCTGGTACTTTTAAAGAACTCTCTGGTTCAGAGTTCACAGAGGACTAGGTCTGGAATGGGGGATGGGTTCTGAGAGTCCCTGGGGATGTTACAGAAAACTGGATGGAACAAGGGAGACAGCTGTGGAAGAGACAGAAGGGAGAGGAGTGGAAGCATTCATGATATATTCATAAGGTGGAGTGGTCAGGTCTGCGATTTGATACAATGATGGTGGCTGAAATGACAGCCTTAGAATTTCACCTGACCGCTCTGGCCATCCTACCTCAGTTTCTGGATTGTTTAGATTAGTGCTAGGCATTTAGAGCCCCAAACTAAGTATGTGTTCTGAGACTGTGTCTCATGAATAAAAATCACAGGAATGTGATTTTTATTCATGGAACAATTGTACCTAGAGACAACTCAATAGGAAAACCATTAATAACTGGTGATAATATCATCTCACTGCTCCAAAATAAATGTTTTTCATTTTCAAAAGTTCTAAGTTCAGTTACTTGCAGTATTTCTGCCTACATGGTAAAGGTCTGTAAATCAAGATGCAAATATCATAGTCTTCTTACAGGTTATTATAGGAATGATGGTTTTCTTGGAGTGATTTCACTAAATTTGCATATGTAATCCAATGGAATATATTCATTGAAATGATTCTGAGTCATTGGCATTTTCCCCCCGATTTTAAAAATGAGTTTTGTTTAATAACTTCACATTCCTCATCTCTATTATTACTGTCCCTGAGTATTTCTGTACAATCTCTTCCAACTCTCAAATCCCATGACTTTCCTGCCTCTCTTCTTATCTCTCATGCCACCCCTTTGCTCAGTTTTTCATCCCCTTCGTGAAGGTGGTGGCTGGCTTGAGAGATGTGGGTTAGAAAATTCAAGGAGTGTCATTACCAAAGGAAGCTTGCTTGGGTCCTAGTCATGGCCAATCCTCTTTCCTCAATTTCCTCTGTGCATTAGCTTCAAGTAGCAGTCATTTAGTCCTCAATAAAATGCTCTTGGTTGCAATGACAATTTTTCTGTGGTAGAACGCAAAATGGCATATCAGCCCGATAATGTGAATTTGATAGCAATTGGCAGGTTTTATTTGGGTGGAGAGTTTTTATCGTTGTTTATTTATTTATTTATTTTTGAAGTCACCATTTAGATAGATCAAGGAGGATTTTATTTCTTAACTAGGATTATTCCTTTATCGGATATTAATTTAGAAGTGGTTTTTCCCCCCTCTAAATATCAAATTCATAGAGATGCTACATAGTTAATTTTTTTCTTTTTAACTGGATTAGCCCCATATCAGGTCTTTCATAAAGCAGGATAAATGTATTTAAGTGAAAATACTCATCTTATGAGTAATACTGCCCCCAAATACAATCAGGCACATTTAAAGGAATACCTGAAATAAATATAATCCTAATGATAGATCTAATGCACTCTGTATCAGACCCATTGTGCTCCTTTAAACCTTATTCAATAAATGCCTGATTAATAAATAATCCTGTTAAATGAATAAAACTCCAGTGTGCCGAATGGAGACACACAAAGCACTCATGATCAGACTTGTTATGGGAGAGTGATAGATGAATAAATCTACTGTGCAATTAATTTATGACTGAACTGTGATCAAGTCCCTGGGGCAGTGCTAAATCTGTTAGAGGAATAGATTTATCATCTTCTTTCAAACAACTGCATTCCAGGAATTCAACAAAATGCTGTTATCTTAGTCTCCTTATAATGGTGATATCTGTTCATTTACATGGGGGAAGACAGTTTCTTATCTGTAGTCAGAACTAAATGAATGTTTATTGTTATTGATACAAACCACAACCAGAGCTCTCTATGATAGGAATTGCCAATGCTGAGAGCTTTCCTTATCTGCTCCTGTTTCTTCAAATTTGATCAAAGTTGCCTCATTTTTAGATAGTTTGGTGTGAATGATTTTACTTTTTTAAGACTATAAAACCCATGAAAACAAGCCACGGGCTATTTTCAAACAAGCAGTACTTCTGAATCGTGTGGCTCCGCTTTGCTTAGGAATGCACACATTGGGGGACCACGTGGGCAGATCCCCAGAGACTGGTAGTGTATCAGAGTGATGCTGCCTATTGTAACTTCAAAAGACAGCCTGCCATGTTTTACTCCTATTGTCCTTTTAGATGGGCCATTTTGATATGAAAAATAAAAATAAAAAATATCTTGAGCTAATGGTTAATCTGAAGTTTAAGTCCTTAGATTCAGAGCAAGATGGCAAGGTTAAAAGAGACTTTTAAACAATGGTTAATGCAGTCTTTCTTTTGTTTTGGGGTAATAGAGCTGATATCTTACATCCAATCCTTTTATCAACATAAGGGGAGGTAAGAGGTAAAAGCTGAATAAAAAGGTACCTTTTATATAGTGATATTGAAAGATGTGGGCTTTAACTAGGGGTTTGTTTCTTGTTTTGGTTTTTGTTTTCCAGATAGAAAAATGAAGAATCTGTAGAGGTGAGGTAGAAGAGGAGAAGTTTCCTTTAAAATTGAGGAAGAAAGAATTTGTCTGGTTGGGATGATATTTGAGGTCAGGTTCTACTAATATTTTAAAATGCTTTCAAATAAACACACACAGACCTGGTTCGATGCAAATGAAACTAAAACATTACCCCCATTTAAATCTGGTCTGCTCTTTCAGCAGTTAGTAGGCATCATACCTTTCTTATTAACATAATATCTATATGTAGCAAAACCTGTGTATTCTCCTGTTTCTGAGACTTAAGAACAAATAAGTACTTTACAAACACACGTATGTATTGGATTTCATTTATTTGTACAATTATTCATGATCATATAGATCATATAGATCACATAGATCATATTTATACATATAGCTTTGTATAGATAAAGAAACAAAAATAAATAGAAGGTATGGCTCTTGTAGAACTTATGCCATCTTGAGATGGCATTAACATAGGAAAGCATTCATTAGAACACTGTGTCTGATATTCCACTCACTTATCAATATTCCATGAATATTGATAATTAACTGCAATCTTAAGATATTTTTCCTTTTTAATTGTGATCAAAATGTACATAAGCTTTACCTTTTTAACCATTTTTAAGTATGTGGCTTAGTGGCATTAAGTATATTCACATTATTATACAACTATCACCGCCATCCATCTCCAGAACTACTTCATCTTCCCAACTGAAACTCCACCCCCATTAAATACTAACTCCCCATTTTCCCTTTCCGTAAGTCCTCGGCAACCACTCTTCTACTCTCTCTATGAATTCAAGTGCTCTAGGTACCTCATATAAGTGGAATCATATAACATTTGCCCTTTGGTAACTGGCTTGATTTCACTTAGCATAATTTCTTTAAGGTTCATCCATGCTCTAATATATGTCAGAACTGTGTTTTCTTTGAAGGCTATTACTCCAGCGTATGTGCATACTGTGTTTTGTTAATCTGTTCATCCATTGATGGACACTTGGTTTGTTTCCTCCTTTTGGCTATTGTGAATATGGATGCACTAATATCTATTTGAGTTTCTGCTCTTATTTCTTTTGGGTATATAGCTAAAGGTGGACTTGCTGGATCATACAATAATTCTATGTTTAATTTTTTGAGGAAGTGCTCTACTATTTGCACCATTTTACATTCCCACCAGCAACGCACATAGGTTCCAGTTTCTTCCATCCTCACCAATACTTGTTCTTTTCTGATTTTTTTTTTTTGTTTTCTTTTTTGTCTTAAAAAAAAAAATAGTCACTCCAGTGGGTGTAAAGTGGTATATCATTGTGGTTTTTATTTGTATTTCTCTAATGATGAGTGATGTTAAGCATATTTTCATGTGCTTTTTGACCACCTGTATATCTTCTTTTCAGAGATGTCTATCCAAATCTTTCCTCATTTTTAAACCAGGTTATTAGTATTCTTTTTTGCTGTTGAGCTGTAGAAATTCTTTATGTACTCTGAATATTAATCCTTAATTAGTTATATAATTTGCCACAAAAGGCAGTGTTCTGTTTCACTGATATTTTTGTCCATTTCTATGTTAATTACTATATGTTAATAGTTAAATTTTGATTTCTGATCAAGCAGGTTCCTTGCTTATTCTTTTATTTAACAATTTTTTGGACTATTTTATCCATTCTTCCAGGTGAACATTTGACACTGTTAATTGAATAAAAAATGCAAGTTGTATTTTTTTTTTTAAAGATTTTATTTATTTGAGAGAGAGAGAGAGATCACAAATAGTCAGAGAGGCAGGCAGAGAGAGAGACAGGAGGAAGCAGGCTCCCCACGGAGCAGAGAGCCCCATGTGGGGCTTGATCCCAGGACCCCAGGATCATGACCAGAGCCAAAGGCAGAGGCTTTAACCCACTGAGCCACCCAGGTGCCCCCAAGTTGTATTTTAAAATGTACCCAAGATCTGTTTTAATCATGGTTGGTAGGACACAAATAGGGACATGATTGTCATGAAGGAAGAAGCTCGTACTTGCAGGTCTCTAGAAAGAAGAGGCAGAGCATGTCATGCAAGACCACGTGGGGAAGCACCAGGGTGGACAGGAAGTGGAAGAAGAGAGGAAGGAGCATGGCTGAGAGCCTGTATTGGAGTTTTAATGGAAAGAATAGATGAGGCAGGGTAGTATGCTTAGTAAGCTTAGTATTGGGTAGTTTGAATAATTTTGGTGGTATCTGGGCTGTAGAAGTGGTCCTTGGTTGTCATGTACCAGGCTTTGGGATGACCGAGAGCAGGGGGAGTATTGATTTGGTGTGTGAGTTTGATAAAGGAGATGGTTGGGGATGTGAGCTCTAGATTGGTTGGTGTATTAAAGGTACTCTTGCTGGGAAGTTGTTTGCTCTCTCTAGGAATTAGTTATCCCTGGTTGAGGGATACTTTACAGGATTAAGTCCTAGATACCAGAGCATCAAGAAGACAAAAGTAAAAAGAACACATTGTCAATACAAGTTGTGGTTTTGATTGAGGTTGCATGGACTTATAGAGTAATTTGGTAATGAAATGACATCCTTTGATGAAGCATTACAATATTGAATTCTTCCATCTAGAACATGGTCTATTTATTTTTGTTCTTTTACATTATCAGTAGCATTATATATTTTTCTTCACATAAGTCTTGCCCACTTTTGTTAGATTTATCTTATAAATATCCTCACCTTCTTTGTTGATGTTCCTTTCTGTGTGTGGCTTTGTATACCATTAAACCTTTAGAGGATCCTACTCAATAATTGATTGTAAGAGAGGAAAAATATTTCCTCTCCTTTCTAAGTTCTTTTGGCTGGTCTATTAATGAAGTTGAAAGAAGACAGATTCACAAGAGAAAAGCAAATGTAATTACATTCATATGGGAGTCCTGTAGAAAATAGGAGACCCAAGGACAAGTTGGGCCATTGAGGCTTGTATGCCATCTTGACCCAAGGAATGGGATAGGGGCCCAAAGGGGAGAAGGGTAATTCACAGGATAATAGGAAGAGAAAATGTTTGGCAATTAGATGTTTGCCCTGCCATACAGATAGGTCTTTCAGGTAAAAAGTTATCTCTGATAATAGCTCTTTCTGGGCCAGGTCCCCTATACAAATTCTTTTAGGTAGGGAGACATCAAACTTTTTAAGCTGGGTCTCAATTGCCTTCAGCTCAACATAATCCACATGCCAAAGTGGAATATTTTGGGGTCACATATTTTGCTTCCCCTCATAACCATTCATTTATTTTCCCAACAAATATTTGTTAACTCCTTGTAAATTATGCATCAGAATCTAAGGTGCCCATTAGGCATCCCCCTTCCTGGGAACCTTCTCTGTCCAGATCTGGGGGATCTGAGCACTCCTGTGGAGATGTTGGACATCAGGAGGGCACAGATGGTGGAGTAGGTCTCAGAGAAGATGAGAACAGATGAGATCAAGAACACACATAGGGAAGGGGAGAGGAGAAGCAAAACAAGACACAGATCTGAAATAAAGAACACAGAAGTTATGGAATGTGGGGCTTAGGGGCTATATATATCCAGTAACTTGGAAAGAAACAGTCGTCTGCTGAAAATGCAGGGTCAGGGGGCAAGTTTTAATGGAAGAAGATATTTATTGTGAGAAAAGTAGAAAGCTTGTTGGATTCCCCAGGGCCCAATGTGAGTATGATCACTGATCAAAGTGAATGTGATCTTGTGCCTTACACCAATGACAGTCAGCAAGCCTAGGAGCAGATGGCGAGAAAGGTTGGTCAGATTACCAGTTCTGAGGGGTAGCACATTAGGATAACAACACTGTTGAAGCTAGAGAGTGCTTATGATTTGCTCAGAAATAGCCTCACTTGCACAGTTTAAAAATGCAGCTCAAAAGATAATCCTGGACACTTAAATAGCCTCACTCCTCATAACCAAGATGAAAATATTGCAAGGATTATTTTTTCATTCAGTTTCTGTGGGAAGAATGCTTGTATTTAATGCTGGACCTGTTTTCAAGGAGTTTATTTCTAAAAGATTTACTTTCTTGGACCATGTATTAATATCATTTCTTTAAAGGTATATGTTATTCAAATGTGCAATATTTTCTATGAGCATTCTAGTTATATGAGTCCCCAGAGTAGGCAAATCACATTGATGCTGGTTGTACCAGGGAAATGCCATGAATTCCCAGATGCTTTTTAAATACAGATGAATTATAATGACAAAAGTAATGAGACTTTTTGAATGTCTCATTTTTTTTATCATGGCTTTATATAAATTCAGCATATGAATAATGCCTGAAGGTAAATTAACATTGGTAAGAAGGATATACCATAATATAAAGTACTTTAACATTTATAATATAAAGAGACCATTTATTAAAGAAAATACCATTATATAATAATGAGGCTAATAATTTCATATGGAAATAATACTGTATTAATTTGATGTATTCATACTAACAGTGAACATGATATTTTAAATTTTGCTGTCACATAATTATGCTCCTACTTTATGAAATGTTATACTGTCACCTAGAAAAACCCTTCTTTGAGTGTAGATCTGTGATCTGCAGCTTTAGATGGCAGATTGTAACGTGTCACTGAGGTATTTTTAAGTGAAGAGGTGGGAAAAACTCCTGGCTGAGTCATAAAGCTGAGGATTCTTTCTTCTCTCATCTTCTACCAGTAGCAAGGGTCTCTAGGGTAACACTGGCCTTTAGCAAAGAATTAAAACCCCTTCCTAATTCTACAAGGCAAACTGGGTAATTGGATGTGATGTTAGGTTTGAGATGAGAAGATACCCAAAGGACCATGAGTCACGGTCTGTATAATTGTCGCTCTAAAAAAAAGACAACAACAACAATAACAAAAACACAAAACAACAACGAAAAGACATTCAAAGGGAAGGCAAGAGCTGGTAGGATCTGAGGACCAGATAATTCTGTGCTGGTCAGCAAAGAGCGGTGGTTATGAGGAAGGACTGTTTGGTAGAGTCCTCATAGCTCCTCGACTCAATCCATTATCTGTAGTGTTTCAGGAAGTTGTCCCTCTAAGGAAAATGAACGCATCTTAGAGCAGCTGATTAAAAGTGAAAAAGCTGATAATGCCTCACAGTTTACTCCGGGGTGGCGATGAAACCAAAATACAAAGCTGCGTCTTCAACTAAAGCTTGCCAACATTTCAGGAAGTAGGCTGTAGTGACAGTGGGTTACACGAAGCAGATGGATTTCTTGCCGTGATACTTTCCAGCTGTCACACGCCGTGTGTTTTCTTAAACTGATATCAACTACTATTTATACACTTACAATTTCTGGTCAGATTAGGGTGGAAGGTTGTGGTACCCACGTATATAAAATAGTATAATAATGTTCTATTCTTTTTGGAACAAATTTGTTACCATGAAATGTCAGATGAGTCATTTTGCTCATGTCAGATATTTGAAAGTAATGGAAAGATGCCAACGTGGAAGCCCAGTAATTCATGCACTGGTGTAATGGAGCAAATGAAATGCAAAGCTCTTGTACAGGTCCAATTTCAGCACCAAACGCTTACCTGTCAGTCAGCAAAATTGTCCCTGAATAAAAATGAACCCCATCTGAGAGGCAAAGCATTTTAATATACATCACATTCTTTGACTCTATTGCGAGGTAGAAGCTACATGGAAAGAAAGAGAATGAGGCTGAAAAAGACATTTAGTAGCAACCCCTGAGCACGCTGAAAATCTTGTTGGCGCTGCTGCCCACGAAAGGGTTTTGGTGTGCCCTTTCTCTCCTGAACTATCGACAAACTCTTTAGCAGGGCTCCCCACTCCCCCACCCCCTGCCCCTATATCTCTTATCTACACGGAAAGGCAGCTGACTGACTCCAGACAGGGTGAGAGATTTGACCACTCAGGCTGTGGAGACCAAGTTTTAGAGAGGCAACTCCACTGCTGCCTGGGTACAGCTGGGGAATGTGTTGACAGGAGGGACAATTAAAAATGTGCGTCGTCCAAATCGAAAGTCAGACATATCCTCGTAGCAATGATTATTATGGCCGAAGTAGCTGCCATTCTTTTCGTAAAGCCTTTCATTTTTGGAGTCGGTTCCCACTTTTCTCTAGGAGCAAGCCTCTTATAGAAATGAGGTGTCCTAGTTTTTTGAGACCCAAATCCTTGTGGTTTTTAAAAAGCAAATGGAAAAGTTAAGAATTTGTTTGCTTCAGTGCCCACACACCCAGGGCTTCTTGAACCCTACCTCTAGGAGTCATGATTGGTTCTACCTTTGAAATGTCTGTTTTCCATTTCTGTGTTTTAAGACTCTTAGTGCTTATAGGAACCCAAGCAGCTATTGAAAACCAGTAATGACTAGTTCTTCTAAATGTTAATGATTGAGAATGAACTAGCAATCAGGGCTCAAAAATAAAATAAAATAAAATAAAGTGTGCTGTATTAGAAACAGTAATAATTAAATCAAGCCAAGGTGCCCTATACTTATGGCTGCACTAATGCTTGAAAAATTATGAGTACAGAGAAAATTTACATAAATCCTCTTTAAATAATGTATGTGAGAAAAAGGAAAGAAAGAAAACCATGGTCACAGGACTGAATTTATTTTAATCCCCTGGTTCAAGTGGCCCTAGAAATAATCATACTTGTATCAATCTATATTGCATGACTTTTGTAAGATGTGAAAATAGTGTTTTCCACTAAATTGTCACTTATTATTGTTCATTTAGGGCCACTAACATAGAAAAATTTCTCAGCTACAGTGTCAAAAGAATAGGGACAATTTGATGTTTTCTTTTGATGCTGTTTGTTGATATCTAGACCACTGTAGCTTGATTGCCTAACATTAAACCTATAATAACAGTGCAATCATAGCAGTATCATCATGAATGTTGTTACAATAGAAACAACATTTACCCAGCTTCAGAATGGTAATTATCAAACTTTTTGTCATGAAGTGCTTATTTGCTAGCATTGATCTGCCCCGGTCAGTTGTTAGCTCTTCTCATCTGAGGTGTATTGATTGTATAATCAGTAGATAGAGGCTGTGGGCAGATGAAATTCAGTGTTGTGGGGCAAATTATCGGCTGCTTGCCTGTTGACCTGGACCCCGCTGGTTGTACCTTAGATGCTGGTGGGATTATTACTCATTTCAGTGACCCTACTTTACGACAGAGCACTCTGTATTATTATAAAAGATAAATGCCATCCTGCTTGCTGTGGTTGTGGTTGACTATACAAATGTCAGAATATAGCTAGGCTGAAAACTAGGCAGAACAAGTGTGTTCCAGATGGGATCAGAAAGAGACATTTCAAAGTCTTTATCTTTTCTAGATTTGTCTCTCCATATGAATATACAGATCTCCCTGGACTTTTGGTGGGGCTCTGTCTCAATAAACCCATTTGAAGTTCAGAATATCCTAAGCTGAAAATGCGCTTAATCCATCTGACGTAGCAAGCATCATTGCTTAGCCAAGACTACCTTAAACGTATTCACAACACTTAACATTAGCCTGCAGTTTGACAAAATCACCTAACACAAAGCCCATTTTATAACGAAGTGTTGAATATCTCATGTAATTTATTGAATACTGTACAAAAAGTGAGGAACAGAATGTTGTCAGTGTATCGATTGCTTACCCTTGTGATCATGGGGCTGGGTGGCAGCTGTTTCTGCTGCCCCGGCCAAGCATCACAAGGGAGTACGGATATCACTAGCCTCGGGAAGGATCAGAATTCAAAATTACAATGGAATGCAGATCACTTTCACACTATTGTAAAGTCAAAAAAATCATTAAGTTGCAGCATCATGAGGGGCCATCTGTAATGATAAAAAGCCTATGTGTATTTAGCCGAGGATAATGATGAGACCTTACATGTAGATTGCACTTTATCATATATTAAAGGTTGTGATGTATAAGTTAATTTTCTTGTTTTATCAATAAGAACACGGAGGCCTAGATTAAGCTAAGCATATGGGCTAAAATCATATGGTCAGTGAGCCACAGGACTCGGAATTAAATCCATTTCCTCTGAATATAAGTCGAGTTTGTTATGTCCTGTTGTTCTGTCTCATTAAGTTATCCAACCTGACCATTAAAAATGTGTGTACTGAAAGATCTAATGTTTCATTCAGCTTCATTTTTTAAAAAAAGACTTGATGTTATTTAAATAAATTATCGCATTGGGTAACTTTTGAGACTATCTGAGCCATTAAATATTTATAATATTCCAAAGGCTAGGGTCTAACAGGGGATTTATATTTCAAAAGATAAAGTCATTTCATATGAGGAGTAATGTGAATTTTATAGCTGGTGGCTGCTTAAAATCTAAATGTTTCTAGTAGAATGTTTTGCTTATGGGGGGAAATTCTTCAGGGTTGTTATTATTATTATTATTATTTGCCATTTCTTACCTTCCATAGTCTGGCTTCTCTTGCATTTTGGAATCATTCTATCTTAACAGGTAACTGCAGTGGGGCATTAAGGTGTGATGCCTGGACTGGGCCTTTTCTGACACCATGCAGAAGTCAATTTTGAATTCAAGTCACTCTACACATGTTTTTTTAAAAACCTAACGATGTTCCTAATGGCATGTTCACATTTTTCTCTGAAAAGAAAAAGCTGTAAAAAAGGTGTACTTTACTAAGCGGTGCAATGCTATAAAAATATCAATGTTTTGGAACTGATCATTGGATTCTCCAATTAGTCATTCAGACTAAGGGACATTCATACATAGTTCTACTTCTCTAAATGTTCTTGATTGTTCCTGGGAACTAGCTGTTTCATTCCTTCTTGCTGCCAACTACTGGAACATTGTATTCTAAAGGTCAGTGGTTACCTACTCATTGTATTTTAAAGACATACTCACAGCAAGTAGTCCCCTAAGCAAGTCCAGCAGTATCACATTCTTATGTGGTCTTGAATCTTGCAGCTGTTGAATCATGATTGAGCAATGATTTTTTCCTTCCTGAAAACTATTTTATATTCTTAGTTTTAAAAAACCAAATGACTGATCTCTTGCTTAAAATATTTCAGAAGACAATGGGTGAAGGACATGAAAGTCATATGTGGAAGTAGTCTGGATTTGAGATATTTAGCATTATATCTCTGTGAGGACCAAAGAAAATAGCTGTTTGCATACTCCTTTAGGTCCTTTAGGTCTTACATAATCTAGGGGAGATATCAGATACAATGGTCAATGAACAAGACACACACAGTCCCCGTTCTTCAAAACTTTGATAAGAAGGTAGTGAGACAGACATTGGACAACTAATTATATAATTATATAATTAACTGGTTAATGCAATTTTTCAGCTTCAAGACACTAAAGGTTTTTCTAATAAATCAAATCAATTTCATGGTCCTCCGGGACAGGGACCTTTAAAAATCAATCTTTAAAATTCGATTTCACTTTTTAGAAAGCGTATAGATTTAAGTGTACTTTTGATGTTTAAGTGTATTTTGATGAGTTTGTAACCATGCCCAAATGCAAGTATATATCTCAGTTTATGTACATCTAAATATATGTGTGTATATAAATGTATACATATATGTAGCTACATACATATATACATGTATGTATATATATGGGTATGCACACATTGTAAGGACCTCTTTAGCCAGAGCGATTTCATCCAATTAAACAGTGATTTTGTTGTTTATGCAGTAAAACTTAAACTAACCCTGCCCCCCCACCCCAGGGGACTTACTTAAAATCAATTCCGGGAAACCAGTCCCAGTTAACAAAGCCCAAATACAAGGGCGGGTCAGACCAGGTGGAGACATCCAGTATGTGGGGTGAGCATACTGTTTCCCTAGCTAGCAAGGAGTGTGGCCCCTACCAAGGAGTGTGGCCCTTTTGGGTGCCTTTTGGGCACCAATTCTGACCAAGGTGATAGGCTAGTTCAAATATCCACTATAAGGTAAATTGTGATTTAATTGGTCACTCGTGTGTGACCTAGCATGACTATGCAACTTTCTCTGTGTGTTACAGTCTCATTGGCCACCTGTGTGTGGCCAGGCTCAACCACACAGCCCTTGCCCTTTAAAAGTTAGTCGGAAGGAGGCAGTCCCCAACAGTCAGTTTGATTCTGGATGCTTGGCTTGAAATAAAGCTTTGCTTGATCTTCACTTTGTATCAGTTGCGCTCCTTTGATTACGAACCCATCAACATAAACCCACATACCTATATAATCATCACTTAATAGGATTTTAAGTTATTTAGGGGTGCCTGGCATCACAGCTCTGTTGGTTGAGCACCTGCCTTTGGCTCAGGTCCTGATGCCAGGGTTCTGGGATTGAGTCCCACATTGGGCTCCTTGCCTTGCTGAGCAGGGAGCCTGTTTTTCCCTCTGCCTGCTGCTCTCTCTGTTTGTGCTTTCTCTCTCTCTCTCTCTGATAAATAAAATCTTTAAAAAAAAAAAAGATTTAGGATATTTATCCTACCCAAAAAGGCTACCTTTGGCTCTTTCTCAGTACAACGCCCAACTTTCCATAGGACATGGATTTGTCTTTCCTAGAGTTTCTCAAATAACATTTCTCTCCTGGAA
Source organism: Mustela putorius furo (assembly GCF_011764305.1). NCBI lineage: Eukaryota > Metazoa > Chordata > Mammalia > Carnivora > Mustelidae > Mustela > Mustela putorius. The sequence goes on along the minus strand of NW_025421321.1, from coordinate 14,012,883 downwards.
TCATCTCATTTTTGCTCAGACAACATTTAGACAGCATCTTCCATTTCTGATTCTCACACTGTCCCAAACTGAAGTTGGTCCAAACAATTGTAAATTTCACCAATCTTTATATTAGGGGATAGATTTGAGAAGAGTAAATATAGAACATAAAGAGACACATTTCTTTTTAAAAATTTTTTAAAAGATTTTATTTATTTATTTGAGAGAGAGAGAGAGAGAGAGAGAGAGCCCATGCAGGGGGAGGGGCAGAGGGAGAAGCAGACTCCTGGCTGAGCAGGGAACCTAATGTGGGACTAGATCCCAGGACCCTGAGATCATGACCTGAGCTGAAGGCAGAGGCTTAACCAACAAGAGCCACCCAGGCATCCCAAGAGACACATTTGTGAAAAGTAGAATTTAGCCCAGGTTTTTAGTTTGGGAAATTAATAGGAAAAAAAAAAGGATTAGTTACGGGATTAAGATTTAGAAACGTTCATTTTACAGCAAAAATGAAGAAAAACAGAGACCATTGTCCTTGTTCAAATTCCTATCAAATTTCTGTCTTCCTGAATGGGCTATGTGTGTAGGTACTATTGTGCCTACGGTATAGCAGGAATCAGCTATACCATAGAGTGTCAATGGGAGTGGAGTATTCCAAAGAGAAACAGAAAGGGAAAAATAAACTTGTTTTCCTGTTTCTTAGTCAACATTGGCTCCCAACAAGCCGCAGAAAAAGGAAAGTTTGTGGAGAAAAGAAAGTTGGCCTATAACACCTTATTGCACTTTCATAATACCTTGTTCTTATCTTTGGGTAAACTCACTAGCAGGAATCCTAGAGATTCCTGCTTGTTTTAAATTAAAAATTTCAGATTTCTGAGCAACAATTCTTGGGACTACACAGATAGCATTGTTTAATTAGAAACTCAGATATGTATATTAAAAAGGAAGATATTTGGGTTAAGTGAGAGGTGAAGGCTGAAAAGAAAAAAAGTGAAATTGAGCATCCTTAAGGAGCTACCTTTGCATGAGGAGGTTTTTAGAGCCTCCCAAGAATTGCGTAGGAATCTCTAGAGCAGTCATTATGGATGCTGGACAAAAAAAGCTACTTTATAGAGAGATGTACAATGACAGCAAAAAACCTTGCAATGAACCATTTTCCTCTTCTCATGAATGTAAGATCCTTGAGGGCTGCAACTGTGTCCTATTAGTTTTTCTCAGTACATAGAGTCACACTTGGCACATCGTAGACCCAGAGAAAGCCAAATAGAATGGTGAAAAAGACAGACAAGGATTTAAATCCCTGCTTTGTACCACCTCACACCAGTCAGAATGGCTAAAATTAACAATTCAAGTAACAGCAGGTATTGGTGACGGTGTGGAGAAAGACACTGTTAGTGGGAATGCACTCACTCTGGAGAATAGTATGGAAGTTCCTTAAAATTTTGAAAATTTTGAAAATAAACTACCCTATGACCCAGTACTACTAGCATTATTAACAATAGCCAAACTATGGAGAGACCCCAAATGTCCATTGACTGATGAGTGGATAAAGAAGATGTGGGGTGTGTGTGTGTGTGTATGAATATTTCTCAGTCATCAAAAAACCCAGTCCCGCCATTTGCAACAATGTGGGTGGAGCTAGAGTATATCATGCTAAGTGAAATAAGTGAATCAGAGAAAGACAAATACCATATGATCTCACTCATATGTGGAATTTAAGGAAGAAAACAGATGAACATATGGGAAGAAGGAAAAGAAAAAAAGGAGAGAGGGAAACGAGTCATAAGAAACTCTTAATGATAGAGAACCAGCTGAGGGTTGATGGAGGGAGGTGGGCTGGGTGTTGTGTGTGAATGATGAATTACTGAATGTACTCCAGAAACCAATATTGCACTGTATGTTAACTACCTAAATTTAAATTGAAAAAAAAAAATCCCTGCTCTAATTAGTTAGCTTTATTGCCTTTTATTTATTATAAATATTTTTTAAATTAAATTTAATTTTTGTGTGTGTGTTCCAAAATTCATTGTTTATGCACCTTACCCAGTGCTCCATGCAATACATGCCCTCCTTAATACCCATCACCAGGCTCACCCCCCCCCCCAAAAAAAACCCCTCAGTTTGTTTCTCAGAGTCCATAGTCTCTCATGGTTCGCCTCCCCCTCCAATTTCCCCCAACTCACTTCTCTTCTCCATCTCCCAATGTCCTCTGTGTTATTCCTTATGCTCCACAAGTAAGTGAAACTGAATAATTGAACTCTCTCTGCTTGACTTATTTCACTCAGCATAATCTCTTTCAGTCCTGTCCATATTTATAAAAAAAGTTGGGTATTCATCCTTTCTGATGGAGGCCTAATATTCCATTGTATATATGGACATTATCTTCTTTATCTGTTTGTCTGTTGAAGGGCATCTTGGTTCTTTCCACAGTTTGGCAACTGTGGCCATTGCTGCTATGAGCATTGGGGTACAGATGGCTCTTCTTTTCATTACATCTGTATCTCTGGGGTAAATACCAGGGGTGCAATTGCAGAGTCATAGGGTAGCTCTATTTTTAATTTCTTAGGGACTCTCCACACTGTTAGCTAGCTTTATTGCTATTTATTTATTTATTTATTATTCTTTATTTAAATTAAATTTAGTTAACATAGACTGTAGTATTAGTTTCAGGGTAGAATTTAGGGATTCATCAGTTGCATACAACAGCCAGTGCTCATTATATCAAGTCTTCACATGGTTTCCTCTTTCCCCACCCACACTTCCCCTCCAGGCAACCCTCAGTTTGTTTCCTAGAGTTCAGTGTCTCTTATGGTTTGCCCCTTCCTCTATTTGCATTTTATTTTTTTTCCCTCCCTTCCTTTATGTTCATCTGTTTTGTGTTACCTGTTATTTAATTACCTTAAGCCTCAATTTCCTTATTTGTAGAATGGAGATAATAATTATACTGCCTTACATTATAAAATTGTTGTGCTGTTAAAAGAGCTAATAGTGATAAAGAATTTAGCAATATGCTTGGCACATAAATAATCAATAAAAAGAGCTTTTATTATTTGTATTGGTGGTTCATAAAACGGTTTATTAAGCTGACCTTAATTAATTGCTTAAAATATCCTTAGTGATGTTTAAATTTTACTTGAATATTTTATAAAATAGAACCTCATCCAATGAGATTATGGATCGCTCCTTACCTTATTGCCTGTAGGATAAGATGAAAGTAATGGAGTAGTTTTAGTTGTGAACTTTGAAAATGTACCAGAGGACCTGGGAAATTGCCTTCTATTCACCCTATAAAAGTAATCTTGGCCCACTCTGAAATCATTTTTATCCCCAAATGGAAGTCCATTATAAAGACAAGTCCTACCTAGAAACACTGTTTCATGGATAATTTATGGATAATATTAAATGCTCTCTAATTGTTGAGTAGAATGCTGAAGTGAGAGACACTAAATTAAAATTAACCCAATACTGTTCATTGTGAGGTACTTATGAAACTTATATGTGTTATATATGTTAGATCCTTATATATATGGAACAGTAGCTTTTAGAATTAAAAATCTAAATTCTAAAGTCAATAAATATTGATGTCCGCTCTACATAGAGCATAGAATTAAGTTCTATAAGGCAATAGAAGATTAGCAAGATGGAGTTCCTTCCCTAGAAGTACTGTGGTCTAAAGTAGGAAATAAAGTATTTGCATGAAATGACAAAAAATGGTGAAAAGGATTGTTGATTGAACCAAAGCAGTTTTAGTGCCCAACTTTTTTAAAGGGGAGCAAATTAATCTCTTACAAACCTGTCAGGTTAATTTTGATACCTTTAAAGATTCTGTGCTAGATGAAATCATTGAACAATCAATTAGTCACCACATAGGAGAGCAGGAAGCACTGAGTAGTCACTCTCTTGGCTTTGCAAAAAGCAAATTGTACCAAAATCAATCTAATTTCCTTCTTTGAGAGATTGGTAGTTTATACAGACATTTAGGAAGCAAGGATGTAATTTATCTGAACTTCAGAAAATTTTGATGCAGTCACACATTACATTTTAGCACTAACTCAAAGGATGTGATCCAATCCAGACCATATTAAGGATATAATATAGGAAGGGGTCCACTACTCTGACAAGTCATAACTGAAAATGATTACTAAGGGCTAGATGTCAACAGTGAATCCTAATTCCTTTTTTTTTTAAGATTTTATTTATTAGAGAGAGAGAGAGAGAGAGTGTGTGTGTGTGTGTGTGTGTGTGTGTGTGTGTGTGTGCAAGCAGAGGGAGTAGTAGTAGGGGGAGAAGGAGAGAGAGAATCTCAAGCAGAAACCACACTGAGCTCAGAGCCCAAGGCAGGGCTTGATCTCATGACCCTGAAATCATGACCTGAGCCAAAATCACGAGTCAGGCACTTAACAGACTGACCCACGCAAGTGCCCCAACAGTGAATCTTGTACTATACACGCATATCCTAATGCTGGAGTTATTCTGTTTATCTGTGTCATGGGTAAATAATTGAAAATTAATTCATGTGTTGGCTGATGAAAGCCATGATGGGGGACTTGCAAAGATTGTTACAGTGTAAATGACATGGTCTTAAGTAATAAAAATGAACCATTTTATACTCTGTGAAGGGCAATGGGACCAAGTCCATAACATTGTGTTGTGATAATGAGCAATACCAAAGATAGATACAAGGTGGAAGCAGCTTGGTCATAAATATGACAAAGAAAAACTTGGTAGCTAATAGTGGAACCTGATCCATGTATCACTGAGCAGTTTCATGTCATTCTTTATAAGCAACACGTAATTTTAGAGTGTGTAAAAAGGAATATGATTTACAAGTAGGAGAAGCTCAGAAGTCATTACTCTGCAATAGTCCATTGTCATAACTCTCAAACTAGACTAATCTTACACTGCAGAGAAGCTAGAGGACCAGAGAAAAACCTTCTAAATATGTATGATGATGGATGGCTGTGTATTCAAAAGTTCAGCCTAGAGAAGAGTGGCCACTCTTCAAATTGTACAGATGTAGCATTTCATCTCATAGTCATTTGTTGAGTAGCAGATAGATGTCAGATTGTTGGGATTTGTCATGTCAGTTTATGGAACAATTGTTTTATTTTCATTTTCACAGCAGAGAATACAAAACAAATGAGCTTAAATGTAGCATGAGTTTGGTTAGGTAAAGACAAGAACTCTTTTCCTGTTGAGGTTATTAAACACTAAAACATGTCATCAAAGAGTGTCTGAAGTATTTTTTCTTGGAAACTGAAAACCGAATAGACAGCCTTCTGTGTAAGGTGGTGTAGGTGCTGAAAACTCTGGTTTAGTCCAGTGGTTCCAAAAATCTGACAGTGTCAGGATCACTTGGTTAGAATCTTCTGTAAAATAGCTTTCTTGAAGTATAATTGACCTACTGTAAATTGCGTGTATTTCAGGTATATAACTGGGTAAGTTTTGACTTAAGTATATACCCATGAAACTATCACCACCCTCAAGATAATGAACCTATTCATTATCCCCAAGAGTCTTCCCATGCTTCCTTGTAGTTCTTCTTCCCATTCCTTTCTAAACAAACATTTTATGTTCTTGGACAACAGAAAATTGCATCTTCTCAAATTTTATGTAAGTGGAATTAAATGAGTTGTATTCTTTTTCAGTTGGCTTCTTTCACTTAGCATATCGGTTTTGAGCTTTATCCATGTTGTAATGTTTTTCAGTAGTTCATTCCTCTTTTTATTGTTGAGTAGTATTCCATTGTATGGAGATACACAGTTTGTTTATCTGTTTATCTATTGATGGACAGATGGGCTGTTTCCAGATTTTGTTTATTACAAATAAAGCTGTTGTGAACATCTATGCACAAGCTTTTGTATAGATATATACTCTCATTTCTCTAAGGTAAATACTTGAGAGTAAAATGGTTGATCAATATGGTAGATATATATTTAACTTTTGGGGAAACTTCTGAATAATTTTTCAGTGTGTTGGTTCCATTTTATACTCCCATCAGCACTTATGGGAGAGTTCTGCTGATACTTGATATGATCAGTCTTTTTATTTTAGATATTCTAATAGGCATATTTTAAAGTATACTTTACAGTTTTAAAGTAAACTTCTCTAGTGACCAAAGATGTTGAGCATCTTTTCATGCTCATAGATTTGCCATCTATGTATCCTCTTTGGAGAAGTATCTGTTCAGTTTTTTTGTCCACCTTTTAATTTGGGCTTTTACTTTATTATTGAGTTTTGAGAGTTGTCCTTTAGCAGATACATGATTTGCAAATATCTTCTCACAGTCTGTAATTTGCCTTTTCATTCTCTTAACAATGTCTCTCAAAGAAAGATATTTTTCGTTTTGATGAGGTCCAATTCATCTTTTGGGGGATTTTTTTGTCTTTTTTTTTTTTTTTTAAATCATGCTTTTTTTTCATGTCTGGAAACTCTTTGCCTAACTCAAGGTCACAAATGTTTTCTCTTATGTTTTCTTAAAGAAGTTTTACAGTTTAAGCTTTACAGTTAGGTCTGTGATGTATTTTGAGTAATTTTTTGGTATATGGTACAAGGTATGGGTCAATGTTCTTATTTTATATATGGCTATCTAGCTGTTCTTGCATTATTTGTTGAAAAGACTATACTTTCTCCACTGAGTTGTCATTGAACCTGTGTCAGAAATCAGTTGTCCAGAAAAGACTATACTTTCTTCACTGAGTTGTCATTGAACCTGTGTCAGAAATCAGTTGTCCATATATGTGTGGATCTATTTCTGATTTCCAGTTCAGTTCCATTGGTTTACTTGTTAAAAAGTATTCTTAAACCCAGTTTCCAGTGGGTGTATGTTGGAGGGAGTCCCCTCACACCACCAAGTAATGCTCAGGAGCCCTGCTGGGTGTACTGTAATTCACCTCAGTTCTGACACTGTTTACCTGGATTCCATAGGCTGAGGGCTCAGTTCCCATAAGGTCTCCCTGCACTTCAGATGCCAGTTGCAAGCCACGGTTAGACTGGTTAGAAATGAGAGGTCCCCACAGCCCTTTCCTTGGGTTCGATTAATTTGTTAGAATGGCTTATAGAACCCAGGAAATTCCTTTGCTTTTTGGATTACTGGTTTATTATAAAAGGGTATGATGAAGGATGAAGATAAACATCCAGGTGGAAGAGATGCACAGGGATATGGATGGGCTTGGAGCTTCCATCCTCCCTGAGTGTGTCATTCTTTCCAAATCTCTATACCTTCACAAGCCTAGAAGACCTCTGAACCTGTCCGTTTGGGTTTTTATGGAGGCTTCATTACACAAGGATTATTGTTTTCAATCTTTAGCCATTGGTGAATGATTCAACCTCTAGCACCTTTCCCCTTCCCAGAGGTGGAGGAGTGGGATTGAAAGTTCCAACCCTCCAATTACATGGTTGGTTCCTCTGGCAATCAACCCCCATCTGTAGGTGATTTAGGGGCATTCCAAAAATTGCCTCATTAACATAACAAAAGACATTATAATCCCTCTTCACCACCTAGGAGATTCCAGGGATTTTAGAAGGTCTGTGCTAGAAACTGGGATGAAGATCAAATATGTAGTTCTTATTGTAAGTCATATCACACTTGTCCATCTTTACACTGAAACCATGCTCTTTTGATTGCTTTATCATTATAGTAAGTCTTAAAATCAAGTAATCTTAGTCTTCCAACTTAGATCTTCCTTTTCAAAAATGTTTTGGTTATTCTAGGTCTTTTTCATTTCCATATGAATTTTAGAATAAACTTGTCAATTTTTATTTGATTGGCAGGATTTTCACAGAGATTGCATTGAATCAATAGATCAGTTTGGAGAGAACAGATATCTTAACAACATTAAGTCTTCTAACCCATGAACATGGTATATCTCTCCATTAATTTAAATTTTAAGTTTCTGCCAACAATGTTTTGTGATTTTCAATGTACTGGTCTCGTGCATCTTTTGTCAGATTTATCCCTAAGAATTTCATACTCTTAAATGCTATTGTAAAATTTATCTAAAATTTTTAAATTTCCAGTAGTTTGTTGCTAGTATGTAGAAATACAGTTGACTTTGTCTCTTTACCTATATCCTACAACCTTACTAAACTTATTAGTTTTATTAGCTTTTTTTTTCTTTTAGATTCCATAGAATGTTCTATGTAGACAATCATACTGTGTGCTAATAATGACAGTTTTACTTATTCCTTTCCCATCTGGATATCTTTTATTTCTTTTTCTTGCCATTCTGCCCTGGCTAGAACCTCTACTGTAATATTTAATAGAAGTCATAACAGGGGATATATATATTTGTGAGAGATAATGGGCTTATGAGTTTTCTTATAATGTCTTTGGCTTTTGTATCAGGGTAATATCCTCATAAAATGAGATGGATAGTAGTCTTCCTTTTCGATTTTCTGAAAGAATTTGAAAAGAATTGATATTATTTTCTCCTTCACTGTTTGGTAGAATTCACCAATGAAGCCAGCTGGACCTACTGAATCTCAATCTGTGGGTGAGCTTAGAAATTTGTTTATAACAAGTTACCCATCTGATTCTATGGTATATTCACTGATTGCATAAAATGTGATTTCTTAAAGTCCAATCCAATCATTAAGCAGACAGGGAAGTGGCAGTTCTTAAGAGGTAACAGGGTCATGATCAGTCTGAGTTTAAGCTTTGAACTGTGTTTGTGTCTTCACAGACCTATATCCCTGATTCTGGAACTTTCTCCCCCAGAAAATCCCATGCAGAAAACTCTGTCAGGAGGTCATTCTGACAGAATTGTAAGAATTATGACAAGTGTAAAATTTACTTGGTAATTAGGATCATGCATATAGATTCCTTTCTATTTCATAGCCAGTAGAAAATCGAACATTTGCTCCAATCTGCCATGAAATCAAACTTTTTAGAGAAAGTTATGTTTTTATAAGGAAAATATGTTGTCTCATGTTGCTGATTAGATCTTTGCTCTGATAAAGCTTGGAATGATTAAAATCCTTTTCAATAATTGTGAAATTTCTCTTGATAAAAGCCAGAGGTTGCTTATTACATAGTAAATTCAATTTAGTTGTGTTTTCTTCCGGAGAGAAGCTGTCTGTCTATGGGTGTCAATATTGCAGTTCCCTAAGTGCCCGTTCATTGACTAGTGGATTTATCTCTACCATATTTGATGAACTGAGCTGTGATTGTTTTCACAAAGGTTCAACTTTCACACAGACTAGTTAACTTTATCTTTGTAACTAAGTTCTTATCCCAGGAAGTTGGTACTAATTTGTGAATAATAGGTCTTCGCTGACTGCATACTTACATACAAACATTTTCTCTGATCAAATATAGAATCCTCAAAAGAGTCAAATGGCCATAATACTTTGCAGTGAAATCTATAATCAATAATATTCACTAGCCAGTGATAACACCATTTTATAGAGGAAACATGTCACTTTATGAGCTCTTTTTTAAAAAGTTTTTATTTAAATTCCAATTAGTTAACATACAGTGTAATATTACTTTCAGGTGTACAATGTAGTGGTTCAACACTTCTGTACAATACCTAGTGCTCATCACAAAAAAGTACACTCCTTAATCCCCATCACCTATTTAACCCATCCCCTTGTCACCTACCTCCTCTCTGGTAACCATCAGTTTGTTCTCTATTGTTAAAAGTCTGTTTCTTGGTTTGCCTCTCTCTCTCTCTTTTTCCCCCTTTGCTCATTTGTTTTGTTTCTTAAATTCCACAAATTTGTGAAACCATATGGTATTTGTGTTAATCTGACTGACTTATTTCACTTAGTATAATGTTCTGTAGCTCCCTGTACACTATTGTAAATGTTACAATCCCATTCTTTTTGATGGCTGAGTAATATCCCATTGTATGTATATATACGTACACCACATCTTCTTTATCTACTCATCAGTCAATGGACACGCAGGCTGTTTCCATAATTTGGCTGTTGAGATAATGTTGCTACAAACATTAGGATGCATGTATGCCTTTGAATTAGCATTTTTGTATTCTTTGGGTATCTGGGTTCTTTTTTTTTTTTTAAGATTTTATTTATTTATTTGACAGACAGAGATCACAAGTAGGCAGAGAGGCAGGCAGAGAGAGAGAAGGGGAAGCAGGCTCCCCGCTGAGCAGTGAGCCCGATGTGGGGCTTGATCACAGGACCCTGGGATCATGACCTGAGCCCAAGGCAGAGGCTTAACCCACTGAGCCACCCAGGCGCCCCTATCTGGGTTCTTTTTTAATCCTAATTTATGCTCCAGTAAGAAGTGGAAACATGATATTATTTGGTAGTGGTGTTTAAGTGTATATATTATAATCCCTCAATAGTTCTTAACACTTTTTATTCCATGGCCCCCTTTGATATCAGATGATGCTTATGGATCTTTCTCAGAATAATGCTGTAAATATATTTATAAAAATATAGGAATACAAAAAAACGAAATTACATTGAAATACAATTATCAAAATACGTTTAAAACACAATCGTGATATAGCAGTATATGTGCTTCCTTATTAATGTAATAAAATAATAAGATCTAGTAGCAGCTCTAATAACTATTGTAATTTTCATTAAGAATGAGCTACTAAATGGCATTTTGAAATAAATGCAACAACTATAATGTCATATGAAAATATCATTGTTCAAAGCCTACATTTGTAATTGAAGGAAATGCTAAATTTCAGTTAGTTGGTAAAAAAATGGATATTTTTTCTTTCCAGGTTCATGGACCCCCTGAATTCCCTCCATGAATCTTAAGAACCCCTGCTTACTTTCTGTTCATTTTTAATGAAAACTTAGTTTGAATTACAAAAACCAAGTTGTGCAAAAAATAAATTATGAAGGAATTTGGGAGAAGAAAAATGAAGGTCCGGTGTCCTTGTGGAATTGGTTGAAAGCCTTTCTTCAACATTTTGATATACATTTTTTTTTTTTTACATTCCATTACTTCCTGCTGGAATTTGCATTGTCCTTTTCAATGAACCACTAATGAACAGCCTGACAAGTATGGCTTAATCATACAGCACTTTTAATCTGTGAAGTCTATTTAGAATGTTAGCACAAAATAGAAATATAATGATGTAAAGGAGAGAATTATATACCATAATGAAATCTCAGCGCAGAAGAACTTAATAGCAGCAAGCTTGGGACCCTTAAAATCAGAAGTCCTTTGGGACTGGGTTTTAGAAACTTACTTGTTAAAGGCTCTGGCTGGTAAGGCGGTGGTGAGAGAGGATATAAGAAAACAAAAAGAAAACAGATAAAATCACGTTTTCAAAATATGGGGTTCAGAAGAATTGCATCCTATTACAGGTGCTCAGTACATATGCCAAACCTCATATTTGCAAGTTGCTAACTGGCATTGCATGATTAGATTGAGTAATTGCGCATGTCGGTAAAAAGCCATAATTACCAAGAAAAATGTATGCATTTTGTCTGGGTAGGGTTCACCCACTTAGCATGATTTTTAAATTTTGATCAGCTAAAAATCTACTAGCACTGTGGAGCGTAAAGTTCTGTTTTTTTTTTTTTTTTTCCCTGTGGATCCTTACACATGTGGGTTCTTGATCATTGTTTACTAAACAGTTAGCTTTTTAAATATGAAATGGGAAAACACTTAAAACTGGTGACAACTGCTTAGCTATGACAAGCTTTGGGACTTTGTTGGGAATTTCTGCTTTTCTCCATTTCTCCAACATTGTGACAATAACTCATAGTTTATTTACAAATGAAAAGTAATACTGCATAATACCTGACAGCTTTTAAAGCTAGATTATATCTGTCCTTGTGTGAAGGGCTCCAGTAACACTCTGGTAAAATATTTTCTTCTGACCATCTGGCAGTTCTTCAGAACCCATCTCTCTCAACCTTTATAGCTACTGCACTAGTTACAGCTAATCCTTTCAATGAATGAGCTGGAAAATGTAGGTACATCAATATCATATCCTTTTAGAGCCCATTTAATCCATGCCCTATTATTATTTCGTTTAATAGGGCCATTATCTTCTGTGGAAATGAAAAGTAATTTGTCAGAATCATTTCTAGAAATTTAAGATTAATCTATGTAAATTTCTTTAAATAAAAGAAACCATAGATTTTTTCTTTTTTCTTTTTTTTTAAAGAATCTTAAACACACTCATTAAAAATCTCAGAAATGGGAATCTAGGGCTTAGATTCCAAACACGTTTTAGGTCTTATTTTTCAGTCTGGGTTCTACCATATCGAGTCTAATAACTCAGCTTGGGTTGGGTTCATATTATTCCTGAGAAAGAGTTTATGTTATGTAAAGGGTGGCATTGATACCTCAGCAAGGTCAATAAAACAATTTGTATGTTTCTCTTATAATGTTTGCTTTAAGAAGCTAGAAAGAGATTCATTCCAGTATAGGAATTTTATGAATTTTCCTTTCAAACTACTTATCAGTACCCTATGGACTATGGCTGATTTTTATATACCTTATTTTGTGATTTCTGAATAAGCTTCATGGGAAGTGTCTAGAAATGAGAATGAGAATGTTCTCATTTTAATCAAGATTTTACTTCATGGAAAACCCATGTTTGTTGAATTTTTTAGAAAGGGTGTTACTTATTTCCACATTCTGAAATGTGCATTTATCATTGAATCAAAATGAAAAAAGCCTTTTCTTCCCCAGAGTTTAGAACTGTGTTCACAATACCCTGTCCCCAGCTTCACCATTCCATACGCATCCGCATCAACATGAGACCAAGTTTTTGACAGAAACCTCTCCCTTAGTGTTTTGCACTTTCACATTTAGGTACTTTAGCTTGGGCAAGATATTCTCCGTGGTGTTCAGTTAACACACGCACACTTACACGCTCGCGCACGTTGACGAATTCTCCCTGGGTTGTAGGATGGAATTGATTTGTTATTCCCCAGGTTTTTGGTGCCAAAATTAATTTTTAAAATTTCCTTGGAGGGTGTTATGGTGACTTCAGGGAAGTCTTTGTGGTTTTTTTTGTCAACTGGGGATTAAAACTGCCCAATGTTTAGATTCATGCATTTATGTGTGCTTTGGCTAACAATTTTTCACAAACTGTCAAGATTAGAGTCCCTCAAATTTTTTTGTTGATACTGTCTTTTCTTCTAATTACTGGGTTTCTGTTGTAACCTAAGTTTAAGGAGAGAATAATACACCAAATTAATTATAACATCTGGCTATTTTTTGATACCCTTAGACTGAATATAAATATCAGCCATTTTTTTTTGTCATAAAAAAGAAGAAATCTCAAGAGGTCACTTACATAATTTTCTTTCTTAGAAACTATATTTCCAGAAAGAGGAAAACTATACTCTGTTCTAGTGTATAGTTACATCTAGTATCAAACATTTCAATGTATCTGAACAAACTTTCTTCCTGTTCTCTAAACTCCATTCCCCATATTAAATTTTCTCCCATTTAAAAATATTGAACCCTTATAGTTTTATAAAATTTCTTTTTAAAAGCAGAGGATTTAAACTTATTATTAAAGAGTTGCCCCATGCTCTTAATGACTTTTTAAGTTTTCCTACTTAAGTAGGACAGTTGGAAAAAAACAAAGCTAAAAGGAAAAAAAAACCCATAATCCCATGTCCAGAGGTAATAATTTAATGTATATCCTTTGGCTCTTTATTTCTGTATCTATACATTTTAATTTGTGTTTTACAAAAGTGATATACTACACATACTATTTTGTACTTTTATTTTCAAAGATTTATTGGCCAGTTTTGATAATAAACTTTCTTCCACCCTTTTATTTTTAATGAGTACCTAGTATTCCATAAGGTAAGTGTACCACATGATCCAACCTGTTTTCCCAAAAATTTTATTAAGAAAACAAACTACAGAAAGGTTGAATTGATTTTACAGTGAACAGACATATATCCACCACTTACATTCTACAACTCATACTTTAATTATTATCTTTACTTTATCATATAACAAACTAACCCTCTCTGTATTTATCAAGTCATTTTGTATTTTTATGTATTTCAGAGTAAGTTGTAGATGTTAGAATATTTCTCCCCTCCAAGTATTTTCCATCCTTTTTATTTTTTTAAAGATTATTTATTTATTTATTTGTTGGACAGAGAGAGACTCACACAGCAAGAGAGGGAACACAAGCAGGAGGAGTGGGAGAGGGAGAAGCAGACTCTTCGCTGAGCAGGGAGCCTGATATACAGGCTCAGTCCCAGGACCTTGGGATCATGACCTGAGCTAAAGGCAGACGCTTAACGACTGAGCCACCCAAGTGCCCCCCAAGTACTTGTGCATCCTTAACCAGAGTTCAGTATTTGCTTATGTGCCCAATCTGTATTTTTTCTTTTTTATTAAGTTCTAAAATTTTAATTCCAGTGTAGTTAACATACAGTGCTGTTTTAGTTTCAGGTGCAAAATATAGTGATTCAGCAATTCTATACATTACTCAGTGTTCATCACGACAAGTGACTCCATAATCCTCATCACCTCTCTCACCCACCCCCAACCCACTTCCTCTCTGCTTAACCACCAGTTTGTTCTGTAGAGTCCACTTCTTGGACTCTCTGTCTTTTTTCCCCCTTTGCTCATTTGTTTTATTTCTTAAATTCTACATGTGAGTGAAATCATATGGTACTTGTCTTTCTTTGACTTATTTTGCTTAGCATTTTACTCTCTATCTCCATTTGCATCATTGCAAATGGCAAGATTTCATTCTTTTTTATGACTGAAAATATCACATTGTGCATATATCTCACATCTTCTTTATCCATTCATCTTTTGATGGACACTTGGGCTGCTCCCATATCTTGTCTTTGTAAATAACACTGCTTGCTATAAACTTAGGGGGTGCATGTATCCCTTTGAATTAGTGTTTTTGTATTTTTTGCATAAATACCTGGTAGTGCAATTACTGCATCCAACAGTAGTTCCATTTTTAACTTTTTGAGAAACCTCCCCAACCTCTGTTTTTAAAAAATTGTTTTAAATTTAAATTGTTGTCCAATCTGTTGGAAAAAATAATGTGATTATTAGTGTAGTCAGATCAGCTTTATATTGTCTTATAACAAAATACGTCAAAATTGGTCGCTTAGGGGTGCCTGGATGGCTCAGTTTGTTAAGCTGCTGCCTTTGGTTCCGGTCATGATTCCAGGGTCCTGGGATCGAGCCCCGTGTTGGGCCCCCTGCTCAGTGGGTAGCCTGCTTCTCTCTCTCCATTTGTCTGCTACTCTGCTTACTTGTGCTCTCTCTCTATCTCCCTGTCAAATAAATAAATAAAATCTTAAAACAAAACTTAGTGGCTTTCTTTTCTTGCTCATGGTTCTGTTATAGGTTGAGCTCAACTGGGCGATTTTTCTGCTGACCACATTGGGGATTATTCATGCTGCAACAGTCATGTGACAGGTCTGCTGAATCTTGTGGAGCAAGACATCCTCACCTGATAAATCCCTAGAATCGGAGTTGCATTATATAAAGTCATACATACACATAGCCAAATTATCCTTATTACTTATTTAAAATGCTTTTCTTCCCATAGGTTCTCTTTGCATGTTCTCAATTCAAAGTCATTTTAGTTCAGAATAACTTTTTGAGATGCTGGCTAAATTTCTTTTTTTTTAATTTCTTTTAATTAATATATTGAATTAGGCATTAATCACAATATAAGAGAAAGAAATATAAGACATTGTCTTTGTTTCTCAGGAAGTTATAACCTAGTTGGGAATACTAACACTTATAGAATAGTCAAATTGAATTATAAGAACTTGTATGGTTGTCAAATTTCTTCTTTTCCTTTTCTGGAGGATGGACTGGGTTAACTACTTGACATCTAATAAGTAGTCAGTAAATAATTACTTTGCAACTACCACTTAATTTCAGAAAGGGGCTGAGTTAAAGTTGTCTAAACTGGGAATTTTGGTAAGGAGGTAGGACTTCATTTTGGCCTTGGATTAAAGGTACAGTTTAGGTAGACTAAGGAAAAGTATATGGATTCATGTATAGCATCATTTTTAAAATTTTTATTTTGTACTGTTCAAAAAAATGTATGGTTAGAAATTATCTTCTTTATCACTAACACAAAACTGTCTGCTGGAATAATTGCCATTGAGCTTATAATATTTGCCACTAAGCTTACAGATCACTAAAGTGATTATTTCATAAGCACATTTAAATTTCTGACCATTTATAATGCCTAGAAGGGAAACAACTGATATTCCCATATTCAGAAACTTTTTTTTCATTTTCCATTTGACAGAGAGAAAGGGAGATCATAAGTAGGCAGAAGGAAGGCAGACAGAGAGGGGGAAACAGCCGGACTCGATCCCAGGACCCTGAGACAATGACCTGAGCTGAAAGGAGAGGCTTAACCTGCTGAGTCATTCAGACACCCCCCAGAACTCTTTATCGGCAAACCCCACATAGTAGAATTCATGGCAATATGTTTGGGGGATTTTGTGGGTAGAAAGCTCATCTAAAATTTTTTTATATTCACTAAAATAAAATATTAACTTCAGCACACTAAATACACATTAAAATAGTTATAATGAGGTTTTGAAGAATTAAAGCCAGAAGCTTTTCAGGCTCCCCATCATCCTTGATTTCAACTATCTGCATACAAATTCAGTTGCCCTTGTTGCAGAGCATGCTTATACTAAAAGTTTTGTGGGGTTTTCCTCTGAATGTCATTGTTGATCATCCAGCAAATTTTATAACAGAGTTGACTTCCACTCATGAATTCCCACCATTGTCCCAGAGACAGAGAAAACTGGCTATGTAATCTATTTGTGACTCTCTATTCAAACAGTCTGAACGAGCATTCCTCCCCACCCCATTTCAGTGTGTGTTACATTGCCTTGGTTCCAGACTAAGTGCTTTCAGCCCCTAATAAACTTGGTTTTCCAAGGCCTCCATATGCTCTCTCTCACCTTTTCCCTCTCCAAGACATTCATGCTAATAATTCTGTTCTTATCTCCTTTATATCTCTTTATTTTTCTATCCCTCGGTTCCTTTTTTCCTTACTTATTTGTGGGATAGTGAGTATAAAACTTTAAGGATAAAAAAGCCATAATTGAAAGTGAATTTCACCTAAGGGGAACTCAAAGTTAGGAAATGATTATCGCATTATAGCACATACCCATACTCATCATACATCTAAGTGTTGCCTTCTTCACACTTGTTATCTTAGCCTGTCTCTGCTGCTGTTCCTCCAATTTTTGTTATGGTCTTTCCAAACTGGACAGTGTTCTCTTGAGTATACTTGGTGGTGGAAAATCTTCTTTCTTTGGGGTGAGTTTTGTTTTGAAAATAGGGATAGGTTATTTACAATCAATATTGATGATTTAGTTGGATGGAATCAGGCTGGGTAATATGTCCTTACACACGATGCCTTTACATACACACAAAGGTATACAACTGCACGTATATAAAGTAACGAGACTAATTAACATGTGGTCTATCATTGAAAAAGTATGGTTTCCTCAAGTGGCTGTTGCTTTTGTTCTGTTTGGTTAGGCACAACACTTTAGAATTTTAAGAAGCCAAAGGTCAGAACTGGAAGAGGCTTATGGGCATTTATTTTAAAACCCTGAGGAAACAAAGACACAGAAAGATGAAATGACTCATCTGAAGTCCCATGGTCAGTGATTCAGAACTCTTCTTCCTTTATGAACATACATCTTACTTGTCCCAGTTCTCTAACATGAGGGTGAGTTCTGACAGAGTAGGGTCTTGTACCTAAAGGTTCTAAAGAAATTTTGATGTTGATCATGAAAAACGACCAGTTCTGTATATACATAACTTCTTTAAAATATTCTTAATAGGTCCAAACTCTATTGATAGAATAATAATTGATAGGAAAATTTCCTTTTTAATTGGAAAACTATCAAAGGAAGTAAGATTTCTGTATCATTTCATGATCATTTGAAAAATTTGAGGCTATACTCAACTAAAATAGGTCACGTGAGTATTGTTCAAAATGAACTACTCCAGGAACACCAGCTAAATGTTTTTGTGTTTCCTGAGTGTTTGGACCTACCTTCTCAAGCATATTAGAAAATCAGTCATCTACTACTTTCCAAAATTAGGATTTCTAAACTAACCCTTAAAGTATTAGCTGAAAGGGGTCCCCACTGCTGTAATAAACTACGCGTCTAAAATACCTGATTTGTAAAGTGATTTGGAATAGAAAACAGGTGAAGACATGAGATGACAATACTTGATCTCTCAGAGAAACAAATTGGCTGAAAAAATTGCCTCTCAAAATGACAAAAACCCTTTTCCTTCTAAATAACCTGAGAGATCAGCTTCCCTACCATCTAGGGACTCAGACGATCTTAGACTCCATGATTCTCACTCAGTGTCGGAAGAGACTATGGAGTAATGGCACCCAAAGCCAGTCTGCAGACCACTACTAGCCTGTGACTAATAGTCTGTGATGGCACTTTAGCCTCGGCATTGAAATGAGGAGGAGGAAGCTGATGTGGTCACTTATGACAAGTGAGCTTGTCATAAAGCTAAATAGACCCAGCTTTTTCTTACTGCAATGTCATTTTTGAAATGGCAGTAATAATAGATCCTCACTGTTATTGTTTTTAGTTCTTGCAATGATTATTTGTTTTTATAATGATCTTACTTAGCAAAGTTGGGAGCTCCTTTAAAAAAAAAACAAAAACAATTGTACCATTGTACAATTGTACCATTCAGGAAATTGCAAAAATCTGGGCACCATTGCCTTAGAGGTCATCCAGTTCAATTATCTATCCTTTCAGAAGATAAATAGGGGTGCCTGGATGGCTCAGTACGTTAAGCCACCAACTCTTGGTTTCAGCTCAGGTCATGATCTTGAAGTTGTGGGATCAAGCCCCACATTAGGTTCCTAACCCTAACCCTTCCTCCCTTGCCCCTCCTTGCTCTCTCTCTCTCTCAAGTAAATAAATAAAATCTTAAAAAATATATAATATAAATAAAGTGCCTGGCATAGAATTTCAATTATTAGCCGAAGTTGAATAAATTACTTAGAAGACTCTTTTTTTCTTTTTTAAGATTTTTTTTTTTTTAATTTATTTGACAGACAGAGACCACAAATAGGCAGAGAGGCAGGCAGAGAGAGAGAGGAGGGAAAGTAGGCTCCCCGCTGAGCAGAGAGCCCGATGCAGGGCTCAATCCCAGGACCCTGGGATCACCACCTGAGCCAAAGGCAGAGGCTTAAGCCACTGAGCCACCCAGGCGCCCCTAGAAGAGTCTTTTTAAGTTTAGTTTTATTTTTTCAGTGTTCCAAGATTCGTTGTTTATGCACCACACCCTGTGCTCCATACAGTATAGAAGAGTCTTAATATGACCTCACACACACACCTGCCCCGCATCCCCCAAGATCACTCTGCAAGACTGGTTTCTGTGGTTTATATTCAGTAGTTTATTACAGTGGTTTCTAGGCAGTAATTTTTTCCCCTTCCATTGTTGTGACCATCCTGAAGCTTTCGCTGAAGCTCAGCCTGCTTATATAGATTCTGAATTGTTTGTCAGTATTAGTAGCTCATAATTGTGATGTGTCACGCGGCACCTCTTACTGTTCTTATAACAGTTCTGTGGTTTTAAAGTTATTTTGGTAGCAGTTCCTTTATCATCAGAGGGAACATTTTGCCTCAATAGGAAATTCATTCTGTGCAGACAGGCTGCAAATTCCCATGACATAGCAGGCTCATCTGTCAAAGAATATTTTTTTTATTCCCATTTACCTCTTTGATTACATTCAGAATGCCCCAGTAATGCTGATGAGATCATTCTGACTCTTAAGAACATTTTCCTCATGTTTTCCATCATTTCCAATAACATAAAAGGTTTAACTCCTAGTGGAAATGGTAGAGAAATCTCTATTTTTTCTCTTTGGGAAGCTGATTTTGGGAAGGCAGGCTGATATATGAAGCTTTAAAATATTTTTAAAATTAGCAGTATCTGTGTTTATTTCTTAACATCAACTTGCTCTTACGTGTGTCACAGTTGCATATCTTGTGGGTTCTAGCAGTGAACATAAAAGCTCCAGTGAGTTATACAAAAAAGATATTTTCTGCTTGTCAATTCTACCTACAATATATTGAGAGAAAGGAGATACTGTGAATTCTTGATACATTTTCTAATGAAATGTGGGGTTTTATGTGCCATAATGAGAAGCAAAATAAGTAAAGCCTTGGCTATAGTGATTTAAGAGCAGAAATCTGTAATTGATATAATTAGATGCCTACTTGGCATTTTAAATGAAGTTGTATTTGTGCATATGGAAGTAATTAAAATTTGAAAATTTCTGATTTTTTTATCCTCTATTCTCCAAATTCTAGTACTGTATATGATTTTATTCTTAAAAAATTTTTTGTTATGAAAAATTTGAAACATTTGCAAGAGTAAAGACAATAATATAAATGAGCCCTGTATGCCCATCAGTTCTTTAATAATCACAGCTTGCAGATTGTGTTTCATTTATATCTCCATGCACCACTCTCTTCCCATGAGATTATATCAAATAAAATACCAGACATCATTTCATCCTGAAGTACTTTCATCCATAAATTTTTTACCAAGAATACATCTAAAATGTTTTCTTTAATGTGATCAAATATCCAGAGTCAAGTTTCCCTCCTTTTTGATTATCTCATAATATATATTTTCATATAGTTTGTTTGAGTCTGGAACAAACCAGAGTCCGCACATTGTATTTGGCTAATATTTTTCCTGGATCTGGGATTTCCTTTTCCTCCTTTTTAAAAATTCTGCCAGTCATTTATGAAAGGAACTGGGTCATTTGTCTTGTAGAATTCCCCATATTCTGGATTATTCTGATTATACCTCTTTGGGGGTGTTGCCAACAGGTGCCCCTTAAATGTTAGTTTCAGTATTTTAAGATCATCTTCCATCTTTTTGCTTAAAATTTCTAAATCTCAACATGTCTTCATTTCTCTGCTTCATTCAAGTAAAGTACCTTATTTTATTCAGTCAGGAAAAGTCCAGTCCCCAAATCTAACTTCTTCGTACCCTATCAGTCAATCACGTTTGCAAGTATTTTAAAAGAGAAAATTATATGTAAAAAGAATGCTTTCCCACTTGTTCCTAGACCTTGAAAAAGAGAGATTAATCAACTTAAAAATTTAGCTTATTCTTACTTGTGGGTGGCAGAGAGTTCCATTGAGGTGCACAAAGGCCATTTTAAGCCCTTTAGTTAAGAGTCTTTGTAAGTGTCTCCTAATATGGATATACGTTTTTCATTACCTGGTACTTGTTGACCATTATAATTTCATAGAATTCAGTTTCTGAAATTACAAAATTTGTTCCAATGGACTAATTCTCTTCTTTTCCTAAATGTTCTAATTTAATGTTTCTCTGCTTGCTAGGGAGGAATGAGAGAGAAAGGGCTCATTTCCAGAAGGATGGATCTGAATTGACCATAGGCTTTTAATGCCCCCTGGTCTTCCCTTCCCATTCCCCACCTCCCCCACACCAGTTCCCCCACCCCCTACTGAACTGGGCACTACTGTGTAGTGAACCACTGCTACTGACGAAATCATCAAACATCTGTCAGATGGGCTGGGGGTGGAAGATAGGTTGAAAACCACTGTCCGCAGTCTATCTATGGAAGACTTTCATGAGAAAGTTGCTATAGAAAGTTGTAGGGCACGTGGCTGGCTTTCAGAGGCATCTTAGCCTTGACTAAGGCTAGACTTATCTTTTTCCTTGACTAAGCCTAGATTAAGGCTAGACTTTTCTGGACTAATCAAGAAAACAAAAAGGTCAGAGAAAATAGCAGTCGCTCTTTCTGCACTAAGGAAGAAGACTTAGTTTATGTATGTAGAATAGGTTAGAATAGAAAGAGAATCCTGAGCAGACGGCTCCCTGTGTGGAGCCTGACACAGGGCCCCATCCCATGAACCTGAGATCACCACCTGAGTCGAAATTAAGACTTGGATGCTGAACCAACGGAGCCACCCGGGGGCCCCACATCCTACTTAATCCTAAATTTAAGTCCATGTGCAACACCACTAAACGGTGCATGCAAACTATGTATGTAGAATAGGTTAGGGATGAGGACACATTTCTGACTTTGAGAAATGAGTCTATTCATGTAGAGGGGATTTACTGAGTGTCTCTTTGCTATTGCGCTGTGCAAATCTCCGAGGGAGAAAGGAAATCAAAATGTAAAGCATCCCTTTCCCCTAAGAGCTTTTCGTTTTGTTGAAGAGAAGAGGCCCATAAATGAACACGATCAGTGGAATGGTCATAGTGATGCGTGGGGACAGATGGTAGCTATGCTTGTGGCGAGCAGGGCATCCTATATAACCTTGTTGAATCACTGTGTTGTACAGCTGAGACTAATGTAATGTCACGTTATGTGTCAACTATACTGGAATAAAAGAGAGAGAGAGAGAGAGAAGGTGCACAGATGTGACAATGTTAAATAAAAATGAAAGATAATATTTGATGACACATTAAGATTTGGGATTAAAAAAAAAAGAAGAAGTCTAGGAAGCAGAATGAAACCAAGAATGAAGGCCAAAGGATTTCTGAAGAAATTTGGGCCTCTTAGGAAATTTGGGACTTCTTTGGGAGGTGGCTAATTTTATCATGTGAATTAAAGTTGATGACAGTTCTCTAAAAGCTCTTAAGTTTCCTCCATATTTGTGATTCACATAAGAAAATTACCCAAATTACCAAAATCTACAGTTCCAGTGAACAAAAACTGTCAGTACAACCAAAATAATGTAACCCTTTCAATTAAACTGACAAGCTACACTTGCAACCTATTTGCTAAAAATAAATGAAACATCTCAAAGTAAAAATAAGGTATGAGTAGTAAGCCTCAATTGTGTTCTGTTATTTAAGTGAGGGTGGAAAAAAACAGTTCTTAACCTTTTTGTGTTAAGAATTCTATGGAGAACCGATGAAAGCTATAGAGCCCTTTCTCCTGAAAATTACGTGCATTTACAAACAGAATTTTGCACATATTTCAGGGATCTGTGGATCCTTAGAAGCTGATCCATCAGTTCCATTTTTTAAAAAGATTTTATTTATTTATTTGACAGACAGAGATCACAAGTAGGTAGATAGGCAGGCAGAGAGAGAGGAGGAAGCAGGCTCCCTGGGGGCCAGAGAGCCCCATTCGGGGCTCAATCCCAGGACCCTGAGATCATGACCCGAGCGGAAGGCAGAGGCTTTAACCCACTGAGCCACCCAGGCGCCCCCATCAATTCCATTTTTATGAATCCTGACATATAAGAATCAAACAGAACCAGACTCTCTGAACCGCCCCCCCCACTTCAAGTGACAAGAGGGGCAGTAGGTTTAAAACTACGAACACTTAACAAATTGGGTCCAAGAAACAGTGCTGGTGGGCAAAGTAAAGAAAAATAGCTTCCTAAGGGCTACTCAGGGCAGGCTTAGTTAGGGAGGATGGTGGTCTCAGGATTTTGTCTGAGGCTGGGCTCCCATATGTTCCTGGAGGCATATTCCATGGGTAGTCTGAATCCACTTAAAGACTGTATGCTTAGGTACTATAAAGAGAGTTTGAATTAATTTTGACAAAAATTAATAGTGAAAAATGAAGGAATTGCAAAGCAAGTTACACTATCCCTAGGAGTTTTACACTTGGATTCTGAAGGACCCCTTAAAGAGAGTTTAAATTCTTTTTGTTAGCTCATTAAACCTGAATAAGTTTCCAGTACACTGTATGTGATGTCTCTGTAGTATCTAATGTAATTTTATTTGAACTTATATATATATATTTTTTTTTTAAAGATTTTATTTATTTATTTGACAGAGAGAGACATAGCAAGAGAGGGAACGCAAGCAGGGGGGGATGGGAGAGGGAGAAGCAGGCTCTCCTCTGAGCAGGGAGCCCAATGGGGGCTGGGCTCATCCCAGGACTCTGGGATCTTGACCTGAGCAGAAGGTAGAGGCTTAATGACTAAGCTACTCAGGCAGCCCTCATCTGAAATTTTAAACACCGTTTATTTAACTTTGCACTAGAAATGTGTTTGAAAACCAACAGGAAGATGTTTTCATTAAAATGATCAAAACTTGATGATACTACACAAAGAAAGTTAATTCATGGGAATGATCATCAGGAAACAGAAAACCAGCATATGCTGCTGCTTTAAATGGGAATAGCTGTCAACTATTGATAGTTAAAAAGTTCCCAGAAAACTTCTAATATCTCCCTGCCAATCAATAAAGATGACATCACATTCATCACTTTAGTTGTCAGAAATGATGCTATTTATTGACTGAAGGCAGTACTTCCAAAAAGCAAAGAGAAGAGTTACTTGGAGGAAATATTTATTGTGGAATTTTAGTAGCAGTTATTTACTTGTACTCCGGAAAATATTGGAAGGACAAATACCTTCCCACTCTAAGAATTAAATAGTGTTTTTTTTTTTTTTTAGCAGTTGCACAGCTTTGGAAGTATGGCAGAATGCTTTGTAAGTTCCTGTTATAGTAAAATCCGTGCATGACAAATGGCTGGCGTGCAAGTGGACCAGTCCCCCAATACCACTTTAACAAGTTGGGCCAAGTGTAGATGAAAAGTTGACTTAGAAGTTAACAATAATTAAGGAACATGTTTATTGCCATCATGACGGGGCCTCAGGAGTGATACTACAACTCACTGAATTGTTAACTAGGAAGAAGACTATTTAAATTACTGTTGAGCTTTCTTTTCTCTCTCTCCACTTCCTCCCCTCACCCCACTCACTACTTAACATCATTGGTTTTTAAAGCCTAAATCAAGATTTCGTTAGGGGTGTCTGGATGGCTCAGTTGGTTAAGCGTCTGCCTTTGGCTCAGGTCATGATGGATTGAGCCCGGAGTTGTGTTCCCTGCTCGGTGGGTAGTCTCTTTCTCCCTCTCTCTCAGCCTCTCTACCAGCTTATACTCTCTCTCTCTCTCTGTCAAATATATTAATAAAATCTTTTTAAAAATTTTTTTAAATATGAAAGGTCTTTGCTAATCTACTATGTCTGCTGCCTGCCTAGACATTTCTTCCACATACATTATGTGGCAGTAAGGGTAGCAGTGAAAAGGAAAAGGTGGATAGGGCTAAGGGTCGCAAGAATCCATGATTCTTCTTAAATTTACATGAGATTTCAATGAGTCTATTTGGGAGAAATACAAGATTTCTATATTTCACATTTTTTTAATAACACAGCAGTGTTACTGACATGACATTTTAACTCATGCATTTGTTTTTTTATTTGTATAATTAGTATTTGGGTGTCTGCTGTCTAGTACACAGCAGAACAAGCGTACCTGTTGTTGAAATATTGAAATATTTCTGTGTTAGTTAAGAGCTAGCACTATCCTCAGTGCCATACTCTACCTCCATGCTCCAGAAGGTCCAGACTCTCTTCCAGAAATCTCCAGATCTCCCTATGATCCAGTAAGTGAAAGGAAATGAAAGGCACAGTGGAGGGTCTTCAAGACCCTAATCTAGTGTCAAGGCCAGCACCATTCTGGTTGGCCAGGATCTCATGCTGCAACAGTTGCTAAAATATTGAATATTTAAATCATCTTTGCCCCATATGCAAAGCACTGCAGCTTAACTCACCAGGGAATAAAAAGGTGAACAAGTCACATCTCCTTGTCTCAAGAAGTTCACAGATGCATCAGCAGTGATAATTATAACAACGACTGGTAGTTACTGAGCACTTACTAGAAGCCTAAGCACTGTTCTAAGCATGTTTCGTATATCATTTCATGTCCTTAGGAGTTTATTTTGCCTCTTACACAGATGAGAAAACTGAGGCAGAGAGGAATGAAGTCATTTTGCCAAAGTCATGCAAGCAATGAGTGGTGGGGCTATAATACGTAGCAGGCGGTCTGAGGCCAGAGGGGAAAGAGGTTAGGAAGACCCATGTAGAGTTCTAATTTGTGCCAACCTTCCAGGCACATTCAAGATGCTGGAGATATACCAAAGAACAGAAGAGGTCAAACTCTCTGCCTTCATATAGCCTACTTTCTTAGGAGCAAGATACACAGAAAATAGATAAGATACAGAGTATAGCGGATGGTGAAAAGTGCAGTGGATTAAAAAAAAAGCAGGGGAGGTGGTGGGGTCTGTGGGAGCTGGGAGACACAGCCTACATTTTTAAACAGGGCGGTTGGGAACGGCTTGAGTGAGATCTTTGAATAAAATGCTGAAAGCCATGAAGAGAACAAGCCTTGTGACTCTCTAGCGTGAAAGAACTTTCCAGGCAGAAAGAATGCCAGATGAAAAGTCCCCGAGGTGAAAGGCACTGGCATGTTCATATAACAGCAAGGAGACCAAATGTGTGGTTGGAGTGAGTAAGAGGACAGTCGTAGCAGATGGATGATGTCAAGGAAGGCGGGGGGATTTGTTGGTGTGTGTGGAGTTGGACTGAGACATGATTCTGGAGAGGATGCAGAGACCAGATCAGAAAGGGCATTGCAAATCACTGTAAAGAGTTTGGTCTCATCTTGATGGCAGTGGGGAACCGCTGAACTTGAAACATGGTAGTGAGGGATCTGGCTGCCATATGGAGAATGGATTAGAGAGATGGAAGCCCAAAGTCAGACCATTTGATCAGTAATAAAGGAGCAGAAATCAAAGTAAGAAATGACGAGCACCTGAACTAGGGCTGTGGCTGGTCAAAGGGATGGAGGTGAGTAGACAGATGGAGACCTTGGTGATTGCTTAGATGTGGAAACCAAACGGGAATGAAGAAGTCGGTAATTCCCAGGTTTCTGTGTTGGGCAGCTGGGTGGCTGAGAAGCCCATCCATTGAGAAAGAGGAAGTTTGGGGAAGTACTTAGGTGGGATGATGAAAATGATTCGGGCCATGTTACATTTGAGGGGCATCAGGCATGGTCTGGATAGGACATCACATGCAGATTAAGACGTCAATGTTGTCCACTTCAGTTCTTGTTGGAATCTTAAAGGCCTGTGATTTATTTTTACAAACCTACCCTGAGATGCCTAGTCTCATACTGACTGACTTGAGACTGTAAAAAAAAATTAGCATTTATCTGCCAAGCAATTGTTCCCCATGGAAGAGGAGCTCTGGTGACTGCTTGTTCCTTTGTTGTCTCTAATTCTCATATTCTATAACTCTTTTTTTTTTTATCATTGGCATTTGATTCAGATGACTTGAAAGCTTTTCAGTCACAAGACATATGTATACTAATAGAACAACCTTCAACAATATATTTTTTTGATTTGCCAGAAAAGGTGATCATTTCTTGATCACAAGCAGTAATGTTTCTTGTCCTCAGCTCAACCTCATTATAACTATACATTTGAGCAAACTAAGATATCCTCAGAAATGAGTCACCTCATCCCAGGGTTCAACTGACATGAAGAATTATCTTATTTTAGTTAGAAAACCTTAATTAGATTAGGCTGGCCTTTTTGGACTTTATGTGTTGCTACATACAGGAGTTAAAAACCTTGATCTATGCATATCACACAAATCAGGAGAAAACATATGAAAGCAGAAATGAACTCGTGTTTCTGTATGCAGCTGCTTTGATGAAGACATTTCAAATAGAAACTGGAAAACCAGAAGCATAAAACTAAGGAGATAATAGCCAACGAAGGGGAGAAGTGATTAATTCAGATCAGGAAAAAGCTGCAGAGTTCAAAGAGACTATGAGGAAATTATTAAGGGCTGTTGGAGATGTAATCCATATCTCCCTGTCACATATGTCCTATGTGATAGTACTGTGAATGTCATGGCAGAAAATTAATGCCTTACAGAATAAACATGTTTAAACTTTATGAAAAATACACACACAAGAGACTGGTACACATACATTCAGAGATGGACACATTCGTCTTACAGGAAAATTCACCTTACTACACACTACATGGGGAAAGCAGCTGAAAATCAGGAAAATCAGAGTCACATTCTAGCAGAACCTTTTATTAATATTGAACGATAATTGTGTCTCTGCAGAAGTTTTTTATCTTATTCTATTTATATAATGTTCTTTGTAATATGGTAATGCACCTCAGTTATTATTGTTGGGTTGCAAGCAGAACGTGTCTAAACATATGCTCCTTAGGTAAGAGGAAAGGCCCACACTATGCAGTTCTCTGCTCTTGGAAACAAGAAAAAGAGAGTTATAGGATTTTCTCTCTCTTAAAACAAAACAAAATACCTTGATTAAATTTTGAAATCTTTTGTTCTTTATAAAGTTTTTTAATGAAATTATTATTTTTTAAATTCTTAAATAGTTTTTAATCATGTAGATGGTAGGCTCGAGTCTGGGATGTAAAAATACATGTTTCTGTCTTTCCCCCCATGATTTATATCGCTCCCTGGGCTCACTGAACTATCTCTCTTAATTTTGAAGTCACCTGGAGTTCTTCCTCATCAAGGCTTCACCTAAGGTATGTGGGTGGATGAGGAAAACCAGTTAAGTAAAAAGAACATTGTGACTTTGAAACAATGCACTTTCCCAGAATGAGCACCTGATTTTTTTTTTTTTTCAGAAAGGTAGATGACATAGGACAACAGATAACTTTGTTTTGATTGAGGACTGAGTTGATGCTACAGTACCAATCTTTGTCTGTACACAGGCAAGACATAAATAACATGTGATTCTGAAATGAGAAACTGGGATAAAGGGGGCTTATATAAGAACCAACTACTGCAGAAGCATGCAAGGGACAAACTTTTCTTTATTCAGAAGAAAGTATCATATCAGAGCTGTTCTTTTTATCCCCCTCCTGTGTCTCCTGTGCAATGCTTTGTATACACTTTTAATAGTTAAACTGCTTTTAATGACTGAATTTTCATTTAAAAGTAAAAAGATGTTCTCTGCTTCAAGCAGCAGGTGTGTTTTTAATCTTTAATAGGTCACCTTCCCAAGTGCAAGCAGGCAAGCTGTTATTGATCAAAGAGGTTTTGTTGGGTAGCTCTCAGATTATTGAGTGACAAACTTTATTGAGTTTGACTTAACAGAAGTCAGAAGACAGCTGAAGCATAAGAGCTCCCACTGCCATCAGAGTCATTTTACGACAGCCAGGGAGCAAAGCTCAGAGATGGATACTGAGCTCTTTGCTGGCCCTTGGAGATTAACTGAACAGCCTTCCTACCAATTCCCAAGCCTGTCAGCAGAACCAATTAGATTTTCAACCAGTAGACAAGAAGGGTGGCACTTGGGGACCTTTTTGCTTTAGGTCGAAGGCTTTTCAGACTGCGATGAGATGACATTGATGATGACACGTTGAGCATTGGTTGGTTTTAAGACAAGTTAAATTAGCAGTCTTGAAATGATTCCAACTGTCTCCTGACTTCTCACTGTTGCCATATTCAGTGGATCCTGTCAGGAGCAAGTTGATGACTTAATAGTCTTTCTTGAGTGGATTTGAGCACTTTGGCTGTGTGTTTATGTGTAGTTGTCATGCTTAAAATATTCATATGAAGGCTTGAAATATTTATTTGAAGGCGCCTTCTGCAGAGTTCAGCAGTAAGGCTCTCGGTGCTTCTACCTACTTTTTAATTTTATTTTATTTTTGCTTCTCTAAGCAGTTATTTTGAAGAACTGCCTTTTATTCTGTTTCATATATAATTGACGACAATGTTTCATGTAGTTATCGATCACTTCATTTGCGATAAAGTTAAAGAGCCTTTTTGACATCCTCCTTCTCTCCTAGACTACTAGTAAATTCAGATCTACTTACTTCTTGTGATAGTTTGGGAACCATGGGGATTAGGAAGGATACCGTTGTTTTCACTCCATGACCTTTTATCCAAAAGGACTGAGGCAGCTTTGAGTGCAAGGGATGTAAACACACGCATGGAAACACGACTGTAATACTAATGCAATTGATCTTGTCTTACATGATAGAAACAGGATATCTTTGAGAAGCTTCAGTTTTGACCTTGAAAAAGTTATACAGAGTGCTTGTCTGAGGTGCTGAAAATACTATAACTCAAGTCTGCATTTGTACTTAAAGATTCCTGAACAGTCTAAACATCTACTAATATCAATAAACTGTTCTGAGGCGTATGTCTACATTATGTAGATCATTGAGATTTCCCCTTTCAAGTTTTTGATATTTGGCAGAGTTACAAGATGTATAACTCATTTATGATAATTTGCAATTTCTTGTACCTAACTCTTACATTTTTATAAGTGAGAATGATGTTAGCTGATTATATTTGTGTAGGTGTATACATCAGCAGCTACAAACAGGTATGTGTATTTTTATGCATGTTTATTTTTTATAATTCACTTTCATAGTGAAGTTCTATAATTTCTACAGATACATTCTGATGCTATTGCTTAGGAATTACTGACCCCTCAAAGGGGGTGCAAATGAAAGTATTTTACATTTATAAATTCTTTCCAGCTACTAGAGAGTACTCTTAACCAACTGAGCCACCCAGACGTCCCCTAGAGAGTACTCTTTTCCTGAGATAGAATTAAAATTTTGTAGCTATCACCTTGGCAATCTTCAGTGGTTAAGTCCTTTTTGTAGACCTTAGTTTACAAACAGGGGATCTTTGGTGTATGTGCTTAATGCTGGATTTGGAAATCTGACCCTATGGTTTCATCTGTATACATTGCTCTGGGAAGCAGTTATGATGTGTGGGAAATAAATCTTTCAACATCAGATCATGTTTTCAAATGGATTCTCCTATCTCCTTTTTAAGATGGCTGTGTTTGGCCAGAACCCCTCATAATCATCACCCAGTCCCGACAGGAAACAATCCCTGGTCGATCTTGCCCAACAAAACTTCCATTCATCCCTTCTCTTGTATTATTTCCAAGCAATATTTTAAAGCAAGTCCAAGATTATGGATGCAAGTATATATATACTTGTATCCATAAATAAATATATATGAGTATATACTTGTATCCATAAATAGTTCAGAATCTAACTAAAAGATGACATTACTGCAATACCATTAACATACCAAAAAAGATTTAACAATAATTCCTTAATATTATCAAAGATAGAGTCCAATGTTATTTGTCATTTTGATCCAGAATTACCATTGGTTAAAATTTTGATACATTTCTTTCCTTTTTTCTAAATATACAAAGCTATTTCTATATTATCTTATTTTTCTATATAGCTATTTCTGTATTATCTTATTTCAAAGCTATTTCTGTATTATCTTATTTTTCATATTTTTGTTACTTAATTTCATTTTAATTTTATTCCTTTTTAAATTTTTATTACTTAAAAATATATATTTAAAAAATTTTAAGTAATCTCTACACCCAATGTGAGGCTCAAACTCTCAATCCCAAGACCAAGAGTCGTATGCTCTTCCAACTGAGCAAGCCGGGTGCCCCTTCCGCACTGTGTTCAATACTGATTTTTGACTCCTACTCCTCCTACTCAGCCAGGTTGAGTATTTCAATAGCACTGTCATCTGTACCTTCAAAACTTTCATCCTTTGGCCCTCTTATGCTTACTCTTTCAATCACCAATGACATAAAAAGCTAACAGTTGTTTTTCTCTGCTCCTCTACTGCTAAATCCTGCTGAGGAAAAATCCATAACTGTTAGTGGCACCATTACACGCATGTGATTTTCAGCCTCAGGTGGCCCCTTGGTACCACCTGGTGATCATTTTGCCCATTCCCTGCAAGGAGCTATTTCAAATCCACAGTTCTTTTCTCAATTCCCCAACCTTACCTCTAGCCAGTTCATCAGACACAATAGATGACTTGGGGTTTTTTAGTTCCCTAAGAAAGGACAATGGTTATTCAAATTCTCTGGCTTTGTCCTCATTTAAATGTATCTTTATTCATCCTTAGTTCCTACCCCATCTCAAAAGGAAGGTTCCTTCCTCCAACCAAGTTAATATTTAAGACCATGGACTCTGAAGCCAGACTGCCTAGTTGAGAATTCAGGCTCCCCCTTTCTTGGCTCTGTGTCCGAGAGTTATTCATTTCCTCTGTACTTCCTTTGTTTCTTCATCTGTAAAGTGAACATTGCGATAGTTTTTGCCTTTAGGATTGCAAAAAGGATTAAGTGATTTGATAGGCGTAAAGTTCTAAGAACAGAGCCTGGCACATAAGAGATCACAATATATGTAGTAGTTGTTACTGTGACCTTTCCAAACTCTCCTGTTATAGTTATAAGTAGCATAAGGAAATTGAATGGTGGGTGGTCTGGGAAGGCCTCTCGGAGGAGGGGACATTGAGCTGAAATGTAAAGCTTGAGAAGTAAAGTGCAATGGGAGGCTGTTGGAGAGTTTTAACCAGAGGAGGAGTATGATCTAATTTGTATCTTGTGAAGATTGCTGTTTTTACTTCATGGAGAAGAGATTGTTAGAAGGGCAGGTATGGAATGGGGAAAGGTTGATAAAAGATTCTTGCATTATTCTAATTGAGAAATAATAGTCATTTGGATCGTGGTCATGGCAGTAGTCATGGTGTGAAATAGATGAATTCAAGATGTAATTTGGAAATTGAAATCAGGACATGGTGATGGGTTGATTGTTGGGGGATGGTACTGAAGGAAAGATAAGCATCAAGTTAGGACTGCTAAGTTATAGGCTTGAACAATAGGGTGGATGGAGGGGTTATTTATATGAATCATTCTCTAGCAGAGTCTACAGTCTCCAGGCAGACAAAGGTAAAGGTGAGGATAAGGAATAATCCAAGATAAATTACGAAGTTACTCATTTTGATTTCAAAATGGGCTTGTTTTCTCATTCCTCATAGTATAATAGATTGCAAGGAAAACTTCCACTTATTTACATAAGTTTGTGCAAGTTTTGCAACTTATGTAAGTTTTTAAACTTTTATTTTATTTGTTAAAAGATTTTATTTATTTATTAGAGAAAGAGATAGCAAGAGAGAGCATGAGTGGGGAGGAGGGGGTGGCAGGGGGGGAAAGCAGACTCCCACTGAGCAGGGAGCCCGATACAAGGCTGGATCCCGGGAACCTGGGATCATGACCTGAGCCAGAGGCAGATGCTCAACCGACTGAGCCACCCAGGCACTCCAAAGGGCATTATTTTAAAGAAGTACAAGGCAGCTGTTAAATAGCTGGCTTTGGAACCAGCTTGCCTGGCTTTTTTAACTCCTAAAATCAACTTTCTAAAGGTATAATTTACATATAATGAATCTACCCATTTTAAATGAATTTTAACACATGTATACACATGTGTAACCACTTCTCCAGTCAAGTTATAAAATGTTTCTATCACTCCAAAAAATTCCCTCATGTCCTTTTTATGTTCAATTCCCAGTCCCAGGCCCAACCCATTATAGATTTATGTATTGTTACTGTGGATTATTTTAGCCTATTCTAGAATTCTATAAATGGAATTATATAGTAGGTAATCTTTTGTGGGTATCTTTTCCCCTCAAATCATTGGTTTTGTTTGTTTTTGTTTTTGTTTGGTTTGAGTTTTTTTTGTTTTGTTTTGCTTTTTGAGATTCATCCACACTGTTGTTTATCAGTAATTCATCTTCTTTATTTTGGAGTAGTAATTCCATTGTGTGAGTATGCTACCCCAATTTGTTCATCCATTCACCTGTTGATAAACAGTTGTATTGCTTCTAGTTCCAGGCTATTGTGAATGAAGCTAATTAGACACGTTTGTGGCAGGATCCTTGATGGGCATATGTTGTCATTATTCTTGAATAAATACATAGTAGACAGGTGGCTGGCTCACAGGTATGTATGGCATATACTGAACTTTTTCAGAACTGCCAAACTTTCCCAGAGTAGTTTTATCCTTTTATCCTTTTACATTACCCTGTGTAAGTGTATAAGTTCACCAACACTTGGTATGGTCAGTCTTTTTAATTTTAGCCATTATGGCAACTATATAATGTTACCTTATTATGATTGTAAATTTCCATTTCCCTGATGATTACTGATATTGCATATCTCTTCATGTGTTTCTTAACCGTTTATATGTCTTCTTTTGTGAAGTGTGAAGATTCCATTTAAATTTTTTGTGTGCAGTATTTAATTGAATTGTATGCCTTCTTTTTATTAAATTGCAAGAGTCTTTATGTAACCTGGAAACAGGTCCTCTAGTCCAACCCTGAGTAGAAGTGTTGAGAGTGGATATTATTCTCTTGTTTCTGATCTTGGGGGAAAGCCTTTAGTCTCTTACCATTAATTATGGTGCTAGGTGTAGGGTTTTTTGTGCCCTTTAGTAAAATGAGGAAGAGTCTTTCTGTTTCTGGTTAGTTGAGAAATCTTGTCATAAATACATATTGTATTTTGTCAAATTATCTTCCTGTATCTTTTGAAATGATTCTGTAGTTTCTATTTATGTATTTTTCTTACTTATTTTAAATATGATAAAGACATTTGATTTTCTATGTTAATCCAACCTTTTATTCCTAGTATAAAATACCATTTTGAGGTAACATATTATCCTTTCTACATATTACTGGATTTGATTTGTTATTATTTTGATAAGGGATGTGTCATCTCTGTCCATAATAGCCGTAATGGTTTGTATGTTTCTTGATGTTTGGTTGTAGTTTCTTTGTCTGGTTTTGGTATCAGGTTATTGTTGAACTCATAAAATAAATTGGGCAAGCGTTCTTTCCTCTTTCCTTTTCTGCAAGAATTTGTATATGATCCACAGTAATTCTAACATAAAAGCTTGCTAGAGTTAATCAGTGAAGTCATTTGTCCTACAGTATTCTTGATGGAAAAGTTTTTATTTACATATGCAATTAAATAGACAGTGTGCTTCCAATCTTTTATTTCTTCTTGTGTCAGTTTTGACAATTTGTGTCTTTTGAGGAATTTGTATATTTCATGTAATTTTACTAATTTATTCAGGTAAACTTATTTATACTATTGCCTTATTGTCCTTTGACTGTTCAAGGACCTATAGCAATGTCCCCTATTTCATTCTGAACATTTGTGTTTCACATCTTTTTTTTCTTGAACTGTCTGCTTAGAGGCTTATCAACTTTATTGATCTTTTCAAAGAACTTGCTTTTAATTTCATTGATTTTTCTCTATTGTTTGTTCCTTTTCTATTTCACTGCTTTCTCCTTTTTATATTTTCTACTTCCTTATTTCTAATTATTTTGGTTTTAATATGCTCTTCTTTTTCTAACTTCCAAATGTGAAAGTTAATATAATTGATTTTAAACCTTTCTTTTTTCCTAATGTAAGCATTCAAAGCTGCGAATTTCCCCTCCTAAGCACTATGCACCCAACAGATTTTGATATATTTTAATTATTATTTAGAATAATGCTAGTTCAAAATATTTAAAATTTTCCTTGTGATTTATTCTTTGATCTATGGATTTTTGGAAGTGTATTGCTTAACTTCCAAGTATTTGGAGATTTTTAAGACATCTTTATGTTATTGATTTATAACTTAGTTTTAGTTTGGCTAGAGAATAGATTCTGGATAATTTCAATCTTAAATTCATGGAGACTTGTGTTATGGCCCTTCATATGTTTTCACTTGATGAATGTTCCATATGCACTTGAAAAAAATATGTATTCTGTCATTGTTTGATATATTATTCTATATATATCAGTTAAGTTGTTGATAGTATTACTCTTATCTTCTTTGTCCTTACTAATATTCTGCCTGCTTGTTCTATCAATTACTGAGAGAGGAGTGATAAAATCTCCTTTTACAATTATGTATTTGTCTATTTTTCTTTCCTTTTTTGTCAGTTTTTACCTCCTGTCTTTTGGAGCTCTTAAATTTGTTGCATACATGTTAATTATTGTTATGTCTTTTTGATGAATTGATCTCTTTCTCTTTATGAAATCTCCCTCTTTATCCTTGGTAAAATTCTTTATATGGGGTCTATTTTGTCTGATATTAATGTAGCTACTCTAGGTTTCTTATGATTAGTGTTTGCATGGTATATCTTTTTTGATCCGTTTATGTTTAACCTATCTCTTCATATTTTGTGAACATGTCTTGTGGAAACCATATAGTTGAATCTTGGATTTTGAGCCCACTGACAAACTTTGCTTTTAATTGCACTGAATTTCATTGTTGATATAGTTGTGCTTCATTTTAATATATTTTATTTGGTTTTCTATTTGTCCCATTTGTTCTTTGTTTCTTTTTCTTAAATCTTTCTTGTCTTCTTTTGTATTAGTTATTTTTTAGCATTCCATTTTTCTCTACTATTGGCTTAGTTACTATCTTTCTGTTTAAACTTAATGGTTGCTCCAGGATTTAAACTTTTTTTTTGACTTTTAATTTTTAATTTTTTATAAACATATATTTTTATCCCCAGGGGTACAGGTCTGTGAATCACCAGGTTAACACACTTCACAGCACTCACCAAAGCACATACCCTTCCCAATATCCATAATCCCACCCCCTTCTCCCAAACCCCCTCCCCCAGCAACCCTCAGTTTGTTTTGTGAGATTAAGAGTCACTTATGGTTTGTCTCCCTCCCAATCCCATCTTGTTTCATTTCTTCTTCTCCTACCCACTTAAGCCCCCATGTTGCATCACCACTTCCTCATATCAGGGAGATCATATGATAGTTGTCTTTCTCTGCTTGACTTATTTCGCCAAGCATGATACGCTCTAGTTCCATCCATGTTGTCGCAAATGGCAAGATTTCATTTCTTTTGATGGCTGCATAGTATTCCATTGTGTATATATACCACATCTTCTTGATCCATTCATCTGTTGATGGACATCTAGGTTCTTTCCATAGTTTGGCTATTGTGGACATTGCTGCTATAAACATTCAGGTGCACGTGCCCCTTTGGATCACTACGTTTGTATCTTTAGGGTAAATACCCAATAGTGCAATTGCTGGGTCATAGGGCAGTTCTATTTTCAACATTTTGAGGAACCTCCATGCTGTTTTCCAGAGTGGCTGCACCAGCTTGCATTCCCACCAACAGTGTAGGAGGGTTCCCCTTTCTCCGCATCCTCGCCAGCATCTGTCATTTCCTGACTTGTTAATTTTAGCCATTCTGACTGGTGTGAGGTGATATCGCATTGTGGTTTTGATTTGTATTTCCCTGATGCCGAGTGATATGGAGCACTTTTTCATGTGTCTGTTGGCCATCTGGATATCTTCTTTGCAGAAATGTCTGTTCATGTCCTCTGCTTAGATTGGCAGCTGACTTATCCACAGAGACCTGGCAGGCCAGAAAGAGCTGGCATGATATTTTCAGAGAAAAATAAACGAGAAAAACATGCAGCCAAGAATACTATATCCAGCTAGGCTATCATTGAAAATAGAAGGAGAGATTAAAAGCTTCCAGGACAAACAAAAACTGAAAGAATTTGCAAACACCAAACCAGCTCTACAGGAAATCTTGAAAGGGGTCCTCTAAGCAAAGAGAGAGCCTACAAGTGGTAGATGAGAAAGGAACAGAGACCATATACAGTAACAGTCACCTTACAGGCAATACAATGGCCCTAAATTCATATCTCTCAATAGTTACCCTGAATGTTAATGGGCTAAATGCCCCTGTCAAAAGACACAGGCTATCAGAATGGATAAAAAAACAAAACCCATCTATATGTTGCCTCCAAGAAACTCATTTTAAGCCCGAAGACACCTCCAGATTTAAAGTGAGGGGGTGGAAAAGAATTTACCATGCTAATGGACATCAGAAGAAAGCAGGAGTGGCAATCCTTATATCAGATCAATTAGATTTTAAGCCAAAAACTATAATATGAGATGAGGAAGGACACTATATCATACTCAAAGGGTCTGTCCTCCAGGATTTAAACTTTGTAATTAAAGTTTCAAATAGTATAAATATATTTGAAGTATACATACTTGAAATAGTGTTACAGTAGTCCCCGCCTGATTTGTGGTTTCACTTTCCATGGTTTTAGTTACCTCCAGTCAACCACAGCCTCCTAACAGACAATCCTCCTTCTGATGTAGAAGGTCAATAGTAGCCTAATGCTATGTCACGCCATTCATCATTCACCTTACTTCATCTCATCACATCGGCATTTTATCATTTCATATCATAATAAGAAGGATGAGTATAGTATAATAAGATATTTTGAGAGACCACATTCATAAAACTTTAATTACAATATATTGTTATAATTGTTCCATTTTATTATTGTTGTTGTTAATCTCTTACTGTGCCTGTTTTATAAATTATACTCTATCATAAGTATGTATGTATATATGTAGGAAAAAAAATAGCATATGTAAGGTTTGGTACTATGCCCCAGTGTCAGGTATCCCCTGAGGGCCTTGAAATATATCCCACATGGAAAAGGGAGTGCTACTATATACTACTTCGTATATAATGTTTGTAACATCTTTTTATGACTCCTAAATCCATCATTTTGTCATTTCTGAATCTGTTTCTATTGGCAAATTTTCTTCTCTTTTTGATCACATTTTTTCTTCTCTGCAAGTCTAGGAAGTTTTTCAGGATGCAGGATGTGAACATTACATTGTTTAAGGTCTGAATTTTATCTTCTCTTGGTAGTCAGCCAGGCTGCTTACGGATCAACTGGATTCTTCGAAGTCAGATTTTTGTTTTGTTTTTAAGCTTTATTGGGGTATGTCTAGAGTGACCTTTACTTTCTGGCTAGTTTAGCCCTACCACTAAGGGGATCTTTGGGGATCCTTTTGAAATCTTCACTGAATACCTCTGGTATGTAATGATATCCTTCCAGTATGGCTAGATGAAACTGGAACATCTTCCAGCCTGCCATTCTTTGCCCAGCTTCCTGGAGTCACTCTATAGAAGAACTTAATGCTCAGGCAAAGACTCAAGGAAGAGCCTATACACATTTCTGAAGCTCTACTTGTACGTGGCTCCCTCCTCTCTGGTATTCTGTAAATTCCATTATCTCTGCCTTCCCTAATTCTATCTCTAGTTCCTCAATACAGCAACTCATCCGTCTTCTGCCTGGAATGATCTTAAGGCTCACCTCATTTGTTTCTCTTCTCCTGCACATCACAGTCATGTGCTGCCTGTTGCCCAGTAGCTGAAAGCAATGGTTTCATATATTTAGTCCTGTTCTTTATAGCTGGGGGTCAAGTTTGGTCCTCGGTTTCAGTCCTCACTAGAAGCAGAAGCATTCTAATGCCTTTTAAAGATGAAAAGGAACGTCTTTATCTTTCAAAGATAAAAGAATTAGTTGCTTAGAAATTCACTAATGCACCCTCTTATAATGATTTATGGAACACCTTCAGTCTGCTAGGTACCGTGCCAGGATCTAAGGGTATAGAGTAGACAAACATGTGGTATAAACAATTAGAAAGGTATAGGGGAGACTAAATAAAGACATAAGTGGCTGCATGGTAGGGGCAGAGATATTGATGAAGAAATGCATCCTGGTTTCATGGGTGTTACCCAGGTTAAGGGTGAGCAGAAAGGATATTCTGAGCAGAGAGAACAATAGTGGAAAGGTTCAGAGAGACAAAATAGCACAATGTGCATATAAAGTTAGTTTAATTAGGTAATCATTTATTTAATAAATACATCTTTAGTGTCTTTTAGGTGCCGTGCAATGTACTAAGGGTTGGGCATCCAAAGGGTGAGTTAGATGTTCATGATTCCTGCCTTCACAGAGCTTACAGTCTCACAATTCAGTATGAATGGAGCATAGGGTGCCCAGGTAGGGGTAATACTTGTGAGCAAGGTGGCAGGAATGGCAGGTTGAAGACAGATTGTGAGCTGCTTTAATTGCTGCTCTAAGGTGTTAGTCATTGTCCTGAAGGCCACTGTCCTCCAAACATTTTTATTGCACTTCCTATCTGTAAGAGATTTCTGTATATTTACCCCAATATACACATGTACATTTATTAATAAACTATGCATGTGTACTACTGTGTTGATATATATACTTTATATAAAATATACAAAAAAGGAAATGTACATGGGATACTGTAACTGCAAATAGACATTCTAGTATTCGTTTCCTGCATTCCATGCTTTGTCTTTCCCATCCTAGGTTCACAACCTCACTTTGTAGACCAGTAGGCAATGGAAATCTTTGACAGTGCTTACATAGGAATTGAAATTTATCAGAATTCTGTTTTGTAAAGATTTTGAACATGACTTTTATTCTAGTCATGTGGAATAATGTTTTTTAAAGCAGAGGAGAGGCTGGATGAATAATTCTTCCAGTCCCAGGATTATATAGCTGGGGCTGCACCGTAGAAGAGGTTAGAAATCTAACCTAGAGTGGTTATTTGTTGCATTGTCAAGATGTAATACACCAGACTGGCCAAGTAACTTAAAGCAGTGGAGTCTGTAATGCAGAGCTGGCATTCCCTGCAGTGAAACTGGCTTTGCTACCTGCAAGCCTTCACTTTACATTTTACATTTTAAGCTGTGGTAAATTACTTTTTGATTCACTTGTGTTGTGTCCAAAAAGGGAAAAATAAAGACTGGGCATACTAAACAAGAAGTTGGACCACGGAAGCAAAACTGGGTAGTATTAAAGGTCCTAGAAATCAGGGGTACAGGCTAGTAGGCAAGCCAGAGTCAGGGAAGCTAAAGACATCTGGCCGAGTAAGTAGTTGAGAAGGAAGCAACCAAGAAGACAGAGTTACCAGGATTAGGACTAGGTGCTTCCAAACTAGGAATATAGAATTACCAGAGTTACGACCCAGCAGGTCTGCAAGAGCTTGGAGATGGGAGGCAAGAACCAGCCCCAAGGAAAACCTAAATGTCTGAGGGGTGGCTATGGCTCAGCAGAGTCTCTGGGATACCACAGAGGGCCGCCGCCTGGATGGAACTGAGAACAGGCCCCAAGCAGCCACGGCAGCTGAAAGAAGAAGGGTTTGGGAGGAGTCACTGTGCCCCAAACTTATCCACTGGTTGAAACACTTCTATTACTTATTCCTGAGTTTGCAGCAATTCTTTCCATAGTTTGAAAAGATACTATTTCACATAACAAAAAAAAAGGAGTGCTTCCCAAGTTATGTGAGAACGTATGGACCATATCCTTCCGTATGTATTTCCTATGCAGCTTAAGAGCAATGATACAGCAATTTCTTTTACAAATTGGAAAACCATGTCTAAAAAACTTACTTTTAGGTAGGAGAAGGTCCCATTTAGCTTTCCCGACTTTCTCTAGCTTTGATTTTGTTTCTTGCCGACGCATCTACCTTTCGCTCCATTTTACCTAACCTCTCCACCCCCTGCGGTAACATCACATCTCTCTAGAAATGGAAGCCGAGAGCATTCCCTGTCATGAGTTCACCTGGCAGTAGGTAGAGGAGGACTCCCAGCTGGAAGGCATTGTGGTGGGCAAGAGGGGAGAACCGAGTTCCTGAAGTATTTGACACAGCACTAATGAAGCTGTCCTGGGACTGGTGGGTGTTCACTAAAGAAATGGGCCATAGCCAGGGGCACCTGTGGCATGGTTAATGGCACTCATTTAGCTGTCATTCATTTTTCAGCTCAAATTATTTCAAAATACTTTGTTAGTTCAAAATGTGTTTGCTTAAGTCATTTCGGTAGTAATACTTTTCTTCAGGAGGCAGTTAGGTAGTCTTCATTTTATAGTACTTGCATAATAGCGGAGAAAACTGCAATTGCACAAGCAAAGTGCAGATAAACACCAGATTATCATATTAGAGTCCTTATTAGTCTGTCAGAAGAATTTTTTTTCACTGAATGGTTTTTGGTTTTTTGTTATTCATTTTTCTTAAAATCAGGATTTTTTTTTAATGTTAGTTCAGTTTAAAAGAAATCATTGAGATCTCCAGTTTTACTAGGAAACCAGTCTTTTCTCAACTCCACCACTTCCACCATGTTAATGTCAGCCTAAAATAGCAAATCACCCTTCTCTGTTTTTAAAATATACACAAGCTGTTTTAAATCTTTTTCTGAGCTGCCCATTGACCTCTTTGAGGTGGTGTGTTGCAAAAGGTCATCCTCTTCCTCCTTCAGGTTTGACTGCAGTAATTAGGATTATTAGTAATTATTAAATTAGTAACTAATAAAATTAGTAACTATTAGTCACTAATAAAAATTATGAGTAATCCTAAACCCAGAATGCCAGTGATTAATTAAAATAATACAAAGTCTCCCATTTATTTACAGTTTCCTTTGTATTTGAGAAGCCACTGCCTTAACGTGTTCTTAAGTTTATGTATGTATTTCTGTGTTTGTATATGAAACTGTACATAATTTTGTTTCAACTATGGTTCCATCTCCTAAATGAGAGCAACAGTGTGTTTGACAGATATTTCTCGCCTATTTCCTCCAGCATTCATGAAGGGCAGTGTTGTGAAAGTTAAGCTCTCAGTCAATATTGTTCAATCTCTATTTGAAATAGGGTATTTTTTTCCCCAAGATTTGAGGAGAATACACAGAACTCTCCTCCGCCCCCCATGAAATCTAAAAGACTACCTTTTTCCCACTGCCATTGTTATTAGAGGTTAAGGACAGGAGGAAAGAAAGTAAAGTTACTTCAGTGTGTCATGAGAAATTACTGAGGAGTCGAAAACCCTGCCATCTGCTTCATATGAAAGCTTTCCTAATGAGAATCCAAAGCAAAACACTGTGTTTCTTCTAATTCTTCAGAGATAGAATGTCTGTTATCTTTCCAATGGAGCCAAGGCCTCTGAACAGGAAAATAAAAGCAAATAAAATAAAATTGTAGGATCCACTGTATTGTGATTTTTTTTCTTTTATAAAAAAAATCGCCTGGCATCTTAGCGCCCTGATGCTGTGTTTATAAACGGTGCAGGTCTTCCCATGAGGACTGTTGTTTGGTCCACAAGGAAAGCTCACAAGCAGGAGACGTGTTCCACTCTTTCCGCTACCAGGTGACTAATGGCCTCTGCCATTCCCTGGCCTTTGCTTGGCATGGTGGCGGCAGAAGCCTTGGATGGCCAGGTTTGCCTTCTTAGCAGGCAGAATGATAGGAGGAACAAATTTGTAGTCACTGACAAGACCAAGCCCTCAAGTGGTGGAGATTATCTCTGGGGTTGTCTGAACTGCCAAGTTAGCTTCCCAAATTATTTATTCCACAGCAGGTTTGATCTTTTCATTATATCCTGAATTACCTTTATTTTCTTTGGCTTTTTGACATGAAGAAAACAAGATACAATAAAATAAACCACGACTGGTTCTTTGATATATATTTTTTAAGATTTTATTTATTTGAGAGTGATTGAGAGATGGAGAGAACAAGCGAGCACAAATGGGGGCAGGGCAGAGGAAGAGGGAGGAACAGACTCCCTGCTGAGCTCGGAGCCTGATGTGGGACTCAATCCCAGGACCCTGAGATCATGACCTGAGCTGAAACTAAGAGTCG
This sequence comes from Mustela putorius furo, assembly GCF_011764305.1. Classification (NCBI taxonomy): domain Eukaryota; kingdom Metazoa; phylum Chordata; class Mammalia; order Carnivora; family Mustelidae; genus Mustela; species Mustela putorius. Next base: position 13,969,740 of record NW_025421321.1, on the reverse strand, counting down.
GTCACCAAACTGACTGAGCCACCCGTGTCCCCTGGTTCTTTGATATTTATGAAACATTCTAATCCAAACTGGGTGGACTGGGTATATTAGCAGAGCTAATTCAAGTCAGGATATTTGACTGAAATGACTAGTTGGGTGGATGAGCTCTTAGTTTATCGTATTCATTTGAACTTTGAGTGTGTTTTTATCAAGGTCACAGATATAACTAGATACCGTCTTTCAGATTTTCCAGGGGGGTTTATTTCAGTTCTTGTGGACAGTTTACTTAGTGATTGAAAGCACAGATGCTGGACCTAGGCTGCGTGGGTTTAAATTGCAACTCTGCCACTTCCTAGTTGGGCAAATGGGCAAATTCCGTAATGTCCACGTTACAGTTTTGTCATCCATAAAATGGCACTAGTAAGACACCTACTTCATAATGTTGTTAATGGGTTATAGTAAATGACTTGATAAATATAAAAGCACTTGGCATAATGCCTGGTACACAGAGAGCACGATACAAGTGTGGCCGTAGCAGCGGTATGGTTTATGGATGACATGCATGTCGTTACGATAACTTTCAGCACCAGCTCCTATCCTTCTGTGGTTGGGTATTTTGGATATTGATGATATCCTAAAGCCCCGTGTTCAGGTCCACCCTGTTAGATTAATCCTAATGTGACATGTCAACCAAATGTTAAATTTTGTTTTCTCATTTGTGGTCAATCAGCCCATTACCAAAATGAAGACTACTCATTTTGAGGACTGTCCTTGGAAATAGTTTAGTTCTGGGCTATTTTGCTCTGTTCAATCTGTTCCTGAGGGCACCTCATTTAATAGAAGCTGCTTGGGTTCTCTGGAAATAGAAATTAATTTTATGAATTTTCTAAGGACACTAGGGTAACTTAAAAGCTTATAACGCATTTGTAAATATTTAGGATTGATTCGGGTTTTGGATTGTTTGAACAGCTACCAGGGGGTAGCCTGTACAATCAAGCAAGCTATATAACCTCAAAATAGTTGACCAAGGATAGCATGTGATTTTACAGCCGTCTATGCTTTTTTGCCCTGGGGGAGGCTTCTACCAAGTACACAGTGAGCACCCATTTCCCTCCCATTTGAGAACTGAGCTTTCCTTGTGGAACACACATCCCTCCACTAAATACCTAGTTTTTGAATATTCACATTAAGCAACAGACAATTTAAAAGTCATTTTACTATTGATGTGTCATCAAACAGACAATATGACTATATGACTATCAATAATATGACTTTTGGTAAAACGGAATAGAAATAGTACTTTAAATAGAGCCATCATAAGTGAAATGATCAGTGGTTCTTAATAGTTTTAAAACACCTTTTGTAACAACATAATACAAAGAAATATCTTCTATGATTTCATTCCCCTTTTGTGTAGAATTTTGTTTTGAGTGTTTCAGAGTCTGAATTCCTCTGAAAAGTGTAAATACACATAATTGAAGAGCATGAGCTTGGGAGTTATGTTGCCTGGCTTACTGTCCTGGCTTTGCCATTCACTCACTCTGACTTGGGCAAATTATCTGACCTCTGTAGATCTCAGTTTCCTCTTACATACAGAGGAGAAACCATTCTCTTTGAAGTGAGGGAGAATTAAAGGACTTAATAATATAAATAAAACACAGCATACAGTGCCTGAATCTTAGTAGAAACCAGTTGCTGCTGCTGCTACTACTGCTAATAATAATGCCATTATTCAACTCAGGGTTTTTTCCTTTCCCTTGGAGGAATCACCAAGTACTATGTGGAAAGCATAGTTTGCTCCTGTGATGTTAATATTGGAAAGATTAGAGCTATAGTTAAGGCTTGAGCAATGCAGAGGTTAGGGGCCTCAACCCTTGTGCAGTTGAGATTCTGACTATCCAAAAAAATTTAACTACCTGTAGCCTACTGTTGACCAAAAGCCTTAGCAATAATGTCAACTTCCAAGTAACATGTATTTTGTATGTCATATGTATTATAAATTGTATTCTCACAGTAAAGTAAACTAGAGAAAAGAAAACCTTATTAAGAAGATCATAAGGAAGAGAAACACTTAGTACTATATTTATTGAAAAAAAATCCATATACAAGTGGACCCTTATAGTTCAAACCCATGTTGGTCCAAGGTCAGCTGCATTTACAAGCTTTCTTTAACATCCCAATGTTAACCTGTCAGCCATGAATTTTCCCAAAGCCTTCTTGAACTTCCAGAGATGTCCAGGTAATTCCATTTCCTGGAGTAATGAATCCCCTGAGCCTATTCTGTGCTGTATAGACCTGTCATAGAGTGACCAAGGCTCCTTGTTTCATGCAATGGTGTCTCCCTCCTTCTTTTTTATGTTGTAGATTAGGTGGGTATATTCCTTTTGATCTTCAGAAACATGATACTGATTTTTGTAAATTTCAGTTGCCTCCTTCATCTCACACCTTATCCTCTCAACCTAAAGAATCTTTCAAGCAATGGTATAAAAATATAAATACCCGCTATATAATGTAATATATATATATATATATATATATATATATATATATATAATATAAATGGCAGCTTTGCCCTCAGTAAGATTATGTTCAAGAATAAAGCCGGAGTTATTTCTCTATCATCATTTCTAATTTTTCTAGCTTCTAACATGGGTCATTATTGCCTGCCTGTCTTCTTTTTCTAATGTTAATCTTTTTAGGCTTCTCTCAAAGAATTACAAGGAAGGTGGTCTTATGAATCCACTCAGCCTGGTGGCTTAATGGAGCAAACATGACTTACCATGTGTTGGAATGAACAGTTTTCCCAGTTGAGATGATAGCTTAGCCCTAGTTTTGCAAAAACAACCCCAGACATGAACCACTAGGCTTACACACATACATCTTTCATTTGTTGTTCATGTTATAGGGTCAAGTTCCATTGTTCTGAATTTTTGTAATCTTACATTTCATCTGATCCCAGACGTGAAGCAGGGCTTTAGAAATCTCATCCTTGTTACCAATATTAGCTATGCATCTACTGAACTATCCTCACCCACCTTGCCATCTAATACCCTGAGATTTGGGCAAAAGACTAACTTCTCAGGCCTACTATTCTTAAAGGCTTGTGTTGTTTGATCATAAAGATATAGTGTAAGGGTAATGATATACTATTTGCATTTTTTTTCTTTTATTTTCTGCCTCCTATACAAAAATAACTAATGGGAAATCTAAGGGAAGATATTTTTACTTTGTTGGGTAAAAATCATCTGGAGTGCCAGCCTGAATAATGCTATAGGTGGCGTAGGCCCCAGGAACAGATGAGAATGAACTTAAAGGATCAGCAAAGAATGGACAGAGAGAAAATAAGACTGTAGAAGAAAGAGAGGCTCATCTGGTGCAAAGGAATCAATTGTCTTAAGTGCTTCCTAGTGGCACTGGTGGCATCAAGCAGCTGTGTTGAGTCTAAACTGAGTGTCTTCCTGATTTCCACAATTTCTTGGGACTGAAAAGAGTACAGGTCTTTCATATGCCTTTATTATAATTTAGGGAATGAATGTGAGCTAGGTATTTGAAAAGAAGACTGGTCGTCAAGAAGCAATCCTTCCGTTTCCCTGCATTGTGGGTCTGTGATTATGTGTTTGACTCTGGGAGAAGTCTCTGACCTTCTCTTTACACAAATTCTCTTGTTCATGAAATGAGGTGTGCCCTGATCGGGTGTTGGCAAGCCTGACGGATGTGTCTGAACTACTCCGAAGGAGGATTGTGGGGGTTAGGCAGTGGGGGCAGTGGGAGCAGAGTGCCCTTGGGTCCAGCTTTCTTAGAACATAAAAGGAGATGACACTCTGGGACCCAGCTGCACTGAGGCTCAGGGAAAGTTTGTGAAGGATTTCATCCAGTGCATGAAAGAGTTAATTTTTCTTTGTCCGAACAAACATAGAACATACAATTACCCATGGATGACTCTCAAGCAAATGCTCATGTTGAGTGTCTGCTGTGTTCAGGGCATAGTTGTAAGCCTACTGGGTCATATGATAAGAACACCTAACTTACTCTGAAAGGCCTGACAGTAAAATGGGCAGGGGAGACAGATCGGCAGAAAACACATGGAGAACCCTGGGGATATAAATGACTATTAATGTATCAGTCAACAACTTGTCTTCCTTACCTTACTTTTGTTTAGTTTTCAAAGAACTTCCAGTTAGATTATTTCTCATGAGTATTTTGAAAGTGGCTCTTCTATTTAATCAAGATTTAGGCTATTTAATATTCCTTATGAAACACTAGTGAAAAACAGAGGTTTTTTCAGTCAAGTAGATTTTGGGGCACTGCATAAAGGCATGGAGAGGGCAGGAAACAAGGGAGCTCAAATGACTCATTTTACTGGAAAGTCAAAGGCACATTATAAAGGAGTTAACAAATTAATACAAGGGAAGATATATAGAATGATGTACTAATATAAGGAATGGACAAGTTTAGAACTATTCAAAATGAACAATGAGGAGTAATGTTACAGGCTGAAAAAGTGAGGGAGGGCTTGTGGAGCAAAAAGAGTTTGAATTAGTTCTTAAAAGATGGGGAGGAGCTGGATGGTAAGGACAATAAGAGAGAGCTTTCCAGCTAAAGGAAGTAATAACTAACTTGCAAAAGTGTTTTTAAAACTTTCAGAAAGCCACCCTCATTCCTATTTGTTACCCATAAAAAGGAGTAAAATAGTTCCAAAGGGATTTCGGTATTTTAAAAATTGTAGAAATTGTCTATTTTTTTTTCCTCAGAAAAAAATTAAATACCCGTCTATTTACAAGTAACCTTTAACCTTTCTGGTGTGACTCAGAAACATTTCTGTATTTGAACATCACTGTGACTCTGTAGTGACCCCTTTTCCCCATGAACTTGGAAGGATCAGACACTAGTATCATCCCTGCAATCAGTTAACAGTTCTGTATTATGTAGATATGATCGATATTAATACAGTGTGATAAAGTAGCCCAACCAGAGTAGTGACAAAGCAAAGTATCAATGAGACATTATCTCTGCCCATTTCGGGAGAGGGCAGCAGCCCTCTCATACCGTGATTACCTCTTTGTGACAAAAGACGGTGTCCTCGTATTTCTTCATTTTTAGTCAAAGCATACATGTGGGCAGAGTTGTCTTTTAACGAACACAATGGCGATCATCTCTGTGCCGGTATTTAATTGTTCATAGCGATTGGAGTGTACTCGTGCAGAGGACTCTGAATCTAATCTCAAGCTGTCAGTGGAGAATGCCAGTCATTTCAGTAAATCTCCCCTTGACTCTCATCATGTATAATTCTTTAATTTTAGGCCTGAAAAACTCAGAAAGAAATACTGTGTAAAATGTACCGAAAAAGAACTGTCCTGTGTGATACACTTTCCGTAGTGTTCAGAAATAAAAATGGACTGTGCAACACCTGAGGCTGTCAGTTGATTGTGTCAAGGGTACTCAGAATGGTACCCATTCACTAGGCTCGTGTGTGCTTTAAGAAATTATCATATGTTTTCAAATTACGCATTTAATTTAACCTATCTTAACGCATGGAAGTTTTGATGTAGTTTCTTTTCTCCCATCAATTCCAAAGAGTCAAAGTGATTATCAAAGCTGAAAAGGCTTTTTGTATTTTCTTCAAATGTTGAAGCCATGTATGTGAACAACAAGGCTGATGAATTTGCTGTTTTATTTAGTTGACATTTTAATTCAAAATGTAAACTGAAGTTTCTTTTCATTTCTTCACATTATTAACATTATTCTGTTTTTGGTTAGCCTGGGTAAAACTGTTCACTGGTGTCATTTTTTATAATTAGACTTTTACATCTTGGGGCTTTTGGTAAGCAAATAAATATTTTAAATGTAATTGGTGCAATTACAGTATGTGCATTGAACAACTTTATATTGAGCTTCATGTCATGTCACATTTTTATGCTGGTAGGTTTTTTATGATTTTTTTAATTCTATGTAGTATTCTTCTGAAATATATAATTACCAGCTCAGCCCTGAGTTGGAGAAGCAAGAATTCTGTCGTTCTCTCAAACAGGCTTGTATTGAAAGATTATAGAAAAGCTTGCTTTCTTCTAACATTCCTTCCCCATCGATAAAACTAGTTCATGTCTGAATGTTAATGCTATTTTTGCATCTCATGCAATCCCAGCACCACACTGTTCCAGTAGGAGTCCAGGCAAACAACCCAAGCTTGGTTCACATTTGATGTGGTAGAAACTGGAAGATTGGGAGTAAGGATAGGAGATGGTGGTCCTTGGGAGGCAGGGGTAAAAACTAGGAAACAAGAGCAATGTAAACATTAGCTAACTATGAACTTCTATCCCTGGTCCTGTCCCTTGGAGTTGCAGAGCAGGGAGAGAAGCTTTAGGTTGGCCCATCTGCTCCACCTGGACTTTTTCTTAAAATGCCACCCAGTGGCAGAGACAAGCCACACATCAGCCTCAGCAGGGAGGCACTGGGTGAGGGTTCCTAGAAGGGTGAACACAAGAAGAGGAGAGGAAGAAGCATGGTTCTGGGCACCAGGAAGTTTAGGAGAGCTTTTAGAATGGCCGGACTGAAAAAAAAGTGTTAAGGAAAACCAAAAATGAGTAAGGAAAGTCCATTAGCAAAACATACAAACAAATGGAAAGGAAAAAGAATTAAAGTGGAGAATGAATAGGAAAGATTTAAAAATTCTGCACTCCTTACTGAGGCTCTCTTCCAAAGGATAGGAGGACTTACCAAGATGGAGGGTGTCTTACGTAAGGGCGAGGATAAGGAATGATTTTTGCTCCACGTAAGACTCTTCCGTTATATGGCACTGTAAACATTATAGCAACACTTGGGACTATTATAACTCTCTATGTGTTCCCATGGCATGGTTAAGAATTTTCTGCTTTAAAAAGAGATAGAGAACCAGGCTGAGAAAGAAACTGATAGTAGAACAGAGGGGCTTCATAGTGGGGAACTTCAACTGTGATATTATACTCTGCCTAAGTTATGATGAAATGATTGGAGGCATCAGAGCAAAAAGCAGATCGAGGGGGAAGCTATTGACAGGTTAGCATTTGCATTTCATGTGAGAATGTGGATGCCATCTACCAAAAGCTCAGATTAGAGACGAATGGCAATATCGTGGATTTCAGCTTTGTTTTCTGTGTGCCTATAACTTGACAGAGTTAGGCATTGCCAGAAGTTTTTTATTTTTTAAAAAATACTATATTTATGATGTTCCAAAGGTTACGTCAGTAGAATGACTACTTCACCTGTCTCACAACCTTGTAGAAAAATAAGGGGCTCCAGGAAATAGAAAAACCACCAAACACAAATTTCTTACAATTCAGCTAGTGATTTGGAAGCTGACTCAGGACCGACTGCCGTCCAACCCAGCGGGTAACCTGAAATCTCCACTGCCGAGATGGGTGAAGTCCTCCTGACTCCTTCCTTCAAGTCTGTTCTGTCATCTCACACAGAGAGGAACATTTTCCCCACCATTCTGTCAGCTAGTCTAGAACGTAGTCCCTTGAGAAACTTGCCACTTTTTTCTCTAAAGCCATGGAATTTCAGTAACTTTACATTTATTATAATTTGGAGATACTTCATTCAGCTTGTTTTAAAGAAAATCACCACCAAGCACCAAGTTTCCTTAGTGAGAAGCCAAAGACTTTAGAGATACTAGATTGTCAAGGAAGGTATAGTTGTGCTTTTTAAAATTTAATTTAATGGGCACGGAGGGACGGACAGAGGGAGAGGGAGAAAAAATCTCAAGCAGGCTCCATGCCCGGCATGGAACATGATGTGGGGCTCAACCTCAAAACCCTGAGATCACCACCTAAGCCAAAATCAAGAAGCAGGTGCTTAACTGATGAGCCACCCAGGCATCCCACAGTTGTGTTTTGTATTTATTTATTTATTTAAAAGATTTTATTTATTTATTTGACAGAGAACACAAGTAGGCAGAGAGGCAGGCAGAGAGAGAGAGAGAGAGAAGCAGGCTCTGCACTGAGCAGAGAGCCTGATGCGGGGCTCGATCCCAGGGTCCTGGGATCATGACCTGGGCCGAAGGCAGAGGCTTTAACCCGCTGAGACACCCAGGCGCCCCGTGTTTTTAAAAGAGTATTAAAGAGAGTGTGTTATCCCTCATTGGCAAACTTTTCGCAGGCTGGCTAACGATTTAGATGAAAGAAGGGTGAGGACCAGTGTGTCTATGCTGCTCTCCAGTGGGAAGTGAGAGTCACTTTTACACTATTAGGGAAAATATCTTTCCTGGTTACTTTGCTTATGAGTGGGATATTTGAAATATTCCTTGAGTTCTCTCATACTTCATTGTAATGAAAAGCTCATCTACACATACCAGGTTACCACTTAGTGCCTATTACTGTAAAAGTAAATGATATTTGCTATTGGATTTTAGGTCAGGAGGATTATCACAGCTTTTACTTTCCACCAAGATTGTGAGCTTTGAGGTCAGACAGACCTGAGTTTGACTCTTAGAGCTGCATTTTACAAGCAAATCTTACCTTGAACAGACTTTTAATCTCTCAGAGCCTTACATTCCTCGGCTATACAAAGCAGAAAATAATACAAACTCAAAATGCTTGAGGTTGTTTTTTTTTTGTTTTAAAGATTTATTTAATTTATTTGAGAGAGAGAGAGCACAAGCAGGGGGGTGGGTGGAGGGAGAGACACAAGGCGACTCCGTGCTGAGCACAGAGCCTGCCACAGGGCTGGATCCCATGACCCGGAGTTCACAAACTGAGCCATAATCAAGAGTCAGACGCTGGGGACACCTGGATGGTTCAGTCAATTAAGTGTCTGCCTTGGGCTCAGGTCATGAACCTGGGGTCCTGGGATCCAGCCCTGCATAGGACTTCCTGCTCCGTGCGGAGTCTGCTTCTCCCTTTCATCTGCTTGCCCTCTGCCTGCCTGTGCTCTCTGTCTTCCTCTCTGCCAAATAAATAAATAAAATCTTAAAAAAAAAATAAAAATGCTCAACTGACTAAGCCACCCAGGTGCCCCTCAAAATGCCTATAACTATTAAGACCGCAGTAGATGGATGGCCAAAGGATGTGACTAGACACTGTATAAAAACACTGTATTTCTGATGCAAACATATGGGAAAATATGTAGTAATCATTCAAAAGTGCAGTCTAGGGGCACTTGGGTGGCTCAGTGATTTGGGCATCTGACTCTTGGTTTCTGTTGGGGTCAGGATCTCAGGATCATGAGATCAGGCCCCATGTCAGGCTACACGCTGGATGTGGAATCTGCTCGTCCCTCCCCCTCTATACTCCCCCCTCCACCCCACCCACATGTGCACACGTGCACACACAAACACACACACACACACTCTCTCTCTCTCTATCACTCTGTCACTCTCTCTAAAGTAAATAAATCAAACCTTTTTTAAAAAGTGAATTTGGGGGTGCTTGGGTCACTCAGCTGGTTAAGCGTCTGCCTTCAGCTCAGCTCATGATCCCAGGGTCCTGGGATTGGGCCCCTCATTAGGCTCCCTGCTCAGTGGGGAGCGTGCTTCGTCCTCTCCCTCTGCTCCTCCCTACCCCCGCTCGCAGTCTTTCTCTCTCTGTCAAATAAATGAAAAAAATCTTTTTTTTTTTAAGTGCAATTTCAACTCCAGTGTAACTGATAAATGATTGCTCTGGTGTTGACATTAATTGCTATAGTCCCTTTGAAAAGCAAGTGGCACATACATCCAGAGTTATACAGATGTTCACACAATTAATATTTCTGGAAATTTAGCCTAACTAAACAGTCCTAAAGTAGAAAAAGCCCTGTATTTATAAAGTTACAAATTGCAGAATCATTTGTAATCATGAACACTGGGGAGCAGCCTCCTTGTCTGACATAGGGACACGGGTGGGTCGACGAGGATGCGTCCTTCTGTTGGAGATGCAGCTGTGAAAGGTGTAACACTGAGGGCCTGCAGCAGCATGAAGGAACACTTGTGTTTTAAAGTCACATTTTTTAAAAAGTGTATATAATTGCAATAATGTAATTTTAAAAAAGTATATATAATTGCAATAATGTAAAATTGAGAAGCACACATATGGAGAGTCGGCAACAGTGAGATGGTGGAGTGTGCCAAAGGTGTTCAGAAACGTGGAATTGTTTTAAGGTGATATGATTATGAGTCATTTTTCCATCATTTCCCAAACTTTCTTGTAATTTAACAAATGTTTAAGCACAGTCAACTTACTGTTTGGTTTAAAATTCTCCTGTGCTTCTTGCATGTTAATGAAACCATTAGGAGGTAAGGAGAATGTAATGAGATTTCTGGGGGAAAATTTTTTTGCTCACAGTAGTATTGTAAATCACACCAGATGTTTTTCTTTCAGAAAATAAGTCTTGTACTAAGTGGTAGGATTATTCCGATATGAAAAAGTGACATTTGAAGAAAGCATTTTAATATAGTGTATGTGCATTTTATGATTAATGGCAATGTTTTTGACTGATGAAGTCATTATTTTAATCCTGTCTTGTCATTCACTTTAGTTTTGGTTTTGTGGTTGAGATTCGAAAGCCATACTTTCAAAGAAAATAATCTACCCATAGGCTGTAGAAAACTCATTTTATTTTCACCACAACAAATGATCTCCTCTGATTTAGTAGCTAGGACCTAATAGTGTGGACTCAAAGCCCGGTGATCAATGCAGTTCAGATTATTTTAGCAGTCTCTTTATTTGCATTCTTTTAAGAGGATTGTCTCCTCCCTACTCAGAGGCAGAGTTTATAAGAACTGTAAAAATAGAATCATTTGCCCCACTCCTTATTCCCGGTGAGATGTACCTAGCGTATTCCCCAGGCTTGGTGGACTGCCCACCGTCCCTGAGGGAACACAGGCGGCCAGCTCTCTTTGGGGGTGTAAGAAATAACCAGGGATGACAACCCCTTTGGGCCGTCCACTGCCCAGGCTTGATTAGATTATCTCTCTGTGGTTGACTAGGCTTTGGATTCACTGGTCCGAATTCACTACCTGGAGATTAAAGTTAGTGGTAGTACATCTCACTGCCTCCCAAGGTAATAAACACACACACACACACACACACACACACACACACAGAGGCATGCATGCACCCACATTCATGCTTGTGTACAAAGATAATCAACAATTTACATCCTTTAGGAGAAAAGGAGTGTGATGGGTGGGTGTGGGAGTGATGATGGAAAGGAATTAATCCCAGTCTCCAAAGTAAAGACGAGACAATGAGGATCCATGCGAAGCAGTGCTGGACAATGGACATGTACTGGCTCCCCAGTGAAATGCAGCCTGCCTTCAGTTATTCAGGGGCCGATCATCCAAAGTGTGGATTATCCAAGCCATATGCTTTCTCCTCCTTTGCCATCTGGCTGGTTGCCTGCTTCCCTTTTTATTAACAGGGAAAATGCTCAAAATACTTCTGTCCATTTCTGCCAACCCATTTCCATTACCTGTCTCAAACCGTATCTTTTATCTGATTCAGTGCACATTTTGATCAAATCTGGTCTCTTGGCATGCACTGACGCCTCACAGGACACAATGGTTAGTTTCTAATGCACGGTCCTGTGGTTGTTGATCCTTGTCTCAGACCAGACTTCAGCCATCGTCTCTTGGATGCTTTATTTATCTTTTCAGCTAGCTAGGGAGTGCCTTCAAGATAAGGAGTATCTCCTCTGCTTTTCATTATCTTCTTGAAGGGGCCGACAGAGCTCTTTTCACGAGGCGGATGTGGGCAAGTATCTGCTGACTAAGTACTAGTCATCATCACTTCAACCAGACAAGTCATGAGAAAGTCACCACAGTAAGAAGCAGTGAGTAGACATGCCATTTGCTATAAAAAATACTCTGCAGAAAACCCGAGGCTTTCAGAATTGCAAGAAGCGTTAGACATCGTTTTTTCTTGTTGATAGGGAAATTTGGGCCCGGAGCAGTGAAGTAATTTGTCTTTGATTGCTCAGAACATTTGTAGCAGAGTTAGAACTAGAACTCATCTCTCTAGAGCCATGTCTGTTATGCTTCAGATTTCCAAGGATTACCTAAGAGTGGGGTTATGCAGAAGGTATGCAGAAAAGGAGTTGCTTAGATTATTTTTTTTTAATTTATTTAATATTTTGAGAGACAAAAAGAGCAGGGGGAGGGGCAGGGGCAGAGGAAGAAAGAGCCTCTTCAGCCTCATGTGGGGCTCAACCTCACAACCCTGAGATCATGACCTGGGCTAAAATCAAGAGTCAGATGCTTAATTGACTGAGCCACACAGGTGCCCAGGTGTGGCCTGGATTATACTGGGAAGAAGAGAGTATATTATTGATAGGTAACCAAGATTAAAGAAAAATGTTATCCCTCTTTTATATACAATAATCTTTTGGAATTATAGACATCATAGGAAAATAGTAATTTTTGGAAGTTATTTTTATTTGTTTTAAAGACTGATCTAAAATAAGAATTGAAAAGGTCTCATCCAAGTGCATACAACAAACCTGACATGGTAGGAATCAATCAAAATTGCCGAGTAAAAGAATGAAACCAAACTCTCTCATTTTCTAAGGACTAGGAGTATTCTTTAGTTCTAGAATTATCAGTCTGTTTATGAAAAATATTAGTCTTTCTTTGAGTCAAGTTCCTTGGCTTTTCCATGTATATTAATGGACTCTGGAGAAACAGTTCAGCCACAAATTACAATGAACTGAAGTATCTATGTGTGGATATCATAAATTACCAGAGAAAACTAGTGGCCTGTCACTTACAAATTAAATGCCCTTGAATATTTTGTAATCTTAGCCTGAGCATCTTGGATAAGACCAATGTAAATTTTTAAGGTGAATCTCAAACACTGAATTACATTTCCAGTTCCAGGTGTGTGTGGGGGAAACTGTCATTTTAATGAGTATATCTAGGTTTAGAATTCTATAACCCATGAACCTTCAGATGAGAGCAAAAATAAATTTTGTTGCTTTTTTATACATTATCCAAATAATACACATTCATTTTAGAAAAATTAGAAAATGTAGGTAATCATAAGGAAGAATAATAGCACCACTATTAACTCCAGGAGCCAAAGACTGACTGTTAACCTTAGTTGTGTACACTTGTAGACCTTTTTTCTATGCATTTTCATGGGGTCGTATACTACACTGTTTTGAAACCGAGCTTCTTTTATATCTTGTAAATGTTTCTAGAAATCATTCTTAATGGTCGCATAGTATTCCATTATATACAAGTACTATAATTTGTTTAACTAATCCCTTTCTTTTGGATAGTTAGATTATTTCCTATCATTTGCTATTATAGACAATGCCTTGGGGGAACTTCCTTAATTTTTTTTTTAAATTTTATTTAATTATTTATTTGACACAGAGAGAGAGATCACAAGTAGGCAGAGAGGCAGGCAGAGAGAGAAAGGGAAGCAGGCTCCCCGCTGAGCAGAGAGCCTGACTCGGGGCTTGATCCCAGAACCCTGGGATCGAGCCGAAGGCGGAGGCTTTAACCCACTGAGCCACCCAAGCGCCCCAGGGAATTTCCTTATTTATACATCTTGACTCACATGTTTAATTATAATTATTAATTATTATAATATAATAATTATTATTAATTATAATCCTTAGAATAGAGTCCAACTGCTGAATTTAAAATATACTCAATTGTTAGGGTGGAAAAGTGAATTTTTAGATGTCAAAGAGATTACTTTCCTAGAGACTTTGATATTGTCTGAGACTTAAGATGTTTTTAGGACTTAGTACTTAAGAAGTACTTCTTAGTACTTACTTCTTAAGTAAGTACTTACTTCTTAAGTACTGAGAAGTACTTCTTCATAAGAAGCCCATTTTTTACTGTATGTTGATAAAACTGTATTCAACAAATGACAATCTCCCCTACACATAGTTTTAGATGGTTTTTAAATATTTCAATGCTTTAAATGGCGGTGCTCTCTTAGTAATAGTAATAAATTATGCTGATTGGTTTCCCCTCATTATTTTCAAAGCCTGGATGCTTTGTTTAGCTGGTTGACATGAGGCAGTTTCTTGCTGGAGGCAAAATGTCATTGGACCGTGTGCTAATCTTTTTTCCCCTCTGATTTTACCCATTTCCAGGCTGATTATATAAACAATAGGGTATTGCCTTTTTAATTACGTGAAAGTGACACATTACAGGTGCTTTTCAGCAATCTGAACTTCTCTCCTAAATAGGTCTTGCACTATCTATACCCAAATGAGAGCATAAATGTTCAGGCAAGGCCACGTTAGAGGAGTATTTAAAATGAGGAGCACTAGAGTCTTCTCGAGTTTTGCGTGCAGTGGGATGTAAGAGCAGCGCTATCCAATTAGGACGGAAGGAGACACAAGGCGGGAGAGGCTATGCTTACCGAGCTTGTTCAACTTGATGACATTATGATGTTCACGATAAAGTCTGCAATAACCTTTATCTTTTTTATATTTAATTTAATGGCCTTGGAATCTGGAGGCGCCAGCAGGCCTCATTTATCATGTGGCAAATATCAGCCTCTTCTGGTACAATTTTTTTGTGCTAACTAAAAGAGACGTGGAATTAAAAATAGGTCAGAAGGCTTTTCATTTCAGTTTTGTTGATTTAAGTGGATGCGGGGAGGGGGAAGGACAGGCAAAACATTAGTTTCTTTTAAGTGATATTATGGAGAAAATAATCTATAACAAGCAGAGATTAGAGTACTATGAGAACACTGAAGATTATGTTTTATGAAATGAGTTCTTTCCAAAGCATTAGAGAATATAATTACAAAAACTATTTCAAGTTGCCTACCAGTGATTTTTGCTTAAAGTGAGGGAATGTTATTTATTTGAAATATTTTCATTTATCTTTCTGTGAGGCTGTGATGGAAGAGATGAATGTGTGCTTTGCTAAGTTATTCGTTCATTCGTAAGATAATGAATTTATGTCCTGTGAGAAATTTCTCTCCAAAGAAATTATTGTTTTTTTTTTCTTAAAACAAAAACCTGAGCCAAAATAATGGTACATCTAAGAGTTTGCTTGTCAGTAAGAGTGAATAATGAATTACACCCTGAGATACTACAATTAATCTCAAATGTATATTTTTTTCTGGAAAAAAAAAAAGCTTAAAGAAAAAAGAAAAAAAAGCAATAGTTCTGGGGGACCTGGATGGCTCAGTTGGTTAAGTGTCCAGCTCTCAATTTTAGCTCTGGTCTTGATCACGGGTCCTGAGTTCAAGCCCTGCATCAGGCTCTGCCCTGGGTGTAGAGCCTACTTAAAAGGAAAAAAGGAAAAAAAGCAATAGTTCCTCTTTAGGTGTCTCTAGAAGGCCTGTGCTGTATTTAATAGTAAGAGTGGATAATAAGTGTAAATTCTGGAGCATTGTTGCCCATGGCTTCCGTACTGCAGTGAAATGAATTATAGAAACACAAAGAGCTGTTGAAACCCAAGTAAGCATTTCTCCCTCCATTCCGCTGTGACCCTCCCTCTGAGATTCATTATGCCCTCTAATTCTAAACTAAAGAAGACCCCCAGAAGAGGCTTTTTTTTTTTTTTAAGAGAGAATTCGTGTACATGTGAGCAAAGGTAAAGGCAGAGGGAGAAGGAAGCAGAGCCCACGCTGAGCGTGGAGCCTGAGGCGGGGATCTCTTACAACCCTAAGATTGTGACCTGAGCTGATGTCAAGAGTTGGATGCTTAACAGACCGAGTTACTTAGGCGCCCCCCCCTCCTCCCAACTTCTCATCATTACTCCCGAAATTTAAAAAAAAAAAATTATGACCAAAATCAGAGTGGGCAAAAATTTTTTTTGACAGAAAAGTTACTATTTCAAATGATACAACACACTTAAACTTATAATCAAACCATTTGATCACTTTCACATGTACTGGATTAACACTTTCCTGTCACAGCAAACAGGAGGGTAAGAAAGCATCCTCTCTCGTATACTCCATGCCACATGCCACAAATGCTCTTGGGAAGCAACCAAAACTGTTTGACTGGTAATTGTCAAAAAGAACCACAAAACTAAGGTGACTGATTTTTCAGAGAGATATTTTGGTATCCAGATGGGTATCATGAAAGTATTTAAAAGTTAATTCCGATATATGAAGACACACACAATTTTTAATTTGTTCTCATGTTCCAATCAGGGATAGTAGTTCCACCCAAAATCCAACTTGTATGAGACCCCAGTAAGGCCATCCTATTGTGGAAGTCAGGATCTCTCAGAATACCGGTTAGAGAAAAATCCAGACCTCTTCCATTTTGAGGCTTCCAGCACATTAAAGAACTGAATGGATGCTGAAATAGGGCTACAAAAATTATTGCTTTATCTTGCGTGTTTACATACAACAGATCAATGATGTGAACATGCACATCCAAAATGCAATGACTACATGTTTCACCCAATGCATTGGAAGAGAGCCTTAAGTCTTAACTTTGTGGCTTCTGATGAATATTACGACTCTGAAGTCCAGACCAGAGCTATCTCTTCGTCCTCCTCATGGAAGGAGCTAGCAGATTGGAAATTTGGTTACATGTGTCATTGAAATATTTCTGGCCAAGGTTGTGCTTTCCATGCTTTATGGTGCATAAGTTTGGGATTAAACGGATTCCTTAAGCACGTGAATAGATGAACATGGAGCTTTTTAACAAGTCATACCTCAAACTACAGGTATTTCTGAAGCCATTCTGAAGGTGGGTCACCACTTCTTTAAACAGAAAAACAAGACAATTCTGTCCTTCAAAATATATCTTCTCTAGCTACATGCTTAGTATTTTGTAGATTCTTAGGACAAAAAAATCTTATCTCATAACATATAAGAATAGCTGACAAAGGTGGATTCTTGAGCATTTCTTCTAGTGTAAGAAAATGAACTTGTACTCTTTAGAGTCAGAGTCCAAAATAGCATAGCAGACTCAACATTTCTTTAAGATCTTAGGTTTTATCCTTAAAATTCGTAAGATACTACATTCTTCTCCATACTGTGTTTTAATATCAAATAAGGTTGTATCTCCCCCAATTATTTGATTAAATTTGATTGTTCTGTACTCTGATTCTATGGTGCTGTATACCCTCAGCACTCTGCTCTGTACTCTTCTGGAATGTGTGTACACTAGTCTGATATGCATGAACCTAAGGGCTATGTTTACTTTTTGTCCGCCCTGATGGTCCAGGCTTTATCCTTGTTGAGTTTTTATACACGTGGCTCATCAGAGGCAGCTCTAGAATTGGTGAGGCTCCTGGAGGAAAGTTTCTTATGAAGCAAGTTCCATTTTTCCAAAGTAACCCATTTTTTTATTTTTAAAATTGATCATGTGTTTCTCTTTCTCATGTTAGGCCTGGAAAGAGTATTTATGGTGGTCTAAATTTATGGAGAGAGTATTATGGTGGACCACTGTGGTGGTCCCATGACCATGGGAGGCCCATTATAAGGTTCTCTACTAGTGGTCCTCAAGGGTACAATTTAAAATTTTGTGGGGATATGTGTATATATATTTTTTTTTCTTTTTTCTTTTTTTTAAACTTTCACAATATTGGGAAAAACTACTGGCCAGGGGTGGGGACCAAAGAACACCCGAAGATTTTTTTTTTTTTAATGAAACGTGATTTAATGTGAAGGCCTTGACAGATGAGCAAAGTGGTTAAGACATGCATTTCAAAGTCAGGCAGACTTTAATTTACCTCTTGGCTTGATTTGATGCTTAGAGCTGTATGCCCTGAGCAATCTGCCCTCTAGTAGACGCCATTTCCTCAACTGTAAAATAGTAGAATGTGTGAAATTCCTTCAACAAAGTACTATTGCTTTTACTCTCCTTCTCACTAGTAGTGAAAAGATTCTTGTGACAGAGTAAATGTTTCCAGAGTTCAGGTCCCCAGGGAAGATTATGTCTTCTAAAGAGCTAGCCTATTTCCTTCTAGGCAGTGGGAGTCATTTCATTCATGCCATTTTGCTCTTTACTTTGACTGCTAGCAAACATGGAGCTAGTACTCATGCTTAATTGCTGTGGCTTTCTGCAAATAGGGCTTAATATTGTTTGCTTCCACTCCATTCCTTCCTCCCTTTCCCCCTTCCTACTAAATGTTAGCCTCTCATCCTACATTGTTAGTCGTTGGTCTTATTGTTCCTGTGCTTTTATTGGAAGTTGTCTCCCATCCTTTTGAAAGTAGGTGGAAAATAAAGTAAGGATGAAATAATAAGGCTGCATTTTCTTTATGGTCCTTCACAATGTTTATTTCTACAGGTGGCAAAGTTTCTATTCTCCCCTTCATTTATACTATTTAATGATAGTATTAGTCAGATCTTTATTATTATCACTTACTTGGGAAAATATGACAATCCTAAACTGCTTATTTTACCCAAAACAGCCATCTATCGAGTTAGTTCAATGTAAATTATTTAATTCTATTTTCCTAGCAAAAAATCAGAAGAATAACACACATGGCTGTATCTCATCATGTTACTATAGAACTGTGGTTCTCAAGTTTTTTGGTCAGGAATGCTTTACACTTTTAAAAAATTATTGAAAACCCAAAGAGCTTTTGTTTATGTGAGCTATTATCTCTTAATACTTATATCAAAACTATGAAATAAAAACTGAGAAATTTAAAAGATATTTACTAATATATTCATTTAAAAAATTAAAAATTTAAAAAATTAAACCCGTTATACATTCACATAAATTGTCATGAAAAATAATTTCCAAAACAACAGCAACAGAACATTTTAGAAAAAGGAGTGGTGTTGTTTTTATAAACCTATTTAATGTTTTTTTGTTCTATTTGTTATTTTTTTAAATTGAGGTATAATTGACATACAATGTTGTATTAGTTTCAAGTGTACAACATAATGATTCAATATTTGTATATACTATGGAGTGATCACACCAAGTGTAGTCAACATCTTTTTTTGTTTGTTTTTTTTTTTTTTTGAGAGAGACAGAGATAACGGAGAGTACAAACGGGGAGTAGAGGGAAAAGCAGGCTCTCCACTGAGCAGGGAGCCCAATGTGGGGCTCGATCCCAGGACCCTGGGATCATGACCTGAGCCAAAGCAGATGCTTAACCAACTGAGGAACCTAGGCTCCTCTGTAGTTAACATCTTAATATTTGTCTTAATGGAAGATAGCTAGATTCTCAGATTTGCTTCTGCATTCAGTCTGTTGCAATATCACACACCTTATAACCTAATGAATAGATAAGAGTGAAAAAGGCAAATATGTGTTATTAGTACTACTATTATTATTAAAATAGCTTGAATTTTAAGGACTCCCCAAAAAAGGGTCTTAAGGATGCTCAGGGCCCTGGACTACACTTCGAGGACTGTGCTAGAGAACATAGTCAATGAAAATGGCAATATAAGAAATAAAAATTAATGTTTTACCCACATTTTAATTGTTAGTGCTTTCAGTGAGCTACTAAGTTTTTAAAAATACGCCTCTTACCCTTCTCCCAAAGTTTATAGAAACATTAAGGTCAAACTATTTTTGACAGGAATGTTTAGATTTTTCTTTCAAGATCTAGACAATGTGTTTTTGAAAGCTACTAATGATGTATGAAATCAATGTTATGTTTTTGGCAAGTTTTTTTTTTTTTTAATGTACGTATTGAACAGAGATCATCCTTTTTGTTGTGGTATGTAGGAAGACTTACCCTTTTTTTATCCTTCCAATCTATAATAGTAAAACTAGTTTTATTAAACCATTATTTTTATTTGTATGTGTTGCTTGTCATAACATCATTATACCATCCTAACTAAAGTAGGGCAAATTGATTTCTCTTATTCCTGCTGTGAGGTGGCTCATGGTGAAAGCTAGACGGCTTGCCTAATTTACAGAGAAGCATTAGGTTCAGAAGAAGTTAGTGCAGGAGAACAATACATTGTATTTTGTTGTATTTTATTTCTTTTTTGTGATCTAGGTAATAGCAGTAATGGTTGTGAGGAAGACTTTAAGCTTTTGTACTGCTATAGGGATACTCTAAGAATACCAGCTCTGCTTTCAGCCTGATGGGATCTGCATGACAGTATAGTATGCTTCAAGTTCAAGAACAATCTTGAATTTTCAAGTGTTCCCACAGGAAGAATGGAGGCTGCCAATGTTTCACTTGGCCAACAGTGGCCACAGAGTCTGGTTCAGATATTTGGAAGGGGCAGAAGTGATAAAGAGAATTTTCTGCTTATGAGATATGTGCCAAATCACTTCAGGTTTCAGATGGGTAATAAAATAAACATGGTCAAGGAGAGTGTCACCCATTATCCCAGTGACTGCGGGGCCCAGTGAATCACCTTCATATCTCATCATTGTACTTTTCATAGAAAATCAGATTATGCCCTTCACCTAAAAAATAGCTAGCCTGTATGTGTATGTATATATGTATGTGTATATATAACTATATATATTATCTTATATTTGCCCAGTGATTTTCAGAATTGACAGTTAAGTTGGATAGGCTTTTGAGGCTAGGAAGGAATTTTAAAGATGACCCATTCCAAACCCTTTGACTCTTGTTGAAGCTTTTCACAGTGTCTTAGATGAATAATTGTTCCAGTTTGCTTGAGTATTTCCAATTAAAGAAAACTGGCGATTCCTAAAGCAAACCCTTGTGATTCTGGACAGGTCCAATTATTGGGAACTCTTTTTCCCGACTTGACCTGAGACAGACAGACACTCTTTCCACACTCTATCACTTCAAATGTTTGAAAACAATTCTTATATCTTTATGAGCCTTCTCTTCTCCAGCTCAGTCAATTCTCTTCTTTATCTGAAACTTTTGTCAGCCCCTTACCCTTTTTCTCTCCCTAGTTGGCCTGCTCTCATCTTCAGCATCCATCTGAAAAGCATGATACCCAGAGTGACACCCAGCATTCTTAATGCTGAGTGACCATTATAGAGTTGAGTGGGGCCTTTTTGCTCCCTTATTGCCATTACTTGCTAATGGGTCCATTGGGTCATCTAGCTTCTTTGGCAGTTATCACGTGGACTTACACTGTACTTACTCTCAAGGGAAAGTATATGTGAGCCACATCAACACTATTAAGCTATATTTTCTCCTGCATTTATAAATGGAGTGTGCATATGCATTGATAAATGGAGTGTGCACATTCAAAACTTGGTCCATTAAAGTTTGAAGGGAAGGTGTTTTTTTCTTGTTTTTTAGTATTTGACAGGAGAGATAACTTTATTTTAATGTGATTCTGAATCTGTGGAAAGATCTCAAGACTATCTCAAAGGATTACCTAGATTTACCAGTTGTTAACATTTTACCCCTTTTGCTTTATCATTCTCTAAATAGCTTGATGGGAATTACACAGAGATATAAATAGTTATATATTCTTTTTCTGAACAATTTGAGAATAAGTGGCAGATATGCCTCTTTAAATATTTCAATTTATATTTACTACAAATAAGGAAATTTTCTTAAACAGCCACAATATAGTTATAAAATCAGGAAGTTTAACTTTGATTTAATGCTGTTATGTAATCTGTGGTCCATACTCAAATTTCGCCAGTTATCCAGTATCATCCTTTATAGCTTTTTGGAAGGGATGGAGGGGCTCCAGGATCCAATCCAGTATCATGCATTTCACTCAGGTATTTGCTAAATTAGCAAATTCGCCCACCTTAAAGTGATGTTCTTTATGCTTAAGAAGTTAGCTCTGAAGACTCCGCAGGCCTTTCCACAGTTTTCATTTCGTGGATTCAACAAATATCCAACTACCATCTTCAAGTGAAAAAGAAAGTACATTCACAAAGCTGCTCATTTTTGAGATTTCCTATCCATGTCCTCTTGTTCAGCATTTTGACTATGGACATTTCAGTGTAGGCATTGGAAGGCAACAACTTTCTAAAAGTTCTGAACCTCTCTGCACTCAAGACTATTTTTATGAGCGTTGTGTCCAGTGAGCCTTTCTTCCTCTTCCTGCAGACTGAGCATGACCTTTAGCTCCCTGTTTCTTCTTGCCCTGAGGCATAGCACATTGGTCCCGCCCCCGTGCCTATTATATTGATGGGGTTTTGCTCACCTAAGGAAGGTCTTATCCTTCACCCTCTGGAGCCATCCAGACTCTCTTGATTTCTCAAGGTAACATCTTGTTCGCGAATCTTTCCATTCATTTATATAACAAATGTGTATTGATCATCTTCTCTGTGACAGGCAGTGCTCTTAGGTGAAGAAGATATAGCAATGAGCAAAACAGGCAAATATCCCTGCCTTATGAAGCTTATAGTGAGGCAAGGCAATCAATAAATAAGATAATTTACAGTAGGTTAGAGGACAGTAGGTCTAAGGAAAAAAAAAATAGGCAAGAGGTGGGAATGGTGGGAGCTTCCCTGTAGCTTTCTCAGAAGCTGGAGGTTGTTCCTCATTTGTCCTCCTGCCACTGCTCCACAGTGCCACTTCCACACATTCCTCCTTCCTTTTGCTCTCAAAAGCAGTGGCTCCTTTAAAGTACATGTTGCTGTTACCTGCTGAGTTCCAAGACACTCCCCACTCTGTTGAAGATTCTAGAACCTGCACTATCTAGAACCTCACTATCGTTTCTGTCATTATTCTCAAAGTCATCCACATCCCTGTAGACAGAAAATCTATCCCTGGTTTCTTCATTCCTTGCCCCCATCTCCTCATATCAGTTTTCCTCCAGTCGATCTTAGCTCTCACCTCCTGTAGTCATGCCCTAAAGTTGGCCATCACCAGTAACAGTACCATCTCTGAAGCCTCCCTGCCCAGCATCCCATCCATTCTCTGATCCCCACTGTTTCTGCAGCCCAACTACTGGGATAACTGCATTCCAACAGTGTGTAACTTTTTTGACCCTCCACTCCATTGACCCTGTATATTTTTCATTGCCTGTCACTCCTCCTTCCTGTACCCTCTCCCCTCAGGCTCTCATTTCTCTTCCTTTTTTTAAGATTTTATTTATTCATTTGTGCGAGAGAGAGAGAGAGAGAGAGTACAGAACGCAAATGCATAAGCCAGAGGGAGGGTCAGAGGGAAAGGGAGAAGGAAACTCTCCACTGAGCAAGGAGCCCTATGTGGAGCTTGATCCCAGGACCTGGAGATCATGATCAGAGCCCAGGCATCTGAGCCACCCAGGTGCCCTCTCATTCTCTTCTTATCTATTTATATTCCGTGCTCATCACTGTTTAAGTCATCCTTGATACACATCCCCCACGCTCCTTCTTTTCTCTCACTTCACTGACCTAACCCAGCCCAGTTAAACTCAGGAATGCACCTGAGCACTTGACCATGGGAACCAGCTGCGCTGACTGGCCCTGCTTTGAATCCATGACTGCAGATTTCAGATCAGTGTTTGAGAAATCCTGCTACATCCCCCTGGTAAGTTTGCTCATCATAGATCTCCAGCATCTCCTCTCCTGTCCTTCTCAGCTGACGACCTGGCTGATCTTTGAGAGAACAGAAGACATTTCATTAGAACTGGTGCTTCTTCTCATCACCCATCTCCCTGTCCACCTGTGTACCATGTTTCTACCTTCCCATCCGTAATAGTGAAGAACTACCCCGCTCCTTTCTGAGGCCAGCTGCCCCAGTTTTGTTCTGGGCCCCCAGCTCTCTTCACTAGCTTAAGTATTCCGGTCAACAGTGATTCCCTCCTTTCCTCATGAGCAAATGTCCCTCACTGCTGACTAACTCCCATCACCATAGAGGCATGCCAAGAGCACTCATCTCCACGGAAGGAAAGAAAAGGTGTCTGTTGACTCTGGCACCTCTATCTTGTTGCTCTGCTCCCCTCCACAGCAAAATACCTCTCAAGAGTTGTCTTTATTGGTCCGCTATGTCACCTCCAGTCCACTCTTATTTTTCTTTATTTTTTAATGAAATATACATATAAGAGAGCACATATAATATGTAGGCTTAGTAAAAAGGGAGATAAAGGTGGGACGCCTGGGTGGCTCAGTTGGTTGAGCATCTGCCTTTGGCTCAGATCCCAGGGTCAGAATGGAGTCCTGAATTGGGCTCCTTGCTCAGCAAATAGCCTGCCTCTCTCTCTGCCCCCCTGCTTCCCCTGCTTGTGCTGGTTCTCTACTCTCTTTGATAAATAAACAAACAAACAAACAAATAAATAAATAAAATCTTTTTAAAAAATAAAGGGAGCTAAAGGTAATATCTGTGTCTCTACCACCTGAAATTGAATATTATTTATGTTTTGAACTCCTTCTGTATATTCTTCCCTTAGTGTGCCCTCTCCCCGCACTCTTGTGAATTTTTACCATCATGCTCTTGTTTTTCTTTACAGTTTTACCATATGTGTGTGTGTATCCCTAAATCATACATTTTTGTTTCCCCTGTTTTCAAACTTTACATAGATGGAATTTTATATTCTTTGATCATTTGCTTCATCAATCACCTTCAGGCTTTTTAAAAATTCTCTCCATACTGTGTGCTGTTCATTCATATTCACTGCAGCGTAGTAGTCTACTATATGATCATATTACAATTTATTTTTCTGTTTTACTGTTGCTGGACACGTGGGTCATTTTTATACTTTTTGCTAGTACTAGCAATGCTGCTATGGACATTCTTGTACTTGGCTTCTGCTGTGTGTTTGTACAAGAATATCTGTAGGGTATACTGAGGGGTGAAATTACTGGGTCTGTTTTACTAGATAGTCCCAAATTATTTCTAAAGTGTTTTCTATCAACTTATACTACTATACACGCTAGATGAAAGTTCATGTTCCTCCATGTCTTTGCCAAAACGTCATACCATCTGCCATTTAAAATTTTTGCTAGTCTGATAGTTAATATTATCTCATTGTGGTTTTCATCTGTATTTCCCTATTTACTAATCAGGTCCTTTTCAATGATTATAGACGTTCATGTTTCCTCTTCTTTGAAATGCCCTTTCTTCTCTTTTCTTTTCTTTCTTTCTTTCTTCTTTTTTTTTTTTTTTTTTTACCAGATGTATTCTGGATACTAATTCTTCAGGTGTGTATTATCATCTCCCACTTGTCAGCTTGCCTTTTTACCGTTGTTATGGTGAGTTAATAGTGAACTTCTTAATGTTAGTGGATTAGATTAAACTAAGAAATTGCTGATAGGTGATGATTTTTGAATCACACAGACAACTCCATATGGCTCCTGAGGAGCTTATTAGAACACATTGTCAGGCCCCTTTGTTAGAGTTTCTGATTCAGAACCTCTCTTGAGTTGTAGGTGAGAATTTGCATTTCTAGTGAGTTCCCAAGTGATGTTGTTGATCCAGGAAGCACACCATAAGAAAGTCTGCTTCAGTCCATTCTGTCTTCTCAATCTCACCTTTCGCCAATCCTCCCTCCATGGTTTCTTAGCAATTATAAAACCCAGTCCACCTTTCCTACTCAGCCCACCATCCTTTTTTCAAGGAAGTCCTTGACCTGTCCATCTTTTCTCGGCCCAGAGTTGCCTTAGTTGACTTTAGCGGGTCTTCCCAGCCCTGGGTGTAGATGGCTGCTTGTGCAGTGCTTGCCATGTTAATGAATGCCATTTTGTTCAAAGTTAACATGTAGCTTTTAAAATGTCCCAGTACCATTGATTAACTGCTTTTGCTGTTTCCTTTTGGAGTGCACTGTGTATTGAAGTTATTTTGATGCAACATCAAATCACGAATCAAACCCTGTCTTGTCATGCTCTAGTACCAAGTCTCCTTCCACAAGCCCTCCTTTTTTTCATTCCAGGTTTCACTTTCAGTCTCTACCGTTTTCTGTCATAGCCCCCCACATCTCCAGCCCTGTATGTCACACCCATGTGTTTTTCCAGGACATGTGCAACAATCTCAAACATTTTAATCATAAAGCCTCACACAGGTAACAGAATAAAATACAAATATTAAAAACAAATATTGAAGCCTTCCTTCTGGTTTATTTAGAGCAAGATTTCTGAGCAGTGACACTATTGACTTTGGGGGCTGAGTCATTCTTAGTTGTGTGGGGCTTCCCACATTGCCAACATTGAGGATGTTGGGCAGCCTCAGTGGCCTGTCCTCAAGATTCCAGTAGCAGCCCGCTCCCACCCCATGGAACATCCAGAAATGTCTACAGGCATTGTCACATGTCCTTTGAGGGCAAACTATCCTCTGGTTGTAAACTGCTGATTTAGAAACATCTCATGCTTAACTCCAGTTCTGATGTATTTCCTAATGAAATACTATCAGCTGCTTTGAGCCTTAACATTTCAACCCAAACCTCTTGAACCTTTCCCTTTTTTTCCCCCCTATTATATATTTCTCTTTTGTCTACAACCAAAGGAAAGGGTTATATTTTCATCATTGTTCTTTACTGATCCTCCACCACATTTCTCCAAGACAAAAGGCAGTTCCCACCAAAGACAGAGGCAGACCCAGGACAGACTTCAGATTCTTTCCCCGTTCTTCCTGCAAGTATTAGTCTCACCGTAGGATGGTGATAGCTACTGTGATTAATATACTTTTAACTGTAATGCGATTATAGAAAATCATGCCAAAATTGCTTGAGCTAAAACTTGACCTGCCCTGACAGGATGATGAAAACTCAATACCATTCTCCCCGACCCCCACCCCCAACCCCCACGCTTCCCAAATAGTCTTGCTTCTTAATGAGTAAGAGTAGTTTAAGCTGCAATTATTTCCTCTTACACTGACTGTCCTTTTCACCCTGATTACTCTTTGGTTGTATAATGGGGAGATAGTTGCTTGCAGGCTAGCAAGGAGGTCTGGTGAATGGCAGCAATACATACTTGGGAAGAGTGCATTCCACTCTCAGCACAACCTGCCCAGACTGAATGCAGCTCACAAGTGGAGTGCACAGAGCTTTTTATAATTTCGATTTGAAATGCCACTTTTCTAGTTTCTGTAGCTAAAACGGTAAATAATTTTGCAGGACATTTTTTTTTTCCAGCTGCTTTTTTTTTTTTTTTTTTTTTTTTTCCAGTTTGATGTTGCTGAGCCATCTTGAATTTACTTTTGCAAAACAAGACAACCATTTGTACCATTAGGGCCACTGTTCCTTTTTAGTTAAGTTTAGGAACCTTCTCCAATTTAGCCTCTTTTGACGTGAGCAGAGCGTCTATTCATTCAAAGGGAATACCACGACACAGCTGGAGAATATGCACTGGGAATGTAGAGGGCATTGTCTCTATGTTTCCCAATTTCAGAAGCTCGGGGTTGCTTTACTTTCCAGATTATCAACCAAGCTCTGGGTTATTGGACACTTCTGTACATTTATAGTTCCGTGTTCATTGAGATAACAACAACTCTGAAGCATTATAAGATCTACAAGTGTCTTATGAGTCATCACACACACACAAAAGACTAAACAATAATAATGTTTTGTATAGTTTGAGGGCTAGGCAAATTCTATTTGTAGCTATTTATTTTAAAAATATCAGTTCTTGTAAATAGGTATTTCGTAACTACCTAGTCAAAATAAATCCCTGCCTCGGTTTTCTGTAATTTTCTTTTGAGGCAACCTTAGACACCAGAACAGTGCTGAAACAGGGAGGAAGAATCTTAATTATGTGTCCCACGGTAGATGACAAAGCACCTCCATATATACGATCTTGTTTGATTTTTTAAAAATTGGCACTACAGGCAAAGAGAGAACGCTTGAGGCAGTCAATGGTTAAAATAAATAGCTAAAGACCTAAAGATTATATCTGGCTGGTGTGATTGGTTGGTTTGCTAATCAAAAGGAAAAGAAGGGTTTTGATTTGGTGGTGGTAGCTGTACAAAGCAAGGCACTGGCTGCAAACCTTAGAAACACAGAAGAATGCCGGGCAAAGGATCCAGGCAACATGAAAACATAGAAAACGGGAAAGAAGAACGACCAGGAAGTGAGACCGATGGACCATGGAGGTCACTGGAAAGAGAAGCAAAGACTTAAAAATAATGTGAAAAATGAGAGCATCAGTTACAGAAATTGACAAAAGGTAGGGGCAAGGAGACCAATGTAACTGAGCAGCCTTTCCAGACACCTACGACTGAGAGCACCAGGCTCACAGAGCAAGACACTCAGTACATGGTTGGTTCTAGAAACCTTGGAGCTCTTCAAGTCACACCATTCCAGCACAGAAACTGATCTTCTTAGTGAACCCCCTTCCCTAAGAAAGGTATGCATTACATCTGCAATTTTTCATACAACAAGACCTTACGTGTTAGCTAAAGAAGGAAGTTAAGTGAATTTTTCCCATAAAGGAAGTCTCTATGGAATCACACATTGTCTGATAGAGCTCACTAAATTTGACGTTTCAATCAGATTTATCAGGAGACTTCATTTCTCTCTTGTGCTGTACAGTATATAAGAGTCAGCTAGAGTGTTGTCACTTCATTATTGTATGAACCTTTAGGATGAGAGAAGAGGTTGGATAATCCAAGATGGTAATGCAACCCACTGGGATTTATACTTGATTATTTACATTTGTATTTTGATATTGTACATTTAAGCCTTTGTATTATAATGATGTGTTTACATCTGTCTTTTCTATTAGACTATCCATGTCTTGACTGCAGGGACCATCTTCATCTCCAAAACTCAGAGCACAGTCTTAGGCAAATAGCTGGGGTTTAAGGTTAGCTGAATAAATAATTAAAGAAATAGATATATCTAGTGTGAGACATCACTGTGAACAAAGTAATGCCTCCACACCGTGAAAACACAGTCAGTAACACCTGGAAGGCTTAACTGCTTGCCTCTCAGACTGCTGCGAAACCCCCAACCTCAACCCAAGTGCCCTACTGTAAAATCCTTCCCCAGAACAACGGAAGTGGTTAAGTGTTCAGGTGTCAAAATGCTACCCCGCTGGGCTGCAGGCCGCATACAAAGTTATATTACACTGAGTTTGAAATGCTAACAAAGCAAGTAATTAAGCTGAGTAAGTGCTAACTTGCTTGAAAGCAAGATTTGAAGCTGATAAACGAAAATGCTGATAATTAAGAGTTGATTATACAGCTTTGTTGTTTCTCTACCCTGCTAATAGCCTCTCATTCTTGGCATGTAATGATTTCTCCCCAACAAGGGGAAGAAAAAAAAAAAAAAAACCCAACCATCAATCTTCTCCACTTCTTCTCTCCCATCCAGAGTAAGACACAACTCTTTCCTTCCCTAAGCTCAGTCCTCCACCTGTGGCCTCCATCCTTTCCTCCTCTCTCTTCCAGCTCTGTATCTTTTACCTTTCCCTCTTCACTAATTTCTTCTCTGTTATAAGCACATCCAGGGGTTACCTTTTCTTTTCTTTTTGACACACACAGAGAGAGAGAGAGAGCGAGAGAGGGAACACAAGCAGGGGGTGTGGGAGTGGGAGAAGCTGGCTTCCTGCTGGGCAGGGAGCCAGGTGCAGGGCCTGATCCCAGGACTCTGGGATCATGATCGGAGCCCAAGGCAGATGCTTAACGACTAAGCCACCCAGGCGCCCCCAGGGGTTATCATTCTTTAAAAAAATTTTCTTTTAAAGATTTTATTTATTTATTTGAGAGAGAGAGCATGACCAGGGAGAGGGGCAAGCAGACTCCCTGCTGAGCATGGAGCCCAACATGACGTGGGACTCAATCCCAGGACCCTGAGTGCCCCTAAAAAAATTTATTTTAAAGCCAGCAGGTGCGCCTGGGTGGCTCCATTCGTTAAGCCTCTAACTCTTGGCCTCTGTTCGGGTCTTGATCTCAAAGTCCTGAGTTCAAGCCCCGAGTTGCGCTCCATGCTGGGTGTGGAACCTACTTAAAAAAATAAAATTAAATAAATAAAATAAAAAATTTAAAAAAATAGCAAAAGCAAGCCAACTAATGGGAGTGCAAGAATCTTCCCTTTTACTGCATCCCGTGAAGCCTCTACCATCTTTCTCCTCTGCATCCCCCAAGCTCTCGAAAGGGAACCTGCATTCCTTGCATCCTCAGCTTGATTGCTGATTGCTTCTTACACTCTGATGAAGCTCTTTCAGAAGTTATCGATATATTCTAAATTGTCAGATTCCACAGTCTTCATTTTCCTTGATGTCTGCAGCATTTCACGTTGTTGACCTGCCCCTCTTCTGAACTGTGTCCTTCTGTGGCTGCCATGACATGTTCCCTTTGTGGCTTTCTTCTCACTCCCCTTATTCCCTTCTCTTCCTCTCTCCTTCCCTCCCTCCCTTCCTTCCTTCTTTCTTTTCTTCCTTTCTTCTGATAAGAGAAGAGAAAAAAAAAAAAAAAGAAGCAGCTAGTATTTATTGACATTTAAAATAAATTATATGCCAGGTATTGTACCAAATGTTCAAACATTATCTCTTTTTATCCTCACATCAACCCTAGGATATAAATATTATTCCCGTTTAAAATTTTATTCACTCATTCATTTATAATTGTGGTAAAGTGCACATAATATAAAATTGACCATAGTAACCGTTTTGAAGTGCGCAGTTCAGTGGCATTAAGTACTTTCACACTGTTGTGCAACCATCTCCACCATCCATCTCCAGAACTTTCATCTTGCAAAACATTAAACATCAACTCCCCAATCGCCAATTTCCCCTAGCCCCTGACAACCACCCTTCTACTTTCTGTTCCTATAAATTTGACTACTCTAGGTACCTTATATAAGTGGACTCACACAGATTTCACTTAGCATGATGTCTTTGAGGTTCATCCATTTGGAGCATATGTCAGATTTTACTGCATTTTAAAGGATGAATAATAGTCCATTGTATGTAAATGTCACATTTTTATGAATTTTTAAGCATGTTTATTCATCCTTTCATTGATTTTCCCCGTTTATAATGGTGAAAATATGGCTCAGCAAGCGAATCGTCATTTGGTCCTCAAAACAGGCTTGCCATTCTGACACCCCTGTGTTGTAATGATGCTACAAATTCCCCAAACCTCCAAATCATCCTTGTGCCTCTTTCTCCTGTATCCCCCAATTCACCTCCATAAAGTCCTGTCAGTTGTGACTCCTAGTCCTTTTTTTTTTTCTTTTTAAGATTTTATTTATTTATTTATTTATTTGATAGAGAGAGACACAGGGAGAGAAGGGAAACAAGCAGGTGGAGTGGGAGAGGGAGAAGCAGACTTCCCGAGGAGCAGGGAGCCCACTGTGTGTCTCGATCCCAGGATCCTGAGATCATGACCCGAGCTGAAGGCAGACACTTAACAACTGAACCATCCAGGCTCCCTGCCTCCTAGTTCTTTTGCTACACATTCCAGCCTCTCTGTCCCCATAGATGAGGTCCTTAGTAGGTGGATGTAAGATCTTGGGTTGGATTCAGCCCCTAGCTTGGGCACTCCCTGACTTGGAAAGACAAGAGGGTGTTGGGCTAGTCACCTCACCTCATTGAGCTTCAATTTCCTCATCTGTACAAGACAGCCCAAAGTGCAAGGTATTTCAGTTATTAAATATGAT
This sequence comes from Mustela putorius furo, assembly GCF_011764305.1. Classification (NCBI taxonomy): domain Eukaryota; kingdom Metazoa; phylum Chordata; class Mammalia; order Carnivora; family Mustelidae; genus Mustela; species Mustela putorius. The sequence goes on along the minus strand of NW_025421321.1, from coordinate 13,938,490 downwards.
AATACTTATAAATAGCCCAGCACGGTGCCCAGTGTTTAGCAGATGCTAAATAAATGGTGATTCTTAATTCTGTCTTTGTACTTCTAGTTTGCTAGCCTTCTTCCCTTATAAGGATTTTTCTCTCTCAGTATTTAGTTACTTATAGGAAACAAACCACTGCCTTTTAGTATTATGTTTCATTTTACAGTGCCCTCGATTCTGTATACCAACCAGAGGACGGTGATTGTGTTCAGAGTTGGTCCTTCATATTTGTGTTTGCGATTTAATTTGACATTTTAAATTCCTAAAACAATCTTGGAAGGGATTTCCATCTCGTAGACTGCCTCATCAAAATTGTCTTATACAAAATGATTGCAACCTGCAAGATTTATTGAGCCCAGTCTCATTTTTTAAAAGATTGCTATGAAGTCAGTGAAGTGAGATTTCCATGATTGGAGGGAATCTAATACCTCAGTTGGAGGGAATGATGGAGGGGCAGCATGAGCTTATTCATAGTTTTGAGTGTGCCGGGTGTTTTAACTAGGATAGGTGGAGTCAGCAAATATCCCCCCCCACCACCACCCGATACACATCCCAAAACAGAATTTGGCAACTAAACAGGCAGACTTGCGCATTTTCAGCATAAGGGACACCTGGGTAGGAGACTGTCTTCAGTTCCTGGAATAAGGGTTCACAGGCAAATTAAATCCCAACTTCCTCATCAGCAGTCTGCCCTCCAGGGAGCTGTCCAGAGTAGCCGGACCACGTCCAAGCAGCACTGAAAATAGGAATTCCATGAATGGATCCTGAACAGACTGTATACTTTACCTAACTGGATTGCTGGGTCTTAGAAAACCCATTAACAACAATCACAAAACCTCCAAACAATACTTGAGTAGTTTGGAGAAAGATTTTAATAACTAGGCATTGAAAAATTAGACTTCAGATTGATCCTTTCCTTCAGTGCTTTGGAATGGCAAGCAAGTAGGTAGAGAATGGAAATGGTGCTAGTTCCCCATCTTGTATTAGACATCAGGTATAGTCATCTGTATAGTTGTCTTAATTTAACTCGGTGTTCCCTGAGATTGCTGCAAAGCCTGCAGAGTTGCTCGCTCATCAGTGAAGAGCACGGCCACCCTGGGTATGATGCTCTAGTCTCAAGCTAATGGTTCAGGCATGTCTAAGATGGCCAATCTATCCAAACACTCGGATTAGATTCATTACTCCTGCCTCATTCCTGAAGTATGTAATCAAATTCTAAAAACCAATTGCTTGGGTGTTTTGTTTTTCTTTAGCCCAGTAGGTTTTACTCGGCCAAAGCAGACCACACTATTCATGGATAATGGCAGCTCACGAGCTACCTTCTGATGTTTGTGTTTTATTTTTTTTCCCCATGAGTAAGACTGTAAGTGTGAATGCTCATATATCGTATTTTTTTTTCTTCTGATAGCCTCCTTCCCATCTCTTCTCACCTTTTTTCTTATGAACCCTAAGAATGGCAGTCCCTGGAAATCTATGTTTATGTTTTATGAAAATGGCAGACTCCACTACTTACTTCTATTTTCCCATAAATATCTTGCCATGAGTCCGGTTTTTCTCTCATTCTGCTTGAGAATTTTGGTTCTCTGGTCTCCACACCAAATTGAAAATTTCCAGGAAATCAGTAGTGGACTGGGTTTGAAGTTCGTTGGTCCCAAGAGAATCTTAACAGAGTTTTCCTTCTATTTCTGTATGAATCAGAGTCTTCAAACTCTTTTGCCCTAGGCTGGCTATTAGAGTTGGGTCATGGAGTTTAGAATGAAAGTATGAACTCAGAAATTTCAGATGCAAGTTTTTGGGGGTGGGTGGTGACAAGTCTTTAAGAATATTGTAACCATTGTGGTGACTTGGTGGCTCTGTCATCAGTGTCTGGCTCTTGATTTTGGCTCAGGTCATGATCCCAGGGTTGTGGGATTGAGCCCTATTTTGGGCTCTGTGCTGGGCATGGAGCCTGCTTAAGATTCTCTCCCTCTCTCTTTGTCCCGCACCCCTTTCTAAAAAAAAGAATATTACAACCATTTATCTGACTATTTTCTTTTGCCCCTGCCCCAGCACCCTAACATAGTAAAATAAAATTTTATAAATGTGGCTCAAGATTTGACAATTGCTCTATCTTATATCAGGTGGCTGCCACACTCTCAATCATCTCCCCCAACCCCACCCCATGCCTTTTCTTTCCACTCTGTGTGCCTGCCTCAAAGCAGAGGGTTCAGGAATAAATGTATCACCAAAAGGAAGGGCAACAGTCTACGAACTTCAGAGCGAAGAACTGTAAAGTGGCCAGGACTCTGATTACCAGTCAGGCTTCCAGATGGTTTATTAATGAAGCAATGCCTTATCCACAAGGGGCAAGAAATGCCATTAGTGTTTCACTCTAGGCGCGGAAGTTCCTATTTAAGGAAAAGTAAATGCATAGCATGCGCCATGTCAGAAAACTAATTTTAATGTTAACAATGAGGTGAGTATTCTTGTGGTGAAGAGAAAATATTCCAGCCTTTATTGCCTTCCGCAAATAAGTTGCTGGAAGTAAACGAGGTGTGCTATTTCAGTACCAATTTAGCAATACCTCTGCTCTATTATCAGCAACATGCACAGTTGGTTCATGGCGGAATGCAAGCCACTCTTGTCTGTGAATAAGCATCAGGCTGACTGTGCAGGAAGATAATTGCTCTGCCTGCACTTCCTTTGGCACCTACTGATCTCTGCTAAGTGGTTAGTAAAACATTTTTGTAGGAATGTCAAGCACTTCGGAAAATTTGAAGGACTTCGTTTCTGATTGTTCTTTTTCTCCTGTCGAAGTTTGAGGGAAAGTTCCCGCAAAGCCGTTCGGTGCTGCCATTCCTCCAGGCCCGTCTTGGCTGGTAGGGTGCCGCCGTGTCTGTGCCTGGCTTCCCTTCAACGGCGCTTTCTTTGGCGCTTCTCTGTCACACCGGCTGGGTGTGTTGGGATATCAAGTGACCGACTTCAAATGGACGGCAAATTCACTAAAGTGAAAATGATTGTGGTAGTTCCCTCATTTCCCCCCACCGTGTATGTAAAACTGACTTTTAAAGTGTTTAGTGGATAACAGAGCACGTAAGGTCAGTACTAGCCATGGCGGCCATGGCTATTATTTTCCCTTTTCATGGGAGGGTGCGCAGCAAAATGAGATTGTCACACTCTTTTTTTTTTTTGAGAGGACGGCGACAGACAGTTAAAAGCCTCTTCATGTAAGGATGTTATTTCATAAAGACACCAGCACTGGATTATCCCCTTCACTTTAAACTTCTGCCAGCTTGTACAAAGAGATAAAACAAAATAGCCCCGGTCCCAGGGGTGGGGAAGTGCCGGCCAGCTCAGCCTAGGTCCGCAAGCTTTCATTTTGATTAGTCACATGTGAGGAAAATTCACTTAGGCTGAGAGGTAAATTTAATACCAGTTATGCCCATGCTGTTCATATCACAACCATTTTCACATGATGCCACTTAATTCCCTCAGAAGCAGAAAGGTAAATCGGTGGCTGGCCAGCAAAGGTGTCACAATGCATTAAGAACAGGACTCGCTGCAGGGGATAATGGTTCTGATTGCTGTTGACTCATGTCCCCACCAACTGCCTCATGTAAAATAAGTGACATTTAAAAGACATCAAGATGTGAGAAGAGGTAAGGGAGAGAAAAAGAAAGGGAGAGGAGGGGAAGAAGTCCGCGCCGCCAAACTTGCCATGCAAACGCGCCGTCTCTCTTCCTCTCTAAATGATGGGAAATGATAACTCGACATGCCATGGGTGACCTGCGCGAAGCTTTTAACTTCCTGTCTTGTGTTTTTAGAGAAAAATCTGTACAATTGCTTCTGGGAACTGCTCCAGCATGTTATCATTTATTTCCAATTTAATTTTTTTTTTAAGTTTTATTCTTTTGCCCTCACATATCAGTCTATTCATCTCTTTAAAAGCTTTAGGCTGAATCAAGTTAGGCAGTGGTAGACAACAAGAGGCAGTCTACTTTCTGAAGGCCCATTTATGTCTATTTTTATAAAGAGAATCAAACTCCAGTTTACAGTAAGCATATGCTTCAGTTGACATCTGTTTCTAAGACTTGGACGCTTTGTTTGCATAACAGTCACCAATAAATGGCCTTGTTTTAAGTCTGCTCACTGAGTTGTATGTGGGTTGTTCAGCTGGGGATTTCAGTCGCAGCTGATCCCCTACCGCTCATAGCTGATAGGAAGGGGGAAAATCCGAGAAGCCCAGTCCTATTTATTAATGCAGATTTTAACATTCTCAATGAACCACTTATCCAGTGCGATTCGGCAACCAAATCCTTATTTGCTCAGGCAGAGGAGGGGGTGTTCTTCAAAGTGCTGAATTAAAGCTTACCAGCTTTTTTGTTGTATTTTTTTCTTTTCTTTCTTTTTTTTTGGAGGTGGGGAGGGGGAGAAGGGGAGAGAGCAAGGCTTTTGCGTCAGCCGGTCTCCGATAATTCGGAGTACAATGAGATTGAATCTTTATGCAGGACATCATAAATCAAGCTTATGTTGAATGAGTTCAGTGTTCACTAAGATTATCGGACATTTATCGTGCTCCAAATGCAGGCTTTTTGTGCAAAACATCTTCACGATTTTTATTCAGCACCGCTTACACGTCAGTTTAGAGTTTGGTGGAACAAGGTTGTGTTTCCTTCGCTCAATGGTTTTGTTTCGTTTTAAAGCATGCCTGATGCCACATGTGTGCACAATATGCAAATATTTCAAGATGTCCATGTGACTATCTTTAGGATCATTAGTGCTAATTAAAGAAGTTACTACTTGTGGTAAGCTGCTTCAAAAACAAAGCTAATCCTCAGGCTCCCTAAGTCTGCCCTTTCTCCCCCTGCCCCCCCGGAAGGCATGCCAGCAGTTAAAAATATTAAAAGTCTGAGGACAGAATCTTTGTGCCCTTGAAAGTAAACCTGATCAGTAAGGGTCTTTGTTTTAATTCGCGTATTTACACAGAGGAGATCTAACTTTAATTTATTGGAAATTAAGCGTTCGCCAACAGTGAGCATACTGAACTTTTCCCCCTGAATTATTGTATAATATTCAAGTAATCGCTTATGAAATGTGTAACATTTTTTCGAGGGGATTTACATATCAACTTTTCCTAGTGGAATCAACAACAGTAGCATGAAATGTATCTACTCCATTTACTCTTATCCAGTGCTCCTACTTTCTTTTCCCCTTTAATTTTTATATATGGTAAAAATTTCATTGAAGAGAGATTTCAGATGACAGGACTGTAATTTTAAACCCAATAGAAGAGGTGTAAGCAATTTGAGCTTAGTTGAAGCATAATCTTAGGTTGTCAAGAAGAAACCCATTCTCCCTATGCTAATCAATCAGTGTATCAACCAACCAATCATCTCTTCAGCTTAGCATATATCCTAAGGTTTGATATATCTATTAACTGCCCATCATGCAGCTGGTCTCTGGATGATGAGATTCCCCCTATCTTGGCATTTGGCGGCAGACGACTGAGCTATCACAGCCTCAGATAAATACCAAAGTGGAGATTTCAATCCCGTTCCTGAGTGCAGAGACAATCCAGAAACGTTGAAAATATTCTTAGCAGAGAATACGCAGAAAATTACATTTCTCGACACAGTGGTGTGTGTGAAAATTGTATATATTACATGATTTCCCCTCCCGAGACACAACAAAATAAAATAAAATTACTCTTTTATTATGACTAGAATGCTGATAATCAAAAGAATAGCTGGAATCTGATACAAACTCTTAATTGTAAGAGAAAGCACATGGAGATATTTGAGTAAGTGAGAATAATGACCGGGGAGATAACAAATTTCCTGAAAGCAAACAGAAGACCAATTTTATAAAACAAAGCACATAATCATTGTAATTCTGGAGAAAGGGGTCACCATATCCGAAGAGTGCTCATTGCCTCCTGGCCTCAAGTCAGAGGTTCTGATATTAGGGGCCTGCAGCTGAATGGATGTATCTCTAACCCCCTCCTCCAGCCCGTAATGTTGGGACATGGTTTGGGGACAGTGAGTATTTCTATAAAACTGTTCATTGAGAAATAGAAACCAAAAGGCTTAGATTTGCTTCCTAAGAGTCTGTGAAAATGTTGAAGTTGGAACGAGGAAGATTCATTTCTTCAAACACTGATTTTCACCTGGAAGGTAAAAATCCTTCCACAAAATGCAAATTCAACTGATGATGTCTTTCCTACACTATTGCTCAAGTTTCTCATTCTGAAAAGAGAACCATGGTGAGGTGTTGGGGAACTGAGGTTCTAACTGAAGCTCGGCCCCTGACTAGCTAAGGCTAAGGAAGCCCCTTAAATCTCTGGGCCTTACTTCATAAATCAAGATTTCTCTGGTGCTCCTGTGAAAAGTAATAAATAACTAGTCTCATGATGTGCAAACACTATTATATATTATTCCAAAAGGTTCTCGTTTTCTGTGTCGATGATGGCATGAACCTAGACCTCTCAGGTTCTAGGTTGGCTCAGCCAAAACCTCTTTGGTACTATTGAGCAACAGAAACAAATGAAAAATATCCTAGCCTAAATACAATGGTCTGGGTTTGCAGTCCTTTTTTCAATCATTTGTTGCGGATGGAGCCAAGGAGGAGGAATGATGTAGTTCACGGTAACATGAACTCTTTGCTGCTGGAGAGAGAAGGAAATCTGCTTTCGGTCCTGAGAAGTCCAGCATGAGTCCATAGAGATCGTGATGACTTCTCCACTCCCAGCAACTCAGCCCGTGCACTTTGATCTCGGCTTAAAAACACTCGTGTGTCCTGGTGTGAAAGGGACAGCAACAATATAACAGCTCTAGAATTTTGTATTTTTCTCAACAGAAAGATAATTGTGGTGTCAAGTTCAGAGCCAGAGTTCGGTTTAAATAGTATATTTTCAAGGCCCTTCTCAAAGAGTTGTGATTCTCAGAGAATACACTTTGCTATAGGGGTTGAGGTCACAAATTTTATCAAAGCCAAAAAAAAAAAAAAAAGGTCTAAAATAAAAAAAGGAGAAAGAAAAGAAACGAAAGGAGAACCATTTTCTCTCTCAAGTCACTTAAAGGGCCCATTCTGGGACTCATTCCAGGCTACTATGATTAGAGACCTGCCTGTTTGTAGATATCCACAGATAAACCCAGATAGGAGCACTCATGACATGTGCTCTGCTGAATGAGGCAAAGGGATTGATTTAGAGAGAGATGGCCTATTGAATGTGGATTCTTTGTTGCCGGCCTGGAACCTTGTAAGCATGCACCTTTTAGGCCCAAGACAGCCTTACTCCCCAGAGCATCTATCCTGTCCTCTGGTGATAATTGTCCTGCCAGCTCTGCAGATTGTGGATATAGATTAAGAAAGCCAGCGAAAGTGGATTGAGTGCAATTAGAAACTTATCCACACAAGAACTGACCTGTGATTGCATTTACAGCTAGAATCAGGTGCGGAGGAGACACATTATAGAGCTCAGCATTCGATGTTGCGGAAGAAGAGAAATTCACTTTCTACTGTTGTGATTTCCAGGTTTAGAACATTTGGCCTCTGTGATACATGAATTCAGCACACCTTCACATGCATTGTGTAAACAGGCCACAGAGAAGTCAGACAGGCTCCCTTGCCAGTGAGCTCCCTTGCCCTCAAGGGGTTTATGTTCAAAGATAACAAAGACGCAGATCAAAATGATGGTGTAAAACCTTGAAGGAGGTCTCAGCAAAATTTTTTTACCAGGGTGTGATTAATGTTGGTTCTTCTATGATGAATTCTTTTAAATAGAAAACAGAGGCTAAACCTTTAGTGTGGATTGAAGGGAGAAGTAGGAGAGACAAGATGCATAGAAGGGACACTGGAGGAACCAAGAGAGGGAAGAAAGGATGAAGCAAAGCAGGCGCTCCACTGGGGCCATGGCTGTGCTCTGTCTGGTTCTGGTGGTCCTGGGTGCATTTAAGGGAGGCGGTTCTTTCCACTTAGTATGTACTGGGGCTAGAGAGGGAGTGTTCAATCAATCATCAGGCACCAAGCATTGACCACTGTCTTAGTGTATGCCAGCACAACAAAATGCCATAGACTGGGTGGCCTTAACAACAGACATTTATTTTCTCGCAGTCTGGCAACCACCCACTGAAGCTATAGAGTGTCTCCCCAGAGGCGTCTTTTCCTACTTGCTGTTGGAGAGATGACGATTAACCAGTATGTAGCCCATGAATCTTTGCAGGATTCTAGAAGCATTGTGCCCGGCCATTAAGCAGTGGAGCAGAGGAGGGAAGAAAGCATGCACAGAGAGTAGAGGGTGCATAGTGAATGCTTTATAAACACTCTGAATGGGTGAAAAATAATGACCTCTGACTTCTTTGTGGTTCTTAACTCATGCTGCCACAAGATCGGTTATAAGGTCCATGTCACACTGTGATATGAAAGTATTAATTGAATAGGGGCAATCAGAATTTCTATGTGAATAATGACTTAGAAATAATATTCTGCCCATTCAATAATGGAATGGGGAACCAGTGCTTTGCTGGGCTACACAGTTTCCTCGGCAGGGTCAGATTTTTTTTTTTTAACTGTGAGTTATATGCATTTTCTGTCCTCTTTTAATTCTTAAATCTGATATAAATTTCTTTAGAGTAACTTAAGAATAAGGAAGAAAATTAAGGGAAGGAAAAGATATGATAGGTGCTAGTATTATCCTTTGGGTTTAATTTTTGACTTCAGATAGATACCTGCATCAGCTCTCCTCTTGAATAGGAACACTCCCATTATATGGTGAGTGCTGTGAAGTGTGTAAGCCTGACGATTCACAGACCTGTACCCCTGGGGCAAATAATACATTATATGTTAATTTAAAAAGATTAATAAAATTTTTTTTTTAAAAACCTGAACCTAAGAATGTGGTTTAAGGTGAACCTATCTGTGTCAGTTTCTTAGTCTTGATAAATGTTAAGATGGTGACAATGAGATAAACCAGGCAGAGGGTATCCAGCAACTCTCTGTACTATGCCAGCAACTTTTTACTCTTCCATAATTCTAAAATTACTCCAAAACTAAACATTTCTTTTTAAAACCTAGGTATGTATGTTTTACAGTGAACATATTTGAATAAGAAAGCCCTTAGCTTTCATTTTTAGGAGCATTTTCTCAGTGTTTCTGCAAGTAAATGTTCATTTAAATTTGACATCCCGAGACACTGATGGCTAACCCTACATTAGTGTACACATCAAACAGGTCCCCAGCTGATCATTTAATGTTCACTTATCTGCTATCAAATCAAAAGAAGAGGAGGATTTAGAATTATCTGGTTTTTTTTGGAATGGCCCCAGCACTAAAGTAAAATAAAATAAAATGAAACGAAATGAAACAAAATAAATCTCTTAGCATTTTCACTAACCAAATCATACTACATCTCATAATAAGTTATTTGGAAGTTTGTGTTTTATATAGGTTTGCCGTGTGGTATATTCACAATCATGTAAGAGTGTCTAGTGGTTACTGTATTAGAGGCTGTCCAAACAAAATTGCAAAACTTTTCTCCAAAGTGTGATAATTCTTGGCTACACTAGTAAACAGTTTGACATGTGTTTAAACATGATTCAGTTTTCTTAAAGGTATGTCTAATGAAGTGTGTGACTGTATAATGGAGGAGACGGTATTTGATTTTCAAGTTTTATGTTCATTTCCTCTGTGTTCTCTGCCCATTTGAATTTTTTTTTTTTTTAATGAAGAGGTAACAGAAAAGTGTGTCTCTGTCTGTATCACTGTGCTTACCGCATTGTTTCAGTAATGTTTTTGTACCCATCTTAAGTCCTGAAGAGTGAACTCCTTGAGAGTAAGAAAGGTGGCCTCAGTATCTCACCCAGTTCAGTGCACCGGAAGGGTTCAGTAAATATTTGTGTGAGTAAATGAATGAATGAATGAATGAAATCACTTTCAAATGAATTACTCCCGTTTCAAAGGGGACCAAGTAACTGCCTCTTGATTTGCTCTCTTTCCTGCCCTTGTTTTAAGACAGCCTCACAGTTTGGGCTGCTTTTTATCATTGCTATCATTCAGCTATGTACACTCACCTTTCAGATTCGTAAAAAGTATTTAAAAGAAAGAGAAATTGTTCGTGTTTCAAAACCTATTATAATGCATTTTCAAATATGTCAGACACATCTTTGTTAAAATTAAACCAGGGATTGGTTTTGAGCGAATAGCCCTATATCCTTACAGATGCTGTGGATGGATGCATCTAAGCTGCTTATTATATTGATGGGTTTTGCTGCTCTGCAGCAAATGAAAACAGGCAGCTGCTTCCTCCATCAAAGCAAAAAGCAGCCTGAGTTTTTATTAACTGAGCGTTCATTTCTTCTATTGCCAAAATTCTTACACAAAACAAAAGAGCAGTTTTAGCACATTATTGCTTAACTAGACATGAACAACTGACAGCAAGTGATAAGCCTGTCTGCTTTTCACAACTGGTAATCATTTTTGGAATAGATGTTTTAATATAGTTGAATATAAATTTTGTAATTTACATCTACAATGGTACGTAAATTTATAGATCCAGTTTGTTGCAGGAGAATGAAGGCTATAATCACAAAAGCCTTTCCCAGTGTTGTTTAATTTTTAATGACTATTTGAAAACTGGGGAAGGAAAATGAAATCAAATTCATTTCTTTAAAAAATACAAAAAGGTGTTAAAGACAATCATACAAGTTGGTCAGAGCCATTTGTGGATGGCCCTGACAGAGCGAGACCGCTGTGTTTACAGGCAGGACGTGCTTCGCACTCTATTTCCACATTAGTTGCAGTGAGCTGCCCAAGTTTGGGCAGCGGCAGAAATTTCTGGAGAGCAGACCGTCATGCTTCCTTTGTATCAATGAATAAGGATGAGCAGGGAGACCAGAAGGACAGACCCAGGCCATTTTGTACAGCTGAGCTTCTCTGCCAACTCACATACATAATTTTTTAAACCGTCTGAATATCACACATTTACTTTCAGATAGGATGGCAGAGAGAGAGGGGTTTGTTTAAAGTGGGTTGAGACCACCTCTGCATGCTGAGATGTTGCATGTTTACTGAGTCAGTTTGCCTAATGGTGTTTTTCCTTTTGGAACTTACTAATGGCGATTCCTGCTGTAAGAAGGGGTGGGCGGTCCTCCTCCTCCCACCATCCCATCACAGGCCTGAGGGGAGGAACGTGGAGGGAAGGCAGTTTTGAAACACTGGAGCCCACCCCTTCCAAACAACACTGCTAAATAATTAAGTTCTGCCTAACAAGACTAATACCAGGGCCGTTTAATAAATGTGCTCTGCGTTGGCCCCTGTATCATGGACCCCCAGAACACCATTTTCTTTCCTTGCCTAAGTGTGCCAAGCTCGTAGTTCACCTGGAATGCAAGGCTTTCTGCTTGTTTAGAATCCATTTCTCATGTTTACCTAGAAGTGAGATGAAGCTGGACTCCAAGGCAGAAAGCTACTTTAGAAATCAAGTTCACAGGGTGCCTGGCTGGCTCAGTCAGTAGAACATGCAATTCTTCATCTTGGGGTTGTAAGTTCGAGCCCCACGTTGGGTATAGAGGTCAAAAATAAAAAAGTTTCCAAAATAAAATCTCGGGGGAGAAAAAGGAATCAAGTTAATCTATCATAGGTGACCAAGGGGGAATTTCACTCTCCTTACTTTGGTATGCCATGTAAGAAGTATGTGTCTGTGTGAGTGAAGGGACTCCTTGCCTAAGATAAAGAACAATGACAATTATGTCTAATATTTTCTTCTTCCACTTTATTTGGCACACTGCTGCTTCCTCATGACCAAGACACAACACAGTCCTATTTTAAAAGGGAAAAAGGGTGACCTCATCAAAATGATAGCCTGATCACCCCACTCTGAGGACACTGGGCACAGCAAGGTCTTGAAGGAGAGGGTTATTGGGAGTAAAACTGGCAATGAAAATCTGCCTCTTTTTTTCTTTCTTTTTCTTCTTCTTCTTTTATTTTTTAACTATGAGAAAGATGTGTTGGGTTTCTGGGGGAGCCCAGGCCATGTTCATTCTCTTACTAGGAGCTGTCTGGGTCCAGCCTTGCCAGAAATAACTGTTTTCACTTTCTGATATCCTCTCTGACTAATGAGGTTGGAGCATTATCTGGCCTAGGCCCAGAGAGATCACACAAGGAAATGTCCTTCTACCTGTGCTTTCAGACTTAGGGAAAATTTCTTCTGCCCCAAAGGTAATTTGTTACCCTGACAAGGAGGAAATATGAGCAAAAAAACAAGAAAAAGGAAGAAAGCAGCATTTATCTGAGAACAGTGCTCCATATCGAAGAAGAAAAATTGTACTTGAGGAGGTTGTTTGTTATTAATATGCTGGATTAGCTAAATAAAAACACTATTGCCACTAGAGTACACAGATTTTGAGCAGTCTCTCTTCTGAAGCTATAAGATTGAATTAACAAAGGCAGTGCCAATTCAATTAAAATAGACATGTTAGGAAGGCTTGACTTCTGAGACCATTTTGAATCCTATCTAAAATATTTCCTGGCAAGGGTTTAGATTTGATATTATTATATTATTTAGATTTGCTATTATAGTACAAATAAAATATCTAAGGGAATCTAATTTCTTTAAAATGTTGTCTAGAGCCCACTGATAATTTCATAGCTTTACAGCATTTGGAAATGCACAGATATAATGATCATAGCCAATCGATTTAAGAATTGGAAGAACACTCAGAATTCAATTCAACCCTTCCATTTTATTCTTGAAGCCAGAGCCCAAATATGATTTGTCCGAAGTCCTAAAATTAGTTATTGATGGCCTGAGAACTAGACACTAGTTCTCAGGATTTCAGGACTCACCATCAGGGTTGGAGCAATATAGGGTAGTGATTAAGAAACTGGGCCCTGGCGGAACAACTGGGTGGCTCAGTTGCTTAAGCGTCTGCCTTTGACTCAGATCTTGATCTCAGGGTCCTGGGATCAAGCCCCACACCAGGCTCACTGCTTAGCAGGGAGCCTGCTTGTCCCTCTCCCTCTGCCTCTTCCCCCTGCTCATTCTCTCTCTCACTCTCTCTAAAATAAATAAATAAAATCTTTTAAAAAGAAAGAAAGAAAGAAAGAAACTGGGCCCTGGCGGTTGAGCATTTGGGCTTAAATTGTGGGCTGTACCACTTCAGCTCTGTGTGCTTCAGTAAATCTCATTGTGCCCCCTTCACCGGCCATAATAATAGTACCTCCCTTACGGGGCGGTTTTCAGGATTAAATGAGATCATCTGTATAAAGCAAACAGGCCAGCGTTTGCCAAGCAGTGAGTGTCCAATTAGTGATGCCATTAATAGTAATAACAACTCTTACTGAGTACTTATTTGGTCTTCTAATTCATTTGATCCTCCCATCTACACTTACAGGGTAGATAGTACCGTAACTTCCAGAGAAGGAGATGGTGTAAGGGGAGCATAAGTGATTCACTTGGCTGCTAAAGCTAATAAGTCCCAGAGCTATCTTCCAGGTTGTCTTTGCTGTAGGAGGCATGCAAGCTGACTGTGGCTGTGGTTGTAGTGCATCCTGTGTATTCCCTTCTCTTGGTGCTGCTGCAGGATCTTCCTTGTCCCATCTTCATTTCTCATCGGTCGATTAGCTGCTTTCCCAGGGTCTGCTCTAAAACCCGCCATCCGATGGAAGGCTGGAACACACCCTCCACAGATTATTTCCTCGTCCCCACCACAGAGTCGCGATGAAGCTGGGATGCCTTTCATCTTTCCCTTCCCTCAGGAGGTATCAGAAGTAAAATTTAAGTTTTTAATCTCAATGCATTTTTATTTATTTATTTATTTTTATTTATTTTTAAGATTTTATTTATTTATTTGACATACAGAGATCCCAAGTAGGCAGAGAGGCGGCAGAGAGAGAGAGGAGGAAACAGGCTGCTTGCGGAGCAGAGAGCCTGATGCAGGGCTCTATCCCAAGACCCTGGGATTATGACCTGAGCCAAAGGCAGAGGTTTTAACCAACTGAGTCACAATTTTTAAAAAAAAAATTTTTTAAATTTTTTATAGTTACATATAATGTATTGTTAGCCCTAAGGGGTACGGGTCTGTGAATCGTCAGGCTTACACACTTCATAGCACTCACCATAGCACATACCCTCCCCGATGTCCATAACCCAAATCAATGCATTTTTAAAAATCAAATCACACCCGGAAATGGGCCCATCTTGTAGTCCTAGAGGAATTTATTGTTGAAATACTTGGGTAATTTTTTGTGCCCCCTTCTCTTCCTTCCACGTGCTCACTGGGTGTCATTCTTTTAGTTCATGTGGCTTCTCCAGGAATAGGAGAAGAAACAAAACTGCAAAGCAATTCATTTGGACCCTTGTTTTCATAATCTAGAGGATGGCAGTATAAGACACAGGCTCAGGTTAGAGTCAGATTACCTGGGTTCGAATGGTAACTTCATGACAAAATGTCTGTCTGATTTGGGAGAAGGTCTCTTAACCTCTCTGTGCCTTGATTTCCTCATCGACCTCATAGTGTCTGGACAGCAGTCAGCATTCAGTTCATGTTAACACGCCAGCATGGGAGCGGGGTGGGGGGGGCAAGCTTCCACCTGCTCTCTGTGCTGGGCAACGCCAACCCCCTTTCACCCAGATGTGCTGGTGTTCTCTGTGATCTGGCTCCACAACCATAGGGAAGCCTGCCCTTAATAATTTATTGTGCAGAACAAGTCTTTTAAAGGATCAGAGCAGGAGGACAAGTATAGAACAAGCTTTGTCCATTTTTATGGAATTCTTGCTTACAATCAGTTTTCAAAGTGCCCACAGCTAGGGTGAGCTTTCCCAAAAGTCAGTTTCAGTTTGATTTTGCAGGCTATCAATTAGGAATCATAATCTCCCCAAAACTAATCATAAAATACAATCAAGGTTGATAAAATTTCCTGGATAGAAACAAGTCAAAATAATGCCACTGACAAATAGGAGTTATAACCGTAGCTCACGTTGTAAGAATTTCGCTCTGTGCCAGGCACTGTTCTAAGTGCCTTACGTGCATTTTCTCATTTAATCCTCACAACCATGCTGTGAGTGGGTACTTTTACTGCGAGCACATAACAGCTGAGAGAACTGAGACATTGCCCAACAGCACCGGCTGAAGTAGCAACACCCCTCCCCTGGGCATCGTTATTGTTGATTTCATTATCTTTTGCTTTTATTTATGTCTTCATTTTTTAAGAGTTTGTTTATTTATTTATTTGAGAGAGACAGAGAGCACTAGCAGGAGGAGGAGCAGAGGAGAAGGGAGAGGGAAGGGGGAAAAAGAATCTTAAGCAGACTCTGTGCTGAGCCAAGCCCGACCTGGGGCTTGATCTCATGACCTTGAGATCATGACCTGAGCCAAAACCATGAGCTGGAGGCTTAACGACACCCACATGCCCCTAACGTTTTATTTTCTTCACAACATTAAGCACTGTCTGGAATCTCCTTGTTTATTGTCCTTTGCCCCTCTTGAAGCTATTTGGGCAAGGGCTTTGTTTTAATCACTGCTCTATCCCCAGCTCCTAGAATAGGCCTGGCTGCCAGTAAATGTAAGTTGAACGAAGGGATGAATGAGGCTTAGAAACTTTAAGGAGCTTGCCCAAGGTCACGACCATCAGCGCCAATGTGCGAGCTGGACTCTAAGTCCGGAGCATGAGATCTGGTTTTTTTATTGTAACTGTTTATAGCTTGAAGGCTTCTTGGACATAATCAAACCCAAGCCTATTATCTTCCCAGTGAGGATCCTAAAGCCCAGAAAGGCTAAATTACTTACCCATGTCATACAGATTATTCGTGAACGAGCCAGAATCAGACCCCAATCCACTAGTGGGTGTTTTTGTGCCAGGAATCCAGCCTCCTCACTTCATATAAAGTTGAAGGGAAACCCTATATGCATTTGCTATACATCATCCACCTGCTTACTCATGACACAAACCTAAGTCATACTAGATACTTTCCTCTCTCTTACCATCCCGTTCTTCTAATTAACTAGTAAGTCTTGTCAGTGTACTTTCTAAGTATATTTCATACCTTTTCACTTTCACCTTTCGTCCTCTCTGCGAACCATCACCCAGATCACCATCAGCACTCACCTAGGTCATTGCAGAAGCCTCCAACCTCGTTTCTCCCCACCACCTCTTGTCCCTCTTCAGTCTGTTTTCTTTAGGGTAGTCAGACTTATCTTCTGAAATGTAAGTCTGATCATAACAGTCTGCTGCTCAAAATTTATCACTTCTATTAAGATATGATTTGAAAATCTTAACAGGATTTGGAGCCTCTGGAATCTGGCCCCTAGCCACTCCTCCAGTCACCCCGGCACTGTTCTTTTCCTTTCTCGTGTATTCTGCGGCTCCACTGACCCTGTTTCCATTCCTAGAATATCAAACTGTTCTCCTCTTCAAAACTTTATCTCCTGGGGCTCCTCTAGGATGGACCCTCCCCTCCACCCATCCCCTTCTTCTTCCTAACTTGGCCCTTCGTTCTCTGGGTCTCGGCTTGCATGCCATTTCTACAGGGAAGTGTTCTCTGATGGACTCCTCCCAACATCCCTTCCAGCCAAGTCAAATCCCCTATGGTATGTTCTCAGAAGTACACTCTATTTTTCCTACATAGCCTTTATTACAATTATAATTGGGCACATCATTTGAATAATTGTTTATTTAATATCGCCTTCTCTTACTAGATGGGAGCTCCAGTGACCATGTTGTCTCATTCCCTGCTGATCCATAGGGCCTGAAACGTACTGGTGCCCCCCAGATATTTATGGGGTATTCTGTAGTTCTCTTTTGGATTTCCACTCTGGGTTGAAACATGAGTGCAAAGCAGAAATGTTTAAGGAAAAGGAGGCAGAGGAAATGGAAAACAGAGGAAATGGAAGACAGTGCAAGAGGTTTACATACCCATTTCACATGAACTGCTTTTCCTTTTAGTAACACCTGCCAATGAATATCTTCTTCCAGAAGACTTAACAGCTTAGCTAAGGGTGTGGTGGCCTCCCCATTGGAGTCTCAGATTTGGGAGAGGCCTTACTTCTGACTCCTGCATGATGGACATGATCCTTTCTTTTGAGGAGGGTAAAGAAGACTGCTGCATGGGTAGATATCAGTTAATCAAAGTAAAACCATCTCTGTGCTTCCAGAGCTGGGTGTGTTGCCCCCAAGGGCCAAGTACAAGCTCTTAGAGTGAAAAGCGGGAGTCAGTAGTCTGCTGGTCGGCTGCCATCTGACAAATTCTCAGGACTTTCCTCTAACATGAACTCTGGAGAAGCAAAAAGATCTCAAATGCAAGTGATCTAGGAGCAAGGATTAGAAGATCTCTAATCTCAGTTAGAGATTTAGGTCTCTTAATATCTACATAGTTAATTTTAGGGTGGTTCAGCCCTCAGGTTAATAATGGATGTATTGTTGGTTTCCAGGTTAATTGTAAAACTTGGCATTTAATTTAATTCTATACTAGCTACTTAACAAACAACAAAAAAGTGGCTGCATACAGAAAATGGATCACATTGGCAACTTCTCCCCCCATTATTGCTACATAGACAGCTAGTTTTTCTTATTTTCGTGTTGGCTGGCTACAGCTTTCTGAAGTTTGTTAGATCTAGCAGACCTGTTCTGACAGAGGCATCCCGAAGGAAGCAATCCTTTGTTTGAAAGAAAATGGAATGAAATCAAATGACCATGGAAACCCAAGTATAATATACTATTCTTTTTCTTCTTCCAAACAGAGGTCTTGTTTAGTTAATGCTTTATGGAAGCCCAGTGGATGAAGAAAGACTTTTCTCCTATGAGTTAAACTAATTCAATTTATATAGAAAGCACTAAAGCTTTTTTTTTAAGGAAGCTAATTTTTAAGAAAGTATCCTAATTCATGACATGTGTTTAGGAAACAAGTTATCTAGAATAAGTCATTAATTAAAATGTCTTGTGATGCTTTTTGGGGGGACCAATACTGTAGCAACTCCAATGCCGCTATGGCATTTTTCTTTCTCTATCAAGTGATGTCAATAATATAGTGGAAATACCTGTAATTGATTGATAGAGCCCTATGATATTATTAATGGAGTATAAAAATCTTGAGCATAAGAAAATCTTCCCTACTAGTGTCATTGGGTTGTATGTCCTTCTAAAATATATTCTCATCATTTTTCCAATGAGTTTCTCTTTGTTTCATGAAGTCCTTCTGGTCACTGTTCTTCTGGGATATATATACTGAAACCCCACCACCACTCAAAGTTTCAAGTATTTAGGCAAAGAAAATGTACTCTGTGAGAGATAAGAATTGCTATAATGTGTCTTGGGTTCTAGAATTAGCCCATAAACAGTTACATTCAAAAGACCATACATTTCTGGATTTCAGGTAAACTCGGAGGTTGAACAATGCATTAAAGTCACTTCCTTCCAGAAACCTCAGTAAGCTACTATAAAGAAGATGTTTTTAAAACCTAAGCCCACAAGAACGATAGAATGAGGGGACATACAACAACATAATTTTGGAAGCTGGGAACAAATGGATGAGAAGTCATTGACTCAGCAGATATGAGAAAACTGAAAACCAAACCAATTCATACTTCTGAGACTTTGAAAGGCTCAGAAGTTGAGGCATTTGTACAAGTAGGAGTTGAAGGGGGCTAAAACAAGGAAGATTGATTGAAAACTGTTTGTAAAGTAGTTACATACCTATTCCAGACTACTGAGTAACTTCTTTCTCTGTACTCCCAAATGAAAGAGTTTTGTTCTACAGAGAGGGTTAAACCGAAGGGTGTTTGGTTGAGGGACACCAGGCACAGCTGAAATCAGAGAGCGTACCAGAAGCAGGCTAGAGAGACTGGGTGAGCCTACACAAGAGCCACCTCCACTCCACTCCATCCCCCAACACTCAGCCAGCTTCACTTCCAACCAGCTTTTTATCTTTCTATTATTATGTTTAAGCAAACATCAAAGAATTACCAGATATCTGAGTAAAGTTTTAATGTGAAAGGTACCAAAATCAATTAACAGGAAAAAGCAACATGAAGAAAATAGACTATGTAGGAATAAGAAAACTTAAAAGAAACTGTAATTAATATTTTCAAATAATTTTTTAAAAGATTGATTCATGAAACAGGAAGAAGATGCACTAAAAAAGAAATATTCAGAGGACTACCAGCAAAAATAGCATAAGTGTAGGGCACCTAGGTGGCTCAGTCAGTTAAGTGTCTGACTCTTGATTTCGGTTTGGGGTCCTGGGATCAGGTCCCATACTGGTTTCTGCACTCAGGGGAAAGTCTGCTTGTGGATTCTCCCTCTCCCTCTCTCTCTGTGCCCCTCCTCCCACCCA
Source organism: Mustela putorius furo (assembly GCF_011764305.1). Taxonomy (NCBI): domain Eukaryota; kingdom Metazoa; phylum Chordata; class Mammalia; order Carnivora; family Mustelidae; genus Mustela; species Mustela putorius. The sequence continues at coordinate 13,919,166 of NW_025421321.1, read as the reverse complement.
TTTGTGACTCTCTCTTTCTCAAGTAAATCTTAAAAAAAAAAAAAAAGCATAAATGAGAAGTGTGCGTTGGAAGATAAAGTTGAGGAAATTTCCAAGAAAATAGAAAACAGTATGAGATTAAAAGCAGGAAAGAAAATATAAGAAAATTAGAGGACATGTTCAAGAGATTCAACATCCAAATAATAGGAACTCTAGGTAAAGAGGACAGGAAGTAATCAGTGGAACTTCCCAAGGAATTTTTCAAGATCTGAAGAGCATGGAGTCTCCAGATTGAGATTACCCACTGAATCATGGAAGTTCCCAAATATTCACCTCCACGCACTTTTTTTCAAGAAGCTACTGAAGGATGTCTTGCACTAAAATGAGGAAGTAAACCAAGAGAGGAAGACAAACAGTAGAAGAAACAAGAGATGCAATACAGGAGAAGGACAAAAGGGAGTCTGGAATGGTATGAAAATTGATTCTAGGGTATCAGCTGTGCACCAAGCACAGGGGGCATTCAGTCCAGGCTAAGGCAGGTGGGAAGGCACCAAGAGAGAATTCCTCATGAGGTGGATAGAATACCTGATGTGAATGAATGTACTGAGAGGGCAAATTTGACAACTGGATTTTGAGATTGAATAAAAAACCTTAGCAAAGGAGAAAAAAAAATAGACAATTATAAACTCCACATGTGGGGGAATTATACATGAGAGAAATAGCAATCACAGTTTATTACATGACTCAGTATTATTTCCTGGTCATAATGAAATTGACAATGACTCTATATTACCAAAATTATAACATCTATAATTGGAAGATGGTGATGGTGGGTGGATAAGGAACATAATGTGTGTGGTATGAGGTGAGGAGTATAGATGAAAGGGAAAGAAGCTTATCTTCCATAGTGAAGGGGCAATAGATAATACCTAAAACTGAAAAATCAAGAAGTGACAATACAAACATATGTGGAAATATGGAGGTAATTGCCGCTCACATCAATTAAAAGAATTGTAAGTAGCAGTTTCTGAGAAAAGAGAAAGATTGAGTCAGAGGGGCTGGGTACTAATCTTAATCAAAATCATTTGTCTTAATCATTTTTTGTCTTAGTCATTCTCACAGAACTCAGTGGCTCTTTAAACTCTGTATAAGTTCTTTACAAATAAAATCCTTTTTTTAAAAAAGACCATTATAATTCCACAAATAGAAATGAGAAAACTTTTTAAAATAATGGCATTATTTTTTTTAAATTTTTAATTTTTTGTTAACATACAATGTATTATTAGCCCCAGGGGTACAGGTCTGTGAATCGCTGGGTTTACACACTTCACAGCACTCACCATAGCACATACCTTCCCCAGTGTCTATAACACCCCCCACCCAACCCTCAGTTTGTTTTGTGAGATTAAGAGTCGCTTATGGTTTCTCTCCCTCCTGACCCCATCTTGTTTCATTTTTTCCTTTCCTACCCCCCAAACTCCCCACTTTGGTTCTCAACTTCCTCATATCAGGGAGGCCATATGATAATTGTCTTTCTCTGATTGACTTAAAATAATGGCATTATTAAGATGTAATTCACATACTACACAGTTCACCCAGTGATTTTTAGTATATTCACAGAGTTGTGCAACCGTCACCACCATTTTAGTGTATTTCATCACCTCTAAAAGGTCACTCCACATTTACTCTCAACCATCACAGCCCTAGACAATCACCACTGTATATTCTGTCTCTGTGAATTTGTTTATTCTGAGCATTTCATATAAATGGAAACATGCCACATGTGGTTCTTTGTGTTGAGCTTCCTTCATTCAAGCGTAATGCTTTCATGTTCCATCTATGTTGTAGCATAAGTCAGTACTTTATTTCTTTTTGTTGCCATATAATGGTCCATTGAATGGCTCTACCACATTTTATCTGCTCATCAGTTGATGGATGTTGGGGTTGTTTCTGCTTTTTGGCTATTATGAATAATGCCACTATGAACGTTCACTGACAACTTTTTGTGTTGCCATGTTTTCTTTTCTCTTGCGTCCATTCCTAGGAGTGAAATTATTGGGCCAGATGTTAATTCTACATTTAAATTTTTGGTGAGCTGCCAGACTGTTTTCCAAAGCAGCTGTACCATTTTCAATATTTACTCCTCAACCTCACCAGTGGTTGCTATTGTCTGACTTTTTGGTTATAGCCATCCTAGAAGGCATGAAATGGTATCTCATTATGGTGTTGGTTTGCACTGAGATAACTTTGGAAAACATAATAGATTGGCAAAAAATAAAATAGGTTGCCAAACCTCATCTTAAAAAGATTTTGGGGGGGGGGCGCCTGGGTGGCTCAGTGGGTTAAAGCCTCTGCCTTCGGCTCAGGTCATGATCCCAGGGTCCTGAGATCGAGCCCCGCATCGGACTCTCTGCTCAGCGGGGAGCCTGCTTTCTCCTCTCTCTCTGCCTGCCTCTCTGCCTACTTGTGATTTCTGTCTGTCAAATAAATAAAAATCTTAAAAAAAAAAAAGGACTTTGGGGAAATAAACACTCTTATTTGGAGGTATAGTTTGGTATAAATGTTTTGGAGGATAGTCTGATATATCACAGTGTGATAGGTACTTAACCTTTGACCAGATTTCCCATTTCTGAGTGTATTTGACCTATAGAGAAAAAATCCTAGTTTGGGGGGAAAATGTGTCTTCATGGTACCACTGTCTATAATCTCATAGGACCAAAACCTCAAAATAACTTGAACGTCTCTCAAGAAGAAATGGGTTAAATAAATTATGATGCAAACATCAAATCAGGCAGTCATTAAAAATAATGATGCAAGGGGAAGCCTGGGTAGCTTCGTTGGTTAAGTGTCCAACTCTTGATCTCAGTTCAGGTCTTGATCTCATGGTCATGAGTTTGAGCCCCGTGTTGGGCTTCATTCTGGGGCATGGAGCCTACTTTAAAAAAAAAAAAATGATGCAGGTACACTTTTACTGTCATTGGAAGTTACTCGCTACATATTGAGTGGGGCAGAGTCAGACTGACAAATACCTGCATAATAAGATCCCGTTTGTGTAAAGTATCTTTGTGCTTCAGAGAGCTTTTTTTAGAATGATGTCCAAAATGTTACTAGAGGTTATACACTAGTGGTGTAATTTAAGGTGATTTTATTAACTTTGTTCTACATATTTTTGTATTTAATTTAGTTAAAAATCAACCTCTATAATTTTTTGAGAAAATTATAAAACTCTCTTTAAAGACTATTCATTTAAAAGTCACATTTTTGTACTTAATCAAAGCTTGAGTTTTAGTTAAATACCCTTCCCCTATCATTACTTTTTTTAAACCTCAAAACCTTCTACTAAAGGCATAAAGAAATTCATTATGCTGATGATTATATGTACTTGGTGTGGAACAGTATCTTGGGCTCTTCCTTCAGAGAATTTTATTATATACTTTATTCTTTACAGAATATGGAGATATAACGGGCATTAGGACTTCAGGGTTGTAGCAAAGTTCATGCATGGGAACAGGACAAAAACGTTCTCCATCTGTTCTGGTCTTTGGGATAATGATCAGGGTCCACATATTCTCTCGTCTACCCTTTTATCCCCTCCAGGAGAATAACATTAACAACTAATTTTTCTTTGAGTTCATTATGAACTGTTCTAAAGACATTTCATGTATTTTACTTATTTAATGCTCACAGCCATTCTATGAAGTTGATACTACAATTACATTATTTTACAGATGAGGAAGCTGAGGCACAGAGAAGTTAGGTAAACTATCCAAGGTCACTCAGCCAGGGAATGCAGCCCAACAAGCTGGGACTGGAGCCCAAAGAGTCTGGTTCCAAAGCTCCTGTGATCTTAATTGCTATGCTCCACTGCCTTTCTGACTTTCTTCCTAAATATGACTCCAAACACTTGCTGGTTTACTCTGTTCTCTCCCAAACTGTCATTCCTACCAGAAATACCATGGAGGCAGACTTCCCTGCTCCAAATGCTTCTCTGGGGTCTTTGCTGTTCATCTACCACTGATTCCCTTAGGATTTTACTTACCATTTCTTTGACATCCTCTTCTCTGAAATGTTGAAATGTTGGGATTTCTCATTCTTTGAAGCTGGAGATGCATCTAGGAGGAAAAAAAAAAAGTCACATTAGGTATTTCAACTTTGCATCTGGACCCACGAGAACAGAGTTTAGTGCGAAGGCAGAGAACATTCATTGCTCTTTCCCAGGACAGCGGGGCCTTTTCAACCCCAGGTGGAGCAGGGTGCTATTGTCCCGCCTGACCTTTGAGTCTGAACCCTTGGCAAAAACCCAGTTTTTATAAGGCTGTGGTTTATTCCGATCATAGGAGTGATACATATTTGTTGAAAAGATCTTTGGAAAATACAAAAAGTGTAAAAAACATCAAAAGTACTTAGAGCCCTATGACCCTGTGATAACTGCTAGAGACTATCATTTCCAAGCATGTTTGTATTTTTGTTTAAGGCATTCATATTCATTCATGAAGATTAAGTCCTCAAAGGAAATGATTTGTAAGTGATGATTTTAGAAATTGCCCATCTATGGAGTTTACTGCACAGGTTGATGGTTAAATTTATTTATTTATTTCAATATTTTATTTATTTATTTGACAGGCAGAGATCAGAGAGGCAGGCAGAGAGAGAGGGAGGGGGAAGCAGGCTCCCTGCTGAGCAGAGAGCCTGATGCAGGGTGCCATCCCAGGACCCTGGGATCATGACCTGAGCCAAAGGCAGAGGCTTTAACCCACTGAGCCACCCAGGAACCCCGATGGTTAAATTTAAAGATGTGGCAAAGTTGGTGAAACTTGAATTTCTTAATTTAAACCTCCAGTTTGATATTTCTAATTGAAAAAAGGAAATAATTGTGTGTATTTGAAAACATTAGGACAGAGTCAAAGAAAAAGTTTTAATGACCTTGGTAGTTTTCTTTGCTCCTTACAAGTGTTTTTTCCATTTATTTTTGCCTCACATGAACTGCATATACATTAGGTCTTCAACTGGTGTTTATGAATTGGCTGAGAAGAAGGTTCACATATGCAAGATCAACTACCTGAAATACCATTAAAATTGAACTTTTAGTATTTGTAATTTTGGTTGTTGTTTTGCTGTCTTGTTGTAATAGAAATTTAGTAAAATTTATTTGGGATATTTTACTGTTTTCTGGGAAAAAAGCTATCATCGACAAAAAACCTCATTTGATATGACATATTACAAGTAATAATTATGTTGAGTTTGATTCAAGTTGAAACAGCTTGTACTGAACATTATTTTTAAAAGCCATTTCTTAAGAGAATGATTATAGTGAATGATTATAGAACAGATTCCTATAATCGAAAAGTGTTTCCTCTTGTGTTTTCTAGGCATCTGGCCATCTGAAGAGGTTTTGGCTTACTATTGCCTCAAGCACAGAAACGTATTCAGGTACAAAGCTGTCCTTAAAAAAGTACTTTTTAGTGATTATGAGTATTATATCTGCATATTAAAGATTGCCATGATTACATTCTTCAAATTAAGTTGTTGAAAAATATGTAAGAAAGAAAAGAAAAGGAAGAAAGAAAGAAAGAAGAAGGAAGGAAGGGAAGGAGGGAGGGGGAAGGAAGAAAAGAAGAGAAGAAGTTCATGGTGAAAACATGTTGCTTCTGAAAAGAAATCTGAATTGCCTTTGGGTACTAATACTGCACAAAAAGCACAGCAAGCTTTTTGCTATATGTCAAAGGCTTTTGATTTCCACTCAAGGCATTTTATTTCACTTTGATTTTGGAAACAAAAGTGAAGCTCCAATCAATCCTTACTGATTGTGAAGGTCAAAAGAAAAAAAAAAAAAAAGAAAAGAAAAAAAAACTACAATAAAGACATTCTTTAAACTTATGCTAGGGAAATCACTACAGAATATTTGATAAATAAATACCCCCCAGCTATTATTTAAATATGCCATCCCACTCCTGGTTTTAAAGGTATTTTATAGACCTAACAATATGTATTTGTAAAATATAAATTACTGTTACAGATTCATGCTACGGAAATAAAGGTTTTCAACTGTCAGTGTGCAATTATAGATCAAACCCATGGATGAGATTTAGGAAACAGGAAAAAAAAATAAACACCTCCTTTTATTTAAAAATTCTAAAGATGTTTGGTAAATCCAGAAAATATAGGTTTTTCATTTTTAATTCTCATTTTATAAAAGTCACCCAACATATGCTTCCTGAATAGCCCATTATGATTCCAGACAAGTCATTAGTGATCATGGTGTGTGTTTTAACAATATGTACTTACAAGATTGGGTCAATAATATGTATTTTTTGAAGCTCCGTGGGTTCATATTTACCAACCAGCCTATAATTGCCTTGAACAACTAAATACTCATTAAGTGTGTTTCGGAATATGAATGTCCTTGCTTGGCTTCTCTTCCTCTTCCCTCTCTTTGCCCGCCCCCCTTTCAGTTCTCTCCTTCTCTCTTTCTTTTCTCCTGTCGAGGTAATAAACTTCCCAACCTGGGAAGAAGGAGCGATCTTAAGGTTGAAGCGTATAAAATGAGCACAGGGCAGTATTGACTTTGGGCCACAGAGCTGCTCTGGGAGTCTGGTATTTGCTCTTCTCCCTGTGCTTAAGCTTCACTGGAGCTCCAATCATCGAGCAGTGGTGTAGGGTAAGAATGTCACACGTTGAGGGCTGATATTTAGGCACAAAGGGGAAGGTGAGTGCAGAGTGGCCCCCTAGACTGTCAGCTTTAACTCTGAGCCGCTTTACTTTTGAGCGGTGAAGTCAGAGCCCCGTCATTGCTTTAGCCTCGGTTTGCTGGCTTAACCATATTATGTCCCTGCATTGTTTATTCACTGTGTTGTGTTGGGGTCAGTTGTGATTTAAGTGTTAATTGCTAAATGCTCTTTGTGTAATTGTTCTTTATGGGGGCGGTTCAGATTTCCAAAATGTTTCAGTTTGGTTTCGAATTTTTTTTTCAAAAATTTCAAGATTGCATTTGTGTGTGTGCGTGTGTGTGTGTGTGTGTGTGTGTTGTGTGTATTTGACTAAAATATAGGTATATACACACTCCTATATGTTCTTCATTTACTTGTCTGTTTTTGAAGGAATGAATGTGGATTAACAGTGTTACCCTTTCCTAACAATTATCTTTCGCTACTCTAGCTAGTTTAGTTCTAAAAGACAGCGCCATTGACAAGGGAAAAAAAGGGAACCTTCTCAGATTTTTCAGCTCAGCGGTGGTAATGTTGCAGTGAACACTAATGAGGGAACCCCCACTGATTTGCCTGCTTTGTGACTTTTCTATTTCATAATTATTTTTAAAACGCAAAGCAACATGAGGTAGCCTAGTCATGTCTCTACAACTTCCTGGTAGCGCCGTTCTTACCGCAGATGGCAGTTTGTTCTTGTAACATATATATCTCTCTGACCATTTTCATCTAATTTGTATGGGTTCTACCATTTCTTTTCTCTCTTTCAGGGACCTTGCTGTGTGTGAGCTAGGGGGTGGCATGACATGCTTGGCTGGGCTCATGGTAGGTCTTTTCTCAATTCCAATCCCATTCAGAGGGAGGAACAAAAGGAAAAATGTTCCAGGGCCTCCAACTGCTGGGTCAGAGAACCGTCAACAGCATCAGCTGCGGTCAAGCTGCCGGGTCTTGAGAGACCTTCTAGATTGACTTACTTTCGGATCATATTGATTTTATGGTTGCCTCGATGAGCAGAAACATTTTACCTCAGTGTAGTCAATATCGCTTGTTGTGACATTCCAGGCCTCGCACGGTCTTTCTTTGCCATAGCGAAAGCATTTTTTTTTTTCTTCAGATTATAGTCCCATTTGCTAAGATACAGGAATAGCCCGGCGAATCACAGTTGGAGCACCATGATATAGCTGCTAATGTTTTGCCTGCATTATTACACCAACAAACATGATCCAGAGCGCTCAGTAATTAGATTCTTTTGAATTAGATTGGCCATTCAGGAACGTCGTTCCCCATTCTCTGGGTTCTGAGTCATGTATTCAGGAGATATTATGTAGCAGCACAGTGCATTAGACAAGTTTTTATGTCTCTACAAATAAAAGCATATTGTTACACTGATTGGCATTTGACAAACCTGTCGCTCTTACACAATGTGTCGAGGTTACAGCCCAATGTGCGAGCATGTCAAAGCTCACAAAAAAATTACCCTCACAAAGCCATCTGCCTGCAATGCAAAGTTATATGAAGGGCATCAGGCAGTCAGACAGAAGCAAGCTGAAAGGCAGAGTGACAGCCTTGTATGATGGCTCTACCAGATAAACAGAAGCCCACAAATGAAAGCCTCTCAGAATACCATCATCCGCTGTCACAATGCAATTACCGAACAGAATGATAGCAAGATAGAGGCTCCCGCAAATGGAATGATAAAAGTATTGACTGATTTGATTGAATGATTAAAATAATGCAGACATAAAATGAAAAAAGATTGAAGATTGTTACAGAGAAATAGGTGAGGAAGCATGATACTGAAGGCTTGTCACTCCTGTCTTCACTTCCACACAGACAAGCATATTTGCTCATTGTTTGCTGTGCTCCTTTTTTTTTTCAGGTTGCTATTTCTGCAGATGTCAAAGAAGTTCTGTTAACTGATGGGAATGAAAAGGCCATCAGAAGTATCCTTATTCAGATAGAAAACGGGTTTGTTGTGCTTGTTCCTTTTTCCCGGCTGAGTAACAATTGATATAAAGAAAGACAGCATGGGGTATTAAAAAAGAATCCCCCCCCACACACGTGATAAGTAATTAAGAAAAAGTAGGAATATATGGACTTCATTTGGCGACGACTGTTTTTTCTTTTAGTTCGATAGATTTTTTTTTTTTTTTACGGTCACATCTTGTGAAAGGAGCCCACATTTTGTGGACCACTCAAGGCAAAGAGAACAGTTGCTTCAGAATAATTTTCAGGCATTCCTGTCCTTTTATTGTCACTGAAATTTCCCAGTATGAAGTACACGATTGGATATTTATTATATCCACTATTGCTTGCAAAAACTAACTTCCGGCATCATGTTCATCATGGGTTTGATCTTTCCTGGGTTTGATCTTGTGTGTCTGTGCTAGGTCGGATGGGACCTACTCTAATTGTCGAGAGGTTACCTATAGCTCCCCACTGGAAACTGCTATCAGCTTTCCATTATTTCCTTTTATTTAGGATTATAAAAGCAATCTCTTTTTTTTTTTCTGCTATGCTATTACAGTTCCAAGCCCATTATATTAGATTATGCTTTACTAATATGTACACAGAGTTCCTGAAAATTGAACTGTACTTTAACTAAGAAAGCAAGCATAATTTGTGGCTACTTTAGCAATCGAGCTGATTTGTTCAGGCGCAGTTAACAGCCGTTAGAAATTGAGAGAAGTGGAAGATATATTTGCTTTGGGTTTTTGGTATGCCTTACATTTACATTATGAAGGAGGCAATCCGCTTATTTGCATCTTAGACCCCGAAAATGCCAAAGCAGTTTTCGATTTTTGCGACTTCTTACAGAAAGCCCCCTTTTGATTTTCTTTTTCTACCTTGGCTCCACGATCATTTAAAAATAAAATTTGCAGCAACTCGATCAGGCTGCTCAAATAGGAGAAAGGAGGTACAAGAAGCACAGTAGCTAATATTGTTCAGCGGCACTGGTGTGCTCTGCAGAGCCCCACCCAGCTAATTGCCTGACAGACTTAAAAAAAAAAAAAAAAATTTCAGGAAGGAAAAACAGCCAATCACAATCCTGGCCTTTCACACAAGGGAAAGAGATCACAAAAGGTGCTTCCTTTTTTAAGATGCAGGATTTTAATCATGATCTTCAGACTGTCGCAAGTTTCTCAAAATATTCCCGGAGATGAGCCGATGTTGTTTCATTCACTCTGCTTTATTCTGAGTTATGCCTCGCACTGTATCATTTCACTGTGTTCCTCCTCCGCATGTCAGGGAGCACTGAGAGCGAGAGGAAGGCAGGTATGCTGGCTCAGCCCCAGTGGATGGTATTTTTTGTGGGGGGAGGAGGGCAAAAGAGGGAAGGAGGATTATTGGACAGGAGAGGGTCATTAGAGCCACAGAAACTTTCAGATTGGGCCCGGCAACCTGAGGTTTTTCTCAAGTCAGCAGGTGTCTCATTTAATAGCATCAGAAACAAATTAGAACTTTTATCCAACTATAGGAACATCTGTAGTCAGTATGTAAATTTAATTGTACTCAAATTATTATTGAGCTAAAGTACAGCGCTTCCAGAGAAGGGAAGCAATGCTAATGTCATTAATTAGCACACCTTTGCTTTGAACAGCAAAGATGCCATGCCAGCTCTTGAAATCAGAGAGGAAATCTCCGATTCTGTATTCACTCTGCTGGCCTTTCAAAGAAATGATTGGTACAGCCCCCTCCCAAGAAAATGGATTTTTAACATTTGGTCCTCAGAAGCTCAGCCCTGAGAGTGCTTTATTGTGCTGGGTTTTACAATGGGTTTAATATAGCGGGGTGCCAAAGGGCAGGAGGGGAAGAACTTTACAATGTAGATAAAGTAGGTCCTTTCAGGATGCAGACCAAAACCGGTAGTGTGTTTTATTTCATCTCTTAGGACTTTCCTGATGGAGTTCAGTTTTTATCATGCAGTTGTTCCATGTTTGTGGGCTTTTTTCTTTTGTAACCAGATCTAATTTTTTTTTTTTAATTAAGAGAAAAAAAGCATGCCTAACGCCTTAAAAATTGGCAATGTGTTTTTGCTTTTAATACTAATGTTATTCTTGATTTGCTAATAGAGCTTACAATTGGCATTCATTGTAAGCTGTTGTGCTAAGTAAGGTTAATATGAATGATTTTTTTTTCTATTTGTGTGCCCACTTTCTGTAAGAATAACTAATTCACTGACTCACATACTGTTGATGCATATAGATTGAAACAAATTCATTTAAAAATTACTGTTTACATCTTTCCTTTAAAATTTTAGGAAGCCTAAATTATATAGCAGTTGTAGGATATTATCCAAAAATTACTTTCTAAAAAGTAAAAGTGGATGTCAACAAAAAAAAAGGGGGGAGAACCATTGCCAGAAACCAGAAAATCTCTAAGCAAAGCTGCTAATTATTCTTAATGGGCAAGATGAGCACATTAAGAAACAAATGAATACATCAGTGAAATGTAATTGAAAATCGACCTGGCAGTCCCACATCACATCTGAGTATTGGCCTGTATATTATTCTCTTCATTTTAAAAATTATTTTCGTTGTTCTTCGCATCCGAATTTAATGAATCCAACTGAATCTTCATTTCCTAGTCTCTTAAGCTTCTAAGATTCTGATTTTTACCTTTTAAAAAAGTAGCATTTTTTGATCCTTCCTTTTTATCTTCAATTATTTCTATTTTTTAAATATGTCAGGTAATGAATGGATGAGTTCTGAATCTTTATATCATAGAAGCCTATAACCAGTTGTGAGGTTATTTCTAATCTTCCCTCAGATGTATCAGATGGTTTGGCTATGTCTTCCAGGGCTCTCTCCCTTGACCCTGGAAAGCTAGATGTTGATTTGAGATCTATTAAACAGAGATACCTGAAAAGAGATTAAGACTTGAGGTGTAAGTGAATGATGTAAGTCCTAAATATTTTCTCAGACTCGTGGGTACGTGTCCCAGTTCTCCTTAGTCCTTAAACTGTACTGCTGCGTCTAATCCAGTACCCCCCTACCCAAGAGCTGCCTCTCTTTACAGATGCCATTTATCTGTACCCACAGAGAACAAAGGATAAATTAGAAATGGCATCATTTGGTTCATCAGTTCTCAACTTCACCTAAGATAGGTTGAAACGTGTTCCCTTTCCTTTGGCACAGCCCTTTTGGTGTAATAAAGGAAGAAATCTCCAAGTGCCTACAGATAATAATAACTCACTAAAGTTCGTGGCTGGTGATGATAATGGCGTAAGAACAGAGGGGAGAAATGATATACTGACTTATTATTGATGCCAAGCCTCTTCCCAATTGTAATGGATAAAAGTACAACACCTAGAGGTGAGCAGCCCTCTCTGGGTCACTCACTAATTCTCCCCACACAAGCACCCTGCCTTGACCCATCCTTAGGAAGTATCAAGCATGTTATCTGCAGAATGTAGCAGTGCTTGGTGATCCATTTCTTGTGCTTCTGACCCAAGCATCTTATTCCTACAGCAGGCACAGTCTGGATCATGATTTCAGGCTTAGGATTCACCCCAAATTGGTCAATCTCCCGTGCATTTTAAAGGAGAGAGCCCTGGCTTAACATTATCTTATTTATTAACAGCATCTCTGACTTGAGTAACTACTGCATTAAGCTCCCTGTGGACTATGCAGCCCGTGCTATGGATGGTGAAGACCTTGGCAATGCTAGGCCATCATCCTGTGTTCCTCTAATGTCTGGGCCAGCTGTACCTCTATTTGCTAACTGAGTCATTAATGGACTGCATGTGCCTTATATTGGGTAGAAGCTCAATAAATAGCTTTGCAAATTCAATTTGGATTAAGTAATAAATTAATCTAACTAACTAATTAAAATTAATCCAACCACCGTTTACCTGCAGGCCATTTCAGGCATTGAAGACACAGCAGTGGACAAGACAAACAAGTCCCCTTTCTGGTGGGACCCAGACTAGATGCCTTGGCTGGAGCACATTTATACGTGGGAAAGACACTGAAAATCTACAGGGCAAAAGTTCTTTGATTCTTTCCAGTTATTTAAATTGTACAGTATAAATGTCCACATAATTAGTTCTGAGCAGCAGGGAGAGAAAATAAAGCTTGACTGCCAAACCTCATTTTAGTTACTCACCAGCCTCTTCATCCCACTGAAGCTTTTGCCTGAGTTATTGAAAAAGAAAATGAACTGACATGAATTAGGCACCAATATGGTCTGGCTCATCCTATGTGATACTCCATTAAGCCTGTGAAATAGGGATCATTATTCCTGTTTTTGAGATGGAGCTCAGAGAGGCTGATTTACCCAAGTTCACACAGCCACCAAGTAGCAGAATGAGCTTTAGAAGCCAGCCAGGTTCATTTGACTTCAAAGTTTATTTCCCCCCATTCAACCATTCTGTTTCACTAAAACTTAGAATAGTTTGGTGAGTGTCATCCTGCAGTTTCCTCAGAACTCTCAGGAAGAAAAGGCCTCTCATCCAAAAACATAGCAGTTGACATAGCTAACAGTTCAAGGTACCTCCTGGTCGTCTTCTCAATTCCCTTGATAACGAGCACATTTAAGAATATTTTGCAGCTTTTAAATTGGCAAATATTGCCACGTCCAGCATTTCTAAAATCCTTTAGAGGTCAGAACGAACAGGATTTATATTATTATTTCTTGTTTTCCTACCCTCACCTTGTATGGTCCAGTGAAAATAAATGGTAACATACACTGAAAAAGTAATGCTTTGTGGATCACAATGTTATTATTTTAAAGATTTTTTTAAAGATTTTATTTATTTATTTGACAGAGATCACAAGTAGGCAGAGAAGCAGGCAGAGAGAGAGGAGGAAGCAGGCTCCCCACTGAGCAGAGAGCCTGGTGCGGGGCTCCATCCCAGGACCCCGAGATCATGACCCGAGCAGAAGGCAGAGGCTTTAACCCGCTGAGCCACCCAGGTGCCCCTCAATGTTATTATTTTAAAAAGAACTTTCTTGCTTAAAGAACAAGGCCAAGGGGCACCTGGGTGGCTCAGTGGGTTAAGCCTCTGCCTTCGGTTCGGGTCATGATCTCAGGGTCATGGGATCGAGCCCCGCATGGGGCTCTCTGATCAGCAGGGAGCCTGCTTCCTCCCTCTATCTCTCTGCCTGCCTCTCTGCCTACTTGTGATCTCTGTCTGTCAAATAAATAAACTCTTAAAAAAAAAAAAAAAAAAAAGAACAGGGCCAAGTCCCAAAATGTAGATGCAGGCTCCTGATAAATTAATAATCACTAACTGCAGGAGGAGGCTAGTATTTTAAATAATATTTTCTATGTAATTAACTTAATTATATTTAGATATATAAAGTTAAAGTTACTTGTTTCAGTAACTTATTATACAAAAAAAGTGCATTTTAAGATTAAAACTCAACTGAACCAAAATTAAAAGGGAGCCCCACTCCTGAACTATGCTTTTTTGACAGAAGTAAACCAAGATGTAGAAACTTGGTTTCTTTTAGCCTCAAGCATGGATCCTGTAGCCTAGACAAGGAGCCTGGAGTTGATTGTTCTGGATCCAGTTAATCAGAAATCACATTAAAGCTATCTTTGCACCCAGCACCTCCCACTGAAGACTTCCAGAAGGTAGGTACGGTACAGGGAACATGATTTGGTCCACCCTGTTGAACACTGTCCTGGACATACTGACTTGATTTGATTGGACATCCTTTATCACTCTGAGGTAACACAGAAAAATGATAAAATGTATTATTAGACACAGTGCCAGCCAGAGGTACCGCCTCCAAATCTGACCCAAAGTGAAGGGTGAGGGGGAAGATTATCAGAGTAAATATCTTAAGATATTTTAATATGCTCTTGCCATTTCTTTTTTTTTTTCTCTGTACTTGTTTTAATATAAAAACACCTCCTAAACCATAAAATATATTTCCCTCCCAGCTCTAAAAATAAAGCAGCCTAAATACTGCTGTGAATTTTTTCATTAAAGGAAAAAAAAAGCCCCTCTAGAATATAAATACGTACACTTGCTTCAACCTGAACTCCTGGAGGCACGGGTTTATAAATTGTATAAAAGCATATAGCATTAAGATGTTTACTAAAAATTAGTAATAGGTTTTCAGAGTTATATAATTTAACTTCCCTGCGACTATTTTATAAAAAGTGTTACCTCCACTAACAAAATAATATGTTTTGCTTGATAGATTAGTCATGTACTCACATGACGCTACAGGTGTTTGGGGAGTATTTCCGTGTGCTGCTGGATGTCATAGAAATGTGGAGTAGGGTGTGGCGGGGGGGAGGGGCTCAAACCAAAAACTGTTGTCATTTGACTCTTCACTAATTTTGTTCTCCTCAGAATAACGATGTCAGCTGTCCTTTCCTATAAGACATTTCATTTAGAAGACTTTCCTGAAATACTTTCTTCCTGAAATAGACAGAACTGTAGGCCGATGTGTCATTTTAGTTAATCAAAACAAGTAGGCAAATTAGTCTCTTTTATTTTTTTAATGAATGTAATTTAACGGTATTTAATTTGCATACAGGAAAGTTCACCCAGAAAAAAAAAAAGTCTGCATTATAGCACTTTTGTAAACCTCCACAAAGCCCTTCATTAGGAGACCTAATTGATTTTTCCTACCCACTCCTGGGGGGGGCAGAAAGCTATCACAGTACCTGCTTATTCACTCAGAGAAGAAATGGGTGTGCCTGATGTTTCAAGCAGAGATTTGGGTTAAAAAGTCCTGTGGCTCTGTTCTTACAGGGAGATCTTGGCCAATGCTTGTTCCGAGCATTCAGGAAATCTGTTTTTCTGAGCACTAGGGGAACATCGCTTGTCTGCTTGGTGTCCTCCCCATGGGCCCAATTTAGTTCAGCTTGCAGCCTTCACTGGAATTATTTTATTTCTTGTTTATTTAAATCTGCTTTATTCTGTAAGAGGAACTTAGTGGCTTTTTACAATGATACAGAATATATGCCATATAAAATAAATGAGTAAGTGAAGGTGATTGAAATCAGAAAGCCAGGGCAATATGATGAAGCCAGGATGGGAGGTCAGTACAGAAAGTATATGCCATGAGAGCTCTGGTGGTTGATACAGCTGGGTCATCCGTTTGGCTCTGGGTCACACAGGGACCAGAGCAAGAAGAGAAACAAAATAGTTGTAAGATTTAGTGTCCAGAAGTGGAAGCAAATGAAGTTGATCTCAAGCCTAGCTTTGCCCATTGTTAGAACCTGACATGGTTTTTCCCACGGATCTACACCAAGATGGCACTGTGTGATGTAATAAACCAGCTCCTCAAAACATGTCTTCCAGATATATGGCTTTTCTTGGTATAGGTCCTTTCCCCACTGACTGAAAGAGGCATGCCTTTGGGGCTATAGCTCTTTTAAGCAAGTGAGGCATGGCACCTATCTGATAGTCATCTACACCCACCAGCACCCAGAACCCTGGACCCTGCACACATGCTCCCTGCAGGTACATTTCACAGGTGACAAAACTGCTGCCCAGGGAATTAAAAGAGCTTGCCTGTGGCAAGTAATTCAACATTTGGTGGTAGAACAAGGGATTGACCCTTCTTCTTCTGCCTCATACCCTACAACTCTTCTCTTTTTACTATGCTGATCCCATGTACAGTAAGAAGATCACTGTATTTGTGGATGGTTTTTTTTTTTTTTTGAGTCAGTTGACAATCACAGCAGAAGCTTTCTTAACTGTGTTCTATAGACGTGAGCGACATCATCACAAGGAATCAGAAGGCTGGCGCATTTAAAACTCAGAAAATATCAAGCTGGTAAGATACTTTTCTTCATTAAAACATTCTGGTTTTCTCTGTGGGTGATAATTAAAAATAATAATAGCTAACATTTATTTACTGAGCACTTACTGTGGGTCAGGCATTGTTCTAAGCACTTTAAAAATCTCTTATTTAATGTTCAGAAGATCATGAAGGGGCAGGCGGGCATTTTCATTATCTTCAGCCAATGAGGAAAGCTGAAGTATATTGAACCCGAGGTTGGGAATGAGTTTAGGATTGAGAGTGCACAGTCTGAAGCTGGGAGAAGCCTTCCTGGGGCCTCCTTATGAATGCTCTTTTCCTCTGGTTCTCAGCCTGGGGGCAGTCTTGCCCCCGGGACTCTTGCATTGTCCTGACTCAGGGGAGAGGATCACTAATGGCATCTAGTAGACAGAGGCCAGGGGTCCTGCTCACCATCCTACAATGCACAAGAGAGTGCCCATGACAAAGACCTATCTGGCTGAAAATGTCAGTAGTGCCATAATTAAGAAACCTTGCTCTATTTATGATTTTAAAATAGTTTAGGTATCCATTCCTTTTTAGATTCTGTTCTTTTTTTTTTTTTTTTTAAGTTTTTATTTATTTATTTGACAGAGAGAGAGAGAGTGAGAAAGGGACCACAAGCAGGCAGAGAGAGCAGGCAGCCACATGAGGGGCTCCATCCCAGGACCTGGGATCATGACCTGAGCCAAAGGCAGACTTTTAACAACTGAGCCACCCAGGCGCCCCTAGATTCTGTTCATTCTTATTCGAGCTTGGAGAAATTCTTACCCTCAACCAAAACAATGGTGTTTTCTGTGATGCTACATTTTCTTTTGTTCTGATGATAGGACCTAGAAGAGCAAGTAATCATTTAGTACTTTTCACATGAAATACCTGTATTTGTGCCTTTTGCATTCATTTATATGTTGAACCCCAGACGTTAGACCTTTGATATTTTGAGTTTTCTCTGTGTCAAAGATGCTTTCCCACCACTACTCAGTTTGGGATTTAAAAAAAAAAAAAAAAAGATGACTGAATAGCAGCATCGCTTTAAAAACCTGTGGTCCTACTCTGTAAATTTTCGTTGTTAGATATATAAATGACATATATATTTTTATTAATAAAATAAAATAAAATAAAAAATAAAAACCTGTGGTCCAGATTGGGCTGAGGCCGTGGAATAGCAATGATTATTTTTCTCTGGTGTCAACTGGTAAAGGTAAGGAAGTGTCCTCGTGTTTTTAAATCCTGTAGTAGAATGTCAGCGCAAGCTGGTGGCTTGGGGTTGTGGGGGGCGTGGGTGATGCCCTTTGTTTCTCATTTAATCACAAACCAGTTTCCCAGAAAGCCTCAGGCAGGTCAGGAGAAAGAACCATCCACTATCGTGTCTTCTTCATTCTTACGGCAGCCTTTACGCCACAGTGAGGACTGCCATACCCTTCTGGGGAGGACTTCATTTTGGGACGTGATTTTCAACCTGGTCTTTTACTTATCAATCAAAAGCACATTTTCAATGTTGTCCTCATTTACATTTATTTAATGCTTAAGGTCATTTGTGACCATTTGAGTGTATTTCAGCATATGGAATCAGGGAATAATAGATTCAGCATCATGCTGTGAAGAGAGATTGTGTTTTTACAAGACATAATGTTGTTTACTGGGTGTTAATAATCACTAATTAATAAACATATCTAGATTTTGAAAATGTTCCATTTTGAGGAATAAAAAATGTCAAGTGTTTAACTTAAGGAGTGCAACAGTATTTTCTGTCATCTCTTCATGAAATAATTAAGTTACATAGAGAAGCAAAATGTCCCTATTCAACACAGGGTGTATCCAAAATGGCCTTTGTGTCTATATGTTCTCAAAAATGCTTTAAATATATTGTCTATTATGTACATGGACAGATAGTCTTTGTGTCAGTAGCCATTCAGGAACCTCCAAGATGAAGGGTTTGGTTTTAGGGTTTTTTTTTTTTTTTGTCTTTGTCTCATATTAGTTGTGGTCAGTTATTTTTCTTTTACCACTATAAGCATGTTGTCCAAAGTCTACTAAAGCACTTTGCCAGAAAACCAGGGGGATGAGTCGGTCCTTGAAATGACCTGATCTCACATTAGAAGCTACTTGACCACTTAACCTTCCAGAAGCTCAGAGGAACTGCCAACCAGTGATGTAATAATCAGCATTTCCCTTCTCTCCACTGCTTTCCCACCCATAACCAGTACAATATGATGAGCACATTAGTTCCATACAAGAAGAAATAAAAGGAAACGGTTCACAAAAGAGCTAAGATATAGTTCACTATTCTTTTTTAGTGCCTCAAAGCATATGCAGAATTTCTCCTCCAAATTGGAGGTGTGGAATAACAGTAGCGACAGATAACCGAGAAGCATTTACTGTAGCTACAAAGCCCACCTGTGAGCCACGTATTTCCACTATTAAAAAGCACTTCAAAGCTTGGCATAAGTTTGGAACGGCTAAACGTCTGCTGTGACTTTATGGGCAAATACCATGTAGCCACAGAGAGGAGTATCAGGGTACTGAGAACTCTGGGCTTAGGAAATGGTGGTTTTTGAAGAGGAACTAGAACGGAATAAGAATGGGAAAGCCCCTGCCCCCCCAACTCCTTGTTGCTCTGACAGGGTTCTTGTTGGGCAGTGACCCGCACTCCTCTTGCCTCTCAAGCCAGGGCGGACCCAGGCTGCATGGGGCCTGAAACCTATGTTGAGGGCCCTCATGAGGACAATGGATTTGATTTTACCTTACTTTGGCAAATTCTACAGAGGCATTTGACCACGTGAACACATGCCTAGGGCTCCTGGTAGGCCTTGGAAGGAGCTTATGCAAATGAGGGGCCTAACCGAGGTAAGCTTCAGCAGCTCCACGGTGAGGCCACCCCTGCTGCCCCCATCACCAGCGCTCTTGACTAGAAAAGTGCTCCTCTTTTTTCTTTTTTTTTTTTTAAGATTTTATTTATTTATTTGACAGACAGAGATCACAAGTAGGCAGAGAGGCAGGCAGAGAGAGAGGAAGGGAAGCAGGCTCCCTGCTGAGCAGAGAGCCTGATGCGGGGCTCAATCCCAGGATCCTGGGATCATGACCCGAGCTGAAGGGAGAGGCTTTAGCCCACTGAGCCACCCAGGCGCCCCATGCTCCTCCTTTAATAACAAAACTTTCTTACTCCCTCTGTTCCACTTTAATCCCAATCTAATTTTTTTTTTCTTAAGATTTTATTTATTTATTTGACAGAGAGAGAGAGACAGTGAGAGAGGGAACACAAGCAGGGGGACTGGGAGAGGGAGAAGCAGGCTTCCCGCCGAGCAGGGAACCCCATGCGGGGCTCAATCCCAGGACCCCAGGATCATGACCTGAGCCCAAGGCAGATGCTTAACAGACAGAGCCACCCAGGCATCCCTATCCAAATCTAAATGTTGCTTACCGTGACAGACATGATGGTGGAGGCCTGGAAGCTTTCGCCCTGGTCAAGGAAGGTCTAGGACGCACATAGACGAAGTATCATAACCATTTTGTCTCACAGATCTTAGTACAATCATTTGATGGTTCATTTGTTTGTCCATCTGTGCAGCCATCCATTCATTTACCTAATAGGTCCAAGGTATTTTGCCTTGGGGAACATCTATATGGAGTTATCCAGAGTAACTTGTGAACAAAGGAAATCATGCTGCTAATTATAGCTAGAGACTGGTTGAAAGAGCAAGGATACTTACAGCTTCTCAATTGTTAGGTTTATCTGAAGCTGTCTTCAAACCTGTGACTGTCTAATAAAGAAGCAGTCGGAGTTTTTGACGTCTACATGTTTTCAGGTGTTCCAGAATTAGTGAATGGCGTCATTCTCTGGTTAATATTAGTTAACAGTTACAATATATATATTTTTAAATCCATCAAATATACCCTGCTGTGATATTAAAAGTAAGTCTCTGCCTTCAAAAAGAGTTTATCTTTGTGTGAAAATTGCTAGTGAATTTAGGCCCGGGACTTGTATTATTCTTTGATAAACCATTAATTTTTGTAAACTATGGAACTTATTATAACACTGAAGACTTCTTTATAACCCAAATTTCACCTTTATGTGGGCCCCCAGGACTGGCTATTGGCCCCATTGCCCTACTGCTTTTTAAGATTTATATCTTTTCGGAGGCTCATTTTCTTTTAAAGGTTAAACCAGGGGTATGAAAAATGATTTTAAAAGTGTAAATCTCAGCCAAGTGGAATACAGTTGCTGGTTTTTCTAGACCTTCTCCGCCTGCCCTCACTTTCCTTCACTCTTCTCATTCAGTCTGGCTCCCTCTGCTTCTCCAACATACGCCTTCTCCCATGGCCCTCTCCTGTGGCCACCCAAGCCTCTGCACTTTCTGGACACATCTGGTCTTTCTCATCTCTGGCCTTAGCCAGTCCTGTCCCCCTCCTCCTTGTCCTCCTAAATTAGGATGGCCTAACTATCATTTCTCTCCTTCTCCGGCCTTAATCTTATCATCCTTTAGGTTTCTCTTGGCCTTAGACTGGTCCCATGGTCAAATACGCATATTCTCTTAATGCTCAAAGCATGTTTTCTTCATTTTCATGGTTTTCGTTCATTCACTTCCTGACAAATATCTTGATGACTTTCTATGCACCAAGTGCTGTTCTAGGTGCCAGAGACATAGTAACAAACAAGACCGAGAAAGTCGTGCCTTCTTCTCTAGCAGGGGAGATGAGAACTTTCTTGAAGGCAAGGATTCTGCTTACTATATTTTTGTATTCCCTGAAGCAATTAATACACTTTTTCCCTCTTATAGGAGACGTTTTAAGATTCGTAATTGGAGTACCTTTGAAAGACATGAATCCATAAGGCTTATGGAACCAAATAATTTTTAGCAGGAGAGAGTCAAGTTCTAGAGATGCAGACATCAGTTTATACATCAGATAGCTGACTTTCATTTCAGGATAGGCTTTTTCTCTTGGATGCACAAGCCATGTCTGTAGACAAACTGACATTGTAAGTAGTTGTTTATTTGTCCTTTGTCAGGTTGAAGAGGAAGGTTAGAAGAAGGTAACTAAGATAAGGAGGCTGAGGGCTCTCGTTGAGAAATTTCCCAATAAACTATACCTGTGAGTGGGTTTTGCTACAAGTACAGTA
Source organism: Mustela putorius furo (assembly GCF_011764305.1). Classification (NCBI taxonomy): domain Eukaryota; kingdom Metazoa; phylum Chordata; class Mammalia; order Carnivora; family Mustelidae; genus Mustela; species Mustela putorius. The sequence goes on along the minus strand of NW_025421321.1, from coordinate 13,897,618 downwards.
ACAGAATCGTGAGAACTACTGAGAGTTCTAGAGATGCCACAGTCCCTTTTCCTTCCATTGCTATCCTGAATGTGGGGGAATGAAATTACCATGTGTGCCTTCTATTATTAACTTTTTTTTTTTATTTGCCTGACAAATTTAAAGAAGGACCCTGTCCCCTATGATTTCATGTTCTGCACTGAAGAAACAAGGGTGTTGTCCAGTTTCTGACATTTTGTTGGAGTTCTCCTTCAGGTATTAAAATGAGCCAGATTTTAACATTTGGGGACATTGTATTTTTTAAAAATATTTTATTTATTTATTTGAAAGACAGAGATCACAAGTAGGCAGAGAGGCAGGCGGAGAGAGAGGAAGGGAAGCAGGCTCCCTGCTGAGCAGAGAGCCCGATGCAGGACCCTGGGATCATGACCAGAGCCCAAGGCAGAGGCTTTCACCCCCTGAGCCAGCCAGGCGCCCCAGGGACATTGTATTTTTAAGACCTACTCTTAAACTGCAGCAAATTAAAAATTAAGGGCTTTATTCTCAAATAACACTGTATTGTCTCTTTGGATATGCACTTACCTACTTTTCACCAAGATCAAAATCTCACCACGCAAATTCAGCCAAATTCTATATTGATAGCCGAGTGTGCAGATTAGAACATTATATTAAACCTTCCAGGTTAATTAAGAGAAAAAATCACTCCATCATAGAAATTTATATCACTGAAGTTACATATCTAATAAGAAGGTCTTCATTTTCAAAAGATTTCTTTACTTTAAAATGGACAAGTGGGGATTTAAAAAAAATTTTTAGAGTATGACCACATCATAATCCATTAAAAATAATTTTTTACTTCAATAATAGTCTGCTTTCAGTATTTTGGGGTTACAAACAATGCTGCCGTGGATGCATCTGTACACAGAGTATACATTTGCAAGTATATACCTACAGAACAAGTTCTCAGAAGTGAACTTTGCGTATTCATATGACGCTACCAAAGTGTTAATTACTACAGCTTTGTAATATGTTTTCTTATCTGTTAGGACTAGTCCCTTGTTATTCTTTTTTTAGAATTTTCTCAAATTATGTCCATATTTTTATTTTACTGGCATTTTCATTGTGATTGAAAGAAATACAATTTACTAAGACTTGCCATCTTGATGACTGAGTCTTCCTATTTATGAACAGGGTGTTTCCTTTTTATTTAAGTTTTTCTAGATGTTCCATTAGTATTTGAAATCTTTCTTCATTTCTCTTGTTAACTTTATTTTTGGAAACTAGTTTTGTTTCTCTTATAAATGAGATCTTCTCTTTTATTATATTTTCTAACTGGTTGTTATTTGAATATATATGAAGCAAGCTATAGGGTTTTGTGTAGTAAATGTTTGGCCACCTCCATGAGTTATTATTTCGGCTAGTTTATCAGTTTATTCTCTTGAATTTTCCAAATAAACAATCCCATCATCTCCAAATGGTGATGATTTTTACTTCTTTTCAATTCTTATACCTCTTTTTTAAAAAAGATTTTATTTGTTCATTTGCGAGAGAGAGAGAGAGATGTAGAAAGCACAAGCAGGGACAGAGGCAGAAGGAGAGGGAGAGCAGACACCCTGTTGAGCTGGGAGCCCGATGTGGGTGGGGCTCAATCCCAGGTCCTGAAGATCATAACCTGAGCCAAAGGCAGATGTTTAACCGACTAAGCCACCCAGGTGCCCCTCTTATACCTCTTCTTTTGTATCTCTTGTATAATTTTATTGAATAAAAATTTCAAGGTGTTGTAAAATGATAGGCATTTTTGAGCCTGACTTTACTGGAACTCCTGGAATGCTTCACTATTAGATCTGCATTAGCATTTGGGTGGAAATATATGGATATTTTTTATCTTGTTAAGGTAGTTTTTATTGATCTCCTTGTATTTTTTTTTTTAAGATTTTATTTATTTTTTTGACAGAGAGAGAAATCACAAGTAGGTGGTGGTGGCGGCAGGGCGGGGGGCGGGGGAGCAGGCTCCCTACCGAGCAAAGAGCCCAGTGTGGGGCTCAATCCCAAGACCCTGAGATCAAGACCCGAGCAGAAGGCAGAGGCTCAACCCACTGAGCCACTCAGGCACGCCTGATCTCCTTGTTTTTAAGATATTTTATTACAAATAAATATGGAACTTCAGCCCTTGCCTTTTTAGCATGAATGGAACTGATCAAATTGTTTCTCTGACTTCACCTGTACCTGTGGCAACTCATATTAACAGGTTTCTTAATTTTAAAGCATCTCTGTGTTTTTAGTGACTTGGTCATGGTGTCTTAATTAATCTCTTAACATGCTATTGTATTTTAATGTGTTATTTGGAATTATTTTTATGACAAGTTTATTGAGATATAACTCACATACCGTATAATTCACCCACTTAAAGTGTACAATTTAATGGGTTTTAGGATATTCGCAGAGTTGTGAACCCTCATGATCAATTTTAAGACATTTTCATCACCCCCATTAATTTCATGACCCATTAGTAGCCACTACCCATTGCCCCCACCCTCTTTCTCTTTCCTAGCATTAGGGAGCCACTAATCTACTTTCTGGCTGTATGGATTTGCTTATTCTGGACATTCCACATAAATGGAATCCTATAGTATGTGGTTCTTCATATCTGGTTTCTTTAACTTAACATAATGTTTTGGGGTTCATCCATGTATTGGGATGTCATTCTTTTTATGGCTGAAAAATATTCCACTGTATGGATAGAACACATTTATTTTCTTTTAATTCCCAGTGTTGTTAACATACAGTTAACTACTAAACTAATACTAATCTGTCTTAGTCTCAGGTGTATGATACAGCAACTTAACAGTTCCACACATGATTCAGTGTTCATCAAGATAACTGTACTTAGTCCCCTTCCCCTGCTTCACCCATCCCCCAACCGACCTCTCCTCTGGTAACCATCTGTTTGTTCTCTGTAGTTGAGTGTCTGTTTTTTTGGTTTATCTCTCTTTTTTTTTTCTTGTTCATTTGTTCTATTTCTCAAATTCCACATAAAAGTGAAATAATATAACACTTGTCTTTCTCTGTCTGACTTCTTTCACTTAACATTATACTCTGTATCCATCCGCGATATTGCAAATGGCAGACTATCGTTCTTTTATGGCTGGATAATATTCCATTGTCTATATGTATATACTACATCTTTTTTATCCATTCATCAGTTGATAGACACTTGGGCTGCTTCCATAATTTGGCTGTTGTAAATAATGCTGCAATAAGTATACAGGAGCATATATCCCTTTGAGCTAGAATTTTCATATTTTTTGGATAAATACCCACTAGTGCGATTACTGGATCATAGGATTGTTCTCTTTTTAAAGTTTTGTGGAACCTCCATACTGTTTTCCGCAGTGGCTGCACCAGTTTGCATTCTCACCAATAGTGCACGAGGGTTCCTTTTTCTCCACAACCTTGCAAACACTTGTTGTTTCTTGAGTTTTGGGTTTTAGGCATTCTGACAGGTGTCAGGTGATAAATCAGTGTGGGTTTGATTTACATTCCCCTGATGATGAGTGATGTTGAGCATCTTTGTGTGTGTGTGTTTTAATTTTTTTTAATTTAATTTCTTTTCAGCATAACAGAATTCATTGTTTATATGCACCACACCCAGTGCTCCATGCAATACGTGCCCTCCATAATACCCACCACCAGGCTCCCCCACCCTCCCACCCCCGCCCCTTCAAAACCCTCAGATTGTTTTTCAGAGTCCATAGTCTCTCATGGTTCACCTCCCCTTCCAATTTCCCTGAACTCCCTTCTCCTCTCCATCTCCCCATGTCCCCTGTGTTATTTGTTATGCCCCACAAATGAGCGAAACCATATGATAATTGACTCTCTCTGCTTGACTTATTTCACTCAGCATAATCTCTTCCAGGCCCATTCATGTTGATACAAAAGTTGGGTATTCATCCTTTCTGATGGAGGCATACTCCTCCCTAGTGTATATGGATCACGTCTTCCTCATCCATTCTCCCATTGAAGGGCATCTCAAGGTTCTTTCTACAGTTTGGCGACCATGGCCATTGCTGCTATGAACATTGGGGTACAGATGGCCCTTCTTTTCTCTCCATCTGTATCTTTGGGGTAAATACCCAGTAGTGCAATTGCAGGGTCATAGGGAAGCTCTATTTTTAATTTCTTAAGGGATCTCCACACTGTTCTCCAAAGTGGCTGCACCAACTTGCATTCCCACAACAGTGTAAGAGGGTTCCCCTTTCTCCACATCCTCTCCAACACACGTTGTTTCCTGTCTTGCTAATTTTGGCTATTCTAACTGGCGTAACGTGGTATCTCAATGTGGTTTTGATTTGAGTTTGAGCATCTTTTCATGTGTCTATTGGCCATCTATAGGTCTTTGGAGAAATGCTATTCATATCTTCTGTCCATTTTTTTATTTGTTTTTTGGTGATTTGTTTATTTTTGTTTTGGTTTTGGTTTTTTTTTGTGTGTGTTGAGTTGTATAAACTCTTTATATATCTTGGATACTAACCCTTTATCAGATGTCATTTGCAAATATCTTCTCCTGTTCAGTAGTTTGTCTTTTAGTTTTGTTGGTTGTTTCCTTTGCTGTGCCAAAGCTTTTTAAATTTTGATTAGTCCCAATAGTTTATTTTTGCTTTTGTTTCCCTTGCCTCAGAAAACATACTTAGAAAGATGTTGCTATACCCAATGTCAGAGAAATTACTGCCTGTGCTCTCTTACAGGATTTTTATGGTTTCAGGGCTCCCATTTAGGTCCTTAATCCACTTTGAGTTTACTTTTGTGTATGATATAAGATATGCTTCTTTCTTTTCATGTAGCTGTCCAATTTTCCCAACACTGTTGAGGAGATTTTTTCCCATCGCATATTCTTCCCTCCTTTGTCATAGATTAATTGGCCATATAATTGTAAGTTTATTTCTGAGCTTTCTCTTCTGTTCTGTTGATATATATGTCTATTTTTGTAAGGTACCATACTATTTTGATTACTACAGCTTTGTAATATAACTTGAAGTGTGGAATTGTGATACCTCCAGTTTCATTTTTCAAGATTGCTTTGGCTATTTGGGGTCTTTTGTAGTCCCATACAAATTTTAAGATTGTTTGTTCCAGTTCTATGAAAAATGCCATTGATATTTTAACAGGGATTGCATTGTATCTGTAAATTGCTTTGGGTAGTATAGACTTTTTTTTTTTTTGGTTGAAAATATTTTTACTCATTCTATAAGTTATTTTTGTGGATAACACTTAAGATAACACTTGTTGAGTATTTATTCATAGTGAGTTTATTCTTTTTTCCTTTTTTTAGCATCTTAATTTAATTTTATTTTTTCATGTTCCAAGATTGTTTATGCACCACACCCAGTGCTCCATGCAAAACATGCCCTCCTTAATACCCACCACCAGGCTCACCCATCCCCTCACCTCCCTCCCCTCCAAAACCCTCAGTTTGTTTCTCAGAATCTACAGTCTCTCATCTTTCATCTCCCCCTGTGATTTATCCCCAATTCACTTCTCCTCTCCTTCTCTTAATGTCCTCCATGTTATTCCTTCTGTTCCACAAGTAAGTGGAACCATATGATAATTGACTCTCTCTGTGATTTATTTCACTCAGCATAATCTCCTCCAGTCCCCTCCCTGTTGATACAAAAGTTGGGTATTCATCCTTTCTGGTGGAGGCATAATACTCCATTGTATATATGGACCATATATTCTTTATCCATTCATCTGTTGAATGGCATCTCAGTTCTTTCCACAGTTTGGTGATTGTGGATATTGCTGCTATGAACATTGGGGTACAGATCGCTCTTCTTTTCACTACATCTGTATCTTTTGGGTAAACTGGGTACTATAGACATTTTAACAATATTTGCTCTTATAATCCATGAGCATGGAATGTCTTTCCATTTGTTTGTACTGTCTTCAACTTCTTTCATTAGTGTTTTCAGAGTACTGGTGTGTCACCTTCTTGGTTAAGTTTAATCCTAGGTATTTTGTTATTTCTGGTATAGTTGTAAATGGGATTGTTTTTATAATTTCTCTTTCTGCTACCTCATTATTAGTGTATAGAAATGCCACAGATTTCTGTACATTGATTTTGTATGCTGCAAAGTTGCTGAATTCATTCATCAATTCTAGTAGTTTTTTGGGGGATGGATAGACCATATTTTGTTCATTTATTTATTACAGACAATTGGATTGTTTCCACTTTTAGCCCATTATGAATAGTGCTGCTATGAACATTTGTGTAGATGTTCTTATGACAAGTTACTTTTCTCTTGGGTGTATGTAGCCATATAGGAACTCTATGTTTAACTTTCTGAGGAATTGCCAGACTGTTTTCCAAGTTGGCTGAACAATTTTATATTCCTATCAGCAGTGTATAATGTTATCTGGGCTTTTTGCATTGATACTCATCAGTAAAATTGGTCCACAGTTTATTGCACTATCTTATTTAGATTTTAATATCACTGATATGCTGGCTTCTTGAAAGAATTTAGAACCTTTCTTATCTTTTGAACCATCTAATCTGGCTCACCCTAAGTTGCTACCATAATACTAGATCAGAGAAAGTTATGATTTGAAGTTGGCAACAAATAGTGAAATTTTTATATTAAAATGTGCTTGAAAGTTCATAAGTTTAAAAATGAATGAAAACATTAAAAAATAATTAATTTTGTGATTTCACATTTAATGGCACATAGTTCAAATTCAATACGAAATTAGAGCTAATTCTAATTTTTTATCATCACTTTGTTTTACTCCCATGTAAATTAATTAGCTGTCATTATTATAGAATCAGAGATATTTGGAGTGGGAAATATAATAAGTACCTTTCATTCCAAGATCTCAAAACCCTTTACCAGTCCAGAATATATGGGTCACCAACTTAGGGGGTTCAAATGTTAGGCAAATCTGTCTTCCTTTTGGACTCTGAAATAAGTTTATTTCAGCTAAAATAGAGACAAAAACACAGACCCAGAGAGTAGGCTCAGTTTTAAAGCCAGTCCAGAAATATATAATAAACTAGAGCCATAGCTTTCAAACTTCAGTATGAGAATCATCTGTAGAACTTGTTATGACACTAGTTTGTCCAGGCAAACTTAATTCTCTGGTGTGATGAATGGGGACAGGCTGAATTTTGTTCACTGGTGTGATGAGGCCCACAGACCATTGCACTGAGGTGGAGGGAGGAGGTCAATGGGACAGAGTATGTAAAGGGATTTCTGAGGTTTATAAGTAAAGTTCTATTTCTTGGTCTGGGTTTTGGTTACAAAGGTATTTGCCTCATAATTAAGGCATATATTTGTTTCACATAGTTTTCTGTTTTAGTCTTCTATTCTATAATAAAAAGTGTTGGGTTTTTTGATTGTTCTGAAAGCTATATCGTGGTTTCAGGGAAAGGGAAAAAGGTATCCAGGCCTGAATGAGAGCAGAAATCAGAGAGCAAATATGGAGGGCGTTCTGGAGAACTGACTGTCTGTGGGCACTAAAGAAAGGTGGGGGATTAAGAGAGCAGTTTGGGACATGCTGCATTTGTGTGGTTGTAGGACATAAATGTGTGCTCTCTATGTGACAGTAACTAGCATGTGATTAAGAAGAAAGTTCAACAAAGCTGAAATCATCAAGAGAGTATGGTACTGGCACAAAAACAGACACATAGATCAATGGAACAGAATAGAGAGCCCAGAAATAGACCCCCAAGTCTATGGTCAACTAATCTTCAACTAAGCAAGAAAGAATGTCCAATGGAAAAAAGACAGTCTCTTCAAGAAATGTTTTTTTTGGAAAATTGGACAGTCACACACAGAAGAATGAAACTGGACCAATTCCTTACACCACACACAAAAATAGACTCAACATGGATTTAACACTTCAATGTGAGACAGGAGTCCATCAAAATCCTTGAGGAGAACACAGGCAGCAACTTTGACCTCAGCCGCAGCAACTTCTTCCTAGAAACATCACCAAAGGCAAGGGAAGCAAGGGCAAAAATGAACTATTAGGACGTCATCAAGATCAAAAGCTTTTGCACAGCAAAGGAAACAGTCAACAAAACCAAAAGGCAACTGCCAGAATGGGAGAAGATATTTGCAAATGACATATCAGATAAAGGGCTAATATCCAAAATTTATAAAGAACTTATCAAACTCAACAGCCAAAGAACAAATAATACAATCAAGAAATGGGCAGAAGACATGAACAGGCATTTCTGCAAAGAAGACATCCAGATGGCCAACAGACACATGAAAAAGTGCTCCACATCACTCGGCATCAAGGAAATACAAATCAAAACCACAATGAGATATCACCTCACACCAGTCAGAATGGCTAAAATTAACAAGTCAGGAAATGACAGATGTTGGAGAGAATGCAGAGAAAGGGGAACCCTCCTACACTGTTAGTGGGAATGCAAGATGGTGCAGCCACCCTGGAAAACACCATGGAGATTCCTCAAAAAGTTGAAAATAGAGCTACCCTATGAGCCAGCAATCACACTACTGGGTATTTACCCTAAAGATACAAACGTAGTGATCTGAAGGGGCAAGTGCACCCGAATGTTTATAGCAGCCATGTCCACAATAGCCAAACTATGGAAAGAACCAAGAACCTAGATGTCCATCAACAGATGAATGGATAAAGAAGATGTGTGTGTGTGTGTGTGTGTGTGTGTGTGTGATGATGAAATACTATGCAGCCATCAAAAGAAATGAAATCTTGCTATTTGCAATGACATGGATGGAACTAGAGGATATTATAATGAGTGAAATAAGTCAATCAGAGAAAGACAATTATCATATGATCTCTCTGATATAAGGACTTTGAGAGGCAGGTGGGGCGTTGTGGGGAGTAGGGAAAGAAAAATGAAACAAGATGGGATCGGGAGGGAGACAAACCATAAGAGACTCTTTATCTCAGGAAACAAACTGAGGGTTGGGGGCAGGGATAGGGTGGCTGGGTTGTGGACATTGGGGAGGGTATGTGCTATGGTGAGTGCTGTGAAATGTGTAAGCCTGATGATTCACAGACCTGTACCCTGGGGCAAATAATACATTATATGTTAATTTAAAAAAAGAGGAAAATTCAAATCTCAGGAAATGTGCTGGAAGATTTGGAGATCAACCTGGAAAGATTAGAGCAGAACTATGGAAACTGGAACGTAAAAGAAGATGGCTAAGAAGAGAATCTTAGAAAATACCTGTTTGGGGGCAGAGTAATAGGGGCCAATCAGGGATACAGAGAAGGAGCTGGATACAGGAAGGCTGATGCCAGGTGGATTGGTATAAAACTATTCCCTATAAAACTATTCTGGAAGTAAGTCCAGGAAAGAATGTCAAAGAGCGGAGACCAGCAGCAGTGTAGCCACTGCAGATCACTGGCAAATTGTAGAACCGTGCTCATGTCTGCTGTGAGAAAGGTTATATTACGAGGGCAGAGGAATCAATGAGAGTAGACTCCCCATGCCAAAGTGTTGATGGTGAACAGAAAGAGCCAAGTAGTATGTGTAGCAAGAAGAAGCAGAATTGAGGGAAGAGGGGAGCATGTAATATATGTAGTATATATATGTAATATATGAGTAATATATGTAATCAGGGGGTAATATATGAGCAAGTAATATATGAAGTAATATATGAAGTCAGGGGGTGTGATTTGATGGAGCAAGCTCTAGAGTGCTGCTTCTCAAGTATGGTCCCCAGACCAGCAGCATCAGGACCACTTGGAGATTTGTTGGAAATGCTGATTGGCACCCTGCACCCCAGACCTACTGAATCTAAAACGCTGGGATTGAAGCCTGGAATCTAACAAACCTACTGAGCATTCCAATACATGCCCAAGTTTGAAAACCACTAAGCTAGAGGAAAAAGGGAGTGGTTTAATCCTACATATAGGTGGGAGGGCTGTCCTTGAAAGGATGAGTAAACCTACTTATTTTCAGAGGAGAGGCGAAGGGAAAAGATGAAGAGGGAAAAGATACCAGATAGCCCCAGGCTCGTGGTGAGGTCATCTTAAAGAACAAAGCCTTGGGATGTTGGGGAGCTAAAAAGGAGGGTGCCCATATCCAACCTCCAAATTCTTGCTTCCTATACAGTGTGTCTAAGATTTAATTCCTCTTCCTCTTTCCTGTCCGAATAATGCCTCTAAAATCACATTTCACCTTCCACCTTCTTCAGCATACCTTCCCCAACATGACAATCTGTAATTATTTTGTTTCCTTTCCAAATAAGACTATTTGTTTCCTTTGACTATTTTCATTTTGTTACTTAGAAACAGGTCCTCTTTGTCCTATCCCTCCCCGCCTCCAGAGAAGTGCTGAAAAGCACTGTGGTTGGACTGGCTCCCAAGCTAGGAAATCAACAGGTTAATGTCCCATCTCATTCTTGTTTTTCCGTTCTGGATTTAGATTCCTTTCCCCAAGTATTTAAAACACTACTACAGAATCTTCTAGCATATGGCATTTTGAAACTCTAGGAAAGATCAGGGAAAGTGGAGGGACAAGTGACAAATAGGGAAGTATTTGTAAGAAGAGAAATGATTCCCCAGTTTATGTAAACACTATCAGTGACTTGAATGGACCCTCTGTAAGGATGAGCTAAAACCAAAGAGAGATGTTGAGTAGTAAGATATAAGAAACTGTGGGAAGAGTTCCTGGAGTCTGTTGCAAGGAACAATGCCTGTAACATTCCACTCCCCACTGCTGCTAAGGCAGCTGGATTTTTTGTTTGTTTGTTTGTTTTTGTTTTTTTAAATATTCTAAGCTCTTTACATTTGGCAAGCATAATCAAGAATTGTGTCAGTACAGTACTTTTGCAAAACACAAGGGATGACCTTTCTAACAACAGAGTTAGAAACTATGACTCACTCCCCATTGAGGAGTCTGCAAATATAATGCTAAACAAATATTAACTGTGGGAATGTAAGAAAAGAAATGCCTTAAATCTGTAAGGGGAGAGCTACCTGTGAGCACCACAGTGAAATACAAATTATATTAAACATGTTTGATGTTAGGTTTTATTAGAAACTTAAAACAGAGACTTTTGTTTGAGAGAGAGAGAGAGAGTGTGTATGTGTGTGTTTTAAATCACAAGATAGGAATCCTATCAGAAACTGACTTGGCTTTGCATTTCGAGTCGACCCTTCAAAGCAAAGCCAGAATGAAAAAATCTAAGTTAATGCAAGAGTAAAAACAAGGAAACTAATATTTATAGAGCCCTAATAATTCACTTTCATATATTCTAGCTCATTCGATTCTTTATCATTGTGCAATGCAACTAATGTCTGTTGCAGATGAAGGCTATGGTACTCAACATCTCCCAGCCCTGCTGGCCCATAAGTTGGCCTGTAAGTGATGGAGCTAGTATTCAAACTCAGAGCTTTCTAGCTCGCTGCAAGCCCAGCATTCTTCCTGCTGTGCACTATCTGTTAGACTTTCTAGGTTTACCATGCCTATAGCTGTTACGATTTTTCTAAATCATGAGGAATTCTGTGATGATGATTGATTTTGTATTTCTTTCTGTAAAATTGTACTTTGCTTTGTAATGAATTTCAAACAGAAATATGATTTTGACATTGTGGTGAAATAAAATGGAGATAATATACACATTTTACTTCAATGTCAATATAATTATTGGTAACACATGGGCATGATTTGGGGGTTAGAAGAACCATCCTTTACTTGTCTTTGCATCTGAATGTTATGCCTTAGATTGTAAAGTTCACATAGGCCAAGGGGCCTAGTAGGATGTTTGCAGACACCTTGCTATCTTTCAGAAAACACTTCCTTTTTAGCTTTTCTTTAACAGTTTGTTGAGGTAAAATTGGCATCCACTAAAGTGTATGCATAATTTTACAAGTTTAAAAAATTGTGTACACCTTTGAAACCATCACCACAGTCCAAATACTGAACATGTCTCTCACACGTAGAACTTTCTTCTTGCCCTTTGATAAACCCTCCTTTCTGCTTCTTGAAGTTTCTTCCCTCTCCATTGATTTGTTTTCCCTCACCTTATGTGAGTTTATATTTTCTAAGGTTTTTTCTTAATTTTTTAAGATTTTATTTATTTATTTGACAGACAGAGATCACAAGTAGGCAGAGAGGCAGCAGAGAGAGAGGAGGAAGCAGGCTCCCTGCCGAGCAGAGAGCCCAACTCAGGGCTTGATCCTAGGACTCTGGGATCACGACCTGAGCCAAAGGCAGAGTCTTTAACCCACTGAGCCACCCAGGTGCCCCCTTTTTAATTTTTTTTTAAAGATTTTTCTAGAGTTTTAAATAAATGAAATGATTCAGTATGTGCTTTCAGTTAGTAAAAGTATTTTGAGATTCATCTATGTTGCTAGAAGTATTGACAGTTCCTTCCTTTTTATTCCAGAGTTGTGTCCTATGTACACTATAATCTGTTTCTGCTTTCACCCTTTGATGAAATTTTGGGTTGTTGCTAGTATGGGGCTGTTACAAATGAAACTGTTAAAGAGTATTTATGTCCACATATGGATATGTGGATATATGTTTTGTATGGATATGTGTTTTCACTTCTCTGGGGGTAAATACCTAGGAGTGGAACAGCTAGATCATATAGAGGCACGTATGTAACATTTTAAGGAAACTGACAAACTATTTTCCAAAATGATTGTACTTATATTCCCATCAGTGGTGTCAGAGAGTTCCATTTTTATTTTTATTTTATTTTATTTTAAAGATTTTATTTATTTATTTGAGAGAGAGAGAGAGAGAGAGAACATGAGAGGTGAGAAGGTCAGAGGGAGAAGCAGACTCCCCATGGAACTGGGAGCCTGATGCGGGACTCAATCCCAGGATTCCGGGATCATGACCTGAGCCGAAGGTAGTGGTTTAACCAACTAAGCCACCCAGGTGCCCTCAGAGAGTTCCATTTTTACCCCATCCTCACCAAAACTCTATATGGTCAATCTTAAATGATAACCTTTCTAATAAGTATATAGTGGTATCTCATTAGGACTTTAATTTGAATTTCCCCATTTACTAATGATGTTGGATATCTTTTCATGTGCTTATTTGACACTTATATATCTTTGGTAGAGTGTCTGTTCAAATGATCTACCCACCTTTTTCTTTTATTTTTTATTGGGTTCCTTGTTTTCTTATTTTCATACCCTGAGAGTTCATTAAATTTTTTCCTAGGTTTATATGTAAGCTTTATATGACCCAGGCTTTTATCAGATATATGATTTACAAATATCCACCCCGCCAAGGTTTGTGGCTTCTCTTCCCATTCAACTTGTAGCATCTTTCAAACTGCAGCAGTTTTTAATTTTAATGAAGTCTAATTTACCAATTTGTTCTTTTATGGATCATGCATCCTGTGTCATATCTAAGAAGCCCTTGTTTGACCCAGTGTTACAAAGATTTTCTTTTGTATTTTCATCTATGAGTTTTACAGTGTTAGTTTTTACATTTAATTTTGTGATCCATTTGGAATCAGTTTTTTTTTTTAATGTACAAGATACGTGTTAGAGATCTTTAAAAAAATAATAAGTGGATATCCAAATGTTAAGACACTATTTGTTAAAAAACACTCTCCTTTATCCACTGAATTACCTCCATTTATTTAGGTCTTATTTAATTTCTCTCAACTTTTGTCAGAATTATCTCTAAGTATTTCATATTTTATGTTACTAATAGTTTGAGGGTTTTTTTTTTTTTAATTTATTTGACAGAGAGATCACAAGTAGGCAGAGAGGCAGGCAGAGAGAGAGGAGGAAGCAGGCTCCCTGCTGAGCAGAGAGCCTGATGCAGGACTTGATCCCAGGACCCTGAGATCACGACCTGAGCCGAAGGCAGAGGCTTAACCCACTGAGCCACCCAGGTGCCCCATAGTTTAGAATTTTTTAATGTTTTAAATGTTTTAATAGGGAATTGGAAGTTACAAGTTCCAATTATTTGTTGCTTATATGAAGAAATATAACTGATTTCTGTATATTGGTCTTGTATTCGACAACCTTGCTTAACTCATGTATTCTGCTTGCTTTTTTTGTGTATTCCATTGGATATTTTACATAGATGGTCAGGTTTCCTGCTCATAGAAACAGTTTTACTTCTTCCCTCCCAGTCTTGATGACTTGTTTTTTTCCTTGTCTTATTACACTAGCTAGAATCTCCAATGCAATGCTTAATAATGAGAGGAAACATCCTTTCCTTATTCTGATGTTTAGGGAAGAAGCATCTAGTCTTTCACCATTGGAGGATGATACTGGCTCTGGGTTTTCATAGATGACTTTTTTCAGATTGGTGAAGTTCCCTTTTGTTCTTAGGCTGCTGAGAGTTTTTATCAGTAGTAGATGTTGGACTTTGACAATGCATTTTCTGCACTTATTGAGATGTTCATATGGTTTTTCTTTTCTAGTTCATTAATATGGTAAATTATATTGATAGAATTTTGAACATTAAATCAACCTTCCTGTATTCCTAGGATTGATATAGATACATACTTCTGTACCTATAGATATTATATATTTATATTGTATATATTTATATTATTTTTACATTAATAAATATATTTATATTTATTAATATATTTTATGAAGGAACTTTTATATTCCTTATTATCATGTTACTATCTGTAGAATCCGTATTGATTCCACTTGACTCATTCATGATGTTGGTGGTTTATGTCTTCTCCGTTTTCCTAGTCACTCTGGCTAGAGGTTTATCAATTTTATTGCTCTTCTCAAAGAACCAGTGTTTGGTTACAGTGATTTTTCTCTATGTTTCTGCTTTCTTGAATTTCATTTATTTCTGTTCTGATCTTTACTTCCTTTCTTCTGGTTATGTTGAGTTTACTTCTTTTTTTTGTTTGTTTGGTTTTTGTTTTTTGGTTTTTGGTATGTTTATTTAGCTGGTAGCTGACTCTATTGATTTGGACCTTTCTTTTCTGATATAGACATTTAGTGCTATTAATTTCCATTCTATACATCCCACAAATTTAGTGGCATCCCACAAATTTTATATGTTGTATTTTCATTTTCATTCAATAAAAATATTTCTCAATTTCTGTTTTGATTTCATGTTTGGATGTTATGTTATTCGTAAGTGAATTATTTACTTTCCAAATATTTGGAGATTTTACAGAAAACATTGATTTCTAATTTAATTCCATAGTGGAGAGGAACTTATTTCTTTTAGATTTTATTTATTTATATATTTATTTGAGAGGGAGATAGAGAGTGGGGGTAAGAGCAGAGGGAGAGAGAAAAGCAGACTCCATGCTGAGTGTGGAGTCTGATACAGGGCTTGATCCCACCGCCCTGAGATCATGACCTGAGCTAAAACCAAGTATTTGATGCTTAATGAACTGAGCTACCCAGGTGCCCCAGGGAACATATTTTTATATTACTGGAATGCCTTTAAATTTGTTGAAAGTTAAAAATATGATCCAGAAAAGCTATGTTTTGGTAAATGCTTCCTATCTAGTTGGGAAAAAAAAAAGATATATTCTGCTATTATTGGATGGAGTGTTCTATAAATATCAATTAAGTCATGTTGGTTAATATCATTGTTAAAACCATCTATAACTTTGGTTATTTTCTGTCTAATTCAATTAATTAATGAGAAAAGAGTATTGAAATTTCTCATTATAATTGTGGTTTTGTCTGTGTTTTCTTACAGTAATAACCATTTGGGCTTCACATTAGAAACTCTGTTACTCAGTTTGTAAATATTTAGAAGTGTTATATCTGCTTCTTGAATTGCTCCTTTAACATTGTAATGTGATCCTTTTTACATCTGGTAATATACTTTGCTCTGAAATCTACTGTCTGGCATTCATATAGCTGCTCTGGCATTCTTTTGACTAGTGTTGCTTGGTATGACGTCCACTTTTAATCCATTCATGCTTCCCATTTAAAATACATTTACTTAGTAAGCCACATATACTTCCATTTAGCATTTTAATCCAGTCTGACACCCTTTGCCTTTTAATTGGGGGACATTTAGACCATTTTCACTTAGTACAAGTACTAATATGGTTTGATTTAACTCATTTTGCCTTTTGTTTTCTGTTTATGCCATCTGTTCTTTCTTCTTTTCATTTTTCTCTGCCCCCCCTTGATTAAATGAGTAGATTTTATTATTCTAGTTTTTATCCTTTATTGACTTATCAGCCATAATTGTGTTTAGTTGTTTTAGTAGTTGCTGTAGGTGTTATACCATACATTTTTAAATTCTATCCTCAAGTGATGGACCACTTCAACTACACTATAAAAACCTGATCATAGTATACTTCTATTACTTCCTCCCAGTCGTATGCTATTCTATAATATGCTATATTCTACTTAAGTATGTGTTATAAACCCTGAAGTACTTGTTATTTAACCAGTCAGTAATATTTCAAACAAAGTTAAATAATAAGAAAAAAACTTACATATTTGCCCATGTAGTTACAAATTTTAGTTCTCATCATTTCTTTCTGTTGATCCATATTTTTGGCTGGTATGAATATTTTTGTGCCTGAAGGACTTTCTTTACATTTCTTGTGGTGTAGATCTGCTGGTAATTAATTTTTTCAGCTTTTGTATGTCTTAAAACATCTATTTCATCTTTTGGGTGGGGGGAACCCAACACAAGGCTCTATCTCATGACCCTCAAATCATGACCTGAGCTGAAATCAAGAGTTGGATATTTAACTAGCTAAGTCACCCCATTGCCCTCAGGTATTTTATATTTTACCTTCTTGGAATCTGAATGTTTTTATATCCCTTTAAATGTTTCTAAATTTTGTTCTGGGTCACAGCTAAGTCATTTTGAAATAATTTAAAATAAGAAAGGGAAAAAAGTGAGGGTATATGCAAAGAAGTAATTAAAATGATTGTCTGTGGGATATAAGCTGGGTAAGGAGGGAAGAGAAACGTTATGTAAGAGAGATAGGGACATGGTGATGAGACTAGTAGACTGTTGGCCAGGGGCACTGAAGAATGGTTGGGATTAGAGTACCTTCTGGAAGGGATGAGCTATGAAAGGGCTGGTTGGAGAGTAGGTCAGGGTTTCAGTTATTTAAAAAAAAAAAAAGAGGAACAATTAGGCCATACTGGAGCCCATCTGTGACCTGCATGTTACTGACCTGCGATGAAGTGAGTTCAGAAATTGAAAGGGAATGTTTTGGAACACTACTGTGATATCCAAGCATATGATCGGTGAACTTGTGTTTAGAATGTCTTGGCTTTTAAAATCTCATTTGCCTATCAATGTTTACTCTATTTTATGAAACTGTCAGTCTGCAACAGATTGAATATAAACAACAACAACAAAAAATCTGGTCTTTCTCCACAACTAAAGTACTGCTTTAGATTATCGTCACGTGAGTTATCTGAGAAGAGTGGAGGGCAAGGTCTTTGGAAGAGAAGAGTTAGAAGGACCAGCTCCTTGAATATAGAAGTCACCGTCACCCTTTGCCTTCCAAGAGAGAAGGCCTCCTGATTGCACAGCTTCAGGGGGCAGGCTTCTCATTGTATACTACATGAACACCGCCAATGTAGAACACAGTGTGAATGGTGCTCTGTGAGTGTTCAAGAAGGTGGCTGTTGATTTTTCCATTTTACAGATGGGAAAGCAAACTCCATGTTCACATAGCCAGTCAAGGAAGGAACCAAAATTTGAACCTAAGTGTATCTGTCACACCAAAGCAGACTCTTTTCTCTATACCACTCTTTGTCATGTGCTTACGGTTATGGGGGCAGCATAGCCATAAGCCTCATGAGAACTAGGAAAAAATGCTTTCTGGGAATGTGTTGTGATCCACATGGCCAAACAGTGCATTTCAGTCTCTTTTAGATTTACTCTTGTTACATCTGCTGTGGTAATCCATGGCCAGTTGCTGCCTAGACCCCATCTCTCCATCTGTCTTTGTTGAACCAAGAGGCTGAAGTTCCTCAGGAATCCAATATCCAGTACCCACCACAGGATTTCCTATACTTTCTGTTCATGTGCTTTATTAATTACTTATGTATTAGAAACATTTTTCTAAATAATGGTTTATGGTACAGTAAAATTATGAGTAATTTTAACACTTTTCTCTTTTCCCCAAAATTTATATAATGGGTACATTACTTTTATGACTGGAAAAAGTCAAGTATAGATGTATATTTTAAACCAGATTGTTCATGTAGAAACTCTCTAAGACTCTTAGGTCTCTGATGAGAGCTGAGTAGGTCTGGTTTCCCACCGAGCCTGAGTCCCAGTTGCATGGGAGGCCTTGGCGTTTCCATATAAGTTGGTATTGGTTATGTCCCATGCTCTACAGGCGCATGGAGTTTTTGAGGAATGAATGTAAAAACAAAGTGGGCATTTATCTCTTGAGGCTTTCCTGGTTTCCTCCATTCCTTGTCTCTCAAGTAGGTCTAAGCAAATACAACAGTAGAGCTCATTTGTAAAGCTTGTCCATATGTGACAGGATGACGGATTCTTTTGGAAAGCCCTCCCTGGAGCTCTAAGTCTGTATGCTCACACAGTACATAGGAGGCAGCATCAGAATTATGGGTTTATGTGTCCACCTGCCCTGCTAGGCTGCCATCAAGAAGGCATGGCCTGTGGCCCAGCACAGGGCCCACCACATAGTAGGTGCTCAGTAGCAATGAGTCGAATGAGTGAATGGGCAACCAGTGCTGTCTGCATAGATAATTTCGTGGTGATGTGTTCAATCTTTTCTACCTTAAGAAATTCACTAGCACTAATGTTTATTAGTGTACATGGGAAGAACTTTTGGACTTACCAAAGTAAGACTTATTTTTGTATTCAAACAAATGGCTTTTCACTCTGGGAAAATGTAGAAGAAATAACCCACCAAGGTAAGCAAATATAACTGGATAGGGTAGGATATGCTCACTCAGTTTGGTTTTAAATAATAATCAAAAGAGAAAAGAGGAGCACTTGGGGTGCCTGGGTGGCTCAGTGGGTTGAGCATCTGCCTTCGGCTCAGATCATGATCTCAGGGTCCTGGGATCGAGTCACACATCGGGCTCTTTGCTCAGTGGGGAGCCTGCTTCCTCCTTTCTCTCTGCCTGCCTCTCTGCCTGCTTGTGATCTCTCTGTCAAATAAATAAATAAAATCTTAAAAAAGAAAGAAAGAAAGAAAAGCACAATTTTACTTTTCTGAAAAATAGCACTGCAAATCAGTTTTGATGTGAAGAGATCATTATTAAATCATTAAAATACTTAAAGATGGTAAAATGCTAATCATCACAATTATTAATTAAAAGTAAGTCAGAATCTTTCATTGGCTTCCTAAGCACAACTAGCACTACTTAAATATGTGTTATTAATTATTGTTGTTAATCTGAGGTTTAAAACCTGATCCTCTTTTGGGAGACGAAGTGTCAGGATGGGTGAATTTTTAAATGTGCCTAAAACGAGGACTACCAAATGAAGGTTGGCTTTTTTTTTCTTCCATCTTGCCAAATCACTCATTTCGTCAATAAGAAATGCAAGTGACATGCAGGCAAGATAGATATACGCTAAGTTTCAAATAATTTCTTTTTATAAATTTGCATTCCAGTCAGATGGGGAATACTTTGATCCCAATATGCACCTCAGTGATGTTAAGAGTCTAGACTCATTGTAATGACTATGGTTCATCTACAAAAAAACTATAAAAAGACTAGCACAAGCTTAACTATTGTATCTAAATAGAGAATGCTTCCTCTTCTAGATTTGAAGACTAAATATAATATAGAGCAGACAGTTCCATCCCTAGTTTTTTTTTTATTATACCTTTTGAAGTAATTTGTATATACCTTTTAAATAATTTCAAGTGCCACAAAAAATAATGTTAATAGCTCAAAATCAAAAGTTAAAAAAAAAACCTAAGTATAATTTTTTAAAATCTTTTTCTCCTCAAGCGTTTTACGATGGGATAATGAGACAGATGTCTCTCAACTGGAAGGACATTTTGACATTGTTATGTGTGCTGACTGGTAAGTACATAAAAATCATAAAACTCCTGTTAGGAAAAATAGCTTTGCTGGAGTAATTGGGCTGTGCTGCTTTGCTGACGGCTAAGCAAAGTCAACAAATGAAGCACAAAGCCACCTTAACCTCAACAAATTAATATTCATCTCCCTGTGACAGTTACAAGGTAGTCTTCTATCACACAGTAACTTCTACCACATTATTTCCCAAAGATTGATTTTGAGAAGCATTTCCATTTTCTGGAATTGCCTCTGTTTCATGCTTGACGTATCAGTAAATGGACGACTTAGGCAAATTGCAAATAATTATGGCTCAGAGAGGAATAGTCTGGAGAAAAAGGAGTTTATCAACACAAACAGCTCAATTAGCTTACTTCTTAGGAGAGATCTGACTATTGATATAAGGGAATATATGTATATGTGTGTACACACACATATGTGCCCCAACAAATAGACGCATTTGTGCAATATCTTTGGGGAAATATCTTTTCTTAAAATGTATGTTTGCTATCTAAATTTTCAGTGTCTTCAATTAAGATATTTAATTATACACAAAACAGGAATTATAACATTACATTGTATTGTTATGCAAATAACATTAAAATCTCTGTCAGGTGCCTGCCTTTAAAAATAATTTACATTAGATATTTTTTCTTCTCATTTGGCTCAGTCTACTTACTGTTAATGAAGTCTGATCCTAAGTTACAGGATAAATCTGTATCAAACCTTAATAATTATTTCAAATAATCTTAGGTATTTTCTTTCATGCATGTTGACTAATAAATATTTTAACATACGGAAACACTGACAGTTCAAAAGTATTTTCTCTGTTAAGAGTAAGATCTTATTTATAGTTTCATTATGTTCTTACAACACTTGAGATTGAAAATACAAGTTCAGATTCTGAAGAAGTTCTATTGTATTGATTAACCCAATTATAAGATCCAGAACCTGGAGAAGACTTTTCCTAGAGGGGAGTTAAATGAAATTTTCAGGCAGTCATTATTATTACTATTTTAAATAAAACTTTCAATAGGTAACTCTTTTATGTAAGTCATTGGAATCAGATTTGCTTTCTTTTTTTCTTCTGAAAAAAAAAAAAAAAAAAAAACACTCCTCCGTGGAAAAGAAGCATTCTGTTGTGTTTCTAGCTGAGATTTCCTAGCTTTCCAAGGCCCTTTTAGTGTCTTTGTACCCCATTTCAGAAAAACCTTGTTCCAAAAGAGGGAGAAACAGATTTTGGACTCATCAATGATATTGTGCCTAATGTTACATTCCTCATCTAATCAGAAATAAGGAGTTAAACCCTCAGCATATGATTTGAGCAAGTAATTTAGTAAATGCCTCTCCTCACCAAATATGAGAAAGGATCCTCCAGGTTTCATTGCACAGATGAAGATAATGCTGGCAGGATTAGGTCAGATTAAGCACAGAAGTCAGATCAGAGAGCAGCAGAAAAGACGGAAGGAGGGCAGCATCTTCTTGGAGGTTTAAGCGAGGGTCGCGTGCATGGGCTCCAGATATGCGGTGAAAGTCAGGTCTGGCCAGGAGATTTGGAGGTAAATGTGTCCTTCACATAAATACCAGGACAGCCTGGCTTTGTCAGACCTTGTGTCATGGACACTCACACCATGTCATCCTATTTGTACCAGAGAGACAAGCAGAGGAAGTAAGATTTAAGCTCTTTTCTGATTAATGTTCTCAGTTAGGTTAAAAACAGCCACACAACATGTTTGAGAAATAGTCCTTTTCCCCTAGCGCACTACAGGGTCACGGACAACTGATATCCATAGTGCATATTCAGAGAAGGCTTTCGTTACAAATACGTCACGGAATCCAATGTTAGATGTACACACACGCACACACGCGCACGTGCGCGCACACACACACACACACATCTGGTAGCTAGGTGAGAATTTACAGATTCAAATGAACTAAGTCCGCCAAGTTTTATTTTATCAATAGCTTTTCTATGCGTGAGTTGTTAAGTTGGGTTCCACACCCCCCCCCGGCATTCTAAGTGCCAGAATGTCAGCCTGTTTATAAATTCCCATTTGTAAATGTGAAACATTAAGCTACTCTCAGTGCAATGCTGATATTATTTCCAAAAGAAATGCTTTGGTAATGGTCTGTCTTCATATTCACAGGGATGGGTAAGCTGCTTAGAAACTTAGAAAGCACAGTGATATTTCTAATACGCATGTCGTGCGCACAGCAGTGAAGCTCCGGCTCTGGCAGCTTTTTATGTCCTGTCGGTTTGGTGTTTCTCTGGGAGTTATGTGGGTGCTGTCCCTAGAAGACCATGCTGCATTTTTTTTTTTTTTAAGCAGTGTCATAGAGGAGAAAAAAAGCAAAACAAAACAGAAAAACCCTCTCTTTGGACACTACCTCCAAGATGAAACCCGAAATCCTCTGTGGCAGAAACAGGTGCCCCACATAACTCATGATCACACTGTCTCACACCGCCCTGCGGTTATTGTTAGTCAGTGAGATCTGGATTAGGCTGTAGGAATATGGAGCAAGAGTTGGAGTTCAAATATTAGGTACATGGATTAAATTCCTTATTGAAGCATTTACAGCAAGGGTGGCATTGTCCGATTCTCTGAATAGCTAACCAGTGGTCCTGCTTGATCCCATTTACATGAAAACAAGCTCTATTCACAGACCTATTCCAAATCCACGTTGTGGTTCAAGTAAAATGCACATGATTACAACGAGCTGGGTGAAATGTTTATGTTTTTAAATCATTCATATATTCATATATTTACATTCAAACATTCATAAGCCCGTGGGCTACGGGGAAAATAACTTATTTCCCAGAAGAGACAGGCTTCTTAGTTCACATCTCCATTTAGGAGCTCCACCAGATTATAAAATAAAGAGACGAGCTGCGAAAGCTAGTCATTATTTCACCATTCAGCATTTTTGACAATGAAATACAGTTTTATGGTTCAACAGTTCCTAAATAACTTGTGAAATGTCAATTTTGAAATAAACACAAGGAAAAAATCGAGGTACAGCCACACCTGCAAAATGATGCTGTTGACAAACATCAAAATATTAGAATATTTCACCACAGGTGTAGGAAAAAAAAACCCGGCCTATTTAAGTTCCTTGGTTGACTTATTTAACATTGAATTTCATATAAGAGCTCCTTTCTGCTGGAATGCAGTCCAGCCTTGTCCTTGCTGAGTTTAGGATAGCAAGTGATTGTTAATTTTCAGCCTGCCTTTCCAGACTCTTGTTCAATCACAATAATCTGAGTCTGGAAGTAAGATGTGTGTGTGTGTGTGTGTGTGTGTGTGTATTCAAGGAACACTTTCAGTGAGTGTTTGATGGCTTTCCAGTTTATTGTAGCTCTGCAAAAATAAACATGATTCTGTACATTTGGATTCTCTAAAGGCTTGGAAAGCAAGTCTGAAATGCCACCCATAGCCTGATGCACTGAGTTATACCACATCAGCATGCACAGTCTGAGACTTTGTGGAGAAATGGGGGAAGTTTACATCACTTCACTGGCTCTCTTAGCGTTTTTGGACTAACTATGTACTATGGATCATTTCTACTTCCTATTATTCTAAATGATGAAGGAAGCTTGGTTTTTAAGGTATTCTCCTGGAAGGATTTTTTTTTTTTTTTCAAAGCAGTCTCTAGAATTTTTTTGTTTTCTTCCCGATGCTGTGATCATGGGTGGTTCTAGGTCATAACCTTTACACCTGAAAAACTCTTTAATGCAAAGGCAGCCAGCCCTTTCATCCCATACCTGAAACTCAGTCCCAGAGAAGATAAACAAGCTACCAGAGACCTGGCACCCCATGTGGGAGCCCCAAGGGAGACCAGACCTCCATCGGTCCCAGCTCCACAGCGATCAGTTGATAAATACTGATAGAGGCCTTTCTTCTCCTGAAAGTTAAATCTAGAACAGTGACTTTAACTTAGCACATTTCACCTTCAGGATGACATAGAGGCCCCCTTTCTGCGGATGCTGGCTGAGAAATACCTCCTTGTCGCCTACACTAATTAATTTCCCAAGGAGTGGATTGGGGAATGCTCTGAGCTCTGCATGACACTCTGACTGATTCTAAGGGAGGCAGTGAAAGTGTCCTGGCACCTTCCCTTTGTCATGAAATCTCTGATTCAGATCCATGGAATAAAGCGAGAGTTGATACCACTAGTGCATTATATAGAGGGCCCTGTGTGTGTGTGTGTGTGTGTGTTTAATAGCCAAACTAGACTGACTGTCGATGTATTTTGATCAGTAACTGAAGGGAGAGTTGCAATGGTATCTCCATTCCAATCAGTGACCCACTCAGCCTTTTTAAAAATAGATCCACTTAAGCTTCTGTTGTTCTCTGAGCCCATTAGGACTTATTTAAGGGGTGAATTTTCAGGACATTATTTATCACTCCCGCTAAAGCACACTGAAATTGCTCATATGATATATCCTACAAAGTGTAAATTCTGCTTCGGAGCTAAGTAGAAAGATGAGCTTGCTGGGATTAAAGACTTATTAGAGAACTCTAAGAATTGCTTTTGGGAAATTTGATTTGGAAGAATAGAGTGGACAACATCACCATTCAAATAACTGCGTTTTGGAATAGGTGCGTGGGTGTTGTGTCACATTCTCCAGTGATCTGCAATGTTAAGATCTTTGTCACATCACCAACATTGAGTGAAAATAGTACTGTATCAGGTTATGTTTTAAGCTCAGTTTTGAAGGGGCTGATTATTTCCAACAAGCTTACCAGCTCCTAGGATGCACAGGTTGAAACTGAAGAGTGGTCTTTTGCTTAATGTTATATATTCCAACCAGCCAGGTCCCCAGTGGACCCGAGTAACTGACAGAGATATTTTCGTGCAGTGATAGTCTTCTTAAAAAACAAAACCAAAGGGGCGCCTGGCTGGCGCAGTCAGTTGAGCATCAACTCTTGACCTCAGGATTGTGAGTTCAAGCCCCATGTTTGGTATAGAGATTACTTGAAAATAAAATGTGTTTTTTTTTTTTAAAGGCAGATTTCTTATAACTATTAAAATTTAAGATATTATCATCCCACTAAAGAGTGAGGTATATAGCCCTGAAAACTTTAAAAGACACTTAGATAGAATTTTCTTTCTTTCTTAACAACCTTTAATGACTATGAATCACTGATTAATATGACTTAGAGGCAAATTTTTATAGCATTTGTATTAGATATAGTCTATACTCTAGGATTTAAGTATTTTTTGATAGAAGGATGGGAAAATTTTCCCCTGGCACATCATCAGGTTATCCTGACTACTGGATGGAGTTGGGATAAGGTTCCCATTCTAGACACAATTTCTAGTTCCTCTTAAAAGCATTCTTTTTCCATTGCTCAAAGCATCTTTTATAGAAGAACCTTCTATCAAACATGCCATGGTGAAACCCAAGCTCTGACTTCTTGGCAACTTCTCATAAGCTGTTCTCCCCACTCCTCTTTCTTAAATGAGAGAGTTGGTTGGAAGAGAATCTGATTAGTGAGGCAGCTTACCCAACCATTGATTCTTCCTTAACAGTACCAGTCAAGGAGTGTATATACCCTGTTTTAGGGTCATTGAAACCAACATCCTACATAGGCTGCTCGATTTCAAATCCTGTTGGCCCGTTAGTCAGGCAATTAGCAGACACTTACGGTGTCCTTCTAGGTACGCATGTTGTGCTAGAATTTGCTGTGCATAGGTTACTAGAGACCAGAAGCTCTTTGAGGATGGGAACCTTGTTTTTTTCCTAGCTTGTCTCCAGTGCCTAAAACAGCCCGTAACATGTAGCAGGTATTCCACAAATATTTGTCAGCTAATATATATGATTGACGTAAGGCCCACCACTGCTGCCTAAGTAGCCCTTTATTGACCAGGAAACTGAGGCCTTGTGTGGAGGCTACACCTAGAAGAAGGGTCAGAGTGCTGTTAAACCCTGCCTGCAGTGTGACTCCACGCAGCAGCTCTCCTACTGACAGGTCATAGCTCCCCTTAGCTCAGAGAAGGATGAGGTAGGGCCCTAGAGTAAGAGGTACTTACTCATGCTTTGTGAGGAGCAGCAAGACCAAGGCAGAGGGGCCCACAGCAAACTACAGCATTAGAAATGGGAGTAGGAGGGCTCAGGCCTCTCATAGGATGGCTGATGCACAAGGCTGCTAATGCTCTGGCCCATGAGTCCCAGAGAAGGGAAATCTCCCCAGGCTTCCAAGATGAGGCCTGGTGAAGATGGGCTCAGATGGACCCACCAGGGGGGTGACAGAGCACTAACAAAAATTCTCAAAAGACCAGAGAAGAAAGATGGAAAATCACAGTGAACTGGGAAAAAAATCAACATGGAGGTTAAGGGAGAGAAAACCCCCGAGTTGCCATGGCCTCTGTGTTATCTAGCCCAGATCTGGTCTTTGGTCTTGGAACTGTTTACTCCTGGGTCACTAGTTGAGTCTGACCTCAGTACTGCTCCTGGCCACCAAAAACCACTGCTACCTGAGATCTGTTCCATGGTTTGGGCATCATAGGGCTGGTGTTAGTTTCTGGATGGTGACCTCACAGTACCCTCAGTGGACCGATGGCCCAGGTCTACAGAAACTGGGCTCTAATGACGGGAAGTGTTTCATCTCAACCAGATGATTCCCCCAAACAGCAGCTTAGACATTGTCCCTTTAACATTAATACATGGCACAGTCGTGTGTGAATCTTGGCCAGCTGAATGTTGATGACTTGGCTTTGGTCGGATAACACTGACCACAATCTTTTTTTTCTTCCAGTGAGACACTTGAATGGAAGGAAACAATTTCTCCCCTTTGGTGTTGAGTAAACATGTATAATTAGCTTTGTGCTTACCTCCATTAGTATCATTAGACTTGGAAACCCAGTTTAATCTGGATTCTGCTCTCTTCTCAATGTCAGCCTCTTTCTGGACCAGTACAGAGCCAGCCTTGTTGATGCAATAAAGAGATTACTCCAGCCCAGAGTAAGTATGTTTCTATTTTCTCCTGAACACTGGCTTCAGAATAATTAGTCTGTGCACAAAGATGGAGAGAGTAATGGAATGGCAGGATTAATGTCATGTAATACTTTAATACTTATTATGTCCAACTTCAATTAGGTCTTCTGATCTATCAGATTCTTTCCTAATCATAACTGGGAAACTTCTTACCCTTGGCCTTCTGATAAGGAACACAGTGGGTAGTAAAATAAATGAAACCGCTTCAAAGATAGTGTGAGATTATTTTTATCAAAGAATTTCTTGAGTCTTTTCCTTTGATAACAATATCTTCATATTAAAGTAGAAGTATGATATTGAAAGTTTTCTGTTGACTTCTGTCATTTTAAATCTCTTCAGTGGTAACCTTTGTCATTGGGTATTTATTTATTGCAAAAGAGTATTTTTTTCTTTTTATTTCTGTTTATATCAAAGAAAAAGGACTTCAGATGAATCTGTATATTAAAAGTTCTTTGCTTTAAAAGGAAGCCATTATTTACATATTATAAACATTAGGTCACAATGAAGCCAAGCATGGCATAAAATATTGTGCACATTTTTACATTTATATATCCATTTATGCCTGTGAGTAAATTACAGAGTTTGTAGCCACTCTTATTTTGTTGGGCTGTTACACTAAGCTAGGAGGTCCTGCAGCCTAACCGGAGAGTTAATATACATCTATTTAAAGTAAGAAAATGAGTTTAAAGCTCATGCATTAAAAAAAAATCTTGTAAGTATGTAAGACTCTTGCTGTGCCATAGGAATTTAAAATAGGTTAACAATGTTAATGCAGTCTAAGACAGGAACTCATATTTATCTGAGAAAGGACTGCAGTGTGTGTGTGTGTGTGTGTGTGTGTGTGTGTGTGAAGTATTTTCTGAAGTTTTGTTTCGAAAGTCTTTTTCCAAAGGTTTGCTCTAGTCTTCTGACCTCAATGAGACTTAGAGACTAATACCTTTCAATCTTTCTTTTATATCTTTTTCATATTGAAGGTTCCCAGAGCAATTTGATAATCGTCCTTTGCCTTACACTGTTGCTTTTTATTTTGTTATCTCTGTATAGCTCAGAAACTTTAAATAGGCCTCTCAGAGGAGTAACCACCGCTTGGTAAGTGGTAATCAATTAAATTAAATTGGCCTTCTCAGTTCCTCCTGTGAGGTGGGGAGCAGGTCTTGAGGCAAGGAAGGGGCGTGCTCCGAGCTATTGATGGCTGCAGCCACGGTTGAGTGAGCAGCCCAAGTTGAGGGTCGAAGAAGGAACTGGGGGCCTCTTCATCCCCCCATTAACCTTGGGTGAGTCTTGTGAGCATTTGCAAGGTCAGGATTTTCAGAGAGGGCACAGAGATTCTTGGACGTAAAGGCCTCTGTGAAAAATGTATCATACATAAATACAATGCTTTCAAGGACTCCCGGATCTCACGCTGCACAACTGTACTTCACCAACACTCTCCAAAGCCTATTTGTGGCAAATACTCCATTTTGCAGGGATTTGCGTGGTTTGCCTAGCATCTCTTGTGAATCATGTGAGTGATTTACAATACAGAACCGTCCAGGCTGGGAATAGTCCGAAGTGCAGATTGGGCTGGAATCTCTAGCAGCTCTCCCTTATCCTTTATTAAACCCCGAACCTTGTCTAAAGTGTGGCCACATGTGACCGCCCTCCTAGTGACAGCTGATATTCACCCGCAGCCGGGAGAAGGACGAGGCAGGGCCCTGGGGTAGGTGGTGCTTGCTCATTCTATGTGAGGAGCCAGGAGGCCAGATCAGAGGGGCCTGCCTAGACTGCAGCATTCAAAATGAGAGTAGGGGCCCTTGCTCGGGCCCCTTCTGGGTTGGCCGCTGCACAAGGCTGCTGGGTAGTGTAGCCTAAGGTGTCAGAGAGCTGCCATAAGAGAAGAACCCCAAGCTGTGAGTGGCACCTGGAAATCCTGAAATGACTGCTTAGGACTCTCATCCCCATCGGGAGTTCTGGGGAGACAGGCTGCTCGCCGCTCCCAGGGCCTTCACCGGGCGGGCCATAGAAGAGTCACATAGACTTGGCAGTAACCACCGGCAGCTCCATCTCCAGTGCCAGCGGGCCAGAAGGGTTCCCAGAGCTGGGGTAACCAGAGCAAAAACTGAACTCTTCCTCTGCCAAGCTCTCAGGACCGGCTGTGCTGCTTCCAGAGGCTCTCCCCCTGCTAGTGCAATTGTCGTGGAAATCACAGTCCAAGACTAAGGTATCATTAAAGGAGAGCTGCTTTTAAAATTCTCTTGAGTCCAAGACAACTCCTCCGTGGTTGTGGCTTGGGTGCTGGAAGTGCCATAGGACGCCCGCAAAGAGACAACTTCAGGGGATGCGCTGGTGGCTGCTGAGTTCTTGGTAATCAAGGCTCAGCGAGTTCAGTGGCAGATACAGCATGTTCTTTGGGTGCTCTGGAAAAATGGCACTTCGGCCAAATGCTCCAGGTTCGCAGGAGGCCCAGTGTCTGCAGCTAGGGTGGAGGGCAGGAAGACTCAGAAGTATCTGCATACAAGACCCAAGTCTGCTCTCGCTAGCAAGGCTCTCTAAGCCAGAGCTTCATCACATCGGGGTGAGGGAGGCATAAGTCCTCCCTCTGGGCCAATGTACAATAGTTATCGACGTGAATGACTGGCACAGCGCCTGGCACACAGGTGCGTTCCAGAAAGAAGACTGCTTCTTTTTTTATCACCGCTTTAGCTAGTCAGGGTTAATCCACATGAGACACGGGTCCAAAGGACCTTTTCGGCCTGGCTGACAGGAGGGCCGAGTTCCAGGCCCAAACTAGCACTATCAGGCTCTGGAACTACCTCTCTTCACCCTGTGTTCTTCTAAGTCGTCCTCACGGTGGGAAGGGATGCTTAGACCCTGGAGTCCGCAAGCTTAAGGTGCAGATCTGGGCTTTGCCACTTGTTGGGTTCCCCACCTGTAACACGGGGAGGGCACAAGCCAATGCGTCAGAAAGCTTTAGCGCATGACGGGCTCTGCATCTGTGTTAGCTCTTGTCACCTTGAAAAAAACCCAGAGAAGACCGTGGGGAGTACAGAATACAGGGGGCATCTTCCTTGCAGAAATGCTGTTGGGGGTTGGGGATACACTCTTCTCTAGACACAGACTTTGGTGGCTTCTGCACGCACCTGGGCATGCTGCATGTCCCCTGCCCCCGTGTTCTGCAGGCCTTCATCAACCCCTGATTGTCCCCAGAGGACTGTCTACTTGGATGGAGAAGACACTTTTTACTGCAGACAGAGCAAGCAGAGAGCGATTACTACTGGAAGGAAAAACAAGAGGTTTCAGGTGGCTAGCTGGGGGAAGAAACAAATCTGCCATTTTGGGGTGTGTGGTTCCTTGATGTCTAGCTGAGGCAAATCAGTGGTCTGGAGTCCTACAACCCGGTCGCAAAAAAAGTAGATGGAGAGGAGTTGTTTTCCTGCTTTTCCCTTTTTGTAACAGAGTCATGAGGGAGGGGGACCAACCCCAGAGAAAGCCTAGCCACCAAGGTGGGCTCCTGGCTTGGCTTGGATTCTCAGCCACACGGGCACCTGTGGTTGCCAAGTCACTACAGGAAGCCCCAGATTTCAACAGGAAGTGTTTGCGGCCGGCCCCACATGGAAACTTTCCTCAACTTGCGGGTTGAGAGTAGCTGTGAAACTCTTGACTTCTGCCAGACTGCTTACAAGGAACTTTCTAGCAAACTTAAAAAGGCAAAAAGAAAAGAACAGGTACTAAAAAGGAATGAAGTCAGCAAAATTTACTTATTCTAAGAAGCAATGTCCCCCCCTCCACCCCTGCCCCTTGCCCCCCTGCAACCTTTTTCCCTCCCATGAGTGGCTCCATGTTGCTGGTGATTGACAGGTAACCCCCTGCTGTTGTGTTCTTTAAAGAACATCAGCAGTGTCTGATATCAGAGGGCCAGAATGTAATTTAAAATACAGCCGCGGCAACCTGCAAGTTGAACTTTAGCCTGGAAATGACAACCAACAAATGGTATCCACTAATATTCCTCTGAAATGGCTTTCAGTGTGGGGAAGGACACCAAGCCAGCTAGATGGTGTGAATTTTCTCAGAACCATTAAGAAATGGATGGAGACGCAGTGCTGACAGCTCTCCAGCTGGTTGCTGCAAACCAATCGTCAAGTATTCAAAAATATCACCTTGGAATTCATTTAACCTTTAGAAACTGGCCTGAACTAACTGACACATTCCTGCAGCCTCACCCGGACGCAAGGAGGGCCACGAATGTAAATTGTGGGCTCTGGTTTTAGAAGAGCAGAGAGATTTCCTCATTTTTTATTTTTATTTTATTTTATTTTTTAAAAGATTTTTATTTATTTATTTGACGGACAGAGACCACAAGTAGGCAGAGAGGCAGGCAGAGAGAGAGAGAGAGAGAGAGGAGGAAGCAGGCTCCCCGCTTGAGCAGAGAGCCCGATGTGAAGCTGGAGCCCAGGACCCTGAGACCATGACCTGAGCCGAAGGCAGAGACTTTAACCCACTGAGCTACCCAGGCACCCCTCCTTTTTTATTTTTTTAATCCAACATCCATCTCTCCACACATCTGCACAAACCTCTGTTTTGGGTTATGTCAGGGAAATGCTTTGTGAGTGTGGGCTCAGGGTAGTGAACTGAGATGGTCCTGGAATGCCCCTCTGTTCCTGTCTGGCTCTCTGGGTCAGAGGCCCCCAAAACTGCCACCCCCACCTTGTTCTTGGTGAGAATCTATGTTCAGCCATACATGCCTCTCAAGTTTGTAGGAAGAGTCCCCAGATGGTTTTAAGACCCTCAGAGCAGAGGCCTAGCTCTAGAAGTTCTTTCCTGAAATCTACCCAGCTGCTTACTCAGCATGCGTGGTACTGAGTCTCTGCCCCCAAAGAATTTATAATCTGCTCGTGGACATGTAACACATACACACACACACACACACACACACACACACAAACACACACGTGGAATCACAGTGGACAGTGAAAACAGCTTGTAACAGCCCAGCCCTGGGTCAGAGAGTGAGGCTGTTGTTATTTGTTTTGACAGTCTTTCTAATTCATACCTTCTGTAGAATGAGAGATACTCAAGGGTCTGGACTCTGTCTCGACACAACAAACATTTGTTGAGCAACTACTCAGTTTGTGGCACTGTGGTGGGAATGTGAGGTGTGGGTGTAAACACGGGTCATGACCGCCAGGAGAATCTCCGTTTAGGAGGACACATTAGTGCCTGCGCTACCAGGAATTACAACACAAGGTGATGAATATGCCAGAAAGAGTGACTGAGTGCCTGAGGAAGGTGTTTCTAGAGGCAGTGGCATTTTCCTTTGGTGCTGAATAGTAAGCTTCTAAGCTTTACGGAAGGGATCTAGAAGACAGCGTCCCTGGTGGAGGGAATGGCGCTCACAAGTCCAGAGCATGAAAAAGTATGTTGTGTTTTGGGATCAACATGAGAAGTTTTCCCTGGGTAGACTGTGAGAATCTGTGTGGTTTGGGGGTTAGGGTTGGGAGGGGCAGGAGATGAAGTGAAAGACTTGATTGGGGGTGCCATTTTATGAAAGGCTGAGGACACTACATGAAGAGACTGGGCTTTATTATCTGGGTAAAAGAGAGCCACTGAAAGTGTTTGAGCAGTAGTATAGTCAGATGTGGATTCTAGAAAGATCAGATTGGCCAGCACAGAGGCTGCAGTGGAGTAAGATAGAGCCTGAAAGCCGCAAAGCTCCTCAGGGCACCATCATGAACCAACTTGTACATGGAATTGTCAGTTAGGAGAGGGTGGAGATCTGAAGGTGGAGAAGAGGGGACGGAGGGGATATTCACGGAGGAGCTCATTCAGTAGACAATTACTGGGTGCCTCTCAGATGCCAGAGGCTGTGCTAGGACCTGGGTGTAGACTAAGATTCAGTGTCACCCTGCCCCGAAAGAGCTCACAGTCTAGCGTGAGAGACAAACAAGTGAGCAGTTACCTGACAGTGTTAGGGAGAGAGCAGCGGTTTGAGCGAGCTGTGGAAGCGGAGAGCAGGAGAGCCTGGCAAGGAGGAGGCACACCGTAGAGGCCAGGGGTGGTCAGCTGAGGCATCCCAGCGACAGGGAGTCTAATCTGGAGTTTGGGGCCAACAGTACTGAGTTCCACTATAGACAGAATAAGTTAAAAGTACTTGCAGAACGTCCCCATGGAGTGACCTAGGAGGAACCTGAAAACAGGGGTGGGTCCTGGACTTTGGTGAATGTTGGAGATATATACTCGGGAGTGTTGATGTATCGGTGAGAGCTGAAGTCATGGACTTTGGTACACTTGGCTCAGGGAGAAAACGTAGGCAGAGCCCTGGAGACCACTGACAATCAAGGGGCAGGTGGAGAAGCCAGGGAAGGGGGTTGAGAGAGACGTAGGGGAGGAAGCAGGGAAAGGCGGCATCTCAGAAACCAGGTAAAGAAAAAATAAACATAAGCTTAAACATGTAATTGGCATTTAATAGTTGGTTGCCTAGAAATGGAACAGGAATAAAGGCATTTCACTGGCATAGCATATTCCTTTTAAAAGAAATCTGAAGCATACTTATTTTTTCCTGAAGTACACACCCTTTAATATATGAGTATAGATTAGTCTAGCAAAATAACAACAACTGAGCTCACGATGTAAACAATATCATTGCTGTTTAGTGGAAATACTCTTTTCTCCACTCTAGGGATAAATGAATTCTCTCAGATTTCTGCCCATCAGTCAAAATTTTACGTTCAATTGAGTGTTCATTCTGAGTTTAAGATGAGTCTATGACTTCAAATGC
Source organism: Mustela putorius furo (assembly GCF_011764305.1). Classification (NCBI taxonomy): domain Eukaryota; kingdom Metazoa; phylum Chordata; class Mammalia; order Carnivora; family Mustelidae; genus Mustela; species Mustela putorius. Next base: position 13,863,932 of record NW_025421321.1, on the reverse strand, counting down.
CTAGAAAGTTGGGCTTTAGTAAATTGAAAATAATTTTTCTAAAGTGATGGGCTAATTTGAAATCTATATTTTTTTTTCTTGTTTGGATTTTTGCAGCCTAAATTGTGAGGCATATCTCTCTGATTGCACCAGTGTCTTGCTCCACTGGGGACAATGGGAATTCGAAAGCCAATTCCTTATGGGGTGGATGCTGGCACTCCGTGACTGTTTATTGAATGAATGGTTGATGTACAATTGTCCTTCCTCAATATTGATTCACATCTCAAAGGTGTCTGTATTCATTGAAATGAAAAAGAAAGCATTTTAAAACCCATAACTGAGTAATTAGAGATTAAAACTACTGCTCATTCTTTCTCCTTGTTGCGGCTCCAGTATTGTGCACAGAACGCTGCCCTCTGGAATCCCATCAGAGCCACTGACTTCTTGCAGAAAATCTTTTCTAAAAAATAAGCAATAGAATGTGGCCTTCAAATTCCCAAAGAAATAATTTCTCAAATTATTTCAACATCTGGATTTAGTTTATTCTCTCAATGAGTATTGATTGAGAGTCAGCTATACACTGGGCACTGAGAAAATGCAGTGAATAAAACATTAGAAGATCCTGTTGTCAGGGAGTGTACACTCCAGCCGGAGGAGATCTGTGATCACAAACAAAGGTGTAATGTGTGTTAGTGGTGAGGAGCACTCAGAGCGAAGGTAAAGTGGGGAGGAGGGTGGAGAGTGATGGGGAAGCAGTGGCTATTCTAGAGGGTGGTTAGGGAAGGACAGGTAAGCTGGAAGAAGACCCAGAGAAGGAGAGACGTCTGGGTAGAGGGGTCTGTCATATGCTTACCTGGGTCCCCCTACAGCTCACCCAACCAACAAGGGGTCAGGGGTATGCGGAGCATGGACTCATAAATGTAAACATCAGCCCAGCCAAGAGCCTTGTAGCCCTGTGAACATTATGATACATAGCTTAGATAATAGCTACTAAAAATCAACTCTTCGATTGTAACTGTCAGACAATTTTTGCAGGTGACTTTAAAATAAAACAACATCCATTATTCAAAAATCCAGAATGGCAACCAGCTCTTAGAAATGACTAAAATGACCTACTGGTATTCTCCCTTTGTTTTTTTGTTTGTTTTGTTTTGTTTTGTTTTGTTTTAACAGAGACTTTTGCTCCCCTGCCAAGACCATATATTATATCTAGTTTCACATCAAAATGAATTTTTGCTGCTAAGTTTGAAAAACGCCTGAAAATACCAATTAATATTGGAAAAGCTGACAAAACCTTAAGTGTAGTGGCATGATTGGTGCTGCTATAATTATGTGTCTGAGTGTGTACATGTCTATGTAAACACAGTATGAAAACACACTTGATGTCCAGGACACAGTATTGGTGTATTTTCTTACAGGTAAATGAGGAGAAGAGAGGGAGAGGAAGAAAGACCTGATAAAATCTTTCCAGCACTGTTAAGTGGTGGAGATGTTTCTAATCTACATAACCTTGCTTTTCAGATGATATTCAAATTATTTTCACATTCATCACCTCATTTGAATCCTCGTGATTTCTCTGGACTGCAGGGGGGTAGGGGAGTGGGCAGAGCAGACTTTGTTCTTCCCATTTGGTGAGTGAGGAACCGTGATGGGTCAGCTGAGGTGACTGAGGAGATTGGATTATGTCCTCCCCAAGGTCCCTTCTAGCTCAACAGTTCTGTGGCTTTTTTTTTTCTTTCTAATTTCCCTGAGGCGACAGCTGTGTAATGGTGGAGACTTTTTAAGCCCAGAATCCCTTCTGCCACATATTCCTCCTCATATTCTTCAAAGCCTTTGCTGCACGTTTAATCATCTGTAAAATGTAATGTCTACTGCACAAAGTCATCGAGAAAACGGTTGAAGTGATGAAAGGGAAGGTTCGTGAAGCGCCCTGCATGGTCGTCGCCATCATTATTATTATTATTATTGCCGTCACTATTACTGATAAGGAGGCAGTGAGGGGGTGAAAATAGCATCTGCGTTGGAAGTAGGTATGTTTTGCCAGTTGTGTCATCTTGGTCAACTCTTCAACCATTCCAAGCATCCTGTAACGTGGAGCCGATGATGCCTACACTGTCGGATGCTGTGAAGAGTCAACGAGACAAATAGAGTTCCTGTCCTTGAGCGGACACTCCTGACATGAGTGGACGCTCGATAAAAACTTGGCCGTAATAAACAAGAAACCACCTTTCATAAGAAACTGGGATATACTTTCATGATTCCCTCAAAACCTGAAGTGGCATTTCATAAAAGTGAAGTAGAACCTTGAAGTCGTCTCTTAAACAAAAAGCAAAGAAGATTCTGAAGTTTAGCTGCTGTGTGCCTGTCTAGGAGGGCAAGGTCCACACACACCCATCAGCAAATGCACACCAGGGAGTTTCCTGTCCAGTGGTCTTCTGAAAAATCTGGTACCTAGCTTGCTCAACCCCGCCCATTCTCCCTGCTGTAGCAATCTTTCGAGGTTGTGCAGTTTATTTAGAAAAGCCTGATTACCCTTGTTATACCACTTCCTTTGAAAAGCGGTCATCTGAGTGCCGTCAGGAGCTGCTTTGCTCTAATGATGACTATTATGAAGGACTCACTGAAGTTGGAAACCAAGATCCTGGAGCCTTGTCTCTGATGGCATGGTCCCAGAAAAGGCTGGTGGCAGGACCGAAACATGAAAATTCTCTAACAGAGACCACAGTTACTGTCTCTATAGAGGATTTCTTGGTATTGAGTTTCCCTGGTACAATAAACTAACATCTATCAGCATCCTATGCCACATGCTCTGGAGCTGTGTTAGGGACACGCTGGCAGCAGCTAAGGAGTCTCCAGGCGGGTGGCACTGCCGTGGACCAGGTACTCTAAAAGCTAGTTGATGGTTTGAACCGTGGACCCAAGAGAGGTGTGCATTGTACAGAACACCAACTTCGAGCCACGTTTTGTTTATTGCATGCACGACTTGAAAAGGATAAAACATAGCAACCTTTGAATATAAGATACACATATTTTTTTCTTACTTGATGTTTATCTATCCTTGAAATTATTCTCACTGTGACTGTCCGTCCTGTGTGGATGTCTCAAGAACAACTGTGTTTCCTCCCCGAGAGCAGGGCATTGAATGCTTCGCCCAGTGTTTGTTCTGTTTGGTTGCCTTCCAGTTCTAAAATGTGTGAATTTCCTTTTTAACGTTCTAGGGGAAAGCAATGGTATTCGCCCCACGCCGAGGGAGTACTTTAAACCAGTTTTGCAATCTAGCTGAAAAAGCTGATTTCTCTATCCAAAGACATGAAAATTATGATGAACACATTTCAAACTTCCACTCCAAGGTTAGTTTTCTGCTTGTGTTAGATAACACTTTAATCCGCGTTGCATTTTGAAGAGATCATGGTCTTTTTGGCAGGTAACCCAAATATTTGATTAAAGTACTCCTTAGGTGTGCTTCTTCTGAACAGGTATTTGTATCTGATTATTTTGTGTGGTAAAGGCATCTTTTATCTTTGCATGTCTAGAAGGATTTTACAGAAACCATTCCTGTTTACTCCTTTCTCTGAAACAAACTAATCTTTTCATTCATAATAGACTAATTTGTAGGATGTAGGGGAGGTGGCGTAGAGCGAATGATAAACAAGCCTTTATATTTTTATGAAAAACCTTTGGCTTTTAAGTAGGTTAAATGCTCAGCTGCACTGAAATAAATAGAAGGTGAATGTTTAATTGTATCATGTTGGACTGTAAATCTTTATCTCTGCTTGCTTTATGGCTGGGTCAGTTGGCAGTTTGAGACTGTTAAATCTCATACGGAATTTCACAGTTGTGGGGTTATATGTCAGATTGAGGAGCTACAAGATTTAGGTCAAAAGCACTTATCTGAGAGTGATTTCTAAGCTTGCTTACATAAAGCAATGTTATCGACCTTTTTATTATTTATA